>NC_138963.1:221097500-222460000 GCF_055761805.1 Camellia sinensis | reverse complement strand
ATTGGTTCGGATTGGTTCCATAATTTAAACATATTGGATTGGTTTTAATTTTTCAGGAACCGTAGATAACGGATTGGTCCTGGTTTTCTCCCAATCCAGACCAATCCGGTCCATGTTCACCCCTAACTGTAAGGAGGCAACAAACTGCTGAACATTATGCCCTTCGCAGCTCTCCAACCATTGCTACCACTTCTAAAACTAGTAATTTCTTTTTGTCTCTAGTAATTTCCCTTCCCAAGTTTTCAGTAATGAAACTTAACATTGCTTCATATTTCTTATTTTGCAGCAACAGCTATTCTACCTCCTCCTTCGACAAGGATTTCTTCAGTCTTATCTGAAGTTGAAAAACCATTAGAAGCACCCTCGAAAAGGAGGAAAAAAATCAACACTAAAGTGCCTTTAAGTGTAGAGCCCATCCAGACAATACTTTCACTTCTTAGTTCTACACTTTTCATACCTTTTTTGAGGCAAAGCATTCCTATATCTTTATCCTTTGGCTTAACTCCATATCTTCCTCATCTAACTTTTACCTCACCCCAATTTACTCTCCCTACAATCCTGGTTGCTCTTTCCCTACCTGAGGAGATCCTAGTTATCACTTCATCTTCAGTGATAGCTGATACTCCCAAAAAAAATACTTGTGGCTCACCAATTCTTTGTCCACCATCACTACCCAGCTCCAGTCTTTCTTCTCTTGACTTACTGGTGGCCAGGACTATAGACACTGTTAGGGACACTTCATCCTCCTCTCCTATCCCCATGCAGCCATTTATTCCTTCCACTAGAAACCTTTCTGCACCTCCAATGTCAATGGAAGAGATCGACATTTTTGAAGCTAGGCTGGCTAGCCTTTTTAACATACCTTCTACTATTCCATTAGCCAGTAATGAAGCTAAGCCATTGGTTCTGGCTAACCCTTTCTTGGAAATTTTTGAGAGCTCTTCAACCATCAGTAGGGCTTCTTTACCTCCACTGGACTTGGGCACCTGTTTGGAATTACTGACATCATTCTCAAGGATTTCATTCGCAGCCTTACAAAGACCTATCATTAAGAATGGTTTCCTCCAGTACTGTAAGGTCATTGAGCAATCCAACATGGCAATTTCAAGTCACTTGTCTAAGGCAGCAACTACTATAGATTTTTATGTCAACATTTTCCATATTGCCAAAGCTACAGAGGAAAAACTATCAAAAGACAAGGAATTTATTTCTCATATACATGTTGAGGTATCTGAATTGAAAGGATGACATTCCTCTGCTTCTCAATTTCGAACCCAGCTCTTAGAGAAGAAGGCTCAATTAGAAGAAGAGTTATTAGTAGTTAATCTAGCCTTGGATCGAACTGCTACAAAGTTACAGATCACCAATCAAAGGCTGGCTGATCGAAGGCAGGACATGGCTACAGCCATTCAGTTGTTTCCATTCCTTAGGAGTAGTGAATCAATTGTAAGGGAACAACTGAAACATTGTACTGATTTTTGGGCCAACTTATGGCTGCATGTATTCGATTCTATATGAAATGAAATCCTTATTTATTGTTCAAGTGTTTTGATGTTTCTTGTTTAGCATTTTCTACACTCCTTGAGTTTCCCACACAGTTGAATAATAAGGTTTCAAGTACCTGTTGTTAATTTTTTTAGGATGCACATATCCATTCAGATTTCTCAAATGGAATGCTCCCCCAGGCAAGACTCTATGAATTTGATATGGACCTTCCCAATTAGGTAGCCATTTGCCAAACTTATGGCTTTTAATTCCTATTGGAAGTATTGTCTTCCATACCAAATCACCTTCATCAAAACTAATGTGCTTAACCTTCTTATTGTAGCTCTTGGCTGCCTTTTTCTTTTGGAACATAATATTATTTAATGCAAGAATTCGAGCTTCATCTATACTCTCTAACTCCAAAAACATTCTTTGATGGTATTGCTCACAAGTTAATTGGTCCTGACATTTCACCCTAAAAGATTTAATGTTAATTTCTACAAGCAACATTGCATCATGTCCATACACTAAAGCATAAGAAGTTACTCATGTACTTGATCTTGGAGAAGTCTTATAAGCCCATAATACATCTAACAACAGATTATGTCAATCTCTAGAATTGTCTTCCATAACTTTTTGTATTCCCTTTTTCAAGGACTTATTAGATAATTCTGCTTAACCATTTGCTTGTGCATAATAAATGGTGGAATTAATAAGACTAATTCCAAATTCTGCTGTGAAAGACTTTACCATCTTTCCATCAAATACAGTCTCATTATCTATAGTTATGGTCTGTGGGATGCCAAATCTGTGAATCAGATCTTTAATAAATCCAATAACCTTAGTTTAATCCACAACTTTATATGGTTTAGCTTCAACTCATTTAGTGAAGTAATCTGTAGCCACTAAGATGAAACAATGATACTTCGAAGAGGATGGATATATTTTCCCTATCATATCCATAGCCCAATCTCTAAATAGCCAAGGCTTCACAACTGTATATAAATTAGTTATTGGTACATGTCTTATCATGCCATGTTTTTGGCATGCCTGGCAACCTCTAGCATACTCTATACAATCTTTAAGGATGACTGGCCAATAGTAGGAATGCCTTCGAAGCAACCATCTCATTTTCACACCAGACTGATGGGCACCACAAATGCCTTCATGAACTTCAACCATGGCTATCAATGCTTCCTTCGGCCCTAGACATTCCAATAACAATCCATCTGCTCCCCTTTTGTAAAGAGCATTACCATACACTATGTATTACATAAATTGTAATTTGATCTTTCTGCTAGCTTTCGAAGATGGGTCAGTTAGGTACTACATTATTGGATGTCTCCAATTTTGATCTTGTAAGTCATTATGATTGACTTCTAACACAACATTCCTTTTAGCTAAAGGTGCTATTAATTTTTGATTTGTTGCTTAACTTATGTTCAATTGAGTGTCATCCCTTCTTCTGAAATTCGAAGCCTTATGAGTTACATCATTGGGTTTATTATTCATGAACCTTGGGATATGAGTTATATTTGCTATCTAAAACTGAGAAAGCAAATGTAATGCAACAACATAGTATGTTAACATGCTTGCACTTTGACATTTAAAAATTCCTTTTACTTGGTTGACCACCAATTGAGAATCTCCAAATATATCAACTGCATAAGCTTGTAATCCAATTAGCATTTCCAGTCCCATTATTAAAGCGTCATATTCAGCTTGATTATTGGAACAAGTAGTTTTATTTACTCTGAAACCATGTGTGGTTTCTAAACCCTGTGATGACTTAATCACAACACCAATTCCAATCAGACCATTGGCCTTTGACCCGTCGAACCACATCTGTCATGGCTCAACATTGATTATACCAAGATCCATTATCTCCTGGTTTTCCGTTTGACATGGACGATCTACCAAAAAATTAGTCAAAACTTGTCCTTTTACTACCTTTTGAATGACATATTCTGGGTGAAATTCTGACAAGGCTAATATCCATTTGCCAATTCTTACTCTCAACATTGGTCTAGATAACATATACTTAACCAAGTCTGTGGTCGCGATTACTGAAACAATATTAGGCAAAACATAATATCTTAATTTCATTGTTGCAAAGTACAATACAAGGCACAACTTTTCTACAGCAGAGTATTTATATGCACAAGAATTTAAAAACCTACTAAGGTAATAAACTGCTTGCTTATTGCCTTCTTCATTGTCCTGGGCTAGGAAAGCTCTGCTGCAACAATGTATAACTTTAAAGGCTTGTCACTCTTTGGTGGCATCAGCATTGGAGAGTTGGCCAAATAGGCTTTAAATCCTTTGAAAGCAGTTTGATGCTCTGTTGTCCACACAAACTCCTCTTCATCTTTCAACTTCAATAAAGAAGAAAATACTTTAGTTTTCCCTACAGTGTTAGAAATAAATTTTCGAATAAAATTAACTTGACCTAGAAACGTTTGTACTTCTTTCTTACTTAATGGAGGCTTGGCCTCAATGATGGCTTTGGCTTTATTCTGATCAATCTGTATTCCCTTCTTGTGTATCACATGGCCCAAGAAGTTTCCAACTGATATACCAAAAGCACATTTGAGATGATTAAACTTCAACTTAAACTTTCTCATTCTTTTGAAAGTTGCCTCCAAGTGAACCAAGTGTTCCTCCATGGGTTAGGATTTTACTACAATGTCATCAATATAACACTCTAAATATCCTCCAATGAGATCGTGAAAGATAGTGTTCATTGTCGTTTGATATGTGGCCCCAGCATTCTTCAGACCAAATGGCATTTTAACACATTCGAAGGTGCCAATGTTCCTAGGACATCTGAATGTTGTCTTATGGACATCCTCCTCTGCAATGCATAATTGGTTGTAACCAGAATGTTCGTCCATCATAGATAAAATCTTGTGCCCTGCTAAACTGTCCACCAATAAGTCTACTATGGGCATGGGGTACTCGTCTTTTGGAGTTGCTAAGTTCAAGTTTCTAAAATCGATGTCTACCCTTATTTTACCATTCTTTTTAACCACAGGCACAATATTGGACAGCCATTCAACATATCTGATTGTTCTAATAAAGCCTGCCTTAAGGAGCCTAAGAATTTTCTCTTTGACCTTCTGAACCACGTCAGGACTCATCCTTCTTGGCTTCTGCTTGTATGGCTTGAAATTAGACTTCAAATGGAGCCTATGTTCTACTAATAATCTGTCCAATCTAGGCAGTTCATTGTAAGACCAAGCAAAGCAATTCTTATATTGTTTTAAGACAACCAATAACTAGTTTCTATCACAAGGACTTAACCAAGCACTGATATAAATGGGTTGCTGTGCAGAACCTTCCTCTAAATTAACTTCTTCCAATGGGTCTTGTTCTTGAGCACTCACTAATGTTTCTCTTTTGATTTCTTCTACCCTCGAAGCAATTTCTTTGCTTTGTTCTGCTCCCATTTTCTCTGTTCAACATCTTTGCCTTCTTCCTCATAAAGAAAGTCTGTCCATAAGGTTTCTTCCTCCTGTATTTCCTGGACTTTTGCTTCGATGTTCAATACACAATATTTATCAAAGGTCAAAAACCTGACCTGTCGTTGCTCCTATTTACAGCCAACTACCATGGCTTTTTTCTCTTGTTCTTGAACCTTCTAGACTATTGACTTTATGTCCAATATCAAAAATTTAACCAAAGTCAAGGGTCTGGCTTCTTGGGTTTCACTTTCTTGCTTACAACCAGGCGTCATTATCATCTTTGATAACAAATTCTTCATCAGCACTCTCCTGTACTAAGTGCTTCAGGTGTGTTACTTCCTCATCAGCCGTCATTTCGGTTGAACCATCAGGTTTTCTCAATATACTGAGTGGTGTCACTCCTTCAGTATACAACTTGGCCTCTGCAAAGTCAGCACAAACGATAAAGGGTTGAGGGTCTGCATTGATCTCCTCTATCTCTCCACTGCATAAGGCAATCATTATCTTCTGATGTAGAGAGGAAGGCACACATTTATTGGTGTGTATCCAATCCCTGCCAAGTAAAGCATTATACTTGGCATTACTAGCTATAACAAAGAATGCCGTCATGCAATCTCTAGTTCCCACACTCAGGTTGATGGGCAAGATACCCTGAGCCATCTGCTTATCCCCAGCGAAGCTAGCAATGGTTGTGCTGGTTGGGATTAATCTGGGATTTCTTTTTCCTAATTTCTTCAAAGAAGACTTCGGAAGCAGGTTCACTGCTGCTTCATTATCCACCAATACCCTATTTATTTGTATCCTATCGAAAAAAGCCTTGATATACAAGGGCTTGACATGTTGTGTCATGGATGTTGTAGGATACTCAAAAGGATATGAGAGATTAACACTTCCTCACTCTCATCTTCAGTTTCCATTGATGTAGCCACTTCAGACTCATCTTGAACCATACTAACATGTGAATTTTCACTAGAAACTAGAATAGGGTCAATCCTCTTACCTTATTAATTTCCAACTTCAGCCTGGAACTCCTGTGGCAATATATACACCATATTTACTAACATTGGAGGAAATTAGCCAAACTGAACTGCTGACTGCACTTGTTTTTTTCCAGGCTAACTTGTTCAGTTATTTCAGAAGCATCTTCTATGCTGCACTCTGGTATTTCAGTACTACTGACTTCCTTCAAATGGTCTGCTCCGGCTGTTTTTTCAACCAAAAATTTCTATTCAGCCATGAAGGCTTCAAACATCTCATCCTCAGCCATTTCTTTCATTTGGCCTAGTTCAACTTCTTCTTCTGTCTCACTATCAGTTTCTATCAAGGCCTTTTCAAGACCTGCTAAGCTGGATCTTTCCCTGGCTTTTAGTTCAATGTGAACTTTAGCCAACTGCTCTTTGCTGACACTTCTTTTGTTCTGATGAGCCAATTTTTGACTAGAATCCAGTTTTGGACTATCTTTTCCCTATGTCTGGCCTTTTAACGAGGCCAATGAAGAACTTTCTCCACTTTTCTTCAAATCCTTTTGGTATTGAGTGTACCTTTGCTGGATCTTCCTTCTTTGAGACTTGGAGATTACTAGAACCAGATTTGGTTCCTTTGTTTTTGGGTGCTTTAGTAATATCCAATGATTTGGAGTCACCAAGGGAGGTTTAATCATTCTACCCTGTTCTCCAAAGACACTTCTCTAGGCAAGCATTTCCTTAGGCTTGTTCTGCATGACAAACCAATCTGGAACCCTAGCTACACATGAACTTATTAGTTCAGTTGTTGAACTAGCTCTTTCTGCCTTCGAAGCCAGCTTCGAAGCTACCTGTAGAGGCCACTGCTTGGCCCTGATCCCTGTCTTGAACCTAATTCAGGGTGGTTACCTTCCATCTTGTTTGAGGCTGATCTTGTAGGCCAATCTTTGGCTCTGATTCCATAACTTGAGCCCACTTCAGGTCTCCTCTAAGGATAATTGCCTTCCATCCTGTAGTAGTTGGGTGGTCTGAACTCATGCAAAGGTCTTTTATCCTTGGGATACACTCTAGCGCCTGGTAGTCCAGCCAAGAATGGCTGTTGTCTGGGACCAGTTGGGTATGGCTTCTTGTTGTAGGTACTGGTTGGTTTAGAGCGTCTCTGCACATCTTTGTAATACTGTTTTCCATCAATTGGGAGTCCTTTCAACCATTTGTAACTTAACCTGCATCTAGGACACATCACTTGCATGGCAGCTGTCTCTAGAGAGTCATAATCCAGTGCTTCCTTACTAGAATTCTCCTTTTGGTCTGCCAAGCTCTGTCCATTTACTGGTGAACTTCTGGTATCCTTCTTGAAAGCAGTCTGGCTCGTAAAATGCATCTGCACATTAACCTCATTCAATTCCTTAAAGGATAGGTTTTGGAAGTTAGGCACACTAACATTGGCTGTAGCTTTCTCAATCTCTGGGAATGGGTTAGTGTCAATCCCCATAGCTTTCTCTACTTTTGTGGGGAACTTTAAACTCCCATTCGAATCTGTTCTTAGATCTTGTCCCGAAAAATAATACAGTTTTTAGTTGAATGAGACCAAGAATTGTGCCATTTACAATACATTTTCCCTTTAAATTCTTCTGGGGAAGGAATTTCAACTCCTTTTGGTAACTTTAGGAAATTTGCTGCAAGCAAATGATCAAAAATGTCATCTGCCTTTGTTAAGTCAAAAGAGTATTTTTTATGAAAGTCTTTCTTTTTAAACTGTTGGTCTGTTGTAGTATCCTTATAAATTAATGCCTCACAGGTCATAGGCTCTTTCCCTACGATCTCTGCTGCATCAATCTCGTAATTAGGATCTCTATAGTAAGTCTTGTATAACGCATTACTTCGATCTTATTCTTCCTCAAGTAATGATTCATATCTAGACACTTTATAGGTTAATTCCGCTAAGTCTCGAAACTCAGTTGAGTCGAACTTCTTTCGAAGCCTAAACTCTAAACCATTTTGAGCCAATCTCACAAATTCAGGCTTTGGTAGAATGGCCCTACACTTGTTTCGTGCCCTTTTGAATCTGAAAATAAATTGAACAACTTTATCATCAGGGCTTTGACTTAACCTTGCCAAGTCTGCCATGGAAACTTCTAACCCTGTTTAGAAGAATTGGGCATGAAATGTCTCCTCCATTTGCTGTCAAGTTTAGATAGAGCCAAGTGTAAGGTTAATAAACCATACAAAAGCTGCCCCAGTTAAAGAATTTGGAAAGAACCTCAACTTCATATAATAATTATTGGTAAATTCCCCACATTGGGCTGCGAACCTAGCAATGTGTTCTACTGTTGACTGGTTTCAATTTCCATAAAAGAGAGCAAAATCTGGTATTCTAAACCCCCTTGGGTATTCATGCACCATATCCACCCATTCTGGGTATGGTTTTTTATACACAAGAGTTTGAACCCACCGAGCCAAAGGTCCATACATTTCTCTGACAATATCAGCAATTTGGTCCCTAGGAACCATATTTTGTGCTTGTTGGACTACCACTGGAGGACAAACACATGATTTAGTGGAAACCCTTGTACTTGAGGTTCTCTTGGTCCATAGGGAGGTATATTTAGGACTAGTTGTCCCTGTGGTGCTGGCTGCTGTTGAGGGTATGGTTGACCTCTCTGAGCCTTTCTTGCGAAAGGTGCTGCAATTGGAGGAGCAGGTGTTGTTTCTCTCCCAGTTGCAGGAACCCTTCAAAGCCCCCCAGTGTGAATTCGAACATGGGATTAGTGAATCCCCTTATGGTAGGTATGGCTTCGAACATGAGATTTGGAAACTCTCATGCCATTTTCTTGTGTTAGCCTAAATCCATCAATTTGTATGGTTTCGCTGTTAGGTAATGGGGCATTTTGATTTACCACAGGCCTCGAAAGAGGCTCATACCATGATTGAGGTATAGGTGATGGTCTTTCATTAGTCTGACCATGAATATGTCTATTAATTTGCATAAGCTGTTTATCTCTAGCCAATCTTTACTGAGGAACATTCGAATTTTCCTCTATATGCCTTGTGCTAATTGGTTGATGGAAATTCATTCAATCCATAAAAGATATTGCCCATCTTTTCATTATGTTCATTAACTGCTGTCCCATGGCATCTACCAAGCCTTCCCATAGATTCATTGGCTGAGTAGATGGAACAGTGGATGGTCCAATTCTATGGCCTCGTCCAATATTTTGAACACGTGGTGCATGATTTGAATTGCTGGTCTGTTCGACCATAGGTTCTGATGAGATAGGTGCTTCCATATGATGTGTTATCACATTTTCCTTTGAATTAGGTACTTCTACCTCTCCCTCCACATCTTCTTCCAGGCGTTCATTTTCTCTTTATCTTCTACGTCTAGCCATTTCAATTAGTCCCACTGGGCGTGCCAAAAACATATGTTGGCTTTTTGGCCTTCGAAGGTTAATAATGTAATTTTAAGCATACCGGTAAGGATCAATCAGTCCTTATAGAATATTAATTGCCAACCAATTATCAGACGATTGTGTTTTAGTTCTCTCAGCCTCAATGAAGAGGACTTTTACTGGTGACTTGTTTAGGAGAATTCAGTAAATAACAACAAGTGAAGAATAATTTCAGAATTTGAATTTCATTAAGTAAAATGAAAAACTTACAATAATCTGACCCAGTCTCGTAGAGGTTTACAGCAACAAGCTATTTAAAACTACTCCTAGGAATGAAGTACAGTACATGAATTGAAGTGCAGAAATGTAAAGAACTATAAAAACTGGAAGAAAAATGAAGTAAATAAATTGATTTTTTGATCTACGTCTGGATCCTTTATTTTGGGGCCTTCTCTACTATTTATGCTTTTCAATGATAACCGTCGAAATGTCCTTCTATAATTGCTGAACATACTCTCTCACAATCAGTCTCACTACCCTAGTCTTGCAGTTAGGTTTCTTTCTTGATTTTGAATTTAAACCTTGTGAATAACTGTTAGGCCATATCATATTATATTTTTTCGTTGATCCAGTACTATGCAGATCCATGATTATCAATACTAACTGTCACATGTCTGATTTCGATTGAAGACTTAAATCAACTCTCCATATTATCTTCATCTCGCCGCGTATTAAACTATGATGGACCTATACAAATTATACTACCATCACACACTCATGTAATTTTTGATCAAATCTAACATGTTTCATAATTTTCAGAATGCATAGACTTTGCAAAATTGTTTCCGACCGGTGGAGCAGGCGGACCCACATGCCAACAAACAATGAATGAAATGGTGGTCAACTCTTCTTAGCCTAGCAGTGTAGCTGCACGACCACCCAATCCCCCCCAAGGTTTCCAGCCGCCGACCGTGATTTTTGCGCCATTCACATGTTAAATACTGCTCAAAATATTCATTCCACGTGATTACTTTTTCTGGCTTTGTTTGGCTTCATTACTATTATTTAATAATCAAAAACAAATTTTAATTAAATAAAATAAATTTCAAATTTAAAATTTAAAAAATCCCTCTAAAAAGAAAAAAAATGTAAAATTATTAATATACTTTTAAAAAAAATATTTGTACACATGTAAATAGTAAAATTTCCTGTCCTTTTCTAGACTGAAAAAAAAAAGGTATAAATATAATTTGTTTAGCGTTATCAACCAGGTACTTTTGCATAGAATGACAGTTAAAAACACATATGCATCAAAAGCATATAAATGGATAACTAACTTTAAGCAAAGTTGAATCACATAACTTTAAGAAAAGTTCAATCACATGGGCTAATAATAGTTGAAAAGAGGCACAACTTACACATGAATCACATGATGAAAATATTTCAGTAATGTTATGAAGTATGAAACAATTATTTTAGATTTAAAAAATATATATATATAAACTAAACGCGGCTTAAATCACATTAATTTAATCCTCATTTGACAAGTGAGTTAGGTTATGTTAGGATAAAAAAAAGTATAAAAATATAAAATAGATTAAGCCTATGTTTGGGATATAAGTTGACTTTTTAACTTTTTAATTATTTTAACTTGAGACTAAGTCTCGTTTGAATAAACTTTTTGACTTTTTTAACTTTTATGATAAAAAATAAATGATTATTATTTAGATGTGACATTTTATTTTATTTGGCAAAAATAATTAATTTTGTTCTATATGACTATTTTAGCCCAAATAGGCATGCCAAACATAGGGGCAATTTAAGAACTTGATAAAAAGCCAATTTTTTTGATTTTTTACCAAGTTCTTCCAAAAAAATCACAAAAAATAAACTAAAAAAGTCATTTTTTTTGCTAAAAAAGTCACTAAAAAACAAAAAAAAAACTAAAAAATCAACTTTTACTAACTTCCCAAAACACCCCATAGCTAATAAGATAAAATTAGGGATGGCAATGGATAACCTACCCTGTGAGTATCTATGGAGACCCAACCCAAATACATGGGTTTTCCCCTCTTTTTCTTATCTATTGGGTAGGGTAAGTGATATTCTTTAAATATCCACAGGGGATGGGTTGAGGATGGGTACCCACTAATTTCCCGATGTTTTTTTTTTTTTTTTTTTTTAAGATTCGCAACCAAAACTAAATATACATTCAATCTTTTTCCTTTTTTTAATTTATTTATTTTTTCAGGTTCACAACCAATTATTTATTTATTTATTTATTTTTATTTTATTTTTAAGATCCACAACCAAAGCTAAATATACCTCCAATCTTTTTTTTTTTTTTTTTTTTTTAAGGTTCACAACCATTTTTTTTTTTTAATTTTTAAGATTCACAACAAAAGCTAAATATACATTTAATCTTTTTTCTTTTGTTTTTTTTTAAATTTTTTTTAAGGTTCACAACCAAATTTTTTTTTTTTTTTTAAGATTCACAACCAAAGCTAAATATACATTTAATCTTTTTTCTTTTGTTTTTTTTTAAATTTTTTTTAAGGTTCACAACCAAATTTTTTTTTTTTTTTTAAGATTCACAACCAAAGCTAAATATACATTCAATCTTATTTTATTTTATTTGGCTCAACAATAAAATCAAATACACGTTAATTAACATTGTCATATTATTCTTGTCAAATTTTATGCATATCTAGAATTTTTTAAATTTATTTAAAAAAATTAAGAACACTGTCTAGTGTAGGTTTCGGTTTGCTTTTCTATGTTATTTTATTTTGTTGTGTATTGTAATTTTCAGAATGGTTTGCTTGTTCTGAAATTTCAATTAACGAGTATGAATCTATTTGTTTTATGTTATCACACAATTTATACAACATATATATATATATATATATATATATATATATGAATGTATTTGAAAATAAGGAAATTGTAGAGAATCAAAACAAGCATGAGTCGTGATTGGTTAGAAATAATGGGTACAAAGATTTATTTGCTAGAAAAATAAAAAGGGGATACAAAGTCTTACTAAATAATTTTTTTAAAATTAAAAGAATTTTTCTTAGTTATAAACAGATTTAACTGAAATCAGCTTGGTTCCCAATGTTATACTTCATTTATTTAGATAGAAAATATTTTTTAATGAAAAATATTTTTTAAAAAAAAATTAAAAATATATATTTTTATATTTGGTGGTGATGGTGATGGAACGAAGGTGAAAGTAAAGATTATTACATAGTAGTGGGGTGATGGCGATAGTGATGATGTTAGTGGCTATGGTGATGGTAGTGTGACAGTGAAAGTGAGAATAGTGGTGATGGTGTTGTGAAATTAGTAAAAATTTAATTGAATTTTTTTTTTTTTTTTTAAAAAGTAACAAACAACAAAATTCGTGGCAGACTAAAGGAAGAAGATGGAGGATGGATTAAGTGTGGTAATGCATAGATATCTTAAAATGAGCGGTTCAGATTTGTTAAAGGTATAATTAGATTTTGGATAAATTAAAATGAAACAGGTTCTTTCACATTTTATTTCTTCAAATAAGCTCTTATAACATGTAATCAGGTTCTTATAACATATAGGGGAGAGAGTGAGAGTGAGAGTGAGAGTGAGAGAGAGAGTGATGGTTGTAATTTTTTTTAATCTTCCACGTTCTTCCACATTTTTTTTTTCAATTACTAAAACTTATTTGATTGTCTTAAAATTATATATTTGATTATTATAAAACAAACTTTTTAATTAATTAATTAATGTGTATTTGATTTTGTTGTTGAACCAAATAAAATAAAGTAAGATTGAATGTATATTTAGCTTTTGTTGTGAACCTTAAAAAAATAAAAAATAAATAAAAAAATAAGTTGTTAACATTAAATATATTAAAAAAGAAAGAAAAAAGATTGAAGGTATATTTAGCTAAAACCTTTATAAAAAGAAAAAAAGAAAAAAAAGAAGGTTGTTAACATTAAATATATTTAAAAAGAAAGGAAAAAGATTGAAGGTATATTTAACTTTTGTTGTGAACCTTAAAAAAAAAAATGTTAACATTAAATATATTAAAAAAGAAAGAAAAAAAATTGAAGGTATATTTAGTTTTTGTTATGAACCTTAAAAAAAAAAAAAAAGTGCTTGTTAACATTAAATCTAAAAAATAAAAATGGAGATTAAAGTGGGTTGAGAAAAATCCATACCCATTAAAAAATGAGAAGGGTTGTACCCATGGGGAATGAGGAATGGGAAAAATTTATTTTAGGAGAATGGGGATGGAGAATTAATATCCACCCCATTGCCCCCCATTGCCATTCCTAGATAAAATGTCATATTTAAACCATAATCATTCCATTTTTTCTCTTACAAAAAAGCAAAAAAGTCAAAAAAATTAAAAAATTCTTTCCAAACGAAATTTATTTAGCCAAACTATTAACAAAAGGATAGTGCTAGAGATACTAAATTTCCTATCAAATAAATGATCACAAATATCTGACACGGGTATGGGGTCCACAAAAGTGTGAGATCCCCACTCAGGTAAGAATTTAATCATATATTTGATAGTAAATTTAAAATTTTAACATTTTTCTTTAAAAAAAAATTTAAAAAAAAACACTAAAAAAATTACTCTCAACCGAACACTTTAGATCATAGAATCTGGTCTCCAAAATTGACAATAGAAGGGCAACAATAACCTCATTCGGTCCACAAAGTACATCCCCAAGGAAAATTGACTGGATGGGTTAAAAAAAAATAATAATAATAATAATATAAAAAATAAAAAGAAAAATGACTAGATACTTTTCTTTTATATTAGGGAAGTTATCCTCTACAATCCTTAATCCGGAGAGGAGATTAATGCTTGAACCCATAGAATTTATTACGGATTTTATTTTGATAATTCGAACAGTTTATTTTATCGTACATTTTGTATATATCAATCACAAAAAAAAAAAAAAAAATGATCCGATAAGTATAATCAATTCACTTAATCACGTTTGTCATAAAAAAGAAAAATGAATAGTATATTTTTAAAAACACAATTGTCGTTCATTCTTTTGATGACAAACGTAATAAATTAAATATATTATAATTATTGGATCAATCTTTTTTTGTGTGATTGATATACACAAAATGTTCGACAGAATAAACGGTTCAGATAATTAAAACGAAACCTGTGACGAATCTCATGAATCTAAATAATACCTTTCAGTCCAGATCAATGACAAGAGGGACTTCAAGTCCTTATATTATATATTTAGCGTAACATTTCATGTGTTGGCATACTATATCCGATCTTATTATTAATGTCCATCTCTAATGCAATTATATTGTTTATGCGCAAACAAAAAATTACAAAATATAGATGGACTATTCCTACTAGTAAAGACTATTTTTCAAAGACGGGATAATTTAGTTTCATATTAAATATTCTATTTTGATAAATTAATTTATAAATTATTTATTAAAAATAAAATTTATATACACATGAACCTAAAATATTAACAAATTATCCATGAATCCTAATCAGAGTGTTCCATCCTCAATTGAGAACTACAGATAACTTTTCCCGTGTACCAACATAAAAAGGAGAATTAATTAAGCTGATCTCATTATTTATTAGGAAAACTATATGGAGGTGAAAGAAAAGAAAAAGAATTATCAATATATGAAAGAGTACAAATGATATTTGCACCTCATAAGTTTTTATTTGTATTTTACTATAAACACACGTACCTCTCATTTACTTGTAATTTTTTTTCTCAGTCTTGAAAAACCAACTAATAACCAAAAAAATAAAAATAAAAATAAAATAAGACAACCATCACATCAAAAGAGAGTCAACTCACTTATGTTTTTTTAGTGATGTTTTTTTAGTGCTACCAAACATTAATCTTTTTTCCTTTTTCACTCACTACATCTAGTTTCCCATTTATTAAGGAAATGATAGAAAATTCTATTGATATGACAAAAAAAAAAAAAAAAACCTTCAGCATCACATCACTGTGAAATGTACACAATTAAATTTAGGCTCTGTTTGTTTGTATTCTCAAATCAATTTTCTACGTGTGTTTTGGAGCATGATGTTTGGTTACGTTTTCAAATCAATTTTCTACACTCTCTGCAGAGAACTCTGTGCACACAGGCGTGTTTTCTGTCCAAAGGAAGACCACCCGGTAGACCACCCGGATGTCCACCCGGTAGACCATCCGGATGTCCACCCGGATGTCCGGCTGATTTCCAGATTTTTTTTTTTTTTTTTTTTTTTTGCAATTGATTTACATAATCGGGACAAATATTTTCTGAAAATTTTTAAATTTTTTATGTGCTTTAAAATAATTTTGAATTGTATATTTAGTTATGAGTTGTAAATTTTTGTATCACAAATCAAATGTCACATCAATAATTCCCCACTCAAATCAAACCTCTTTTCCAAAACTATTTTCAAAACTCTTTACCAAACAAATTTTCTACACTCAAATCATAATTCCACAACACACAAACTCAAAATACAACTCATACTCTCAAATCACATTTACAAAACTCTACCAAACGCTACCTTAGAGTTTCCTAACATTTTTTTTATATTTATTAACATGTAAAAAAGATTAAAAACTCTAAAAGCAGAGTTTTAAAGAACTCTAATAATATGTGAATTTTATAATAATATGAAATTTGTGTTGTGTTTTTTTTCAAAAATGATTCATTCTTTTAATTTGAAAGCTCTAAATAAAACTTTAATAATTTGATAATAAAAAAAATTAAGATACAAACATTACATCATTGTGAGACCCACACACTATTAAAACTCTCTAAAATTTTTCTTTTAAAACTCTCAATTTTTTTTTTTTTTTAAATTTTTAATTATCAAATCAATGAAACTCTGTTTGGAGCCATCAAATTAGAGTGAGGCACCATTCTTACTAATACCGCTTAGACAAATACCACGTGTCTATTTTCAAGAAATTGGTGGAATTGAATAAGAGCCATCCGACACGAAACAATCGCTGTAGAGATTAATATTATAAATTGGACTTTCTTTAAAGAAGAAGAGAAAGGAAGACAGAAAGAAAGAAAGAAACCTGTAGACCAAAGAGAAGAAGAGGTCTACTACTCCCATGGCGCACAATAACATCCCTCCGATCGACCCCAGAAGTGGCTTCTGCAAATCAGACTCCATCTTCTACAGCAAACGCAACCCCATCCCGTTGCCTCCCAACGACTCCCTCGATGTCACCACCTTCATCTCCTCCCGGGCCCACCCAGGCAAGATCGCCTTCATCGACGCCTCCACCGCCCGCCACCTCACCTTCGCTGAGGTCTGGATGGCCGTCGATTCCGTCGCCTCCTCTCTCTCTTCCATGGGGATCCGCAAAGGCCACGTCATCCTCCTCCTCTCCCCGAACTCCATCTTCTTCCCCATTGTCTGCCTCTCTGTCATGTCTCTCGGAGCCATAATCACCACCACAAACCCCCTCAACACAACTCGCGAAATCGCCAAGCAAATCTCCGATTCCAACCCCGTCCTCGCCTTCACCACTCCTCAACTCATCCCCAAACTCGCCGACTCCAACCTCCCGATCGTACTCATCGGCGGCGATCAAAACCCTCCCAATTCCAAAATAGTGACTACATTGGAAGACATGATGAAGAAACAACCGAGCGAGAGCCGAGTCAAGGAGCGAGTGACTCAGGACGACACGGCGACTCTGCTTTACTCGTCCGGAACAACCGGAGCAAGCAAAGGAGTAGTGTCCTCGCATCGAAACCTCATCGGCATGGTTCAGACGATCTTGAGTCGGTTCAATCTAGAAGCCGGATATCAAACTTTCATCTGCACCGTCCCTATGTTTCACATCTACGGCTTAGCAGCGTTCGCGACGGGGTTGCTAGCATCAGGATCAACGGTTGTAGTTCTCTCGAGATTCGAAATGGACGAGATGTTGTCAGCGATCGGGAAGTACCGCGCCACGTATCTCCCTCTAGTGCCGCCGATACTCATAGCAATGGTGAACGGGGCGGATCAGATTCGGCGGAAGTACGATTTGGGGACGTTGCAATCGGTTTTGTCGGGAGGAGCGCCGTTGAGTAGGGAGGTGATAGAGGGGTTTGCGGAGAGGTATCCGACGGTGGGGATTCTACAGGGGTATGGGTTGACGGAATCGACGGGGATTGGGGCGTCCACGGACTCGCTGGAGGAGAGTAGAAGGTACGGGACGGCGGGGTTGTTGTCGCCGAGCATGGAGGCCAAGATTGTTGATCCGGACACTGGAGAGGCCTTGCAGGTTAATCGGACGGGTGAGCTTTGGCTCAGAGGTCCCACCGTTATGAAAGGTAATATGGGGTGTATGTTAAATAATAATTTTTTTTTTTAAAAATCAGTATTAATATTATTAAAAAATTACATTTCTATTGGTTTTTATTTTTTAAAAACAGTTTTCAAAAAATTTTATTTTCTTATTTTTCGTGTTTTTTTATTTTTACTGAATTTTTTTAATATTTTATACAAATTTTTTACTTTTTAGACACACTTAACATAAATACACCTAAAAAGTAAAAAAATTATAAAAAAAAATCTTTTAAAAATTCACTAAATACTAAAAATACAAAAAAAAAAAACAAGAATTCAGTACATTTTTTATATTTTTATGTATTTTTTAATTTTTTAAAATATTTTTTCACAATTTTTTTATTTTTTAGATACATCTAAGTAAGGTGCATCTAAAAAAGTAAAAAAAATGTTTAAAATTTTAAAAATATTCACTAAAAACAAAAAAATACAAAAAAATACGAAAATCAAAAAATTCAATTTTCAAAAAACTTAATCCAGAAAACTCAAATCAAACACACTGAACAATGTCATTTTTATGGGTACAAATTCTTTCTGTGGTTTGTCAAAATATATATATATATATATATATATATATATATATATATATGTTTCTGTGAAACTATTCAAGTCATTTTTTATATTTGGTGTAAAATTTTCATATTTCATGTATACCTTTCATGCGTTAAATTTTGTACCAAAATTTTTTTTCACTTGTAATAAAATTACCTTCAAACGGTCCACTAAAATACTATTTCTCCAAATTATTCAGTGGTTTCGTTTCAGTTTTTTAAAATCAATTTTTTAAAAATTGAGTTTTTTATTTTTTATATTTTTTGTTTTTAATAAATATTTTTTTAATTTTTTTTAGATATACCTTGCTTAAATGTATTTAAAAAGTAAAATATTTGTGAAAAAATATTTTAAAAAATTAATAAATCCGTAAAAATATACTGAATTTTTATTTTATTTTTATATTTTTAATATTTAGTGAATTTTTTAAATATTTTTTTCACGAAAATTATACTCCATTTTAAGTGTATTTATGGTAAATGTGTCTAAAAATTAAAAAAATTACTTAAAATATTTAAAAAATTCAGCAGAAACAAAAAAAAAAAAAAACCGAAAAATAATAAAATAAATTTTTTTGAAAAGTATTTTCAAAAAACTAGAAACAAACGTAGTGATTGTTGTTGATAGTTCAATTCGCATTTTTTTGGCGCCCACATTTGGTGTGGTTTTGTTTTGCTTTGCTTTCTTCTTTTGTTGCTTTAGTTTGTCCCAGAATATTTTATGGGATCAGGATTTCTCTCATTATTTTTTAATGATTTATTTGTGTGTTATTTATTTGTTGGAACACCTTAGAATTATTTCAACTACTCAAGTTTATAATTAAAAAAAAATCATGTTAAAATACTGTGTATTTTTTTAATTATTTAATTTTAATTTTAATTTTAGACATAAATCATTAAATTACCATTGCAAAATCATTGCAAAGAAATCATGGCAGAGTATCTTTATGCACGCAGTAGTCATCCCAAATCCTCTTTATGTATCCCTTAACGCCATGTTTGTTTGTTTGAGCGAACTGGATTAGATTGGATTAGTATTCTTATGACGAATAGTCTTAGGATTACGAATCCTTTTGAAATGTGTATTTTATCCTTTGTTTGGATTGAGTTAAAATTATAAGGAGGGATTAACAAAATATTATCCAATTCGATGTTTGTTTAAGGGGATTGAAATGAATAGGATATGACAGGACATGAGACATCTAATATATTAACCATAATACCTCTATTATGGTCATTTATGAAGTTTGTTTAGTCCTCTAATTTATATCCCACTCTAATGTGGGATTGAATAGTCCATCATATGGGGATATCATATCCGAATGGATTGTTAGTCAGTATTTTCATTTTTTAATCAGACATCGAATTAATAATTTTATTAGACTATTAGTCCAATCTCAAATACATATCCGTCCAAACAAACGCAACCTTAATGTAATCCATTGGGTTTTTTTGTGTTCTAATAGTGTTGCCAAAGCCTATTTGGTTCAGCAGCATAAAAGACAGTCAATGTCAAGGGCACTCTGTAATCCTTTTTTGATATTTTTCATCATTTGGAGTTAAAATTTGGTTAAAAATCTTTTTTTTGGTCAAATCATTTTAAAATGTCACTTATTCCAAAAACTTCTTTAACCATTTTTAAGTAAAGGAAGCCATCTTTAATCCTTACTCTTAATTCACGGCAAAGTTGTGTATGCCAACAATCAGCCCGGATATGCTTATAATCCTTTACCAGCCGAACACCGCTAGCTATTTTTTCACTTATTAAGGATAATTTGCCTGCAACTTAGTGCTTTCTGGAACATTTACACGAACTAATTTTATTTGTAAATGTGGTTATTAATTGCAGGTTATTTTAGTAATGCTGAAGCGACTGCATCAACTCTAGATTCAGAAGGATGGTTGAGAACAGGAGATTTGTGCTACATCGACGATGATGGATTCATTTTCGTAGTTGATAGGTTGAAAGAGCTCATCAAATACAAAGGATATCAGGTGAGCTGAATTGAATTTCTGTATGCGTGTGTCTATGTTGCTCATGTTTGAATAGCAAATAAATTTTACTAAAAAAATTGCAATTTATGGTGGTAATATAACTTGAAACAAAGTTCTGATAAACATTTCAAGCAGTGATTCTAATGGAATGAGCCACTTGATTTGGTTTGGTAGGTCCCTCCAGCAGAACTAGAGGCTTTGTTGCTGACTCACCCTGATATTGCTGATGCTGCTGTTATACCGTAAATGCTCTTCACCATATTGCTGATGCTGCTCTTTTTCTTTTTCCTTTCTCCTAGGATTCTTACATACCCAAACAAATGAATTTCTCAGGAAAATGGTTCTCTGAGAAAGCAATGGATTTTATGAGCTGATCATTAGTGTTTAAGAATGAAAACCAAAGTTTAATATCTTGTTATCTCAGGTTTCCTGATAGGGAGGTTGGGCAGTTTCCCATGGCATACGTGGTACGAAAAGGTGGAAGTGATTTGTCGGAAAACGATGTCATGGACTTTGTTGCTAAACAGGTGAATCTAAAATTTAAGCTGAGGTTAACAATTCATTCAACTCATGAACGCCTCTCTAATTGAAGGTGAATTCTGTGGTGCACACCCACGAAAGTTACTATTCAATGTAGTCAGATTATGACACGATGTGATTGCCGATCATATTAAATTGTAACTTTGACTACATGCAGTTGTAACTCTTTGAGGGCATGAAACTGTGTAACACACCACACACTAACCTCTAATAGAGTTGTCCTTGCATTATTATTCACCTGGATCACCATTTGATTTGTCACTTGTTGAAAGTGGGAGATTTAACAATCTAATAATCTGGGAATTGCAGGTTGCTCCGTATAAGAGAATCAGGCGAGTGGCGTTTGTAGATTCCATCCCCAAGAATCCGTCAGGCAAGATACTTCGGAAGGACCTCATAAAACTTGCAACCTCTGGCTCTAGGCTGTAGGAAATATGCTTTTAATTTTTGTTTTTGTTTTTGTTGTGAGTGGAGTTTGGGGAGGAGCTGTGAAATTGATTGTCATAGTGTTTGGCTAAATCGTATTTAGACTTTATGCGAAAAGTGAAATATATGTATTATGTTTTGATATCAACTATGTTGAATGAATCTCTTCTTTTTATTAGACAAAAGGCCAAAGGAGAAAAGCCAAAATGTGCTGTAAATTTGAGAACTAATTGCTCCTCTTTTGACTGCCAAAAATGGTAGAGATCTTAAAAGTTTTACCAAATGCTCTTCATGCGTATGAGACTCACATGTGGATCGTACATTCATGTGAGACATTTGGTAGAAATTTTAATAGAATTTTTAAAATTTCTAACATTACTCTTTAACTGGACCAACATTCAATTCAACAACCATTCAAGTCTCACTTGGTTCTTAGTTTGTATCACAATCTAAAAATATAGATTTTTTTAAATTTTAATTTTTTTGTTATTTATTTTGAAGGCTTGCCTGGGTAACTTCTGTCTGGAACTCGTTCATTTTGTGGCTAGAGACAAACAGAACAATCCAAAGATGAGATAGGAAATTAGGTGAGTAGTTGAAATAGAATTAATTATCCTTCCACCTTTTAATCTAGAATGTGTGAGCTCACCCATTTTTATTTATTTATTTATTTTTTTTTGATCAATAGAAATTTTCATTAAGATAGGAAAGTCAAACGATATTTGCAAAGAAATCCAATCCAACAAAATAAAAACTTATACCAAATAAAGAAAAAATCTTTAAAGAAAACACGAAAGAGAAGCTATAAATATATCAAGACGCAAAATTCATGCTGCGAAGTAGAAGTCGATTATAAGATTTCAATACTAGAGCAAGTATGAGATAAATAAACAAGTTACATCCATAGAATATGTAAGGTACAATCAAAGTACTGATGGAAACTTAACCACAACCAAGCAAAAAAATAGAAATATGGAAAAAACCTTCAAATCCCCGACAATGGAAAGGCGGCAACAAAAATGATAGCCGGAGGGAAATCTGGTGGAGATGAAGAAGTGGAGAAGGGGTGGAGGTAGATCTAGTGAGGGTGTGACCGTGGAAGCGAAGAGGGGACATATCTGACGGCAATGTAGTGGTAATGGCACCGAAGAGAGGCAGAGGAGGGAAAAAAGCAAATCCGATGAACAAAACATCTCACAAGGAGGAAGAGGGTTGGAAAGACGAAACTTCCAAAGTTATTAAGCAAAAAGCAAAGAAAAAGGAAGAAAAGAGGGTAGAAAGAGAAGACAGGAAACCGGAGACCGAAATCCCCTCCCCACCTTGACGGCGGCACACCCAAAAATCCTAAGAGATGAAAAGTTTAGAGAGAGAAGCCTTGGATTTAGAGAGAGAAAAACCGCCGGTCTTTGTGAGCTCACCCATCTTAAAACTATTAATTTGTGTCAACTTTGCGGATCCAATTTCAATGAATATAGATTGGATGTGTGCGCTCAGCTATCTGAAACTTTTTATTAATGTCAATTTCGCTGATCCAACTCTGATGAACGTAGATTTCGAAATGTGAGCTCAACTTGGCTGAGCCAACTTCAATGAACATTGATTTCGAAGTGTGCACTCACCCGTCTTAAACTCTTAATTTAGGTCAACTTCATTGATCCCAATACCAAATAAACTTTTAATTTGCGTCAAGTTCATTGATCCCAACACCACAGAACATGCATGTCATACATGCTATGAAATTATAACCTATATGCAGCAATTAGTTTACCAATTGGAAGGCTCGTTTTAGCCCCATTTGTTTTGGCTTAAAAGTAAAACATTGAATCTTTCTTTTTCATTCAATCTGCTTTCCTTTTGTTCCACTTATTTGTAATGGAATAGCGCATGGTACTGCACACCATGCCTTGTCAATTGATGAGGCTCAAGTGTGGGAAGTATATTTTCCATCCTAATATTTACGCTCTCATCAATTTGATATTGGGCCGCTAGGCTCACCTTTTTCACTTTAGGAATAAAACTCCTCTTTCTTTGGCCAAAAAAAAAAAAAAAAAAGATTTTTTTGAAACTAAAAGCCAATTAAAAGCTACAGAAGAAATGCTAATTAAGAAATTTGAATAAGATATATATATATATATATATAAAGAAAGAAAAGAAGTTAGTTCCAAACGAGGCTGAGAGTGTAACAATATTATGTTAGGTCATCAGGTCTTGTGCTAATGCATAACAATGTTTGAAAAAAAACAAAAAAGAAACCCAAAACCTACATGCAGCAGCCGCATCTTAGCAAAGTCAGAAAATGATAAGTAACAATTGGATCATATGGTTTTGAAGTAACCACATCAATTATATTCCTTAAACAGCTCGCTTTAACTGCATACATGTCAATAAACAAAAAGCTGAGGATGGACAAAAAACAATGGTCAAGAATGCCGACATTTTACACAAGAAAGTGTGGTTGCTTGGGGAAAAAAAGTCCCCAACTCCATAGAGCTTTCTTTACATTGACAATGGAAGAAGCATCCTTCGTTTCTTTTTCCGAGCCAGTCTTACTTGCTTTGTAATTTTCATGCACACAAATAGTAGCAATGTGATGCAAACTAATATAAATGCAAGTTTAATATGCCTGACATATAATGAAACAGCTGAGAAAACCAGGGATGCTAAAATGACAAGTTCCCATATTACAAAGATCACGACGTCCACCCTGCATCCATAGAAAGCGAAAGCCAAAGCAAGACAATTAGATGTCAGAGTGGTGCTGTTCTTCATTGCCCAATACGGATTTATCATCATATAGCACAAACAATGGGATTTGTTATTTTTTAAAGAACCACCTCACTTGTGCCATTGCAAATGGATAATGAAATAATTAAAAGAAAATCCTGAGGAAAAAGACTTTCGGTTGGATCTCACATAAGTTCATGTTGGTGATGAATTTAAAGGTTCACACAGAATACTCTGTTTTTTCCAGCTAAATTCCTTTCTAGTGTTTCAATCTCAACAGAACACAATATTTGCCAACAGAAATCCTTATGAAATGATCAAAAATCAACAATTATGCTACACAAAACAAGCTTCTTTTTCATTAAAAGTCTGAAATACTAAAATTTTATAATACCAACTCCAGATTCAAATTGCAAAATGGCAAAGACTTAATACACTTATAGGCTATACTTGAGGAAGTGAATGGATATTAGAAAATTTAATATCTAGAGCAATAAGCACGCAGAGAACTAGAAATATAAATTTAAAATTAGTCACTAAACAATTAAAAAAAATACTCAAAAAAAGAAAAAGAAAACATCAAGTCAACAAGTGTTTGTCCTAATTCCTTGAGGTCAGCCACATTGATCATATTTCCTCCAGTTGGCTCTAATAGAAGTCATGCCCTCTCTCTCTCTCTCTCTCTCTCTCTCTCTCAACTTTTCAGAGTCAATACTCGTATTACCATAAAAGAAATGCAAGGCCTTCACCTAAGCACAGGATAGAGCTAAGCAAAAGACTATACAAATAGGACTTGGACCTGCTAATTATTTTTCACTTTTCATGACATACAAATCCAGCTTTATCCAACCGGGCCGCATGCAAGAAGGGAGGTTTATAATTGATGAGAGACGGAGCATGTTTAATTGTTATACTGAATTTAGTCTCTCTCTAGATGGACATAACCATTTCTCCAAGCAAAATCAATTCTTGCTTTCCTTTCCTTTGTGTGTGAAGTTTTGGTCTTTTCTTTGCCATTTTCCATTGACAGCTTGTCCACCACAAACCCACTTCAGCAAGCAATTTTTATGAGTGGTAGAAATAAAATTAATGAAAGGCATCACAACAACAATATTTCAACCACCATTATTAAAAGTTAAATGCTAATAACTCTTACATCACCAGAGACTCTAAGCCGTCTCAAATCTGGTCATAATAACAATAAAAAAAAAAAAAGAAAGAAAGAAAAAAAAGAGTTGATCATGTCAAGGTACGAAGGGGTTGAAATTGAACAGAGTCATTTCTTCAACAGTCAACAGTCAAAATTCCCATAAAATAAACCAAGCAAAACATTTATTTGACAGAATGAATTATTCCAACACCAATTAACAATTGAATTATGGTTTGGTAGTTTCGACCATATATTTCTTAATTCATGCTTTTACACTTCAAATACCTATAATCATAAATTCTACCAATGTACACCAACAACCTAATGGATCCAATCGGACCCAATAATCATCCAAAATAAAAATTATTAAATTAAATTATAAGTAGCTCTAATCAGAATTTCGATCACGCAAGCACGTAACAATTATGAAAAAAATTGGGGGTAAAAAAAAAAACCCTCAAATTAGGATTCAAATGAAAGGGTGATTAGATTAGAAGGATACCTCGAATGAGTGAGATTAGAAGTAGAGGAGAAGATAGAGACAGAAGCCCAATCGTACTTGGATCGAATTTGATACTCCCTAAGCTGTTCCGCCAGATTCGATCGTGTTATCATCGATTCGTTCCCTCCTCCGCTGTCTCTCTCTCTAAAATCTCTCAAATCTTGAAATGTCATTTTGCAGATTCAACAAGAGAAGAAGACGAATTTGAATTCCCCACGAGAACAAGGGGGAGAGAAAGGGAAAAGAAAAGCATCTGCATCAGCTTCTCTTTCTCCCTTCCTTTCTCTCCTTGTTTATTTCTTATTATGTTTTTGAATAAATAATCCTACATTTATGTGAGAAAACAATGATTGGACATATTTAAAAGAGATAAATTTTGAGATTTTTTTTTTTTGGAAGGTCTTGATATTAAAATTTTATAAAATAAAAAATATATAATATTTTTATAATAGTTAATATTCTTGAGTATTTTTACATAAAAAATTTGATTTAAATAAATTTTACTCGATTTGTAGAAATTTTGGTGCGAGACAGAGAAATTTCGAAATTTTTCTAATGTGATTATAGAAAAATTTCATTGAGGAATCTTAGGGTTGGTTTGGGGTGTCCTAAAAAAGTGCACTTTTTGTCTTTTTACGAAAAGATGTGCAGAAAAGTAGAGAGGTGATGTGATGAAAAAAAGATAAAAAGATGAATTATATAGGTTATGCCAAACCTAGCCTTAACTAATAAAAAAAATATTTTAGATATCTAGACTACACAAAATTTGAGAGAAATATTTCACTAATTTTTCGTTTGTTTCTTTTAAATTTTGAATTTTTTTTTTTAGTTTTAAAAATATATATATATATATATAGATTTTTTAACTTTTTTTTAAAAAATTTACTGTCAACAAATTTTAATCAACAACGCCATGCTGAAATAAGATAGATATATTTTCTCTATTTTAAATTGTTGATCCATTTTTGTTATCCCAAATAATTGTTTATGTTTCTTAGTTTTTATCTACTGCTATGCAAATGGGCATACATTGTTATGGGTTTGCCCAGAAGCAATTTTGATATTTTGACTTTTGACTTTTGACCAGCCCAACCCACAATAGTGCCAAAATCCTAATTTGTTTAAGGGCAGTGGTGCTTTAACCCAAGTATAGCTCTGGCCCAATAATTATCTTGCACAACTGGAGCAAATCCAAACATTATTCTACAATTAGAAAAAGTGGGCTTCGTACCGCGCAGACCCATAGGGGCTCACAATTTCAAATGGAGCTATGTTATATAACCAAAACAATTTTACGAAAACTTTCTTATTGTTCTTATTATATTATTAAAGTGTGTTCTCTTTCAATTTTCAAAATTTCATCCCACTCTATTCTACTAAGAAAAGTGTGAAACCCCAAGGCACTTTTCACGCTTTTAAAAAAAAAAAAATTAATTTTTTTATTATTTTCAAAACATCCATCGCACAAATCTCACAACAATTGTTAATATTTTTCATTAACGAATCAAGTTTTTTAGGTTATAATAAAGTTTATAGTAGTAAATGAAACTGTTTTCGACTTCCTTTTATGGTCATTTTATTAAAGACCTCATTAAATATGTTTTTTTAATGTAAATTAGGTTATTAATTCTGAGTCAATTCTAATCACCAAAAAAGAAACCACATGGTTATTAATTCTATTAATAACTCTGAGCACATTGATACAATTAGAATTTAGAGGAGAAACCATACATCAGACATCAAACCTTCATAAGCTTCTTGTGTATGTGACTCTAAATGGATCTACTAAAACCAAGCCCTGCTAATTCATGTCCTCTCACTCCTCTAACATTTCTCGAAAGAGCAGCTACAATTTACGGTGACTGCCCTTCCATTGTGTACAACACCACCACTTACACGTGGTCACAGACTAACTGTCGATGCATCCGACTGGCTTCTTCCATTGCATCACTTGGCATCGGGAGGGGCCAGGTGGTGTCCGTCGTGGCCCCCAACATACCCGCCATGTACGAGCTACAATTTGCTGTCCCCATGACCGGTGCAATTCTTAACACCGTTAACACACGCCTTGATGCCCGTATGATATCAGTGCTCCTCAATCACAGCGAATCAAAACTCGTATTCGTAGATTCACAAATGAAATCTCTTGTCATCCAAGCGATCACATTGTTGCCATCCGAAGCCCAACACCCTCTTCTCGTCCTCATCACGGACGATGAGGTCTCTTTTAATCTATCATCATCAACGGCTGTGGACATTGGTTACGAGGATTTGGTAAACAGGGGTGATCCGGAGTTCAAGTGGGTCCGACCTGAAAACGAGTGGGACCCAATGGTCTTAAACTATACATCCGGCACAACCTCATCTCCCAAGGGTGTGGTCCATTCCCACCGTTCGATTTTCATCATCACAGTCGATTCTTTAATCGATTGGGCAATGCAAAAACAACCCGTTTACCTGTGGACCCTACCATTGTTTCATTCCAACGGTTGGAGCTTCTCTTGGGGAATGGCAGCCGTTGGTGGGACCAACATCTGTCTACGAAAATTCGACGTGGCACTCGTCTACCATTTGATAAATAGATACAATGTAACACATATGTGTGGTGCACCCGTGGTGCTAAACATGCTATCAAACTTTATTTCAACACCTTTGAAAAATCCAGTCCACTTTTTAACTGGCGGAGCTCCACCACCGGCGGCGGTGCTCCTCCGCGTTGAATCGATGGGTTTTGTGGTAAGTCACGGGTACGGGTCGACGGAAGTGGCTGGGGTGGTGGTGTCATGCGCGTGGAAACAGAATTGGAATACATTGCCGGCGACAGATAAGGCGAGGATGAAGGCTAGACAAGGCGTGAGGACAGTTTGCATGACTGAGGCGGAAGTAGTGGATTTCGTGTCGGGAATGAGCGTGAAGCGAGATGGGATGACGCTAGGAGAGATTGTTTTAAGAGGTGGGTGTCTGATGCTAGGTTATTTTAAAGACCCAGAATTGACATCTCAATGCATGAGAGCTAATGGTTGGCTATATACTGGAGATGTGGGAGTGGTGCACCCAGATGGTTACTTAGAGATCAAGGATCGATCCAAGGACGTAATTATAAGTGGTGGCGAGAATGTGTGTAGTGTTGAGGTTGAATCGATTTTGTATAGTCACCCGGCGGTTAATGACGCCGCGGTGGTTGCCAAACCCGATGAGTTCTGGGGAGAGACTGGTTGTGCTTTTGTAAGTTTGAAGGATAGGATTGATGAGAAGGTGAGGGAAAATGATGTGATCGAGTTTTGTAGGGCTAGGTTGCCACATTACATGGTGCCCAAGACTGTGGTGTTTATGGAAGAACTTCCCAGAAGCTCAACGGGGAAGATCCACAAGTTCTCTCTCAGAGATATTGCAAAGAGCATGGGCTCATCGCCACCCGGTGGAATGTAGAGTTATTGATCAAATCCACCTTTTTTTTTTAAATTAACTTTTGCAAATTAAGTGGTTTTTAAATAAATACTTAAATTTTATGTTATTTCTTTAAAAATATGTGTTACGAATTAAATTCAAAGTTTTTTAAGCCATGTTTGGCTCTCTTTTGGATTCACAGTTTCAATGAAAAAAAATTTAAATTTTTTTTTTCAATACTCGTAACTAAATAAATAATTCAAAAGTCAATTTAAAAATTATTTTTATAACTCATCATCAAATACACAGCTCAAAATTCAATTCAAAACTCTCTTCAAAATTCAAAATCAAACTCTTTTCAAAACTCTATTTAAAAGAAAAAATTCAATTTTTTTTTATATTGTTTTTTTAATTTATTTTTAGAATCATGATTTGAATATAAAGTCGTGTTTTGAGTTATGAGTTTTGAATTGATTTCTGAAAACAGAAAATTTATTTAGTTATGAGTTTTAAAAAGAGTTTTGAGTTGTATTTTGAAATTTTTTAGATTTATTTTTTAAAATATTTAAAAAAATTCTTAATCTTATTTTTAGGGTAAATATTTCATATTTTAAACATTTATTTATTTATTTATTTATTTCTTTTAATGTGCACTATATTTTATACATTTATGAGTTGTATTTTTTTAAATATTAAAAAATTTTAAAAATCTATTTTAAATATTTTTTGCTTTTTATTTTATTTTATAAATATATTTTTAAATATTTTTATTTTTTTGTTAAGTGTTTGGTTACGATTTGAGTGTAGAGTTTTGAAAGTAGTGTGAAATTTCAAGTTATGGGTTTGGCTATGGGTTTTAAAAATAATTCTTGAATTCAGTTTTGAGTTATGTGTTTAGTTATGATTTGAGTGTGTAATTGTGTTTTGAGATTAAAATATTAAAATTAAAAAACTTAAAATATTTACAAAATAAAATAAATATTTAAATAAAAATTATATATTTAAAATAAAAAATAAAATTTTCTTAAACATTTTTTAATAGTTTAAAAAAATAAATCCAAAACATTCAAAATACAACTCAAAACTCAAATTTTTTTTCAAAATTCAAAATTCAAAATTTAAAAACTGTTATCCCAATTAGGCAACCCAAGAGGGGGGTGAATTGGGTTATTAAAAAATTTCACAATATTAAAAATAAAACAATATTCAGAATTTGAATAAATAAATAAAAACAGAATAATAATTATCAATATAAAAGTAGGAGAGATAGGGAGAGAAAATCAAACACTGCGATTTATAGTGGTTCGGTACGCCAGGCCTACGTCCACTCCCCAAGGAACCTCCTTGAGAATTTCTTTACTATCAATTGAATAAATACACCACTAAGCTTGTGGATTTGGCACAGGACTTACTCTTATCTATTGAGCCTCACTCAACAATAAATGCCTTACCCTTACAAAATTTCTCACAAAAATAAGGAATAAGAATAAGTGGTACTTGAACCCACTTTTACAATAATTCTCTCACAAAAAGTAGATATGAAAGTGTAAGAATAAAGGCTAGACTTAGATCTGAAAGTGAAAGAACAGAATACTCAGAATTTTGGAGCTCACAGAAAATTTTTCTCTTCAAATTCTTAATATTTTTCTCCACACACAACACTTCTATTTATACACAAAAATATACCCGTTGGACGCTCCTTGCTGACGTCATGGATGACATCTATTTGTTTCAACTTGTCATCATGAGGCATCCTTTGTTTCAACTTGTCATCATGAGGCATCTTTTCTTTTTGACAAACAAAGTGGCCGAATTTGAACAAAACTCACAAACATGTAAGTTTTGACTAATATATATAGTATAAATATATATATATATATATATATAAATAAATATATAATCCTACAAAGTCCACATTATAAAGATGTAACTTTAACATTCAAATACAAACTTCAACATGCGAATTAAAATTCAATATGATGCAACTTTGCAACCATTTCTTTGTGTATTATATCATGCATGATTTTTTTTTTTTTTTTTTACATGCTAGTAATTAATGTTTCCACACACTAATATATATGATTCTTCCGTGATGTATGCTATCATATGCATTGTATAATGTTATCTATGTTCTGATCAAATATTTGCATACACAGAAAAATCTCTTTAAATAATATTTGTGATGGATCTGAAAATATATGCCCTCTTTAAAATATTGTATATGTTGTAGAGATTTTAAACTAAATATATTCTACCACTCCATATTAATTTTGTCAAAAGAAGACAACTCATTAATCTCATATTTGACAAGATAATACAACCAATCAATCATTTTAATCAATTTTAATTTTGTCAAAAAGTGAATAGTGATCAGCCTAAATTTTCAAAAAGTGAATAGTAAAGTTTTCAAAAATATTTTTATTTTAATTTTGTCAAAAAGTGAATAGTGATCAGCCTAAATTTTCAAAAAGTGAATAGTAAAGTTTTTAAAAATATTTTTATTATAATATTTAACAAATATATATATTTTTAAAATGATAATATTTTGTGTCAAATAATATGTATATTAAAAAAATCTAAATTGTTACAAATAATATTTTAGACATCATCAAAATTAAATAATATGATTTAAAAAGATAATATTTTGTGTCAAATAATATGTATATTAAAAAAATCTAAATTGTTACAAATAATATTTTAGATATCATCAAAATTAAATAATATGATTAACAATCTCCCCATTTTTGATGATGGCCATATTTGTATGGATTTGACACAAAATAAAATTGACAAAATATTTGATAACCCTGCAACATATAATTTTCAAAATCACATATAATTTTCAAAATCATATTTTTTTCTCCCCCTTTGGCATCATCAAAATAAAGATGAAGATAAGAAACAAGCGCATTTGATACAATAATCTGAGTGGCCAAAAAAAATAATGGGCCATCTGTCTTGTCGGAATCAGTATGGGGATTTTAGAGCATCTCAAGCGCAGGAAATATTGACAAACAAAATATTTGAGCAGATATAGCAGATATGCATCGAGTAATGGATCATTGGAGTGTATAAAAAGTGACACAGATCAGAGGCAAAGATACGAAATCATCAAGTGTTTGAGAGAAAATTTTATTTTAGCTCCTTTTGTAATCATGTCATTCCTTACCTTGTCTATCAATGAGTCGGACCTGCATGAGGTGCTTGTAATGCAGGCAAATGAGAGAGTACCAGTGACGCAGGCACATGCTATGCCTGTAAATGAGGGTTCTAGTGGTATTGGCAATCGAAATGATTTCGATGCTATTAATAACACTATGGATCTTAGTACACAGGCCATGACTGCAGTTTCCAATATGGCGCGACAATTACAAGCAAGAGCACAAGAAAATCAGCAATGAAGAGATGAGGTGTGCTTGTTAAAACAACAAGTAGTGAATATGTATAAGGAGAAGAAAGAGCTAAAAAGGAAAAATGCACAGTTGGAGAATGCAGTGCATTATTATGCAACGGTGATAATGCCAAGACTCACAGAAATCGAAAATAGAGAGAGACATGTAAAAGAGGCTCATGAAAAGTTGTTGAGAGAAGTGAAAAAGAAAAAATCTGTGAAGCCTTCTGAAAATTTACATGTAATTGAGTAATATTTTCTTTTTCTGAAATAAAATTTCGAACATTTCTTCCTTATTTATTTATTTATTTTTATTATTTTTTTTTTTTAATTCTGTCTTTGCACAAAAAAACAAATTTGTTTGTTGGTGCAGATAAGGAGTATGGCAGATAAGGAGTAAAAAAAATATATATGTATATATACTCCCCCTAAAATTATGCACAGAACATACACCCGCCCTTTATATATATATATATATATATTTATAACGATTGTTAATCTCAAAATATATGAGTCTCCCTCTGAATTAATGCACTAAAAATTACATAAATTTGAAGAAACAAATTACCAATCTATAATACCAAGGGCCATTAAGATCCGGCCATAAACAATTACACCAAGTGCACTAGCATAAAAGGAGAAAATAAAAATAAAAATAATTTCTTCAGACAAGGTAGAAGCAATCATTATTAAATCCAAGAGAATTTGGAGCACATATAACAAGTAAAAAAATATAACACAGTGCAACAAGAATTTTAACATGTTGATCGGTGATGACCTTGATGATCGGAAGAAATGGAAAAGATTGGGTAGATCAGTGGCGAATTTGTGTAGATCGACAATGGATCTTGATGGATCAGTCACAGATCTTGATGGATCGGTGATGGAACTTGATGAATCGGTGAAGATGGTGATGCAGATTTCGGGTGGAGAAGTGATGGAGTTTGGAAAATTGGTGAGGGATTTGGGTAGATGGTGATAGTGATGAAAGTGATGAATGATTTTGTGGATGATGGATGGTGGAGTTGGTTGTAGGCTATGGTGAGGGTGGAGATGGAGTCGGCTGAGGGTATGAGAAAGAAGGGGAGAGCGAGACAGCAAGAGAAAGAGAAAAAGAGAGAGTAAAGGAGAGAGCGAGTGAGAGATAGAGACGGAGCGGTAAGAGAGAGAAAATATATGTATATAATTTTTTTATTATTATTTTTAATTATAATTATTATTAGAAATATTTTATTTAATTATTTATTATTATTAAATTATTATTGTTTTTTTTTAATTTTTTTTTAATATAAATACTATATTAAAGTATTCATCATACCAAGTTCAGTTCTAATATAACAAAATTGTTCTTCATTTAGAGGCTTGGTAAAAATGTCAGCTAATTGACGACTTGTAGGCACAAATTCGAGTTCAATGTCACCTTTGAGTACATGATCTCTCAGAAAATGATGCCTTATTTCAATGTGTTTAGTGCGTGAGTGCTGAATAGGATTTTTTGAAAGATTAATGGCACTTGTGTTGTCACATTTTATAGGAATATGATCATAGTGAAATTCAAAATCTTGAAGTTGTTGTTTCATCCAAAGTAATTGTGCACAACACCCAGCGGCGGCAATGTATTCTGCTTCAGCAGTTGACAGAGCCACTAAGTTTTGTTTTTTGCAAAACCAAGAAGTGATTGAGTATCCAAGAAAATGACAAGTGCCACTAGTGCTTTTTCGGTGAAGTCTACATCCCGCAAAGTCGGCATCTGAGTAACCAAAAAGTTCAAAGGTGGTTCCCTTAGGATACCATAATCCCAAATTTGGAGTGCCGACAAGATATCTGAAAATGCGTTTGACTGCGGTTATATGTGACTCTTTCGGTGCGAATTGAAAACGTGCACACATACAAACACTAAACATTATGTCGGGCCTACTTGCAGTAAGATAGAGTAAAGAACCAATCATACCTCGATATTTCTTTTCATCTACAAGTTTACCTTGCTCATCTTTGTCGATTTTTATCGATGTGCTCATTGGAGTTGCTGCAGGCTTTGAAGATTCCATTTCGAACCTTTTGAGTAGATCTTTGATATATTTCGTTTGATTTAAATGGATTCCATCATTAGTTTGTTTAATTTGTAGACCAAGGAAGTAATTTAATTCCCTCATCATACTCATTTCAAACTCACCCTGTATGTCTTTAGCAAACTCTTTGCACAAATTTTCATTAGTAGCACCAAAAATAATATCATCAACATAAATTTGAACAATAAGCATATCTTCCTTTTTTATTTTTATAAAAAGTGTTGTATCAATTTTTCCTCTACAAAAATTTTTGTCAAGTAGAAAATTACTCAATCTTTCATACCATGCTCTAGGAGCTTGTTTCAAGCCATATAAAGCTTTTGAAAGTTTGAAAACATGATCCGGGTATTTATGATTTTCAAAACCGGGAGGTTGTTCAACATAGACTTCCTCTAAAATATACCCATTCAAAAAAGCACTTTTAATATCCATTTGATACAATTTAAAATCTTTAAAACACGCAAAAGCAAGTAACATTCTAATAGCTTCAAGTCTAGCAACTAGTGCAAAAGTTTCATCAAAATCAATTCTCTCTTCTTGATTATAGCCTTGAGCTACTAATATAGCTTTATTTCTAATAACAACTCCAGATTCGTCCATTTTATTTCGAAAAACCCATTTTGTACTAATAACGGGAAGATCCTTAGGTCGAGGGATCAAAAACCAAACTTTATTTCTTTCAAATTGATTTAATTCTTCTTGCATTGCTAAAATCCAGTTTTCATCATTTTCAGCTTCTAAAAATGATTTTGGTTCAATTTGTGAAACAAATGCTAAGTTACCACAAATATTTCTAACAGAGGAACGGGTTTTTATACATTCCGCCGCATCACCTATGATGAGGTCTTTGGGATGGCCATGAGCATACTTTCATTCTTTAGGTAGATTTGAGTCATTTTCTGGAAGAGCATATATTTTTTGAAGTTTCTCCATTGTCATTTCTTCGTCATGTTCGCGTAATGGATTTTCTTCATTTTCCTTTTTGTAAATGCTTTCCATGCTTGGTTGATTTTCTACAATATCATTACTTACAAGATTCTTGGAAATAATATCGTTAGATTCATCAAAAACAACATGCATAGATTCTTCAACAAGTAGAGTTCTTTTATTGAATACTCTATAAACTTTACTAGACATAGAATAACCAAAAAATATAGCTTCATCCGATTTAGCATCAAATTTTCCTAAGTTATCTTTATTGTTATTTAATACAAAGCATTTACAACCAAAAGCACGTAAGTGACTAATATTAGGTTTTCTATCTTTCCAAAGTTCGTAAGGAGTTTTCTTAAGAATATGTCTAATCATGGCACGGTTTATAACATAGCATGCAGTGTTTACAGCTTCCGCCAAAAAATATTTAGGCAAATTATTTTCACAAAGCATAGTACGGGCCATTTCTTCAAGAGTTCTATTTTTTCTTTCAACCACACCGTTTTGTTGAGGAGTCCTAGGGGCTGAGAAATTATGATCTATTCCTAAGTCATCACAAAACATAATAAAATCCTCATTTTCAAATTCTCTACCATGGTCACTTCTAATACTACAAATATTAAGATTTTTCTCATTTTGAATTCTTTTACAAAGTTTTGAAAAATTATAAAAAGCTTCATTTTTGTGTGCTAAAAATAATACCCATGTATATCTAGTATAATCATCAACACAAACAAGGGCATAAGATTTTCCTCCTAAACTTAATGATCTAGATGGTCCGAATAGATCAATATGCAAGAGTTGAAACGGCCTAGTAGTTGAAACGATATTTTTAGATTTAAAAGAAATTCTAGTTTGTTTTCCAAATTGACATGCATCACAAAATTTATCTTTTTCAAAAATAATTTTTGGTAAACCTATGACTAACTCATTTTTTGAAAGTTTAGAAATTAAATCAAAATGAGCATGTCCTAATCTTCTATGCCAAAGACAACCATTATCATTTATAGCAGATAAACATTTAATGTTAAAATGAGAAGATAAATCATGCAAATCAAATACATATACATTCTCATGTCTATAACCTATAAATAAAGTTTTGTTTTCTAGGGTGTTTTCAATAGTGCAATGAGTTTTCTCAAAAATAACTCTATAACCTTTATCACATAATTGACTAATACTAAGCAAGTTATGTTTTAAACCTTCAACAAATAAAACATTTTCAATAATAGGAGAGGGATTTTTACCAATACTTCCTACACCAATGATTTTACCCTTGCTATTGTCACCAAAAGTCACATATCCGCCATCCTTTGGTTGGAATGTGGCGAACATAGCTTTATTTCCAGTCATGTGCCTCGAACATGCACTGTCGAGATACCATCTATCGTTACTGGATTTTGTCTTGAAACATACCTACAAAGATTTAATTTCTCTATTGGTACCCATTTTTTCTTGGGTCCATAAAAGTTAGAATTTGGCACTCTTGAGATGTCCTTAGGGACCCACATCTTTTTTATTTTAGCAAAAGGATTTCTTTTAATAGGACATGAAAGTGAAATATGACCTTTTGTTCCACAAAAATGACATATGAGATGAGAGTGATTAGAAGGTGCATACACAAAGCCATTTTGGACATTTTTTACTTTTGAAAAAGGTTTATATCCAATTCCGGCTCTACCAAAAGTACAGTTTTGATTTTTAAGGATTTTATCTAAAGTCTCTCTACCTTGGGTGAATTTTGAAATAGTAGTTTTCAAGTCTTCAATATTTTCTTTTAAAATATTTGCTCCTTTTTTAAAGACTTGTTTTCTTTTTGCAATACAACTAAATGTTTTTCAGAAATTGAAGACTCATTTCGAGTTAAGATCTCATTTTCCTTTTTCATGGCTTCATTTTCTAAAACATTTATCTTGGAAGTCAATGATTCATTTTCTTTTGATAAACTTGAAATTACTTTCTTTTGACAATTATTTTTCAAACTAAGTTTTTTAAATTCAGCATGTAATTCATCAAAAGCTAATTGTAATTCATCAAATATAAATGATTCGTCATTTACCTCATTTTCGTTTCCAAGTGCCATTAAGCATAGGTTAGCAACCTCATTTTTTCAAACTTCGGTTTCTGTGTCGCTTTCATCACTATCTTCTCCCCATGCTGCAATCATAGCTTTCTTCTTGTCCTTCTTGAATTTTTTCTTAAGTTCTGGACATTTTGATTTGTAGTGTCCAGGTTTGTTGCATTCGTAGCAGGTTACTTTAGATTTTTTGTGATTTTCTCCTCTTTGAAAATCCCTGTTGTTGAAGTCTTTTCTGAAAAAATTTCGTACGCCTTGTTTCTTTCTCACAAACCTTTGGAACTTTCTAGTGATGAATGTCATTTCCTCATCCTCATCTGAATCATCTTCCTTATCCTCTTGATGTTTCGAGGTGGATTTGAAGGCTATTCCTTTCTTCTTGTTGTTGTCCTCCCCTTCCTTTCCTTCTTGCATTATGAGCTCATGAGTTAAGAGAGATCCCATTAACTCATCTAGACTTAGCTTTGATAAATCTTTGGCTTTGATAATGGCATTGACTTTTGTCTCCCAACTTTTTGGCAATGACCTAAGCACTTTTCTTACAATTTCAGCATTAGTATATATTTTTCCAAGAGAAGTTAAACCATTAATAATATCAGTAAAACGAGTGAACATTTGAGGAATAGTTTCATCAGGTTTCATTTTAAAGAGTTCATAATTATGGACTAGCAAATTGACTCTGGATTCTTTAACTTGTTCGGTTCCCTCATGAGTCACTATAAGCCTGTCCCAAATTTCTTTTGCGGTTTTACATGTAGAAATTCTGTTGAACTCGTTGGCATCTAAGGCGCAATACAACATGTTTGTACCTTTGACATTAATTTGAGCTATTCTAGTATCTGATTCATCTCACTCATCTTCAGGTTTTGGTACCCTAAGTCCATCTACAGTTTTGGTAGGAATTTTTGGACCATTGCAAATAATTTTCTAGCATTCATAATCATTAGATTGAACATGTATTGTCATTCTAGTTTTCCAATAACTAAAATTTGTACCGCTAAATAGTGGTGGCCTATTGGATGCTTGTCCCTCGGGTAAAGAACAACTAGGGGTTGCCATGATCTACTCTAAGACGGTTAGGTCACACAAACTAGAGTTTAGGCTCTGATACCAATTGTTATCCCAGTTAGGCAACCCAAGAGGGGGGGTGAATTGGATTATTAAAAAATTTCACAATATTAAAAATAACACAATATTCAGAATTTGAATAAATAAATAAAAACAGAATAATAATTATCAATATAAAAGTAGGAGAGATAGGGAGAGAAAATCAAACACTGCGATTTATAGTGGTTCGGCACGCCAGGCCTACGTTCACTCCCCAAGGAACCTCCTTGAGAATTTCTTTACTATCAATTGAATAAATACACCACCAAGCTTGTGGATTTGGCACAGGACTTACTCTTATCTATTGAGCCTCACTCAACAATAAATGTCTTACCCTTACAAAATCTCTCACAAAAATAAGGAATAAGAATAAGTGGTACTTGAACCCACTTTTACAATAATTCTCTCATAAAGAGTAGATATGAAAGTGTAAGAATAAAGGCTAGACTTAGATCTGAAAGTGAAAGAACAGAATACTCAGAATTTTGGAGCTCACAGAAAATTTTTCTCTTCAAGTTCTTAATATTTTTCTCCACACACAACACTTCTATTTATACACAAAATATACCCGTTGGACGCTCCTTGCTGACATCATGGATGATATCTATTTGTTTCAACTTGTCATCATGAGGTATCCTTTGTTTCAACTTGTCATCATGAGGCATCTTTTTTTTTTGACAAACAAAGTGGCCGAATTTGAACAAAACTCACAAACATGTGAGTTTTGACTAATATATATAGTATAAATATATATATATATATATATAATCCTACAAAGTCCACATTATAAAGATGTAACTTTAACATTCAAATACAAACTTCAACATGCGAATTAAAATTCAATATGCTGCAATTTTGCAACCATTTCTTTGTGTATTATATCATGCATGATTTTTTTTTTTTTTACATGCTAGTAATTAATGTTTTCACACACTAACATATATGATTGCTTCCGTGATGTATGCTATTATATGCCTTGTATAATGTTATCTATGTTCTGATCAAATATTTGCATACACAGAAAAATCTCTTTAAATAATATTTATGATGGATCTGAAAATATATGCCCTCTTTAAAATATTGTATATGTTGTAGAGATTTTAAACTAAATATATTCTACCACTTCAAATTAATTTTGTCAAAAGAAGACAACTCATTAATCTCATATTTGTCAAGATAATACAACCAATCAATCATTTTAATTAATTTTAATTTTGTCAAAAAGTGAATAGTGATCAGCCTAAATTTTCAAAAAGTGAATAGTAAAATTTTCAAAAATATTTTTATTTTAATTTTGTCAAAAAGTGAATAGTGATCAACTTAAATTTTTAAAAAGTGAATAGTAAAGTTTTCAAAAATATTTTTATTATAATATTTAACAAATATATATATTTTTAAAAGGATAATATTTTGTGTCAAATAATATGTATATTAAAAAAATCTAAATTGTTACAAATAATATTTTAGATATCATCAAAATTAAATAATATGATTTAAAAAGATAATATTTTGTGTCAAATAATATGTATATTAAAAAAAATCTAAATTGTTACAAATAATATTTTAGACATCATCAAAATTAAATAATATGATTAACAAAAACTTCTTTTAAAATATTTTTCAAAACTCATAACTAAACAAATCTTCTCTTCTCAAAACTTAAATCACAACTCCACACTTAAATTACAACTCCACACTATATTTTATACGTTCACTGATGTATCACGTATCCCATTGGATTTAAATATGGTATTTGATTAGGTTGTGCAAAAAACAATAATTCCAAAGTCATCCAACTAATCACAGAATTAATTTACTATTATCTTTTTGGATTGGTATTGATTTTGAGATTCAAATTCAAGATAATCAAAAATCTATTTATTCACCATTGTCCAGATTGGTTGCGTGCAACACAACAGAAAAATGGGTAAAAATAGTTGGATTTTTTTTTTAATAATTGATTTGATAGTTATGACATGAAAAAATAACTTATTATGAATTGAACGTGATATTTTATCTTATTAATTATTAGTATATGTCCATGCCTAAAAACACATAAATATAGGCATCGTTGGGGATGTAGGTTGGCTTTTTGAATTTTTTAGTTATTTTAATCTTGGCTAAAAAGTTTGGCTTATGAATGATTTTTTGACTTTTTTGATTTTTTTTTTTGTGAGAGAATAGTGTAATAATTATGGGCTTGATGTGATATTTTATTTTTTGTGGCTAAAATAGCCTATTTTGTCTTTTGTGGCTAAAATAGTCAAAAAAACTTGGAAACCAACTTGCCAAACGGAGGCATAGTGGTGTTTTGAAAAATTGGTAACAAACTTTGGTTGCGTTTGTTGAGTTTTGCAAATATGATTTGAGAGTATGAGTTGTATTTTGAGTTTGTGAGTTGTGGAATTATGATTTGAGTGTAGAAAATTTGTTTGTTTATGGTTTTTGAATAGAGTGTTGAATTGAGTATGAAATTGAATTTTAAAAGTTTGATTTGACATGTGAAGTAAGAAAATTTGTTTGGTTATGAGTTTTGGAAAGAGTTTTCAAAACTTAATTCAAATTGTTATAACTCATAACAAAACACACTACTTTCACACTATTAAAAATTCTGATCAACACTCATAGCCAAACTCTTTTTAAAATTCAATTAAAAAAAATTATTATTAACAGAAACTAACATTAATCAAATTTTTAATTGAAAAAACTATCAAGGAAATATTTTTTTTTCAAAATAAATATTCAAAAAATTTAAATCATAAATATTTAAATAATTTAAATAATCTAAAAAATTTAATAAGTAAAAAATTTAAATAATTTAAATATTCAAAAATTTTAAATAATTTAAAATGTTAATATTTTAAATTTAAAAATAACTCTACAGTCAAATCGTAACCAAACACATAAAACAAAACTCAATTAAGAAATTATTTTTAAAACTCATAACCAAACACATAACTCGAAACTCCATACTACTTTTACAACTCTACACTCAAATCGCAACCAAATACATAACAAAAAAATTAAAATATTTGAAAATGTTTTTATAAAATAGAGTTTGAATTTATTTTTATAAAATATTTAAAATTTAAAAAAATTAAAATCGTAATATTTTGAAATTAAAATATTTAAAAATATTCAAAAAAATTAAAAAAAAATCGTAACATATTTAAATATTAAAATATTTAAAATCTTAACAAAATTAAAATATTTTAAAAATATTTAAATATTTGAATTATTTAAAAAATTAAAATATTGATTTGAATTGAGTTGAGTTTTGAAAAGAATTTTGAATTATGTATTTGGTTATGAGTTTTGAAAAGTAATGATTATGTTTTGAATTGAGTTTTGAGAAATGGGTGTAAAACTATGATTTGAAAATTCCAAACAAATAACATACTCAAATCAATGGGTAGAATTATATTTTGAGAGACTTACCAAAGAGAGCCTTACTTTTTGAATTTTTATTTTTTTTGGGTAGCTTTTTGACTTGTTTTGATGTAAAAAATAGAGAGCCCATATAACCTAAAAAAATTATAAAGTTAAAAAATTGACTTTTTTTTAGTATTTGTCAAGACGCTCCACAGTGAGGAAATTAATAAAATAAAAAAGATGAGTTAAGGGGGTGGGGGAGGAAGGAGAGAGAGAGAGAATGCATGAGTGAATAAGAGAAAAAGAAAGTTGGTGAGTGGAAATGAAATAAATTTTGATCTTAAGATGAATTTAGTAATTAATTTTAATCTTTAAAATAAAATGTCTCCTTAAGACATTCGGTGTAATGATACATCTCACTAAAAGTGGTGCTCTAAAGCACCACTAATGAATGGGCAAACACTTTAAAGTCAAGTTTGGCATGTCTTGAAAAAGATAAAAAGGCTTCGTTTGGGAAGCCATGGTTTGGGCTTTTTTGGCTATTTTAGCCACAAAAAACAAAATAGGCTATTTGTCATAACAAACAAAACATCACATCCAACCCATAATCATTACATTCTTTTCTCACAAAAAAACTCAAAAAAGCTAAAAAGCCCTTCCCAAATCAAGCTTTTAAGCCCAGGCTAAAATAGCCAAAAAAACTAAAAAGCCAAAAAGCCAACCCACTTCCCAAACGGAGGCAAGGTCAAAAAGTTACTATCATATTTAAGTCACATCATCTTATTTAAGTCACATCACCTCTCTAACACATCACTTCAAACCCAACCCAAATCCAATCCATATTTCATAAAAAGTCAAAAAGTGTACTTATTTAGATCATCCCAAACAACCCTTAAATAAAAATAAAAAAAAACAAGACCCAAGCAGTGGGTCCAGTCCACTGCCACATCACTAGTGGTACTTTTAGAACACCACTTTTAATGGTCTCAAGCATTATTGTAAGACATTTTAATATATTTTTAAAAATTTTCCAATTTTATTATATAAATTTTAATTTATTTTTATGTTATTTTAACTCAATTTTCTCTAAAAAAAACAACACCAAAAATAGGATAACGTTTGAGGACCGTCGATCAAATTTTGATGAACAATCTGTCCGGATGAAAAGAGAATTACGAAACAACGTCTGGAAGTGTCACGTGCATGTCGGCCCTAGTTACAGAGATTCAGATGTAGTAGTACCAACACAGATTAAGGGATGAGTATTGGGCGACGTCAAACCAACCTCCTGTCCACACGTGGGCCCAACCCAACGCATTTCTTGAAAAATGGGCCTACATTACCGCCCATTCAGCGAAAAATTAAAGATATATATACACCTTTAAAATTTAATTTCTAATATTACTAAAATGGTAAATTATACTAACAGCCCTAAAGGTTTTGTTTAATACAAATTCTCTCTCATATTTTAAAAATTATATTTTTCTTCCGGAGATTATTTAATCTCATTACAAATTATCCCCTAGATACTAATGTCATGTCCTAAAATATCCTAAATGACCATCATATCTTTTTTTTTTTTTTTTTTTTATCATTTCTTCTTCCTATTATTGTAACTAAATTTTACAACTTGCAAACATTAAATTCTATCTCAACAAATTTTTATTGAATGATGATATACAAATATAATTTTTATATAGAATTTTCAAATGACATAGCTTAATGGTAGCGTTTTATTTTAAAACAAAACACCCATAAACTTGATTTATATTTACAACAATATCTATATCACAACATTTTTATAATATTTTTTGTATAAATTTTGATATATAAATATAATTTTTCATTTTTATTTCTACCATTATATCTAAATTAGATCAATTTAGTCTAAATATATTTAAAAAGTATAAAATTTGTACAATTTTTTTTTAAAAAAAATCCATTGAATATAACAAAATAAGATAATGTATTAATTTTTTGTATTTATATATATATATATATATATATTGTATTTGGTGAATTAAAAAAATTATAAAATATTATACTTCTTAATTATATCTACATTATGTATATATATAAAAAAAATTACTTAAAATATTAAAAAAATCAATAAAAATAAAAAAATAAACATGAAAATTAAAATTATTTTTTATTTTTTATTTTTTGTGTAAGTTAAACCAAAAAAAGATGATTATTATTTCTCTTGAAATGACATGAACAAAATATCTGTATTATTCTATTATTTTATATGTATGAAGGGTAAGGAGTAAATAAGGCATATTAATTTGACAGGGAGATAAGTGTAATTTTTCAAATGTGAGGGAGATCTGTATTAAATAAAAATCTCAAGGGTGCCAGTGCAATTTATCCTTATTAAAAATTGTTAACCGGCTTAGAGAGTGTTTGGGAAGAGTGTTGGACTAAAATAATCAATAAGATAAAATGTCACATATAACCTATAATTAATTTATTTTTTCTTTCACAACCATTAAATCAACTACAAAAAAAATCAACTTACATTTCAAACATAATGTTTAATTTTTTTATTTTTTTTTATTTTTTATATATTGGGAAATTTTTTTTAAATATAATGTTTAATTTTTTTTATTTTTTTATTTGTTTTATTATTTTATATAAAAATAATTTAACAATTCCTCACTATCAATCCCCTCACTATTAATCCCCTCACTAACAATCCCCTCACTATGAATCCCCTCCATTCTATCTCCGAAAACAAATGGAGCCTTAGTCAGGTTAAAATAGTCAAAAAAGCCAGATAGTGAACTAAAATAACTATTTTATGAAACAAGGCTGTAATAATTTGGGCAAATTACAAACACCCCCTCGAGGTTTGGTAAAAATACAGATTCTCTCCTGAGGTTTGAGAAATTACAAATTGCCCCATAAGAGTCAAATTTTCATAACAAATTAGGAAAAATTAGGGAGGAATCTGTATAAAAATAAAACTTCAGGGGGCAATTTGTTATGAAAATATAAACCTCAGGGAGCGGGATGTAATTTCTCAAATCTCAGATGGAAATCTGTGTTTTCACCAAACCTCGAGGGGGTATTTGTAATTTGCCCTAATAATTTATATAATTACATTAGACAATTTATATTTTAAGCAATTTGAGTTGGGATGTGAGTTGGCTTTTTAACTTTCCAGCATTTTGCTTTTTGACTATTTTAATTTGAGATTAAAAAATCTCGATTGTGATGAATTTTTTGAATTTTTGTAAAAAAAAAAATGAAATTATTACGATTTAGATGTGACATTTTTTAGCCTTAGGCTAAAAAGTCCATCTTATCTTTTTGTAGTTATTTTAGCCTCAACCCACCCCAACCAATCATGCCAAATTAGTGCAAACTTACACTTATAAACCCAAAATTTATCTATAAAAAAAGGATCAGTAGTTCAAATTCATTTTACTCATAGAATTTACACTTTATTAATTTAATCATCACTACACAAATATATTCGAAATAAATTATGAATTGATAAGTTGATAGCATATATATATTTTTTTTTGGGGATGCACCAATAAATCCCAAATTAATAACTTATGCACTGTTTAGTCCTAAAAGTTTTCTTATAGACTGAAAGGTCCCATTACAATGTTAATAACATCAGATACAATGTTAATAACATCAGAGTCATGTTACAAACATTGGATTTCAAGCATCTAATGTTCATCAAATTTCAATAATGTTTGAAAATATAGGATGAAAAACATCTAATGTTCATCATGTTCATCAGATTTCAATAAATTTTGAAATTATAGAATGAAACATCAGATCATTTACATCATTCACATCATGTTGATGTAAAAATGGGACTAAATGGAGCATAAAAAAACTTTTAGGACTAAATGGTTCAACGTTTCAAAAAGTAGGACTTATGGGTAAATTTTCCTTTTTTTTTTGTTATTTAAACAAACATGAAGAATATATTTATAATGTATCTCCAAAAATAGAACAATCTTTTGAGATTTGTTTGAATATAAATTGTCCAATGTAATTTGAAAATTTTCAAATGTCTCATTTTGTAATTTTTTATTTGACAAAATTAATTAAAAAAAATGAAATTCGTAACTTTTCTCCTATAGAATAATAAAATTACATGTATTAGTAATTAAAATAAAATTTTGATATAATTAGAAACTGTTAATTAACTTGATAGTTTATTAACAAAAAAGATTAATTGTTATGAAATTGTATACTTTGTAATGTAATTTTCAGAATGATAAGGGACAATTCGTATTTATGTAAATCTGAGAGGCTGTGTTTGTAAGTTAACCCCGAAAAATAAGTATAATTAGAGGAGCCCACATGTGACATTACCATGCACCCACTAGTCGCAGATCCCAATTCCCACTTTCCCACGGACAGCCACGTGGACCGCTTTCATTCATTCAGGCACTGCAATCTTCACCGACCTACTTCATATCAATCCAATCGAGCCGACAGCTCCTGGGTCCCACATGAACACGCTACCACATTCTTACGACACGTGTCAATACTCTATTAGTTGTTGCACGCAAGGATGGACAGCATTGGTTCTTCTCAACTTTTCTACTTTCTTCCTTTTCTTCTTTTGAATCGTGGTGCCCTCATCAGCGCTTGGCTTCGATAACAACCATACACTCGCTTCCATCAAATGACACCTCAGCAAGGTAATTAACTACGAGGACAAGTGTCAATTAATTAATTTATTTAGAGTAATGCTAGAGACCCCAAATATTCTACCAAAAGTTTTACCAAATGTCTCACATGGGTGTGGGACCCACACAATGTGGGTCCCATGTGGGTCCCACACCCATGTGAGACATTTGGTAAAATTTTTGGTAGAATTTTTAGGGCCTCTAGCATTTTTGATTTATTTATTCTTGATCAATATAACTCGACCATAAAATTAAACACAAAATATATATACTCACATATAAAAATTTAATTCCGATGTATCTATATATATATATATATAAATTAATTTTACAAATTTATTAGCAAGAACTAATTTTTTTAAAATTTATTTGTTCATATAAACCTGTGTAAAATTTATCTGTTTATAGAAATATTCTTCAATTTGATAGTAAGATATTTACTTGGAGATTTTTGTTTGATAAGATATTTAATTGAAATTTTTGTTTGATTTGAGATGTCAATATGCATGGTCTAAATTGTTTGTATTTGAATTCAATTCACTGAGTTAATTATCTACATAATAAAATTAATCGAATATGGATATTAGATTATAGCTATTTTTTATTCTTAAAAATCAGAATAAATATTTTGTTTTTGAAAATAATATTAGTATCATATTAATAAAAACAAATTACATAAATTCAATAAAATAATTTAAATTATTTTCAACTACAAATAATTGAATTATTCATTCTGCAATTGAATTGTCTAATTATAGATAATCAATTCCCATCTCTATTTAGTGTTGGTTCGGCACGATGGGGTGTTAGGACTAAAATAGTAATAAAAAATTAAAATAATTTTTTTAATTTTAGATTAAAAAATATCACAATCAAATCATAATTTTTTTATTTTTTTTCACAAAAATTAAAAAACTCATTCTAAATGAAAAAATTTAATCCTAAATTAAAATAATCAAAAAAAAAATTTGAAAAACTGACTCACATCTCAAATGAAATATAATTAATTATCATCTTTTAATGTAATATACGTCGGTTACACAATGTGTACTCATTCGAGGATTTGGATTAGCTTGCCCTTCGGGCTTCTGTTCTGTCTTTATCACTCTTATTATTTTGAGACTTAAACGTCAAGTTCGCGTTATACTTTACCTATAAAAGCCCACTACCCTCTTACACCTAAACCATCAAAAGACGAAACTTCGAATTCTAATCGGCTGTTTCTAATCGGTGGCTGTTTTAGAGTGACCGACCGTCGTTTGTATTTGTTAATTTCATTTGATCAGAATGGCCGAGGAACACCACCACCATCACCACCACCACCACCACCACCACCTTGGAGACGAGAAGAGCCATGACGAGTGTGAGAGCACCGTGATCTCGAGTACTAACACCGATGAGGTGGAGGTAGAAACTCAAGATCGCGGGCTCTTCGGTTTTATGGGGAAGAAAGAGGAAGCGAAAAAGCCCGAAGAGGAGGTGATGGTGACCGAGTTCGAGAAGTTCCACGTGTCCGAGCCAGAGCCCAAGTTCGAGGATTGCAAAGAGAAAGAGAAGAAGCACGATCTGTTGGAGAAGCTCCCCCGATCCAATAGCAGCTCAAGCTCTGTAAGTCTTCCATACATTTACATTTTTTTTTTTATCCGTTTAATGTGATTATTTTGAATATTTTTACACATAGCGAGTACTTACTGGTGAATGTGTCACGGTCCTAAGCATGATTTCAAACATTGGTGTGACGATCTGGGTGAATTAAAGATATCATTTCATATGGTAAAATTACCAGACGTCTTTAAAATTTAAAATTAATCAGCTTGTTTGTTTTTATTTTTTAAAAAATTTTATTTTTTTATTTTTTATATTTTTTGTTTTTATTAATTTATTTTAATATTTTAAGTATTTTTTTTATTTTTTAAACACAGTTAGCATAATTACACTTAAAAAATAACAAAATTATAAAAAAAATCTTTTAAAAATTTATTAAATATCAAAAATATAAAAAAATACAAAAATTTAGTACAATTTGTTTTATATTTTTATATATTTGTTAATTCTTAATTCAAAAAATTCAAATTAAAGAGACTGAATATAGAATTTTAATCACATGATAATATTACATAGGATCTATCTATATATAGGTAATACCTTAATTTGATGGCACTAGTAGTCAAGCACTCTAGGCTTCATATATATGAGTTTGTGAGATTTGATAAAGCTAACTCGTTTAAATATGATTGTTTTGAAATGTTTTGCAGTCGAGCGATGAGGAGTATGAAGACGAGAATGGAGAGAAGAAAAAGAAGAAGAAAAATAAGGGTCCGATAGAGAAGATCAAGGAGAAGGTTTCAGGAGATAAGGAAGAAGGGAAGACTGAGAATTACGAGGCAAATAAGGGTCCGATAGAGAAGATCAAGGAGAAGATTTCAGGAGATAAGGAAGAAGGGAAGACTGAGAATTACGAGGCAAATAAGGGTCCGATAGAGACGATCAAGGAGAAGATTTCAGGAGATAAGGAAGAAGAGAAGATTGAGAAATACGAGGCAGTGGTGACACCTCTCCCGCCGAAGGAGAAGTACGAGGAGGAGGTAGTAGTAGAGCATGGAGAGCTAGCACAACAAGAGGAGAAGAAGGGCATCTTCGAGAAAATTAAGGGGAAACTACCAGGCCAGAACAAGAAAGCCGAGGAGGTCCCTCCACCGCCGCCAGCGGCTGAGTACGCCGCCCCGGCCGCAGAGACTCACAGTCACGAGGCCGAGCCGAAGGAGAAGAAGGGTATTTTTGAGAAGATAAAAGAGAAGCTCCCAGGGTACCACTCCAAGACTGAAGAAGAAAAGGAGTGTGCATCCCCCACCAAATAATCTTTATTTACTTTCCAGAGCGATAAATGATACCTTACGCGTGATGGGTGGTGTTATTATTATTATTTTTTTTTGTTTTGTTTTGTTTTATTTTATTTGCATTTTCTTTGGTTTTATGAAAGATTGAAAGTATTTTTATATGTGCTTGTATATTTGATTTGTGTAGGGGTTTATTATCCTGCCTTATATGTTTTATTTTGCTTTGGTATAGTATTAAATATTGGATTGTTATTTTTTTTGTTTATGTTAAAATTTGTTTTTAGTTTAATAAATTACAGTAAAAAGTAAAAAGGTTGAGATTAGGTTAAATTTATGTCATCTTATTTCTATTGTTAAAGTTAATCATATAATTGAGATGAAAAGTTTTTTAAATTTTATTTCTCTCTTGTTTCGTAACGCTCATTAGAAGATATCAATGCCATTTAAGTGTTTTACAACAAAAATATATATATATATATATATGTATATATATATAAATCAACGAAGGAGCGGGAAGAAGTTTTTTTATGATAAATTTTTTTTTTTTTAAAAAAAAGGAGGAAATTGAGAATTTATATAAGGAAAATGAGATGTTTAACTTAATAAGTTTTGTGGAAATTATAATATCTCAATTTTAATTTTTTAATTTTTGATTTAAAAAAATAAATAACCTAACATATTAATTTTTTTAAACTCACAAATCTTTTTTATTTCTTTCACCGTTTTTAATTTCTTTTAGTGATGGGATTATCAAATTATTTTTATAAAAAAATTTTAAAAAATAATTTATATATTAAAAAAATATTTAAAATAAATATAAATATCTATATCTATCTATCTGTATATTATATATATATATATATATATATCTATAAAATAGAGTTTCTAATGAGAAGTTTTTAGGAACTCGAAACTCTCATTCTAAAATTATTAATTTTTTAATTTATAAAATAAATTAAAAAATTATTGATTAATTTATTTAATTATTTTAGAAATAATAATAGGGAGATAACAAAAATATTTCATATTTTTTTTTAAAAAAAAATTAACACTTGCATTCTTTCTCTCCTCTAAAAAATTAGATAATAATTTTTATGAAAGTTGTGGATATTTTGCCTGTACCTTATATATTATATTATAACACAACAAAAAAAATTAAAAATTAGATATACAAAAAGATAAAACTAATAAATTAGATTTTTATTTATTCAGTTAAAATATTTCTTTTACCTCTCAATATGTAATTTTAAATTTTAAAAATCTATCTTAAACAAATCTGATTTGAAATATCACTCACTATCATACTTTAAATCAATAAAAATTCACATATCAATTACATATTTAACTCGCATCATAACTCATCTAAATAATAATAATTAAAAACAAATAAAAATACATAGATTAAATTTTTAAAAAAATAAATTTGAATTATGAAACCACGCAAAAATAAATTGAAAAAAAAAATAGAAACCAGAATTTAGATATGAATCTCAAAAAGATATCACAATATCTAAATTTGAATTATGATTTAATAATATAATTATCTATTTTTTGATGTATAATATCAAAATTTTAAATGACTTAATAGAACAAATTAATTAATTTTTTAAAATTATTGATTTTTCAATTTATAAAATAGATTTTAAAAAATAAACTATTGGCTAATTTATTTATTTAATTATTTTAGAAGTAATAATTATCCTTTAATTTATGAATTTCAAATGGAAAGATAAAAAAAATATTTCATAATCTCTCCATCCTAATCTCTTTCACCGATTTCCAAAAAAATATTGAAACTTATCTGCCTTCTCTCTTTCCCAATAAATCAAATAATATTTTTCATAAAAATTATGAATATTTATCTATATCTTATATATTATATTATAACATAACAACAACAAAAAAACTAAAAATCAAACATACAACCAAATAAAATTAATAAATTTGATTTTTATTTATTCTGTTCAAATATTTATTTTGTATCTCAATATCCAATTTTAAATTTTAAAAATCTTTAAAGTTTATCTAAATAAATCTAATTTGAAAATATCTCCCACTATCATACTTTAAATCAATAAAAATCCACATGTCTATCCCATATATAACTCACACCATAACTTACCTAAATAATAATAATTAAAAACAAATAGAAACCATAGATAAATTAAATTGGGAAAAAAATAGAAACCCACAACTCCATCTTAAATGAATTGAAAAAAAAAAAAAAAGAACAAAAATAATAAAAAAAAAATGTAAGAATTTAGATATGAATCTCAAAAAAATATGTCAATATCTAAATTTGAATTATAATTTAGTAATATAATTCTCTAATTTTCTTATATATATATATATATATATCAAAATTTTAAATCATTTAATTGGACAATTTAATCAATTTTTAAGTTTTATTTAAAGAATAATCTGATCAGTCATCCTAACTCCTAGACTTCGCGAGCACTAGCGGATGAGCTAACGGATTGGGTTAGGTGAGATCTAAGTGTTTGGAGGTAACATTCTCTCATTCCATAAATTTATTTATTTTTTAATTTTTTTTTTCCATGTGTGACTCTCTTTCTCTACTGTTGGTTTGGTTTGGTTTCTGTTTTAGTGATGTTTATTTATTTGTTTACAGATTTGCATGTTGGAGAAGAATTATTGGTAATTATGATTGCAATCAAAGTATCTATGTTCGTTCTGTTCAAGAATTTTGATCAGATTTTGTTTTCTTTAACGAAGACCATAAAATTGAAGTAAAAAAAAAGAGTATCAATTTTTTTTTTATTGTCATTTTATTTTATAGAAAATGTGAAAAATTATTGAGAATTCAAGATTTTACTATAATATTAGGTAAATTTAAAATTTTCAAATATCATTGTATTATTTATTTTTATTCTCTTTCTATCCTATTATACAATTACAACTATTTGTTAGTTTATTAATTATAATTCAAATAAATGAAAAATGAAAACTTAATATAACTTTTCATATATGTTGTGTGAGGCCCCTAACTTTTGTAAACTTTATTAGGTCCCTAAATTTTGAGTTATTATAATAAAGCCCTTAGTTCGTCGATTATTCGCAAATTAAACCCTAGAACCGAAAACACATCACGGACGAACCCATACAAACCCTAATCGACCTTGGAAGCTTAGAAATCATTTCTAACACCCTAATATTAATTATTTAACTCTCAAATTTTAGATTAATCACTCTAAACGTTAACTTTCGATTTTCACAGTTTTCGTTCGGTTATTTACCTTTAAATTCAAAGCAAGATAATACAAATCGAATTATTTTTCCTAACACTAACTTATTAACTCTACACTTGAAATAGATACTTTAATTGAGCTCAAGCTCTCACATTTTTATTAAATCACAAATTGACCCCAAACAAGTACCATTATATATTTATATACATACATGTACCCTAAAATCTTTTTTTAACATTATATTTTACAATTTCCAAGATTTGTACAAAAAAAAAATATATATATAAAATAAGTCATTCAAATCACCATTTATGGCCATACCTACATAGATATGATGAATGTACTTTTTGAAACAATTTTGCATGATTTAAAGAAGAAAATCTTTAACTTGCTACAAATTTATATATATATATATGTATATATGCAACTTAGATTGGTTTGATTAGGAGGAAAACCCTAACTAGATCATATTTATGAACCCAATTAAGATCTTTAATCATCCATTATTCCATTAAATTCAAACTAAATCCAAACTATTCAATCCAATTCCAACCAAGGGGCATTTATGACCTTTTGCACCAAATTCATTATATAAACAACCTCTCCCTTAGCATTTTACATTCAAGAACAACACTTATACACACTATATTCAGCTGAGAGAGAAGAAAGGAAGGAGGGTGAGCTTGGTAGAAGAGAGGAGAGGAATAAGATGTTTGCTAACAATTCCAATAACTCTCAAGTAAGCAACAACACAACTCTCTCTTTCATTTTTTTTTTTCAAATACATGTCATTAGAAGTTTAAAATGGTATTTTCAGATGTGTTCTAATGGTATTCTTGTGTTAAAAATGAAAGGAGTTGAGCCTTAATTTTACACTTATTCTATTTCTCTTAATCGGTAGAAACCACCTTTTTCCATATCAATCTCTCAAAATTTTCAAATGCACACCTTCACCTTAAATTTCTAAGTTTAATACATATTATTTAGTATGTTTTCATCACAAGAGAAGTGGAAAATTTCCCCTAGCTGACCTCTTTTCTCACAAACTTTCTATTTTCAAGAACTGTGCTAGAAAAATTTGTTTTACAACCACCTTGCGAATGTTTTAGAAAAATGTATAAAAATCTTTTGGACCTCCATTTTATGTCAAAATATTTCTTAAGGAGTTATCTTTCAATGAAAATTGGTTTCATTGAAAACGAGTGAGTGGTTTGTGAGAAAATCCTATTTTCGTAACGATCGACGAATCTGGATAGAGTTTGAGTATTTCTGAAATAACTAAAAATTTGGAAAATCTATTCCATTTTCGAAAAATGTTCTAACAACTAGATAAAATTCCCTACAAACCATAGGAAGGCCGGGCTTTGGAAAAATCTGAAGTAGCCCTTTTGAGTATAATCTATACGTAGTACTAAAACTGAAAATTCTGTTTTCATTGGGGTTTTATGCTCTTGTGTTCATGAATATGATTATTAATTTATGATCATGTTTCGGTATGATATTACACGTGTCATAGGTTTATGTATTTTATTTTAATCCTTCGATGGTGCTCACACTTGTGCAAATCTGAAAATTATATTCTTGTGCAAAATTATTCCCTTAACTACTTGAATAAGCCTAGAGCTACTTGTGCCCATCCTCATATGTAAATCTCATGTATTGTAATTTTATTTCCTTCTATTTGTACTATTTAGTTGTTCATACTTGTGCAATAGATGTTGTTTCAAGAGCATGTCCTAACATTGACTTAAATTATCTAACTCAAATGGAAAACTTAATGGGTGGTAATGGGTTGCGAATTTTTGGAGAAGTTACTAAGATATTGATTGGTTGACGAGATGCGTTCCCTATTTGGAAGTTAAAGTCTTACGCAAGTGGTTTTGGAACCCTTGAATAGAGCGGCTATATTCGAACCTTAGGTATTTGGTGTAAGGAGGGATTTGGGCAAGGCCCATTATTATCGTCTTTTTTGAGGCCCTGTGGTTGGCGTTATGTGGTATATAACTGTTGCTAGGCATCCGAGGTAAGTTCTGCAACAAAGCAGCAAAAGAGGGGGCATACCGAATAATTCGCGTCCAATTCTTGCGGTTGGGAGGACGAAATCTCTTTGGGGGATTTCTAAACTACTAACAACTAACCCTGTAACCTGTGTTAATTACTTGAATGTCATGCTCCTTTTCCCTATTATTGTAATTTGCTATTGTGTATTAGATTGAGAAAATGGGACGTGGTGTGTGTGTGTTTATTGGGTATTCGAAGCTCATGGCGTTTTATGACAGGTATCGAAGAAATGTACGAAGCCAACAAAAAGTCAAAGACATTTGGAGACTTAAGTTTGCCTTAGAGAAAGTTCAAAACCCTTGATTGTGTTTTTATTTATTCTTGGATTGTAATAGTAATGAGACTCGTTTTGTAAATTTAAAATTTGAGACACTGTAATTATTATTTACCTTGTAATCTTATGCCTATTTCTGCGTTGCTTATGAGACCTTGCGTCAATGCCTTTTAAGATCTGTCAAAAGGGTAGTCTGCTACCTAAGAAAGCTGGACTTAGAAGGGAGGCTAACTTGACTCCTTGGGTGATCTGAGATCTTACTTGGTTATTAGTCATAGGACTCATTAGTGCCGTTTCTTAGACTCCTAACCTTAGATAAACCCTGTCTTTGGTGTAGCCGTTAAAACAGATTATAAATTATAACTTAACAGATCATAGATTATGACTTTAATCAAAAGCTATTAATCTGTTTGGTGTAACTGTTGGATTATAGATTTAAGTTGCTGCGTAGTATTTGTTAAATAAGCTGTGAAATAGCCTTTTGAATTAATTTTAATTTTTTGTTATTTACTATTTGTCTACATTTCTCATAAAAAATAATAATAATAATCCATAGTCCATTTGGGTCTTTCTTTATTTTTAACAAAATAAAAAATAAAAAAATCTAAGAGTATAACCTTAAATTAACACGTCTATCGCAGAAGCTGATAATCAGAAGTAAAGGGTAAGCAGCTTCTCAAAATCAGTTTTTTTGAGTTAAAATAAGTTGTTAGAATCATAAACCGTTTGAAATAAGTTTAACCAAACAGTCCAAAATAGCTTTTCCAAAGCTAGAGTCTATAAGTTGGCCAAAATAAGCCACACCAAACACTCCCATTATAGTTGATTTATTATAACTATAGTCGTATATAATAGCATAATATATGAGGATAATTCTAAATACAATTTTTATTTTTTTATGTAATTAAATAGTCCATCTTAAATAGTATATAGAAGAGTTAGATGACTTATTTCATCTCTAAAAAACCCAATCTATTTTTATTTTTTACTTTTTAATTTTTAATTGAAACATCAATTGTTTATGTCCATAAAACAAAACTGATTGTTAGGTTTTATTTATTGGCAATCCCGTTTGACAAAACTCCTTTCAGTTGTATTTTTTTTCGCACTTTTATTTCAGTGAGGATATGAGTGTTTAGATGCGAATCCAACCCAAATTGTGCCTTTCAGAGAAGTTTATGATGCTAAAGCTTCCAAGATTGCCACTTCGCTGATTATGACGGGGATCGAGCTGCCCAGTCAGCTCGCGGGGGTCCAGGGGGCAGCGCCCCTTGGCGGGTCCGGGGCAGCGCCACGGCGGGGTTGAGGGGCAGCGCCCCCGAAGCAAAATGCAAAAATGCATTCAAAGTTGCCTGTCTGATCATGTTATATTTTTCCAGTTTTTCCATTTTTTGGCCTTTCCGCTCGAGCGGGGCATTGGGCGCTCGAGCGTGGATTGGAAGCTCTCAGCATCTCTGCAGTCGCCTGTAAAAATACTGGAATGTGTGATTTTATGCTCGAGCGGATTCTCCTACGCTCGAGCGCATCTCAGTTTATTTGCACGCAGTTTTTGGTCAGTCCGCTCGAGCGGGCTGTGTTGAGCTCGAGCGGAGATCGCGGGACAGATTCTATAAATTCGCGTGTTGGGTCAGATTTTAGGAGAACTGCTCCAGATCTTCTTTTTGGTTTCTAGGGTTTATATCTGGGGATACTTTGGGAGTTTTCTTTGATGTTTTTATTGAGTATTCAACTCATGATCTAAAGAGAGTACATCAAAGGTTTGTTTGTTATACACAAAAGAGAGAGTTATTCTTCAGTTATGGATTCTGAAGAATTCGAGCCTGAAGCTTTGGTGGAATCCGGAGTGGCTCATCAGAAAGACAATTCCGTGGTGAAGATGGGGTTGGAAGAGGCACATAGAGGTTGGTTCAATTAGGCGTTGTGGATTCGCTAGGTAATTGAGAGTATACCTGTGTAATTCCTTTAATTCTTCTTAGTGGATTGTTCTTGTGGCTGTTGCCCGTGATTTTTTTATCACAGTTGGAGGTGTCCAATTGTGGTTTTTTCCACGTTAAATCGTTGTGTCTCTTTGTCTTGATTGTTTGATTGTTTGATTGGGATTGTTATATTCTGCTTTAAATTGATACATAATCACAAATCAACATCTAGGGGATTTCTAGATTTTTCACTGATAAACACATATCTAAAAGCTACACATTTTTTTTTTAATACGTAGGATATTTACAAATGGAAAATGTTTAACACCTCATTTTTTTTTTCCATAATCTGACTTATAATGATGTAGTCATAAGTGTCAATTTTATGAGAAGATAATTAATTAAATTATACATTTCAACTGACCACATATTCAAACTTTGACTGTTTCAAGATGTTATTTCATTATAATTCCAATTAAGAGAATTTTTAACCCTTAATATTTTTTTAATCAAATTATAATTTGATAAAAATTTAAAAAGATGAAATGTTGAAAATTATTGTTTTTTTCATCAAAATTGGTGAAAAGAAAAAACAAATTGGAATAAGAATGAAATTCTTTTAAAAATTAATAAAAATTTAATGAAAAAGTTAAAGTAATTCATATAAAATCAAAAAATTTATTCAAATTTAAAGTCAAATTAGATAAAAAAAAATTAAAAAAAATGATGAAAGTTTGAAAATATTTTGAAACTTTCTTATTCTTAAAGACTAGAAATTCATGTGTGTATTATATTCATATTTTATTTTTGGTTATGAAATTGAAATAAAAAGAAATGTAACTTAAATTATTGGATTAATAATAGAAACGTCATATTAATTATTGTTAAATATCACTTCACTTCACATTTAATTGTATATTTGTCTTACATATAACTTTTAAATTTATATATTTTCATAACAAGAAGAGGAATGCCATAACTCATTTAATCCCATTTAATCAGATTTAACTTTTTTTTAATACAAATTATCAAAATTACACTAATTAGACTTATATATATATATATATATATATATATTTTAATTTTTTTAAACTAATAATTTAAAAAGTTGTAAATATAAAAGTTAACTTATAAATTTTATGTATATTATAAGATAAAATATTAAACTATTTTAAGATAATTATAATATATATATATATATATATTAATTTATAAAATCCCGTACATAACACGGGTTACCACTACTTGAGAATTCCAAGTGTTCAATGAAGATACTTCCCATTTGATATTTGCAAAAAGTACAGAGGGGAGAGAGGTTCGGTTTTGTAATTAGGGGTGTAATTCGGGTGGGTTAAGAAATTATCTAAATTTAGTCCAAGTTGTATTAAGCCTTGTCCAGGCCTGTCTAAACCCGAGTTGTAACCAGATTGTCTGCCTTAATCAATCTGATCTAAGTTTGACTTTGAATTGTAATGAATTTTAATTTTTTTTTTTTGACAGCAAAAATTATTAAGATTAAATTTTATTGATATTTTTTTTAAAAAAATCATTAATAATATCAAAACAAATAATTTATATAGGGCACAAATAGACTCCATAGTTTGGGACTAGTGTCACTTTGGTCCCTGACTTTTCAATTGTGACACATTTGACCCTGAATTTTGAACCTTATTCCAAATAAGGACAATTGAAGATACCATTGTTTAATTTCAAGGGCAAAATTGTCAATTTAATAAAATATAAATTAATTTGACAAAAATAAATGTCAAAAAAATATTTTTAATTTTTTAAAAATTATTTTTATCCATCAATGATAAAATTATATAAAATTGATAAAAAATAACAAAAATTACATGATTAATTTTTTAAAATTAATTTTACATGATCATCATCCAAACACATAATAAAAATTAATTTGTTAAAAAAAAAATAAATGTCTAAAAGATTTATCATTTTTACATAATTTTATTTTTTGTAGATAGAAATAATTTTTAAAAATTCAAAAATATTTGTTTGACATTTATTTTTGTCAAATTAATTTATATTTTATCAAATTGATGATTTTACCCTTGAAAAATCTAATTATATCTTTAATTGACCTTATTTAGAACAAGATTCAAAATTCAAGATCAAATGTGTCACAATTGAAGAGTCGGGGACTAAAGTGACATAAACCCCAAGCTATAGGGACTATTAGTGTAATTCACCATTTATATAATATAAGAGAGATGTTGTTATAGTGATCTTTACAATTGATGAGTGAGAATAAAAAAATAAGATTTTGTGTCGCTTGTATATATAATATATATTTAACATAATTTAATAATTTAAATTACATTAATATCATGTAATGACTAATAATTTATATGTATATTTAACATTTTTACATTTCTATATATCTATAATTCAGGTTTCGAGTTGTTCATATTGTTTGATATCTTTACCCAAGCTCATCTAAATTTAATTTGAGATTTTAAATTTTTACCCAAGCTCGTATAGAATTTAAAAATATCTTGTTAAAGTCTTAAAAAAATTCGAATTGAGCTTAAATTGAACCCACCCAAATTGTATCCCTATTTGTAATATCCCATCTTTACATGTTCCTTTTTGGGGCAGCAATTTTTTTCATTGTATAAACATATAAAATAAATATTTAATCAATAAAATCGGGATATGAATGGAAAAATCAGAAGGAAAGCATCCTTTTTTTTGTTTTTTTTTTTAAAACCGAAATGAGAAAGGGATAAGTTGTCTGTCATATCTCATCTGTTTATATCTGTTTATATTTATTTTTATGGATTTTAATTCGTGTACATTAATGATTCCAACAGTCTTATCTCGTAGGTTTTACAATTAAAGTCATTCGTACAAAAAATTAACTTTATCAGAAAGTTATAAATACAAAAATAAATCACATTGTATTTTATAAAATTAATTATATGTACCATTCATTTTATAAAATAAAATACGATTTATTTTGTCCGACGAAATCTATATTTTATATAAGAAAAATGAAATTTTTAGTGAGGAACCTTGTGACACTACAACAAATGTCACTTCTGACGACTAAATTTTTAGTCGCCGAAACTTTTTAGTGACCAAAATTTTTGGTCGTTAGATTAGTCGTTGAATAATTGTTGACAAAAGTTTTGGCGACTAAAATTTTTGTCGCCAAAAACTAGAATTATTTTGGATGGCTAGTTGTCAAAAAGTTTTTGTTATTCATCTTAATTTTTTAACTACTAAATATTTTAGTCACCTAAAGTCTAATTTTGTTTTTGGCTACTAAAGTTTTAGTCACTAAATTTTTTTTTTCATTTTTTTTGTTGTTAGTTATTAAAGTCTTAGCCGCCTAAAGTCTGATTTTTTTATGGCTACTAAATATTTAGTAGCCAAAAAGTTTTTTTTTAACTTTATTTTTAGCTACTAACTATTTAGTTGCTAAAAATATTTACTTCCTTTTTTACTACCAATTGTTTAGTCACCAAAAGCATGATTTTATTTTTTTTATAATTATTTTGTCCACAACCTGTTTATATTCCGTGCAACCTGTATCATGTATATAAATAAAACAATGCATATATTATCAATCATTCCACAATTTGCATCAATTTCACTTTCAACCATCTAAAAACAAGCCACAACAAGGAAAAATCCACAAAGAAAAGCTAAGAAAGCTAAAGACAGACTATAAACAAAACAAAACAAAACAAACAACCAAAATAAAATTACATCTGTTTGAACATAAGATTACATCTATTCAATCACCACATAACAGGGACAGAAAAAACAGTTAGAATAAACAGCCTCACAAACACTCACATATCAAGAGCCTAGTATATAGATCTCATAGTCACTCAACCCACAACATCCCTTAACATGTACCAGCAAGACCTGCAAGAACTGATTAGGGGAAATGATGGGCATAACTTCATATAAAGAACCTTAAATCCAAGAAGACCTGCAATGGAGACTAGACATGCTAAACACATTAACAGCCAAGTGAAAATAGGACTGCAGAACATTACTAAAAATATGCACAGGCTATACAGAGGCATGGGACTTCAGTACAGATAATAGTGTTGGAACAATCTTCTGTGTATATAAAAAAACTTGAAATAAATTCAAACAAAATAAATAAATAACATACCAGATTTATTTATCGAACCGAATTAAAATTAAGACCAAGTCGAGTGTGTGACACTCTGTCCTTAAGACAGATTCGCCCCGCTACGGTACTTACGGTTGAGTGGCGTCTATCTCCCAGGATACAATGATCTTCACAAACTGTAGTAGTACTCCAAACAATTTGTTCGGCGAATCAAACCTGTGATCTATACTCTTTTTAATTTATTCTAAAACTAAATATGAAGAATAAATGCACTAGGGAAAAATTGGACAGCAAAAAGACAAAATTTTAGACTAATTTTTCATACCCAAGACTGTTGGAAATACCAAGTATTTATAGGCAACAACAATGGACCCGAAAAGGTGCAAGGTAATGAACTGGTGCCCAACCTATTTGACCGTTGGAACATCTGAACATATTATTCAAACTTTTGAATAAGAAACCGTTGGTCAACAATAAAAACCTGTAGAACTTTATTATTTACTTAAACTATTTCAAATATATATATATTAAACTAATTAAATATATATATATATGTGTATATATTAAACTATTGAAATAGTTAAATAAATAAATAAATGATGAGGTACAAACTTTAGGAAACTTTTTAGGAACCTAAAATTTGAATTTAGAATTAAATTAAATTCTCATAATTACAAATTTTAGGAAACCACTTAGGAACTCAAAATTAGAATTTAGAATTAAATTAAATTCCCACAATAATTTTTTTTATTGAAAAAATTCAAATGAATTTTATCTAAAAAATTAATGTTAGACCCAAAAACGACGTCAACTTCCCATTCACTCATAAATAGTTTTGACGTTCCGTCTTCACCATGTGACTTGCCACGCGGCAAGGAACACGTCACCTCTTCGGACCTACCCCAAACGTTGTTTGGGCCCACTCAAATTAGGGCTCAAAAAATATGCCTATATTAAACCATTTTTCCAACAATCCCCCACATGAATGGAATTTGACGGAGAGAAAATGCAACAACATGATCTAATTACAGAGAGTACAGAAATTGGAAATATTCTGCAAAAGATAGGTAGCTTTTGGCTTTGAACCTTCCCTTGTGAGACACTATCGGATTTACTAGCTAACCAGTGAATATGATGTCTTGAACTGTTCAGCCGTTTGTGTAAACCAAGACAATAGAACTCACACAGTATATCCCCAGACACAGTTTAGTTTTCACTATTGTGTTCATTTTGGCCCTGAACAACCTGGTCTTCATGAGTGCTCTAAAGACTTGTAGCCCTTCACAAGTCTTATAGAACCGGCCCAGTTCACACTCACATAGTTAATTCTTATGAAGAGTATCCTGCCATACTCCACTAGGTTTATCTAGATATAAGAATCATTAAAATTTTACTTAACCTCAAACGCTGCAGACATTACTATTTCATCAAAGAAATGGGTAGGAGTAAGACCCCCCAGTGATCCTTCTGAGTCATTCACAACTCGGTTGTCCCTTTGAACCTAGATCTTGGGATCTCCAGTCAACTAGGTTGGGTTGCCATTGTGGTAACTCTTATTTAATAGGCTTGAGTCCCATTCCCCTCAATGAATTCTCAACTAACTCTCTTGCTAACCCTTTGGTTAGTGGATCCGCTATGTTGTCTTTAGACTTAACATATTCTATGGAAATAATTCCATTAGAGAGTAGTTGTCTCACGGTGTTATGTCGACGACGAATGTGTCGTGACTTACCGTTATACATATGACTCTGTGCTCTACCTATAGCTGATTGACTATCGCAATGTATGCATATAGCAGGCACCGGTTTTGGCCATATTGGAATATCTTCAAGGAAGTGGCGAAGCCATTCTACCTCTTCCCCTGCTTTGTCTAAAGCTATGAATTCTGATTCCATAGTAGACCTAGCAATGCACGTCTGTTTGGAAGATTTCCAAGATACAACTGCCCCACCAAGAGTAAAGACATACCCACTGGTGGACTTTGAGTCTCTTGTATCCGATATCCAATTTGCATCACAGTATCCTTCAAGTACTGCTGGATATCTAGTATAATTCAGCCCAATATTACGAGTAAATCGGAGATATCTTAGAACCTTTATAATTGATTTCCAGTGTTCTACTCCCGGATTACTCGTATATCTACTTAATTTACTTACTGCATAAGCTATATCTGGGCGAGTGCAGTTCATCAAGTACATTAAGCTTCCAATAATTTGGGCATACTCTAATTGAGAAATATTTTTCTGTATATTCTTAGAAAGATACAAATTAACATCTACAGGTGTTCTAGCAAGATGATCATCATCTTTGCTGAATTTGTCAAGTATTTTCTCAATGTAATGAGATTGTGACAAAGCATATCCTTCTGATGTTTTGGTAATTTTCATACCAAGAATTACATCAGCAATGCCCATGTCCTTCATGTCAAAATGTTTATTCAACATTTTCTTGGTAGTTTTAATCATATCATTGCTACTACCTATGATGAGCATATCATTTACATAAAGACATACAATGACATAACCTTTATCTGTGTTTTTAATATAAACACATTTGTCACACTCATTAATTTTAAATCCATTTGACATCATTGCCTTGTCAAATTTCTTATGCCATTGCTTTGGCGCTTGTTTTAAACCATATAATGATTTAACCAATTAACACACTTTCTTTTCTTTTCCTAGAACAGAAAACCCTTCTGGTTGTTCCATGTAAATTTCTTCATTTAACTCACCATTTAAGAAAGCGGTTTTCACATCCATTTGATGAATTTCTAGATTGTATGGAGATGCAATGGCAATTAGCATTCTAATGGATGTTATTCTAATAACCGGTGAGTATGTGTCAAAGTAATCTAGACCTTCTTTTTGTCTAAAGCCTTTGACTACAAGTCTTGCCTTGTATTTGTCTATTGATCCATCCGCTTTCAATTTTCTTTTGAAAATCCACTTGTACCCAAGAGGTTTACAACCTAGTGGCAAATCCACCAATTCCCAAGTGTGATTTTGCAAGATGGATTCAACTTCACTGTTGACAGCTTCTTTCCATAAAGGAGCTTCAGGACTAGACATAGCCTCTTTAAAAGTTAAAGGCTCATTTTCTAACAAAAATGTTAGAAAATTTGGACCAAAAGATTTTGAAGTTCTAGCACGTTTACTACGCATAGGTTCTTCTACCTCATTTTGATCTAACTCTTGTTCTTGATCATGTTCTTGATCCTGACTAGTAATAGCATCAAAAGATCTTTTATTAGTACTAGTCTCTTGTCCAGTCTTCTTTGGAAATACATGTTCAAAGAATGATGCATTCCGAGATTCAATAATAGTATTTACATGCATTTCGGAATGTTCTGATTTATGAATCAAAAATCGATATGCACTACTATTCTTAGCATAACCAATGAAAATGCAATCAATGGTCTTCGGACCTATCTTAGTCTTTTTAGGACTAGGAATAGCCACTTTAGCCAAACACCCCCACACTTTTAAGTATTTGTAGGATGGTACTCTTCCATGCCACAATTCATAAGGTGTTTGATTTATTTTCTTTCGGGGTACTTTATTTAAAATATAATTAGCAGAAAGTATTGCTTCCCCCCACAAGTTCTAAGGTAATCTAGAACTTATTAACACGGCATTCATCATTTCTTTTAAAGTCCTATTTTTCCTTTCAGCAATTCCATTTTGCTGAAGTGAGTAAGGAGCGGTGGTTTGATGAATTATTCTATGTTCTTTACAAAATTCACCAAAAGGTGATTCATATTCACCACGTCTATCACTTCTAAGTTTCTTGATTTTCTTACCAAGTTGATTTTCAACTTCATTCTTATATTGAATGGAAGTTTCCAAAGCTTCATCCTTTGTTCGAATTAAATAAACATAACTATATCTAGTATAGTCATCTATAAAAGTGATAAAATACTTTTTTCCACCTCTAGTTTGAATTGATTTAAAATCACAAATGTCACTATGAATTAATTCAAGTGGTTCCGTACTTCTTTCAATTGAATGAAAAAGAGTTTTAGATAATTTTGCCTCAACGCAAACTTCACATTTATGATTTGAATCAATGTTAAATTTAGGTAAACATTCCATATTAATTAATCTACGCAAAGATCCATAATTAACATGTCCTAGTCTACCATGTCATAAATTTGAAGACTCAAGCAAGTAAGAAGAAGATGTAGTATTATTAATAACTGAGGGTACAACGATCATTACATTTAACTTGAAAAGGCCATCAGACATGTAACCTTTTCCTACATACATCCCGTTTTTGGTAAGTACAAACTTGTCACTTTCAAAAACTAGCCTAAACCCATTCTTACTCAACAAAGATCCGAAAACTAAATTCTTGCGAATGTCTGGTACATGCAACACATTGTTGAGAGTAAGTTCCTTTCCAGATGCCATCTTGAGTACAATATTTCCTTGTCCTTCAACTTTGGAAGTTGAGGAGTTGCCCATAAAGAGTTGTTCATCATTATCTACCATAGAATAAGATGTGAACATCTTTTTGTCGGCACAAATATGGCGAGTAGCACCCGTGTCCACCCACCATTCTTTAGGATTTCCGACAAGATTTGCCTCGGAAACAACTGTAGAAAGATTGATGTCATCGACACCATTGGAAATATTGTCCACTTCGGTCATATGGGCTTGAGCAGGCTTCTTGCTTGTTCTTCTTTTGCTTTTGCCTTTGCTACGGCAATCTTTGGCCCGATGTCCCTCTTTGTCACAGATGTAACATTTGCCATTAAACTTGTACTTTTTATTATCCCCCCCTTTAGAGCCTTGTGATGAACTTTCTCCAGAAAACTTTCGTTTCTTAGTTTTTGAAGCATGTTCCACCACATTTGCCTTAGACTCCATAGGATGCTTACTAGCCCGCTTTTCAGAATTGCGGTTGTGCCCTTCAATTCTCAAACGCACAATTAATTCGTCCATAGAAATTTCTTTACGCTTGTGTTTGAAGTAGTTCTTGAATTCCTTCCAGCCTTTTGGTAATTTTTCAATTAAGGCTGCAACTTGGAAGAATTCACTGAGAGACGTGCCTTCTGCGTGAATGTCATGCAGAATGAGTTGGAAATCTTGAGCTTGGCTGATCACAGTTTTTGAATCAACCATTACAAAATCCAAGAATCTGCCAACCACAAATTTCTTTGAGCCGGCATCTTCCGTTTTTGTACTTTTTCTCCAACAATTTCCAAAGTTTCTTTGCTGTCTTGATTGGACTGTAGACGTTGTATAATGTGTTGTCAAGTCCATTCAAGACGTAATTCCGGCAAAGGAAATCGACATGTTTCCAAGCATCAACCGCAGCAACCACTTGCCGGTCAGTTTCATCCTCTTTCAGGATAGGAGCATCTTAACGGAGGAAACGAGCCAGGTTCAGAGTTGTAAGATAGAACAACATTTTCTGTTGCCATCTTTTAAAGTCAGTTCCTAAGAACTTCTCTGGCTTTTCTCCATGATTTATTGGCACTGTCACCACAGGAGAAGGGGTTGGCGTCATTGCAGCTACCACAGTAGTATTTGTTCGGGCATTTGTTTCAGTAGCCATCAATTCTAATTTATAAAACAAATTTATAATTAGAATTTACACTACACAGAAAATTAAACCAAATTCACAGAATTAAATTCTGTAAAAATAAAAGAAACAAGAATGTAACTTTTATTTTCCAATTAATTTGAAAATAAAATAAAATTTTATTTAAACAAATTAATTCCACACAGAAAAATAAATTCTGTAAAATAAAAGAAATAAAAACTATAACTTTTATTTTTCAATTAATTTGGAAATAAAATAAAATTTTATTTAACCAAATTAATTCCACACAAGAAATTAAATTCTGTAAAATAAAAGAAATAAGAAAATAACTTTTATTTTTCAATTAATTAGGAAATAAAATAAAATTTTATTTAACCAAATTAATTCCGCACAGAAAATTAATTTCAGTAACACTTCAATAATTAAAATACTGAAAACAGAATTTTAATTAATGAAAACTCAGAAAATAATTTCTAAAAAACCAAAATTAATTTCCTGACAAATTTTCACAAAAATATATTCTGAATTGTTAATGACACCAGTATCGTACTACTAGTTGTCAAAGAAAAGAGACAGTATATTACTACTATCTGTCAAATAGCATATAATCACTATTTGTTTTTCCAATCAGAATATTATTTTGTAAATTCATAGAAAATAATTTTCTTCCGAAATTATTTACAAAGAATGAAAAAGGAAAACAAACGAAAAATTCTGTAAACAGGATAATTCGAATCTGTCTTAAGATTGTTGGAACAATCTTCTGTGTATATAAAAAAACTTGAAATAAATTCAAACAAAATAAATAAATAGCATACCAGATTTATTTATCGAACCGAATTAAAATTAAGACCAAGTCGAGTGTGTGACACTCTATCCTTAAGACAGATTCGCCTCGCTACGGTACTTACGGTTGAGTGGCGTCTATCTCCCAAGATACAATGATCTTCATAAACTGTAGTAGTACTCCAAACAATTTGTTCGGCGAATCAAACCTGTGATCTATACTCTCTTTAATTTATTCTAAAACTAAATATGAAGAATAAATGCACTAGGGAAAAATTGGACAGCAAAAAGAGAAAATTTTAGACTGATTTTTCATACCCAAGACTGTTGGAAATACCAAGTATTTATAGGCAACAAAAATGGACCCGAAAAGGTGCAAGGTAATGAACAGGTGCCCAACCTATTTGACCGTTGGAACATCTGAACATATTATTCAAACTTTTGAATAAGAAACCGTTGGTCAACAATAAAAACCTGTAGAACTTTATAATTTACTTAAACTATTTCAAATATGTATATATATATTAAACTAATTAAATATATATATATATATATATATATATTAAACTATTGAAATAGTTAAATAAATAAATAAATGATGAGATACAAACTTTAGGAAACTTTTTAGGAACCTAAAATTTGAATTTAGAATTAAATTAAATTCTCACAATTACAAATTTTAGGAAACCACTTAGGAACTCAAAATTTGAATTTAGAATTAAATTAAATTCCCACAATAATTTTTTTTTATTGAAAAAATTCAAATGAATTTTATCTAAAAAATTAATGTTAGACCCGAAAACGACGTCAACTTCCCATTCACTCATAAATGGTTTTGACGTTCCGTCTTCATCGTGTGACTTGCCATGTGGCAAGGAACACGTCACCTCTTCGGACCTACCCCAAACGTTGTTTGGGCCCACTCAAATTAGGGCTCAAAAAAATATGCCTATATTAAACCATTTTTCCAACAAATAGTAGCTGCCACTCATTAATAAACCAATCATTAGCTTGATCCTCTTTGAACTGGGCAGAGAGGAATCTACATCTCACAAAAGAGTAGGTTCATAACAAAAGAGTATACAAAAAAAGAGGTTATAATTTGCCCAAAGTCTCTACTTAAATTATTATGGCAATTGTGATCATATTTAATTGTGAGTTAATTCCATACCCATCAATTTCATTTTGAGGTTCTTATTTCCAGTGGTTACCAATAATGCAGTCGATTCAATTCCAAAAGCAAATCAAATTATGTGGATCAAAATATATTAAAAATCTAAAGAGGTTTTCAATTTTTTTTTTTTTTTATGGTTTGACAAAGAGAAAAGGGCTTGGTGCAACTAAGCTATATTCTAAATATCCAAAATTAAGAATTTTAGAATATTAAATAATAAAAAAAAAATCATATCATGAGAGAAGAAATTATGCCTAGATTTTTAAAAGTTGTAAAATTTCCTCTAGAGATGCAATAAAGCCTTACAACCCAAATCAACGAGTTATCTCAAGAAGAAGGGAGCAAAAAAAAAAAAAAAAGTTTAGACAACTGTTGTCAATGAATATTGCCCCATGCCAACTATAGGGCGCTTGTCACTATCCTATGTTTTCATTTTCTTCATTTTTTTTTATATAAAGTTTTTTGGGAGCAGATTTCATTTTTTATTGGCTTCATTCCTTTATTGGTCTTCAAAAAATACTAGATTTGTAATCAAACAATAGATTTAAGAGTCCAAATGCATCTTCAATAAATCTAGGCACAGAACAATAAAATGATAACTCTGTAGTATAAAAGGAATAACACTGTAGTACTCGAAGTTTCTTTCAACTAGCTAAAAGAATTAGCATCCACACTTTATAATTGCCTAAGCAAATGTTTGACATTGGCTTTCATGCAAACAAGTGTTGGACGAACCAAATGTAGATAGAAGTGGCCTACATATTTTAGTACAAAAGCAAAGGACAGCGCATAAATCATTCAGCCTTGAATGAAAGTCACTGAAGTTTGCACTCAGTTGAGTACAAAATGCTAGCTAAGTCTAAACTTCTTTGGCAAACATAACAAGCTTAGCTTCACTAAAATGCTTACCTTGGCCATTCCAAGTAATGTGCCTGTTTGGTGCAGCTTAAAAGCTGCTTATTTCAGCTTTCAGCTTAATTTAAACTATTTTGATGTGTTTGGTTTAGCTTAACAATGCAGCTTATAGTTTTTTGTAAATCAGAAATTAGCTTATTATTTGAGTGGGGCAGGAGATGCTTAATTTATAAGTCAGAAATCAGCTTATGTTCATAGTTATAAGCTATAAGCTGTTAAGGCATAAGCTATAAGCACTTTCCCACAGCTCTACCAAACAGGGCCAATATGTGTATGTTGTTAGGAAAACGTTGTAGAAGTTATGTGAAGAGTTCGAAACCACCTGCCAATCAAAAAAATGCTGTAAAGAACCCCCCAAACAATCAATTTTCATGTATAATCTACTCAAACTGAAGATGCAACCAAACATTCAGAATCAAGAACCAATGCCATGGAAATTACACCCATGCATCATAACCCTGAAACTATTCATTAAGCTATGACAAGTAATGTTTGTAATCAATCTTTATATATTTTGTATTTTACAAGACACAAAGTAATTGTGTTCATCATTGTGAGTGTCATATCTAGATACCAATGCACAAACATGTTCCTTAAAGAGAATGATAGAGGACCAAACATAGATCAATTGAGAGAAACCCACTACAAATATCTTCGGCTTTTTCATGTATAATTTACTCAAACTGAAGATGCAACCAAACATTTAGAATCAAGAACCAATGCCATGGAAATTACACCCATGCATCATAACCCTGAAACTATTCATTAAGCTATGACAAGTAATGTTTGTTATCAATCTTTATATGTTTTGTATTTTACAAGACACAAAGTAATTGTGTTCATCATTGTGAGTGTCATATCTAGATACCAATGCACAAACGTGTTCCTTAAAGAGAATGATAGAGGACCAAACATAGATCAATTGAGAGAAACCCACTACAAATATTTTCGGCTTTTTCCCCATTAAACTTCCAGAATTTCTTTTTCTTTCTCCTATTTTATCTCTATTAAATCTTAGAAAAGGAAATGCAACAGATCATCTTATTCTTTCTATTCACAATCAATAACCTTGTTACCCAAAAGACAACCTAAGAGGGGGGTAAATTAAGTTTTTACAATTAAAATTAATAATACCCTAATAAAAATTATGACTAGCACAATAGATAAATATAATTAATGAAATAAAAATAATTAAAACAAGTGTCTTAACAACTATGTTAGTTAATAATTTTAGTACAGTAAAAATGTGAAATATAGCTATGGCAATTTAAAATAAAATAAAGAGATAAAGGAGAGAGAAGCAAACAAATTTATAGTGGTTCGGCTTCAACTCGGCCTACGTTCACTCTCCAAGCTTCACTTGAGATTTTCCACTATCTTCTAGCTTCACAAGGGTGCTAGCAACTTCTTTACATTTAGGGCAATCCTCCATGGATTTTACATAGACTTCACAAGCCCAAACCCTTGCAAATCTTAGGTGATTCACAATCACTCTCAAGATTTCAAGAACACAATGTTTGCAACACTTTTACAAGTTGAAATGGTATTTTTGCTTTCAAAGAAAGTTTACAATAAATATCTCTCAAAGATAGATATATAAAATGAAATTTTGATTTTTCTATAAATCTCACACAGGAAAGATGGGCTTAAAGCTATAAGACTCAGTGTATAATTTCTGAGAATAGATGTGAGTAATTATAGATCAAAGAATATTTTTAGGTTTTTTGTAACTTGTTTACATTAGAGGCTTTGGTATATACAATGAAAATTATAGCCGTTGTATTCATTTAAATTTATAGCCGTTTATAACCATTGTAGTCATTTGAATTTATAACCATTTATAGCCGTTGTACTTCCATCATTACCAATTTGAATATCTTCCGCTCTATCATTACAAATTTGAATATCTTCCACTTGAACCTTTTGGCCGGTTGCTGTGCTAGGCTATTTGAACCTTTGTTTTGGGCTGTTTGAACTCCTGATTTAATCAAATATTAAATACATTCTAACAACATTTAGGATAAATGTTTAGGTGAGAAATAATGGGACAAAATAAATTTTGATTCTATTTTTCTCTTTCAAATAAATTAAAACAAAATTAAATAAATCATCAAAATAAATAAGTCTAACAATCTCCCCATTTTTTATGATGGCACACAATCATGTTTTGATTTGATTTGAGAGTAACAAGGCCTCCCCTCAAGTCATGCTCCCTGAATTTATTTCTAAATACATAGGTTAGCACATGTGTAATAAATAAGCTTTAATTAATAATATGATATAAGATTTAAGATATCAAACTATAAATACATAACATCAGATTAGTTTGATAATAATACCATAATACATAACATCAATAACATGATATAAGATTTAAGATATCAAACTATAAATACATAACATTAGATTAGTTTAAAAATAATACCATAATACATAACATTCGATTAGTTTGAAAATAATATCATAATACATAATACAATAAAGATAACTCATATGCGGAATAAATATGAGAAACAACATACTTTCATATATCAGAGTTCACTGTTTAACAACCAGTTAAATGCCATGTAGGCTTACATGCTTCCAAGTCATTGCTTGGTTACACAAATTGAATCTCTCTCATTACATCTTAAGCCCTTGGCTTTAAAAATAGCAAATATACACACATAAGGCATAATTAAGAAGTTCTTGCTTCCCAAAACTCCATCCACGCTATTGCCTTGGAGGAAGCATCTCACCTGTACCTGAAAATGGTATTTCCATATAGGGTGAGCCAACAGCCCAGTAGAAACAATCAAACACAATTTATGAGGTTTAGCAAAGTTATAAATACCACGTACATAAACAATACCGATCCTGAAACATCCACAAGACCTGCATATCCATATGCCACTAAGACCAACCTTATTCCATTTTCCTTTAATTACATTTCTAGTTCATATATGCTACTCAATTCATGAGTTAAATTCGTTATCTTTCAACAATCAAAATGAGACTATAACTCAATGATTTTTCAATTATGCAAAACTCACATAAACACTTCAAACCTACCATTTTACGAATATTTCGTCTGAAGGAATCGACACCCATTTATATATAAAATTTCGGCTCTTTCATCCAGGACACTCCTGCCAACTTGCTTTAAATGGAGTCCATCCCCTTTCTCCTCCCAAACAAATATACATATGCAATGTATTTATAAACATAATCACATATGGAGTACATCCCCTTTCTCCTCCCAATAAACATACATATACAATGTATCTATAACATGGTCATATTCAACAACACCAACAATGGATTAGCATTAAATCGTATAATCCTTATGTAATTTCTACAACAATCATAGCTATCCTCCACCGATAGCCCAATGCAATTATTTCTAAAGAGATGTTCAATATCAAAATAAATAGTTTATTCAAAACTTCCATAGGTGAGATAATACATATCCAATATCACCATTTATAATCACAACCTTCAAATTTCACGTTTTCAATGTTAATCCCAATTATTTATGTAAAATAATAATTTAATCAAAATTAGGGCAAAATCCCCCTTTCACCAAATATCAACCCAAACACCAAAATCAACTATTTTAGCACAATATGATCTTATATTCAAGCTTCATACTCGTTTACCTCATATTCATCAAAACCCCTCTTTTCATTTCACACCCAAATCCTAGATTTGTCCAAACCACAACCAAATCTCATCATCTATACACAATAGCAAATAACTAAGTTAAAAACCATATTAGAGTGTAGAAAATCCCTACCTCAAGTTTGAAGAAGAAACGAGTTGAAACCCCAAAATCAACGATGCCTAAACTCGATCTCCACCGCACACAACGTAGTCCTCGCCTAGATAACCAACTTTGATGAAGGACTTGGATCTAAATCCCAATGGACTTGGAGAAATCAAAGATCTTGTGAGGTTTTTTGTAGGAAATGTAGAGAGAAGGGAGAGGAAATGTTTTTAGAGAGAGAGAGGTATACAAAAAGTGACATTCAATTAGCCCAAAAAGGAAAAATTCCAGATCTACCTAACTTCTCGCACCTCCAGCCGCACCTGCCTTTTTAGCAGTGTGCTTCAGCCCCTTCCCTGTTTTCCGCACGTGCGGCCTCATTACCCACACGTGCGGCCCTGTCTCGTACTCCAACTCGACCCCCACCAGGGCGCTGCCCTTGGACCCGCCAAGGGGCGCTGCTCCCCCTGGACCCCCGCGAGCTGACCGGCCCAGTTGAAGTGGCAAAACATGAAAGAATGATCGAAACGGGAGTCGCTACACCTACTACATCGTCCCATCCCGTCCCCTTACTCTCTTTCTGGACCTGAATGATCGCGTAAGCACTGTTGGGCCGAGTGCCCCGGCTCCCACTCTTCCTATGATGTCGATTATGCAAATAATTGCAGCTCAATCAGACATTGAAGCCAATCATTTCACACTGACGTCCTGTATGGAGACAATGATTGTAGTCACAAAATTAGCTCACCGACTGCAGAACAAGACGAGTGAGCTCCATCAAGTCAACGCCCAACTCGCTCTGCTCCAGCGTATGTACAAGGATGCACGAGCAAAAATAGGTGCACTGAAGGCCGAAAATAAAGAGCTTAAACGGAAGACCACCTCCATGGCCCCATTTGGAGCAACGTCGTTCTTGGCCTTTGATATTCGGCGGGGAGTCGTCGCTCTCGACGAAAACACGGGGGCAGGGGCGTCAAGGGTCCCCCAAGGTGATAAAAAAAAAGAAGAAAACGATGGAAGAGGCGAGTAAGTAAGATCGGCGTAGGGCCGGAAACAAATGAAGGTTTTTTTTTTTTTTAATGTTTATTTTGATCGGCGTGTGGCCTGAAAAAAAATTAAGGTGTTTTTTTTTTATGTAAATATTTGTATTTTGATTTGTTTTTGTTTTTATGTTTAAGTACTGAAAAATGAAATTAAAAAGCAAAAAAAATAAGAAAAGTAAGTCCAAACAAAAAATAATAATGAGAAAAAAAGTAAAAATAAAAGAAATTAAGCCTAATAGCAAAATAAAAAAATAAAATAATACCAGCAGAAATTAAACTTAATGGGACGTTGGTGTTGCTGGAATGGTAATGTAAAAAAAATACCATGAGGGTTTAAAAAAAATCAATGTATGCAAAGTTAATTTTACCTCAAGATGTAGAACCCCAAAGAAATTACTTAGTTGAGAATAACAAACTGTTAAAGAGAATAAATGTATGAAGGCCTTGAGAGCATTCAACTGAAATAAATATTTCCATATTAATGTAGCAATACACATATATCATTTTAACAAAAATTCAAGTTTCACAGTTATAACAAAACTTTTTAAGTAGAAATCGACACTCTAAGCTCGCCACGAATAAAATTGAAGTGATCCTTGCTTAGGGGTTTTGTGAAAATATCCGCCAATTGCTTGTTAGTGTTTACAAATTCAAATACAATATCCCCTTTTTGATGATTTCTTAAAAAATGATGTCGAACTTCAATATGTTTTGTTCGTGAGTGTTGAACCGATTTTTTGCTTAAATTGATGGCACTAGTATTATAACATTTAATAGGGATATGATCATAATGCAAATCAAAATCCTCCAATTGTTGTTTCATCCAAAGTATTTGGGCACAACAACTTCCGAAGCTATATATTCAGCTTCGGCCGTTGATAAAGCAACAAAATTTTACTTTTTGCTAAACCAAAATACTAATGAGTTACCATGAAAGTGACAAGTGCCACTGGTGCTTTTTCTATCAAGTTTGCATTCGGCAAAGTCGGCATCCAAGTAACTAATTAAATCAAATGCAACATCTCTAGGATAAAACAGTCCCAAATTTTGAGTGCCAACAAGATATCTACAAATTATTTTAACAGCACTGAGATGTGATTCCTTAGGATTTGATTGATATCTAGCACACATACAAACACTAAACATAATATCGGGTCTACTTGCTGTTAAATAAAGAAGTGAGCCGATCATACCTCGATATTTTGTTTGATCAATGGACTTACCTTTTTCATCTTTGTCTAGCTTAATGGATGTGCTCATAGGTGTTTCAGCTATTTTTGAGTCATACATACCAAACTTTTTGAGTAGTTCTTTTGCGTACTTAGCTTGGTTAATAAAAATTCCTTCCTTACATTGTTTGATTTGAAGCCCAAGGAAATAATTTGGCTCCCCCGTCATGCTCATCTCAAACTCACCTTACATACACTTAGCAAATTCCTTACACAATGTTTCATTAGTAGCACCAAATATAATGTCATCCACATATATTTGCACAATAAGTAAATCATCATTTTTAGTTTTAACAAAAAGTGTTGTGTCAATCGTTCCTCTAGAAAAATTATTTTCAATCAAAAATTTACTTAATCGTTCATACCATGCACGAGGTCTTGTTTCAAACCATATAAAGCTTTTGATAGTTTAAAAACATGATTTGAAAAAGCATGATCTTCAAAACTTGGGGGTTGTTTAACATAAACTTCCTCATTTATAAAACCATTAAGAAATGTACTTTTTACATCCATTTGATAACGTTTGAAATTTCTAAAACATGCAAATGCAATTAACATGTGAATGGCTTCTAATCTAGCAACCGGAGCAAAGGTTTCATTGAAATCAATACTTTCTTCTTGATTGTATCATTGTGCAACAAGCCTAGCCTTGTTTCTCATAATTGTGCCGAATTCATCAAGCTTGTTTCGAAAGATCCATTTGGGGCCGATAATGGTATGATCTTTAGGTTTTGGCACAAGTTCCCACACTTTGTTTCTCTCAAATTGGTTAAGCTCTTCATGCATAGCTATCATCCAATGTTCATCGAATTCGGCTTCTTGAAAGTTTTTAGGCTCAATCTGTGAGAGAAAAGCTAAGTTACTACAAATATTTCTAAGTGAAGAGCGAGTTTTAATACCTTTTGTAGGGCCACCTAGGATTAAATCCTTAAGGTGATTCTGAACAAACTTCCAGTCTCTTGACAAATCATCATTGTTTCCTCGTTCTTCTTGAGCTGGAAGAATAGGTTGTTCAATCTCTTTGTACAACTTACATGGTTGGTTCTCTTCTTTGTAGATACTTGAATCTTCCACATTTGGTTCCAAATTTATATTATTACTAACAATTTGCTTTTGAGCAGAGATGTTAGTTTCATCAAATGTCACATGTATAGATTCTTCCACAACAAGAGTTCTTTTACTAAAAACACGATAAACTTTGCAAGTTAAGGAATAGCCAAGAAAAATTACTTCATCAGATTTTGAATCAAATTTACCTAATTATCCTTACCATTATTATGCACAAAACATTTACAACAAAAAACATGCAAGTCACTAATGTTGGGTTTTCTATCATGCCAAAGTTCATAAGGAGTCTTTTTTAGAATAGGTCTAATTAATGCACGATTTAAAATATAGCATGCGGTGTGAACGGCTTCGGCCCAAAAATATTTAGGAAGATTATTTTCGTAAAGCATTGTTCTACTCATCTCTTCTAAAGTTTTATTCTTTCTTTCTACTACACCATTTTGTTGAGGGGTTCTAGATGTTGAAAAATTATGTCCAACACCATGCTCATCACAAAACAATTCAAATTTCTCATTTTCAAGTTCTGTACCGTGGTCGGTTCGAATATTAGTAATAAGAAAGCCTTTTTCATTTTGAATTCTACGACAGAGTTTTGTGAAAGAAGAAAAGGTTTTATCTTTGTGTGCTAAAAACATAACCCATGTAAATCTTAAATAATCATCAACAATAACAAGACAATAACGTTTACCACTTAGACTACATGTCCTTGAGGGACCAAATAAATCCATTTGTAATAGTTGTAAAGGTCTAGTTGTGGAAATATGAAATTTTGATTTAAATGATGTTTTAGTTTGTTTTCCTTGTTAACAAGCACTACAAAAATGGTCTTTTTCAAATTTAATTTTTGGAAGTCCAATGACTAAATCATTTCTCTAAAGTTTAGAAATTAAATCCATATGAGCATGACCAAGTCTTCTATGCCATAACCAACTATTTTCATTATTAACATATAAATATTTAATATCACTAGCATAGAGATCATTAAGATAAAAAACATAAACATTATCATGGCGATTACCAACGAATAAAGTTTTATGATCATTTGTGCTTTCACTTGTGCAATGTGATTTATCAAAAATAACTCGATTACCTTTATCACATAATTGACTAATACTAAGTAGGTTATGCTTAAGTTCATCAACAAGTAAAACATTTTCAATAGAAGGGTTAAGAGAAATACTGATGCTACCAACACCGATGATTTTTCCTTTCTTGTTGTCTCCAAAAGTAACAAATCCTACATCTTTCGATGATAGTTTAGTAAAGAATGATTTATCTCCGGTCATATGTCTGGAACATCCATTATCAAGGTACCACTTTCCTTCTTTAGCTTTGGACTTAAAACAAACCTACAAGATGACAATCAAGTGTTGCTTTTTGGTACCCATAGTTTCTTGGGTCCTTCTTGGTTAGTTTTGTTAGATCCCTTAACAATCTAAATATTTTTAATTCACATGTTCATATTCTTTTTGAATGGACAATAAGATATATAATGGCTTTTGTTTCTACAATAATGACAAGTAATATGAGAGTGTGTCATGAGAGGTGCCTTTTCAAAAATTGTATTGAGATTCTTTTGTTTCTTAATAGGGTCATATCCAATGCCCGCTTTATCGAAAACACATATTTGATTTTCAAGAAGCATGTTGAGATTATTTCTACCTTTTACAAAATTTTCAAGTGTTTTTGTTAAATCATCAACATTATTTTTTAAAACAGTTTTCTCATTAGAGATGGTGTCAAAATCATTTTTCAAAACAATTTTTTCTTTCTTTAATTCTTATACATTACTAGATAAAGATGCAACAGATTTTTTTCACACATTATTTTTGGCACAAACTTTTCTAAATTCATCTTTTAGTTAATGGAATACACTTTCAAGTTCTTCATAAAGAGTAGTTACCTCATCTTGAGTAGAGTCTTCATCTTCAAAAGTCATGAGACACAAGTTGACTACTTCATTTTCAATTTTATCACTTGAGCTTTCATCTTCACTTTCTCCCCAAGCTGCTATCATGGCCTTATTGTGTCTTTTGTAGTCTTTTCCATGATTTTTCAATTTTGGACAATCCATCTTTATATGTCCGGGATTTTTGTACTCATAGCAAATAATAGGTTCCTTCTTGTTCTCTTTGTTGTACTCCTTTTTTAAAGGCCTTCTTTCTCCATAATTGTTTTACTTGAAGTGCTTTTTGAGATTTCTACTAAACATGACATAGCTTTCATCCTCACTGGAGTTTTCATGTTCTTCTTCATTTGATGATGCTTTGAATGCAATTCCACTTTTCTTTTTGTCTTCAACATCCTCATCTCCTTTCCTAGTGATCTCATTAGTCATAAGGGAACCCATAAGCTCATCCAATCCAAGTGTGAAGAGATCTTTGGCTTCTATAATGACGGTGACCTTTGCTCCCCAATTCTTTGGTAGACACCTAAGAATTTTTCTTACCAACTCACTGTTAGTATAAATTTTGCCAAGAAATTTCAAAGAGTTTACAATTTCAGTAAATCCAGTAAACATACTTGAAATAGATTCATCAGAGTTCATTTTAAACAATTCATAACTATGAACAAACATATCAATACGACATTCCTTCACTTGGTTTGTACCTTCATACGTTACCTCAAGTTTGTCCCAAATTTCTTTTGCCGAATCACAACTTGAAATCCTATTATACTCTTTAGAGTCTAATCCTCAAAAAAGGATGAGTTTGGTTGTAGCATTGGCTTGCAATAATTTATGATCTCTCTCATCACATACATCTTTAGTTTTAGGTACACTAATATTGTCTACTAATTTGGTAGGAATTTTTGGACCTTTGGTGACAATAATCCACATGGCATAATCAGTGGCTTGTAGGTATAGGGTCATCTTATCCTTCCAATGACTATAGTTGTGTCATGACCCGAACCCGCCCCTATGGGTTAAGGACATAACTGGCCAGTAATCCTGAGATTACCTACGGCCTCAGACCAAAACAGACATAATTTGTCAGAGTAAAGGGGCCAAACGGAAGTAATAAATAAAAACTTTGTCCATAGAGCCGTGCTTATATGCACATCAACAGACCATATTCAGTTACGTTAATAACCCACAGTTCAAAAGTACAGTTTCACAAAATTCATTACAAACAGGATCATCCAAAACAAGTCAACCTATGACAGACTATTACATATTTACATAAAGTCCCTGCCGGCAAGACAAGATATAATTACATAGCAAAAGGCAAGGGTAGGTCTCAAGAGTGAGACGCAAGGCTAACTTCCCCAAAACTCGGATTTTTCCTAGCAGACTTCACTGGGGCTGGGTTTGGACTTCCCTTGGCTCACCTACAAACACATGAATGAGGGTGAGAGATAGCCCAGTGAATAATATCAAACGTGACAGTTATATAACAATACGTAGAACAACATGCACCAAACGGCCTTGGGCCCAATTCATAATTCTATTTAGCGAATATATATGTATATATCTATACAACATTCAAATCAAGTAACTGTAGTCCTAACATTCTAGCCTTTGGCCCATTCGGATTTCCATTCATGGCGAAACGGCCTTCGGCCCATTCACTTATGTCGAAACGGCCTTTGGCCCACTCTTTCATATCAAAGCGGCCTTTGGCCCACTCTTTCATATCAAAACGGCCTTTGGCCCACTCTTTCATATCAAAACGGCCATTGGCCCACTCATTCATGTCAAAACGACCTTTGGTCCATTTATTTACATCAAAACGACCTTCGGTCCATTCGTTCTTATCAAAACGACCTTCGGTCCATTTATACCAAAACGACCTTCCGTCTATTCCTATCAAAACGACCTTCGGTCCATTCATTTACTCCTGTCAGACTTTTGTCCACAATCCCAATTAACAACTTATAGAGTTTATAGGGGAATAACAATTGGACATTTGACAAGCTTTCAAATATTGATATTACTCACAGTGATCGGCTTGTGGATGCGCCCTGGAGCTTGACCCTACACATTTCATGAGTACAAAAGGGTCACTAACAGTTCAATCCGTTCTTTAATTCACATATTCCTCTTTAGGCTTTATTTTTATCTCAATAACTCGTTTACAATGTTTAACATATGCCTAAGAGTGCTTACAAGTGAAAGGGAACGGAAAATGAAACACAGAACGCATAAACAAAATTCCAGGAAACAGGGTCCCCGCTCGAGCGTCAACTTATCCGCTCGAGCGGACCCTTAAGGCCTGCAAAAGTACTGGTTGCATGAAAATTACGCTCGAGCGTTAAATAGGGCGCTCGAGCGGAAGGCCTATCTACGAAATTCCACGCTCGAGCGTGATATGTCCCGCTCGAGCGGACATCCAACTCTGCAAAAATGATGGGAGCACGATTTTCCCGCTCGAGCGGCCATTACCCCCCTCGAGCGGACATCAAAATTCTAGAAAACCCAGAACTGTGTTCTTGAGTTCCAACATCGAATTCAAGGGCCCCAAATGCATGATTTCGGCTCAAACTTCATATATATGTGTACTAACATGATATAGACACCAAATTACCACATATTGAAACTCAATTCCCATGAATCAATCACATGCAAACCCAAACTATACCAAACTTACTTCCAATACATTAAATTCATGCATTTAAGTTTCATATCTTCATCAATCATGCATGCATGTCAATTCTTGACTCCATTTCTATTCCAATCAATGCAAATGGTGTTCATTCTCATGGAACACAACAAAAACATGCTTGCATGTAGGATTTAACACTCATATTTCTATATTCATCCCAATACATGCTTGATTATGCAAAACCATGGTGATTCTATACATGCATGTGCATTTTAACTTCAATTCCATCAACTAGAGTACAACTCTTGTTCTTGATCACCAATTAACCTTTAATTCACAAAATCACAAGTTCAAACTCATGAATTCATAAACAATCACTTACCTAGAAGCTCAATCTATGGTCAGTTCTTGAGTTGGACTTCAAATTCGTAACCTTGGGCCAAAAATTACACAACTTTCTCCCTCACTCTCTCTAGCAGCCGACCTCCCCCCTTTCTTAGAGTTTGATCAGCCAAAAATGAAGGTATATGAGAAAATGAGAAGTGTAGTGCTCAAACACAAGAAGTCCCACTAGCCACAATTAAGATATTAAACAATTTGAGCACAATGCCATTAAATAATTCAATTTAATCTGGCCCGAATCAATTTTTCAATTAAATTTCACCGTAGGCTCTAAAAATTATGCTAATCACAATGGCGTAATCAATTCCAGGTTCTGTGGCCGATAAGGCCCTCAATTAAATTTCCAAAGCTGATTATTCAAACAGATATTCCTACGGTGAACAGATAAAACTTCAAAATCACATATATTCACATAATGGCACATAAAATCATGGTAAACACGTAATCATACTCAATTTAAGGACCAATTGGCATACTACGGAACAGGGGTATTACAGTCTTCCCCCCTTTAGGAAGTTTGGTCCTCCAAACTTAATTTACCTTCGTCGGGAAACAAGTGTGGATAGCGTAGACGCATTTCCTCCTCTTTTTCCCATGTAGCATCTGTCCCATAGTGTTCCTTCCATTCCACTTTCACCATTGGAATGGATTTGTTTCTCAATTCTTTCACTTGTCGGTCAACAACTCTTTCCGGCCATTCGGCATATTCTATGTTTTCATCTATAGCAACCCGGTGATAATCAATCACATGCAACGGGTCTCGGAGGTAACCCCTCAACATTGACACATGAAACACATTGTGGATTTGCTCAAATCCCGGTGGCAAAGCAACCCTGTAGGCAACTGGACCAAGCCTTTCCAAAATCTGGAACGGCCCAATATAGCGGGGCGACAACTTGCCCTTTTTCCCAAACCTGACTTGGCCTTTCATTGGAGAAACACGGATGAACACATGGTCGCCGACCTCATACTCAAGAGGTCTTCTCCGGACGTCTGCGTAACTCTTCTGTCGGTCTTGAGCTGTTTTGAGCCTTTGCCGAATAGTTTTGATCTTTTCAGAGGTGTCTTGTACAATCTCAGGCCCAAGTAAAGCTCTGTCCCCGACCTCTGTCCAACAAATAGGTGATCTACACCTCCTACCATACAAAGCCTCGTATGGTGCCATACCGATGCTGGAGTGGAAGCTGTTATTATAAGCAAACTCTGCAAGCGGCAAATAGTCTTCCCAACTCCCCTGAAAATCCAAAGCACACATGCGAAGCATATCTTCCGAAGTCCGTATCGTTCGTTCTGACTGCCCATCTGTCTGTGGGTGGAATGCAGTACTGAACCTTAGTTCTGTTCCCATAGCTTCCTGCAAACTCTTCCACAATCTAGATACAAATTTCGGGTCCCTATCTGACACAATGGACACCGAAACTCCGTGTAACCGGACAATTTCATCAACATAAGTAGTAGCCAATCTATAAGCAGTAAATGTAGTTTTGACAGGCAGAAAATGTGCAGATTTGGTCAGTCTGTCAACTACAACCCAAACAGAGTCCATACCTCGGGAAGTCCGAGGTAGGCCAACAACGAAATCCATAGTCACATGTTCCCACTTCCATTCAGGAATAGGGAGAGGTTGAAGTAGACCGCCTGGTTTCTGATGTTCAGCCTTAACTTGCTGACACTGGAGGCACTTGGACACATATTCTGCAATCTCTTTCTTCATTTTAGGCCACCAGTAGGTTTGTTTCAAATCCCGATACATTTTATTATTACCCGGATACATAGCAAATACAGATCTGTGGGCTTCATCTAAAACCCTCTTCCTTAGCTCCGGGATATCTGGGACACATATTCGGTTTCGAAATTTCAACATTCCATTCTCGACACTGAACTCTGCCTTTGGGCTTACTTCAAATTCATTAATCACCTTTCTGTTTCTGCTTGATCTCATCAACAATTGCCGGTTCGGCTGTAATAGCGGCTATCAATCCGCCCTGTTCGCATACCACCACTTCAATTTCAGACTTTTCAAAGTCTTGCAAAATCTCCCTTTGTTCAGTAAGCAAACAAGCCATACTCCCTGTTGATTTTCTACTCAAGGCATCAGCCACTGTATTAGCTTTCCCGGGATGGTACTGAATCTCTAGGTCGTAGTCTTTTATCAGCTATAGCCATCTTCTCTGACGCATATTCAACTCTTTCTGCGTGAAGAAGTATTTCAGGCTCTTATGATCCGTGTAGACTTCACACTTTGCCCCATACAAGTAATGCCGCCAGATTTTCAAAGCAAAAACAACTGCGGCCAATTCTAGGTCATGTGTTGGATAATTTTTCTCATGTGGCCTCAACTGTCGGGAGGCGTAAGCGATAACCTTTCCGTTCTGTATTAACACACAGCCCAAACCCTTATAAGATGCGTCACTGAAAATCACAAAATTTTTCGTACCTGAAGGTAGTGTCAAAATTGGTGCAGTGGTCAATCTTGTCTTCAATTCATGAAAGGCTGATTCTCTTTCACTATTCCACTCAAATGGTTGTCCTTTACGTGTCAATTGGGTAAGAGGCACAGCTAATTTCGAAAAGTCCTTTACAAACCTCCTGTAGTACCCGGCCAAGCCCATGAAACTGCGAACTTCTGTCACATTAGTTGGTGTAGGCCAATTCACAATTGCTTCTATTTTCTGCGGGTCCACTGAAATTCCTTCCTTGTTGATCACATGCCCTAAGAAAACAACATCATCCAACCAAAATTCACATTTCTTTAGTTTAGCAAATAATTTCCTTTCCCGAAGTATTTGTAAAACAGTCCTCAAATGACGTTCATGTTCAAGTCTATCTTTAGAGTATATCAAAATATCATCGATGAAGACTACAACAAACTCATCAAGGTAGGTTTTAAAAATTCTATTCATTAAGTCCATAAATGCTGCCGGAGCATTAGTCACTCCAAATGGCATAACAAGAAACTCAAAATGACCATACCTCGTTCTGAAAGCTGTTTTCTCAACATCCTCTGCTTTAACCTTTAGCTGATGATACCCGGATCTCAAATCAATCTTAGAAAACACTTGTGATCCCTGCAACTGGTCAAATAAGTCATCAATACGGGGTAAGGGATATTTGTTCTTTATCGTTACCTTGTTCAGTTCCCGGTAATCAATGCACAGGCGCAGAGTACCATCCTTCTTCTTTACAAATAACACTGGTGCACCCCAAGGCGAAGCGCTAGGCCAGATAAACCCTTTATCAAGAAGGTCTTGCAACTGTTCCTTTAATTCTTTCATTTCGGCAGTAGCCATTCTGTAGGGAGTTTTAGAAATGGGCTGGGTGCCCGGCATAGTTTCAATGGTAAACTCGATCTCCCTGTCTACCAATTCCCCTGGTAATTCATTCGGAAACACATCCGGGAATTCTCTAACAATAGGAATATTATTCAATTCAACATTCACGGATTATTCAGTCAATACATAACACAAATAACCTTGGCACCCCTTCCTGATCAATTTACATGCTTTCATTGCAGATATCAAATATGGTAGAGGCACTACCCCATTTCCCACAAACACAATCTCTTTCTGTTCTGGGGGTTTAAACACAACCCTCTTTGTTACACAATCTATAGTGGCACAATATTTGGTTAACCAATCCATGCCCAAAATTACATCGAAGTGTCTAAAGTTTAAGGGCAACAAATCTACATATAGGGTAGCATCCTCAATATGCATGTCACAAAACCGATATATATAGTCACATAACACAGATTCCCCCAATGGAGCAGACACACATAACAAATATGGCAACAATTCTAGGGGTCTTTTCAGTCTAGATGCAAATGCATATGTCACAAATGAGTGCGTCGATCCAGAATCAATTAATACAAAGGCATCCTGATTACATATTGAAATAGTACCTGAGACAACGGCATTGGCATTCCGTGTATCACCCGGAACGAGTGCAAAAACTCTCCCTTGTCTCACTGTATCCCCAGTAGTAGCAGATCTCAAAGTGTTTCTCGGCTTCGGGACCGATGCAGTGGAGCTAGCAGCTATCTTCCCACTATTCTGATTACAATCTCGGGCTATATGCCCTTGTTTCCTACACTTAAAACAGGCTCTCGATGCACGGTAACAGACTCCATGGTGCCTTTTGCTACAAGTGTTGCACATGGGAGCTGTGTCTCTGGAAGAACTTGAAGTAGTTGAGGAGCCCGTGTTTTGCTTTTTCAGAAATTTCTTCTTCGAAAAGAAACCTTGTCTTTTGTTGCCTCTCCATTCGGTTGTTGGCTTAGCTTGTCTAGCTATATTAGCCTCTGATATGATGGCCCGATCAAGCACCCCGATGTAGGTCTCCAACTTCAGGACATTCACTCGCTCTAGGATGTCACTTCGGAGCCCACCTTCAAAATGCCTTGCCTTCTTATAATCAGTGTCAATTACATGTGGTGCAAACCTGGCCAACTCAGTAAATTTGGCCTCATACTCAGCTACAGTCATACTGTCTTGTTTGAGTTCCATGAACTCTGCCACTTTCCTATCCCGGACACACTGCGGGAAGTACTTGTCATAGAAGATTTCCAAAAATTTTGCCCAATCAATATCTCTGTGGTTTTCCCTCATCAACATCCACCATCTTCTCGCTTCATCTTCTAGCATAAAAGTGGCTAGAAGCACTTTCTGTGTATCCGAGCACGGAAATACTTCAAACAGTTTTTCGATCCCAAGAACCCAAGCTTCCGCTTTCAAAGGATCCAGTCCACCATGAAACGGTGGTGGTTTCATTTTCTTGAACTCCTTGGTGAGAGCGATTATCCGATCATCATTTTGATTATCTGGCACGGGTGGTGCCGGAGGTGGAGGTGGCGGGTGTGGTTGCTGCCACTGTTGTTGCCACTCCTGTTGCTGTCTCAAAGCTTCTGCCATTTCCTGAATCAGTCTTTCCATTCTGTCCAGTCTGGCAGTAGAGGATTCCTCTAACTCATCACCTCTGGTTCTCACCATCTGATTAAACTTGCATTATATTTCATACAAAAGGTACACAAGTACGCATACACTAAGGAGCACATATTTCTAGATAATTTGCAATGCAAGTAGTTCACAACTTACGCATATAATTATTCATAACAAAACATTTAAGCATATAATCAATGCTTCCAAACTCGTACTTATCACATGAATGCATCCTAGATCTTATCTAGACGCTTATTGCTCTTTTTGGACAAGTGTGTGAGTTATTAACTCGTGCTCTGATACCACTCTGTCATGACCCGAACCCGCCCCTATGGGTTAAGGACATAACCGGCCAGTAATCCTGAGATTACCTACGGCCTCAGACCAAAACAGACATAATTTGTCAGAGTAAAGGGGCCAAACGGAAGCAATAAATAAAAACTTTGTCCATAGAGCCGTGCTTATATGCACATCAACAGACCATATTCAGTTACGTTAATAACCCACAGTTCAAAAGTACAGTTTCACAAAATTCATTACAAACAGGATCATCCAAAACAAGTCAACCTATGACAGACTATTACATATTTACATAAAGTCCCTGTCGGCAAGACAAGATATAATTACATAGCAAAAGGCAAGGGTAGGTCTCAAGAGTGAGACGCAAGGCTGACTTCCCCAAAACTCGGATTTTTCCTAGCAGACTTCACTGGGGCTGGGTTTGGACTTCCCTTGGCTCACCTACAAACACATGAATGAGGGTGAGCGATAGCCCAGTGAATAATATCAAACGTGACAGTTATATAACAATACGTAGAACAACATGCACCAAACGGCCTTGGGCCCAATTCATAATTCTATTTAGCGAATATATATGTACATATCTATACAACATTCAAATCAAGTAACTATAGTCCTAACATTCTGGCCTTTGGCCCATTCGGATTTCCATTCATGGCGAAACGGCCTTCGGCCCATTCACTTATGTCGAAACGGCCTTTGGCCCACTCTTTCATGTCAAAACGGCCTTTGGCCCACTCTTTCATATCAAAGCGGCCTTTGGCCCACTCTTTCATATCAAAACGGCCTTTGGCCCACTCTTTCATATCAAAACGGCCTTTGGCCCACTCATTCATGTCAAAACGACCTTTGGTCCATTCATTTACATCAAAACGACCTTCGGTCCATTCGTTCTTATCAAAACGACCTTCGGTCCATTTATACCAAAACGACCTTCGGTCTATTCCTATCAAAACGACCTTCGGTCCATTCATTTACTCCTGTCAGACTTTTGTCCACAATCCCAATTAACAACTTATAGAGTTTATAGGGGAATAACAATTGGACATTTGACAAGCTTTCAAATATTGATATTACTCACAGTGATCGGCTTGTGGATGCGCCCTGGAGCTTGACCCTACACATTTTATGAGTACAAAAGGGTCACTAACAGTTCAATCCATTCTTTAATTCACATATTCCTCTTTAGGCTTTATTTTTATCTCAATAACTCGTTTACAATGTTTAACATATGCCTAAGAGTGCTTACAAGTGAAAGGGAACGGAAAACGAAACATAGAACGCATAAACAAAATTCCAGGAAACAGGGTCCCCGCTCGAGCGTCAACTTATCCGCTCAAGCGGACCCTTAAGGCCTGCAAAAGTACTGGTTGCATGAAAATTACGCTCGAGCGTTAAATAGGGCGCTCGAGCGGAAGGCCTATCTACAAAATTCCACGCTCGAGCGTGATATGTCCCGCTCGAGCGGACATCCAACTCTGCAAAAATGCTGGGAGCACGATTTTCCCGCTCGAGCGGCCATTACCCCGCTTGAGCGGACATCAAAATTCTGGAAAACCCAGAACTGTGTTCTTGAGTTCCAACATCGAATTCAAGGGCCCCAAATGCATGATTTCGGCTCAAACTTCATATATATGTGTACTAACATGATATAGACACCAAATTACCACATATTGAAACTCAATTCCCATGAATCAATCACATGCAAACCCAAACTATACCAAACTTACTTCCAATACATTAAATTCATGCATTTAAGTTTCATATCTTCATCAATCATGCATGCATGTCAATTCTTGACTCCATTTCTATTCCAATCAATGCAAATGGTGTTCATTCTCATGGAACACAACAAAAACATGCTTGCATGTAGGATTTAACACTCATATTTCTATATTCATCCCAATACATGCTTGATTATGCAAAACCATGGTGATTCTATACATGCATGTGCATTTTAACTTCAATTCCATCAACTAGAGTACAACTCTTGTTCTTGATCACCAATTAACCTTTAATTCACAAAATCACAAGTTCAAACTCATGAATTCATAAACAATCACTTACCTAGAAGCTCAATCTATGGTCAGTTCTTGAGTTGGACTTCAAATTCGTAACCTTGGGCCAAAAATTACACAACTTTCTCCCTCACTCTCTCTAGCAGCCGACCTCCCCCCTTTCTTAGAGTTTGATCAGCCAAAAATGAAGGTATATGAGAGAATGAGAAGTGTAGTGCTCAAACACAAGAAGTCCCACTAGCCACAATTAAGATATTAAACAATTTGAGCACAATGCCATTAAATAATTCAATTTAATCTGGCCCGAATCAATTTTTCAATTAAATTTCACCGTAGGCTCTAAAAATTATGCCAATCACAATGGCGTAATCAATTCCAGGTTCTGTGGCCGATAAGGCCCTCAATTAAATTTCCAAAGCTGATTATTCAAACAGATATTCCTACGGTGAACAGATAAAACTTCAAAATCACATATATTCACATAATGGCACATAAAATCATGGTAAACACGTAATCATACTCAATTTAAGGACCAATTGGCATACTACGGAACAGGGGTATTACAAGTTGTTTCCGTCAAACAATGATGGCCTATTTGTGGTTTGTCCTTCAGCTACGATTGCCATGGATCGAAACTCCTAGATGGTTAAATCTAAAATAAGAGTCTAGACTCTGATACCAATTGTTACCCAAAAGACAACCTAAGAGGGGGTGAATTAGGTTTTTACAATTAAAATTAATAATACCTTAATAAAAATTATGATTAACACAATAGATAAATATAATTAATGAAATAAAAATAATTAAAATAAGTGTCTTAACAACTATATCAGTTAATGATTTTAGCACAGTAAAAATGCGAAATATAGCTATGGCAATTTAAAATAAAATAAAGAGATAAGGGAGAGAGAGACAAGTAAATTTATAGTGGTTTGGCTTCAACTCGGCCTACGTCCACTCCTCAAGCTTCACTTGAGATTTTCTACTATTTTCTAGCTTCACAGGGGTGCTAGCAACCTCTTTACAAATGGAGCAATCTTCCACGGATTTTACACGGATTTTACAAGCCCAAACCCTTGCAAATCTTAGATGATTCACAATCACTCTCAAGATTTCAAGAATACAGTGTTTGCAACACTTTTACAAGATGAAATGATATTTTTACTTTCAAAGAAAGCTTACAATAAATATCTCTCAAAGATAGATATATAAAATGAACCTTTGATTTTTTTGTAAATCTCACACAGGAAAGATGGGGTTAAAGTTATAAGGCTCAGTGTATAATTTCTGAGAATAGATGTAAGTGATTATAGATCAAAGAATATTTTCAGGTTTTTTGTAACTTGTTTACATTAGAGGCTTTGGTATATATAACGAAAATTATAGCCGTTTATAGTCGTTGTATTCATTTGAATTTATAACTGTTTATAGCCGTTGTAGTCATTTGAATTTATAGCTGTTGTACTTCCATCATTACCAATTCGAATATCTTCCACTCCATCATTATAAATTTGAATATCTTCCACTTGAACCTTTTGAACCTTTTGGCCTGTGTTTGTGCTAGGCTGTTTGAACTTTTATTTTGGGCTGTTTGAACTCCTGATTTAATCAAATATTAAATACATTCTAACAACATTTAGGATAAAGGTTTAGGTGAGAAATAATGGGACAAAATAAATTTTGATCATATTTTTCTCTTTCAAATAAGTCATCAAAATAAACTTTGATTAAAATATAATTAAATAAATCATCAAAATAAATTTTGGATTCTATTTTTCTCTTTCAAATAAATTAAAACATAATTAAATAAATCATCAACATAAATAAGTCTAACAAACCTATATGACATTACCATTTTGCCTACCTTATTAACATAATTTAAGTCAATAACAACCACTCAATCAATCTCAACCAAGTAATCTGTATTCTATTGGCCCCGTTTAGTAGAGCTGTGAGAAAGTGATTATAACTTATAGCCTAACAGCTTATAGCTTATACCTGTGAACATAAGCTGATTTTTGACTTATAAATTTTCTCCTCACTCAAAGAATAAGTTGATTTTTGATTTACAAAAAGCTATAACCTGTATTGTTAAGTTGAATCAAACACATCAAAATAACTTAAATTAAGCTAAAAGATGAAATAAGTTGGAAATAAACCCTACCAAACAGGGCCATTATACTACATCCAAATTCAATTCCAATTATGAAAAAACAGAGAATTAATATGAACATGTGTATATGCGATTGTGTATACAAATATGTATATACATAAGTTATATATATATATATATATAGAGAGAGAGAGAGAGAGAATCAACATCCAGGTAGAAGATTGTTGATGTCCCGATGCAGTAGATCTCGACTCGCTGACCCAACAAGGCCAGCACCCAACAAACCTATCTTCATCATCTGCAATTTTGAGGGCTAAGGTGATGGGTGGTTGAAAAGGGTTGTGGGATAGCAAAAGGGTATAGTAGAACAGAGAGAAGGGAGAAATAGAGGTAGTTGGGGGCCGTCGATCGAGCTTCCGTTGGTGATGGATCTCAGGCGACGATGACCAACAAAGAAGTGAATCGGTGCTCCAGTTGCTGGCAAACGCGAAGAGGAACGGCGGAAGAGAGCTGTTCCGTAGCTGGTGGAGCGGCGATGAGAGAGGAAGAGGAGAGAAGTAGCGGAGAGGGAGGGGAGAGAGGGAGTTTGGGATGCTGCTGTGCAGCCCCCGCAGCAGCAACTGCTGTGCGGCGAATTGGGCCCATTTTGATAATTCGAATCGTCTACATTTTAGAATATTTCAAGTAGAACATGCCTACAAAAAATCAAGTTAATCGGATATCGTTTACCCATTTATCCACTCACATTTGTATTCATTTTAATACTCTAAAACACAATTATTATTTAATTTTGTAGATACAAATGTGAGTGGGTGAATGGGTAAACGAGTAAACGAGTAAACGATATTCGATTAACTTGATTTTTTACAGGTATGTTTTACTTGATATATTCTAAAGTGTGAACGGTTTGAATTATCAAAATAGGCTCTAAAATGGGCCCAATTCGCCGCACAACAGCTGTTGTTGCGCGGGTTGCGCAGCAGCATCCCCAAACTCGAGGAGAAGGAGAGGGAGAGGGAGAGGGAGAGGGAGAGAGACGGGTTTGTTTAGGTTTGGTTTGGAAACAAAATATATATATGGTTATTTTACATAATTCGCCACTAAACATTTTGGCCGCTAATTCATTTTATAAATCTCTTTAAAATTTAAAATGCCTCCTTCTAAATATTTTAATTCTTTAGTGATTAATTTTTTTTTTAATCACTGAAAATAATTTTTTTGACAACCATAAAATAATTAGTCTATACTCATAATATAACTCTGATGTAGCTATGTTTATTTATACTCATAAATAATTTATTTCTTTATTCTTGATCAATATAACTGGACCATAAAATTAAACACAAAATATATATACTCATTTATAAAAATTTAATTTTGATGTATCTAAATATATATATATATATATATATATTAATTTTACAAATTTATTAGCAAGAACTAATTTAAAAAAAAAATTATTTGTTCATATAAATCTGTGTGAAATTTATCTATTCATATTCTTCAATTTGATAGTAAGACATTTAATTGGAGACTTTTGTTTGATTATATCTATTTTTTATTTTTTAAAAACTAGAATAAACATTCTATTTTTTAAAACAACATTAATATCATATGAATAAAAACAAATTACGTAAATTCTATAAAACAATTTAAATTACTTTAAGCTAAAAAAAATTGAATTATTCATTCGGCAATCGAGTAATCAATTCCCATCTCTATTTTAGTATTTGTTTGGCACGATGGGTTAGAGTGGATTGAGATTAAAATAGTGATAAAAAGTTAAAATAATTTTTTTAATTTTAAACTAAAAATGTTACATTTAAATAATAATAATAATTTTTTTTCATAAAAATAAAAAAAAAATAAAAATCTTAATCAAAACGAAAGGTTTTTAATCCTAAATTAAAACAATAAAAAAAAAGTAAAAACTTTACTCACATTTTAAATAAAACCTAATTAATTATTATCATCTTTATTGTAGTACACGTCGGTTACACAAATCGTACTCATTGGAGGATTAGGATTAGCTTGCCCTTCGGGCTTCTGTCTTTATCACTCTTATTATTTTGAGCCTTAAAATTCGTTTGGAATGTGAGATAATTTTTTAATTATTATTTGGAGTCAAAATTTTATTTGGAATAATTTTTTTTTAATTTTTTTAATTTTTATAAAAGAAAAAATATAATAATTATAAATTGAGTGTAATATTTATTTTATTAATTTAAAAAATTTATTTTGTTTTTTTTAACTAAAATAACCAAACCCAACCCAATCCAATCTAACCCAACCTGCCAAACGAACCCAACCCAAGTTGCCAAACGAAGGCTTACGCGTCAAGTTCGCGTTATACTTTACCTATAAAAGGCCACTACCCTCTAGCACCTAAACCATCAAAAGACGAAACTTCGAATTCTAATCGGGTGTTTGAGAGTGAGCGATTTTGGTTTGTATTTGTTAATTTCATTTGATCAGAATGGCAGAGGAACAACACCACCACCACCTTGGAGAGGAGAAGAGCCATGAATGCGAGAGCACCGTGATCTCGAGTACTATCACTGATGAGGTGGAGGTAGAAACTCAAGATCGCGGGCTCTTCGGTTTTATGGGGAAGAAAGAGGAAGAGAAGAAGCCCGAAGAGGAGGTGATCGTGACCGAGTTCGAGAAGGTCCACGTGTCCGAGCCAGAGCCTAAGTTCCAGGATTGCAAAGAGGAAGAGAAGAAGCACGGTTTGTTGGAGAAGCTCCACCGATCCAATAGCAGCTCAAGCTCTGTAAGTCTTTCATACATTTTTACATTTTTTTTCAGTTATTTTTTTGAATATTTTTACACAGTCCTAAGTATGATCTCAAACATTGGTGTGACGATCTGGATGAATTAAAGATTTCATGTCATATGATAAAATTATCGAGGTCTTTAAAATTTAAAATCAATAGAATTTAACAAATTTTCAATTGAAAATAAGAATTGATTTGATATGGTCCTTCGCAATCAGTAATTATGAAATTAACATTTTCTTTTCATTCATATGATGTAGAGAATTTCAAACATTTTAATGAATTAATATTAATCACATGATAATATTAGATACGATCTATCTATATAAAGGTAATACCTTGATTTGATGGCACTAGTAGTAGTCAAGCACTCTAGGCTTCATATATATGTCGAGTTTGTGAGATTTGATAAAGCTAACTCATCTAAATATGATTGTTTTGAAATGTTTTGCAGTCGAGCGATGAGGAGGAAGAAGACGAGAATGGAAAGAAGAAAAAGAAGAAAAATAAGGGTCCAAAAGAGAAGATCAAGGACAAGATTTCAGGAGAGAAGGAAGAAGAGAAGATTGAGAAATACGAGGCAGTGGTGACACCACTCCCGCCGAAGGAGAAGTACGAGGAGGAGGTAGTAGTAGTGCACGGAGAGCTAGCACAACCAGAGGAGAAGAAGGGCATCTTCGAGAAAATTAAGGAGAAACTACCAGGCCAGAACAAGAAAGCCGAGGAGGACCCTCCGCCGCCGCCAGCCGCCGAGTACGCCGCCCCCGCCGCAGAGACTCACAGTCACGAGGCCGAGCCGAGGGAGAAGAAGGGTATTTTTGAGAAGATAAAAGAGAAGCTTCCAGGATACCACCCCAAGACTGAAGAAGAAAAGGAGAAGGAGAAAGAAAAGGAGTGCGCATCCCCTACTAAATAAAATAAAATAGATTTTTATGTGCTTTCCGGAGTGATATATGATGCCTTATCCTTGATGGGTGTTATTATTATTATTATTTTATTTTGTTTGCATTTCCTTTGTTTTTATGCGAGATTGAAAGTATATATATATATAAAAAAAAAAGTGCTTGTATATGTCATTTGTGTTTAGCAGTTGTTTGTGATGTGTTGTATTTTTTGGTTTTTTTGGTTAAAAAAGTAAAGAAAAAAATTATGTTAGGAATAATTTTTTAACTTTTTATGAAAAGATGTATAATAAAATATTATAATAAAATTAAAATGATAATTTTATCTTTTTGATTTTTTTGTTTTCTAGATAATGAAATTTAAATGAAAAAATAATAATTTTGCTCCAGTGACTTCCTTTATAAACTACTTTTGAATAGTATATACTTCTTAATTTTTTAATAGTGTTTTATTATGAGTTCCTTGACAAGGGTTATCCTGTCTTTTATGTTTAATTTTGCTTTGGCACAATATTAATATTGGATTATTGTTTGTTTTTCTTTTTCTTTTTATGTTAAATTTATATTTTAGTTTAATTTTACAATGCAATATTTATTGAAGATGCTCTTTCCCACCAACCAAAACCTTTTTTTTTCTTATTCTACAAAATAAACTTTCTTTTTCTTAGTCCACAAACTAAAGTAAGAATGAGAATATGTGAGGATAAATTAAAGTAAAAATGAGAATATGTGAAGAAGGTTGAAATTAGATTAATTTGTGTCATTTTTTTCTATTGTTAAAATTAATCATAATTGAGATGAAAATTTCAATGCGATTTATTGTTTTACAACATATAGATAAGAAAAAAATCTAAATTAACGAAGGAGCGGGAAGAAGTTCTTTTGTGATAAATTTTCATTTTTTTATTATTTCACAAAAAAAAAAGAAAAAAAGAAATTGAGAATTTAATTGAATTTCAAGTATTCAATGAAGAAACTTCCCATTTGATATTGCAAAACATACAGTGGAGAGGTTTGGTTTTGTAATTAGGGGTGCAATTTGGACAGGTTAGAAGATTGTTCAAGGATAGTTCAAGTTGTACCGAGACTCGCCCAAGCCTGTCCAAACTCGAGTTGTAATCAGGTTATCTGTTCAAATCTGATGTGAGTTTAACCTGAATTGTAAATGAATTTTAATTTTTTTTGCAACAAAATCATTAAATTATTAAAATTAAACTTTATTTATATTTTTTTTAATAAAATTATTAATAACATCAAATCAAATAATCTATATATTATATAAATAAAAACTGGTTTTTAATAACAATGTTTGTGGAAACTCAAATCCTCAAACTAAATTTTTTGATTTTTAAATATTAAAAAAACATTCTATTGGTTCTTATTTAATTGTAATAATAAAACTCTAATTATTTCATAAATTATGATTTTGAAAAAGAAAGTATGCTCAACTATTTCAAAATTTAAATTTGTGTGTGCCATTATATGTGACAGTTATTCACTAAAATCTAATTATTTTTTATTTTTAAAAAAATCTATTGGTTAACTCTAATTTAACCATAACAATTAAACTGAAATTATTCATAAATTACGGCTTCTAAAAGGAAAATATGCTCAATTATTTCAAAATTTAAAGTTGTGTGTCACTAATACGGAAGCAATTTACTAAAATCTAATTATAATTATATAAAAACTTTATTTATTCAATAATTTATAATTTTTAAATATATATATATATATATATGTTTTTTCCATTTCAAGATTTAAAATTATGTGTCATTAAGGCCTCGTTTGGCAAGAGGCTATTTTAGTCAATTAGTCAAAAAGTTACTAAATTAGCCAAAAAGCCAATAACCCATACCAAAAAGTCAAAGATTCTCTTTTCTCTCTACTTTTTGCACATCTTTTCGTAATTAGCCAAAAAGTCATCCCAAACATACAAGTTTTTTTTACCTACCTTTTTAGCCAAATAGCCAAAAAGTTACTAAATTAGCCTGTTCCCAAACGAGGCCTAAATATGATTAACAATTCACTAGAATCTAAAATTTATAAAAAACTTTTCAAATGGCCATCACTACAAAAAAAAATGACTTTTTGCGACGGTAAAATACCGTCGCTAATACTCCTAATGCCGTCGCTAATACTTTTTGCGACGGCAAAATGACTTTTTGCGACGGCAAGAGGGGGGTCGCAACTGCAGGGGTTGCAAAAGAGTTTTTGCGACGGTAAATGCCGTCGCTAATGTTTTGCGACGGCGCCGTGCAGTCGCTAATAACGTTTGAAATTTCTTGACTTTTTTGCGATGGCCCTATTTTACCGTCGCTAAAAATGTTATTTGAGACGGCAAAAAAATACCGTCGCCAATAGTCTTTTTTTTTAAAAAAAACACCACTTTTTGCGACGGTGTGGTGCCGTCGCAAAAAATATAAAAAATATGAAATTTTCTATTTTTTGCGACAGTGTAATGCCGTCGCAAAAAATATTAAAAAATAATAAAATTTCTATTTTAAATAATAAAATTTCTATTTTTTGCGACAGTATAACACTACTAAAAAAAATACTTTTTGCGATAATTATGTTTTACTGTCGCAGATAATTATTTCTTAAAAAAAATCATATACGAATTTGCTACAACAAAAAAATTAATTACAAGCACCAAACAATTTTTTGTTAATGAAAAATAACAAAATTAACAAATTAATTAAATTTATAATAAACATTATCCATTAACTATCCTTAAATACACTGTACTAAAAAATTCAAGTCTTAAAAAAAAAAAAAAAAAAGAGCAACATAATCTTCGGCTACCAACACCACCCGCTCGATCATATCAACTATTCCCTCAACAAAATCTACAAAAACATATATCAAACTCAATCAGGTTCCTTCATACTATAAAATGCTATGTAGTTAAACACAATATAAATTCAGAGAGACAAAGCCATTCTTCAAAGTGTGAAATCCCAACTATTGAAATTCTAAAAATAAAATAACATATGAGTTGAGTTTATTGGGGGCAACTGAAAATAAAAAGTTACTAAATCTTTTGAAACCAAATAGACTCGTCAAAAAAAATGTAATAACATAATTAAATATATATATTTTAAATTCCTTCATTTTGTATTTAAAAGTAAAATTTTTGCAGGGTAATCCACAATCTATAAGATGCTAGTCTGCAGGAGTAAATCCAGTAGAAAACCAGAACAGAGACAATATGATACCCAAATAAAAAATTCAAAATTTCCATAACCCATCATCAAAAACCTATAAATTACAGTAGATTCTTCAATCTCAGTTCCAATTGGACATCTAGGATTTTTTTATACAACAACAGCACAAAAACTCACAGTATCCAAAACAACAGCACAAAAACTATCAAATACCCATTAAAGAGAAGTGAAGAAAGAAGAGAAAAGAGCGCACCTTTGAGATCATGGGAGTTCCAATAAAGAGACTCAGATTTGAAATGAGAGAGCCAAAAGAATGTAGGGTTTGAATACTAAACTGGAAAATATAGGGAACAACACATTCGAAGTACTCAAAACACAAGCACAAAAACTATCAAATATCCATTAAAGAGAACTGAAAAAAGAAGAGAAAAGAAGGCACCTTTGAGATCATGAGAGCTCCAATAGAAAGATAGATTTGAATCTGAAAGAGGCAAGAGAAAGGCAAATCTGATGCAACCATTTCAAAGTTGTCAAAACACTAAAGATTATATAAAATTATATAAATCTTGGCAAATTATATAAAGCAGTCCGAAAAGGTAATAATTCAGATGGAAATTGATATCAATAAACATTTAAAAGTACCTTGGATACAGCTATGTATCCAAGCAGGGTTGCCAGCACAGGAGTGCACAGAAGAACTACCATCTCTATTTTTTTTAATTTGCTAGCTTACAGGCACACACAACCCTCTTTTCTCATGTTTTCTACAAAGAGGTCCCTGTATATATTAAAATTACCCACTACAGGACATACATACACTAACAATTTCTAAACAAAAGATTATTATAAAAAATTAATAATCGTAATTAGCTGTGGCACATGCAATTTTTGGTTAGATTATTATAAAATTGTCTCATTTCCTATACATCAATAATGGGCAAGTGATACAAAAGGTTATCAGAATAGAGAAATTCTATACCTCACATCTTTAGTATTCTTTTATTACCAGAAATGAAAAATAAGCTGATATGTAGATTGGAATTTTAAATTGAAGCATGTCTTCACACCTTACACCATTCAAAGTCAAGACCTTTGGTAGATGAAAAAGCTACCCCAAAAAATGAATAGCAATCCACAATGAGGGTGGTTCCACTTCTCAACTTAGACTCCATTAATGATCTGCAAACACATTGTAGATGATCATGTACAACACAACCTTCACATTTCAAATATTTGCTTGTGCGAACGTCTAAAGTACCAATCACTAACAGATTACATTGTAGAACATTTGGGGATTACAAATCCAACATTCTAATAAGTTTACCGTCAGATGGATCTGTTAATATGAAAGAAACAAAAAGGGACCATTAGACAAACAAGAGCATAATAACTAAATGATTTCGAAAGTTACAACATCATATTGCGTAGGAGGCAGAGCCCTTGCCCTGCAAATCTGAAAAAGTTCTGTAGACAGCTCCTGCAAAAGGCTTCACTAGTTGGAGATGCTCACAGAATCACTAATATGACTCAAAACAGGTACATGAGAATCTACTAAAAGTGAAACACGTAGCTCAAAAACCGTGTCAATAAATTAGTATTAGATTTTGAAAAATGATTGGATCTACAGATCAAACTAAGCCATAATCAAACTAAGCCATAATCAGTGCCACATGACAACAATGTTTTGGATGACATTTGAAAGACTGATGCTTGCAGTTTTTCTTTACTAGAGTAAAAGTCACAAAATAAAATTTAATCAGTCCCCAAATCCAGACCTTTTTTCAGCAAAATGACAACATAATGTTTAACACTAATGTCGGAGTTGAGCATAAAGAAACATTTAGCACTTCATACACAACTATTTATTAATTTTAAGCTTCTTTCATATGTAGAACAATACAAATGGTAGAACACAGCACTACTTAAATTTCTACCATAATGATAGAACACAGCACTACTTACAAATCAAAAGCAAGAGCATCACCTCCAGGACTATCAATTCGGATGATAACAGCCTTATATCTTTTTGACTCTGGAATAAAAGATCAGCATTAGCTAGGGAAGGAGCACAATTATAGACAAAGGAAAAGCTAACTGAACACAGAACAGTAATTAACTCAGTGAGCAGTAAAATATAGTTAGTAATGCCATAGCAATTCCTTAATCTATAAATCCAGTTCATCATTTAAATTCATGTCTTTCTTTATTTTGTTATTATTATTATTTATTTATTTTTAAGGTCTCATGCATCTTGAATCCAGCATTAGTGTTGCAATCTTGTAACTACATTTATTTTTCAATTCCATCTTCATAATTAGGATTTGCAATTTAACTTGGAACTCAAGATTGAGTATTTCTTTCTCTTTATTCATTAGATTAAAACATCTGACCGTTTCCATTCAATAGGTCTCCAGGTACTCAAACATTTTCGTGCCATTGATACTTCACTTACAAGATGGTGATCCTTTCATTTAATGAATTGTTTGAAAATCACTTTGTCGTATCACACAAACACTGCAGTCACCAATAGATTCTTGTCACTATATTTTCTCACACCTTTCTTTGTGTACTTCCTCATTACCAATAATAATTAACTATAGTATTTTAATTTTCTGGTTTCTTGCACATAGCCAAATCATTGAAACTGATGTGCTTGTAGTCCAGAAATCATGTGCATAAAACGGTTCCATAATGCAAGCTCACTCGCAAGTTGATCTCTTACAGACATCAAATTTGAGTGTTGCTCTTGAGATATTAAGTCAATCTGCGCAGAAAAACCACTAAAGATGCATCAAATTAGTTACATGTTGAGTCAAATTAGTGAAAACAACATATTTTTAATGGATACTAATGGCAAGGGAGGTCCCTACCTACTTTCCAAACAATTCCAAAAAAGGGGGTTCCAAGCATCTTATTCCAAAACCTCAGGTGAGGAAGTGTTATTTTCTACAACTCATATGCCATCGATTACTGAAATGCCAATAAGAAAGGTAATCTACCCGAATTGGATGTCTAGTTTGAGCACCTCATGCTCGCCACGTCAATATTTTTTAAAAGGTAATTGTTCAAATTTTATCTACCTATTTCCAAACCCAATTTTAGATCTAACAAAAAATTTTCAACCCAATGAATAAACTATCCCTGTTTTCTGTTATTTTTAAGAAATGCAGTGCTAAAACTTAATCAGCACAAGTCAGCATGCACACCCAACTAATTAAATAGAATCTATCACCAAAGAACATAAAAAAACAGAGTAATATGCAGGCAAAAACACAACAAAAATATAAAGGTTTCACTTCAAAAGGCTATCATACCTCACCTCACCAAGAGGTAGGGTTATGTGTTGGCTCAAGGTAAGATGCATATGTACATAAAAAATATTATAAATTGCAAACTAGTGTTATATTTATCCCATAGAGGGGGGGGGGGGTTTGACAATTTGCTTTGGTGGGAATGTGTCTACTGTCAAATAAATTTTGCATGTGATTGTGTAACTTAATGGACATATTTGTATGTGGAGCTTGAACAGACATTATGAATTACTTAGTGGCACTGTATTGATGGAATGTTGGTGCATACTTGTACTCAATAGGCACTCTTGCACTTTATAGGCATACAATATCTTGGAAGAGTTGAGACTAGTGTATCGGTTCGGTTTGGTTGGGGGTTTAGGGAAAATTTCCCACTGAAACGAAATTGTAAGTTTTGTGCTCAAATGCAACGAGGCCAGCTGAACATACTGAATGACTGAACCAAACTGTGGTTTATTGAGCCAGTTTGGTTTGGTTTGTTTTAGTTGTTTGCCTACCATATTTTTTAGGGAAAAAAAAACTACAAAAAAAAGACCAATCACGATTTAAACACGGATCAAAATTGAGGATTTTAAGATTGAACATCATAAATGCATGCATCATAAAAAAGAGAGATGATAGAAACTGCCATTAGTGAAGTTTGATCACCAAAAAATTAGAAGCTTTGCCTCATTTTTTGCTGCTGTAGCTCTTTGGCATCGATCTCAGTCATCGATCTCCATCACCATCTGCAATGTCATGAAGAGAAAGATTCCTATCAGCCTCGACATCTCCAGCATGAAATAGAAAAAAGAAAGAAAGACTTAAGTGGGTTATTGGACAACACTAAAGAGATGATATAAATCTCCAGATCCATATAAAAAAAGAGATGAAGAAAAAAAAACAGATCATATATATATATGTAACAGATCAAAAACCCCCTATATACACTCACAGATGTATATATATATATATATGTGTGTGTGTGTGTGTGTATGAAAACCCCCTATATCCGAAATCCCGACATAGAGAGAGAGAGAGAGAGAGAGAGAGATACCCTTTGAAATCGGTAGTGAGGGAAGATCGCCGGTGAGGGAGGAGTGGCGGTGAGGGGCGGTGAGGAGAGAGAGAGGGAGGCAGCAGCGGCGGTAAGGGAGGAACATATTAGGGATTTTTGGGTTTGAGAGATTGGGGATTTTTTTGCTTTTGGGGGCGAGGGAGCAGAAAGCTAAAAAAAGAGGGGCGGGAACAAAAAAAAAAAAAAATATATATATATATATATATTTTTTTTAAGGGTCAAAAATGAAATTTAAATAACAAAATAACGCCGTCTAATTTTTTATTTTATTTTATTTTTTTTTGAGACTGGGGTTGCTATCGTCAAAAAATTTTATTTTTTGTTAAAATATATATTTTTTCTAGTTAATGAATTTTTTTAAAAAAATTTCTTTTTTTTTTTAGTTACGAAGATTGAAAATTTATTTGTTTCTTTTTTATTTTAATGAAAAAAAAATATTATTTTTTTTTATTTGGTAGAAGTAGGGGCAATATTTTAATGAAAAAAAGGTGAAAGAGAGATGGTGGTGGTGGTGGTGATAGCAAAAGAAATTAGTGGTGAAGTTGTGGTAGTGGTAGTGTAAATGGAGTGGCAGGGGTGAAAGAGAGGTAATGGTAGTAGTAGTGGCAGTAGTGGTAGTGGTGGTAGTGGAGTAGTGGCAATGGTAGTAGTAATGGTAGTCGTAGATGTGAAGTTGGTAAAAGAGATGAGTAGTGAGAGAGAGAGAGATGAATGAGAGACAGATAGAGGAGAGAAAGCGAGAGAGAGAGACAGAAACAGAGTGATGAGCGAGAGAGAGACAAAGTGGTCGCTAAAAGTGCATTTTCTTGTAGTGGAGAGCTCAGTAAATAGAGAAGCGATGAGGGAGAGAGTGAGTAATGTGAACACAATGGGGGAGAGAGACAAACAGACAGACAGACACATAGAGAGAAAGAGAGAGAAACAAAAGAGTGAGAGACAAACAAACAGACACAGAGAGAGAAAGAAAGAGAGAAAAGTGATAAGTGAGAGAGAGATAAAGAGAGAAAGAGATATAGAGAGACAGAGAGACAAAGAGAGAAAGAGATAGAGAGAGACATATAGAAAAATAGAGAAAAACAAGAGATGAGAGAGACATATAGAAAGAAAGCGAAAAGAGATGAACGAGAGAGAGAATAGAAAAATAGAGAGATAGAGAGAAGAGAGATGAGCGAGAGACACAGAGAGAGAAAAAAAAGATGAGTGAGAGAGACACAGAGAGAAAAGAGATGAGAGAGATAGAGAGAAGAGAGATGAGCGAGAGAGACATAGAGAGAAGACAAATGAGAGAGATAGAAAGAAGAAAGATGAACGAAAGACACACAGACAGACAGACAAACAGACAGATAGACAAACGAACAGAGAAAGAAGAGTGATGAGTGAAAGAGAGAAAGAGAAGAGTGGTGGTAGTTAAATGGCATTTGCAGTAGTGGTAAATGTGGTAGAGAAGATGGGTGGTGAGAAAGAGAGATGAGTGAGAGACGAATAGAGAAAAAAGATAGAGAGACAGAGAAAGAGACAGAATGATGAGCGAGAAAGAGACAAAGTGGTCGCTAAAAATGCATTTTCTTGTAGTGGATCGATAAATCGAAAGGGAGCTCAATAAATAAAGAAGCCAGATAATTCAAAACTCTTTTCAAAACTTAATTCAAATCAATTTTTTAAATATTTTAAAAATATTTTAATTTTGTGAGAGACAGATAAAGAAGAGAGATAGAGAGAGAGACAGACAGAGATAGAGTGATGAGCGAGAGAGAGAGAGATAGACAAAGTGGTTGCTAAAAGTGTATTTTCTTATAGTGGATCGATAAATCGAGAATGAGCTCGATAAATAGAGAAGATGGGAGTAAGAGAGTGAACAAGGCGAACATAGTGAGGGAGAAATAGACAAATAGACAAGTAGACAGAGAGAGAGTGAGAGAAGAGTGATGAGTGAGAGAGAGACAGGAAGAGAGAGATAGACAGAAAAAGAGATAGAGAGAGAGAGAGAGAGAGATGGAGAGATAGAAAAAGAGAGAGAAACAAGAGATAAGCGAGAGATAGACAAAAAGAAAGAGAAATAGAGCGAAAAGAGATGAGCGAGAGAGAGACACAGAAAAAGAGAGAGACAGAAAGAGAAGAGAAATGAGCGAGAGAGATAGAGAGAGATAGAAAGATATGAGAGAGAGAGAGAAAAAAGAAATGAGAGAGATAGAGAGAAGAGAGAGAGGCGAGAGACACAGAGAGAATGAGAGAGAGAAACAGGCAGACATAGAAAGAAGAGTGATAAGTGAAAGAGATAAAGAGAAGAGAGAGAGAGATAGAGACAGAGAGACGGGAAGATGAAAAAATGAATGAAAAGAGAAATGGTATATCAAAAGAGTAAGACGACATTGTTTTTTTTAATTTTTTTTGCGACAGAAAAATACTGTTGAATTTATTCAAACCATTTTGTGACTGTATATATATAAAGCTATCTCAAAACCACAATCACTATGCTAGGTTAGAGTTTTCCAAAAACTCTTTTGAGAAAATTAAACTTTCTTGTTTTCCGTGTTATAGTGTTTTTACTGAATTTTGAAATATTTTAAGTATTTTTTAAAATTTTTAGACACACCTAACATAAATACACCTAAAAATTAAAAAAATTGTAAAAAAAAATCTTTTAAAAATTCACTAAATACCAAAAATACAATAATTCAATACATTTTTTTGTATTTTTATGTATTTATTAATTTTTAAAAATATTTTTTCATAATTTTTTTATTTTGTAGATACATCTAAGTAAGGTACATCTAAAAAAAATATTTAAAATTTTAAGAATATTCACTAAAAAAAAAACACGAAAGTCACTTTTTGCGACGGCAGAAAATGCCGTCTCAAAAAAGCAGAGTATTTGCGACGGCACCATTTACCGTCTCAAAAAAACAGAGCATTTGCGACGGCACTATTTGCTGTCTCAAAAAATGAGAGTATTTGCGACGGTATTTGGTGCCGTCGCAAATGCTCTGCTTTTTTGGGACGGCAAATGATGCCGTCGCAAATACTTTGCTTTTTTGAGACGGCATTTTCTGCCATCGCAAAAAGTGACTTTTTGAGACGGCAAGTGTGCCGTCGCAAATAGTTCCGTCTCATATACCCAGTTTTCTTGTAGTGTCATGTTATCTATGCCACAACTAATATAGAAATCTTTTTCAAAATTTATAATAATGCTCATTTCAAAATTAAATATACTAAACTTTCAAAATTACATCAAAAAAAAAAATCAAAATTATTTTTATTTATATTTATTTCCACATACTAATTTTTTTGATTAATTTTTATTTATTATTAAAAATAAAAAAAATCTATTGGGTAACACTTTTTTAACAATAAAAATATAAATATCTAATGATTCATGAAATTTAAAAAGAAAGTATACTAACCCATTTTAAAATTTAAAAGTATGCCTTCTAACTATTAAAAAAATATTTAATTTTCCCATAATTTATGACTTTTAAAAGGAAAGAACACTAAATCAATTTTAAAAATTTATGACTCTTAAAATTGATTTAGTGTTCTTTTTCACAAATTATGAGAAGCGATTCACATCTTCCCTAAATCTTCTCTCTTGCAGTCATTGGATTCAAGTCAAATAAGAGTTGGTATTCATCAACTGTTGTAACTATTGGTGATATGAGCAATTGTGAAGAATTTAATTAATAAATTTTTTCATTGTAAGTTTATACATTTTTATAAAGATCAATTTATAATCTTTAGTCTCCCGCATCCTTATTTCTATTATGCATCTAACAATTATGTTAATTTCTAAAAATTTATTGCATGCTTATTTAATCTAAGTGTATTTTTTTGAAATAAATCTCCAATCTCTCAAGTCGCAATTCAATGGTTTAAAATCTATATTTATCAAGTGCATAAATATGGATGACAAAGACTATTGAGAAAATGTGCATATTTGTTCGCAATATAGCCAATAACAAAATCTCATTGTAAGTTTCTCATTTATGGAGGATGCATATGGTTATAATATTACTTATGCATTTATGTTTTGTAATTTCCATGATTTTATATTTCAAAATTGTTATAAAGTTTGCTTTTATTTTCCAGATTTTATGGTTGGTGCATTTTTTCTTGAATAATACTATATTTATTATATTATATTATATTGTGTGACTAAGTTTATTTAGTTGTAATTTTAAATTATAATTTATTTGATATTTTTATAGCTTATTTGGCTAAAAAATATAAATTTTTTAAACTACAATTTGTAACCCCCCTTTTTTTTCTTTCTTTTTTTAAACTTATTTGAACCCCTTAAATATATATGAATATAAGATTCTCATATTTTCCGTCTTAGTAATAACTTTTGAGGCATTATGAATATTTACACAATAAAAATGTTATATAGATTATCAAAACCTACACTGTACAAAATAAATTTATAACTTATTTTAAGTTAATAATCTAAAATCTTACTTATAATTTATAACTATTATATGGGTCACTCTAAATATTAAAGAAAGTTTAAGAAATACAAGGTGCATTTAGGTTAGGGCCTTAGTTACATAAGCTTAATAATAATCGTGATGTGAATAGTTTTTCTAAATAAATATTTACCAAAATTTTGAATGGGAAAATTTTGCTTAACAAATAGGTTGATGATTAGATTTAAAACATATTTATTGATTTTGTAATGCTAAAAGTTTTAATACAGTATAAAAATTTTAAATTACATAAATTTATTCATAAATATTAAATGTGAAAAATGCTAGGAATATTTGAAAATATTAAATTTTCAAATGTTAGAATAACTATTTGATTAAGTATAGAATTTTTTTAATAAAAATAGTTTATTAATAAGGTTATTTCATACATATTTATAATGCATCATGTCATTTTTTTATTTTATTTTAAAGTTGGTGATTAACTCTTGAAAATTTATAAAATTCCTATTTGAAATATGGATTATGCATAAATCTATTAACAAATGAGATTTTTTTTTTTTTTTATAAATTCACATATAGTACATACATTATCTTTTATTCGAACCATACTAACTATATGCCAAGTAGTTATTCCAGCTCAAGCGGCCCACTGTATAAATATCAAGGTTTAGTTACTAGCTATGAAAATGGTCTAACACATTTTTAATCAAATACACAATAAAAAACTTATGCCTATGGGGGCTAAAGTTAAGTTGTTTTATATACATATTCAGTTTAATTTATTTGTTTAGTATATTAGTTCTAAATTTTTTTAATATAAAACAATTAAAAAATATAAAAATATTAAAAATTAAAAACGATCTATAGTGGTGATCAAATTAAGAAAATAGTTTGACTTTATGACTTTAATTGGTCTAACCTCTAAAAAATTAGTAAACATAATTAACTAATATTTAATGACTGTTTTGGAGGTTATACTTAGCAGCCTAGCAAAATCGAAGTCATCGAAATCTTATTTAAGGAATGGGTTGAAAATTGGGGTTACTGATATTCTATTTTTTGCCTTTTATTTTTTGTTTATTTTTCAATTTTATTAATTGAATTCTACAAAATAGATAAGATAATACATAATAAATATTAGATAATTAGTAATTAAAAGACCAAAATTATGAAATTTATTTAGATAAAATATATTTATATTTTATCATAAATATAATTATTATATGGGAACTAATTAATGTTAAATAAATTTTCTTTTATGTTATAAACAAAGTTTTTGTTATAATTTAATTTCAAAAGTAATTTTTAGTTATTTATTTTAAGCTGTGCATAGCACGGATATTATGCTAGTTTATATAATGTAAAGAGATATTGCTATAGTTTTACAATTGATGAGTGAGAATAAAAAAAGAAAGATTTTGTGATACTTGTATATATAATATATATTCAATATGATTTAATATCTAAATTACATTAATATCATATAATGACTAATAATTTATATGTACATTTAATATTTTTACATATCTATATATCTATAATTAAGGTTTCAGGTTGTTCAAATTGTTTAATATATTTGCCTAAGCTCATCTAAATTTAATTTGAGATTCTAAATTTTTGTCCAAGTCCATATATAATTTAAAAATATCTTGTCTAAGTCCTAAAAAAATTCAGAACGAGCACAAATTGCTCGGATTAAGTCCACTCGTATTGCATACCTATTTGTAATAATCCCATTTTTACATGTTCCTTTTTGGGGCAGCAATTTTTTTCATTGTATAAACATATGAAATAAATATTTAATCAATAAAACCTGGATATGAATGAAAAAATGAGAAGGAAGTTCATATCTTTTTTTGTTTTGTTTTGTTTTTTTAAAAACCGAGATGGGAAAGGGATAGGGATAGGCTCTTCATCATATCTCATCTATTTATATCTTTTCATACTTCTTTCATATTAAAATATTAATTTTTTATTTCATTTTTTATTATCTTAAAATATTAATTTATTTTTAAAAATTAAGTATAAAAATAATACAAAATTTTCATTTTGCCCTTCTTTTACATTCATCAACAATATAAAAAGTACAATTATAACATTGATATTTTTTTTTAAAATGTACTATCAAAAAGTAATTTTAAAAAATCAATTTTTTTAAGGTGCACTAATATACTATCAAAAAAAATTAGATTTCCCAAAAGGGACCATTATTCTGAGACGGATGGAGTAATTTTTTTCGGTGGTGCTACATGCACCAATTAATTTACATACTAGTGTTATAATATTATTATTGATCACATTTATTACATAAGTTATAAATACCTAAAACCATACAAATGATGACACATCATCTGTTAGTACACTAGTGTGTACATTAATTTATACATATAACATTATTCTATTTTTTTATAGTTTTTAATTCGGACTCACTAATGATCTGAACAGTTTATTTTGTAGGCTCCACAATAAAAATCATCCATATAAAAAATTAACGTCATCAGAAAATTATAAATATAAAAATAAATTGTATTTTATTTTATAAAATGAATGATAAATATAATTAAATTTAAACCATCTATTTTATAAAACAAAATGTAATTTATAAATTAAAACTTATAATATGTATATATATATATATATATATATATATATGAAGAAATATAAAGTTGGGCAAATTACATTTGAGGCTTGTGTCACTTTAATCCATAACTTTTCAATTGTGACATATTTAATCATAAATTTTAAATTTTATTCCAAATAAGGACAATTTTACTATTGCTTAATTTCAAGGGCAAAATCGTTAATTCGATAAAATATAAACTAATTTAATAAAAATAAATGTCAAAAAAATATTTTAAAAATTTTAAAAATTATTTCTACACACTAAAAATAAAATTATATAAAATTGATATATCTTTAAGACATTTATTTATTTTACCAAATTAATTTTTATTATGGGTTTGGAAGATGATCATGTAATGAATGATTGTTTTTAATTTTATTAAATTAGTTTTTATTTTTCCAAAAGTCAACTATAGCGACAATTTTGATATCATTATTAAACTAATTCATTAAATTAAAAAATTCAAAACTAAAAACATTCATATATTAAATATATCGATTATACATTAAAATTCCAATGGCCACCCATTACATAATTATCATCTAAACACATAATAAAAATTAATTTAGTAAAATGAATAAATAAATGTTTAAAAAATTTATCAATTTTACATAATTTTATCTTTTATGGGTAGATATAATCTTTAAAAATTTAAAAATATTTTTTTGACATTTATTTTTATCAAATTAGTTTATATTTTATTAAATTGATGATTTTATTTTTAAAATTAAGTAATAATATTTTTAATTATTTTTATTTAAAACAAGATTTAAAATTTATAATTAAATATATCATAATTAAAAAATTAAAAATTAAAATAATATAAATCTCAAATTATAAAGACGGTTATTCGCTCCATAAAATTATACCAATAATTAAAAATTCTTAAAAATAATATGAAAAGATATATGAAGAGATAAGATATCAAACGGAGCAAGCATCCAATGAGAAAATTCATGCAGGACAGCAAGATACGAAATTAAGGCGGGATAAGACAAATTGTCATCCCTACCTATGACTTTTACATATGTCATGTGGATAGATGTCTACAAGGTAATGAAAACTTTCGAACTATTTATCTCATCATCATTTCTTTTATCTTTAGCCTCCGTTTGGCAAGAGCTTTTCCAGGCTTTTTTGACTATTTTAGCCACAAAAAATAAAATAGGCTATTTTAGCCATAACAAACAAAACATCACATCCAACCCATAATCATTACATTATTCTCTCACAAAAAAACTCAAAAAAGCCAAAAAGCCAAAAAGTCCTTCCCAAACCAAGCTTTTAAGCCCAGGCTAAAATAGCCAAAAAAGCCAAAAAGCCAAAAAGCCAACCCACTTCCCAAACGGAGGCTTAGTCGCATATCCAACCACAAATCCAGCAAGATAAACATCTAAATAGTCTTATGCTAGTGATTTTAAAATTTTTATTAAAATTTTTATTAAATGTTTTACATAAGTATAAAATTCACATAATATGAGTTTTACAGTCATGTGAGATATTTGATAAAATCTTTAATAAAACTTTTAAAATCTTTAGCATTGTTATATTTGATTTTGCTGAAGTGGCAGTGCTGTGAAATTTCCAATACAAGAATTGCCTCTTCCAATCCTACGAAACAGTTGGCCTCGTTTGACAAGTTAATATTTTAGCTAAAAAATTATTAAAAAAGTCAAAAAGTCTAACCTATACAAAAAAAATCAAAGATTCTCTTTTCTCTTTACTTTTTTGCACAGCTTTTCGTAAAAAGTCGAAAAGTTATCCCAAACATATTAATTTTTTTTTATCTCATATTCTAGCCAAAAAATTAAAAAATTACTAAAATAATCTGTTCCCAAACTAGGCTTTTACGAGGGTCTACATGATTTGGATTAGTTTGATTTTACAAAAATCTAAGAATTAAGTCGGTTTTAAAAGTTTTAAAATTTTGAGAGTCAAATTGAATAGTCTACACTTATAAAACCAGATCATAATCAAATTGACCAAAAAGTTTAATTCCGGATTAGTTAACGGTTTTAAAAAATTTATTTATAAAGATAAATAGTTAACACAAGTAAATTATCAAATATTTCATAAAAGCAAAATGATCACTTCAATTAATGATCAAAACTAATAATAACATTACTAAATTAATTAGCATTACAGATTTCTAGTATCTTTTTAATATCATAATAACTAGAAAACGAAAAAAAAAAAAAAAACTTAATAAAAATTGAAGTCTAGAAGATGAAGAGGCTTAATTCAAGTTTCAAGAAGTAATTTTATCGAATTCTTGGAAGTTTCAATGAGTCTTTTGAATTTCCAATGAAGCACGAAAGATGAAGAGGTGTTTGGGTTATGGGATTTAAGTATCGGTGATGCTACATATATTAATTGGTATATTAATTAGTGTATCAATATAATTATAATATTGTCATTTTAAAATTATAATCTTACATGTTATATAAATTATAAAGACTTAAAATCTCTAAAATTATATCACATCATCCGTTAGTGCATTAATTAATATATCAATTAATGCATATAGCAATACTCTTCAAATATATATATGTTGATATATATTTGATATATTATATATCTTTAAAAATATTGGTTTTATTCGTAATTTTTGAAGTAAATTCACTATTTGAATCATTTTTACGGTTTACAATATTTATTAAATTGGATTGAACTGATTCTATATAGAACCGAACTAAATTATACGATTTGATCGGGTCTGGACCGGATTATCAATTCTAATAACTTGAGATATGCCCTTAATGAATGAAACCCTCAATTCTCACATGTGCAGATCAAAATTTTAGAATTTAAAAAAGGATTTTATTAAATAATATGATAAGAATAAAATAATAATAATTATTATTATTGTTAACATACATATTAATATATTACTCTTATAAGTATAGTTTGTATATATTAATATATTAATATGTTTGTATGTATATAATATGTATAGGTATTATTTAATATTTACCTTTCGGCTGCTGCTTTCGGCCGATTCCTCTTTCGGCTCCTTTTCTTTATTTTAATGCAACACATCATAATGATGTTTGTAAATCAGCTCCTATATTATGGAGGCTAGAATTAGTTTCTCATTACAGAATGAATAACAGATAATTTTCTGTCAATATCACTCTCTCAACTCTCTTTCAATTTGTTTCACATGGTATCAGAGCACAGGTGTTTCTCCTAAGCCTCTGCATCACACTTTCTTCTCTTGGCAGATTACTGCATACCTCGTCCTTACCCAATACACAGATTTGACAACACCAAAACCTTCGTCTCTTCACGACGAAGCCAACGCCGCCAGATTCATCATCATCTGAGGTCACACGCGCCTCCACGCGCCACCATAACATTAGCCCACGCGCTGCCTCGCTTCAGACGCGCTCTACGCGCCTCCTACACTGACCAGTGCTATTGTGCGCCGCTGCCTCATCTGCTAACGTGAGCCGCGCCTTTCTGACGTCAGCCGACGTCAGCCCTTCTGCTTCCGTGCGCCGTGTGTCTTCGTCTGCTAACCTGCGCCGCGCCAATCTATGCTAACCTGCGCCGCGCAGTTTGACCAGCCGTTGACTATTTGATTTTCTGCCTTTCTGGTCATATTTTTGGTCAGTTCACTCCTTTTCTGACTAATTTTGACCATCTGAATTCACTGGTAACCTCAGATTTTTCAGATTCTACCTCAATTGTGCCATTTTTCTCTCATGGATCGCCTGGACTCCTCTAATCACCCCATTTCTGTTATTCTTGACGGGACTAATTATGTCCTATGGGCACAAGCTATGTCTGGCTTTCTCAGAGGAAAGAAACTTTGGCGCATCATCACTGGGGATGTACGCAAACCCGTTCAAGAGACCACGGATTCCGCTGCCACAGACTCCGCCACCAAATATGTCGACCGATTGGAAGATTGGGATAGTAAAAACTATCAGATCATCACTTGGTTTCGCAATACTTCCATTACATCTATCAGCCTCCAGTTTGGTCGGTTCCAACTTGACTCTGCTTCCTCTCCTGCCAAAGCCATCTGGGATTTTTTACAAGAACGCTATCAGACTACTGGCCTTGCTCACCAATATCAGCTTCTGAGTCATCTTCACCGTATGATTCCACGGGGTCTTTTCTCTCTCAGGCGAAGTATACCTCTGATCTTCTCACCCGCGCTGGTCTTACGGATTGCAAGACTGCCTCCACTCCCCTGGAGCCTCAAAGTCGTCTTACACCTCTTGATGGTACTCTTCTCTCTGATGCTACCCTATATCGTCAGCTGGTTGGCAGCCTTGTCTATCTCACTGTTACTCGTCCTGATATTGCCTATGCCGTTCATATTGTCAGCCAGTTTATGTCAGCTCCTCGTACCTCTCACTATGCTGCATTAGTCCGTATCCTTCGTTATCTCAAAGGTACCTTGTTTCATGGACTTCATTATTCCGCCCACTCCTCTCTCCAGCTTCGTGCTTTTTCCGATGCTGATTGGGCTGGGGATCCTACAGACCGGCGCTCTACTACCGGGTTCTGCTTTTTCTTGGGTGATTCTCTTATTTCTTGGCGCAGCAAGAAACAAACTCTTACTGCTCGCTCCAGTACCGAAGCTGAATATCGTGCTCTTGCTGATACTACTCAGGAGCTTCTCTGGCTTCGTTGGCTTCTTGCTGACATGGGTGTTTCTCCCTCTGGCGCTACTGCCCTCTTTTGTGACAATCACAGTGCTCTTCAAATCGCTCACAATGATGTTTTTCATGATCGCACCAAGCACATTGAGATTGACTGTCATTTTATTCGTCAACACGTCACTCGTGGTACTGTTCATCTCCATCCAATCTCCTCTACTGATCAACCTGCTGATATCTTCACCAAAGCTCATTCTCCTGGCCGCTTCATTGAACTTGTCTCCAAACTCCAGTTGGTTGATGTTTTCCCTCCTTGAGTTTGCGGGGGGCTGTTAACATACATATTAATATATTACTCTTATAAGTATAGTTTGTATATATTAATATATTAATATGTTTGTATGTATATAATATGTATAGGTATTATTTAATATTTACCTTTCGGCTGCTGCTTTCGGCCGATTCCTCTTTCGGCTCCTTTTCTTTATTTTAATGCAACACATCATAATGATGTTTGTAAATCAGCTCCTATATTATGGAGGCTAGAATTAGTTTCTCATTACAGAATGAATAACATATAATTTTCTGTCAATATCACTCTCTCAACTCTCTTTCAATTTGCTTCACAATTATAAATTTTATTATTTTTTGTAGCATTATTCAAAGTCCAAATCACATTACAAAACTTATATTAGCCAGCACAATAGAAAAAACTTGAGGTGGTACCTCTTTCTACCATCACTTAATTAACGTTGTTAACATCTACAATTCTTTAACAATTTTTCTGAACAAATTAAATTTAAGTTCAACTCACGTTCGATTTTTAAAAGTTTATTTGGGACACTTTTTAAAATTTATTAAAATTTTAAATTAAATTTAACCAAATTACTACTCAATTTGACTTAGTTATACACTTTTATATAAACATTAAATTACTTGAACTCAATGGTTTCAACCTAAACTTATTTAAAAATTACTCAAAATGTTAACAAGTTCTCGTTTAGAAATATACTATTTTGAATAATGTTAGGAATCTTAAATGTTTTATTAATATTTTTACCAAATGTCTGGGTGTGAGACTCACATGGGACTCACATGATATGAGTCCAGATCTATATGAAACATTTGGTAAAAAAGTTAGTAAAACATTTAAGATCCCTAACATTTTCTTACTATTTTAGTGATTTTTTAACTAAAATATGAGATTAAAAAAATTAAATGCTTATGATAACTTTTTACGAAAAAATATATAAAAAATAAAGAAAAATATAAATATTTGATTTTTTGATAAAAATTATTAATCTTCTTATTTTTTAAATAAATTTTTAATTTTTTAACTTAAAATATTAAATTGTCAAACAAATTAGGCCTTCACCAAAAGATAATCCTCTTACCGACATGCAACTTCTTATTATTAAATGTCACTTTCAATCTTAGGGCGGTGAAACATCCAACGTCAACTGTTAATTTATTTTAATGGATTTTTTTTTCTTCTTTTGGAACGAATATTTCAATGGATTGGCATCAATCTTTTATACACTAAACATCATATGCAAAGAAAAAGAGTGTTACTCGCTAATATATATGTGATATTCCTATATATATTAGATTTTGATTTTTTAAATATATTTGAGAATAATTATAATTAGATATTTTTATAAAATATTATTTTTCATAGTTAAGTTTCTAATAAGATATTATTTTTCAGCCTATATATACAAGCCTTCTATTACATAAGAAAAATTGATGGAATACAATACGTATTATTTTCACTTTTTCTACTATCAGAGCTATAGGTTAAGCTCTTGGTGTTCTTTACCTTACCGGTGAGCGGCAGTCTTACCTTGGTCGCCTGCTGGACCGCAAACCATTCTGTTACCATATTTTCCTTTCAGTCTAGCTTTGTGGTGATCTCTTCCTCTATCCGCTGGTTTATTTCTACTCTAAATATCTTTATCATATATATATATATATATATATATATATTGTGCGGACATATTTTGTGAATGACAGCACGTGGCTAAGGTGACGTTGAAGTGCCAGCCGAGGTGTCACGTGGCATGATCCTGATGCTGAGGTGATCTCGGCTAGGCCAAGGTTATCTACGGAGATATCGGAATTCAAGATGAGTAGATAAAGGACAAGAGTCCTAGAATAAGGGAGGACCTCAGTTTGGAAAGAGATAAAATTCTTAGGGAGTTTATCTTTATCTAGCTGGGAATACAAGATAAGCATTGAGCCAAAGTCTATTGAAGCTAGACTTCTATAGGGATTAGGTAAGTGTTGGCTATAAAAGTAAGGCACCCTCGTAGGTCTAAGGTATGCTTTGGATATTCTGTCTAGTGAGTTAAGCACTATTTGTTATCTTTGAGAGATAGTGATTACTGACTTGATCGTCGAAATGTCTCCGGGTGGACGAACTATCGCCGGATTCTTATCTTTCTGTGACAGGTTGTTCAGGCTTAATCTATTCTGCCAATACTCTCTAGCCGAGTTCTCTGTTTGGTTGTGTGGTCAAAAAACAATACTCACAATTTGGCACCGTCTGTGGGAAAGTAAAGAGAATAAATGGCTAGCAACGGGCAGAAAGAAAAGGTCAAGGATGACATCCCTAGCAAGAGTGGTAAAAACGATGATCCTAACGTGGAGAAGGAGAACTGTAATGAAGAACCTCGGGATTAGAATCTCGGGGAAAAGGAAATCGGCCAAGAAGGAGATGTACCGAAGAAAGCAGGCTTATGCGAGTATTACAACGAAAGCGACCTCTAGGTATGGAAAGATAGATGCCTAAGGAGGGACGGCGAGTTGAAGGAAATGACAAACAAGTTGGTAGACCTACAACCGGTTGCTAACTTCATGATGCAGAATAACGTCATGCAACCACCATTTCCATTAGAGGACACGTTGATTCCAGCGGCCAAGAACGACGCCCTAAAAAGGGGCCAGAAAGCAGTCCATGCGGTTCCTTAGCATGACAAGGCAAATGAGCATTCGCATCGGCCTTCGCGGGAGGTCGGGCAAGGAGAGTCGATGAGAGAAGAGTCTCAAAAGACACCTCGTGCCAAGGGAACTTATGTCAAGAAATATCAGAATGTTCAAGAGAAGGAACTTTGCTTTGACATGGTGAATGAAGAAAATTCCAAGAGGACGCATAACGATACCAGAAGCAGTGCACCAAAAAAGCTGAAGTCCATTGACAGCTGAGCTCCTGGTCGGACTAAGGAGGATCTAAGGAACTACCTCCAGAAGAAGAGGCAGAATGCCAAGGTCACATCCCCCGTCAAGCTGAGGACGTCGTTCTCAATAAAATTGGACAAGTTTGAAGCCCCAAAAAGGTTCCATATGCCGAGATTCCAAATATATGACGGTAAGTCTGATCCAATCTTTTACGTCGACTTGTACCTGAATTCAATGGCATTGTACACCGGGAACGAACCGCTGCTATGCAAAGTGTTTCCTTCATCCTTTGGGGAAATCGCGTCGGATTAGTTTCACAAGTTGTCGAAAGAAACTGTGAAGAGTTGGGAAGACCTGGCCAGGTTTGTTACAAACAAATTGCAGCCATTGAGGGTAGACTCCCTAATGGCTTTGAAAATTGGCGAGGGTGAAAGCCTCATGGCTTATGCCAAAAGGTATTATAAGGTGTTTAACCGAATACCAGGGTTCAACTAGGAGTTGGCGATCGTATCTTTTAAGAACAGCCTGGAGGATGACTGCATGCTTTGAAAGTCACTGGCAAAGACTTTGCCGAAGAGTATAAAGGAGCTTATGGCCAGGATTGAGAAATATGCGAGAACCGAATAGGATACGCTAAGAACAAAAGCGTCAAAGCAAGAGAAGGGGAACGACTCACCGAAGTAAGGCCGAGGTAATACAAATTTTAATAGACAATAAATAGGACTGAGGGCTGCACAGGCAGTCACCACTGTGTTTTGAATCCCGGTTTATAAAGCCTTGAAAAGGATCAGGAACCAGCCGTATATAGAGCACCAGAGAAGATTCCTGGCAAATTTATGGGAAGAAGCCTTGGGAAGCATTGTGCCTACCACAATGAGGATAGGCACCTGACTTAGGAGTGCAGAGCCCTGAAGACGCATCTGGAAGATCTGGTTAGACAAGGTCACTTAAGGGACCTAGTAGATAAAGTCAGAACGAGGGAAGAGCAGGCAAGGCTGCCCCAGGCACCGGTTGCACCACCTCTACCAGCACCATAACCTCAAGCAAACGGACCTCGAATGATTAATGTGATTCACTTGAGAGCCAATGAGAACGAGGTACGTGGGGAGACTCAGAGGGTAAAACACTTACAACATGTGTATTAGGTCCAGCAAAAGAGGCCTAGGATAGACGAGTACCAGGGACCAATGGTGTCCTTTACAGAATCCGACCTGGACATAGTGCAACATCCACACAACGATGCTCTGGTAGTAACCCTCAAGATTAGAGAATACCAGGTAAGGCGCTTTCTAATTGACCAAGGTAGCTCTTGTGACATCATGTATGTCAGATGTTACAAGGAGCTCGGCCTTCACCGAGATGATTTGGAGTAGTCCAACAGCCCACTGATTGCGTTTAATGAAACGCCGACATGGCCCCTAGAAGCAATAAATTTAGAGGTGTAGACAGACACCAAGAAGGTAAGTACAGAGTTTACAGTAATTGACACTGCCTCCCCTTACAATGTTATCTTGGAAAGGCCATGGTTGCACGCAGTAAGGGCTGTCCTCTCAACACTGCACCAACTATTACGGTTCCTAATAGAGCATGGAATTGAGGAAGTTAGAGGGGATCAAGTGCAGGTAAAGAATTGCTCCATGGCAACAATGAAATCCACCTGTAATGTGCGAGAGGCAAAAATAGTAGAAATTGAGGACGAGGACATGGAGGTCCTGGATGATGTCGGCAAAGAGCGGGTCGACAAAAGCGAGGAAGCCTTAAAGAAAATTCTGCTCTAACAAGGTGATGAAGAGTGCTTCTTCCTTCTCGGATCAGGAATGGCCGAGGAGGAGGAGAGGGAGTTAGAGTCATTCTTACGAGCAAACATAGAGGCGTTTGCTTGGACACCATACGAGATGCCTAACATTGATCCCGAGGTCACTTGCCATAGAGTAAATGTAGATAGGTCGGCTAAACCCGTTATTTAGTGAGCAAGGAGGCCAACGTTGGTTCATGTGAAGGCAGTAGAGGAGGAAGTGGACAAATTGTTGGAGGCCAGAGCCATTCGAGAGGTAAACTATCCAACTTGGCTGTCAAACACAGTTGTTGTGAAAAAGAAGAATAAGAAGTGGAGGGTCTGTGTGGACTTCACCAGCCTGAGTAAGGCTTGTCCCAAAGATAGTTTCCCACTCCCCAAGATCGATCAATTAGTGGATGCCACTTCAAGACATGAAAGGATGAGCTTTCTGGAGATATATAGGGGGTACCATCAAAAAACAATGTACCTGCCCGATGAGGAGAAGACTGCATTTATCACCCCAAAAGGGTTGTATTGCTACAGAATGATGCCTTTCGGGTTGAAAAATGTAGGAGCAACCTACCAGAGGTTGGTGACTGATGGGTCGTTGAACACACCAAAAATAAATACTAAACTACACCAAATTCTTTTAGAATAATGGCAAGTCCAGGTATCGATCCACAGGGACAAATGTGAAATTAGATTAATTCAATCGCAAAATCCCTAAATTAATTTTGATTCAAAAGATGAGATTGATTTTACACCTAAACAACAATTAAATAAAATTGAAGAATTATACTGACAATTAAAATTACGGTTTGAGATATTAATTTTCGGGAAAAATCTAGGGTAGAGAATTCACCACTAACAACATGAATGAGACTTAACATCAACCACCAATTGCAATTCGGTTTGAACTACCCAATATTTCACAACTACAAGTTTGAAATATTGATCAAGAGGGTTGTTGCATTCAATATACAGGCACGAATCATCCTGAGTAGTATGAGTCGTTTGCTCTAAACTATGTTAGCAAAACGACCCATCTCTTATAGCATGACTCGTCTCGTACTTTGAATACAAACACAAAGAATACTAATGTATGGAAAGCATTAAACAATCACAGAGAGTAAAATGCTTGAAGAGATGAACGAAACAATGATTAAAAACTTTTAAATCATCCATACATTCATTCAAACCAATTTACAATTAAAGCTCATGAAAAATTCCATTACATGGCTAAGGTTTCATCAAAACCCTAGAAAAGACGACTAACCACTCATGGAGGAGTGGAAAGAGGAAGAAGATGAGGAAGAAACCCCATGGAAGTGTCCTTCAAGCTTTGGTAGAATAGCCTCTCTTTGGAACCCTAGCCTCCCTCTATTCTGAATTCAATTTTCGAACCCTAGGTTTGACTGATTCTCTGTCTTTTATTCGGAGCAAAACAGACCAAAAATCCCGTGCACGCGTCCTTAGGTGGGCCGCTCGTGCACCCATGAGGGCCGCTCGAGCAGTGGTGGGCCGAACGTGCGGTGAAGCTTGGCTGCACGTGCGGTGGTCTGGCTGGCTCGGATTCTTCACTTCTCGCTCGGAGGATCTGCTTTCGCACCCCTTTTTGATTGAATTTTCATATTTCATGCCAAAACTGTACAAGTGCACGAAACACATCATCTCCACCAAATAAATAAAATTGAAAGACTAAAACTGTAACTTAAGTGGCCTCAATGTGGTACCTTTCGGCCAACATCACACCCCTCAACTTACATTTTGCTAGTCCTCAAGCATAACAAAAGAAATGAGAAAAGTAAAATACTCTTAGCCACTTTCGTAGGGATCACGATTGCATTTAGCATACGCAACAAGCCTTTAAACCACAAGGTTACCCCAAGTAGACGAGTATAGTCTCGTGAGGGTTTTCAGAATGATACCCACAAACATCAACATATTCATATCCACTCAACAACAATTAACCACACTACTCCACACAACAACTTATGTGACACTACAGTGTGATATTAAAACATGATGAGTCATTGAAGGCATAGTGGACAAGTATGAAGGAATCTATTGAGCTTAAACCACAATTCAGTTAATACAAAAGTAGAGTTCCCTGTACTTGTGAATGCTAATAGACACATCATTAGTACCCTCGGTGTAAAGTGCAATCTCCATATTAGTTAACTGTCCACTATAATAGCCTAGTGTAACTCATAATAACACTCAACATATACAGAAAAACTAAATTGTTGCAACCAAGCTTCTCAATTTTTTTATTTTTTATTTTTTTTATGAAAGACTGTGCAATGTCCTGATTTATTAAGCTTTCTAGTCAGCCCATGTAACAAGCATTAGGTCAATGACTCCCAAACCAGATGGTTTTAGGGCACTAGGTGTAGAAACACCCCTACGGGCTTAATAACTCGAGCTGAAAAGGCTATGAATCCGAACTAGTCATTCTCCTGATTTTTCCTTAACTGTGCAATGTCTAGGTCCCTTAAGCATTCTAATTAACACATGTAGCAAGTATTGAGCCAATGACTCCCAAACCAGACGGCTTTAGGGCACTAGGTGTAGAGACACCCCTACGGGCTTAATAACTCGAGTTAAACAGGTACGAACCCAAACAAGTCAAGTGTTTTTTTTTTTTTTTTTTTTATTTTTATAACAAGAATCTTGGCTTCTCATTTATTCTTTTCTACAACCTCAACCATTATCAATGATGTATACCAGGTATTACAATAAAGAGGTCACTGCTATGATAATGTGTTCATGTGAATTAAGGCATACTCATGACAGGTGTACTTATATCACAAACACAAACAACTATCCTAGTGCAAATATCACATGTGAGTATTTACCCAATAAACCCTTTTCATACAAGCCCACTATGTTCCCCAATTAACATATGCTCATATCATTACCATACTGGCACAAAGTAAACATTAAGTGAAGTGGTGCAAATCAAGTGCAGCAAGTACACACATGAATAGTTATTACAAATACCCTCACCCCCTAACTGGAATATAACATTGTCCCCAATGTAAGCAAGTAGACATGAGATAGTAAAATGAGAAAGAGGATCTTATCAGACAGCATGGGCGCACATCCAGTGAGGCAAGGACACCCAAACACACTTTTGGAATTTTTGTTTTTTTTTGGGTACAGGAGAAAATAAAAAGAAAATGAAAATAAAGAAAATGAAAAAAAAATAAAAAAAATAAAGGAAATATACAGAAATCACTAATGTGGATCTGGCGATGGTGGTGGGAAACACTGCTCAAATAGGGCATGCATCAGTGTCCGAGTCTCGAACGCCTCATCATGAACCCTAGTGCCATGTTAATCGAACTGCCGATCAAACTGATCAAATCGCTGCCCACTCGAATCCCGGTATGCATAGAAGTTAGTGTGCAGAGAGGCAACTGACTATTGATACCCATCAAACGCCGCCTGTGAATAATCCCAGTAAGCCTGGTAGTCGGTCCGCAGATCAACCATAGATTGCTAAAGGGTGGCTTGATTATCCAAAATAGCCTGATATTGCGCCCTCGTCATACGGAATGGCGGTGGTGCTGGCGCTGGTGCGGTGGCTGGCTCGACTGGGGCATCATTAGGATTTGCTGGGGCCTCGGGAAGAACTAGTGGAGGCAGCAGGCGAGCAATGGTTTGGCGCCAGTGGGTTTTACCATAAAATATGGGTGGCGGAAGCTGAACCTCATTGGCCTACGGTGGGTATGTCTCTTGGGGTTTTATGAGCGTTGTAATGAGGTTGGCAAAAGGGAGGGCCAATGTAGAACTGCCCGAGTATTGCGTATTTTGACTTCATTAAAGACTCTGTGCATCTAGTTGTAGATCAAAGTAGGGATGTCAACCCAAAATCCGAAGTCAAAATGATGTAAGGCACGGAGGAAGTCCCTTCGTCGTTCTTCCTTGTGGCCAAGAGAAATAACATTTTTTTTCAATACCACATCGAGGAAGAGAAGGCGGCATGCTAAATTAGCCCGCCGGATGCTCGTACGGTTGTCATCCTCCTGATGCCCCTTATAAAACTCAGTCACCAGTTCCGGGATAGTGAGTTCCCGAGTGAATACCGGGAACTGTTCTACAATGATAGGGTCCATGGAACAGTAGAGGACTGTCACGACCCAAACCCGTCCCTATAGGTTTAGCATCATAACCGGCCAGTAATCCTGAGATTACCGAAGGCCTCTGAGACAGATTAACATAATATTAGGGGCTAGCGGAAGCAAATAACAAATATACAACGTCCGTTGAGTTATGCAGACTTATATGAGACAGAAAAATTTAAAACTTTTTTATATACATATATACACATCGTCCCTATGTCATAATATATATACAGATCAGACAAAAAGTACTTAGCATCTTTTACAAAATACACAAGACTTGTTTAACCAAACAAGAAAATAGAACTAAAACTTTAAATCACATAGCAACAATCACTTGACATATCCGGAACCTCCACAGGAGGCACAACGGTTGGCTGACAAAAACAGAAATGAAGGCCGTCAACTCTGGCCCTGATCACGCGCTGGCTCACTTACATACATAATATAAATTGTGAGTGAAAGCTCAATGAACAATAACAGAGTAAAGGGGTTTCAATGAATGAGTCTGTACAGATTCAAAAATCATAATTCAGTTTCATATCAAATTCATAATTTGTCCAGATCATATACAGACAGAAATCATAAGTCATGCACAAGCATACGTGATACATCCATTAGCATTAACAAAACAGAACAGAACAGAACAGAACGTATACACGTGAGGTTACGAATAACCAGTTCCATAAAGGAACCTCCGGATCTGGGCAATAGAACAGAACAAAAGCTGAGCCCTCGTGACAAGGCCTCCGGTACGGGTGACAGAGTGCAGACAGAAACAAGTTCCATAAAGGAATCTCCGATACCGGGTAACAGCTAACAGATATCACATGATGCTAAGGATGTCATGAATACATATAAGAAATTGAACAATCATTCATTGTACAGAACATATCATTTCGGAAAACAGATCTTGTTTTATCACATAGGAAATAGATACAGTTGAACATAACATTACTAAGTTATTACTCACAGATAGCCACAGAAGCAAATCAGACAGACTGGACATATCAGATAAATCAGGCAGACAATGGCGCGTGACCTACACAAGCACATAACATAAACACATTGAAATACCTTCCTTGATCAAACTTGACTTTTCTAGTCTTTTTCCGTGTAAATAGTCCGAAGTTCTACTACGTTGATTCTGTCTCATTCAAATAAGCCAGGTTCTTAGTTCACATATTCTTTCATTACTAAGCCCTTCTCTTTCAAATAGATTGCTCTTTTACTTGGCTTCTTAAACAATTATCACTAGATCAATGATTCATTCTTCAACTAACTAATCTATGTTGATTGGTAGCTTATTAATCTTTATTGAGTCATAAATCATGTCTAGAATGCCTTGGAAAGAGATGAGAATAAAAATGTGAACTAAATGCAATTTTCCAAAACATGCTGAAAATAGGTCTCCGCTCGAGCGCCACTTTGGTCGCTCGAGCGGACCGTAAAATTTGAAAAACTACTAGAAGCTCGATTTTCACGCTCGAGCGAGACTTTCCTCGCTCGAGCAGACAACGTAAATTCTGAAATTCCAAAATTGCAATTGAAGTTCAAATTTGGTATTCAAAGCCTCAAAACATGTACTCTTGGTACACAAAAATGGAGAACCATTGTATGATTTATTAAACACTTCCAATTAGAAAACATTCATTCAAAATCATGTTCCAATTGCCCAAATTTAGTTTTAATTCATCTTATTAACATCAACCCACAATTCTAAAATATAAATTAGACTTCCCAACCTCTTGAAATTCCATGATGTATGTAATACAAATAGATCCAATTTTACTATTAATAACAAAATCAACTTAACTATGAATTACGCAAATCAATTTCTTAGAAATTCAACTTAACTCAATTTTCAACGAAATACTTAATTTATAATCATGGTTGTTCTAAAATGTATCTAAATTGGATAAAATTCTTAAATTACATGACATGCATGGATTTGAATAAAAATCTAATTATAAAATCAAAATTTTAGGATTAATTCCAAATTTTCATAAACTTGATTTTCTTAAAACATTTCCTTTGTCTCTTCAAAATATGACCTTGAATGGCTCAATTCCCTTAAAACTCATGTATTACAAGAAAATACTACAAAATCAAATCAAAACAATTAATTTTTCAAATTAATTTCCACAACTATGAGTCTACTAAATTTCTTACATAAAATCTTATTTCTTACAAAATCCATGAGACTAATTTCATAGCTTTCTTAATTCATGATGCATGTAACTCATTTTATGTTTAAAACCCAATTTCATCTTAATTCCATGAATTTAATCTCAAATCTCAAGTATTATAGGATGATTATACAAAATCAAGCCAAAGATAATTAATTTCTAACTTAACACTCATATCTATACTATATATTAAGCAAAAGGGGGTTTTTAACCCCAAGTCTTGTGGGAGCTCTAATCTCCCAATATAAATTTCCTGATTTTTTGATTTAAAAAAATAATAATCTTAGCATTTATTAACTTCTCCCAACTCCTAGGTCTTACTCTCATAATAACACTTTAATGCATTAAAAACAAGCATAAAAAAAATTCTTTGAAATCCAACACATATGAATTCCTTGAAAAGTCCCAACACATATGATTATTATCCCTCATAATAACACTTTAATGCATTAAGAACAAGAATAAAAAATTTCTTAAAATGTCCAACACATATGATTATTATCAAAATGTTAAACTTTAATATAGTATAATAAAAAAAGACATTTAATTCCTTAAAAAGTTCAACACATATGATTATTATCAAAATATTAAACTTTAATATAATATAAAAAGAAAAAAAAAAGACATTTAAAAAAAACCATTTAAAAATCACAATTCACAGCTCCAATCTCCCAATCTAAATTTCCTTATTAAAAAAAAAAAATCTTAGCATTTATTAACTTCTCCCAACTCCTAAGTCTTACCCTCATAATAACACTTTAATGCATTAAGAACAAGCATAAAAAAAATTCTTTGAAAAGTCCCAACACATGATTATTATCCCTCATAATAACACTTTAATGCATTAAGAACAAGCATAAAAAAAAATTCTTGAAAAGTCTAACACATATGATTATTATCAAAATATTAAACTTTAATATAATATAATAAAAAAAAAGACATTTAATTCCTTGAAAAGTCCAACTCATACGATTATTATCAAAATATTAAACTTTGATATAATATAAAAAAAGAAAAAAAGAAGACATTTAAAAAAAAATTTAAAAATCACAATTCACATATATAGATAATTATAAACACAATCTGTGCATAGTACGGATGATATGCTAGTATATATATTTATATATCAAGGTTTATATCAAAATTATTTATTTATTTATTTATTGTTTGCATGTACAACCCAACCTTAAATTATGATCATGGGGCTTTCAAAACATGTTTAAATTGAATAAAATAAAAACCCTCAAATTAGATTTACATGCATAGATTAAGAACCCAAAATCAAACTAATTCTTAATTTGATCTACAATTTCAAATTTAAGAGTTAATCCGTATATAGAATATTAGAAACCTAGAAAAACATTTGTCTATAAGGAATTTGGGGACTAATTGACTTGAACACACTTTCCATGAAACTTTCTTGAAACTCATTTTACCCCAAAACCTCTTCAACATTTATCTTAAATCATCTCAAAACTTAAATCAATTTATATCTACATTATTTAAACAATAATAGAAAGAGGATGAGATTTCTTATCTTAGGATGATTTTTCCACAATTTTTGACTTAAATATTGATGTCTCTCGGATAGGGATGGCAATGGATAACCTACCCTGTGGGTATCCATGGAGACCCAACCCAAATACATGGGTTTTCGCCTTTTTTCTTATCCATTGGGTAGGGTAGGTGATATTCTTTGAATATCCACAGGGGATGGGTTGGGGATGGATACCCACTAATTTCCCCATATGTTTTTTTTTTTTTTTTAAGATTCACAACAAAAACTAAGAATGTGTTTGGTAACGTTTACGTTTTCAGTTTATATTTACAAAAATTTTATAAACTGATTTTTTTTATTTTTTGTTTATTTTTCGAAAAACATAAGCTGCAAACGCGTTTGGTAATTGACAAAATGTTTAAAAAAATTAAAAAATATAAAAAAGAGTGAGAAATGACAAGTGGTGCAAGTGATCGCGGAAGACGGCAGTAGAAAGTGGTGACGGTGGGTGGTGGTGGTGGTGGTGGGTGGGTGGGTGACGGTGGCGGGTGGTGGTGGCAGGTGGCGGGTGGTGGTAGGTGGTGGCGAGTGGGTGGTGGGTGGTGATGGTGGGTGGGTGGGTGACGGTGGCGGGTGGTGGGTGGTGGGTGGTAGCGAGTAGATGGAGGTGGTGGTGGTGATGTGCGGTGGGTGGTAGTGGCAGGTGGGTGGCGGATGGCGGGTAGGTGGCGGGTGGTGGTGGTGGTGGTGGCGGTGGTGGATGGGTGGGTGACGGTGGCGGGTGGTAGGTAGTAGCGAGTAGGTGGTGGTGGTGGTAGGTGGTGGGTGGTGGTGGCAGGTGGGTAGCGGGTGGGTGGTGGTGGCGGTGGTGGCGGTGGTGGTGGTGGATGGTGGTGGCGGGTGGCTGGTGGTGGTGGGTGACTGGTGTGGCAGGTGGGTGGTGAGTGGTGGTGGCAAGTAAGTAGCGGGTGGTGGTGGCGGGCGATGGATGGTAGTGGCGGGTGGTGGGTGGATGGCAGGTAGGTGGTGGGTGGTGGTGGTGGTGGTGGTGGTGGTGGTGGTGGTGGTGGTGAGTGAGTGGCAGGTGGGTGGTGACCTGAGGGTGGTGGTGGTGGTGGGTGGTGGTGGCGGAAGACGGTGGTGGAAAATGGTGGCGGGTGGTGGCTAGTGTTGGGTGGTAAAAAAAAAAAAAACTCAAAACTCAAAACGGAAACATATTTTTTGTGTTTTTATTTTTTGGCCAAATTTATAAACTGAGGCCACTGATTTATAAATCAAAATTTTACCAAACAAGTTTTTATTTCAGTTTTTTAAATTTTTGTAGTATAAACAGAAAACTAAAAACGTAAGTGTTACCAAACGACACCTAAATATACATTCAATCTTTTTTCTTTTATTTATTTATTTATTTATTTCAGGTTCACAACCAACTTCTTCTTCTTTTTTTTTTTTTTTTTTTTTTTTTTTTTTTTTTTTAAATCCACAACCAAAGCTAAATATATCTCTAATCTTTTTTATTATTATTTTTTATTTTTAAGGTTCACAACCAATTTTTTTTTTTAATTTTTAAGATTCACAACCAAAGCTAAATATATATTCAATCTTTTTTTATTTTATTTTTTTATTGTCATTTTTTATTTTTTAAGGTTTACAATCATTTTTTTTTAAGATTCACAACCAAAGCTAAATATACATTCAATTTTATTTTATTTTATTTGGCTCAACAATAAAATCAAATACACTTTAATTAATATTGTCACATTATTCTTGTCAAATTTTATGCATATCTAGAATTTTTTTAATTTATTTAAAAAAATTAAGGATATTGTCTAGTGCATGTTTCAGTTTGTTTTTTTATGTTATTTTATTTTGTTATGTATTGTAATTTTTAGAATGGTTTGCTTGTTCTAAAATTTTAATTAACGAGTATGAATCTATTTATTTTATGTTATCACACAATTTATACAACATATATATATATATATATATATATATGAATGTATTTGAAAATAGGAAAATTGTAGAGAATCGAAACAAGCATGAGTCGTTGAGAGGGTAATTTTTGGGAAAATTGGGCCGAACTTCGAGTTTGGTTTTGAGGCCCAAAACGCAGTGGACTAGGTAAAAAGGCCGTACAGAATACTCCGACCCAGAAGGGCAAAGTTACTCCGGCCTTGGGAAGACAAAGCTACTTCGGCCCAAGGAGGCAAAATTACTCCGGCTCGAGAAGAGATCGTTACTTCAGCCCAAGGAAGAGTAAAATTACTCCGGTCTGGAGGCAATTCACAGTTAGGCCGGTCTCAGAGTTAGTCCGGTCGCAGTATGTTCTGAGAAGACCGATGTCGGAATTAGTCCGGTCGTGACTTACATCGGTTAGGTCGGTCCGAACTTGTTACCTGGAAGTTTGATCTAAGCGCATCAAGGTCGAACAGGGCAGCCGAAGTAAAGAGTTGAAGGAGAAGACCGAGCTAAGGATAGTTCGGCCTTCTGTGGCTCGGTATAGCCAAGTTTACTTCGGTCAAAAGGAAGTTCGGCCGTAAAGAAAACCATCCCACTTGGTTTAAGCAGTGGGGGAGGGTGTGAAAGGATAAGCATTATCCTTAAGAGTATGAATCTTAGGAGGACTCTGCATGGAGAAATACAAGTCCTACCAGGATTGTGCCACGGGAAACTTATAAAAGCTCACAAGCATCACCTTGGAGGAGGTAATTGAACACAACCTTTCTGAAAACTTAGAGCTTTGTCTATTTGTCAAGTTTTCTGACTTAGGCATCGGAGAGGTTTCCGGCACACACCCGTCGGCTAGCTCACGTTTGTGTTTTCAGGTGACAAAGCGACGTCGTACGGAGGAGCGTGGACTTGGTCAACAGGATTATACGAGGAGAATTATTTCCTCCCCGTACAATTGGCGCCGTCTGTGGGAAGAACAGACAAGAACAAAAACCTCTTGACTAAGCTTCTCCTTTTCTCATTCAATGGCACACATTGAAGACTTGCCGCAGTCCGCCGTCGACGGACTAACTCCAGAAGGGGGCGCAAGGCGTGAGGGATTACCTACTGTCCCTCTCATGACGGACTTGGAACCTCAGCAACATAATTCTAGGAGGAGTGGCAGGGGAAGGCGGAATGGCAGCCCTCGTCACTCTCAAAGTCCCGACAGGCAAAGGAGGAGGATTGATCCTCAAGCCCTGGAAAATCGCGTAAAGGAACAAGATGAACTAATTCGAAGAATGGCGGCGGACATGGAGACTTTAAAACGCCAGATGAAGACTAAAGATGTGGCGACAGGAGAGGGGCGCAAGCATAAGACGCCCCATCGCCACTCAGAAAGTCGTAGTAGGAATACTACACCCTCTCAAGGAGAGAGCAGAAGCCTCAGGACAGGCGACACTCACTCCTTATCTTCAAGGACTCGTCACTCCAGGTCTGAGAGGATGAGATCCGAAAGATCATACACTGAAGGAAGCACGTATTGGCCTTCACATTCACACCAAACCAGATCCAGACAAACCGAGCTACCCAGGTCATCCGACTTACGAACCGTGCTAGAAGAAAAAGCACGATGCAAGGAAGATGCCAGGGCAAGGGATCCACACCGAGTTTCGGCCTTACAACGGTTGGCTCCTCGGACGCACGGAAGCGTCGAGGTTGGAATGCCAATACCGCGACCGGCCTACGAACCAACGGACAAGGCATTGGCAAGACTACAGACCTCGCCGTTTGTCCCAGCGATCGAAAACGCACCCTTACCATCAGGCTTCCTTCAGCCGAAGTTCAATACATATGAAGGGAAGACGGACCCGTATTCACACTTGAGCCACTTTCGCCAAGTCATGGCCGTATACAGGCGAAACGAGGCCTTAATGTGCATACTTTTCCCATCAAGTCTGGGCGACCTGGGCCTGACTTGGTTCGAAAAGCTCCCAGAGGGTAGCATAGCCTCCTGGGCCCAATTGGCAGAAGCGTTCGTAACAAGGTTTCGGACAAACACAAAAACACCGGTGGAAATAGACCAGTTACTCTCCATCGACATGGGTGAAAAAGAGACCCTCAGATCTTACAACAGTCGCTACTGGGAGACATTCAACCAAATTGGAGACTGCCCAACCAATCTAGCCATTGCACAGTATAAAAGAGGTCTACCAGTAGGGAATAGACTAAGGGATTCAATTACAATGACGCCACCCCTCACCATGGAAGCCCTGATGGAGAGAGTGCATCAGCACATCAGGGTAGAAGAAGATGGCGCACGTTCCAAAACCAAAACAAGTGCGGCCACGGTACCAGAAAAGAAAACCTCAGCAAAGGTTAATACGGTGGACCGAAGTAACAAAAACGGACGTGGCAGATGAGATAACGGAGAAGACCCAGACAAAAGATGGCTGAGAATTCGCACTGCCATAACCACGGTGTTCAAAAAACCAATATATCGGATTCTGAGCGAAATCAAGGATGAGCCTTTTGTCAAGTGGCCAGCCAAGCTTGGGGAAGCTCAGAAGAATTACGACGACAGATCACGGTGCACCTTCCACAAAGAAAAGGGGCACCGAACTGAGAATTGCACGCCCCTAAGACAACATTTAGAAGAATTGGTGGCAGCAGGCCACTTGGACGAATACATTGAAGGAGGAGCGCAACCGGCCCCCCAAGATCATGACCAACCCAACAGAATGCCAAACGACGCACCACCGCAAGGCATTATCAATGTAATTCATGGAGTTTTTGAACCTGAGCGCGTATGCGAGCTTAGAGGTTCAATCAAGAAGGCTGAACACTTTAGGGAAGTATTAAGTTCCCAACCCGCCATCAAGAAGGGGAGGACAGAGGCAACAAACGTCATGTCCTTTTCGGATAAGGACTTGGAGCGAATTTATTGCCCCCATAATGATGCCCTGGTTGTCACTCTCCGAGTCAAGGACTTTGACGTCAAGCGGATTCTGATTGACCAGGGTAGTTCATGTGAGATCATGTATTACGACACATTCAAGCAACTAAAGCTGCAGGACAAAGACTTGGCACCCGCAGTTTCTCCCCTGATTGGATTCAACTCCATGCCAGAGTGGCCTGTCGGCAAAATAATCCTTCCTGTCAGAGCTGGAAGTGTATCAAAACAGGTGGAGTTCTGGGTATTGAAGGTCCCCTCCACCTACAACATCATCCTGGGCAGAACATGGCTGCATGCCATGCGTTCGGTGGCGTCATCATACCATCAGGTAATGCGGTTCCCCAATGACGCCGGTATAATTGAAGAAGTCTATGGCGATCAGATCATGTCAAAACAGTGCTTCGCCACAGCAAATGGAAGCCGAGCTGCCAAAGGATACGTTCATTCGGTGGAAGAACCAGAGAGTAATGAACTATTCGCTGACGTCGGCAAAGAAGCTGATCAAAAAGCGGTGGAAGACTTGGTGGAGGTAAAAATAGATGAGAAGAACCCGGATAAGTTCTTCTTGCTTGGCTCATCATTGTCCAGCGCTGAGAGATTAGAGGTCATGGAATTCTTGACCTCTAATATCGAAGTGTTTGCCTGGACACCGTACGACATGCCAGGCATTGATCCAAACTTCATCAGTCACCAACTCAATGTCCACCCATCCGCCAGACCAGTCATTCAACGTACACGCAGATCGGCACTCCACCACGCCGAAATAGTGGCAGAAGAGGTGGGCAACCTGCTGGAGGCAGGAGCAATAAGGGAAGTGCACTACCCAAAATGGATCTCCAACACCGTCGTAGTGCCAAAAAAGAATGGTAAATGGCGCGTCTGCGTCGACTACAAAACAGTCAACAAGGCGTGCCCAAAAGATAGCTTCCCTCTACCAAGGATAGATCAACTGGTGGACTTAACGGCAGGACATAACCGACTTAGCTTTTTGGATGCATACAGAGGCTACCACCAGATCGCCATGCACGAACCAGACCAAGAGGTCACTTCCTTCACAACACCAAGGGGGTTATATTGCTACAAGGTCATGCCCTTTGGCCTAAAGAACGCAGGGGCGACATTCCAAAGGATGGTCACCAAGATGTTTGAACCATTGTTAGGCAGAACAATGGAGGCGTACATCGACGACATGGTGGTCAAAAGCAAGGATGAGAATGACCATCTGAAAGACTTAGGCGAGATGTTCCAGATCCTGAAGAAACACAAGCTACGCCTCAATGCGTCCAAATGCGCATTCGGAGTTGGATCTGGCAAATTCTTGGGCTTCCTGGTGACCAACCGAGGTATAGAAGCCGACCCCTCTCAGATCAAAGCGATCCAGAAGTTGGAGAGACCAAACTCAGTCAAAGAAGTGCAGCATCTTACTGGTATGGCGGCTGCACTCAACCGGTTCATAAGCAGATCGTCGGACAGACTACGACCGTTCTTCCAAGCTTTAAAGGCCAAGTTTGAGTGGGATGAAGAATGCGACCGAGCTCTGGAAAGCTTGAAGGAATACATGTCTTCCCCACCACTACTTGTCACTCCAGTACCTGGTGAAGAACTCTTTTTATACCTAGCAGTCTCTCAACACGCAGTCAGCGCAGTGTTGGTTCGTGCAGAAGGAATACAACACTTGCCCATCTTTTATGTCAGCAAGACATTGTTGGGAGCCGAAACAAGGTACTTACCATTGGAGAAACTAGCATTAGCATTAATGATGGCATCCAGAAAATTGGCGCACTACTTTCATGCCCACACCATAGTCGTCCTCACGGCCTTTCCACTAAAAGCTCTATTTGAAAGGGCGAATTTTAGTGGGCGAATTTTGAAGTGGGCGGTGGAGTTGGGACAATTCGACATCAAATTCCAACCCAAGACAGCAATAAAAGCCCAATCTTTGGCGGACTTCGTCGCGGAATTTACTCCTGGAAGTCATCATATCTGCCCAGTCGACCTAACTGACACAACCGAACTAGGGACAGAAGTTGACGCCGGAATAACGCAACCCCTAGTGAAAGGTAGTCCATCAAGCACAAAGGCAGACTACATTAAGGACGACAAGGAGGAGCCAAACAAAGGCTCACCAGCAGTTCAAACCGAGGACGAAGGGCAGACAGCCAATATGGACTTTGAAGAAATCACCATCCTTGACCCCACGGCATCGTCTGACCCTTCCACCTGCTGGAAACTATTCGTTGGAGAGATGTGGAAGCTCTTTGTGGATGGAGCATCCAACCGACATGGTGCAGGGCTTGGCATAGTCCTCATCTCTCCAGACGGCCTGGTTATAGAGCAAGCAATCAACCTTGGCTTCCCAGCATCCAACAACGAAGCAGAGTATGAGGCGCTTCTCGCAGGACTCAAGTCGGCACACTTCATAAAAGCAACCGAACTAATGGTATACAGTGACTCACTGCTAGTGGTAAACCAAATTTCTGGCGAATACGAAGCAAAGGATGACAGAATGGCCAAGTACCAAGAGCTAGTCAGAATGGAGATCAAGAAGTTTGATGTGGTAAGGATAGAACAAATTGGCAGGGAGGAAAACAGCCGAGCGGACGAGCTAGCAGGCCTTGCCTCAATGGCAGATACATCAATCCCTCATCCATTACTCATCGACTTCTTACCAAGACCAAGCATAGAAGACCCCGAAGCAGAAGAAGTATGTTGCACAGAATTAGGCCCTTCTTGGATGGATCCCATCATCCTGTTCTTGAAAGACGGCATCCTACCTGAAGAGAAAAAAGAAGCCAACAAAATAAGGGCGAAGTCGCAGCGGTTTTGGCTATCTCCATCCTTGGCATTATACAAGAAGTCATTCTCTGGGCCTTACCTCAAGTGCATTCATCCCAGCAAAGTAGAAGCCTTCCTGTTCGAAATACATGAAGGGGTATGTGGAAGTCATCAAGGGGGAAGGTCGCTCGCCTACAGGGCTATTTCGCAAGGATATTGGTGGCCATATATGCAAGCAGACTCAGAAAAATATGTGAAGAAGTGTGAAAAATGCCAGAAATTCGCGCACCAAATACATCAACCAGCAAGAGAACTCCTACCTTTAACTAGCCCATGGCCTTTCGCAATGTGGGGCTTAGACATAGTAGGACCACTTCCAACAGCACCCGGAGGCAGAAAATTCTTTCTCGCAGCAACAGACTACTTCACAAAATGGGTGGAAGCTGAAGCATTAGCATCAATCAAAGAAAAAGATGTAAAGAAGTTCGTTTGGCAAAATATTATCACTCGGTTTGGCATACCAAAAGCACTGATCTCAGACAATGGAACTCAGTTCGACGGCAGGATCTTTAGAAGCTTTTGTGAAGAGTACAAGATAGAGTTCTACAATTCCACACCGGCATATCCCCAAGCAAATGGGCAAGCAGAAGCATCAAATAAAGTCGTCTTGGATGGACTAAAGAAAAGGCTAGAGAAAGCAAAAGGCAAGTGGGCGGATGAACTTCCTCATGTTTTATGGGCCTACCGCACCACACCTCGGCGATCAACAGGAGAAACACCATTCTCCTTAGCATATGGAATGGAAGCAGTGATCCCACTAGAAGTTGGCCTCCCCACAATTCGAAGCGAAAATTTTGATCCAGACTTAAATGGAGAAGCCATAACCTTAGAACTCAACCTTGCAGAAGAAAGAAGAGAAAGAGCAATGGTTCACATCGCCGCCTACCAACGAGAGTTAATCAGAAAATACAGCAAAAAGATTCATCCAAGACAGTTCAAGATTGGGGATTGGGTACTACGCAAAGTAATGGGGAACACCTTAATCCCAGGAGACGGCAAGTTAGGCCCAAATTGGGAAGGTCCTTACAAGGTGGTTGGGTTAGCAGGCAAAGGGGCATACCACCTAGAAGACAAGGATGGCAAGGCAATCCCTAGGCCATGGAATACGGCCAATCTCAAGTTATTTTACTTTTAGCTTTTCTCTTTTTGGACATATGTAATTTTTTCTTTCCTTCAATAAAATAAGCAATTCTTTTTAGCACAAAATATTCTTTGTAAAAGTTAGTTTTAGAAACTATGTTTATTGCAAGCATTCTATAGTTAGCTGGAAAAACGAACTCGGGGGTTGGCTGGATTAAACCAACACCCTTCCTAAGCCCAGGATAAGGATCCAGGCTGCAGGACATTTGGTCGGAATAACCAAAAACTAAAAGTTAGCTGGAAAAACTAACTTCAATAGTTGGCTGGAATAAACCAACACTTGTTACTCTTCAGCCGAAGTAAGTGCAAGGCTGAAGAGTGGTTGGCTGGAATAAACCAACACTTGTTACTCTTCAGCCGAAGTAAGTGTAAGGCTGAAGAGTGGTTGGCTGGAATAAACCAACACTTGTTACTCTTCAGCCGAAGTAAGTGTAAGGCTGAAGAGTGGTTGGCTGGAATAAACCAACACTTGTTACTCTTCAGCCGAAGTAAGTGTAAGGCTGAAGAGTGGTTGGCTGGAATAAACCAACACTTGTTACTCTTCAGCCGAAGTAAGTGTATGGCTGAAGAGTGGTTGGCTGGAATAAACCAACACTTGTTACTCTTCAGCCGAAGTAAGTGTATGGCTGAAGAGTGGTTGGCTGGATTAAACCAACACTTGTTACTCTTCAGCTGAAGTTAGTGTAAGGCTGAAGAGTGGTTGGCTGGAATAAACCAACTCTTGTTTCTCTTCAGCCGAAGTAAGTGTAAGGCTGAAGAGTGGTTGGCTGGATTAAACCAACACTTAATACTCCTCAGCCGAAGTAATTATGTCGGCTAAGGAGTGGTTGGCTGGTAAGTATAGTTTAACCAACCAAAAACCGAAATAACACTTGGAGTAATAGAAGACATTACAAACGCAAGCATACACACAATAACCGGAATAAGAAGAAGTAAAATTTTCATTCAAAGAGAAGTCATTACAAGGGGGCTTAGTTCGGTTACAAAGGAGAAAAAGTAAAAAATCAAGAGAAAAGTTCATCAATTTCAGCATCGAAAACCGCATCAGCATCAACTTGAAGACCGGTCTCCGGAGGGAGCTCATCCACACTAGGGCGAGCCACTTCGGCTACGGTTCCACTGGGAGGTTCTACAGTTAGGTCTTCAGCAGTGGGCACCGACCGAACTGGCTGGTCCACCTTTTCGGCCGGAGTATCTTCATCAGAGGCATCATCAGAGTCATCTTCCAAAAACTGTTGTTGCAGAGCAGCCGCGTACTCCGCCAGGGACTTCGGTATAAAATAATCTGGAGGGTTGAAGACCTCGGTCTGTTGATCTTGACCGAGCTTCTCCACTGCCGCCCTCCAGCCGCATTTAAAGAACAGCTCCTTTGCAGCGTCACATTGTTGGACGTAGGCGTCTTCGGCCTTCTTGTAACCTTGTTTATAGCCCTCTTTTTCGGCCTCCACCATGTTTTTTCTTAATTCGCCTATTTCGGCGTCTTTCCTCCTCTCAAGCTTCACCAACTCCCGCAAATACTTGTCCTTCATAACGATGGCAGCTTTCTGCTTCTCCGCTTCCGCCGAATTAACTAGATCGGCAAGACGACCGTTTTCTGCTTCTAGCTCGGCCATCCTCTTTTCGGCTTGTAGTAGTTCGGCCGACTTGGCTTCGGCTTCCGCCATTGCCTGCCTTGTGGTTTTGCGGAGCTCTTGGACTTTCCTATAAGTGACATTGTTCTTTTGCAAAGCCTGGCAAAACAAAAATCTCATCTCAGCCTAAGTAAAAGTTAGAAAATTTAGACAGGATAAAGCAGACAGCTACTTACCAAGATCATGGACTTGGAAGCAGACCGAATTGATTTCATTTCGGTGTTCAGTTGCTTCAAGTGGTGCTCCATGTCCTTGGGGAGGCACACACTTTTGGCCAGGTTAAAGGCCAGTTGGTGGTCTTTTTCAGCCACGACCGAATCAGTGGCTTTGATGTTTCGGTCATTGAAGATCAAAGGCGGAGCCCACTTCGGAGAACGAGCTCGGTCAGTTTGCTCTGGTTGGGAAGCAGGACGAGGACTTTGGGGGACGGATTCGACTTCGTCAACAAGTTGCTGTTCGGCTGACGCAGATCGGGCGCGTTTTGAAGGGCGCGATGAAGAAGGCCGTTGTGAAGGAAGGGCTACGACGGCGGGCTGAACCTCAGTAGTCGGTGTTACTTCGGCCCTAGTAGTTGCGGTCAGGAGGGCCCTAACTCTGCTCCTTTTCGCCATCTCTTCTTCTGCTGTTAGAGGGACAAGCCTTATCTCGGGCAAAGTTGGGTCTGGCTCCGGTGCTTCCTCGAGAAGAAAATCGGTTACCTTTGCTTTGCGGCGACCGCTGTAACGGTAGGTCGACTCGAAATTTAGAAGCTTGGCCCAATCTCTTTCTTTAACCCGAAATGCGGCTCGCAACACTCCGAGGTTGGGATAGCTATACAAGGAATGGAGATGGGCAAAATCTGCAAAAAAGAGAAGTGTTAGTTCGGCTAATAGACTAAACAACCGAGATAACTTACAAAGCAGAAGACCGAAGTAAAATTACCAGGCTCTCCCATTTTCCAATTTATAGGTCGGCCAGGAATTTGAGCCTGAAAATCCTCAAAGTTCCCAGAGACCCAAAAGAAATCATCATCGTTAAGATCTTTGTCCGGAGTGTGCTTAATTATCTTCTCTCGGCGGCGGCGAATTCTAAGGTAATATACCCACCCAGCATTCTTTGAACCGATGGAATACTGATGGAATATTTCGGCTAGGCCGAGATTTAGTCCGGTTTGATGATTTAATGCGGCTATTCCCATTATGATACGATATGTATTGGTAGACAGTTGGGTGGGGCACAACCTAGTCTGTCTAAGAAATTCGCAGATTAGCGGTTGAACAGGAAACCGTAGTCCGGTTTCTATTATGGATTGAAGGGTAAAAGGGACGAAGCCTTCATTGTCCCAGGGAGTAGCATCTTTCTTGGCCAATACCAGTTGGACATCATCAGGAATCTGGTAGTCCTGCCTAAATTCGGCCATGCCACCAGGGGTTTCGACTAAATATCTATACTTACCCATTTGTTGTATAAATTACGAATAAATTATTTCGGTACAAAAATTTGGCTCAGTAGCTCGGTTGAGCACACGCAGGAGTGTCTGGGCAACCTAAGTCTGCAAGGTAGAAAACAAAGGGGTTAAGCACAGATCGATTGACCGCGCTACAAATTATAAGCAAGATATACAAATCCTACTTCGGCTTAGTGGGCTGGTTCTACCTCGGCTCTTCAGAATGTTTGTTAGCACGGTTTTGAGCACATTAGACCGGTTTAACGTCTAGGGGCAGCTTTCTGAGTTCGGTCTAAAAAACTAAGAAAGCTGGTCTAGTCCCAAGGCCTAAAACGGTTACAGTATGAGGAAAGTTACTTCGGTTGAGCTCTTAGGGGCGGCTTTCTAAGTTCGGTTTAAGAACTAAGAAAGCCGGCTTGGCCCCAAAATCTTAGCTCGGTTATAGACCGAAGTACCTAGTTCGGTATGAGCAAGCTTGTTCGGTGATCCTGTCTTGGCTAGAGTGGGTCAAAAGAAACTACTGATATTCCTACAAGTTCTAGTCCGGTTATGTTCTGAATCTATTCACATATATGACACAAACAGTATCCAAGTTCGGTCGGGACGTGATTCTGGATCAAAATCGAAATTTTTTCTCTAGGGTATATGACATATACATAGAGTTCTAAATAGAAGTACAAAAGCGAATCAGAAATGGACAAACTGTTTGCAAAAAACATACAGAGCATGGAAAGCAAAATACGAAAACAAAGAAAGCAAGAAGGATAGGCTTGCTTACCTGTATAAGAGAGAAGCTAGAAATGGAGGCAATGGCAGCAATGGAGGCACGAACACAGTAAACTCAAAAACTTAGGAACCAGGGGAGAAGAGAAAGTGAAGAATCGAAGGTGAGTGATTCAAGAAGGAGAAAGGCTGTTTTGTGAAAAGGGAGAGAGAAAATAGGCGGCAAAAAGAGGCGGGAACAGTACGAAAATTCTGAAGGACGGCGTGACAGTTGGCCACAGCCTATCAGAGTTTGCCACGTGTCACGGGAATGGGAAGCGATACAGTCGCTGTGATTGAAGAGACGTTTTTGACCGGACATAGTTGTACCCGAGGTAAACTTAGCTCGGCTGGAAAGGCTAAAGGATTTTTAGCTCGGCTGAAAAAGCATGACAAACTCTAGCTCGGCCAGAAGGCTGGTAATCCCAATCATGTTGCATAGATGGAATTAAGGGGCAATTGAGAGGGTAATTTTTGGGAAAATTGGGCCGAACTTCGAGTTTGGTTTTGAGGCCCAAAACGCAGTGGACTAGGTAAAAAGGCCGTACAGAATACTCCGACCCAGAAGGGCAAAGTTACTCCGGCCTTGGGAAGACAAAGCTACTTCGGCCCAAGGAGGCAAAATTACTCCGGCTCGAGAAGAGATCGTTACTTCAGCCCAAGGAAGAGTAAAATTACTCCGGTCTGGAGGCAATTCACAGTTAGGCCGGTCTCAGAGTTAGTCCGGTCGCAGTATGTTCTGAGAAGACCGGTGTCGGAATTAGTCCGGTCGTGACTTACATCGGTTAGGTCGGTCCGAACTTGTTACCTGGAAGTTTGATCTAAGCGCATCAAGGTCGAACAGGGCAGCCGAAGTAAAGAGTTGAAGGAGAAGACCGAGCTAAGGATAGTTCGGCCTTCTGTGGCTCGGTATAGCCAAGTTTACTTCGGTCAAAAGGAAGTTCGGCCGTAAAGAAAACCATCCCACTTGGTTTAAGCAGTGGGGGAGGGTGTGAAAGGATAAGCATTATCCTTAAGAGTATGAATCTTAGGAGGACTCTGCATGGAGAAATACAAGTCCTACCAGGATTGTGCCACGGGAAACTTATAAAAGCTCACAAGCATCACCTTGGAGGAGGTAATTGAACACAACCTTTCTGAAAACTTAGAGCTTTGTCTATTTGTCAAGTTTTCTGACTTAGGCATCGGAGAGGTTTCCGGCACACACCCGCCGACTAGCTCACGTTTGTGTTTTCAGGTGACAAAGCGACGTCGTACGGAGGAGCGTGGACTTGGTCAACAGGATTATACGAGGAGAATTATTTCCTCCCCGTACAGTCGTGATTGGTTAGAAAGGATGGGTACAAAGATTTATGTGCTGGAAAAACAAAAAGGGGATACAAAGTTTTACTAAATAATTTTTTTTTAAAATAAAAGAATTTTTCTTAGTTATGAACAGATTTAACTGAAATCAGCTTGTTTCCCAATGTTATGCTTCATTTATTTAGATAGAAAATATTTTTTAATGAAAAATATTTTTATAAAAAAAATTAAAATACATTTTTTATATTTGGTGGTGGTGGTGATGAAACGAAGGTGAAAGTAGAGATTGTGACATAGTGGTGGGGTGATGGCGGTAGTGATGGTAGTGGCTATGGTGATGGTAGTGGCTGTGATGAAGGTGAGAATAGTGGTGATGGTGTTGCGAAATTAGTAAAAATTTAATTGAAAAATATTTTTTGTTTTTTAAAAGTAACAAACAACAAAATTCGTGAGGGACTAAAGGAAGAAGATGGAGGATGGATTGGGTGTGGTAAGGCATAGATATCTTAAAATGAGTGGTTCAGATTTGTTAAAAGGTATAATTAGATTTTGGATAAATTAAAATGAATGGTTCAAATTTGCTAAGAGAAAGATGATTGAATGTCTAACAAGTTCTTTCACATTTTATTTCTTCAAACAGACTCTTATAACATTGTAAACAGGTTCTTATAACATGTAGGGGAAAAGAGTGTGAGAGAGAGAGAGAGATGGTTGTAATTTTTTTTTAATCTTCCACGTTCTTCCACATTTTTTTTAATTACTAAAACTTATTTGATTGTCTCAAAATTATATATTTGATTATTATAAAACAAGCTTTTTAATTAATTAATTAATGTGTATTTGATTTTGTTGTTGAACCAAATAAAATAAATAAGATTGAATGTATATTTAGCTTTTGTTGTGAACCTAAAAAAAAATAAAAAAATAAGTTGTCAACATTAAATATATTAAAAAAGAAATAAAAAAGATTGAAGGTATATTTAGCTAAAACCTTAAAAAAAAAAAAAAAAAGAAAAAGAAAAAAGAAAAAAGAAGTTGTTAACATTAAATATATTAAAAAAGAAAGAAAAAAGATTGAAGGTATATTTAGCTTTTGTTGTGAATCTTACCAAAAAAAAAAATTGTTAACATTAAATATATTTAAAAAGAAAGAAAAAAGATTGAAGGTACATTTAACTTTTGTTGTAAACCTTAAAAAAAAAAAAAAAAAAAAAAAGGTTGTTAACATTAAATATATTTAAAAAGAAAGAAAAAAGATTGAAGGTATATTTAGTTTTTGTTGTGAACCTTAAAATAAAAAATAAAAAAAAAATTGTTGTTAACATTAAATATATTAAAAAAGAAAGAAAAAAAATTGAAGGTACATTTAGTTTTTGTTGTGAACCTTAAAAAAAAAAAAAAAAAAAAAAAAAAAAAAAAGAAAGTTGTTAACGTTAAATATAAAAAATAAAAATAAAATAAAAATGGGGATTAAAGTGGGTTGGAGAAAATCCAAACCCATTAGGAAATGGGGAGAGTGGTACCCATGGGGAATGGGGAATGGGAAATGGAAAAAATTTGTTATAGAAAAATAGAAATGAGGAATTAATATCCACCCCATTAATCCCCATTGCCATCCCTACTCTCGGAGCCCTCTTCTTTCTCTCTTCGTTCTCTTCCTCTTCTCTCCGAGCTTAACTTTGTTCTCTCTCTCTCAAGTTCCAGGCTTGTCTAGCAATTCCTCTCCTTCATTGACTTCATTCATCTCTTTTATTATTATTTATTATTAGATAGTGGGACACTTGTCTTTACCAGATTACCTCATGTGGTGATATGCATATGAATCATCAAACACTAGTCTAATCTCCTATCAACTAATTAATCACGCTTAAGTTTCAGTAATTGGGATTAATCGTTGATCATAATTGGTTTAACTAGTCTCACTTTAATTTAATTAATCCTAATTAAGGCTTAATTTAATCATTCCTAATTTTATTCTAATCTCACTTAGTCCTATTAAATCTTGATTAGCACCTAACTTAATTGATCATAACTAACCACAAGTCCCACATAATTTAATCAGTCTAATTTGACTTCCATTAGAGCCCAATTAATTATAATTAAATTTATCAATCTGAATCAGATTTTTTAATCGAACTCCTAAAAGGTTCTAAATATTAAATTAAACTTATTTTCATCCTCAATTTTGATTTCCCTAATCATCTAGGCCTTCAATTTTTTATCAGATACCAAATCTTCGTCAATCAATTACATATTCAAATTGGACCTCCCATAAATGAATTTAATTCATAATAGTCATAATTCTCAATCCTCATAATTTAATTAACTTAATTTTCTCCAATTCGGATCTAATTAATCGAATCTCAATTTTACTAAACTGAATCGAATATTTAATTAAACTCTCAAATGGGTCCGTAATTAAGATTAAATTGATTCAACTTCCTAACTTCACTTTTTAAGCCATTTGGACCCTTAATTTCTAATTCCAAAATAAATCCTTAATAGAATCATATACGAGTCAGATCCCACAATTCTCATAAATCCCAACTTAAATTATAGTACTCGGCAATTAAATTTCAAATCCTCTTAATTAATCAAGTACTAATCATTATACGTGATGGGGTCGTTACAAGGACCTCGACAATTGAAATTGGAGTGACCACTAACTCCACCCCGTCAACAAGGGAGCAAAGAGCTCCCGGGGCCTCGTCGTTGACGTACATATGCTGATAGAAGAGTCGCACAATGCGCGAGTATGCCGGTTCAGTGATGGTGTAGATGCCCAAGAGGCCCCGGTCTTCAAGTTGTTGAATACTCCACGCAGTGGTTTGATGGTGACGAAAGAAGTCCACATCAAAGGATGTATCACATGCCACTGGTTTGGTAGCCCAAGCATCAGTTGGCATATCCCTGAATGCAATGTTGGCATTGCAAGGCCGTTTGGGTGCTCGGCGGGATGATGAAGCCATATTTGCACAAAATAGTTCAACCAACACAACAAAAAATGTGGAACCATTATATTAACACTTATCAGAAATAGCATGTATACACAAATCATTCAAAACTGCATCATCCTCACACCACCGAATTGATTGATATTTATTTATTTACAAACTCACAGTGGAACTACAAATATGAAATAAATTAGAAAATAAAATAAAATTAAACAATCTAAGTTAGTAGAAGATAAGAAAATAAAATAAACTGACGTAAAAATTCAGAAAATAAAATAAAATAAAATAAAAACTAAACTATTTAACAATTAAAATAAAAATAAAAAATAAAATTCACTAACTAAACAAGCAAAATAAAAATAAAAATAATCCACTAAGTAATTAAACTAATCAGAATCACTAACGAAATTATTTAAACTAAACAAATAGAGGAAATAAAAATAAACTAAATTATTATTATTATTATTATTATTATTATCAACTTTATTTCTGAGATTTTTTTTTTTGGTTTGGCTTGGACCGCACGTGCGGCGCTCATCTTCTTCTTACGCAGATTTTTGTTCTGTTTCTGTTTTTTTTTTTTTGTTTTTAGAATGAACAAACTAATAAAGATGGCTAAAATTAACTACAACTAAAGAAGCACACTTAAAATAAATAAAATAACATATCAGAAAGAATAAACAACTAAATAAAAAAAAAAAGTCACTTATGAAATTTTTTTTTTTTTTTTGAAGGATGAATCATAGATCAACAATGCACAAAAACAAAAACAAAAACTCCACAATATATTCCTACACCCACAAATCTACACAAAAGGAAAATTTACCTTAAAAAAAATGGAGAAAGAGGGAAAAAGAATGGAGATTCGTCGGAAAAAATAGTGATCGCCGGAAATTCGTTGAACGAAGAGGGAAGTGATGCCGGCGGTGAGATAATGGTGGTGAGGAAGAAGAAAGAAGAAGAAAATGGAAGAAAAAGAAGAAGAAGATATGGGTTTGTGGAGTTGTGAAAGAGAGAGAGAGAGAAGGCTGAGAGAAGTCTGAGAGTAATTGGGAGAGAGTGGGGGGTGTGATGTAGATAAGGTTTGTTTTGTTTTGTTTTGTTTTTTTATAAAAATAAAAATAGAAAATAAAAATAAAAATAAAAATAAATAAATAAATAAAATATGAATTTTTTTTAAGTAAAAAAAAATAAAATAATTCTATATTTATTTATTTATTTTTAAAATTTATTTATGTATTTATTTAAAATTTATTTACTTAAATAAATTAAAAAATGAAATTAAAAAATAATAATAATAAAAATAAAACAAAACAATTTTTTTAATTAATTAATTAATTAATTATTTTTTAATAAGTAAATAATAATAATAATAATAATAATAATAATAATAATAATAATAATAATAATAATAAAAACAAAACAAAATCTGCAAATATATATATATATATATATTTTTTACATATATATAATTAAACAAAACAAAGAAGAATATATAAATATATATATACATGAATTTTTGTTTTTTTTTTTAATTATTGGAAAAATGGGCCGCTCATGCAACGAGATTGGGCCACTCCAGCGGCGTTAGATAGTAGCCAAATTGGTATGGGTCGCTCGTTCGGCGAGCCCAACCGCTTGAGCGGTCTGGGCTGCTCTTTTTTTTTTTTTTAGTCGAGCTGGGTCGCTCGTGCGCCAAGTGGGCCGCTCCTGCGGCAAGTTTGGGCCGCTCCTGCGGCGTTAGACAGTATGCATTTTGCGTTGGGCCGCTCGTACGGCAAGCCCAATCGTTCGAGCGGTCTGGGTTCCCTTTTTTTTTTTTTTTTTTTTTAATTTGAACAAGTATGACACAATTTTTTTTTTTTAATTTTTAAAACATAAAAAATAAACATAAAAGCATGCTCTTTTTTTTTTTTTTAAATTGAACAAGTATGGCACTTTTTTTTTTAAACACAGAAAATAAACATGAAAACATGCTTCTTTTTTTTTTTTTTGAATGAATGTGGTTGAATACTTGATTTCCTATATACCACAAAGCAGAAATAAAGGTCTTACCCAGGCTAGGGAGGGTCCTTTCCACGCACATGCATGCAATGACCATTTTCTGCTACATTGCAACAGCATGGTTTAACAAAAACAAGAAGCACTCGCAAGCGTACACGCTTCAAGAAAATGGAAAACTAACTCCCAACACCTAACAAAAGGCACCAGAGTTATGGCATAAAGTTGCCACTTCAAAATCCCCCAGGTAATAAAACCCAGCGTAGTTTATAGCCTTTGGGCTAGTACCGCCCAAAGTATACTTAACCATTTCTACCTTCAATTGACATCCGGAATAAATATAACACAAGAAAATAACGGAATGCCCACTAAAGGTATAATCTTCACGCGAAAATCACAGGTACTACTTTTCTCCCTAACTGTGTTTGTAACTTTCCCTATTCTCCAACAGGGTGACAAACTAGGTTGATTCGGTATCCAGAATCGAGGCGCATAAAGCTACCTCAACCTATAGGGCTGCCATACAGAGTTCAAGTCGAGGGAATTTTAAAGCAATCTCCACACCCCTGGGTATTTAAACCAGACTCTAGTCTCGGAAATCCTAAACCTTTGTGTTCTAGGCTTTGCCATTCGAACTCTAGTTTCCACCGTCTCAGTTGGTCTCCTAGGAACTCATTACAAACACGGTTAGGTGGCTATACCAGACCGTCAGATGCCGTTCGGGTACGGCTGACACCAAAGGAATTACACCTTTAGAGGATTTAAAATCTCCTAGACGCAAATAAAGCATAACGACAACAAAGAAAAACAGAATAGCATAGAAGGGAAAGAAAAGAGAACAAGAAATCAATCTATCAATCATAGTAAAATGGGTCCATTAAAGCAATGGACTCAATCATATCCCCATTCCCAATCCCCTCTATATATGGTTTCAATCTTTGGCCATTCACTTTGCAAGTGTAGCCAGTCTTTGGATCTCGCACCTCAACGGCGCTGTGAATAAATGCCTCAACAACCACAAAGGGGCCATCCCATATTGATCTTAGTTTACCCGGAAAGAGTCTCAATTTTGAATTAAAAAGCCACACTTTTTGGCCGGGTTCAAAGGATTTTCTATTAATGTGCTTGTCATGAAATTCTTTAGTCCGAGCTTTAAAAACTCTCGAACTCTCATATGCATCATTCCGGATTTCCTCCAGCTCATTGAGTTGCAATTTCCGGTTGAGCCCAGCCGCGGCCATATCGAAGTTAAACTTCTTTATGGCCCACAATGCTCGGTGCTCAAGTTCAACCGGGAGATGGCAAGCTTTTCCGAACACCGCTCTATATGGTGACATCCCAATGGGTGTCTTACAAGTAGTACGGTAAGCCCATAATGCATCAATTAATCGTTGTGACCAATCTTTCCTATCCGGCCTCACCGTTTTCTCAATTATGTGCTTTACCTCCCTATTTGAGACTTCCACTAGGCCACTAGTTTGAGGGTGGTATGGAGTGCCAACTTTATGAGTAATAGAGTATTTTTTAACTACCGGCTCAAAGAACCTGTTATAAAAATGTGTACCCTGATCACTTATTATGGCTCTAGGAAACCCAAAACGACTAAAGATGTTTTCATGCAAAAATTTGATTACCACTATATGATCGTTTGTTCGGGTAGCTATTGCCTCCACCCACTTAGACGCATAATCTACTGCCAAGAGAATGTACTCAAACTCGAATGATGACGGGAAAGGGCCCATAAAATCAATCCCCCAAACATCAAATATTTCTACCACAAGAATAGGGGACATTGGCATCATGTCACGCTGAGACATCGAACCCATTTGCTGACAGCGCAAACAAGTTCTACAAAATTGATGGGCATCTTTAAAAATTGTGGGCCAATAAAACCCGCACTGTAAAATCTTGGCGGCAGTTTTATGCCCACTAAAATAACCGCCACATGTAGAAGAATGACAATATGTAAGAATGCTATGCACCTCACTCTCCGGCACACACCTTTGGATCACTTGGTCGGAGCAATATTTAAACAACTCCGGATCCTCCCAAAAGTAATACCTGACCTGTGAAAAGAATCGGTCTTTGTCTTGCGTAGACTAATTTTGCAGAATTTGCCCAATGACCAAGTAATTCACAATATGTGCAAACCACGGGGGGCTCACTTGTGACAGCTCAAAGAGTTGTTCGTCCGGAAATGAATCATGCAAAATAAGAGGGTCATTAGTATACTCAACGAGGATTCGGGAGAGATGATTCGCCACCACATTCTTAGATCCTTTCTTATCACGGATCTCTAGGTCAAATTCCTGGAGCAACAAAATCCATCTAATTAACCTAGGTTTGGTCTATATCTTTGACAGTAAATACCGCAAAGCGGCATGATCAGTGAAGACTATGACCTTGGAACCTAGGAGATAAGACCGGAATTTGTCTAATGCAAAGACCATAGCTAGCAACTCTTTCTCGGTAGTAGTATAGTTCAATTGAGTATCTGAGAGAGTGCGACTAGCATAGTATATAGCAAATGGTGCCTTATTGACCCTTTGGCCCAACACAGCCCCGATAGCATAATCGGAGGCATCACACATGATTTCAAAGGGAAGCGACCAATCTGGTGATTTCATGATTGGGGCGGTGGTCAAGGCCATTCTCAATGTTTCAAATGCCTTTAAGCATGCCTCATCAAAGGCAAAAGGCGTGTCCTTCACCAGTAAACTACACAAAGGACGTGATATCTTACTAAAGTTTTTGATGAACCTACGGTAAAAACCTGCATGCCCTAAGAAAGACCTAATTTGACGCACGGAATTGGGTGGAGGAAGGCCTGCAATGAGGTCAACCTTAGCCTTGTCTACCTCTATACCTCGGGGGGACATAATGTGTCCCAACACTATTCCCTCACGAACCATAAAATGGCTCTTTTCCCAACTCAAGATTTGGTTTGCCTCCGTACATCGTTCTAACACTCTAGTCAAGTTCTTAAGGCGTTCCTCAAAAGACGATCCAAACACCGAAAAGTCATCCATAAAAATCTCTAAGAATTTCTTCACCATATTGGAGAAAATGGCCATCATACATCGTTGAAAGGTCGCCGGTGCATTACATAGCCCGAAGGGCATGCGCCTGTACGCAAAAGTGCCAAAAGGGCATGTGAATGTGGTCTTTTCCTGGTCAGCGAGGTACACCGGGACTTGATTATACCCCGAGTAGCCATCAAGAAAACAATAGAAACCCTGCCCCGCTAACTGCTCTAGGATTTGGTCAATGAAAGGTAAGGGAAAATGGTCCTTCCTAGTCGAGGAATTTAGTCTCCTATAATCAATGCACACTCGCCACCCAGTAGTGGTTCGTGTGGGGACTAACTCTCCTCTCTCATTCTCAACAACGGTGATGCCCGATTTCTTGGGCACCACTTGTATGGGACTCACCCACTTGCTATCTGAGATGGGGTATATGATACCTGCATCCAACAATTTCAATACCTCTTTCTTTACCACCTCTTTCATATTAGGATTCAGTCTCCGTTGCATTTCGCGAGAAGGTTTGGTGTCCTCCTCTAGGTGTATATAATGCATGCACATGGAGGGATCTATCCCTTTCAAATCAGCCACTGACCACCCTATAGCACTCCGATGTGCCACGAGAACACTCATTAACTGACTCTCCTGCTCTGCAGTCGAGTCAGATGTAATGATGACTGGTAAAGTCTCATGGGGCCCTAAAAATGCATACTTGAGTGTGGCCGGGAGTGGCTTGAACTCAAATGTAGGTGGTATGACCAAAGATGGTATGGCAGGCTCTCTTGACAAAGAAGGAAGTGACTCAAACTGGGCTTTCCACGGAGGAAAATCCGATGTAGAAGAAGCATTAAGCAGGACATTCACCTCCTCAACTGACCCATCAATATCAAAATTTGTAAACCCAAAATGAGCTAGACAAGCCTCTAAAGGGTCCTCTACAAGAATGGAGGGCAAAACTTCCTCCACAACTTCATCCACAACATCCACAAATAAGCACTCCTCCCTCTCATGGGGTTGTTGGGATGCTTGGAAAACATTAAGTTTCACTTGCATGTTACCAAATGAAACTTCCATCACCCCGGTATGACAATTAATGCATGCATTGGCCGTAGCCAAGAAAGCTCGACCTAAGATCACCAGGATTTGTTTCCTAGAACTGGCTATTGGTTCCATATCTAACACCAAAAAGTCAACAGGGAAGTTGAACCTATCAACCTTAACTAGCACGTCCTCAATCATGCCACGTGGCACTTTGAGGGACCGGTCAGCCAACTGAAGAGTGACAGTAGTGGGCTTCAACTCGCCCAGCCCAAATTCCTCGTACATAGAGTACGGCAACAAATTGATACTAGCCCCTAAATCTAACAAGGCCCTATCAATGAAATGGTCCCCTATAATGCATGCAATGGTTGGGGCACCTGGGTCCTTAAGTGTAATGACCCCGACCTTCGATTAATGCTAATTCATGATTAATTATGCTTAATAGTAATTTAGGAAGGATTTGGGATCTAATTGCATGTGTATTGCATTATTTATGTGTTTCTATTTGTTTGCCATAAAATGACCTGTTCATGTCTTTGACTTTAAACTGCGAATTGAAAGCCTTATCGGCGCCCGATTCCGAAATTGATTAATATTTTATGTTAGTTAGATTTTATGTGAATTTATGGTAAATTTAGTTAAAATGTGATTTGGAATGATTAAATTAGATTAAATAATGCTAGATGAAACATAGATTTAGTGAATGCTCGTAATTACATTTTTGCCCCTTAGTGGGCCAATTTGTTCAATCTTTGATTAGGAGCTTTTGATTCATTTCCTTAGCCATTTTTGGGACCAAGAAAAACGTAGGAGAGTGAGAGAGGAAAAAATTGAGTTCAACAAAGTTTTGGCTTGGAACTTGTAGAATTGTAGAAGAATTGCATAATTTGAGCTCCTAAACTTGAAATTGAAGACATAAGGTAGAGAATTCATCTTCTCCATTGTAATCTTGATTTACTTCTTGCATGGTTCATGGTGAACTAGAGTTTAGAGTGAAGTTTTGGTTCTAAATGTTGAATTGAGTAGGAATTCTTGCATGCATGTGTATATCATGAAGTTTGAGGTTGTTTTCATAGAAATTCTTGCATGCATGTCCACATTTTTGTTATAGTCCATGAACTCACCATGTTTTGAAGTTAAATCTTGCATTTGATCTTGTTTTAGAACTTTGGAGCTTCAAGGAACCCATGCATGTGTTGAATTTGCATTATTCTTCATGTTCTTGAAGTTTATGTTCAAATTGTGTTCAATTGACTTACCTTTGGGCTTGATTTTACAAAATTGATCTTCAAAACATGTCATACTATGAGTTTACAAGAGTTTTCCAGAAAATTAGCCCAAAAGGATTGAATTTGATGCATTGTAGTTAAGTTTTGAGCTTGAGGTTCAAATTTGGAAATTCCAGATTTTGGACTCACGCTCGAGCGGGAAAAGTTACGCTCGAGCGGGAATTTCGTGTATCCAGTACTTCGCCTGTGTTTACAGTCCGCTCGAGCGGGTTAATACGCGCTCGAGTGAGGACTTGTGTCTCACGCTCGAGCGGGTATCAAGCGCCCATCGAGCGTGAATTTCATGCATGCAGTACTTTTACTGTAGCTTGCAGTCCGCTCGAGCGGAGTAATACACGCTCGAGCAAATTCCTTTTGTCTATATGTCCGCTCGAGCGTAAAAGGCCACGCTCGAGTGGGACCCTTGTTTCAGCAAAATTTTGAAAAGTGTTTTAAAGTGCATCTTTGCATCCTCATTCCATCCTAGGCCTTCCTAGGCCATGTTTAAGACTCTATAGTGAGGGTAAGAGACTAGAAACACACTAAGAGCCAATGAGATAAGTTTTGTACAATTAGAACGTGTGTTTCAAGTGTGTATCTGTTATGTGTCGTGTAGGTCACGTGCCACGTCCTGTCTGATCGATCTGCTCTGTCTGTCTATCTCCAAGCCCACTGTGAGTAATAACTCTGTAAAGTTATGTTTAACCTAAGTATTTTCTGACTGGTATGGTATAATCTGTTTTCTGAAATGCTATCTTACGAATGATGAATGAATGTCCAATTTTCTGAAAAGTATTTGTGGCACTCTTAGTTCACGTGGCCCTTGCCCGGGGGTAACAATACCGCGGCCAATCTGCATGTGGCCCTCGTCCGGGGGTAACAATACCGCTGCCAATCTGCACGTGGCCCTTGCATGGGGGTAACAATACCATGGCTACCTGCGCGCAAGATATGGACCTTTATGGTCGTTGGTACCAACTATGTATGTGGGTCTCTGGACCAATTTGTTCTGATAGCTAATGGGTGTACCACGTATGATCTTATGCAAAATCTGAATATGAAAATGTATATGAATCTGTTTCTGTTTTGAAGTATGATTATGCTCTGATTTAAACGCTAGATTCTAACTTGTGCTGGACATCATTCATATAACCCCTCTGTTATTATTCACTGGGCTTTCGCTCACAATTTATATTATGTATGTAGGTGAGTCGACACATGACCAGAGCCATAGTTGACGGCCTTCTGTACTGTTTTGTCAACCAAACCTTGTGCCTCCCAAGGAGGCTCCGATCGAAGTTTAATGCCAAGGCTGTTTTTGTATTCCATGCTAGTCTCTGTAACTGTCTGTAAAGTCAGATCTTGGGAAGTTCACTTCTGTAAATAGTTGTAAATATTGTGTATCTGGACTGGCATGTTTATATATCTATAAATAAGTTTTGAAATCTTCTGTCCCATGTACGTTATCACAACTCATTAGACCTTGTCTATTTTGTATTATTGCTTCCGCAGCCCCTTATTATTTGCTAATCTGTTCAGAGGCCTTTGGTAATCCACGGATTACTGGCCGGTTACGGTGCTAAACCTACAGGGGCGGGTTTGGGTCGTGACATTAAGCTTAGGAAGTGTGTCATTCAACAAGATGGAGCTTACTTGCTCTGTGAGTAGGACCTTTTGGGACACATGGGTCCTAGATTTATGCTTTTGCGTACAAAGGTCCTTCAGAAATTTGGCATAAGAGGGTACTTGCTTAATCGCCTCTAACAGGGAGAGGTTGATTTTTACCTGTTTAAAGACCTCCATCATTGCCTCCATAGATGCCGCCTTCTTATTAAAAGGGGACGGTGTATCAAGGCATTGGGGAAAGGATGCCTTAGGAACATATGGTGCCTTGGGCTCAAGTGAAGTGCTAGGAACTAAGTCATCCCTCTTAAGTGTTTCCCCCTCACCCTTGCTCTCATTAGGTGAACCACCGTGGTCACCCTTCTTAGCTCTAGTTGCATCAGACGCAACTAACTGAGGCCCTAACTTCCTCCCACTTCTCAAACTAATCACTGCTTGCACCTGCTCATGGTGCTTTCCATTCCCACCTGAACTCTCTGCCCCGTATTGTCCTTTAGGGTTGGCCACAGTTTGACTTGGTACTTTTTCCTCCTCTCTCTGATTCATGTTGTTAGCCATTTGACCCAATTGGGTCTCTAGCTTGGCAATAGAGTGAGTGTGGGAGTGAACTACTGGTGCTAACTCCTTAAGTTTTGAGAGAACTCCCAGCACTTGAGTCTCAAAGGCAGAGTTGCCCTGAGGAACAGGCGGAGGTTGTGGTTGCCGGTACGGTTGTGGGGGTCGATAAGGTTGCGGTGGTCGGTAGGATGATTGGTTGGCAAAATTATTAAAATTCTGCCTTGGTGGTGGAGGATTGTAAGAAGTGCCTTGTGAAGGGGGTCTTTGTGAAAAATTAGGGTGATTTCTCTATCCCGGATTGTATGTGTTGGAGTATGGATCATTAGCCAGGTTGGAGAATCCTTGAGCCGCATTCACATGCTCTTGGACTAACTCCGGAAATTGTGATGCCAAAGGGCACTCACTCAAGTCATGAACAGGGCTCGCACATATAACACATGCCTCACGGAATTGACGCTGATCTTGCTGGGTAGAGGCATGTTCCGCAGCTAATAATTGGTCCATTTTGTGGGACAGTGCCTCTACTTGTTGGGCTAACTCTAGGTTTTGCCTGACCTCATAAATGCCCCCTCTTTTTGGGGCTTCAACTACCGGTTGCTGGACTTGCCGGGCTGCAGAGGCATGGTGAAGGGAATTATCACTTAGGTTTTCAAACAATTGCCATGCCTCGGCATCATTTTTAGACATGAATGTCCCACCACATAACAAATCCACCATTTGGCGATGCGGCTTAGTTAAGCCATAATAAAATGTTTGAGCAAGTTGCCAATCAGGCACTTAGTGGTGGGTACACTGTTGGAGAAGGTCTCGAAGTCTTTCCCACGTCTCATGGAATTGTTCGCCATCCATTTGAGCAAAGTTTGTGATGGCTCGCCTAAGTTGGTTGGTTTTACCTATGGAAAAGTACTTCTCCAAGAACCGTTGCTGTAATTAGTCCCAAGTTGTGATTGAATTAGCAGGTAAAGAATTTAGCCAGTGTTTGGCTTTATCCTTTAATGAAAATGGAAACAATCGCAACATTAAGGCCTTATTTGTGAAATTCTGGATCCCCATTGTCGAGCAAATCTCTAGAAATTCATTCAAATGCTTATAAGGATCATCATGAGTTAGTCCACGAAATGATGAGAGCATTTGTATGGTGATGGACTTAATCTCATAATGAGCAGCAGTGGTGTTGGGTAATTGGATGCATGATGGTGATGTATATGCAGTAGGTGTAAAATAATCCTTAAAGGTCCGGTTAGGCACATTCGGGACATCAGGATTTGCCATCTCTAATGGCTCAATGCATGAATACGAATACTCAAGCCTAGGAACACGGGCAGAGGCCCTAAGTCTCCTAAGAGTCCTTTCTAGTTCAAGGTCCAAACTCCATAATTCAAGGCGACAAGAACGGCGCCCGTGCATACACTACCCACACACACACAAAAAGTTTGACTCGGTGCACTAAGTTACGAAAGCAGAATGCTAAAGGAGAAATACTCACAGCGATTCAACGAAAACGCTTTACTCGTCTTGCGGATGCTTGACGTGTAGACGTTGTCTCCAACCTCTATTTGAGCTTTGACTTTCGTTTTAGCACTTTGGTGCTTTGCTTGTGAGTGTTTGCTTCTGTTTACTCACTTTAGTGTTGCGATTTTTTTTTTTAAAGCTCAGCTGCGCTCCGCTTGTACTTCAATGATAGCTCCAATTTCAAACGCTCTGCACACTTAGTAACACAAAAGCATAAAATCTTAAACTAAAAATTAAAATAAGAATGTAACTTTAAATTAACTAATTTCGCCAGAAGTCCCCAGCAACGGCGCCAAAATTTGATGGGTCGTTGAACACATCAAAAATAAATACTAAACTACACCAAATTCTTTTCGAATAATGGCAAGTCCAGGTATCGATCCACAGGGACAAATGTGAAATTAGATTAATTCAATCGCAAAATTCCTAAATTAATTTTGATTCAAAAGATGAGATTGATTTTACACCTAAACAACAATTAAATAAAATTGAAGAATTATACTGACAATTAAAATTAGGGTTTGAGATATTAATTTTCGGAAAAAATCCTAGGGTAAAGAATTCACCACTAACCACATGAATGAGACTTAACATCAACCACCAATCGCAATTCGGTTTGAACTACCCAGTATTTCACAACTACAAGTTTGAAATATTGATCAAGAGGGTTGTTGCATTCAATGTACAGGCACGAATCATCCCGAGTAGTACGAGTCATTTGCTCTAAACTATGTTAGCAAAACGACCCGTCTCTCATAGCATGACTCGTCTCGTACTTTGAATACAAACACAAAGAATACTAATGTATGGAAAGCATTAAACAATCACAGAGAGTAAAATGCTTGAAGAGATGAACGAAACAATGATTAAAAACTTTTAAATCATCCATACATTCATTCAAACCAATTTACAATTAAAGCTCATGAAAAATTCCATTACATGGCTAGGGTTTTATCAAAACCCTAGAAAAAAGGACTAGTCATGGAGGACTGGAAAGAGGAAGAAGATAAGGAAGAAACCCCCATGGAAGTGTCCTTCAAGCTTTGGTAGAATAGCCTCTCTTTGGAACCCTAGCCTCCTTCTATTCTGAATTCAATTTTCGAACCCTAGGTTTGGCTAATTTTCTGTCTTTTATTCGGAGCAAAACAGACCAAAAATTCTGTGCACGCGTCCCTAGGTGGGCCGCTCGTACGCCCATGAGGGCCGTTCTAGCGGTAGTGGGCCGCACGTGCGGTGGTCTGGCTGGCTCGGATTCTTCACTTTTTGCTCGGAGGATCTGCTTTCGCACCCCTTTTTGATTGAATTTTCATATTTCCTGCCAAAACTGTACAAGTGCACGAAACACATCATCTCCACCAAATAAATAAAATTGAAAGACTAAAACTGTAACTTAAGTGGCCTCAATGTGGTACCATTCGGCCAACATCAGTGACCAAGATGTTCTGACATCTGATTGACAAAACGGTGAAAGTATACATTGATGACATAGTCGTGAAGACCAAAGAGCCTGAGAATCACCTGGCCGACTTGAAGGCAGTTTTCGATATTCTAAGAACATATCGGCTCTGACTTAATGCTTCAAAATGTGCATTTGGAGTTGGGTCTGGTAAGTTTTTAGGATACCTGGTTACTAGAAGGGGTTTTGAGACAAGCCCAGATCAAATCAAGGCCATCCTTGACTTGAAGAGCCCAACATCGGCAAAACAAGTATAGATGCTGACAGGAAGGGCTGCAGCCCTGAATAGGTTTTTAAGCAGAAGTTCAGATAAGTGTAAACCATTTTTTAGTTTACTAAAAAGGCCACAGATTTTTTGTGAACAGAGGAGTACGAAGTCGCCTTGGCCAACTTGAAAAAATACCTAATCACAGCTCCAGTTCTTTCAAATCCAGTACCTGGAGAGGAACTGTTCTTATACCTAGCAGTTTCAGAGCATGCAGTGAGTGCAGTGGTAATCAGAGAAGAGAAGGGAGAACAAATGGCAGTATACTACGTGAGTAAAACCCTAGCAGGCGCAGAGATTATGTACTTTCCCCTGGAGAAAATGACAATAGCCTTAGTGATGGCTTCCAAAAAGTTGAATCATTATTTTCAAGCCCACAAGATTGTGGTGTTGACTTAGCATCCCTTGAAGTCCCTGTTACAGTAAGGAGATCTGACAGGCAGGGTAGCTAGGTGGGCAGTGGTATTGGGCCAATATGACTTAGAGTTTAGACCCAGAAGCAATCAAAGGCTAGGTTCTGGCCGACTTTGTGGTCGAGTTCACACCTGGTGCCATCCCACGGCAGGCTTCAGTGAGCCACAGCTTAGGGTGTCCAAGGGAACAAGAATAGACCCAGCTGGGAATGAAAAACCCCATGGCAGAATAGAAGAAAAACCCAAGCCCTGCGACATCTACATCGGCAACTTCTTCTACCTGTTTGTTGATGGGAGTTCAAATCATTAAGGAGCGGGGGCAGAAGTAGTGTTGGTATCACAAGATAGGTGAATGCTAGAATAATCTATCCATTTGGGGTTCAAAGCCTCAAACAATGAAGCAGAATATGAGGCACTAATCACAGGGTTGAAGTTAGCAGCAGCAATGGAAGCCGACGAGGTGGTAGCCTTCTGTGACTCCCAACTTATTGTGAACCAGGCAACAGGCGAGTATGCAGCCTGAGATGAAAGAACGATAACCTATGTCAAAGAAGTTGTTAGACTATTAGCCTTATTTCAGGATTGCCGACTACAGTAGGTTAGTCGAGATGATAATAGCCATGCCGATGCCTTGGCTAACCTAACTAGTGCAATAAAATCAGGGGAGGCAAGGACAATAATGGTTGATTATTTGTTAAGCCCAAGTGTGGAACCACTAAACACAGAGTATGAAGCAATGTGTGTGGAGATGGGTCCAAGTTGGATGGATGCAATAGTAATGTTTCTTAGGGACAGAAAACTGCTAGATGATCGCAAAGATGTGCATAAGACTAGACTGAAGTCGGCAAGGTTTAGCCTAATAACAGAAAGACATCTCTACAGAAGGTCTTTTACTGGCCCCTTTTTGAGGTGTGTGCAACCCTCCCAGGTTGAAGACTTTTTGTATGAAATACATAGAGGGATATGTGGTAGCCATGTTGGGGGCAAATCACTTGCTCATAGGGCCATTACTCAGGGGTACTGGTGGCCCTACATGTAGAAAGATGCTGAAACCTACGTCAGAAGGTGTGAGAAGTGTCAGAGGTTGGCACCTTTGATACATCAACCAGCAGCAGATTTAAACCCTGTGTCCAGCCTTTGGCCATTTGCCTAGTGGGGCATGAATCTTGTTGTAACAACCCCTATCCGTAATTAGCCACTAATCCGTATTTAATGACGTTAATGAGAGGATTAAAATAATTATGTATTTATTCTGCACTTTGTATGATTTTGGCTTTCTATCTGTTACTTATAGAAATATCTGTTTGGAATTCCACTTTAATTTGTGAATCGAAAGCCTTATCGGCATCCAAAACCGAAATTGATTACGTCAATATGTTATTTGGAATTTTTAGAGCCATATGGCAAATTTTATTAAAAATTGATTCAGTTTGATGCATTAAGTTGCGTTTGGCAAGCCTTATGTTCTAATTAAAGTATTTTTAGCACCATAGCTATATATATGAGCCTTAAGCTCATTTTTGAGCTCAATCCTTTTGCCCCTTTAGTGCTAAAATCTGAGAATTCATTTTAGAGAGAGAGAGAGAGTGCAATTCTAGAGAGAGAAAGGAAGAGATTGAAGAAGAATTGAAAGTTTTGTGTTGAATTCACCAAGATTGTGCTAGAACAAGAGTAATTCAAGACTCTAGATAAGGATTTAAGACTTAATTATGACTTTTAACCATCAAGTAGATCATTTCAAGCAGAATTTGTGATTGTGTACAAGAATTGGACCAAAGATGTTGAATTTAGAGTTAATTCATGCATGCATGTACATTTTCTTACAAATTGAGCATGATTCCCATGAAACCTCTCTTGCATGTTTGAAATTCATCTTCATTTGGGGAAATCATCAAGTTTCAAGTTGTTTTGTGGTGTTTGATCATGTTTTGAGAAGTTTGATACAAGAAAAATTCATGCATGTTGTGTTCATAAATATTCTTGAAGTTTAAGTTGAAATTGGGAACTTTTGGCAAACCCTTGGGCCATGATTTTATGAAATGATCCTAAATTCTTCATGTTTTACAAGTTTGCTATGTTATCTCAAGTTTTGGGGCCCAAGAGATGTGTTTTGAAAGTTGGATTTCGAGTTTTGAGCTTGAAGGTGCAATCTGGAAATTTCAAAATTTGCATCTACACTCAAGCGTGGGAGTTCACGCTCGAGCGACCAAAAGTCCGCTCGAGCGTGAATTGCAAGCTCCCAGAAGTTTCATGTCTTTTACAGATCGCTTGAGCAAAGGAATGTGCGCTCGAGCGACCATTCACATTTTGCATGTCCGCTCGAGCGAGGAAAGCTACGCTCGAGCGTGGACCTTATTTTTAGAAATTTTGCCTAAGTGTTCCAAGGCATGTTTTGGCATCCTCATTGCATCTTAGGCATTCCTAAGCCTTAATTAAGCCATAGTAATGAGGTTATGGATTAGAAACACACTAAGGAATGAATGTACTAAGTTCCGAGACTGCAAGTGTGTGTGTGTTAGGCAATGTGATAAGAAAGAATAAGAACCAATGTAATGAAAGCTAAGCCTTAATGGCCACTTGAATGTGTAATGATAAGACATGCTTGTGTTATGTATTTTGTGATTGTAGGTCAAGACTTGAGGATTGATTGACCGCTTACTGGAACCACTGTGAGTAACGTTATTGTAAAGATACGTTTATATGAATTACGTTCCAAATGAAATATGATAAGTTCTGATTTCTAAAATGATATCTGTTTTCATGAACGAATATTCCAAGTTTGAAATCTATTATAGCATCCATAGATAGTCCCAAGTCATGGGGGACGGCATGAAAATGGAGGTCCATGACATACAAGTAATTACGAGATCTCGTTAGCCACTTCATTGTGGTGATATGTGTTTAATCGGTATCCGGAACCGATTACTCTAGTCGGAAGACGTTCTGTGATGTGATCTATGGGATGTACCATTATTATGTTCTGATATGAGAATGATTATGCTTTGATCCGTTTTCTACTTATGGTATATTCAGATTTCGTTTACTAACCGCTTTACCTTAATGTTATTCATTGGGCTTTAGCTCATTGTGTGTATATATATGTATAGGTGAGCATTCTGGAGCCCGAGCCTGAAGGCTTTTGTCTGGATCTGTGTTCTGTTGTCAGCCAACCATTGTGCCTCACGTGACGGTTCCCGAAGCGTCCTGTGTTTAAGTTCTGTGGTTTCCGTTTATTTAAGACTTGATTTGATGTTGTTAGCTGTACTTAAAATACTGTAATGTGTGTGGGTATAATGTATGACTACCGGTTATGTATATAAAGTTTTAAATATTCTGTTTCATATAAGTCAGCACAGCTCATTGGACAACTATATTTATGTAATTGCTTCCGTTAGCCCCCTTAATTTTGTTAATCTGTTCAGAGGCCTTCGATAATCCAAGGATTACTGGCCGGTTACGATTCTAAACCTATAGGGGCGGGTTTGGATCGTGACACTTGTTGGACAACTACCCCAAGAAATTAGACAGAGAAAGTTCATGCTAGTAGCAACTGATTACTTCACAAAGTGGGTAAAAGCTGAGCCCCTTGCGAAGATTTGAGATATTGATGTAAAGAGTTTCATATAGAAGAACATCATCACCAGGTTTGGAATTCCAAGGGCAATAATAGCAGACAATGACACACAGTTTGATAGTAAGTTAATCAAAAGCTTTTGTGCGAAGTACAAAATCAAGAACTACTACTCTACTCCAAGTTTTCCTCAGAGTAATGGTCAGGCAAAAGCATCTAATAAGACTATCTTGGATGGGATCAAAAAGAGACTGGAAGCAGCAATGGGAAAATAGGTGGAAGAGTTGCCCAATGTACTATAGGCATATCGGACCACGCCGAGAAAATCAACGGGGGAGTCTCCATTTGCCATGGCTTACAGCACTAAAGCAATTATCCCACTAAAAGTCGACATTTCAGGGACCAGAACCCAGGGAGTGGAAAATGATACTAATGAGGCATTTCTAGCCTGAGATCTAGACCTATTGGAGGAGAAAAGAGAGAGCAGCAATTCAGATGGGGGCATACCAGCAACAACTTGCTAGAGTTTACAACAAGAAGGTTAACCCAAGAGAGTTGAAAGTTGGGGACCTTGTGCTAAGGAAAATAGTCAGCAACAAGAAGGATCCTAGGGAGGAAAAGCTTGGCCCAAATTGGGAGGGGCCTTATAAAATTATCTCAGTCCCTGGCAATAGGGCATATCGGCTTGAAGCCAATGATGGCAAGAAGTTGCCAAGACCCTGGAACACTTGCAACTTGAAGTTTTTCTATCATTAGATCTTTGGTTTTTCGAAGTTTATGTCTTAATTTTATTAGCCGAAGTAATAATAAGATTTTAGTTTGATGAATTTGAAATTTGTATGATGGGATTGACCAGTCCCATGGTGATGTTTCTAAATGAAACATGATGAATAACTTAGACTTATTATATGGTAGAGTTGAATTATACTTGCATATAATAGAGTTGAACTAAGTTGGCGATGTTTTTGAATGAAACATAATGAATAACTTAGACTTATTATATGACAGAGTTGAATTATACTTGCATATAATAGAGTTGAACTAAGTTGGCGATGTTTCTGAATGAACCATGATGAATAACTTAGACTTATTATATGGTAGAGTTGAATTATACTTGCATATAATAGAGTTGAACTAAGTTGGCGATATTTCTAAATGAAACATGAAGAATAACTTAGAATAACTTAGACTCATTATATGGCAGAGTTGAATTATACTTGCATATAATGGAGTTGAACTAAGTTGAAATTAACCTGGACTTGCCATATCGGCAAGCTCAAACTCAAAAGAGAACTGAGTTCATTAATAGAGAAACCGAGGTTGAAACACCTCAGGAAATCTTTGTTTGAATATGACTTCGGCGAAAGATCATAGACACACGTTTAATGTGAACTTAAGTGGAACTTAGGTTCATATTAATGGGTAGGGAGTAGGAACGATAAATAAACCTGAGAGCTTGGCATTTATTGGAATTTTTAGAATGGGCTTAACACTTGTTGAAATTTCAGAAAAATTTACAAGTTGGAGTTGGCCGAGGTAATTATGCATGAAGTATTCGAGATACTTATTACCCGATCTAACTAATCGAGCTATCAAAGCTTGGAAAGGGTGAAGTCTTAATAGAAGGCAACATGCGGAGGTAGAAAAGCAATGCTAGACTGAATAACACCTGTAAAAATATTTTAATATTTTTAAGTGTTAGCCGAGGTATTCCAATGGTTGGCCGAGGCAAATAGTCAAGGTTTATGTCCTAGGTATTTTACCCCGAAGTTATTATACAGTTAAGGTATACTTTGAAGAAATGCAAAAAAGAAAGTAGTGGACATGTATGAAAAGAGCATTTAAGACTTAGCCAAAAGAAAAACCATACATTCATAAAGGAAGTTGTTTTAAAGACAAGAGGCACTTCGACCTGACTTGAGAGATTGCTTGTCCAAACTACAAAAGTTACAATTGAAAGAGAAGTTCAGAGTACAAAAAAAAAAAAAAAAAAAAGAACAAACAAACAAACAAAGAAAACCCTAAGTACTGGAACCATTGGCATTTATGTTAGGTTGCTCAACCTCAGTTGTTGGCGTTGTGTTGGCCTCGGTTGGCAGTAAGGATTCCTTCTCTGTCATTATCTTGTCATCTATCTCAAGCAGAGTCTGATCCAAGCTCTTTTCAGCCGCTTGGACTTCGGCCTCAGATGTCGCTTTCTTAGGAGAGGTGCTTTTGGAGATCTCGTCCACATCATCTTGAGTCAAGTCCAAGACTTACTCATTCAGAGCAGGGGACTTGGCCCCAATAGCAGCCTTCTTTTTATCAGTATCATCAGCCTCGGGGTCCTCATTCTCGACTTCATCCTCAAAATTTTAAGGAGCTGGAGGAAATAGAAATTGAATTTGGTTGGTATCTCGAAAAGGAGAGTCCCCAAGGACGAACAGTTTGTCTAGGGCCGCTGACCAGCTGAGAAGAAAGCCACGGTTATGGGCTTGGGTAACCTGGGCCTTGTATGCATCACGGACAGCAACTTGCCCCTCTGAGAAAGCCTTCTCATCGACGACTTTGATTTCGGCCTTCTTCGTGGCCAAGGCATCCTGAAGCTCTGCTTGGGCTTCCGCAGTTTTTGCTTCAGCCTCCTTGGCCTAGGCTTTGAGAACCTCGGCCACGGCCTCGGCAGCCTCCGCTTTCTCCTCAGCTTGATCTTGAGCTTTTTTGGCAGCCTTAGCTTGATCCAGCAGCATCTTCATTTTTGCCTCGGCGTTATTAAGGGAGACGAGGAAGCCAGCAGCTTCTTTGGTCTTGCGGACCAATTCTTTCTTCATGTCCTCGGCTTTCACTGCAAATGAATGAGCGTGCTGGATCGTCTAGAAGAAAAGGAGTGAACCAGTTAGAAATTTTTTACAGTATAAAGAACTTAAAATAAAAGCTAAAAAGGTACCAAAAGTTAAAGACTTACCAGAATGGAGTGCTGCATCATTAAGGCAAAATTTTCGTAGTCAGTGACCTCGGCCATACGATTTAGATCAGTTGGCAGAAGGACAGCGGTAGAAAGAGCAACGCCGACCTCAATGTTGTCGATGGCACTGTCGCCGGCTTTGATTGGTTGATTACTAATCGTAATGGCAGGAGCCCAGGGGTCATCGACTTTAAAAGAGCTTCGGCTTACAGCCTCTTAGGACCTCGGCTTCTTTGAACGTGAGGTGTCGGACGGCTGGTCTTTGGCAAGCCTCTTTTCCGTGTTGGAGGCACTCTTCTCAGCTTCGGCCAATTTTGAAATTGGTAGGGTATCATCAGTATCAACATGGGTGACAAAGGCTTTTGTCTTAGCCCTCTTCACCCTTTTTTTCTTTGGTGGGATTTGGGATTGAGACAGGGAAGACTGAACGGAGACAACTCTTGGAAAGTCAGCCAAGAGGTCCTCCACAACAGCTTTGCTACGACCCATTTCTTCGGCGGTTGCAGCAACGGTGATTTTGGTGCCAAAATGAATTGCTGGCAGAGTGATTGGTGGGTTTGCTGGGTTAAATACTGATTCTTCAAAATCTCATCATCTGTGGCTTCGGGTTCTACCGGCAGGGACATTTGGTAGAGCTCGATGTTGGCGTCGACGTTGTGATATCGGGATGAGTTGGAGGGCAGAAGTTAATGGCAGCTCAACAGGATCTGAAGAGGAAACTTATCAGTTCTAGGAGAAGAAGCGACTGGTGGGGTTGAGGCAGACGGTGGAGTTTGACTTCTGTGAGGGACATTGGGCGAAATCGATTTGTATGTTGGTATATAATTCAACAGAAGAGGGGCTTTGTGTTTCTGCACAGAAAGATCCAAAAGTTTCTTTAGATCTTAGCTGGGGACGTACGATTGCCGAAATCCCTTGGCTGGTTAGGGAATAACTGTAAAAAACAAAAAGCAAACATTAGTAGAGATGAGAGAGTTGGCAAACTTTAACCAAAATGAAATTACAGAAAGATGACTCATTCTTACCATCACCCTCTTTAAAAACTGTTCGGCTCAGAAGATAGAGATGAAGATCATCATTAGGTGCAAACTCCCAGTTGCCCGAGATGATGAAGTAATCATCTCTAGCACCCTTGTTGGAGTCTGGGAGGTCAGTTATTAGTTTGAAGACGGTGGATCTGGGTTTAAGGTAGTAAATGTAGCCTTTTTCAAACTTAAGGCCATACATGGTATTGCAGAATTGGATGTCGGCTAAAGTGATCTTAGCCTTTTCTCGATGTGCTAGTTCAATTATGCCGTTGACAACTCTGTATGAGTTGATGGCCAGCTGCATAGGGTTAAGCTTATAGTAGTGAAGGGCCTCCCTAAAGAGAGTGTTTAGGGGAAACCGGAGTCCACACTCAATGAAAGCAACTACTGGGAAGGGCATGGAGTCCCCGTTAGGTATAATGGAGTCCTCCTCCCTAGCCAATCCGAGTTGAACATCGGCTGGGATGGAGAACTCTCGACGAAAATGCTCTATCTTTTTTGGGGTATCTACTCTCCACTTGAACATACCCATAATGTCGGCTAGTGAAGATTGGTGTGAAATTTCAGGAAAGAATAGTTGGTATGGGTTTAAAGACCTCAACTTAATCCTAATCAAGCACTGGTGCTAGGGTTCTTGAAGTCTAAGAGGATTTTTGTTTCGATTTTCCTAAAGAACAAAGTTCTAAAGCAAATCCCAAACCTAGGAACTACAGGCACAGAAATTGAAGGCAAAAATCTGGAAATACAACAAGAAAAATAGAAAAAGAGCATGATTCAGAAATCAAAAAAGCGGCCAAGATTCAAGAATAAGGAAAGTCATCAATTTGCAGAACACTAAGTAAAGTGTGTGTAAGGCAATGTACAAAGACCAGAAGCAATACGCACACATTTGAAGTCAGGAACAAGTTGTGATGCGATTCACGAAGGTCAAAACATGGAGATAGAGACAGAATAGCAACAAATAATATACATAGATGGCAGATTTGAAGCAAAATAAAAATGAGAGACTGAAACTACAGAAAATGAAATCATGGACTTACTGAATAAGGCTGGAAAGAAGTTCGCTGGAGTCAAACGATGATATTGACTAGCACCCAACGGTAAGGTGCTCACCAGAAGTAATACTCAGGTGATCACAGAAAGCTCGAAAGGGCAACAATGGTGGTTTGAGGGAAATTTAGTAGACAAAGAAAACTTTGAGCGAGAGTGCGAGAATGCAAGAATAAAAACTGAAGAGGCAAAGAGAAAGTAAGAGTTTTTGTTAAAAATTCAAAAAAGCGGTAAACCATAATGAATGCCTTGGACGACGTGTTTGTCAGGTGGCGTTCGCAGACGTGACATGACCTCATTTTGTGCAAAGCTCTGTTTCTATGCTCTGGGGTGAAATCAATGTAGATAGAGCATTTTCAAACTCTGTTTGTCCTTCATTCCTTTTCTGTCATTGTAGACACCCCATTTTTGACGACCCTTTAAGACTTGGATGTTCTTGTAGGTACATCCGTTGACGAGTTTGATTGCTTGCCAAGTGCTCAAAGTCCTCAACGGAACGCCACAGGTTTGAGCATCTCAAACCTTGCATCCATTTTGTCTCATCTTTGGACCATGCCTAGGTCTTTTCAGCATGAAGTTTCAGATGGCCTGTCGGCCATCCTTGGAGGCTGCCAGCCACCACCTCTTGTTTGCCGGCCATTGATGTGCCCTGTCGGCCGTCAATGAAGCCTTGCCGGCCATCACTGATGGCCGGCCAGCCACCAGTGTTTTCTATAGATATTTTGTGATATTTTGTGCCAGCTATTTGCACAGATTCATGCATGTTTCAACATGTGTATGGCCGAATGTTTGTGAGGAAATTTTGTGTTTTCTATATATAGGACCCCTCTCTCTCATGTGTGGGGGTTGGAAAAATTTTAGACATAAAATTTTCTCTCTCTAGATTTCTCTCTCTCTCTCTCTCTTGCAAATTTGTGTATATTTGCTTAGTTTCTCTACACTTTAGCCTACATCTCCTAAACCAAATCCTCTCACCTTTGAGTTGAGGTTACTTGGGTCCTTCTTGGAGCTCTTGAAGGTGGTTTTAGCTTGAACTTGTGTCTAAAAGTGTTCTTTGCTTCAAGAGGTAGAATACTAGTCTTGTTAGCTTGCTTTTAATACTTGTTTTTCTATCTTCTTTCAACTGTTTTGAGGCTGGTTTTGAACTGTAAAAGCTCTGTTTTTATGGCTTAAAAATGGTGGCTTGAGGCCATTTTCAGTTAAGGGGTGGTTCACCCTTCTTGCTTATTTGCTTGTAAAGGTTTTTGTGCCTTTGTTCATCACTTTCAAATCAATTCTTTTGGTTCTTTTAACCATTGAATTTCAAAGGTTTTTCAGTGGTAAAAAACTTATTTAGAAGTCTAAAATTAGAGGGGTTAGCCTTCCCTCCTTGTGTCTTGTTTGCATGCCTAGTTAGCTTCATATGTTAGCATGTTTTTCTAGCTTAACTTAGCTTAAGTCCAGCATGTTTTAGCCTTTGAAATAACCTATTTTAGCTTTGTTTTGGGCTGGTTAGTTTGTTTGCGTCTTGTTTGGCGTAGTTGTAGTGTTAATTTCTTCACTAGGTTAGTGTTTTAAGGCTTTAACTATCATTGGTTTGAGTTGGTTGCATATTTTAGTGCTTTCAGTACTCATTTTCAACACCTAATCATATCTGCAGCCTCCTCCCTTTCTTGGTTTTATTTTTGTTTTGAAAGTGGTTTAAACCATTTGCTTGTTTAAAGCATGAAATTGAGATGTTTGTGCTTAATGGTTTAATCCCTTTTGGGGTTCATTACCAACGGCATGAGGTCTTTTTCATGCCTAAAACAACCTTTGGTTTGAGCTTTCTTTCCCTTTAGAGGACACTCACTAATGGACTAAGTGATTAAGGAATGATTTGGTAATTAAAATGTTTGAACAAAAATGACAAGTAAAATAGACAAGATAAGCGTCTCTTTGTGTTGCATTGCATGTGTTCAAACTGGATATTAGTTTGAACACAAGGAAAATGGGACATTTCATACTCAAAAGTGATGAAATGTGCCATTTTCGTTGGCCTCCATTGCCCTTGATCATGCATGATAGGGTGGTGGTCTTTCGAGTCTTATTTGTGCATTTATCGAAATTGTACAACTTGGATCTTTGGCCATCATGCAATGAACTTACTTGATTGGTGATTTTGGATCCAAATGTGTCACTCTGAGATTTTGAGATGATAATGAGAGATACAGTACAAACAAACCCTTGGAAAAACCTCTTTTTTGCTTTGTTTGTGCTCTTTTGCAGCATGGAATCATTTTTGGCCGACAGTACACCTTTTTGGCCGGCAGCAGCCATCCATGGATGGCAGGCCACTGATGTAAACCTCAACATGATATTTGGTAAGGTGGAGTAGAAAGGTTCTGGAAATGTTCAACCCTGCAAATAGAGGCCTTCGAGAGCAAAACAGAGGTCTTTTCAGGGCGAAAACCGAGCATGTGCATCCTCCACTTCCTGAGACAGAGCAGTGGCAGCATCGTTTAAATGTCTTAAATGCTTAGTTCGTGCACGTTTGTGTTGTAAATTAATTAATTAGTTTGCTAGTTAGTTTTGAGTGTTGTAATAATTAGTAATTGGCTTAGCTAGTTATTCATCTGATTTGTAATAATTAGTTAGCTTAATTAGCGTAGCTAGTTGGTTAGCTTATTCATTCAGACCCTCCTTCATGAGGGTGTAATGTTGTAATAAATGTGCGTGCATGTGTATGTGTATGTTTTCCAACCCCACGTCTTTCTCCCTTTTATTTAATTGCTTTTGATGGTTAGATTAGGGACATGTTTTAATTAGCATATCGCATGCTTGCATCCATTCATTCGTATTGCATGCATCGAGGCTCGACGTATCATTCAAACTGCATTGTCATTTCAATACCTTCTTTGAATACATGTTTAAACCCCATGTCATTTAAATGAATCACATGCCATATTAGTAGCCGAGCATATTAATTGCATGCTTTGCATGCGTTGCATTAGGCATCTTATATAGTTAGAATCATACATCTTTCTAACTAGCTTCTGTTTTGGCTCAGAGTACTAGGTGAGTTTTTACGCTTTAGCATACTTGCATAAATGTGAATGTTGTCATGATTAGCATGCTTGCCATGAGGCTATGTGCTTAAATGCTAAATTGTATGAATGCCTGTGGATGAAAGCTAGTTGTTTGAATTAGAACAATTCAATGAATGCGCGTTTTAAGCCCACTTTTTTGAGTGGCAAATCACGTTTTAAACCCATTATGTTTGGTGGCAAATCCGCAATCTTTAAGCCCACTTGAGGTGGCAAATTCAAACTATTTTCGTAAACAAACATGAGTTGAATTGTTCTAAATTGAGCAAACTAGTCTATACTTGCTTGTGCGCATCACATAGTAAAACTAGTTTAATAACTAGAATAAGAACACATAATGTTTATAAAAGATCATATCATGGTTAGTAGATGCCGATCTTTGATCGGGCGAGTAGGGGTGCTCAATCTATGACCTTCCCCTCTCATACCTAAGTTCTTGAGTAGTGCAAAACACATGAATATCATAAAGGAATGGAAATGCAAATCAAACTACGTTTTATATAGAAAAGAAGTGGCGGCACAAGCCAAACGACGCCTAACATAGGCTAAGTGCCTACATCCTCAATACTGGCCTTAGTGCAGCATGGATGCTTACACATAATAGAACCATGTTTTAACATGAAAGGGGTAGGAGCACCTGCAAAACTATGTTTTTTGTAGAAAGAGTACAACTAATTGGATGGTATGATATAAGTGAGGAATAATCTGCTAGGGAAAGAAAATGATCCTAAATGCTAAATGCAACAAGACAATGTACAATGGAATGAATGCAATGGATGAAGTGAATAAGGGGCACAGGTTGAACCACGTCTTATCTAGAAAATGTATGAACACAAAACAAACCACGTCTAACACAGAAAAGGTGCCGACATTGTCACGGCCCCAAACCGCCCCTAGTAGTTTGGTGCCGTGATGGCCAGTAATTCGAGATTACCGGAGGCCAACTTTCAAAATTCACACACAACCAGAGTATAATATATATATGGGGCTCACAAGTGCGGAAGCAATAATTTAAAAATACAGGTGGTCCATAAGAGCAGTGCGTAAGTTACATGGAATGGCATATAGCTTTACATAATATTACAACTTGAATACAAATACAATAAAGCACAAAATACATTTTACATCTTGATCAAAAGGCTTCTCCAGCCGACATGTGTAAATTACAAGCATTATAAGCTGAGAAGCATAATTTTCAAGACTGCCGACGTGAATACAAGTTAGGCCGACATAACAAAAACCCAAAACAAGCTTGCGAGTCACACCTAGGCGTCACCGCCTTCCTGCTCATCACCTACATATGTATAGAGAGGGTGAGCTTGGATACTCAGTGAATGGTATAAGAAATAAAGGGGTTTGCATGACTAGTATTCAAGATCTTTATCAAACAATACATAACATAATTAGTACAAGTCAAGGGATGAACCAAGTCCATCTTCCGAATCTGTCAAGTTTCAAAGGATGCTTACTAACATCATTATAATACAGGTGATGACATATCGGCAAACAAAACCCACGCGGTAAACCGTCAGTGGCAAGCAAGACAAAACAAGGCAAGACAAGGGAGATATCTCAATTCAATGGTGTCGTTGCATTATAGTCCCCGGACACTAAGGACTTGTGCTACTAATGCTTAGAGTCCCCTAGCACGTACGGACTTCCAAACTTTGTGCTACAAATGCTTATAGTCCCTTAGCACGTACGGACTTCCAAACTTTGTGCTACAAATGCTTATAGTCCCTTAGCACGTACGGACTTCCAAACTTTGTGCTACAAATGCTTATGGTCCCTTAGCACGTACGGACTTCCAAGAATGTCATCAGAGCAATATAAATATATTTTCCAATTAGGAATAACCATTCATGCTTTACAATTACTTTTCAAAATGAAGCAAACAAGACTTTTATCAAAGCATTATAACATAGCTTTATTAAAAATACCACTCACTTAGTTCTTCAAACGTCGGGGTCAAGGCAAGTCCAAACCCTACAACACATGGCAAAGTCTGTTGAATGCACTTTCAAACAAGTTTCATATGCATGCAGATGATCTCGGCATTCCTCAAGACTAAGTCAAATCAAAACAAATACAGTTCTTTATCTCGGGAAAACATGCTGGGCAACTACCAGGTCTAGGCCGAGGTTCCACATCCCCTGGCCGAGGTGTGGCCTCGATGGCCACATTCAAAGGAATGAAGTCGGGAAAAAATCTGGGTTTCCCATTCTTGAAGAACATGAAGAACATGAACGTGAGGAAGATGAATGCAAAGATCATGATTTGCTATTACAAAATCTGAGATTTCATGCTATGAGTTCAAAAACATGGACCTGGGTACCCATATTCAAGGATCTAGTGAGAACGAACACAAAAACATGAAACTTAATGCAAACTTTCAGATCAAACAAGACCTTTCTTTCAAGAACACATGAACACCATTTTTTCTTTCTAAAACCAACTTTAAATCGATGCATGACATGCAAAACGGGTTCGATCATGCAATGCAGCTAGATGATCAATAAGAATGACAAGAGTAAATCAAGAATCTAACCTCAATACGCGAATCTAATGGTTTGATCTCTAGGAATCAAGCTCGAAAACCCACTCTCTCACTCTAAACTTCTTCTTCTTCTTCTTCTAGAGCTTCTCTCTCCTCACCAACAAAGACAGACAGCAAAATGATACATTTCTAAGTCTGATGGCTGACTTAACCCTCTACAGGGGTACGTGGCAGCGGCTGGTTGGTGCCACACAGAAAGGTGGCTGAATGACAAGACAAGACCATGACAAGTGTGTTTAACAAGCAAGACGGCATGGGCACTCCAGTAGGCAGTGATCTCGGCTAAAAGCAGGACATCGGCAAGTAGGGAATAATGACCTCGGCTAGGAAGGACAACACTTGACTAAGTTGTGCCACACCTTGGCCTAGATGTGCCACACCTCGGTCTAGGTCATACCTCTCCGGGACAAGATCACTTAGGTGCAAAGGTAACATCTCAGCCTAAATAATTCACACCTCGGCCTTGGTGGTGAACACCTCGGCCTAGATAATGACATCTCGGTCAGTATGTCAAGGTAAAGGTAGAGGTCAAACAAAGTGGTTCCAAGGGAGTTCTAGACTAAAGACGCCCTCGGCTAAACTCACACCAAGCAGGGTACAAAACATGCTGTAACACTTAAACGAACAAGGACAAGACTCGAAATGCAAGTTTACAAGACAGGATCACATGAATGCATATAAGTATGGTTAGGATAGCGTGAGGGTTATCACAGACACCCTCAATACTGGCCTCAGCATAACATGGGGACTTACACATGACAGAACCATGTTTCAATGAGGGAAAGGTATGAGCACATGCCAAACTAAGCTTAACATGGAAAGGATGCAAGTAATAAAATGGTATGATGTAATGGATGTAATGGATAATGTAGTAGATGAATGAGATAGATGCAATAGGTAATAATGGATATGATGTAGCAGCTAGGAAGTGGTGCCTTAGAAAGTACCTGGAAAGGGGAATTGGCAATGACTTACCTTATGCTGCTAGGGATCTTCTGTATCTTCTTGATTTCAAGACTTCTTCCTTCATCTTGCGCTTCCAAACCACAGGTACTACTCTTCTCCCTGGCTATGTTCGCAACTTTCCTTATTCTCCAACAGGGTGACAGACTGGGTTGGTACAGTATCCAGAATTAAGGTGGCATACAAGCTATCTTAACCTATGGGGCTACCACACAAATTTTAAGCCGGGGATATACTCCTGGGCATTTAAACCAGACTTTAGTCTCAGAAATTCCGAACCTTTACGTTCTAAGCCTCGGCCACTCGAACTCTAGTTTCCACCATCTCAATTGATCTCTTAGGAACTCACTACAAACACAGTCAGGTGGCTATACCAGACCGCCAGAAGTCGTTCGGGCACGACAAACACTAAAGAAATTGCACCTTTAGAGGATTTAAGGTCTCCTAGACCCCGTGAGTGCACAAGACAGTGCAATGGGAAGTGCACGAGACAGTGCGATGTAAGGATACAAGGTGCACAAGACAGTGCGAGTGAGGGTGAATGCACAAAATAGTGTTATACAAAATGCAATGCACAAAATAGTACGACGTAAAATGAAATGCACAAGATAGTGCAATGAAATGCACAAGATAGTGCTATGCAGTGCACAAAATAGTGCACTGTAAGATCAAATGCACAAGACAGTGCTATGCAATGCACAAGATAGTGCGATGTAAGATGAAATGCACAAGACAGTGCTATGCAATGCACAAGATAATGCGATGTAAGATGAAATACACAAGACAATGTGATGTAATGCACAAAATAGTATGATATAGGGTAAAATGCACAAGATAATGCGATGCAATGCACAAAATAGTGCGATATAGGATGAAATGCACAAGATAGTGCGATGTAATGTGAAATGCACAAGACAGTGCGATGTAATGGACAAGATAGTGCGATGTAAGATGAAATGCACAAGATAGTGCTATGCAATGCAGAAGATAGTGCGATGTAGTGTGAAATGCACAAGATAATGCGATGTAAGATGAAATGCACAAGACAGTGCGATTCAATGCACAAGATAGTGCGATATAGGTGCACAAAATAGTGCGATACAATTTGAAAGGTATCCAGAATGAGTGTAGGACAACTTGCCACAACTCATTGAAATGTAACACAAAGAGAAACAACTCGACAAAACTCTGTTAAGTGCAGAACAAAGTTAAGCAAGAGCAACTAATCGCGTAGTTCAAACCAACTAGAGATTATGAGCATGCATGCATAAGCCAAAGCACATGTATTAATCAGAGGGAAGATGGCAATCCCCAAAGAGTCTTGAAATGGTCGAAAACAACTTTCGAAAGCTGAATCATATCAGAATCATCATGGGGGTGAGCCCACCCAGGAAAAAGTGCCCAACAAATGGCTCTGAGCGGATGGAGAGAAAGGTTAGGTTCATGCCCCTTGTTCAATTGATGGCCCAATCAGATACACTGAAAATCGCCCTTAGTGTCTAGCCATTGGTCACCAGTTGGGTTCATGCCCCTTGTTTGATGGATGGCCCGATCAGATGTATTGAAAATTGCCCCTAGTATCCAGCCACTGGCTACTATTTTCAAGATAATGTAGGCACGTACAATGGGGACCATTAGATCCTAGAACAGCTGTTAACCCATCAGACTCATGCATCTCTTCTGCTCCAACATGTTGAGAACTTACTCCAGTCCCCTCCGAAACAGTGACAAATTCCTCATATACACTAATCATGAATGTGTTTCCCCTTGTATAGGCATTCTTAGTTTATCTATGAATTCCACTCATGGACTTGTTTTTGAGTTTGGAGCGAACATTCGTGTATGGACTTTTTACCATGCCACTCTGTTGAACTTTAAGTGATAGACATGCTATGGTGACTCAATGAATAGCACTTTTGAGTAACAGACACATTATGTTGACTCGATGAAGAGCGCAGACTGAAACAAATACCAGGCACGACACAACTGAATTCACAACTGACCCAAAAACATAAAAAGACTCAAGGTAACTGATCATTCATAGTGCCCCTAGTTTTACTTATGTTCCCTTTTAGAAATCAATTTCGCATAAACTCAAGTTTCGATTCCTTTTTTTGTGCTCAAAATAGAGACTCTACTGATAAGTTCAAGTATTGAAAATTGCTCAACTTGTTGATTCAAGCTAGTTCTTTCTTACCTAACGTAAGTATGTGATATGCACAACATTCGATGTAGCTCATGGATTGATGCGAAGCTGATGGCGTGAATTGGGCAAGATGATCAGGTTGAGATGAATAAGATAGATATGGTTAAGACCAAACTTCAAGATGAAGTTGCCTACGTATCCCAAGAATAAGAATCAGGTCAACGTAGTTCATGGCTGAGGTTGACTCGGGTATTAACACTCTCCTTTTGCACTCTAACTTTTGCCAAAGTCGCCTCCTTGGGGTTTTCAACCTTGCGAGCTACTTTTTTTAATTTCTCATTTTTCATGCTCTAACTTTTGCCTAGGTCGCTCTTCCGGGTTTTTCGCCTAGCAAGCCTTTCAAGTTTAGTGTTACAACGCTTGTGGTGAATTTGATCAATAGTCATTCTTGCTCTAACACTAGAACTGGCCTCGCCTTGATTCGAGCTTGGTTCTCTATTCTTTTATGCATGTCTTTCTTCCTTTCTTTTCGCTCCATTTTCAGAGTTGGTTCTTCTTGCAATGTAGTACTTCCTTGAATTGGCTTCCCCGAATTCAGACGAAAGTTCCCTTCCTCACAATTGCGTGGGTTTCATTCCAATGGATGCCCCTGACTTGATGGTTGACTTCTTTTCCTTTTTTCCTTTTATTTTTTTCAGTTTTCCTTTTATTTTCTCCTTTATTCTTTTTCTTCTTTTTCTTTTTTTTTTTTTTGGTTTTCTTTCTCTTTCTTTTTGCTTTCTTTTATTCTTTTTTCTTTGAAATAATGAAAACACCAGGGGAGCAATTCTATGATTTGTGAGGTCTAAAAGTCGTCTTGTACTTGTAGGTATGAAATCCACCTTGTGCTTGCCAAAATGATCACCTAACGGCGAAGAGAATCCCCAGGACAATGTAAAAATACCACGCACAATTCTGAACCTATCTTCACAAGTTTTGTAAAAGAAACAGCGTAAAATTTTGAAATCATGGATGACTTTGCGTCGATAAGTCAGAATTTACCCAAACCATTCAGGGGATGCTTCTCAATACTCGAGCTTATTAATAGAATCTCATTCAAGAAACAAATTCAAAGCCCCTTTCTATTTGTAAAAGGTCACATGCATTCCTATAGGCACAACAAAATGATCAAAAACTTGACTCCCGCTTTCTTATTATTAAAACACCAAAACCAAGACCCGAAGGTACACGCAAGCGACTCAAAGGAAGACTCAACCGATGCAACAATGCAAAAAAAGATATAAAATAAAACTCACAACATATATTTATAAGACACAACTCACAACAAAATCAGTACCCTAAAAACAAAAGGGGTTTTCACTCTCCAAGTCCATGGATAGAATTCAAAAAAAACTTCATGTAGCCCACCAGGAGAGTCCAGAAGGGTCCAAATCTGCCTTTAGTTTGACAATACAATCATCAACACCCGGTAGGATCTCACAGATTGATCCTCAAAATTACATTGTCCCCACACATCTTCTTGACCAAATCAATTACTTTTTCACACCATGCTCCCTAATTTAGAAGGTCCTTTCCAAGTGCTCTCAATAATTTTCCTAGTTGAGACTGAGGTTCGTCATTCCATCCACCAGTGCTGGCATCACTGCTTCATCAAGCTTGACCTCATCAAGATCAAGTAAACTTTCCATCTCGTCAAGGATTTTGTTCCTTTTGCTCAGATTAGAAGATTCAGGAATGAAAACAATGGGTTTAGGCTCATTGGCGGGTATGATGTGTCGGCCAAGGTAATGATTGGTCATTGGCAAGCTGTGGGTGGGTTTTATGTCATGGAGTGGCCACCTATTGCGGTCAGGGAGAGGGTTATTGACAGCTTTGGAATGTTCAGGTGGGGTGATGACCTTTTTGTCAATCAGGTCTTGAATTGCATGGCGAAGGCGAAAGCAACGGTCAGTACAGTGACGGTACTGCTGATGGATTGTGCAATATTAGGTAGAGTTGTGTGTAGGTGGGAGAGGTTGAGGATTGAGTGGTTTGAGATACCCTTTCTCCATCAGTACCGTCAATGCACAGGTTAGGCTCGTATGGAGTTGGGTGAAGGTTCGTTTTCGGGAGGAGGAAGCATTAGGTTTAGAAACATTGGCAAATGGGTCGACAAGTAGTGATCGGGTATTCATGGGCTTAGGATTGGAATCAGGATGGGTGTTTCTGGTAAAGCATCCATTTTCATTGTTTGCTTCCTGATTCGAAATGCTCTCACCTTGAGCGACAAATGTGTTATCCACAGTCTTTGCAACAACTTCAAGCACCTGTTGCTTGTTCAACCCTTTGACTTTCAAAGTCTTAATAGCCTACCGAAGTTGTAAATAAGGATCAATACTTGTCCCGGCTTTATGCTTGCCACTTGCTTCTTCTTGGCCAAGGGATTGGGTGGCTATATCGAAGCGAGGCCCGCTTATTGTTGGTCTGTCATCATCTAGACTTGGGATAATTCCAGGTTGGCCCTTTTCAACTACAGCTAACCCCAAGATTAGGGAGCTTTTTGAGGGGATCGAAACCCCAAATGTTAAATCTGCCATTGTTCCTTGAAGTCTTCAATCATTCCCCACATCTCAACAATAGTGGGTTCAGTCATTTGGCATTCTTGGTGTACCCGAACTGGATTGGATGCATCCATCATGCACAAATTAGTACTTTTTGGAATGAACACCTCAAGCTTGGGTAGATGGGCCAGAGTGATGTCTATGCTGGGGTTGAAGGTAGATGGGAGCATATGGATGAGGTTAAGGTGGGCAGGAGATATTTGGTCATGGATGGGATGTGGGTTGCTGGTAACATTGGGGTCTTGAGGTGGAGCTATCGTCTGGTTGTCGATGAGATTTTGAACCTCATGACGAAGGCGGTAGCAACGATCGGTGCCATGACCTCGTTGCTAATGATACATGCAGTATTTGGTGGTATTATGCCTGGCAAGGAGTGGGCCAGGCAGAGGTTGGAGATCAAGGGGTTTGAGATACCCTTTTTCCATCAGGACTTTTAGTGCTCTAGTTAGGCTTATATAGAGGGGGGTGAAAGTTCTACCTTGAGCTCGAGTTGGATCGGCCATTTGTGGGTTGATATTGGCAAAAGGTTGGCAGTTTTGGAAGTGGTGGAAACGGTATTGATTTCAGTGGGTTTGGGAATAGTGCCACTGCTAAAATTGGTACTCCCAGAAAACACCCTCCTTGTTGGTTCGCCTGTTCTAGGAATAATCCCTTTGTTAAATATGCTCTCAATCTGAACCTCTAATTCATGCAAAGTCTTGAAAGTGAATAGTGGAGCAACTATTAACTTTTGTAGCATATCAGGCTCAAGATTCTGTACCACTATCCGCACTTGATCCTTCTCAGAGAGTCGATCTGTCATTTGTGCTGCCTTTGCTCTCCGCCTTGCAATAAATTCCACAAAAGACTCTGTAGGATTCTGGTGGGTTGCTTCAAGGTCTTGAGTAGTTATTTCAAGTTGGGTATTGTAAGAGTACTGATCGACAAATGCCTCAACCAATTCTTCCCAATTCTGCTTCACTTTATCCTGCAACTTGGCATACCAAGTGGCTGCTATGCCCGACAGGGTTCTTCTATATAGAGAGAGTTTATGAGGCTTAGTCAGACCCATCAGTTTCAGAATGTCCAACAAAAGCCGGATATGTACCATAGGATCTCCAAACCCGTCGAAACGGTCAATGTGTGGCATTTTGAATCTGTCTGGGAGTCTTACGGCAACCTCGATGTACCTATCCTCAATGTCGGGAATGGAGTTAATTCCCTGTGCCTTTTTGAACTGCTTCTCAAGGTTAGCAATTTTTAACGAGATCGGGTCGAGATCATCAATGTCAAGGGGGTAAAGCCCCTCATTAGGCTGCACCAAGAGTCTGAAAACTCGAGCTTGAGCCAACCCTTCTCAATGATCTGGACCCTGCAAATCTTCAGTTGGCGGAGGTGGGTCAAAGTTCAGCTGGGGGCCCAGGATTGGATGTGTAGTAGATGCCCTAGATGGGCATTGCATTTCAGCATTGGTCTCATCCTGTATGGCAATTCCCTGGTTTAACGCCGCTATCATGGACACAACTTCTTCCAGGCTCTAAGCCATTATGGGTCTGCTGAGTTGGCAATTGGGGAAATGGATGGGTGTAAGCTGAGGGCTGATTGATTTTGACCTGGTTACACTTGATGTATCTGAACTGGATTAGTATAGATGGGTTTGACTGGATTAGGCTTTTTAGAATTGGTCTTTTAGTAGTGGGTGGATCTTTTCTGAGCTGGCCTTTTGGGGGTCAGATAGACTGGACCTTTGCTGAATAGTTTTTTTTTTTCTGGGATTGAATGGATTATGATGGGTTAAGGCTCTCCAAGTTGGATTGGGCTTGGCCTTTGCTGAGTTGGGTACTGCTCTTTCTCTCGCTCAGACAAACCTGGCATTAAAAACAAAATGCCCCATCAGATCAGGATACCGGGTATGCTAGTCAAAACAAAGCAAGATACAATTTGGCCCTAGCCCTAGTTTTGGTTCTGCTATATTTCCACCATATCAATCACAAACCCCTGGATTTTGACCCAAATTCTGATTCTGATATGACCCTTAAGGTTGAAAGGAATTGCCTCAAGATTAAGACTCTCCCAGGATTGCATCACATATTTTTAAAGATTTCACATTTTGCACAAAAGCATTCAAAACACCCCTATGAGAGGTTTAGGGTTTCCCTGTCCTAGCTTTAGAGTGATCTACGACTTTACTATTCAAACAAGCGGTATCACATCACCCTGCATATAGGACAGCATCCTGTCCTAGTTTGGAACAGCCCCTATGGCTTTTCGATATGCAACTAGGCCAAATGGTCAAAAAGAGTACCTCATCAAGACTACCTAATATACCTCTCACACTTAACACCGAGAAGTAAAAGGAGGATTAAACGGTACAGCAGTAGTCCAAATCCAAGAGTTGTGTTCCCATCGTGGCAGAGCTCGCGACCGGTTAGCCTTTTGGCAAGCTTTTCGGGCAAACCGTCCAGGAATAGCAGATGGCAAACATAGTGACTTAGGCGTACCAATGAAAATGCAATGCAAAGAAACATATAAATGTAGATAAAATTTCATATCATGAATTTCAAGTCAAGTTCTCTAATTTTCCCAGCAGAGTCGCCATAAACTGTGGCTCACCTTTTTCGCGCCCCCTTTCGAAAGGTTTGAAAGAAAGCCTTACAGTTCAGACTCTCGCGGTTTTGAATCTAATCTCACAAATACAACGTGAAATTGATAAACACTAAAGAGTCCAAATCCGGCAAATCTTTTGGAAAAATGATTTTGGGATCAAAATGCCAAAATTGGATTACTTTTCCAGATACAGAGTCGCCACCTAATTATTTTAATTTGGGAAAATTTAGGAAACCCATGACTCGTGCCAAAGGCCACGTGTCCGTCATCACCAAAGTTGTCTTGGCTCGGGAACTTAGGTACGAGAGGAGAAGGTCATGAATTGAGCACCCCCGCTCGCCCGATCAAAGATCGGCCTCTATTAATCATGATATGATTTTTATGTACATTATATGCTCTTGTTCCGGTTATTAGGCTAGCATTACTATGTGATGCGCACAAGCAAGTATAGACTAGTTTGCTCAAATTAGAACAACTCAATTTCATGTTTGTTTTGTGAAAAGGGTTTGATTTTGCCACCTCAAGTGGGCTTAAAGTTTGCGAATTTGCCACTAAACATAGTGGGCGTAAAAAAACGTACATTTATCGAATCGTTCCAATTCAAACAACAAGCCTTCATCCGAAGGCATTCAAGCAGTTTAGCAAGCAAGCACTTAGCCTCATGACAAGCATGCTAATCATGGCAATCACTCACACGCATGCAAGTATGCAAAAGTACTAAAAACTCACCTAGTACTCCAAGCTAAGAAAATACAAAAAAGTTAGAAAAATATGCATGATTCCTAACTATGCAAAATGATTAATGCAACACATGCAATATGCAATTGATAGGCTCGGCTACTAATATGGCATATGGATCGATTTTGATAACATGCGGTTAAACACATATTCAACGAAGTAATTGAAGCGACAATGCAGTTAGAATAATGAATCGAGCCTCGGTGCATGCAATATAAGATGAATGGATGCAAACATAAGGTATGCTAATCGAAACATGTCCCTAATCTAACCATCAAAAACGGATAAATAAAAGGGAGAAAGACGTGGTTAGAAGACATACACATTATTACATTACGCTCTCACGAAGGAAAGTCCGAATGAATAATCTAGCTAACCAAGCTAAGCTAAGCTAATTATTACAAAACTTGAATAAATAGTTAAACTATTTAACTAATTTATTACAACACTTGAATGAATAATTAACTAACTATCTAAGCTAATTAATTAAGAATTTAACTAGGCTAAACTAATTAAATATTACAACATCAACTAATTAGCTACAACTAATTAGACTAATTAAATATTACAACATAATTTATTCACAAATATCACAATAATACTAATGAAACAATTAATTGCATTTGATAATAACATAATGGAAGATGGATGAAGGTTACATGCGCATCGCTTGAAAGCTACTCTGTCTGCCCAGGCCATCTCTGTTTCACCTTCAGCCACTGCCTCTGTTTCTGCAAAATTGCACTGCTAGCCACACACCAAGGGCTGACAGTGCATCACTGATGGCCGGCCGTGTATCCATTTTGTGCAAAGCTCTGTTTATGTGCTCTGAGGTGAAATCAATGCAGATAGAGCATTTTCAAACTCTGTTTGTCCGTCCTTCCTTCTCTGTCATGAGAAATCCTCGAGAGTGGGTTGGAATTGATTCCAAGACCATCAATGAGCAATATGATTGCTTGATGGTCTTGGATGCGATTTTGGACAAAAATCAATGAAATGCAACGAATGAGACCACCCCTCCCTCTTGTCATGGAATAAACTCAAAGAGGGAGGTTGCGACGCTTCAAGAATCATCAAAATGCTTAGCATGTGACAACTCTTGACACAAGGAACTTGGCATAACATCCGACCAAGTTTCAAGTAATTCCAACCATTTTCTTTATGTGCGTCGATCCAATTTTAAACCAATTTGTTTAGTCATTGCCATTCATTAGTCCATTTGTCCATGGTGATTAAGTCCTCTAAAAGGAGAGAAGTATCAAATGGGAAGTAATTCTCAACATGAAAGAGAGATTACACCGTTGACAATGAATCTCCGTAGAGATTAAGCCATTAAGCGCAAAACTCTAGTTCATGTATTGAATAACCATCAACCACTTGAAACAACTCTCAAATGAAAGAAAGGAGTGGCAAGTTGATTATTATAATGAGGTTATTAAACATGGAAATGAGTTGAAAAAAAACTAGAACAACATACAACAAGTTATGCAAGCAAGTTTAGGAGACAACAAATGAACTAATCAAAGCTTGAAGTAATTAAATAAATTAGGACAGCCCTAAAACAACCCCTAAAGTGCAATAAACAGTAGCTAAAACCAAGAGAAAGTAAGTAAAAAGAGTAGAGAAAAAACTATGGAACAAAGCCTAAGGAGGGGTGGCTAACCCCTTCACTTTTTGCAATTTTAAATCACATGTTTCAGCCTCAAAACATTCCAAAAACAGCCTAAAAACTGTGGCTAAAAATGTGTTTAAAAAGCACAAAAAGATAAGCAAAAGCAAGAGATATAAAGCTAGTAAGCAAAATCAAGGAAATGTGGCTAACCCCTCAACTTTTGAGACTTTTAAATCATGTTTTTCAACCTTTACAAACTCTAAAAATCAGTATATAAAGACCAGAAAAATAGTGGAAAAGAGTAGAAGAAGATGAAAGAAGAGAGTGTAAAATTTTACTTTTGAAAGAGAGGTAAGCTCTTAGTTAACAAACTTGATTCCAATACCCTCAAGTTTATGAAAGTTAGCTTGAAATCTCAAAAAAAGCTTTAAGAACAAGCTCCAATGGTGTATGTATTGTGTATGTATAGCTAAAAGGTGATATGAAGTTTGGAAGGGAGATGGATGTTCTTAGCTCTCAAAAACCTTCAAAGCTTTTGGAAATATTTCCTATCCCTCTAGGTTATGAAAATATGTTGTAAATTCTCTACAAGAAAGCTTCAAACCCAAGCTTTAATGGTGTACGGAGGGTGGAAGTTGATTTGGAGAAAAAAAGCGGCTTGAAGGTTCAAGGAGGTTCAAGGATGGTTCATCAATGTCTAAGCCTCTTGGAAGGTTTTTTCTAACCTTAAAATTTGAAGGAAGAGATTCTATTTATAGAATTTGAGCTAATTTGATCCAAAAATATCTTCAAACAAAGATATTTGTTAATTCCGCCAGCTATCTGTCTGACGCCATCGAGGCCCGGCCGGCCCTCAATAATGCACGGCCGGCCTAAAAAGGAGCTCTGGAAAAAATTTCATTGAAGCCCAGCCGGGCCTCGATGAAGCACAGCCGATTCTATGTAGACCCAGCCGGGTCTCAATGACTACACTTCAGGCCCACTTTCAAATGGACATATCTCCTTCATCCGGACTCGATTTTTTGTCATTCTTGAGTCTAAATTGAAGCCTCGGAAGTCTAGTTCCCAATGGTGGAAACCTTACATCTAAATTCTAATTGGTCAGAGAGATATACCTATTTTAGTAAATGTTGCCCATTTTTATCTTAACCGGATTGATTCCCAACTTCCAACAGCCACATCTCCGCCATACGAACTTCGTTTTAGATGATTCTTGAGTCCAAGTGAAGCCCTGGAAGTCTACTTTCCAATGATGGTGGCCTCACAACTAAAGTATAAGTGTGTAAAGAGATAGCCTGGTTTGTGAAGGCTGCTCAGTTCTTTCTCAACGGTTTGATGCTCACCTTTCCTAAACTGGTTTTCTTCCAACCTCTCCTATTTTCTTCAACTCCAAACCTATAAATAAGAAGTTCTAAAAGATTTTTTAAAGAGTTCACCTCTCTTCCATTCATTTCCACTTTGTCCCTACTCAGTTTACCTAAAAGTGTAATGTTTTAAACAAAATGCGAGCCTCGGACATTGTAGAAGCATTTGGAAAAATATTTTGAAAAGAGGGTTTTAAGGTCTAAAATAGTTTGGCCAAAATGGGGTGAAAGGTTTGGGATTAGAGCTTGAATCCAAATTTCTTCACTAAGAATTCAAAAGATTGCATAGTGTAACTTTCATCATCGGTGTTTACAATAAAGCGTCAAAGTCTTAAGGGCGGTCAAAAATGGGGTGTCTATAACTAGGAATCCAAGATAAGCATTGAGCCAAAGTCCGTTGAAGCTAAGCTTCTATAGGGATCAGGTTCGTGCTGGCTATAAAAGTAAGGCACCCTTGTGTGTCTAAGGTATGCTTTGGATATTCTGTCAAGTAAGTTAAACACTATTTGTTATCTTTGAGAGATAGTGATTACTGACTTGATTGTCGGAGTGCCCCCGGGTGGACAAACCACTGCCGGATTCTTATATTTCTGTGACAGGTTGTTCGAGCTTAATTTATTCTGCCAGTGCTCTCCAGCTGAGTTCCCTATTTGGTTGTGTGGTCAAAAATCAACACCCACACACACACACACACACACACATATATATATATATATATATATTTGCTCACAATCCTTTTTTTTTTTTTGTTTTGTTATTATACCTATATCATGGTGAGCATATATTTTACCTATATCATAGTGAGCATAGTTATACACCATGCGAATCACCCAAGCCTCCTCCTTTGGTGCACTACCTAAGCCGCCCCCTCTGGCACACAATCTTAAACTACACATAACTTATACCACGGTATCAAAGCTATAAGTTAAGCTCTTGGTGTTCTTTGCCTTACCGGCGAGCAGCAGCCTTGCCTTGGCCGCCCGCTGGACTTCAAACCATTCCGCTACTATATTTTCCTTTCAGTCTTGTTTAGTGGTGATCTCTTTCTCTATTCGCTGGTTTATTTCTACTTCAAATATCTTTATCATATATATATATATATTTGATTGCAATCCATTTTTTCTTTTTTCTTTTTTCTTTTTTGTGTGTTTCTACAATCCAAGCTGCCCTCTCTAGCGCACAATCTAAGCCGCCTCCTGGCGCACATTCTCAAAAGTTGTCCCTTGGCGCACTTAGTTATCTGTTGCCATCATCGTTCAGCACCATGTCATGAGTTATGTGTGTACCACGCTTGCTGGTTCAACATTCAGTTCTCTACAACGGCCCAACATGACCACTTTAAATTGTCTCGACATTGATTTCAATACAATAGTCTAGCATGACCCCGTAAACTGTCCCGACATTGATTCTGGTTAGCTCCTACAACGGTGTGACCCCTTTAAACTGTCTCGACATTGATTCCGATTAGCCAATCTCTACAATGGTCCGGCATGACCTCGTAAACTGTTCCGACATTGATTCTAGTTTGCTTCTACAATGGTCCAACATGACTATAAACTGCCTCCCGGCATTAGCTCCGGCCTCTGATCTCGGCATTAGTTCCAACTAGTTTCTATATCAGTCCAGCACGATCTTAAACTGTCCCGGCACTAGTTTTGGCCAGTTCTTACAATGGTCCGACATGACCATAAACTGTTTCCCAGCATTAGTTTCGGCCTCTGATCTATTTCAAGCGCCCTTGCACTCTCATTTGGATTTTGCAATCTATTTACTTTTTTATTTTATTTAGTTTTATTTCATGTTTTAGTTTCTCTCTCCAAACTGAAGATGTTTATCCTTCTTGAGTCTGAAGGGGGATGTTAATGTATATATGGTATTCCTATATATATTAGGTATTGATTATATACATGTTTTGGTTTCTCTCTCCAAACTCAATATGTTTATCCTCCTTGAGTTTGAGGGGGGATGTTAATGTATATGTGGTATTCCTATATATATTAGGTATTGATTTCCTAGATATATTTGAGAATAATCATAGTTAGGTTTTTTGTAGGATACTCTTTCTCATAAGTAGGTTTCTAGTAGGATACTCTTTCTCAGCTTATTGTAGACGTCCCCGAACGCCCCGGGAGGATGAGTCCCCCCGTTCTGTTTGTTTTGCGGGTCTACTACAGTTCAGGACTCTTAATTTGTCACGGTTCTAAATATGAACCAAAGAGTCCAAATCTGGCAAATCGTTTTGAGAAAACAAATTTTGAAAAGAAGTGCCAAACATGGACTGCTTTGCCAGTTACAGAGTCTCCACCTAAATATTTTGTTTTGGGAAATTTAGGAAACCCTGACTTGGTGCCAAATGCCACGTGTCTGTCATCACCAAAGTTGCCTCGGCTCGGGAGCTTGGGTACGATTGGGTAAGGTCAGCTATGAGCACCCCCTCTCGCCCGATCCTAAGATCGGCCTCTACTAACCGTGATATCTGTTTTTGAAAACGTTATGTGTTCTTATTCCGGTTATTAGCCTAGAATTACTATGTTATGCGCACAGCAAACAAGTATAGACCAAATTGCCTAAATTGGAACAAAACATTTCATGCTTGTTTTGAAAATAGTTTGCTACTCGCAAGTAGGCTGAAATGTAGGTTTTGCCACCCTCAAGTGGGCTTTAGAAAAGATGGTTTTGCCACTATCTAGTGGGCTTAAAACTCACAGTTTTAATGCATTATCCCAATTTAGTTAATTCAACCTCCATCCACAGGCATTCAAGCAGTTATATCACATAAGCAGCTAGCCTCATGGTAATCATGCTATTGTGGCAACACTCACACACATGCAAGGATGCTAAAGCATAAATGCTTACCTAGTACTTCGTACCAAAACAAGAACATGTTAGAAATCATGCATGATCCAAGTCCATGTTTAAATGCGTAATGCAACGCATACGGAATGTCACTAGAGTAGGCTCGGCTAGTCTATAAATGACATATGAAAATGCACAAGTAGCATGTATTCAAGTTAGATTTGAAATACTTATGCAGTTAGTATGATGCGCCGAGCCTGGTGCATGCAATACTGATGAATGATGCACGCATGCATAGCATAAGGTATGCTAAAGTAAACATGTCCTAATACTAACCATCAAAAGCAGGTAAGTAAAAGGGAGAAAGAAGTGGAGGTTGGAAGACATGCACACACGCACCCACACTTATTACAGATTTGCCCTCGCTCGGAGGGACCAAAAGAATAATACAAGTTAATTAACCTACAAGCTAATTAAATATTATAGACCAATTAATTAATTAACAAATTAACTAATCTAATGAAAGCAGTAAACGGCCTCGGGAAGAGGGCCCAATGCAATGCGCGCTCGGCTCCGCTCGGAAAGTCACTGCCATGCACAAGTTGCCTCTGCTTTGACTGTTCTGCTTCTCTGAAAATTGTACAACTCCCAAGGTTGCTTCTCTGAGTGTTTTGGAACACCACCGGCTGTGTGGGATCATCACCGGCCATTTGGAATGGTCATCGGTTAAACATTATGCTCTCGGCCAAACACTCTTTGCCGGTCGGCACTCAACACTGCCGGCCGACCAAATATTCCTGCAAAAATTGGTTTGACAACAGCAGAGGGTAGACAAGGCATGGCAATGTATTTCAAGCAAATGTATGCACCAACCACACTCCCTATCATGCAAGGGACTCAAGGGAGCATGGCCCTCGACCCTCGGGCCATCAATCACGCATTTCAATGCATGATGGCCCAAAAGCCAAGTGTGTAACTTCGATATCAAATGAAATGCAAGCACAAAACACATCAAAGGGCCCCAACCCCTATCATGGTTGATCAAGAGGCAAGGGATGCATGGTCAATGAAATGCAACCTAGGCATGGAGGCTAAGTATGCAACATGAACATGCAAATAAGCAATGTATACTAGGCACGCAACCTAAACATGTAAGCAAACATAGCGTGCAACAACATGCGATGATGGACTCAAACTAACATGGATAGCTCGCAAGCATGCCAAAATCAGTGGCCATGTGATGAAAATGAGGCAACCAAGATGTATGCAAACATGCACAATGCAATGGCCCCGAGTCTAAGGCACAAAACACAACTCCACAAAGGCATTGAAAGGATGAATTATGGCATACAATGGCATATGTTCCAGCACTGAAGTATGATGCTAAACAGCCCCGAAACATGGAAAAATGGCATCCGATGCATGAGATGGAACCCGCAACTCGAAACAAGGCACACAGAATGACTTATAGCTATACAAAGCATGCATTATTTGATCATGAAGCATGAAGACAGATGCAAGATAGTCCCAAAACATGCATATTTTCAGTTTATAACAAGTCTCAAAAATGAACACAAATAGGGCTAATCTATCATGCAAGAAAAGGCCTAAAAGAGAGATTAAACATAAAGGGGACAGCAGCTGGCCCCAAATGGCAAAGAGCCCTTAAACAAAGTTGAAGAGGGGCTCAAAAAAAGATACTTTATAGTTTACATCAAGCCACGAAAATAATCACAAATAAGGCCAAACTATCATGCAAGAAAAGGCCTAAAAGAGGGGTAAAGAGACAAGTGGTAGCTGCTGTTCTCGAACAGAGGAGAGCCCTTCAACAACGTTGAAGAGAGGCTCAAAAAAAGATATTTCACAGTTTATGGCGAAGTCCAAAACAGCTTACAGGTAAGCCTAAAGTACTATGCAAAAATTGGCCTAAAAGAGAGATAAAGAGGTAAGTGGTAGTAGATGGTCTCAAACAGAAAAGAGCCCTTCAACAAAGTTGAAGAGGGACTCAAAACATGTAACTTTAAAGTTTGGGTCGGAGCCCAGAAATGCTTGTAAGTAAGACTAAGATATCATGCAAGATAGAGCTTCAAAGAGGGAGAAGAGGACTTACCCTTGTAGCACAGCAATGCAGCAGCTTTTGGTCCCAAAAATCAATCCCTTAGCCTCTGAAAATGATCTCCAAGAACCTCCAAGCAATGGTGGAAGTGTGTGGTTGTGAGATGGTGTGTAAAGAGCCAAGAGTAATGGACTTTTGAGCTTTGGAGAAGAGAGCTATGGAGAAAGAAGGGTGTATCTATCAGATATATATGTATATCTCTGATTTTTTGTTCAACCCTTGACAATGGAGGAGGAGAGTTTCTTATATAGACAAGCCAAGTGGCTTGAAGCTTATAAGACAAGCTTAAGAGAAATGGTCAAAGGGGGGCAAAGAGGGGTCAAGGCTTATCAAGGAAGCTAAGGCAAAGGTGCAAGCTTCTTGAGGAAGCCAAGACAAGGGGTCAAAGCTTCCTCAAGAAGCCTTGAGCAAAGGGTGCAAAAAGAGGGGTCAAAGGTGGTCAAAGGTGCAAAATAGCCACAACTATGCATGGGGGGACGGGTCTGTGCACTCCAGCTGGCACAGCTGGCATGCACCATGCTTGAGGGGTGCAAAAGGGTCATATCGGCCATGAAAGGAGGTCATCGGCCAAATAAATGGCCGGTCGGCACAAAAAATGGCCGGCCTGCTATTTGTTCTGGCCGGTCGGCTAAATTGATGGTCGGTGGTGGCTGCCAAGGCCAAAACGTGGCCGGTGGGTGTCCAAATTGAAGCCCCAGAAGTTAGCTTTCCAATGGCACAAACCTTGCATTAAAATTCCTCCTATGAAAAAAGTTATGCCCATTTTGGTGAAGCCGCGCAGATTCGATCCAACCGGGATGATACCCAACTTCAACCAATCATATCTCCCCCACCCGGACTTGGCTCTAGGAGATTCTTGAGTGCAAAATGAAGCCCCGGAAGTAAGATTTCCAACGGTGGTGGCCTCATAGCTAAAATCCAAGTATGCAAATGAATAAGCCCGATTCAGCGAGGGCTGCTCAACTCTCTCTTACCCGGATTCATGCCGAACTTCTCCCAAACTAGTTTTCTCCTCTCCTTTCCTCTTTTCTTCAACTCCAAACCCCTAAACAAAGTGTTTTGAAAGATTTTTTTCAAATATTTCATCTCTCTTTCATTCATCTCCAACTTGTCCTTGCTCGGTTTACCGAAAAGCGCAACATTTACCGAAATGTGAGTGTCGGAACATTGTAGGAGTTTTATTTTCAAAACATTTTGAAAGAGAAGATTTTAAGATCTAAAATCTTTTGATCAAGATTGTTTTGGTCCAAAAGGGGTGTGAAGTTGGGATTTGACTCTCTCATTGCTGACGAATTTGAACCTTTGCCCTGCACACCTTTTACCACCAAGTAAACCATCAATAACGCCCAAGTCTTAAAGGCGGTCAAAAAAATGGGGTGTCTACACCTATATATACAGGCCTTCTATTGTATAGGAAAAATTAATTAAATACAATACATATTATTTCCTCTCTCTCTCTCTCTCTCTCTCTCTCTACTATTCTAACATTACTAACAAGGCTAATTATGCATGAGAAATAAAAATTTTAAAAACAAAACAAAAACAACAACAACATGAAACATTGTTTATTAAATTAAAAATAATGTTTAATTTTTGCACTTGGGGTGTCAATTTTTGACCACACTACCAAACAAATAACTCAGTTGGAGAGCACCGCCGGAATAGATTAAGCCGAACAACCTATAACAAGAACATGAGAAGTCCGCGGTGGTTCGTCCACTTGGGGACACTTCGACGATCAAGTCAGTAAACAATATCTCTCACAGATAGCAAATAGTGCTTAAACTCACAAGAAAGAACTTAGCTCAGACCCACGAGGGTGCCTTGCTTTTATAACCAATAGTGACCTGATCCCTTTAGGAGTCTCACTTCAATGGACTCAGGCTCAATACTCATCCTGGACCCTCATCTAGATAGAGATAAACTCTTCTGGAGCCTCAGCTTTATCCAGACTGAGATCTTCCTCTGCTCTAGGACTCTTGTCCCTTATCTGCTTATCTCAGAATCTGGCATCTCCGTAGATGACCTCGCCCTAGCCGAGATCATCTCAGCAGCGTAACCAAGCCACGTGGCACCTCAATTGACACTTCGGCGTCACCTTGGCCACGTGCAGTCATTCGCAAAATACTTTCCCATAATTGCCCCTAGGTTCTATTACCTCGGTAACCTGAAGTGATGGAACCTACATCATTGTCCACACTACCTGTCAGTTAAAAATTTATTTTTCTTTTTGACCGAGTATAGACACCCCATTTTTGACCGCCCTTAAGACTTGGGCGCCACTGATTGATCACTCAATGATGAATGTATACACTTGTCAAATGCTTGATTTTCTCAACAAGAAACCTCAGTTTTGAACCTACAAACCTTGTGCCTTGTTTTGAACCAAAATAGTAGTTTTCAGGCCTGTGCATCCAGGGACCTACAGACCTACTAGTGTGGCCTGCCGCCCACTTAGGTAAATTTTCAAATCTTTTTGCCAGTTGTGCCAGCTGTCTCCACAAATGCATGCACTGCGCCAGCTGTGTTTATATAGATATTTCTGAGGTGGTCTCATATATTTCCATAAATAGATGACTCCCTCTCATTTTTTTAGGGTTAGAAAATTTTGGAGAGCAAAAGTTTTGGAAAATATTTTTCTTTCTATATTTCTCTCTCTCCCTTACAACTTACATAACCTTTGCCTAGACACTCTAAACCAAACCTTGAGGGATCTTTGCTGAGGTGCTCAAACTTGCATTTTAGCACTTGAGAGTGTGAAATTAGTGGTTTAGGAATTCAAGGGATCATTCATCTTCAAGAGATATACATTCTAGTTCTTTTGTACCATCTTTTTCTCATTTTTTCTTGTTGTTTTTAATTTTTTTATCACCTGTATTTTTGGCTAAAACTTGTGGTTTAAAGCCATTAAAGGTAGAGGGGTAGATCACCCTTCTTTGAACCTTGTTTCATAGGCTTTTACCCTTTGTGTTTCCCACCTTTTTATCAACTTTTTTTGAACTTTTACCATTGGTTTTAAGAGTTTTCCAGAGGCTAAAAATCATTTTTTAAAGTGCCAAAAATGGAGGGGGTAGCCCCCCCTCCTTGTGGTTGTTTATTAGCTTAATTGCTCCATGATTTTAGCTTCCTCTTTTAACTGCTTTTACTTTAATTCCAGCACTATTTTGGGCTAATTTAGGACTATTTTTATGTGTTAGTTCCATTTATGCTTTGTATTGTGTGCTTGTAGTGTAATGGTCCTCATAGGCTTGGTGGTTTAGGCCTTAGCCACCAACCTATTTGAGTTGATAGCATTTATTTCTTACTTTCCATACTTGTGTTCACCTCTAAGCATCTCTGCAATCTCCCTCCTTTCTTGGCCTTTTCTCTTTGTTTTGAGAGTTGCTCCAAAATGAGTGTTGTTTAAGCTTTAAGGGTGATATTGTGCTTAATGGTTTACTCCCTTTTTGGGTTCATTACTAACTGCATGATCTCCCTCTCATGCCTAAAAAAATATTTGGTTTGACATTTTTCTCTAACAGTGGACTTAAAGCTCATTATTGAACTTAATTGACTAATGAATGAAAGGTAATTAAAATGGAGTAATAAAATTAGGGTTAAAATGAAGCAAGATAATAAAGTGGTTTGGGTTCAATCAGACGTCAATTGAATCTATTGAGTCTTGAGTCATTTCATACTTGTCAGTGATGAAAACAATTCAAGAGTCAATGTTAACCCCTTCCCTTGATCAATCCATGATAGGGAGGAGGTTTTGTTGGTCTTTCCTTACCATTTATTGAAATTGTATCCCTTGGTTCATAAGTCATCACGCAATGCAATTACGTTGATTGATGGCTCGCAAATCAAGCCTACCCCTTCTTTGAGTTGTTTCATGATAAGGAGACGCAGGGTGGACAAATATCCCCTGAGAATGCTCTGTTTGTGCTCTGTTTATTTTCTGTTACAGTAGGAGAAATCCAACATTAGTGGTTAGCCTGCCAATATTTTTGGCCTGTCAGCCACTTTTTCCAACAAGGCAGTGTACTATTTCCTGCAGAACAAAGCAGAAATTGAGGTGAAAAATCAGTGCAATCTCCTGACTGTGCAGCAAAAGCATTCTGGTAGCAAAAGGAAGAGCATTTTCTAGTGAAAATCCACATCCATGCGTGAACCATCCCTCGATTCTTGGGATCCATTAAAATAATGTTGTAATAGTAGTATGATGTACTTAAAGTAGTGAACTTGTAACTAATTACTTAGTTTAGTTTGAATAGCTAGTTGATTTTGTGTTGTATTTAATTAATTAGATAAAGTAGTTAGTTAATTTGTAGTGTTGTAATAATTAGCTAGCATAATTAATTTATTTCATTTGGGTTGTAATAGATTAGTTAATTCGTAGTAATTAGCTAGGACATTCATTCGAACCCTCTTGCACGAGGGCAAAAATGTAATAATGTGTATGTCTTCTAACCCCACGTTTTTCTCCCTTTTATTTACACGCTTATGATGGGTAGCTTAGAATATCATGTTTCTTTTAGCATTTTCCATGTTTGCATCCATTTGTTTTGCATGCATGAGGTTCGGCTCATCATTCTAACTAAGCATCGTAGTTTACATACTTCGTTGAAAACGTGTTGAAAACTTCATACTATCAAGTCGTTTCAAATGCCATACTAGTAGCCAAGCCTATTAATTATATCTTGTATGTGTTGCATTAAGCATATTTTGCATTAGTTAGGACCATGTATTTTTCTAACAATTTTCTCTTTTGGCTCACCTCGGGAATTGGGGTAAGCATTTATTGATTTAGCATATTGCATGCGTGTGATTGTCGCCGTGATAAGTGTGAATACCATGAGGCTAAGTGCTTAAATGCTTAAATGCTTAAATGCTATGTCTGCTTGAATGACTGTGGATGTAGGCTAATTGCTTGAATTGGAATAATTTGAGTAATGTGCATATGAAATCACTTTTTCAAGTGGTACATATTCGAAACAATCTTCAAAAAACAAATTTGAAATCAAATGTTACAATTTTTGCAAATTAGTCTATACTTGTATGCAACACATAGCAAAGTTAGTCTAATAATCAGAAAAGAGCATATAATGTAAATAAGAATTACATCATAATTAGTAGAGGCTGATCTTTGATCGGGCTAGTGGGGTGCTCAATTCATGACCTTCCCCTCTCGTACCTAAGTTTCCGAGCCGAGACACTTTGGTAATGGCACATAAGTGGCCTTTGGCACGAGTCTTGGGTTTTCTAAATTTCTCAAAAATATTTAGGTGGCAACTCTGTATCTGGCAAAGTAGTCTGTTTTTGGCATTGTGATTCAAAATCGATTTTTCAAAAGAATTGTCGGACTTGGATTCATTTGTGTTTATCTATTTCACATTGCACTTGTGGAATCAGATTCAGAATCACAAGAGTCCAAAATGTAAAGCTAGTAGTATCCGAAAGGAGCACGAAAAGTCAAGCTACTGTTTCTGGCGAATCTACTGGGGAAATTAGAGAACTTGACTTAAACTTCATGATGTGAAATTTTATCTACACTTATAAGTTCTTTGCATTGCATTTGCATTGGTGCTCTTAAGTCACTATGTTTGCCATCTGCTATTCCTGAATGGTTTGCCGGAGGCTTGCCCAAAAGATTGCCAAAAGGCTTACTGGTCGGGGGCTCTACTGTAATAACCTAGATTTTTAATTATTCTGTAAAATTTAAACTAATATTATTTAATCACAGTTAGGAAAAATATATAATTTATTATATATTATTATGTGTAATTTTGTAAAATAATATTATTAAAAATTTAGGGGTCAAAGTATAAATAAATAATAATAATATTAATAATTAGTGTGGTAGTAAAATAATTAATCAATTTTCTGTTGGCATATAATAGAGTGTAATTTAATTAGGGATTAAATTATTTATATAGTTACATTAAAAATTTGGGCCACAGTAAATTTAATCTAAAGTTAAATATTTTGGATAAGAATGAATTAATGATAAGCGAATGGGACTTAAACACGTGGCAGCCGTGGCTTGGTGCCCACGGCTCCTTTCTATATATGAGGAGAGAATGTGCTCAGAAGGTAAGCAAGAAAGGAAAAGAAAAGAAAGAAAAGGAGCGAAAGAAAGAAAGAGGGAGGGAGAGAAAGGAAGAAAAGGGAGAAAAAAATAATGGAAGCTGAAAGGGTCTTTGGTGGTGGAAAGAAAGAGTGGGGTATTAAAGTTAAGGTGAGTTATATTATACCTTGAGTTACCAAAATGTATTTTACTTATGTTTTGACTTACCATATTTATTTTATACAAGTTATGTTTTATAAATTATTATAAACTATATTAAATGTACTGGGAGCAAATATTCTGCAGAGCCCGTACTCCTTTCCACCAAGCTCCTTATCAGTCCGATCGACCTGTGAACACAACGGCAGTGAGCTACTCGGCGGTGTGTGGCCGAAAAACCCCTCCGATGGTCAAGTTAGCACATACTCAGGGTTCTAGAGAGAAATGAGAGAGTTGAGTGTTTAGGTTATTCTCATCAAATTATGTTCCATCCCTAGCATGGGAGGCGCAGACTCGCTTATATTCTTTCTGCGCCCAGATCTGCTCCTATTAGTCTCTTGACACGTTGTGCTGCTCTTCCATTTGTCAGCACAAATCCTGCAATCACCACCTAACCAAATCGTCAGGCTATGCTAGCGGAGCTTTACAGACCGGCGGAACCACCTTGGCCTTTCACGACCGCACTATGCAGCGTACCCGAGTGCTCCATTTGCCGAACTCCATACAGCTGAGGTCGATAGCATTCTGGCATAACCAAGCTAATTGTGCTCCCACAAAACCTGGGTAGCAGAAGCCTGTCTCGGTAAAGGTGGACCTCGGGGATGGGCCTCGACCGAGCAATTTCCAATCTGGGGAAGCTCGGTCCAAAACATGAGACCGTCCTCAGGCCCTGGCCACGACTGAGTGAGATCAGCCCCGGGTAAGCCCAAGTTAGCTAAGCCCAAACTTGCTTGGCCCCATCCTATCCGGCTTCTTCCACAGCCCAAAGCCAGACTATAAATCTCTCTCTCAATTGCCCCTTAATTCCGTCCGTAAAAGCGTGACTGGGATTACATGATCCGACTGGGGTAGATTCTTCCTCGGTCCTTAACTTGCAAAGCCTCAACCGTGCTAAATCCTGATCTCGATTTATCAGTTTGCTCAGCTGACGCCTCAACTCGCCTTCCTGTCTCTTCAATTCTGACGCCGCCGTCGATTGGGACACGCGTCAATCATTTACTGGCCCTCGAGCAGCCAACCCAATTGTCTCTTCATATTCAAATTTGGGCGGCCTTTTCACTCCTATAAACATGCCAACCCTCCATTCACTTTGTTCTTACTGACTCTCCTTCATTCTAGACATCTTTGAGCTACAGTGCTTGACCTCCATTCTTCTTCTTTTTCTTGGTTCGTGCTTGAAGAGGTAGCCTCTGCCTACAAACTGGTAAGTTCTTCGAATCCTCTTTGTTGCTCTCTTTTTTATTTGGTACTTCACATTCTAGGGCATAAAGTCCATAGGTTTTAGGACATCCCCCCCCCCAAAGACCCTCTCCAGCCCCTGTTCTTTTCACTATTCTTCAATTCCAGTGATGAACACAAGAAGATCTGGAGCAGACCGGGCTCCAAGTCTTCTCTTGATCCCAAAAAACATCAAAACCAAGCAAATTACAAGTTTGCAAAAACCCCTGTAGAAACCGAGGTAGGCAGAGGACTTGACCGCTCGACTGGGCTAACACCTGGTCCGCTTGAGCGGCCGAGCTCCTATGTTTACCTTCGTGACCGAGGTGGTCTGGCACTCTACCTAACCGAGCTAAAGTCAAGCTCGTTTTGCGCGACCGCGCTCCCACTTACACTTACCCTCCTTTTCCTACAGAGTCCAAGGGGACCACACACCAACATCGAGACTCTCAAAGACCGAGCAGCCACCAAACCAAAGTTTGTGCCAAACCACCTCAGCCGCGCTAAAACTAGCCGGCCACACATGGGGCGCTACCGCTTCCTGGTCGACACGCCGATCACTTTAGCTGCGTTCCGGGAAGAATATGGTATCCCAAACGACGTTCACCTAGAGCTCGGTGCCGAGGACACGACCCCGTGGGGCAGATTAGACCAGTGCCCCTTCACCGTGCTTTCCATCATAGAAGGTGGCCTCTGCTTCCCGGTTAACCCGCTGATCTGCGAATTCTTGCGACGCACCGGGCTAGCTCTAATCCAAGTCTCAACCAACACCTACCTCATAATTAACGGGATCTACGAGTTGAACAACCGGCTAGGAACCAATTTAGGAATGGCCGAGATACTTCGCTAGTATACCCTCGGGCATACAGGCGATGGTCTTGCCTATTACTTAAAGATAAGACCGGGCAAGGAGAAAATAGTGACCGATACCCCAGACAAGGACTTATATGACAACGACTTTTTCTGGGTGTCCGGTAATTAAGAAACAGCCGACGTGCCGGGCTGGTTTATCAGCAAGAATTTTGGCGAAACATGTAAGCCGTGCTAACTGCTCGGTTAGATTACTTTCCTTAACCATTTTGTACTAATATGCTTGGTTCCTTTCCTCTTTGTAGCGATTGAGGCTTTGCAAGCCAACTACCATTATCCCAACGAAGCAGCCATCAGAACCGTGCTTCGCTACCGCAACCGGGATTGCCACGAACTCCTCAGTTACGTGCCAATCTACAGGTACTCAGCCCCACGCCGGAGTAAGGTTACATACTTCCTCCGTGCACCATCTCCTCCTCCCGACCCCACATTGCTGGACGTGTCACTTATCCGGTTGATCGAGGCAGAAGAGATGGCCAAAAGAAGCCGCATCAAAAACCTCCTCACTGCGACCTCCACCGAGCTACCGATCATCTCACCCCGCACAGCTGCTGCCGGTCAATCGAGCGGGACCGTAGTTACACTGGCATCTCCTGCCACCAAGCAGGCAAGCAAAGAAAGCCACCGGGCTAGAAAAAGGCCACGTACCGACCCCTCTGTCGAGCTAGTTGCGGAGTTGAACACCGAGCAACCAGTCGTGACAACTGACCCAGCACCGCCATGAAAGCCACAACTCAAGCACCGGGGTAAAGAGATCCCGGCGACTGCCTCGGTCAAAGGTGACAAGGAACGTCTACTCGCCTTTGACCTAACCAAAGCCCTGCTGTTACCGAGCGGCGTGGTAGGCAGCGACCACGTACCGGACACCCGACTGGTGAAGTCTTCAGTTAAGTCCATGACCCGAGTAAGGACTCTACGTACTTTGGTCAAATTTTTCGAAGTGTTTACTCGGTTTTCTTCCTCTGAGAAAGTTTTCTTCTTGCAGGCCATCTAGAAACAACACTTGGTGTTGGAGATGATCCACCGACTCCGGCAAAAGGCAACCGACACTGCCAGCCAGGTTGAACACCTTCAAGCCGAGCTCAGACGATCCAAGGCTTCGCTGGAGATAGCGAATTCTGACAACTCCAGGTTGCTCGGCCAGCTTGGTTTCGCCGAGCAAGAAAGGGACGCCATCCGGACCGAGCTGAAGGCGTTGAATCAATCAAGGAAAGAGGAGCTGGAGGACGCCAACAATGCCGATTTTAAGGAGGCCGAAGAGAACTACACAAAACAAGGTCATGCCACCCAAGATATCTTCTTCAAGGCGAGCTGGAAGGCTGCTTGTGAACAGCTCAGTCAAGGATTTGGGACCGACGTGTTTGCCTCTCCCCCAGCTACCTTCCTGCCGACGTACCTTGTGCCATATGCCAACGACATCTTTAGCGCGTTGCAGGCTGAGGCCGAGGAAGAAGAAGTGGAAGACGCCGAGGAAAATGCCGAGGGTGACAACCACCCAAAGCAGGCTGGCCAGAAACAAACCAGTGTCCAAGAGACCATAACCACGGTTGACCTGGAGGCGACCGCGACCGGGGATGAATTCACAGACCTTTCCCCCTTAGTTTAGTTTTCTTTGTCTTCTTTCTTTTTCGTTTGAAAATATAACCGGGCTAGTGCCCCACCTTTTGTAATGCTATTCCTCATCAATGACAAGTTCTATTTTCGTCAAGTGTTTGCACTGTGTTTAAGCTAAACAACTTCAGCCGGGCAAACGACCTCGGCTAGACAAACCATCGACTCACCCTTAACCAAATTACCAACTTAATCAACCGGAATAAAACATTTCGGTTGCAATCACAAAGTTGTAAAACATCAACTTTTTCAACCGAAGTAAGACATCTCGGTTAGCATCTAAAAGTTGAGTAAATCATCAACTCAACCAACCGGAGTAAAACATCTCGGTTCCATTGTCAAGTTGAGCAAGTCATAAACTCAATCCACCGGAATAAAACATCTCGATTGGAATCTAAAAAAAGTTGAGTATATCATCAACTCAACCAACCGAACTAGAACATCTCAGTTTCAATATCAAGTTGAGCAAGTCATTAAATCAATTCACCGGAATAAAACATCTCAGTTGGAATCTAAAAAAGTTGTGTATATCATTAACTCAACCAACCGGATTAGAACATCTCGGTTTGATTATCAAGTTGAGCAAGTCATCAACTCAATCCATCGGAATAAAACATCTCGGTTGGAATCTAAAAAAGTTAAGTATATCATCAACTCAACCAACCGGACTAGAACATCTCGGTTTCAATACCAAAGTTGAGCAAGTCATCAACTCAATCAACCGGAATAAAACATCTCGGTTAAAATCACGAAATAAGCATCGCAAACAACAAATTGCTTCAACAAAGGTAAGTCACTTCTATTATATTGACAAAAAGAGTATTACATTCCGAAATGCAAGGCAAACAAGTCATTGCTCAAAAGAATAACATAAAAACTATGAAAACTAAAAATAGTACAGTTTGAGGTTGGTTGCATTCCATGGCCGGGGTATGCCTTTGCCGACCAAACCTTCTAAGTGGTATGCCCTTTGCCCGCCAGACCGGTTATCCTGTAGGGTCCTTCCTAGGTTGCCCCTAGCATGCCTTCGCCTGGCACCAGGGTGTTGCCCATGACCTTTCTTAAAACCCAGTCGCCAACTTTAAGCTGTCTGGGGTGCACGGTTTTGTTGTACTTCCTGGACAATTCTTGTTGGTATGCAGCCACTTGAATGAAAGCTTTTTCGCGGCGCTCTTCAGTAAGGTCCAATTCCAGGGCGACTGCTTCAGAATTTTTACTGCGGATGGTGGGCATGCCAATTTCCAATGGGATGATAGCCTCTATGTCGTACGCCAGGGCAAAAGGAGTCTCCCCGGTAGATCGCCTCGGGGTCGTCCGATATGCCCAAAGGACACTTGGGAGTTCCTCGACCCATTTTCCTTTGGCCTTCTCAAGTCTTTTCTTCAATCTGTCAAGAATGGTTTTATTTGATGCTTCGGCTTGGCCGTTGGACTGCAGGTAAGCAGGCGTGGAGTTGTAGAATTCAATCTTCAATTCTTCACAAAATCCTCTGAATAAGCGGCCATCAAATTGGGGGTCATTATCAGAGATCAGAATCTTGGAGACGCCAAACTGCGTTACCACATTCTGCCAGACAAACCATTTGACGTCCTTCTCCTTGATAGTTGCTAGGGGCTCAGCTTCAACCCACTTGGTGAAGTAGTCCATAACGGCAATGAAGAACTTCTAGTTGCTCGGTGCCGTTGGGAGTGGTCCCACTACGTCTAGTCCTCACATCGCAAAAGGCCAAGGGCTTGTGAGGGGAAGGAGTTCTCTGGCCAGTTGGTGAATTTGGTGGGCGAACTTCTGGCACTTCTCACATTTGCGAACATATTTCTAAGCGTCCGCTTGTATGCACGGCCACCAATATCCCTGCGAGATAACGCGGTAGGCCAAAGATCTACCCCCTATGTGACTGCCGCATACGCCTTCGTGAATTTTGTACAGGAAAGCTTCCACGCAGTTTGGGTGTACACACTTGAGATAAGAACCGGTGAAAGACTTCTTGTATGAAGTGCCAGATGGAGAGAGCCAAAACCGCTCTGACTTCACCCGGATTTTATGCACTTCCTTTTTATCGGCCGGAAGTGTCCGCTTTTTCAGGAAGAGGGCAATAGGGTCCATCCAAGAAGGGCCAAGCTCGGTGCAGAGTACTTCTGTCTACTCCGGTTCCTCTATACTAGGCCTTGGAAGAAACTCAATCAGGAGAAGACTGGGAGAGGTTCGGTCAACCATGGAAGCCAGACCGGCCAGCTCATCCGCGCGGCCGTTGTCTTCCCGTCCAATTTGTTGGACCCTAATCGCCTGGAATCGCTTGATATGGTCCCTTACCAGATCTTGGTACTTTGTCATTCTGTCATCCTTAGCTTCGTAAACCCCAGATACTTGGTTGACAACCAGTTGGGAATCGCTGTAGACCATCAGCTCGGACGCGCGCACTTGGAGCGCACTCTTAAGTCCGGCCAGTAGCGCCTCGTACTCGGCCTCGTTGTTTGATGCAGGGAATCCGAGGGTGATAGAATGCTCAATGGTCAGACCATCTGGGGAGACCAAGACTATGCTTAGCCCAGCACCGTGACGATTCGAGGCCCCATCTACAAAAAGTTTCCACATTTCGCCAACAAAGAGCTTTCAACATTCTGAGGGGTCTTGGAAGGCTTGAAGGTTGATGGGATCACGGTCGCTCGGCTGTTCGGCTTCAGGTTCAATGCTGATCGGTTCCACTTCCTCCCCCTTCGGCGACGCAGCACTGGACCTAACAGGTTGGGCTGTTATGCCCAAGTCCGTCGTTGCATCGCCGGGCTGCGGTGACATGTCGGCTGGAGGTTCTATGGCGGGGCGCGTAAGTTTCGCGTCGCCAACACCGCCCTGCTGTACAATTTCGGTAGATTCTGCGTCGGCCTCCTCAGCGACCGTGGTGAGATCCACCGGACATACTTGGTGAATCCCAGGCGAGAACTCGACAACAAAATCTGCCAATGCTTGAGCTTTTATGGCCGTTCGGGGTTGAAACTTAACGTCGAATTGTCCCAACTCAACTGCCCACTTTAGAATTCGACCGGAGAAGTCCGCCCGCTCGAACAAGGCTTTGAGAGAAAACTCGATCAAAATGATGATTGTGTGGGCGTGAAAATAGTGTGCCAATTTCCTGGAGGCCATCATCAATGCTAAGGCAAGTTTTTCCAGCAGCAAGTATCTCGACTCAGCTGGTAGCAAGGTTTTGCTCACGTAGAAGATGGGTAAATGCTGGATACCTGCCGACCGGAGAAGCACTACGCTAACTGCATGCTGGGATACGACCAAATAAAGGTAGAGTTCTTCGCCGGGCTTGGACGTTACCAATGGTGGTGCAGAAGACAAATACTCTTTGAGTTCGGCCAGAGCCCGGTCACACTCCTCGTCCCAAGAAAACTTGGATTTCAAGGCTTGAAAGAAAGGGCGGCAGCGATCTGACGACCGGCTTATGAATCGGTTAAGCGCGGCGGCCATCTCGACCAGATGCCGCACGTCCTTAGCCGAGTTGGGCTGCTTCAATCCTTGTACAGCCCTGATATGTGTGGGGTCTGCCTCGGTGCCTCAGTTTGTGACTAGGAAACCCAAGACTTTTTCAGATCCCATGCCAAAGGCACATTTAGATGCATTCAGGCGTAGCTTGTGCTGTTTGAGGATGGCAAACATCTCGGCTAGGTCGGACAAGTGGTCTGCTTGATGCCGGCTTTTAACCACCATGTCATCGATATAAGCCTCCATCATCCAACCTAACAGAGGAGCAAACATTTTGGTCACCATCCTTTGTAAAGTTGCCCCGGCGTTCTTCAAACCAAAAGGCATGACTCAGTAGCAGAAGAGTCCCCGTGGAGTAGTGAAAGAGGTGATCTCACGGTCGGGGCCATGCATGGCAATCTGATGATAGCCGCGGTAAGCATCCAAGAAACTGAGCCTGTTATATCCGGCCGTTAGATCTACCAACTGGTCTATTCTGGGCAGGGGAAAGCTGTCTTAAGGGCATGCTTGATTGACGGTCTTGTAGTCGATGCAAACTCGCTACTTTCCATTCTTCTTGGGCACTACGACCTTGTTTAAAATCCACCGAGAGTAGTGCACTTCCTGTATAACCCAAGCTTCAAGCAAGTTCTTTACCTCTTCTGCGACTACCTCGGCGTGATGTAGTGCCGATCTCCTGGTTCTCTGAATGACCGGCCTTGCATCGGGAAAAACATTGAGGTGATGACAAATAAAGTTCGGGTCGATGCCGGGCATGTCATAGGGCGACCATGCGAAGACTTCGATATTTGCCATCAAGAATTCTACCGTCTCGGTCTTTTCTTGGGCGGTAAGGCTTGAGTTGAGCAAGAAGAACTTGTTTGGGGTTTCAGTGTCAATCTGCACTTCTACCAACTCCTCAACAGCTTTGTCCTCAGCCTTGGCGCCCACATCTTCAAGGACTCTACGGTCTTTCGGTTCTTCCATCATTTGGACGAAACCTTGGGCAGCTCAGCTCCCGTTCACTGCCACGAAGCATTGTTTCAACATAACTAGATCGCCCTAAACTTCCTCAATTTCCCCCATAGTCGAGGGGAATCTCATAACCTGGTGGTAGGTCGACGCCACAACCTGCATAGCGTGAAGCCATCCCCTACCGAGGATTAGATTGTACGTAGACAGCACCTGCAATACCCAGAACTCCACCTGCTTGATCACGGATCCGGCTTTGACCGGTAGAATTATCTTTCCCAAAGGCCACTCCAGTTGTAAGTTGAAACCAACTAGTGGAGAAGTTGCCGGAGCCAAGTCTGTATCGCAGAGTTTGAGTTGTTTAAACACGTCGTAGTACATGATCTCGACCGAGCTTCCCTAGTCGATCAAGATGCGCTTGACATTAAATTCTTTGACGCGGAGTGTGACTACTAAGGCATCGTTGTGTGGCGTTTGAATACACTCTAGGTCCCTTGTGGAGAAGCTAATCACGTCTTTTTCCTCAGTCTTCCCCCTTTTGATCGCGGGCTGGACTGATAGAACTTCCCGCATGTGTTCCTCCTTTTTTATCATTCCTCGGAGCTCGCATACACACGCCAGCTCCACTATGCCGTGGATCACATTAACCACTCCCTGAGGGGGCGCCTCTAAGTCATCTGGTCCATGCTGATCAGCCGGGGTGGGATGCGTGGCCTTGACACCCCCGTCAATGTAAAGGTCCAAGTGTCCGGCCACGACTAATTCCTCCAGGTGTTGCTTCAGAGGCAAATAGTCCTCTGTCCGGTGTCCTCGCTCCCGGTGATATGTGCAGCGGTACCGCGGATTGAAACCCTTTTGTGCGTCGCCTAACTTAGCAGGAAACCGGACGTAATCCTCGTCACGGATTTCACTAAATATGCGATAGATTTGAATCTTAAAGACCGTGGTGATGCCTATCTGAGCTTTCAACCTTCTGTTGGCATCAGCTACGTCATCGCGGGGGTAGTCATCTCGGTCATTATGACGACCCCTTCCCCGGTTTTGACGATTCAAGCCTCGGTCAGAGTCCTCTGCGCGATCATTTGGACAGTTAGTCTCCTGTCCGACCGCGTGTACCTTGCTAGCCGACTTCTTGTCTGTTGCCACCGGAGTTGTCTTCGCGGTGGAAGCCGCCGCATCATCCTATACCCGGATGTGCTCGTTAATACACTGCATTAGTTGGCCCATAGAAGTCAGCTGGCTCATAGTAAGCAAGTCCCGCAATCTATGTCTGACCGGGAGACTGCGCTTATATTGAGTGATTGCCAGGTTGATCAGGCAATCTAAAATCTCATTGAAGGTTTCCCAGTATCTAGAGTTGTATGCCTTGAGTGTGTCGCTCGACTCCATTTTGACACTGAGAATGTGGTCCACCTCCCTCGGCGTTTTAGTGTTTGTCTTGAAACGAGTTACAAAGGCTTCCGCCAACTGCTGCCACCTTTCAATACTTCCCTCTGGCAACCTCTCAAACCATTTCAAGCCCAGCTCGCCCAAACTCGACGGGAAGATTAGGCACATAAGAGTGTTATTCCGCCTATGTCCGGCCATGACCTGTCGGAAGTGGCTCACATGCATGTATGGATCGGTCTTCCCATCGTAGAGCGTAAACTTGGGCTGGTGAAAGCCCGTGGGGAGCGGCGTTGTTTCTATCTCTAGGGAGAAGGGAGTGGCACTCAGTCTCACCAAATCTATGTCTAGAATGAGGGGCACAGCTGGGCGGGGTGGTGGCATTACGACTTCTTCACTAGCATGACCCCCGTAAGATAGCCGCTGGAGCGCCGACACCCGCTGAGTCTCTCGCTGGTAAGCCTGCTCCTTCAAAACTGTCCGCAAGTCCTCTGAGTAAACAAAATAGGAATACCTCGACGTTGTCGCCTGACGTGAGGGCTAATAGGTACTGTCTTGCGCACTAGACCTCTTTTCAGGCGCATCGAACTCCCCAACCCTGTAGCTTCTGGTGATAGAAATGGAGGGAGTGTGCCGCTGGCTCTGACTGCCCGAACGGCGTGGTTGGGTGCGCTCACTGTGGTCTCCTACTCCAGTAACACCCTTCCCTTTGACGTGTCATTTGAGATCTTCCATCTCCGCCGCCATTCTTCGGATGACGGCGTCTTGGTCCCTTAACTTGTGCTGCAGACGTCTGGCGTGTGATTCTCTCCGCCGCCGGTGTCCGTCTGGGCTCCGAGAGTGACCAAAACTCCTTCTGCGCTTATCCCGCATGTCTCTTGAATGTCCTCCTGGGGAAGTCTCCAGGTCCGCCATAGGTGGAATGGCGGGGAGTCCGTCTCTCCGTCTGGCTGACTCCGGGGTAACTCCATCGATGGCGGACAACGGTATCTCGTCGTTGTTCGCCGTGGAAGGCGATCAGATGAGCTTGAAAGACAAGGTTTTGTCTATCAAGTTCCCACATACGGCGCCAATTGCACGGGGAGCAAATATTCTGCAGAGCCCGTACTCCTTTCCACCAAGCTCCTTGTCAGTGCGATCGACCTGCGAACACGACGGGGGTGAGCTACCCGGCGGTGTGTGGCCGGAAAACTCCTCTGACGGTCAAGTTAGCACACACTCAGGGTTCTAGAGAGAAAGGAGAGAGTTGAGTGTTTAGGTTGTTCTCACCAAATTATGTTTCATCCCTAGCATGGGGGGCGCAGACTCGCTTATATACTTTCTGCGCCCAGATCTGCTCCCATTAGTCTCTTGACACGTGGCGCTGCTCTCCCATCTGTCAGCACAAATCCTGCAATCACCACCTAACCAAATCGTCAGGCTATGCTAGCGGAGCCCGGCAGACCGGCAGAACCACCTCGGCCTTTCACGATCGCACTGCGCAGCATACCCGAGTGCTCCATTCTCCGAACTCTATATAGCCAAGCTCGGTAGCATTCCGGCATAACCGAGCTAATCGTGCTCCCACAAAACCTGGGTAGCAGAAGCCTGTCTCGGCAAAGGTGGACCTCGGGGATGGGCCTCGACCGAGCAAGTTCCAATCTGGAAAAGCTCAGTCTAAAACATGAGACCGTCCTCAGGCCCTGGCCACGACCGATCGAGATCAGCCCCGGGTAAGCCCAAGTTAGCTAAGCCCAAACTTGCTTGGCCCCATCCTATCCGGCTTCTTCCACGGCCCAAGGCCAGACTATAAATCTCCCTCTCAATTAATATTTCAGTTACGTGGTTTATGTTCTGAACCCTAATTGCTTAAAAGGAAACCCATAGATATGTTGTTTTACTTTTAAAGAATATTTGACTATAACCTTATAAGTAATTATGTTTTGTAAGTACCACCACGGGAGGCAGCGAGGTATTAAAGTTGAGATGAGTTATATTATATCTTGAGGCACCAAAATGTATTTTACATATGTTTTGACTTACCATATTTATTTTATACAAGTTATGTTTTATAAATTATTATAAACTATATTATTATTTCAGTTACGTGGATTTATTTTTGAACCCTGTTTGTTTAAAGGAAACCCATGGATATGTTTGTTTTATATTTTAAGAATATTTGACTATGACCTTATATACAATTATGTTTTGTAAGTACCACCTCAGGGGTCCCACGCCTTGGGGGACTTAAATAACCATTGGCCCTCTGATTAGTCACTTTCTGACCCTCTGTCTGTCATGAATGCATTGACCCTTTCAATTTCTGGTGTGGAGCAAAGTGCTATACGGAGCTAAGTGCTACACTATGGTGGGAGCCACCTCTAGAGTTCGTACGAGCCACCTCTTGAGTCCATACATTTGTCCGGTTCTGTACCGTGGTTATGACTTCTGGTGTGGAACAAAGTGCTATGCGGAACTAAGTGCTACACTATGGTAGGAGCCACCTCTAGAGTTCGTATGAGCCATCTCTTGAGTCCATACATCTGTTCTGTTCCGTTCTGTACCGTGGTTATGATTATGTATATGATTTCGGTATTTGATCTCTGTATTATATATTCTGTATTTTAATATCAAGCTCTGTTTAGCCAATAATTATCCATGGTGAATTTTATGCCCTTATACTCTTAGTATAATATTTCTCACTCTGCCGTATGCTTATAATTGTTTACCACTTTCAGGTGATATGTCAGGGCCAGTGCGTAGGGTAGGCACGAAGCACTTGTAAAGATAGTTCAGCTCTAACAATTTAATTAAATAGAATCTCCTATGATTATTTTGGTACCCTCATTTAAATACTATTTTTCCGCTCACGTTTATTAATTTGTTTAAGAATTGGCCGGAGGTAACCTCAGTTACTGATCATCACGATGCTTAACCCTTGGGTACGGGGAGCGAGTCATGACATCTACCATGTTGGGAACACAACCCTTGGATCTAGACTACCGTTGTATCGTTTATTCATCTTTTCACTTCTCGTTGTTAGGTGTGAGAGGTATATTAGGTATGCTTGCTGAGGTACCCCCTTTGACCATTCGGCCTAGCTGCATATAGTTAAGCCTTAGTGACTGTTCCAAACTAAGACAAGATGCTCACCCGAATACAGGATTATGTGAAACCGCTTGATTGAAGTAGTGAAACCCTAATTCATGACAGGGTAACCCTACCCCCTCATAGGGGTGTTTTGGCTCTCTCTTAGCTGGTATGTGCTTTACGGTGAAACTGTACAAGAGTGTGCATAGCAGTTGCAAAATTGGTATCTATTTTTGGGGCAAGATTTAGTGTGGAGTGCAGTCCTACAGCTTTGATCATATCTGTGTTAATAGAACGTCTTAGCTAAGGCACTGTGCGATTTCTGATTGTTGCTCTTTTGTTTTATTTCTTTTTGCTAGGTAGTTTAAAGCCATAGCTTCAGAAGGTTCTGATATACCCCAAGTACTCTGGACCCGAGTTGGAAAACTGTGTAAGGCTGGGGATCTTGTTCGGGGACAACCTGTGTTTGCCTCACTACCATCGGTTACAAGGCAAAGGAGAATCAGACAGAGTTCACCAGTTCATTTCTTATAATAGTCACCCCTTAGCTCACTTGGGTTTAGTAAAAGTCAAGGATAGTCGTCTACTTCCAACTCAACTCAAAGACAATCACCCATTCCCATGGCACAGTATTCCCCAGCCGATATGGAGGAATTAATACTTCACTTACAGCAAACAGCTGAGACACCACAATACGATATAACCCATTAGGCTGAGGTTACGGCTCGTCAGGCTGAGGTTATAACTAGACTACAACAACAGCAACCACAGCCAGCAGCGGCTTCGACATCACATATACCTACCGCGGCTATCCCAGCACCTGGAGCCATCGCTTATACTGCCAATGTTCAAGAAAACCAAGGCAATCTAGCAGAGCCAATCCCAGCACATGCCTCCAAAGCCCTGGTTATCAGACCAAGTCTTTGTTCGAGTTCGAGGTTGATCCAACTGCACTCAAGGTCAATAAACTAGAAAAGTTGTTCAAGAGAGCGCAAGGGGTTAACTCCATCCCGAACATAGAGGATGGATATACTAATTCTGCAATTACATTACCGGATCGGTTTAAGATGCCGCACATTGACCGTTTTGATGGTTCCGGGGATCCGATGGTTCACTTACGACTATTTTCAGATATCTTGCAGCCGATGGGCTTAACTAGACTACAGAAGCTGTCTTTCTTTGGTCGCACCATGTCAGGTATAGTGGCCATTTGGTATGCTATGTTGGAAGATTCCGTCAAACAAAATTGGGAAGAGACGGCCGAGGCCTTTATTGCTCAATACTCTTACAATACACAGATTGAGGTCACAACTCGTGATCTTAAGGCAACACGCCAAGAGTCGAAGAAGGGTTTCTCTGAAGTTGTGACAAGATGGAGAGCTAAAGCCTCGATGATGACCACAAGGCCTTCCGAGAAGGACCAAATCAGAATGGTTGTCTGAAATCTGCATGGCAAGCTGCTGTAAAATATGATTGTCCTACCTCTATTTACATTCAGAGAGCTCCATAAAATGCGGGTGCAAATTGAGGATGCTATGAAATAGGGACTTATTACTGAGGAGAAGGAGCTAGCCAAGAGGCCATTTGTTCCAGTTTCAATGCTGCTGGTGGTAGCACAACTGCGAGGCCATCGGATGTAAATGTTGTCACCATAACCAAGACTGCTGACCCCTTCGCTAACACAGGTTCACAAACATCATCCAACCCTACCCAACCTCAGAGAACTTTTAACGAATTGTACATGACCCTTTCCAAAACCCCGCAGGTGTTAGTCATGAAAGGGCACCTAAAACCCTTGGAACCTTGCCCGTTGCCTGACCCTCTTCCACCCAAGCATAACCCCGCAAAATATTGTATTTTTCACCAACAGCATGGTCATGACACCGACCAATGCTTTCGATTGCATCATGAGATTCAGGATCTCATTGACAACAAAGTCATCGCACCACCCCACAAGCCAAATGTGACTACCAATCCACTCTCAGCCCATAACCAAGTCCCCCTACTTCGAAACCTTAACCTTATCCGTACACTGGCCACCTCTTATGACCCCAACGTATATATTACTCCCTCCCACTTACCAAAACTGACGTTGTTCATTCTTGAAGGCACAGATCTATGCATGATGTACACGTCCAAACCTTAACCCAAACCTGTGGTGATGAAACTTACAATGGAAGAAGAGTCGACCTTGGAAGAAGGTATTAATCTGTTGTCGGAGTGTCCTGGTAACTTATCTAAGGCGATGTACGACCCGAGTTACTATATTGTGTCAACTGGTCAAACCAAGCCTAAAGTGGTGCTACCAATCTCAGTAGGCATCAATGTGGTCAGGGAAGAGAGCCCGAGCCAAGGGTTAGACGATTTGGCCGACCTCGAAAAGGATTTGGACAACTTGCAGTTCTTTGATGAACATGATCAAGGAGATGTACAGATCAGATGGTTCGACCTGAACAAATCAACTGATAATACCGGATGGCTGAGTGATGAGCTAGATAAGGAAGAAAAAACCAGGGTAAAACTAGAAGGAAAGGAAGCAAAGGCAGTTGCAGTGGCCGGGAAGGTTGATGATAAAAGGAAATTGTCGGAGGGCACATGCGTGGGAAAACCAAGTCAAGAAATAGGAGTTGTGAACACTGTAGACACCGAACAGGAAGTTGCACTGAGGCAGTTTGAACGAGAAAGAATTAAAGACAACCGGGGAACCGTAATTGTATGGCACCTTATGGGGGACACTTATGATGTGAAAATGATACAAGCAGAGCCGAATAATTGTTTGTCAGCCGCTAAGGGCGAATGGTGGGACGACAACAATCTGCATTTGGCCTATACTGACAAAGACTGGGGTGATTGAATTCTGAATAATACGTGGTATGCTGAGGAGATAGATTATCTCACCCATAATGGACGGCATTTTAAACCGCCACACCTGGATCAAGTACAGACGTCTAGAAAGGACAAAGAGGCCGAAAAACAGAAGGAGAAACAACTAGAAGAGGAGTCAGTGCTGAAGCAACTCAAGAAAGTCCAAGCTGATATCTTTACTAGGGTCTTCTCATGGTCTCACAGGTGCACCGACAGGCAGTATTGTCGACAATGAACAAGGCTAAATTGTCCATTGATACTATGCCCGAGCAACTTGTATGCCTGGTCTTCCCAAGCAGAGCCAAGCCAATGCTCACTTTCTCTGACAAAGAGTTGTTGTAGGAAGGCTCAGCTCATAACAAGCCATTATATATCTCCGTAGAATGTCAAGAGAAATGGGTGCCGATCGTGTTGGTAGATACTGGTTCTGCCATTAATGTTTGTCCTTCCCGTACTGCCTACGCAATTGGCCTCAAACCGGCAGACTTTATTCCCACAGCCCAGATGATACAGGCATATGATAACACAAGTAGAGAGGTTATGGGTACAGGGCAAGTGAGAGTTCAGGTGGGCCCATCAGAGCAAGAGATCGAGTATCATGTCTTGGATGTGCGGGATACCTTTAATTTGCTGTTAGGGAGGCCTTGGTTGTACTATGTGAAGGTTGTCTCCTCCACTCTCCATCAGATATTGAAGTTCCCTCATGGGAGAGGAATGACAATTATTTTTGGGAACTCATCCATCTATCCACCGCTAGAGGTGACTACACCAGTGCTAGAAATCAAACATGGTGAGGAGGATATGTTCCTCTCGGGATTCACCCTAGCTAAAGCCTGAGTGCTGTAAACCATTCTGGCCGCAGACGAAGGCAGGTACGTCAGCGTCCCGTCCATCTGTTTTATGAACAAATTACGGCACGTTCCAGGAATGGGACTTGGAAAGAGTGCTCGGAAAGATGTTGCAGCATTGGCGGAGGTACCACACAACCCGCATGCTTTTGGACTGGGCTATGTGCCCACCAGAGAAGACTAGATCATAAAGGGGGAAGAAATGAGAGGCAAAGCCAAGGCCAAGCAAGCCGAAAAATACTATGAACTCATCCACAGGCCAATCTGGGGGACACAGAATGGTTGTTTTGTTCGGGAATGAGAGGATTTCCCTTTTTGTGGCTTTCTCGAGCCTTGGGTAAATTCTTTAAAGAAGCGCGTCACCGGATTCAAGATTTTCTTTGATCTGCAGCTGCAAGATAGTGATGAGGAAAGGGCTGAACCAAGCATCAAAGCCAACCAGAGCGCGGAAGGTAACTCAGATGGCAGCGAGCCTGGAGTAGGGGCAGCACTGGCTAGTCTCCTGACAGATCCTGCAGCCGATCTAGAGAACTTAGGGAATAACTTTACTGTCTCCATGATCGGGGAAAAACCGAGTGTAAACCCAACTGGTGGCATTTTGGATGCATTAAAGGCACCACATCTTACTTGGCAGCTGAAGAAAGGCTATCTTTCCAGTTTTGAATCAGGTGATGAGCCAAAATCTGATTCCATTGAATCTGTGGGGTCAAGATCAGATTCAAGTTCTTCTGAGTCTGAGTCTGAGTCTGAGTCTGGTATTTCTGGGGGTGGTAACCCAGATACCAAAGTCCTGTGTAGGTCTTCATTCAACCTTTCTTTTGAGTCTGTAACTGAAGATCTGGACCTTTTGAATGAAAACTTCGCATGATTCTCTGTACTTTTCTATGCCACTGGTTTATTGTATTGACCGAGATTTTCAGAATTTTAATGAAAACGAAGAGGAAGAAATTCCTTTGGCTTTGAAAAACTTGATTAATCGAGAGGAAGAGAGGTTTGCAAAACCCTGTATTGATGAAATCATTGCCATTAATGTGGGTACTGAGAAGGATCTGTACCTGGTATAGATTAGGTCCACGTTGTCCTATGAAGAGGAGGAATGCGAGCGTTTAATCACTTTATTAAAAGATTTCAAAGATGTTTTTGCGTGGTCCTACGAAGACATGCTTCGGATCGATCCTGAGATTGTACAGCACCGGATCTCTCTTGACCATGAGGCTCGACCAGTCAAGCAAAAGCTGTGTAGAATTCGTCCAGATTGGGCATTGAAAATCAAGGAAGAGGTCACCAAGTAGATTGATGCAGGATTCTTGTTAGTATAAGAGTATCTGACCTGGTTATCCAATATCGTTCCAATGTCGAAGAAGGATGATAAAATTCAGATTTGCGTCGACTTTCAGGACTTAAACAAAGCCAGTCTGAAGGATGACTTTTCTTTACCGCATACTAATGAGTTGGTAGACTTCACAGCGGGCCATGCATTGCGCTATCATTTATGGATGGGTTTTCTGGGTATAACCAAATTTTAATGGCACCCGAGGATAGAAAAAAGACCACATTCACCACTCCGTGGGATACCTACTGCTATCAGGTTATGCTGTTTGGGTTGAAAAATGCTCGAGCTATCTATCAAAGGACTGCGACCACTATTCTGCATGACATGATCTACAAAGAGGTTGGGGTGTACGTGGATGACATGATTGTCAAGTCCAAAGAGCGAGAAGGCCATTACACCACACTGGAAAAAAAAATTCAACAGATCAGGGAATATAGATTGAGATTGAACCCACAGGAGTGCACCTTCAGGGTAACAACAGGAAAAATACTGGGATTTTTTATTACACAGAGGAAAATTGAAGTAGATCCTTCCAAGATCAAGGCAATCTTAGAAATGCCACCACCAAGTATTGAAAAGGAGGTGCGTGGCTTTTTGGGAAAAATACAATTCATAAGACCTTTTATTTCAAAATTGACCTTGACTTGTGAACCACTATTTGGTCTCCTGAAGAAAAGAAAGAAATTCCATTGGAACAATCGCTGTTAGTTTGCCTTTGAACAAGTTAAGCAGTACCTCTATAATCCACTTGTGTTGTCACCACCGAAGCCAAGGAAACCTCTGATTCCGTACTTGCTAGTGACAAATAAGACCATGGGATGCATGATCGCTCAGGAATCTGAAGATAGGGTGGAGAAAGCCATCTACTATTTAAGTAAGAAGATGCTAGACTATGAGACCCGCAACACTCTCTTGGAGAAAGCTTACCTAGCCTTGGTATGGGCTACTAGGAAGTTGAGGCACTACTTGTTAGCTCACTCAGTAATCCTGGTTTCGAGATTAGATCCCATCAAATATCTTTTTGAGAAACCAACGCTTACGGGTACGCTGGCTCGTTGGTTGCTTCTTCTCTCCGAATTTGATCTCAAGTATGTTGCTCACAAGTCAATTAAAGGAAGAGTTATGGCAGAATTCCTGGCAGACCACTTGGCAAAAGGAGATGAGACAGTGGAATACTTGTTCCCAAATGAAGACATTCTACATATGGAAGAGGAAACATGGACGATGTACTTGGACAGAGCGTCCAATCAGTACAATTATGGGATAGTTGTGTTACTGCTAGCACCCGACGACTCCCATATATCTTTAGCCTTCAAACTCCGGTTCAAAGTGTCCAACAATGAAGCAGAATGTGAAGCGTGTATTGTTAGTTTAGAAGCTGCCATAGAACTAGAGGCAATAAGGTTGGATGTCATTGGAGACTCAAACTTGGTTGTTTCTCAAGCAAACGGAGACTGAAAAGTCAAAGAAGAGAAGAGAAAGGTTTACCATTAGGCCCTAGATATTCTGATTCTGAGGTTTGAAAAGTTGAAATTCACGCATCTACTGAGAGAGAACAACAGGTTTGTTGATGCTTTGGCAACTCTATCTTTTATGGTAGACATCCCACTTGGGGTCCGAATGCGTCCGATTATCATCGAACAGAAATATACGCCGGCTTGTGAGACCATTGCCGCGATAGATAAAGTGTAAGACAAAAATCCCTAGTATTACGATATTTGGAACTTTCTGGAAAATGAGACGTATCCACTAGGGGCAAATGCCAAAGACAAACGAGGAATACGGCGTCTGGCCATCCAATTTATCATCTGTGGGGGTAAGCTATATAAAAGAGGTCATCTGAGAATGCGCAAACTGTGTGTGGAGGAAGAGGAATCGAAACGCCTTATGGAGGCTATCTATAGCGAAGAATGCGGGGCGCATATGAATGGTGTGATGCTAGCCCGGAAGATCCTCAGACAAGGTTATTACTGATCCACCATGGAGGAGGATTGTATTGATTTTGTGCGGCGATGCCACAAATGTCAAATTCATGCTAATCGCATGAATATCCTGACGTCAAAGCTCTACAACATGACTTCGCCATGACCTTTCTCAGTCTGGAGAATTGATGTTATCGATGCAGTCTCACCAAAAGGGTCGAATGGACATAAGTATATCTTGGTGGCAATTGATTATTTTACAAAGTGGGTGGAAGCTCAAACCTATGCAGTATTGAAGGCATCACATGTGGCTAAATTTATCAAAAACAATATTATCTACCGGTACAAAGTTCCGAACGAGATCATATCAGATAACGGCTCGCACTTCAAGAAGGAAGTGGTGGATCTGCTTGAGAAATACAACGTGACTTTTCACAAGTCATCAACTTATAGACCACAAATGAATAGAGCCGTTGAGGCCACTAACAGGAATATTAAGAACATCTTACGGAAGATGGTGGAAACGTACAGGAACTGGCCAAATAAGTTGTCGTTTGCACTTTAGGGCTATAGAACATCGATTCGAATAGCCACGGGGGCAGCCCCCTATTCGTTAGTATATGGAATGGAGGCTGTTTTGCCAATTGAAATTGAAGTACCGTCACTACGAATTATGGCTGAGTGTTAGATAGCAGAGGTGGATTGGCAACAGAGCAGATTCGAGGAGTTGATGTTGTTTAATGAGAGGAGGCTAAAGGCATTGTATCATGTTCAAGGCTACCAACGCAGAATTGGTAGAGATTTTAACAAGAAAATGAAGTCTAAAAATCTCAAGAAAGGAGATATGGTACTGAAAGACAACCAAGCTCCCATCCATGACCCTACGGGAAAGTTCAGACCCAATTAGACTAGTCCTTACATCATCAAATCTATCTGGTCAGGTGGAGCGGTTATTCTCATGGACCTAGATGGCCTGGAATTTTCACAACCAATCAATATGCAAGTTGAAGAAATATTACCCTTAAGAGACTCGCTAGGCCGAAAACCCGAAAAGGCGACCTAGGCAAAAGTTAGAGCATGAAAAATTAGAAACAAAGAAAAACTGAGCTCACAAGGCTGAAAACCCTAAAGGGCGACTTTGGCAAAAGTTAGAGTGCAAAATGAGAGAGTTAACACTCGAGTGAACTAGAACCAAACTACGTAAGGCCTGATTCCCATCTTTAGGATACGTAGGCAACTTCATCCTGAAGTTCGGTCGTAACCATCTTCATTTTGGGAAGAAAAGTTGATTATAATGCAGAGCAGTAGTGGTATGCAATCAGGGACAATTATGATCTTTTGATTCGAGATTGTACATCTTGAGAGTTTGATTCTGTGCGTGTCAGGTAGTGATTATTTTTTAAAATGGTTTTGGAAAGTTTTAATAAAAGTTAATTTTTCTCAAAATTTTACATTTTATAACTAATACCATTTTGGGACCAAAAGGACAATTTTTAGTGCTCACAACTTTAATTCCATTGATTTCAACACAAATATATTCTCCAGCTCTCTAAACTAAATCAAAATTGTTTTTACATCATAAAACTTGAAAAGAAAGGTCAAAGCAATAAACTAGGGGCATAGGTGAGTCAGGTGCTCCTGCGTCTTCTACTCGTGCTTGCGGAAGCCTCTGTAGCCAAAGTTATCCCAGCTTGTGCTTTATCGTCGAACCAAGCCAAGCACTCGCCAGAAATGGCATAATTGAAACTAGGGGCACGGGCCAGAAGCTCTCTTGTCCTCCAGGCAGCAAGGTACCGAGTTAAGTGTGAAACACGAATCGGAAAAGGAGTCGGGTATTCTACCCCCTCGTCTGGACGGGTTTGATCATGCTCAAACTGGCGTCTGAACTAGAAGGGAAAGTAGAACACGCAGTGTGTGAGGCCAATTAACTGTATGCCTAGCTGTCGAGACATGTTGTAACTTATCTCAGTCAGATTGAACCCGAGGCAATGCCAAGCTATGTCAGCTGCAAATCTGCTGCACATCTAGTTGCACCATCCCTTATTAGGATAGTCCACTAGTCGCTGGTGGAAAAAATAAACTCGGGCTGAATATTTGAGACGAGGGTCCACCACTTTCAGCTTATCCATGAGCCATACCTGGGAAGGGATGAAAAATAAGAGAGATTAAAGAATAAAGAGATGTGCATGGAGAGAAAAGTAAATAAAGGGCTTTTAAGTACCGAGTGATATGCGAGACATATATCAGAAAGGATGGGAAATAATACCTGAACAAGTAGTGGACTCCCCGCAAATCTGGTGGTCTCTCGCCGATCAAAAGTATCTAAACCCATCAGGGTCTCGGCCAGTGCTAAACCGATGTAACTCTTACCCTCTTTCAAGCATTGGGCCACTTCGATCAACCGAATGTTGGCTCTCCCACAACTAGGGACAAGAAGAAAATGTGCAAGCATGCATAAGCAAAGGACATGTTGCCAAAAACCTAGCTAGAGAGGGTCACCTCTATCATCAATGTCAGAGAATTGATGAATCAAGCTGGGTATATCTAGCTCTCCGTCATGGGCCAAAGATCGAGCTTCGTGCAGAATGAGCCCACGCATTTGTCCCAAAGCTTGGGAATGGCCAAAACGGGGCTAAAGCATAATTTCCACATCGCACCAGATTCCATCAACACTCAAAATTCTTCAAGAGTCAGGCACATTTCCTGTGCGCCGAAGCAAAACACATGCATAACCGAGTCCCAACATCGGATCGCGGCATGGAGAAACGAAAAACAAAGTGAAGTACGGCTTAACGGAAAAAGCGCGTTTATGCCGAAACCTCAGAAATTTACCTTTTCTGTGCTGTCTAAAGTGGCTATCCAATCGTGAGCTTCTCGGCAAGAAGTATCTCCATTTGTGGGAGAAACAGTAACAGAAATGAGGTTCTGGTGAAGAAATCATGAAGAAAGACTTTTTATAGAAGATATGGCTGTCAGTGGAGGCCAACAGTCAACCACCTAGTGGATCCATCACAAGTGGCCAGGCGCCCACTTTTACTGGCCTACCGCCCACTTATGTGACCTACTGTCCACTTGTGGGCCTGGCAGTTTTAGCAGTCTGGTTTTGTTTTGATCTTTGTGTTTTAAGGTCTTATTTTGAGTCTTTTGGTTTTAGCAAGTGTACATAGCTGTGTTTAGTTATTTTTATTTTTATTTTTTTTTTTTACTTATCGAGTTGTATTTTGGTCATTGGTCGGCTCATTATCCAATTAAGAACATCGTTCCAATACAATTTGTTTTTATTCTATGCAAATATGGTGCTCATGATGCAAAAACAATAACTCTTTTCATAAAACTGCAGGGTTTTTCCCCAATCATAGTTTTTACAAAAGGGAATACGAGTTTTCAAAAGCAAAAGTAAAATCCTAACTGAAGCTATACATATGTTGAACTACCAAAATAAAATAAACTAAGCAAAAAAGTATAAAAATCGACGCCAGTCATGTAAAGCTCGAGAGGCCCTCTTCGTCTTCTTATTCGGAGGGGACTCAAGGGCACTGTCTCCATTAGCACCGCTATCAGAATCAGACTCTGAGCCAAAGCCAATATCATCATCTCCATTTCCTGCCTTAGAGCCAACCTCAGCATCATCTCTGCTCCCTAACCCCGAGCCAGCATCATCGCCCTCACTCTCAAACGACTCAGAATGTCGACTCACTGCCTCCTCGAAGTCACTAGTCTTGGTATCATCGTCACTCAAAATTGGCTCCGAGGAGCAGCTCCGACCCCTAGCACCCTGTCTCTGCCTCGACCTCGGCATTCATCTCGGCTGCGTGCTGGGGCCTGTCTACCTCTCATCTCTGCCACTGGAGGAGGTGTTGCCGGTGCTGGGGTTACCGCTAGTGCTGGTGTCCTCAGTACTGATGGGATCTGAAAAACAAGTGTCGACGTATTAGATACAATGTATGTATTGTTGTTAGCGAATGCAGTATGCGAAATGAGTGAAAAAAGTACAGTATGAGTACAGTGTGTCAGTGCAGTGAATCAGTGCAATGTGGAGTGGTGTGAATGTTATGGTATGAGTATTAGTGAACCAGTGGGAATATGATAATGTGGTGCACAATAGTGTGAGGTAGCAGTGAAATGTATGAGGAAAATAGGAGAAAATACCTGGATGCCGTAGAAACTAAGCAACGTCTCTCTCCTCTGCACCATGCCAACCAGAGAAGCAACCAGTTAAAGGAGGCCCTCTGTGTACTCTGGGGGCGCCTGCAAGTGAATTTGAACATTAATATTTGGAAATGGAAAATGTGGGATGCAAGTTGAAAGTGTGATCCATACCTGAAGTGTGCCTGGAGCTCTGACATACCCTTCCCTTGCCTCAGGTGGCTCTATCGGAATCTGATAGGCTATCCCAATCAGCCGCCAACATGTAAGTGCAGTGGGAATCACCGGCCAACTAGCAACCTGCACAACGAGAGAGGCCCCCCCAATATCAGCCTCGGTCTCCTAAGCAGCTTCAGTCGCTAAGGGAGCACCTGTTGCAACACCCGCGCGAACTCCAATCAGAGGCGGCATGAGATAAGTCTGGATGAAAGTCGCATAATCGCCTTCCACTCTGAAATAGTTGGCATCCAGCCCCACTATAAACTGAATAATAGCCTCGGCTAAGAGGCTATCAGCTATAGCGATCCCGGTTGTCCCTTTACTGTTCTGTTGTATTCCGGACTCAGTTCCGTGGAGTTGATAGTTGTATCTACCTTGTTGTCATCCTTTAATTTCATTTGTTCGGGTTTTAGGATGTATTGGGCAGAGTTGTTACAGGTTGGTTAGGCTTTGGTTTCAATTCTTTGTTGCCCAGTTTTTAGTCTGCTCGAGCGGGTCTTCTTGCGCTCGAGTAGAGATTGCACGCTCCCAGTATTTTGGTGCTCTGCAGAACTTCTGCAAGCATGTTTTTCACACTCAAGCGGGTTTCTTTACACTCGAGCGGTGGCGCTCGAGCGGGTAGTACTTTTTGGTGTAAGTTCTGAGAGGGGGAAATCTACGCTCGAGCGGACTGGTTTTCGCGCTCGAACGGATGTACTTTATTCTTGTGTCTTGGCGCTCAAGCGGGCCTTCTTGCGCTCGAGCGTACCTAATTTTTTGTTCTTGACGCTCGAGCGTTGTGTTCTCCGCTCGAGCGGGAATGTCGTATATCAGTTGGCAGCTGAGCATTTTAAAATCATTTTTTACATTCTCTCTCTCTCTCTTACTTTCTAAAAAGACTTTTTGAGAGTTCCTCTCTCTAGAAACTCTCTTCTCTCTAGGGTTTGATCTAGTTAGAGTGCTTCCCTTCCCTTTGACCTTTGTGAGAGTTGGGTTGATCATCGAGGGCTACGTTTTGATCCGAGAATATTGAGTTTTGGAGCACGTTGAGTTTCTTCATCTTCTTTCCTTGAGCTCCGAATTTAAGATAAGGATTCCTACTCAACCTTATAGGTTTTAACCTAGATTTTGAGCTTATTGTTTAAATGGTTGATTTTGGGACTTAGGGTTTCAAAATGTGTTAAAGAGGGTTTTGTGATTTTGGGCTCTTAATATGTATTTTGGGTTTCAAAATGATGATATAGTTGTTGGTTGGTGATATTTGAACCTTTTGAGTTAATATTGAGAGTTGGGGGTAAAAGCCCTAATTTGTTGTTTAAAATTAATTGGTATAATTAATTTGGGAAAATTGTAGCTATATGGAATTGAGTTGGAAATAATGAAAATGGTTCATTATATGGTAGAATAGTGGAGTTAGATTTATTAATCGCTCACTTTTGAAAACATTGATATTTTATCTGTTGGAGCTTTTATTATCTGTTTAGAAATAATTGATTGGGCTACCGGTGGAGGGTAGTTTTGATTGTTGTAGACAATGCATGATGATTAGGCAAACTAAAACTAATCAATTGGATATGTCATAGAGTGTGACGGTTGGTAGAATACATTAACGCTATGTATTGATTGATTGTGTATATGACCTTTGTATATACACGTTGTGTGTGTGGGAGGAGATAGGGGATGTACTCCACGGTTTAGGGAAAGATAGGTGATAGACCTCTAAACCGGATGTTGTTTGGGAAGAGATAGGGGATGGACTCCACCGATATAGCTCATATGCTTGTCAGATAATGTGTTGATACGGCTCATATGCTTATCTTTGGAAGTGTTGATACGGCTCATATGCTTATCATTGGAAGTGTTGATATAGCTAATATGCATATCTGTTGAAATGTAGATACAGTTTGTATGCTTATTTGTTGAGATGTTGATACAACTAGTATGTTTATCTATTGTAAAATGGGAAATGTTTAATATGAGTCACTGTCTCATATAAGTGGTTGGCCAGGTTCTGAGCCGTTGATGTAAATTGTGAAATTGATAAGAAATGGAAATTGAAATGAAACATGAACATAGTGGTCATGAAATGGAAATGGGTTATGAATTGGTTTATGGAAATTGAACATTTATCAATTGCTAATGTCTTAGTCAGTGCTCATACTGTGTTTAGCATATCTCTACTGGACGTTGGCTCACCCTTTATGGGATATTATTTTCAGGTATAGGTAGTATGCCACCTCCAAGGACATAGCTTGGATAATGATGAGAGTTGAAGACTCTTTTTTTGTTTATTTTGTTTGTATTACATGTATATCAAGCCAAGGGCTATTTTGTATAGAGTTAGTACTCTTCTTTTGTGTAACCAGGTGTTGACTTGGAAAGCTGTAAGCCCTTTAGGCATTTGCTTTTGTTGTTAACATGTAATACAGTTGTAAGAATTACTCTGATGAATAGAAATGGTTGGTTTCTTTTATATCAATGCATGTCTAAAGTGATGGGTTTTATGTATTATTTTGAGGGCGTTACATCAGCTGTCCTTATGGATGCTGGGGGTGGCATAGAAACGACTGGGATGGGTGAGCCCAGAGTCTGGCATATGAAACGCTCACCCAAGAACTAGGCCCAGCAAAATGGGCCCTTCAATAAAATCCAGTACCGAGACGTGGCCCAAGCTCCAGCATTCTAGTCCCTCACTCCGACTGACATTATCGCCCAAAGCTGCCACGTGATCTGCAAATAGAGAATGTACAGAATGTTAGTTGCTGTCAGTTGTTGGAGTGTGAATTAGAACAGTAGCAATAGGAGTCAAGCAAAAATGACCATAAATTTCAGGTTACCTTGCCGGCTGCAACTATGTCAAAGTATTGGCGAAAGAAGGTGAAGGTAATATCATCACGGCTTCGATGCCGGCACCGGCCGTTATATCGTCATGAGTAAGGCACGGTTGGAGGGATCTCATTCACTGGCTCTGGAGCCAGAGCCGAGAAATAAGCATAAACCCATAACTGCAAGAAAAGGTCAGCAGTGTTATCAATAATGTGTCAACAGATATAAAATAGAAAATGCAAAGTAGAAAGCACAATGTGTCAACAGATATCAAATAGAAAGTGCCAAGCATAAAGCACAATGTGTCAACAGAAAGTGAAAAGTAGAAAGGTGTTGTGTATATCTCACAGGCTCTCCAGCAGCCTTCGACCCGCTCTCTCTTTATGCGAGAAGTGGAACTCATATAGCCGTAGAGTGTGGCGAGGTCAACTCCACCCCAGTTGTAAAACCAGGCCCGGGGTAGGGTCACAAGGGCGCTCAGTAAGTACAAACCCATGGTGTTCCACCTGCTCATGAACAAGGTGATACCAAGGAGGAACATCAAGAAGCCCCAGACGTACTGCTCTACCTCCTTCTGTGTCTCGGGCTGGCTCCCACGGAAGTGCTCAGAGAACCAGCTGTATCTAACCATCGCTGGCCTGTATAGAGGTGGGCTCACTCCAAGCAAGTAGATCCAAGCTGCCTCCCACCCACCCACATCCATATCAAAGGGGATCAGATCACCCCTACTCCTAAACCTGTGACCATCGAGAAGTTGTAGAGGGTCATTATCATCTCCCCAGCAGAAGAGAAGTGGAAAGAGTTGGTGGTATCCCACCACCTCTCCACCAATGCTCCGAGTAGGGCCTGGCTAGCCATATGTCGTGAGAGCCCGGTGCAAAATAAGCCAAAGCCAGCCTCATCAACAAGGTCGCAGACCTCGGGCGGGAGCTCATGATACCAATCTCTAGTCGTCACTGCCCCGTTACCCCTACAAGAACAGGAGTCCCTCTGTGGCAGAGAAAAAGTGAATCAGATGAAAGACAATGATAAAAGAGCAGTCAGATGAAAGGCAGTGCAAAAAATACAGTCAAATGAAAGGCAAGAAAGCATGAACCTAAAGTCCTTACCTCAGTAACGCTGTAAGAAAGGTGGGAGTCCGGCTCTCTCAGCAAGATATCCTCTGATACGCTATCAGCAAAATCGTCAAAGCGCATCATGCCTCTAGGCGCCATCATGTGCGTGCAAGGGTGATAAGTGACTAGATCAAAGGGACTTATCCTCAATGGTAGTGGCTCAGGCTCGAGCCCTGGAGCGAACTCTGCCTCGAAGTCAGCGGCAATGTCCTCTGCCGCCTCGCCGGTCTCAACGATCGCCGGCTCCTCGACCTCTATGGGTGAAAGTGTAGGTGGAACCTTGGGAGGACCATCATCATGAGGAATGTCCTCTGCCATTTGAAAAGTGGGTGAAGACTAGTGAAGAAAATGAAGAAAACGAGGGAAAACTTGGAAAAAGTCAATCCTATGAGAGAGAAAATGGGAGAAAAAGTCAAAACTCAGGAAAGTCCACAAAACCCAAGAGAAACTCTAGAGGAACAAGCCCAAAGTGTTGAAAACTTGAGAAAATTAACGAAAACAAAATCTGATCGATTCAAAGTGTAGAGGATCAAAGAGGGTTTACGAATAAAGTTTGCATGGGGCGTTGGAAAACGCGTACAAAGCACAAATCTAGAGAGAGAGGGAGAGTGATTTCAGCCTTGGGTGTGTGAGGAAATGAGGTGTGGTGATGTGTTTAAAAAGACCAGTGTCGAAATGACAAATCTATCCCCAAAATTGCATTAGTGGCCGGTCGCCCACTATTAGTGGTCGGCAGCCCTCTTTTGTGGCCTAGTACTGGTTTTGTTCCTCTTTTGTCCTAACCGTGTATGGGAAGCTTTCTTTTGGGTCTAGATTGATTTTTGAGGAGCTCGAAACTGTGTTCCGATTGCGCCGTTCCCAATACTCGTTGTGTTCTAGCACGCGAATGTGCTCCACTTGCCAATATGAACAAGGTGTATCCTTTTTGAGCATTTTGCAAAGTCCGTAAGTCAAAGGTTGTTGCCGAACATTATTTTTGTTCTTTTTGTCAAGTTACATATTTGTTACTTTCTTTTGCATAAAACATGTACTTCCGCATGCTTTTTCATCTTGCTTTCGAATCTTGCAAAGAGCATGCTTTCGTTTTGAACATGCTTTTGATTCATGTATAGAACATGCTTGCAATCTTGTAAAGAACATGCTTTCGATTCTTGCATGGAACATGCTTTTAATTAACGTCATATGTCGGTTGTCTATCTTGCATTAAACATGCGTTGTCACTGTATTGATTTTCAATTTTGTTTACTTTGTGCATCTATCGCACCCACTCACTTTTTGCATCTATAGAGTTATCTCAGGATGTGTGAAATGTGACCTTGAGCCATTTTTCTCCTCTTCTCACGATTTCAGTGTGATTAGAGTATCTCAGGATGCGTGAAATGCGATCCTGAGTGGTTTTTCTCCTCTTCTCACGATTTCAACGTGATTAAAGTATCTCAGGACGCATGAAACACGACCTTGAGCAGTTTTTATCTCAGGACACGTGAAACGCGACCCTGAGCGATTTTTATCTCAGGACACTGACCTTGAGCGGTTTCTCTCCTCTTCTCACGATTTCAACGTGGGTAGAGGTATCTCACGATGCGTGAAATGCGACCTTGAGTGGTTTCTCCCCTCTTCGCATGATTTCGGCGTGGTTAGAGTTTGTTTTTAGTTCTTTCCACGTGAAATGTGGTTGGACTTCTTGTTTTTGTTTAGTGCATTATTTTGTTATTGCTTATTGCATCTGTTATTACTTAGTGCATCATCTTGCATGATCATGAATTTTCAAAATAGCCGGCTTCGCGAAGCGTGTGAGTCCAGCTTTCAAAGTATATTTTTCGTGCATATCATTTGCATCATGCCCCTAAACTACGCTACTTTGATTCCTTGCAAAGGGATACGTAGGCAACTTGCGAGCTCAACCAATTTAATTTATGTCTTAATTGTTTGTCCAAATCTTATAGCCTTGTCAAAATAGGTCATCTTCGGGCTTTGACATTCACTCATATCATGTCATGACTCCGAGCTCTATCAAAGAGGGGCAACTGTAGACACCCCATCTTTTATCGCCCTTAAGACTTAGGGGCCACTAATTGACCACTCAATGATGAGTGTATAAACTTGTCAAATGCTTGATTTGCTCAGCAGAAAACCTCAGTTTTGAACCTACAAAACATGTGCCTTGTTTTGGACCAAAACAGTAGTTTTTCAGGCCTGTGCATCCAAGGATCTGCAGACCCACTATTGATGGCTTGTTGGCCACTTGTATAAATTTTTAAATCTTTTTGTCGACTGTGCCAACTGTCTCCACAAATGTATGCACTATACCAGCTGTGTTTGTATAGATATTTTTGAGGTGGTCTCATATATTTCTATATATAGATGACTCCTTCTCATTTTTTTAGGGTTAGAAAATTTTGGAGAGCAAAAGTTTTGGAAAATATTTCTCTCTCTACATTTATCTCTCTAACTTGCAACTTACATAACCTTTGCCTAGACAATCTAAACCAAACCTTGAAGGATCTTTGCTGAGGTGCTTAAGCTTGCATTTTAGCACTTGAGAGTGTGAAATTAGTGGTTTGGGAATTCAATGGATCATTTCTTTTCAAGAGATACACATTCTAGTTCTTTTGTACCATCTCTTTCTCATCTTTTCTTGCTGTTTTTAAGTTGTTTATCACCTGTATTTTTGGGCTGAAACTTGTAGTTTAAAGCCATTAAAGGTAGAGGGGTGGATCACCTTTCTTTGAACCTTGTTTCATAGGCTTTTACCCTTGTGTTTCCCACCTTTTTATTAACTTTTTTTGAACTTTTTACCACTAGTTTTCAGAGTTTTCTAAAGGCTAAAAATCATTTTTTGAAGTCCCAAAAATGAAGGGGGTAGCCTCCCCTCTTTGTGCTTGTTTATTAGCTTAATTACTCCATGTTTTTAGCTTACTCTTTTAGTTGTTTGTACTTTAATTCCAGGATTGTTTTGAGCTAATTTAGGACTGTTTTTATGTGTTAGTTTCATTTATACTTTTTATTGCATGCTTATAGTGTAATGGTCCCCATAGACTTGGTCGTTTAGGCCTTAGCCACCAGCCTATTTGAGTTGATAGCATTTATTTCTTACTTTCTATACTTGTGTTCACCTCTAAGCATCTCTACAATCTCCCTCCTTTCTTGGCCTTTTCTCTTTGTTTTGAGAGTTGCTCCAAAAGGAGTGTTGTTTAAGCTTTAAGGGTGATATTGTGCTTAATGGTTTAATCCCTTTGGGGGTTCATTACAAATGGCATGATCTCCCTCTCATGCCTAAAACAATATTTGGTTTGACACTTCTCACTAATAGTGGACTTAAAGCTCATTATTGGACCTAATTGACTAATGAATGGGATAATTAAAATAGAGTAATAAAATTGGAATTAAAATGAAGCAAGATAATAAAGTGGTTTGGGTTCAATCGGACGTCAATTGAATCTATTGAGTCTTGAGTCGTTTCATACTTGTTAATGATGAAAACATTTCAAGAGTCAATGTCAACCCCTTCCCTTGATCAATCCATGATAGGGAGGAGGTTTTGTTGGTCTTTCCTTACCATTTATTCAAATTGTATCCCTTGGTTTATAAGTCATCACGCAATCAAATTGCGTCGATTGATGGCTTATGAATCAAGCCTACCCCTCCTTTGAGCTGTTTGATAATAAGGAGAGACAAGGTAGACAAACATCTCCTGAGAATGCTCTGTTTGTTTTCTGTTGCAGTAGGAGAAATTCAACATTAGTGGCCGGTCGGCCACTACTTCTGGCCTGTCGGCCACTTTTTCTAACAAGACAGTGTACTGTTTCCTGCAGAACAAAGCAAAAACTGAGGTGAAAAGTCAATACAATCTCCTGACTGTGCAACAGAAGCATTCTGGTAGCAAAATGGAGAGCATTTTCAGGTGGAAATCCACATCCATGCATGAACCATCCCTCGATTCTCGGGATCCATTAAAATAATGTTGTAATAGTAATATGATGTACTTAAAGTAGCAGACTTGTAACTAATTAGTTAGTTTAGTTAGAATAACTAGTTAGTTTTGTTTTGTATTTAATTAATTAGATAAAGTAGTTAGTTAATTTGTGGTGTTGTAATAATTAGCTAGCATAGTTAATTTATTTCATTTGGGTTGTAATAGATTAGTTAATTCGTAGTAATTAGCTAGGGCGTTCATTCAGACCCTCTTGCGCGAGGGCAAAAATGTAATAATGTCTATGTCTTCCGACCCCACGTCTTTTTCCCTTTTATTTACTCACTTATGATGGGTAGCTTAGAACATCATGTTTCTTTTAACATTTCCCAAGTTTGCATCCATTTGTTTTGCATGCATAAGGTTTGGCTTATCATTCTAACTAAGCATCGTACTTTACATACTTCGTTGAAAACGTGTTGAAAACTACATGCTATCAAGTATTTCAAATGTCATACTAGTAGCCAAGCCTATTAATTACATCTTGTATGTGTTGCATTAGCCATATTTTGCATTAGTTAAGACCATGCATTTTTCTAACTAGTTTCTCTTTTGGCTCGCCTCGGGAATTGGGGTAAGCATGTATTGCTTTAGCATATTGCATGCGTGTGATTGTCGCCGTGATAAACATGAATACCATGAGACTAAGTACTTAAATGTTATATCTGCTTGAATGACTGTGGATGTAGGCTAATTGCTTGAATTGGAATAATTTGAGTAATGTGCATATGAGATCACTTTTTCAAGTGGTACATATTCGAAACAATTTTCAAAAAACAAACTTGAAATCAAATGTTATAATTTTTGCAAAATAGTCTATACTTGTGTGCAACACATAGTAAAGTTAGTCTAATAATCAGAACAAGAGTATATAATGTAAATAAGAATCACACCATGATTAGTAGATGCTGATCTTTGATCGGGCGAGTGGGGTGCTCAATTCATGACCTTCCCCTCTCGTACCTAAGTTCCCGAGCCGAGACACTTTGGTGATGACAGATAAGTGGCCTTTGGTAGGAGTCTCGGGTTTCCTAAATTTCCCAAAAACATTTAGGTGCAACTCTGCATCTGGCAAAGTAGTCCATTTTTGGCATTTTGATTCAAAATTGATTTTCCAAAAAGAATTACCAGATTTGGACTCATTTGTGTTTATCTATTTCACATTCACTTGTGAAATTAGATTCAGAACCACGAGAGTCCGAACTGTAGGGCTAGTCATATCTAAAAGGAACACGAAAAGTCAAGCTACACTGAGATCATGACTCGTCGATTTCATATAACCAGGACCCAGCTGTCCACTTTCCTGAGGATCAAGAACCAAGAATCCAGTTCTTTAAGCACCTCAGCCAAAATCACTCCTCTAGCCGAGGTTATGGCCTCGTTATTTCAAGAATTTCAAGAGTTCAACTGTGCATGAGCTGTCACACACACTCCACCGTTTTCTCCATGTGTCCCTTCTTCGTTGGTTCATACCTGACACGCGCTATCAGGTCGCGTCACTTCTGCCCACTGTGGACGCGCCCTCGAGGGCTTACTTTTCCACAGTTCGAACTCAAAATGTCACGGTTCTGAATCTAATCTCACAATGTGCGATGTGAGATTGATAAATCACCAAAGAGTCTAAATCCGGCAAATCGTTTTGAAAAATAGATTTTTAAGAAAGAAGTACCAAACATGGACTGCTTTGCCAGATATAGAGTCGCCACCTAAATATTTATTTTGGGGGAATTTAGAAAACCCTGACTCGTTGCCTAAGGCCACGTGTCCGTCATCACCAAAGTTACCTCGGCTCGGGAACTTGGGTACGATCGGGGAAGGTCATCTATGAGCACCCTCGCTCGCCCGATCCGAAGATCGGCCTGTACTAAGCATGATATCGAGTTTTGAAAACATATGTGTTCTTATTCTAGTTAATTAGCTAGAATTTACTATGTGATACGCACAACACACAAGTATAGACTAGATCGCCTAATTTGGAACAAAGCATCGCATATCCGTTTGTTTGGAAATGGTTTGAAGTTTACTACTCGCAAGTAGGCTAAAACACGAATTTCAATGAATTATTCCAATTCAAGCAACCCAACCTTCACCCACAGGTATTCAGGCAGTTATATCACATAAGCAAATAGCCTCATGGTAAGCATGCTGTCGTGTTAACACTCACATACATGCAAGATGCTAAAGCATAAATACTCACAGTGTACTCCGAGCCAAAACAAGGAATATGTTAGTAATCAAATGTATGATCCAAATCCATGTTAAGATGGCTAATCAATCGCAGGCAAAATGCAACTAGAATAGGCTCGGCTAATTTAAAATGGCATATGAGATGTGACAATTCAACACATGTATTCAAATTGGAATTAAAATACTATGCAGTTAGTATGATACGCCGAGTCCGGTGCATGCAATACTGATGAATGATGCATAAGGATGCTAATTGAAACGTGCCCTAGAACTAACCATTGTAAGCGGTTAAGTAAAATTGAGAAAGAATTAAATGTTGGAAGACATGCATCACACACACGCACGCTTATTACACAATTGTGCCCTCTCGATTGAGGGACCGAAAGAATAATACAAATTAATTAACTAACAAGCTAATTAAATATTACACAACGCTTAACTAATTAAACAGATTAATTAAGCTAAGAAAGCAGTAAAACAGCCTAGGGAAGAGGGACAGATGCATGAGTACTCGGCTTCGCTCGAAAATCCGTCGCCATGCTCATGCTGCCTCTGTTTACACTGATCTGTACTTCTGAAAACTTCACAAGTCCCAAGGAAGCTTCAGAATCACTCCCTGAGCACAGTGGGATGTCACCGACCAAGAGAAAACAACACTGGCCATGGATTTATGATCATCGACCAAAAATGGGATCACCGGCATTATTTTGGTAGTCGGCCGGCACTGAAAGTTGCCGACCGACTATTTCCTCCTACAGAACACTGGTTTGCTACAATAGAGGACAGACAGAACATGGCGATGCATTTTCAAAGCAATTTATGCACTACCACCCTTCTCAGCATGTTTGATCAAGAGGCAAGACTATAGCGATCCCGGTATTCCCTGTTGTTGTTTAACTGTAATCCGGACTCGGTTCCGTAGATTCGTTGTTGTCTTATCCTCATTTCTATCCCTTACTCTTTGTGTTAGAGTTTTGGGTTGTGTTGGGCAAGTTGGGAATAAGTTGGTTGTGTTTTAAAGCTTAGAAATTTTGCCCAGGCTTTGGTCTCTCCGCTCGAGCGGCGATTTGATGCTCGAGCGGGCTTTTGTTGTTGCCTCTCCGCTCGAGCGGCAGTTTTGACGCTCGAGCATGAATTTCCTTCTCTCAGCATTTTGGACGTCTGCAGAAAATTCTGGGAGAGTGCATCCGGCGCTCGAGCGGATCTTTGGACGCTCGAGCGTGAACCTGTGTCTGACGCTCGAGTGGGGTGTTGTACGCTCGAGCGGACCTGTTTTTATATCAGTCCGTGAAATCACTTTTTTTGTTCACTTTTTGATTTCCTTTCTCTCTCTTACTTTTTCAAAACCTCCATTGGAGAGCACCTCACTCTAAAACCTAACTTCTCTCTTAGGATTGATCTAGTTAGAGTATCTTCCTACCCTTTTGACTTTGTAAAAGTTGTGTTGATCATCGAGGGCTTCGTTTTGATCCAAGAAATTTGGGATTTGGAGCACTTCCGAGTTTTGCTCTTCTTCTCCTTGAGTTCTACATTTGAGGTAGGGATTTCCTTGTTCTTTTTCAATACTTCGTCTATAGATAGACATGTGGTAGTTTTGTATTGCATGAAAACCATACCTATGTTGGGTTTGTTTGAAAATCATGAGGAAACCTAGAGTTGGTTGATTAAAAATGGATTTATTGTCTTTGGTTGTTCATTTGACTATTTGTGGCATAAAATAGCATGTTGTTGTTGTTGAAATATAGAAAAGCCCTAATTTATATGTGTCATGATAAATTTAAAAGAGGGGTTTTGTTCTTTGGGCAAATACTTGTGTATTTTGTGTCTCAAATGAGGTCTTTGTTGTTTATTGTTGATGATCGAACCTTTTGGTCAATGTTGAGGAAGAGGGAGAAAAACCCTAACTTAATAATTATGACTTAATTTGCATAATTAATTTGGAAGGTTATGAAAGGAACGGAATTGATTTTGGGGAAATGAGAAAAGTGTTTTTGGAATAAGTGGTGGAACATGTTGCTTTTGAAAGTGAAGAATGAAACTTTAACTCTATGTGAGTCTTAGAAAATAAATATGGGAATTGGATTGTTGTATCATGCATGTCGAGTACGTATAGTTGGGGAAATTAATTTGTAGCTACTATGCTTGGGTTGTTGATGGGTTTGGGATCTCATGATAATTGAGTCTGTTAATAGATGTACAATATACATGCATCTAGAGGTTTTGTCCTTGGTCATCGGTGGAGGATGACGTGGTTGTGTTGAATTGTCGTGTATGCATTATCCCATTATTGATTGAATGTCGCATGTGATAAAGTGTTGAGATACATTATATGTGTATGCTTGCTCAGGAGGAGGTAGTTATGTGTTCATACATTTTAACACATTACTTGCATCATGATGGTTTGTGTATATGTGTTACACATGTTGGTTATGCCCTGTTGCACTTCGATTGGTGGTGTTATACCTTGCGCTAAGAATCAGAGGTACCGTGACCTTCCAACTAGCGCCTGGAGAACTGACTGCGCTGAGAATATAAGGCACCATACCCTTCCAGCTAGCGCCTGGTAAACTGGCATGTTGTTGTGAGAGGTGTATCTTTGGCTTACTACGCACATAGCTAGTAGGGCAAAGTTCTGTTGTTGATGTTCCAGTGTGTTTGGGAATATCATAGATTGTGTTGATTACGGTTTTGGAGGGCCGAGTTGCCTCATTGGTTTGTCTTATGCATGTTTGTGAGTTGTTATCTCCCCTTTTATAACGATGCATGTATAGGTTTGATTGTATCAGGAGGAAGCCAAAATGTCTTTTTTTTGTCTTTTGGAAAGTATGAAGGAGAATGGATATTTTTAAGAAATATATATATGTTTTGAAAAGGATATGTCTGTGTATGTTTGGAAAATGGAAGAGAGTAGTGGGCTTAGTGAATTTATTTCCTAAGGTATTGTTAACGTTATGAAAGTTTGGGAACGAGGATTAATGAGAAGATAAGAAAGTTGAATCGCCTATGGCGTTGATTGAAATGGTTGTTTTCAAGAAAAGTTCATACATATATATATTTTGTATAAACTATCACATTACTATTCTAGTATGAGAACGAGCATTCATGATCATAGCTATCTGTAAGTTGTTATTGTTGAAGGCCATGTTGAGATCCCTACTGGACTATATGTTCATCCCACGTTGTTGAATCTTTTTCAGGTGTTTAGCAGGATGAACTACAAGATTTGGGTCTTCTTGTTTGTTGGCCACGGGGCCTCTTTGTTGTAGGCGGAATACCCTATATGTAAAAGGGTTGTACCCTTCATTTGATTATTTAAATGTTGTAAGCCTGAGGGCAACTTATTCAGAATACTCATGTTGTATTTAATTAGCATTCGAAAGAGAGAGTTGCTGTTCACTCCTTTTAGTTGAACATTTGAGTTTATTTCCGCATGTTGCCTTTGAAATTGAATTAAGTTAATGAACTTGGTAATTGTGTGGGTGAAAATCTGACCACACTGCCTACTTAGTAACCAGCTGGAGAGCACAGGCAGAATAGATGGCTTCAGTAACCTGTAACAGAAAGAAAAGGCTCTGGCGGTGGTTCTTCCACCCGGGGGCACTCCGACGATCAAGTCAGTATATCTCTCAAAGATAATCAAGTGCAAAACTTAATACTCAAAACATAAATTGCATACCTTAGACCCACGGGGGTGCCTCTCTTTTATAATATACTCAATCCAAGTCCCACTAGAAGTATGACTTCTATGCACTCCAATTCTGTGCTTACTTTGGACTCCTCAAGAGATAAAGATAAACTCCCTAAGAGCTTTATCCTTATCTTGGTTAAGTCCCCTCTTCGTCTTAGGACTCTTGTCCCTTATTCGTTTATCTCGGATTCCGATATCTTCGGAGATAACCTCGGCAACACCGAGATCACCTCGGCCTAACTACCACGACACGTGGCACCTCGGCTGACACGTCGGCGTCACCATGCCACGTGTTGGTATTCAGAAAATATATCCCCACAGTAATGATTTCGAGTAATAAAAAGTGGGGCGTGACAAAGACAACGCACACACAATGCTATGCAACCTAAGCATGGAAACAAGCATGCAAACCACTCAAGCATGTGAACAAGCATGCAAACATGCAAGCATGTAATCAACATATCGAATACATGACAAGATGCAAGCTAACAAGGATGCAAAATGCAACTTAAGCATGCAACGACATGCGATGAGCAAAGTATTCAACAACATGCAAAGGATGGACTTACACTAAGAAGGACAGCTCTCTAATAGGTCCAAAACAGTGGCCAAAATGCTGAGAAATGGTGGACAAATATACGTACAAACATGCATGCTAAATGATCCAATACTTAAGCACAAAAGGACAACTTTTAAGAACACTTAAAAGAAGAGAAACATGGACAAATGGCATACATTGTAAGCTCTAAAATCATATTAGAAATGGTGCCAAACCAACTAAACAAATCAAGCAAAGCATGCAACCAAGCCCAAAATTTGGAAACTAGCTACGGGACTCGAACCAAGACTATATGAAGCAAACCCCAAAGGGCCATGGGGACCTAAAACAGTCCCAAGGCAGGTCTAATCAAGACCAAAAACCCACTTAGATAGCATCTAAATAGCCTACACATGATGGCATACACAATGGTCCAAACATGGAGCATAAAACAACAACTCTTTCAAGCATTAAAGGGGCATCAAATGTAAGTAAACAAGCATGCCATATGGACTGAAATGAAATGGTAAGTGACTCCAAATCACTTAAATAAGCCAAGTAATGCATGCTATGGGGTTCAAAATTCAAAGCCTTCAAGCTAGATTGCATGGTAGCTACACAAAGCAAGTCATGGATGACTCAAACAACCAAAATCAGACCTTAAGCATACCAAAACATGGATAAAAACTCATTGAAGCCAGGCCAAAATCATGCTAAAAACACATGTTACAACATGACGCATGTTTAAGGCCAAAACATAGGATTACAAGACAAGTGTATGGAGCATACATGGCATGTCTAAACCAACTTAAAACAGTGCTATATCATGGCAAAACAAAGCCTAATGTATACTGAAATGGAGCTAAAACAAGCTAGGTAAACATGCTATAACACAAGCCATTTATGCAAGCATCAAAGACAACATGGAGAGGGGATAACCCTCTCCTATTTGGGACCTCAAAACTACCTCTCCACCACTGAAAATCCTCTAGATTTCAGTGGTAGAGAGGTCATGCAAAGACCAAAACAATGGCCAAAATTGATGGCCTAAAACAAGGCCTAAAAAGGCCTTGGAGGGGGGAAACAATCCCAAACCTCAAAGTGACCTTAAACAAAGTTCTAAAGCACACAAAATCAGAACTTTTATTAGTTTATAGCTAAGCTTAAAAACAGATGCAAGATAGGTTAAAATCTTGTGCAAAAATGGGGAATAAAAGAGATAGTTCTCACCCTTGAAGAACATCTTCAAGAACAGCAACTCCAGCAGGTTCCTTGGATCAAAACCAGCCCAAGAACCCTAACAACAACTCCTTAGAGCCTCAGCAACCAAGGATGGTGTAACACTAGGTGTCTTAGTGTAAAACTAAGAACAAAAACACCTTTAGGGCACAAAACACACACACAAATATAAAAAGAGGGAACTATAGAGATAGATAGATACAAAATCTTCTAACCTAAATTCCAGAACCTGGAGGAAGGAGGAGGGGCTCCCTCTTTATAGAGGTTCAAATCCTCAAGCTTCCAAGAGAAGCTAAACAAGAGGCAAATCCCTCCATACACGTGTATGGAAGGGGGCTAAAGTGGATGCCAGTTGTGACAGCTGGCATAAAATATCTGCCAAAAGCAGATGGAAAGGGGTCGGCTGAAAAATATGGTCGATTGACCAACAAAAATGGCCGGCCGACCAAAAACATTGCCGACCGACCAAAATATTTGTTCGGTAGCAAGAAAACAGAGCCGGTGGCCTCAAGCCAAGGCCAGTGAGGTGTGGGGATGGCCAACAAGCCATTCCTTGTCCTCAGAAGCAAAAACGAAAGTGTTTGGTGTACAACCAAGCACAAAATAAACAAGTCAAGAGGTCTTGAGGCAAGGCACGCGACCGAAACCTCCGAGAACTCAAGACGAACACAAACATGGATGATCATCTAATGTTCAAACGGTGACGTCCAAGTCTTGAGGACGGTCAAAAATGGGGTGTCTACACCCACGCCGCCTGACAAGCACGTCGTCCAAGGCATCTCATTATGTTTTGCCGCCTTCTCGTATTTTTGACAAAACTCCTCTTCTTCCTCTCTCAATCTCTTCACTTTTCAATCACAAAACCCTTCTTGTGCCTCAAATTTTCTCTCCAACGTTTCTCTCCCAAACCTCCATTTTCATGTTTTCAAGTTCCTGCCAGTGCTCCGTCCACCGCTTCCGGCGAAACATTCATTGCTTTGCTTTCACGATTGTCACTGTCTGACTCCGACAGCATCGCTCTGGCGTTGTTTCCTCGACCTTACTTGGTAAGTTCTCTAATTTGTTCTTTCAATTTTTCACTGTTCTTGAACATGATACTGTTATGAATCTATTTGTATCTCTCTCACTGCTCAAATTCCTTATTCATTCTCTGATTCCGATTGCCATACTTAAACATTGCACCTCAATTCTTGTTCTTGAATCTGCTTTACTGTTCTTCGTCATACTGGCCGTATACTATATCTATTAAATGCTCATGTGTTGCCATTAAATCTGTACTCCATTTTCTTTCATTATTTTCTAAACATTGCTTTGGATTTATCTGTCAAATGTCGTGAATTGATGCTTAACAGTTTGCCATTGCTCTTGATTATTGCACATTTGCACACACCTACTCAATGTTCATGAATTTGTAACTTTCCACATTTCTTGAATGTTGCTTTCTTGATTCTGAATCATGTTCCTTTCTGTTTTCTTGGCCTATTTTCCAGATTTTTGCCTTTGCACGTTTGTTTGCGTGCTTAGTTTTAGGCTTGGGATTTGCCTAGAAACCATATGTTTCAGGAAAAACTGAAACAAATTTCCCCTCAAATCTTCAAAATCTTTTCCCTAGTGTCTGTTTAGGGTCTAGCCGAGGTTCTCAAACCCATACCAGTGTCTTTTTTCTGAAATCTAGCACAAAGCACTTTAAGCCGACCTCAGGGGAATATTCAGGTAGAGGGTAGATACCCCGACCAAACTAGAGTACTTCCGTCAAGAGTTCTCCATCGCAGCTGACGTTCAAATTAGGTTGGCTAGGAAAGAGGACTCTATCATGCGTGATGGAGACTCCATGCCCTTCCTAGTAGTTACGTTCATTGAATGTGGACTTCGATTTCCCTTAGACATTCTTTTCTGAGAAGTCCTCCACTACTGCAAACTTAACCCCATGCAATTAGCTATCAACTCATATAAGGTTATCAATGGCATAATCGAACTGGCACGCCGAGAAAAAACTAGGATTATCCTAGCCAATATCCAGTTTTATTACACCATGTATGGCCTTAAGTCTTACAAAGGTTACACATATTACCTCAAGCCCAGATCTACTACCTTCAAACTTATAGCCGACCTCCCAGACTCCAACAAGGGCGCTAGAGATGACTACTTGATCATCTCGAGCAACTTGGAGCTTGCGCCTGATGAGAATCTTCACCTCTTTCCTCTACGCCGAGCAGAGTTTAGAGAGGATAAGGGTAAGAATTGCATCCAAGTGAAAATCTTATGTTTCTATCAAGACTTGTCAATTTATTTCTTTAGTTTGCGCTAATGTTTGCTATTCACTTTTACAATTCTTCCTCTACCAGCAAAGGAATTTCGGCAATCCTACGTCTCAAGCCAAGATCTAAAGAAGCTCCTGGATCTCCCAGCTCAAAAACGCAAAGCCCCCCTCCTACTGAATTACATCCCCGCATACAAGTCTCCCTTGCTAGATGTCCCCAAACGAAACAAGACTCCTCCATCCGCATCAACTCCACTAACTACCTCTTCCCCGAGACAAGACTAGGCCTCCTCATTTGATCCCGTTGAGCAGCTCTCAACTTCTGCAGCTACCTAACTCATTCCACCAGCTCAGCGCCAATGCCGACATCGCGTTTCAAGCGCCCCACTAGTCATACCCGAAGTTGCAAGTGCTGAGATTCAAACGCATCAATCGGCTTATGACCCAACTAATCCGCCCACAGCCCTTCCTGCAATCCACATTTGGTACCAGAGTTACCATCGCTGCAACCGCCGACGAGATGGGTTGAAAACCAGCCGTCACTAAGAACCTCCTAGTTGACATCCCAGGGTTTATGACTGTCTAATCCTCCCCTTCTCCATCCTAGTCCAAGCCAAAGCTGAAGGGAATGAAGAAGGCCAAGGCTAAGGCTACAGTGACTCAGGTTCCTTCTGAATCCGAGAAGGATCCTAAGGATTCTATGTTGATATCGAAACTAGCTGACACCGAAAAGAGGCCAACCGAAGCCGCATCATCTGACGCCCCACCATCCAAGAAGCCAAGGTCTAATTGTCCAAAGGAAGGGAGCAGTTTTCCTTGTGATCAGACCTGGGCCCCGAGGTCATGGTCGGTGACCGACCTCTAAGAGCTAGAGATTGTGCAATAAAAAGCATGGAGGTCGGAGCTGCACTTTCTACGGTTGTGTTACTTCCAACCGATATGAACCAAATAGCCGAGCTCCATGAATACGAGAACTTTGCGCTTATAATGCAGCACTCAGTTTTGGTAAATTGCTTAACTTCCTTTCACCTATTTCCGCTTTGGTTTTTCTGTACTTAGACAAAGTTTCTTAACTTGTTCTTTTTTTTGTAAGCTATCCAGCATGCGCATTCTTATGCAGTCAAGGCCAAGTTGATGAAGAATAACTTGGTAAAAAAGACTCAAGAAGCTGCCAATCTCTTCTCTTCTCTCAATCAGGCCGAGGCGAGCAACCGAAATCTGATGGATAAGGCCAAGGCTTCTAGGACTGCTCAAGGCAAGGCCAAGGCTAAAGCCAAAGAAGCTGAATTTGCTGAATCAGCCAAGGCCAAGGCTAAGGTTGCCGAGGTTAAAGCTGCTGAAGCTGAAGAAAAGCTCAAGGAGACTCTAGATAGTAAAGAGGCTGAGATCAAGGCAGCAGATGAAAAGGCCTATGCTGAAGGTCAAACCAATGTACGTGACGCCTACAAAACCTAAGTTAACCAAGCCTGCAACAGAGGCTATTACCTCTGCTGGATGGCAACCCTGAACAAGCTGTCTATCCCTGTTGATTCTCCTCTCCGAGATATCACCCAACTACAAGTCCCCTTTCCCCCTACTCCTGATACTTCTGAGGCCGAGGCCGAAGACGAGGTCGAGACAGAAGTTAAAGCCATAACTGAGGCCGAGGTCGATGTAATGGCCAAGTACCCCACCCTCAATGATCAAATCCTAGACTTGACCGGAGAGGACGAGGACGAGGACGAGGTCCCCAAGAATGCCTCTCCCACAAAGACAGCTTTTGAGGCCGAGGTCTAGGCCGCTGAGAAGAGCCTTGACGAGACCTTACTAGAGATTGACGCCGAGATTCAGGCCGACAAATCTGCCCAGCTGACTGCCGAGGCTAAAACACTGCCAATTGTTAAGGCAAGACAGTCTGAGGAAAACATTACCTAAGATCCCAATACTTAAAAACTTTTCTTTCTTTTTTGAATTTTTGCTTCTCAGTAGTTGTAATAGTTTTTGTTGGGCCAAAGTGCTAGCTTTGTAATTGGACAAGTAATCTTTCATGCCAGGCCGATGTGCCTTTTGCCTTGTATCTGAACAAGTTTCCTTTTGTTGAATGCAGATCTTTCTTTTTGTTATGCCTTGAATGTTTTTCCATACTTAGATTTTTTTTTGTTTCTAATCTCTCCAAGTCTAAAAATTTGGCTCTTTATCTCGGGTCCCCAGAACTGGATGAATGCACGCCTTGGAGTAAAACATTCAAATCACCTTGGATAAAAACCTTTAATGTTTATCTCGGCCAAACAACACTCAAAAATATTTTATCAAACATTTTCACAAGTGCCATTTCTTCACTTGGCAAGAATTGACCCTTCCAAGTCTAGCACCTTGCCTGGGTGTCTCAGGTACGTAGCAGTACTCTCATCCCCGATTAACTCATCTCGGATGGTTCCGCCTATCGACGCTCTTGGGTGAAATTTTAGAACATTGCTCAAGTGTTATGCATAACTTCTACTTGAAATTTTAGGAATATTTCACAAGTGTTATCCTACCCCCTAATGTGAACCTAAGTACCGCTTATGTTCACATTAAGCATACATCTCCAATTTTTACCAAAGTCTAAGTCAAACAAATCTTAGTCGAGGTTTTCTACCTCGGTGTCTCTGTTAATCCAACTAGATCAAACTTAGCTCAACTGTACCCTATAGCAAGTGTTAATTCAACTCTACCATATGGCAAGTCTAAGTTATTCGTCATGTTTCATTAAGAAACATCACAAATTTAGTTCAACTCTACCATAGGAAAGTTGAATTCAACTCTACCATATGGCAAGTCTAAGTTATTCATCATGTTTCATTCGGAAACATCACAAACTTAGTTCAACTCTATCATAGGCAAGTTGAATTCAACTCTACTATATAACAAGTCTAAGTTATTCGTCATGTTTCATTAGGAAACATCGCAAACTTAGTTCAACTCTACGATAGGCAAGTTGAATTCAACTCTACCATATGGCAAGTCTAAGTTATTCGTCATGTTTCATTTGGAAACATCGTCATAAGACTGTTCAATCCTATCGCATAAATTTCAACAATAAAAACAAAATCAAACTAGTGTTTTATTAAAACATCGGCTAATAAAATAATTACATAAATCTCAAAAGACAAAAACTAATGGTAGAAAAACTTCAAATTGCAAGTGTTCCAGGGTCTTGGCAATTCCTTGCCATCACTGTCTTCTAGCCGATATGCCCCTTCGTCGGCAACCGAGATAATGCGATATGGTCCCTCTCAATTTGGGCCAAGCTTCCCCTCCTTAGGATCCTTTTTATTGCCAACGAATTTTCTAAGGACAAGGTCCCTAACCTTGAACTCCATTGGGTTGACCTTCTTATTATAAACCCTAGCAAGCTGCTGCTAGTATGCCCCCAACCGAATTGTTGCTCTCTTCCTTCTTTCTTCCATCTGATCTAGATCTCGGGCAAGGAATGCCTCATTGGTTCTATTCTCCAGTCCCTAGGTTCTGATTCCAGGGATGCCGACTTCCAGTGGGATGACTGCTTCAGTGCCATATGCCATGGCAAAAAGAGACTCCCCAGTTGATCTTCTCGGTGGAGTCCGATATGCCCACAATACATTAGGCAATTCTTCCACCCACTTTCTCTTGGCTGCTTCTAGCCTCTTCTTGATTCCATCCAAGATGGTCTTGTTGGACGCTTCTGCCTGACCATTATTATGGGAAAAACTGGAAATAGAGTAATAGTTCTTAATCTTGTACTTTGCACAAAAGCACTTGATCAATTTACTATCAAATTGGGTGTCATTATCTGCTATGATGGCCCTTGGGATCCCAAGCCTGGTGATTATGTTCTTCTAGATGAAGTTCTTCACATCAATATCTCAAATCTTCGCAAGGGGTTCAGCCTCTACGCACTTTGCAAAATAGTCTGTGGCTACAAGCAGGAACTTTCTCTGTCCAGTTGCTTGGGGCAATTATCCTACTAGGTCCATGCCCCACTGTGCAAACGGCCAAGGACTGGACACTGGATTCAGATTTGCTACTGGCTATTGTATCAAAGGTGCAAACCTTTGACACTTCTCACACTTCTTAACAAAGGCTTCGACATCCTTCTGCATGTATAGCCACCAATATCCGTAGGATATAGCTCTATTGACAAGTGACATGCCCCCTGCATGGCTCCCACAAACTCCTTCATGGATCTCATATAAAAAGTCCTCTACTTGAGAGGGGTGCACACATCGCAATAAAGGTCTAGTGAAGGATCTCATGTACAGGTAACCTGACCGACTTCAACTTGGTTTTGTGCGCCTCTTTTTGTTCATCTGGCAGTCTTCCCTCTCTGAGAAACACAACTATGGCGTCCATCTAACTAGGACCCATCTCTACACACATTGCCTCGTACTCCGTTATCAGAGGCTCTACACTTGGTTCTGTCAAATAATTAACCATGATTGTCCTTGGTTCCCCTGACTTTATTGCACTAGCCAAGTTTGCCAAGGCATTGGCATGACTGTTATCATCTCGGCTAACCTACTGTAATCGGCAGTTCTCAAAAAGTGCTAACAGCTTCACTATTTCCTTGACATAGGCTACTATCCTTTCATCTCGAACAGCATACTCGTCCGTTGTTTGATTCAAGATAAGTTGGGAGTCACAAAAGACTACCACATTATTGGCTTCCATTGTTGTTGCTAGCCTTAGTCCAACAATCAGTGCCTCGTACTCTGCTTCATTGTTTGAGGCCTTGAATCCTAAATGGATTAATTGCTCTATCATTCGCCCATCTGGTGATTCCAAAACCACTCTTGCCTCTGCTCTTTGACGGTTTGAGCTTCCATTAACAAACAGGCGAAAGGAATTGCTGATGTAGATATCGCAGGGTTTTGGTTTTTCTGCCTTCTTCTGCGTTGCTGGTGTGGGGTTCTTTGGCCCTAGTTGGGTTTCTTCTTACTCCCCTGGACATCCTAAGCCTCAGCTCACCGGACCCTGCCTTAGGATGGCACCAAGAGTGAACTCAGCCACAAAGTCGGCCAAAACCTAGCCCTTGATTGCTGTTCTAGGCCTGAATTCCAAGTCGTATTGGCCTAGCACCACTACCCATCTAGCTACTCTAATTGTCAGATCTCCATGCTACAATAGGGATTTTAGCGAATGCTCCGTCAGTACCACAATCTTGTGGCTTGGAAGTAGTGATTCAATTTTTTGGAAATCGTCACCAGGGCTAGTGTCAACTTTTTCAGGGGCAAGTATCTGGTTTCGACACTTGTCAGTGTTTTGCTCATGTAATATACCGCCTTTTGTTCCCCCTCATCTTCGCGGATTACCACCGCGCTAACATCGTGGTCTAATACTGCCAAGTACAAGAATAATTCTTCTCCAGGTATTAGAGTTGACAGAACTAAAGTTGTTGTCAGGTATCTTTTCATGTCGGCCAAGGCGACTTCGCATTCTTCTATCCATAAAAAATCGGTGGCCTTCTTTAATAATTGAAAAAATGGCTTGCATTTATCAAAACTTTGGCTGATAAATCGATTCGAGGCTGCTGCCTTGCCAGTCAGAATCTGGACCTGCTTGGCTGATGTCAGGCTTTTCAAGTCAAGGATGGCCCTGATCTGATCTGGGCTTGCTTCAATGCCCCTCTTGGTCACCAAGTATCCTAGGAACTTACTGGATCCAACTCCAAATGCACATTTGGAGTCATTGAGCCAAAGCTGATATATTTTCAGAATATCAAAAACTACCTGTAAGTCGGGCAGATGGTTCCCAGGTTTTTTGGTCTTCACGACCATGTCATCGATATAGACCTCTACTGTTCTCCTGATCAGATGCTTGAACATATTGGTTACTAACCTTTGGTAGGTTACCCCTGCATTCTTTAACCCAAAAGGCATTACTCTGTAACAATAGAGTCCTTTCGAGGTGATGAATGTCGTCTTTTCTTCATCTGGGGCATATATTGCTATCTGGTGGTAGCCTTTGTAAGAAACTCATCCTTTCATGCCCTAAAGTGGCTTCTACTAATTGATTAATCGTAGGCAGTGGGAAACTGTCCTTAGGGCAAGCCTTATTCAAGCTGGTGAAGTCCACACAAACCCTCCACTTGTCGTTCTTCTTTTTCACTATCCCTGTGTTGGACAGCCAAGTAGGGTAGTTCACTTCCCGAATGGCCTGAGCTTCCAACAGCTTATCCACCTCTTTCTTGACTGCCTCCACATGTAACAAGGTCGGCCTCCTTGCTCGCTAAATGACAAGTTTAGCTAACTTGTCCACATTGAGCCTATGGCAAGTGACCTCGGGGTCAATACCAAGCATCTCATAAGGCGTCCATGCAAACACTTCAATGTTTGCTCATAGGAAAGCCTCTAACTTCTTTTCCTCCTCATCGGCTAAGCTTGAGCCAAGAAGGAAGAAGCGTTCTTCATCACCTTCTTTGACCAAAATCTTATTCAAAGCTTCTTCACTCTTATTGGCTGGTTCTTTGCCTACATCATCGAGGACCTCCCTATCCTCGTCTTCAATTTCTACTGTCTCTACTTCTCACACGTTGCAGGTGGACTTCATTGCTACCATAAAGCAATTTTTTGCCTGCACCTGATCCTCTCTGACCTCCTCAATCCCCTGTTCAGTTGGGAATCACAACAACTGGTGCAGTGTTGAGGGAATAGCCCTCATTGCGTGCAACCACGATCTTCCCAAAATAATATTGTAAGAGAAAGGGGTGTCAATCACTGTAAACTCCGTGCTTACCTTCTTAGTGTCTGCCTGAACCTCCAAATTCGTGGCTCTGAGAGGCCACATTGGCGTCCTATTGAATCTAACCATCGGGATATCAGATTGTTCTAGATCATCTGGGTAAAGTCCAAGCTCTTTGTAACATCTAACATACAGGCTGTCACACGAACTGTCTTGATCAACCAGTATGCGCCTCACCTGGTATTCTCCAATCTTCAGTGTTATCACCAGGGCATCATTGTGTGGATGCTGCACCATATCCAGGTCTACTTCAATAAAAGAAACATCGGTCCTTGGAACTCATTTGTCATAGGCTTCTTTTGCTGGACTTAATACACGTGCTGCAGGTGCCTTACTCTCTAAGTTTCCCCTCGTACATCATTCTCATTGACCTTCAAGTGAATCACATTGATCACCCAAGGTCCATCTGCTTGCTACGATGGTGATGGCAAATGTGGTGCTGCCGATGTCTAGGGTAGCCTTGTATACTCTTCCCTCGTCCTGGCCTCATCTACTAGGTCTCTCAAGTGACCCTGTCTAATCAGATCCTCCAAGTGTATCTTCAGATCCTTGTACCCTTGAGTCAAGTGCCCATCTTCATTATGGTAAGCACAATGCTTCCAAAGGCTCCTTCCCATAAACTCGCTAGAGATCTTCTCCGGCGCTCCGTAATACGGTTGGTTCCTGATCCTTTCCAGAACTTTGTAGACCAGGATCTTGAATACAGTGGTGACTGCTTGTATAGCCCTCAATCCTGTCTCCTGCCTGTTTGCATGGAAATTACCTCGGCCTCACTTCGGCGAGCCGTTTTTCTTCTCTTGCTTTGGTGTCTTCGTTCATTACGTATCCTCTTCTGCTCTGGCGTATTTCTCAATTCGTGCCATGAGCTCCTCCATACTTTTTGGTAGGATTTTTGTCAGTGATTTCTGAATAAGGCATTCATCATCCAAGCCGTTCTTAAAAGACACAACTGCCAACTCCTGGTTGCAGGCTGGAATTCGGTTGAACATCTCATAATATCTCTTGGCGTAAGCCCTGAGGCTTTCACCCTCGCTAATGTTCAAAGCCAGCAGGGAGTCTACCCTTAGTGGTTGCAACTTGTTCGTAACAAACCTGGCCACAAACATCTCAGCTAGGCCTTCCCAACTTTTCACAGTTTCTTTCAGCAACTTGTGGAACCAATCCGACGCAATCTCTCCAAAGGATGAGGGGAATACCTTGCACAACAACTGCTCGTTCCCACTCCACAAAGCCATCAAATTCAAATATAAACCAACATGAAAGTTCGGATCAGACTTCTAACGCCCCAACCCTTCACATGTCATTGATATTCTCCGCTTTGGGCCACGCCCGCACGGATTTGTTCTTTCTAGTAGGTCACCCATCCCAGAACTACTCCAACCTAAGCAAGCTTAACTAGGAAGTTCTGTTAAGGATTTCACCACTCAGGAAAAGGCCTCGATACTATATAAGGGTCCAAGTTTTTACTTTTATAATCTAGGAACTCCCCTTCCATTCCTGATCTTGGACACCGGGACCTTACAATCCACCCCTCTTAAGGTTGCACATCCCCGTGCAATAGTCTGCCAGATCACAAGCCCGCCCACATGCACCGAGAGACGCCAAGGGCCCACACTCGGTACTCTGGTGAGTCGGCTCTAATACCATTTGTAACGCCCCAACCCTTCACATGTCATCGATATTGTCCGCTTTGGGCCACACCTACACGGATTTGTTCTTCCCAGTGGGTCACCCATCCTAGAACTATTCCAGCCTAAGCACTCTTAACTAGGGAGTTCTGCTAGGGATCACCACTCGGTAAAAGGTCTCGATACTATATAAGGGTCCAGATTTTTACTTTTATAGTCTAGGAACTCCTCCTCCATTCCCAATGTAAGACGCTGGGACCTTACAAGACTTACCGTCATAAATCTGGAACCTTAGCATGTGGAACCTCTTTAGGGCCTAAAATGTATCCAACTCCACTGAGAATGGCATTCTCAGCTTGATGGGGGATGTGATCTCAGCATTGTACCGCTTCCTCTGGAGATAGTCTCTCAAGTCCTCTTTCGTTCAGTCAGGAGTTTGGCAATCGACAAATTTCAGCCTTTTTGGCGCGCTCCTACCGGTGTCATTATGCGTCCTCTTGGACTTCTCATTATTCACTCTATCAAACCAAAACCTCTTCCCCTGGATATGCCGAGGTTCTTTGACATAGGTCCCTTTTGTTCGCGACGTCTTCTGCGACTCACCTCTTACTAACTCTGCTCGCCAGACATCCCGTGAAGCCCGATGTGAGCCCTCCTTTTCTTTGCCATGCTGCGGGACTACTGGGATTGTTTTCTGCCCTTCTTTCTAGGCATCAGTCTTGGCTGCTAGTACCGACATGTCCTGCAACGGGAACGGTGGTTGCATCACGTTGTTTTGCATCATGAAGTTGACAATCGACTGTAGGTCTACCAACTTGTTCACCATTCTTTTCATCTCGTCGTCCCTCCTCAGGCATCTATCCTTCCATACCTGGAGGTCACTTTCGCTGTAATACTCATCTCGGCCAGTTTTTTTCGGGGCGTTACCCTTTTTGCTGACATCTTTCTCCCTAGGATTCGGATCCTGTGCTCCTTCATTATGGTTTTCCTCCCAGACGTTAGGATCTGCATGTTCGCAACTCTCACTACGGACATCGTCCCCGATCTTTTCTTCCTGGAGAGCACTGGCAGAATAGATTAAGCCTAACAACCTGTAACAAGAAGATGAGAAGTCTGCGGTGGTTCGTCCACTTGGGAGCACTCCGATGACCAAGTCAGTAAACAATATCTCTCACAGATAACAAATAGTGCTTAAACTTACAAGAAAGAACTTACCTCAGACCCACGAGGGTACCTTGCTTTTATGGCAGTGACTTGATCTCTTTAGAAGCCTTACTTCAATGGACTCAAGCTCAATGTTCATCCTGGACCCTCATCTAAATAGAAATAAAACTCTTCTGGAACCTTATCTTTATCCAGATTGAGATCCTCCTCTGTTCTAAGACTCTTGTCTCTTATCCGCTTATCTCGGAATCCGACATCTCCGCAGATGACCTCGACCTAGTCAGCATCATCTTGGCAGTGTAACCAGGCCACATGACACCTCGGCTGACACTTCGGCGTCATCTTGACCACGTGCCGTTATTCGCAAAATACTTCCCCACAGTACTTATATTTAAAATATTTTTCACTTCAAACTTGTTAACAATTGCAAAGAAAAAAAAATCATGTGAATATACACAAGAATGTGTGAATTGCTTTGTCTTATTCTGTTCATGGATGTGTTAGAAACTTACAAAAAGGACACAATTTGATTTCATCGGCCAACAAAATGATACCAAATACAACATTAGACAAGAACAAATCTTGTCAACACTCCCACATCCGGAGCAACCCAAGACTAGATGCTCTTTTGCCACCTCAAAAATCCTCTGCATCCTAAAACAAAACGAAGCTTCCTATGTAGTAAACTAAGAACCAATGTAGTTAACTAAGAACCAGAGTCCTAAGAAATTGCCAATGCAATTATTATAAATATATATAACTTTAATCAATCAATCAGAATGAGAAAATTAAAACATCATAATGTTCATATTATACCCATCTCTAACTTCAATTATTGCCGGACTAGTTGTTGTAATTTGTGTAGTGATCGCCGGAGGAGCTAATGGGGAACACTTGATCGGAGTGGGAAGCTACGACATGACCGGTCCGGCAGAGGGAGTGAACATGATGGGTTATGCTAATTTGGAGCAGAAAACAGCAGGTATACATTTCAGGTTAAGAGCAAGGACCTTTATTGTTGCTGATGAGAACCCAAAAGGAGAAAGGTTTGCTTTTGTCAACCTTGATGCTGGTATGGCTTCCCAGCTTGTCACTATTAAAGTTCTTGAGAAGCTCAAATCAAGGTACATAAATCCAGAGCTCAGCCCAAAAAAACCAAAGAAAATTTTAAAAAATCAAAAATACTTTTATGGTCTTGTTACTTTATGTTTCAGAGTCAATTGATCCCTCAATCGAGTCCTAACTAAAAATATCTTAAGAGAAGAAATAACTACATTCAAACTTATCGTTTAAATCATATTTAATTATAAAAATACTACATCATTCTGGTGAGAAATTTTAAACAACAAATGCTATACGGAATAAATATTTGTACAAAATTATATACAAAATGATATAACTTTTGTTTCCCTATTATTTCAAACCTTTACCCATTATTGTGGCTTAAAATTATAACAAAAAAAAATAAAAAATACTATTATCACAGTTTTATTCTATGCATAAAATTTCAGTTAGTAAATCATTTTTGTAAGTCTCAATCCAATTACATCATTCTATATAAAAATTCGATATATATATGTATGTATTTGTTTGTTTATGATTAATCAACAAAATTGCATACAAAGTGTTTGATTTAAATGATGGGGTGTGAAATTATGTGTGTCTTGAAGGTATGGGGATTTGTATAACGAAGACAACATAGCAATCAGTGGGACACATACTCATGCTGGACCAGGGGGGTATTTGCAATACATTATATACTCAGTTACTTCTTTTGGCTTTGTCCCACAATCATTTGATGCCATTGTTACTGCTATTGTAATGAGCATAGCTCAGGCTCATGATAATCTCAAACCTGGTTCCATTTTCATCAACCAAGGTAAGCATTAACAGTTTCACGAAATTCAGTCAATTGTCTTGATCTAAAAATAAAAATTAAAGAATAAGAGGGAAAAGAAGATTGATTTTGAATTATGGTTTTTTTGTAGGAGATGTAGAGAATGCAGGAATAAATAGAAGCCCCAGTGCATACTTGTTCAACCCGCCGGAGGAGAGAGCCAGATACCAGAGGGATGTTGATCCGGATATGACACTGTTGAAGTTTGTGGATGGAAAGAGTGGGAAGAGTATTGGAGCGTTCAGTTGGTTCGCGACACACGGGACTTCAATGAGCAGAGACAACAAGCTCATCAGCGGAGACAACAAGGGTGCAGCCGCTAGGTTCTTCGAAGACTGGTTCACTTCCACCACCACTAATTCCACCCTACTACCACCATCCGCCTCCTCTACCACATCCACCAGTAAGCCACATCACATCCATCTTTGAGTTTTATCTACCACATTGACTAATTGATTTTTTACAACAATGCTACCATCTCACAATAAAAAAATTCCAGAAAAGTCCCAAGAATTTCATATCTATAGTCAAGATTATGTTAGAATGTAATCCTACAATACTAGTTTCAATATACACTATTGATCCAAAATTAGTGATAACTTTTTGAATAATTTCTCAGACTATAGCTTTTCTATGTTTTTATTTATTTTCATTTTTTTTGGTATTTCTCACGAGTAAGGGTTTATATGGGCCTGACGGTTGCCAAGTCAATCCAATCCTATCCATGATTTATAGCCACCCACTGAGCAATATAAAAATATAATATAAGGACTCGAATCATTTAAGTTCCTATAATTTTATTTTAAATATGATAAAAAAAAAATTATATTAAATAATATCTAAGTCAGATAAACAGAATTGGAGTTTTTTGTTTTGATTTTAGACGAATTTGAGAGTATAGTTGGGCTTAAACCCGGCCGATGTATCAGCAAGAATTGATTAGGACCCATATTAGATCCACCACAGCCCAATGATAATGAATATTTAGGAGTTTTTTGTGTTCTATTTTTCTATGTCGGTATCATATTTCTTACATTAATGAAAGTATATTTTGGTATGGCACATTATTTTATTATTAGAGAGAGGATTGAGAATCAAGAGCACGGGAGGACAACCTTGCACCAAAACAACAAGCCAAGGGTTCAAGGTGAGGAAGAATGACGGCTCTTTATTTGTTGGAGCATTTTGCCAATCAAACGTTGGAGATGTCACCCCCAATGTTCTTGGAGCCTTTTGCACTGACACCGGAAAACCATGTGATTTCAACAGTTCAACCTGTCATGGTGATGACACTCTCTGTGTTGGTCGTGGGCCTGGGTATCCAAACTTCCTTTAAAATTTTAATTTATTCGTCAAATTCATATCTTTTTGAATTGTAAATGAGAGAAAAATTCAATATAACAGAATATTTTGTATCGTTATAAGTGACATTATTTTTTAATAATGAATTATTATATAGGTATTCAGATGAAATATTGAGCACAAAGATCATAGGAGAGAGACAGTTTAAAAAGGCAGTTGATCTATTTACAACAGCTAAAGATGAAATAAGAGGGAAGATAGATTATCGACATGTTTATCTGAATTTCACAAATCTAGAGGTGGAATTAGAGGGGAAGGTAGTGAGAACATGTCCTGCAGCCCTAGGCCCAAGTTTTGCTGCTGGAACTACTGATGGACCTGGCATTTTTGGTTTCAAACAAGGTGACACTGAGGTATATTTATCTATCTTCTATCTATCAAGTTGGCCTAGTGGGCCTAACTTGAGATTTGGAGGTGTGTTCGCTCTAGGTTTCAAGTTCAGCACTCACTAGTTATAACAAGTTCCCTGAGACTAGTCTATACAGGGCATTTACTCTAGCTTTAAATGAGGTTCCTGCAAGTAGGTGATGAGATTGGTCTCTTGAAATTAGTTGAGGTGCACGTTTTATCAAGAAAAAAATAAATAAGAACCGTTATTTTCACTCTACTTTGCTCTAAATATATTTCATTTTTTTGTCTTTCTTATATATAGAAGAAAGTGTACTTGGAGTAAAGTGGAGTAGGAATAGTATCTATGTATAATAAGAGCAAAGAAACAAGTTTATTTGGAGTAAAATAGAGTGGAAATAGCGGCTCCAATATATATATATATATATTTATCTACCCTATGTATAAAGTAAACACTCCCTATAATATTGTAAAGCCTTGGCTTCTATTAGAGAGATGTGAAGAGTAGTACTCAAATCTTAGACTTTGGATCAAATAAACAAGACTCTTAGCACTTAAGTGGTACACAATATATAATAAATATTTTATTTTATTTTATTTATTTGAATTACACACGCGTGTGCTAACCGCCAGTATATATATTCCCATCATCAAATCCTTTCTATATCTCAATATTGGGCTGCACAATTCACTTTGTACAAGCCCAAATAAGATTTGCCCCCAACACTCATGGCTCATTCCATGGCCTAGATTTCTGTCATTGCTTTTGAGTAACTTTGAAATGGGACGGTTTGTCTGAATGTGGATGCAGATCAACGAGTTTTGGAAAAGGGTAAGAGATTTCCTAAAGGAACCAAGTCAACTTCAGCTGGACTGCCAAGAGCCCAAGCCCGTTCTTCTTGACATTGGGGAAATGTTTGAACCCTATGCTTGGGCTGTAAGCCTCACTCATTTTTTGTATCTCTCATCCTTTAAAAAAAAAAATCTTACTTTTTTTCTATTGATTTTTAAAAAAAAAAATTATGTCAAAAAAGCTTGTACTTTTCAAATCTGTCTAATTTAGACTAATCTTTAAAAAATTCAAAAATAGTTCAAGAGGTAAGTGTAAAACTTTTTTAAAAAAAAATCACTAAAAAAAAAAAAAGAGAGAAGAATCAACCAAAAAATACTTAACAAAAACCAATTGCCAAACCATTAGTTGAAGTTCATGATTTCCAATTCGGCCGCCGCCCCCCCCCCCCCCCCCCCCCCCCTCTCACAGGAGGCGATAGTCTCACATCTATATCCCATTCTATAAAAATTTTCAATGCAGTTAGGATTTTTCTCTTTTCTAATTTGCTTCTATGGATCTAAATGCAGCCTGCAATTCTCCCAATTCAAATGCTCAGGTTGGGCAAACTCATCATACTATCTGTTCCAGGAGGTATGTTTTCCTTCAATTTTAGTAATTCATTAAATTTGATTTTTTCCTCCTAAAAACCTTTTAAAGAAACATATTAGGGAAAACGTTAGATTGAATAGTTTTGGATTGCAAAATTCATTATTTTGGAATAAAAATACACCACATTTCAAAACATAAATAGCTAGGGTATGAGCATGTTTTGGTAACACTGAGTTAGACCTATGAGCTACTTCAAACTGCAGTCACCAAGCACTAGACATAGCCTGAATTGCATTGTTTCAATATAATAGGGAAAACAAAGCAAAGTGTAAGACAACTCTCTAACATTTACAGAGTTCACAACAATGGCTGGCCGGCGACTTAGGGAGGCAGTTAAAGAGAGACTGATAAGTGAAGGGAACGGTGAATTCAACAATGAAACCCACATTATAATAGCAGGCCTTACAAATACTTACTCACAATATGTTGCAACTTTTGAGGAATACAAGCAACAACGATATGAGGTATGCACTAAGTCCCTTGCTTTATAAATATGAACTATAAAAGCAAATATAGGTTTAATTGGGAGGTTATTAAATCTAAAAATGCACCATGTCATTAAAGTGCAGCAAATGTTGGCAATAGTTCCTATCCAAATTGAAAAATAAAGTTGGTTTTCTATTTCCTCCAACCACTGTGCTTTTCCAATTAATCCAAGATAAACAGTAATAAATCCCCCTGACTTCAACAAACAGGACTCCATTTTTACGGTTCATGGGGTTTTGGCACTAGGTTTCTATGAAGAAATGCTATGGGGTGTTGTTTTTTAATTTGTCGCTTGTTAGTTGTAACGTAAACTAGAATTGACCTGACAACATAAAATGAACTGTGCAGGCTGCTTCAACACTCTATGGTCCGCACACTTTATCAGCATATATCCAAGAGTTCAACAAATTAGCAAAAGCTATGGCAAAAGGAGAAAAGATTGTCAAGAAATGCCCATCACCCCCAGACCTAACCTCTTCTCAGCTCAGCTTCACACTTGGCCCATTTGGCAACTCACCTCCCCCTGACAAAAATTTAGGCGACTTGAAAGAAGACGTAACTTTACCCAAAAGTGGCTCATTCAAAAAGGGAGATAGACCAAGTGCCACATTTTGGAGCGCCAACCCTAGATATGACCTATTGACAGAAGGCACATTTGCTGTCGTAGAGATGCTTCAAGGGAAAAGATGGGTTCCAGCTTATGATGACGATGATTTCAGCTTATATTTTAAGTGGAACTTTGATAACGTTAGCTTTTTTGGCTTAGGGACCGTTGAATGGGAAGTGCCTACAGAGGCTAGCTCTGGGACTTATCGGCTAAGGCACTTTGGTTCAGCAAATGAAACAGAGAAATCACCCACCAAATACTTTACCGGGACGTCTAGTTCATTTACAGTATCTTAATAAAACAATGTAGCAGTGCATCAAGCAAAAATAAGAGCAGGTTAATTTATTGTAAGCACTCGTGTAAATTTTATTGTAATCAACACCAAAAGCCATAGATCTTATGAAGCATACAATAAGATAAGAGATGTCCCAAGGGAAGACACAGAATAACATCAGAGGGACATACTCATTTGTTCATCCAAATCACACATCGGAGACATTTTCCTTCAAGAAGTAAATCAAAAGCTTTGTTGATGTCTTCAAAGCTCATCTCATGTGTGACAAATTCATCCAGCTGTAATTCCTGAAAGCACAAAAACATAAGAGATGATTAACAAGGTGAAATCATAAAAAATTGAACTCTTGATTTACAAATTTAATCAAGCCAGATTTCTCTTAATTGTCCAGGAAAACAGTTGTAAGAAGGAAGGAAAAATTAAATAAATAAAAATAAAAATAAATATAAAGCTAAAATATTAAATTACCTTGTCCATGTAACGTTTAGCAAGGATGGGAATATCATATTTAGCTTTGAGACCTCCAAAAAGGGATCCTGTGAGTATCTTCCCACTGTGAAGGACTTCAAAAGAATTCAAGCTCAAATGCGCTCCTGGCTTGTCCACGCCCAATACAATTGTCTTTCCCCAACCCTGAATTTGTAAGTTTTCTGAATGAAACTGTATATTCACTTAAACACTGCCATTATGTTACACGGACTCTTCAAAATAAATCAAATACCCGTGTCGGACACCCGACACTCAGACAAGGGTATGAGATATGTGTCGGATACTTTTCAACGGATACTTCTTATATAATTGTATATAACACTATTATTTTTTTGATCAGCAACAAACAAAGATTTATTAAGGCTCAAGGCCAAGAAAAAAAAAAGAGGATAAGATATCCTCTTACAGCAGAAATAGAAAAACCAAAAATAGGAAAAGAAAATACAACAAAACAAAATTACCAAACTCAAAAACTTCTACATAAAACAAACTAACACCCAATCCGAAGCAAGCAAAAAAAGCAGAATCTCCCAAAATACTGAGCTCGTCGAGAGCCAAAAAGACGCCAAGTATCTCACCCTATCCCATAAGTAATCTATATCCCGGGCCACTCCTTCGAAAATTCGAGCATTTCTTTCCAACCAAACAACCCAAAAAATTGCAAAGACTATACCACCCCACGGTACTTTAGCTCTCTTTGATCTTACGAAAACTTGAAAATCAAATAATAACATTTGAGCACATCCTTTTGGGGCCAACCACATCACACTACTCAAACCAAACACCCTAATCCATAAACACTTAGCCACCGAGCAATGCAAAAAGAGAAGATCCAAAGATTCTCCACTTCTACAACACATGATGCACCATTGAGGATTAAGATACCGCGAAGGTCTCCTCTTTTCCAATGAATCATTGGTCAGAGTGCCCCCATGAACCAAAATCCACATGAAAAACTGAGGGACATGAGAATTATCAATAATTTTATCAAGAAAGGACTTACAAGTGAAAGACTCCGACGAATGAATATTCCAAACCAACCTATTCTTCAACATTGGAGACAAAGAAACATTTTCGAACCTTGACAAAAGAAAAATCAATTCCGAAACTTCTCTGTCATGAAGATTCTGACGGAAATTAAAATTCCAAGATAAAGGAACCACCAAAGAACCCGCCACAGGCGCAACAGAACAATTATGAGATTGAGAAACACCATATAGAAGTGGATATGACCCAGCCAAGGACATCGAACCCACCCAAACATCCTCTCAAAATTTGATCATTTCCCCATTACCCACCCTCATAGAAATGAATTGGGACCAAGCTGGATAAATCTGAGAAATGAACTTCCAAGGAGCACGACCGCTACCCCTCGAGACACTTGAGAGTCCCTACTATTAACCTGAATCCATATTTACTTTTAATAACCACATGCCATAATGAACGACACTCATTGGGAAATCACCATAACCACTTGCCCAGCAGAGCCATGTTTCCAGCCACTAGATTACCAATAGCCAAACCCCCTTTCTCCTTAGATTAGGACACCGTTTCCCAATTCACCAAATGATCCCTCCTACCCTCATCTTTCCCTTCCCATAGGAAATCCCTCATTAATTTCTCAATAGATTTTGCTACCTTGACTAGAACCTTAAACACAGACATGAAATAAATTGGAATTTGTTAAAATATATCATCACCTACCACCTCCACTCACCTCCACTACCACACACTCCACCTACCACCTCCACTTCACTCCTACACCTACTACCACATTTTCTTCTATATATAGGAATTTGTAACTAACACAATATATCAGAAATCAATCAAACATCAATCAATAATACAAGAGTTTTAACATGGTATCAGAGCAGGTTTAGAACCTGATTTTTTCGCTTCCCCGGCGGGCGGCAATCTCACCTTAGCTGCCCGCCGGACCTCCACCTAGTCTGCTAAATTTTTTCTATACATACCTTCTCTCTCACATCTAAGCTAGGTTTTTTTCACGATGATGCAACCAGCAACGAGCGTAGTTCAGCCACACCAGCAGAACCACCTTCAATACCAACAACAACAACAGTCATGGATGATTAAGCAGCAGATGTATGGTGGACCCCACTCTTCGGCTGGTCCTCCGAACCCGACTACATTGCTCCGCCAACAGCACCAACGCCGATCTTTCGGCAAAGTCGGAGAGCAAGTCGGCCTCCGATCTGGACCAGACGTCGGCCAGATCTCGGTTCTCGCCGGGCTGCTTCACAGGAGAGAAGGCCAGGAAGCTCCGGCTGATGACCAAGGAAACGTCGTCGTTCCACGACGTCATGTACCACGCCGCGATCGCCTCCCGGCTCGCTTCCGACTTCCCGAACTCGTCAGATCGGTGATAGCAGATCGTTTCTTTCCCAACGAAATGCCTGATTTCATCCCAGAAACCCCCAAATCATCAGCCTCCGAAAGATCCGAAGATTCACTCACCAAGCTTCTCTCTCTTCCTTACAAGACATGGGGGAGCAGTGGGAGACGCGTACATGACGACTGTATTCTCTACACTGGGGTTCTTGGAACTGCTTACTTGCTCTTCAAAGCTTACCAAATTAGTAACAACAAAGATGATCTTAATCTCTGCTCTCAGATTGTTAAGGTAAAACTGCTTCAGATTTGGGCAACCTTTACCCACTGCTTCAAGCCCTATATCAGTCACTCCTTGACAAGAGATAATTGTAAAGGATCTCAACTTCTGCAGACCCAGACCGTTGCCCACCTTTCAATGCCAAAGCAAAAGCAAAAGTTTTAAAGTTCTCTCATCACGTTCTTTCCATTTTACTTTTATTTTAATATATATATATTTATTAAAATAATGAATCATCAAACCAACACCATGTGCTGGTTCCACCCACATTATTTGTCACTTTTCTTTTATTATATATATATATATCTCTTTTATATATTAAAAAAAAAAAAAAAAAAAAAAAAAAACATAATCATCTCTCCTCTGTTTGATTTTACACTCCATTATTTTTTATTTTCTCCAACCCACTTTCCTTATTTCCCCCATCTTTCATTTTTTGATTTCACATATATTTTTATTATTTCTTTTTCTTTATTTTTCTTTCCCATTATTTTTAATCTCTTTCCAATTCCATTCATCCCATATAGCTTTGCATACCAACCATATTTTATTCATCTCCGGGATCAACCCCGATCACAATTTTACACCAAAAAAAAAAAAAAAAAAAAAAAAAAACAACAACAACAACAACAACAACAAAAAACCCAAACAACCACATCCACAGGCGGGATTTTTTTTCTCTACTCTGCCGCCGGTCTCTTCTTCTTGCCTCCGTCCTGAGCGACCCTTGACGGTGTTGCCTCCGTGTTTCCCACTCCACTAGGCATGATCACTACTCCCTGCTCCTCCACTGCAGCATACGGCGGCCTTCCAAATCGGAACATCACGGTGGCCTTCCGCTTCAGCTCCTTGTTTTCTGCCCTTAGCACGCTTATCTCTGCTCGCGCATCCTTATACATACGTTGGAGCAGAGCCAGCTGGGAGTTTAAATGCTGCACCTCATTTGTCCTACTCTGCAGCCGGTTCGACAAATTTGTGACCGCCGTCATGCTTTCCACACATGCCTTCAAAGTATACTGATTGGCCTCCACATCCGACTGCACTGCCATTCTTTGCTCCACAGACCGCATCGGAAAGTTCAACGGAGCAAACTCCGGGGCGCTTGGTTGAGATTCCAGTGTCACCGCACCAGTTCTCTCTCTTGTTGACTCGTTAAGGTCTGGAAAGAGAGTGAGCAGACCACGGGAAGACGAAGCCATTTTCTGGGCAACAAAGTGTTACAGACTATTTTCTGGGCAACAGAGTATTACAGACTCTCTCTCAGCAAACGGAACTATCTTTCTCAGCAACACGAAGGATTTTTCAGAGGTTTCTCTCAGTTTTTTCTCTGCCTCAGCCTCTGCCTTCGTCTTGGTTATATAGCCAAGGCAGACACGCGCATCGCGCGACGCCAGCCGACAAACGGGCACGCAAGCCAAGGCGCCCACGTGCCTCGCCATCATGTCCGGCACACCTTTTGATGAATTGGGCACGCCTTTTGAAAAATTGGGCACACCTTTTAAGGGTGCAACTTTTACAAGGGTCCGACAAGACTCTGTAAACTGTCCCGACATAGATTCCGGTTAGTTTCTACAAGGGTCCGACAAGACTCTGTAAACTGTCCCGACGTTGATTCCGGTTAGTTTCTACAAGGGTCCGACAAGACTCTGTAAACTGTCCCGACATTGATTCCGGTTAGTTTCTACAAGGGTCCGACAAGACTCTGTAAACTGTCCCGACATTGATTCCGGTTAGCTCCTTCATGGGTCCGACAAGACTTTGTAAACTGTCCCGACATTGATTCCGGTTAGTTTTTACAAGGGTCCAGCAAGACTCCGTAAACTGTCACAACATTGTCTGCTACAACGGTCCGACATGACCCCATAAACTGTTTTCTACAACGGTCCGACATGACCCCATAAACTGTCTTCTACATCGGTCTGACACCGCCATCCAGTGTTCTCTACACCGTTATGACATCACCATACAGTGTCCTCTACAACGTTATGACACCCCCATACAGTGTCCTCTACAACGTTATGACACCACCATACAGTGTCCTCTACAACGTTATGACACCACCATCCAGTGTCTTCACCAATGGTCTGACACGACCATACAGTGTCACCTATCCTTTTTTTATTTTTATGTATTTTCTTGTTTTGTTCCTTTCTCCAAACTCAAGTTGGTTAGTTCCTATCCTCCTTGAGTTTGCGGGGGGCTGTTAAAATATATCATCACCTACCACCTCCACTCACCTCCACTACCACACACTCCACCTACCACCTCCACTTCACTCCTACACCTACTACCACATTTTCTTCTATATATAGGAATTTGTAACTAACACAATATATCAGAAATCAATCAAACATCAATCAATAATACAAGAGTTTTAACAGAATTCCACTTAGCACTGTCTTAACCAGGGTGTACCTACCCCCACGGGATAGTAAAGCCCTACTCCATCCTTCTAACCTTTTGCCTATCTTTTCCACAACCGGATTCCAAAACACTTCACTCCTTGGGTTACCTCCCAGCGGAAGCTCCAAATATTTCATCGGAAATGTCTCTATACCACACCTAAGTAACTCAGCCACTCTCTGAATCAAACTTGAATCAATATTAATTCCCGCAACCCTACTCTTCTCTAAATTTACCCTGAGACCAGAGAGCACCCCAAAAAGCCTAACCACCGAAAAAAGATTCACCATTTGGCTCTCATCCCCTTCAGAGAAGAAAATAATGTCATCCACAAACTGCAAATGTGTCACTAATTTTATCTCTACTAACCTGTAAGCCTTCAAACAGACCAACCTCTTTAGCCCTGTAGAAATTTAATGTATAAAGAGAAATGATTGTATTATTGATTATTGTATTGATATATTACAATGATTCCTATATATAGAAGAGAGGATGTGGGAAGAGAATAGGTGAGTGTGTAGTAGGTATGGAGTAGGTGAGGAGTAGGTGGAGAGTAGGTGAAGTAGGTGAGTGTGTAGTAGGTGGTAGTGGTAGGTGTGTAGTAGGTGAATTTTAACAGCCCCCCGCAAACTCAAGGGGGATAGGAACTAACCAACTTGAGTTTGGAGAGAGTAACAAAACAAGAAAATACAGAAAAATAAAAGAGGATAGGAGACACTGTATGGTCGTGTCAGACCATTGGTGAAGACACTGGATGGTGGTGTCATAACGTTGTAGAGGACACTGTATGGGGGTGTCATAACGTTGTAGAGGACACTGTATGGTGGTGTCATAACGGTGTAGAATACAGTTTATGGGGTCATATCGGACCGTTGTAGCAGACAATGTTGATGTGACAGTTTACAGAGTCTTGTCGGACCCATGAAGGAGCTAACCAGAATCAATGTCGGGACAGTTTACAGAGTCTTGTCGGACCCCTAAAAAGTCGCACCCTCAAAAGGTGTTGTGACAGTTGTTGTGACAGTTTACGGAGTCTTACTGGACCCTTGTAGAAACTAACCGGAATCAATGTCGGGACAGTTTACAGAGTCTTGTCGGACCCTTGAAGGAGCTAACCGGAATCAATGTCGGGACAGTTTATAGTCTTGTCGGACCCTTAAAAAGTCGCACCCTCAAAAGGTGTGCCCAATCTGTCAAAAAAGGCATGTCATCAAAAGGCGTGCCCAATCCATAAAAAGGCGTGCCATCAAAAGGCGTGCCATCAAAAGACGGGCGATCAAAAGGCGCGCCCATGTTGTCGTCGAGCGCCGAGCAGCGCATGATGCGCGTGTCTGCCTCTTCGTCAGGGTCTTTATAAACTGAGGCAGAGGCTGTGCTTGAGGCAGAAGCGAAGACAAAAAAACCTTGTGAAAAAACTTCTGAAAAACTCTTCATTTTCTGAGAGAGATATTCGTTTTCTGAGAGATTGTCTCTAAGAGCTGCAAATCTTGAAACACTCTGTAACACTCGGTTGCCCAGAAAATGGCCTCTTCGTCCCGTAGTCTGCTCACTCTCTTTCCAGACCTCAACGAGTCAACAAGAGAGATAACTGGTGCGATGGCCCGTGAACCTCAACCAAACACCTCTGATTTTGCTCCGTTGAACTTTCCTATGCGGTCTGTGGAGCAAAAAATGGCGGTGCAAACTGATATTGAGGCCAATCAGTATACTTTGAAGTCTTGTGTGGAGACCATGACGGCAGTCACAAACTTGTCGCACCGGCTGCAAAGTAGAACAAATGAGGTGCAGCAGCTAAACGCCCAACTGGCTCTGCTCCAACGCATGTATAAGGATGCGCGAGCAGAGATAAGTGTGCTAAAGGCGGAAAATAAGGAGCTGAAGCAGAAGGCCACCGTGATGTTCTGATTCGGAGGTCCGCCATATGCTGCGGTGGAGGAGTAGGGAATAGTGATCGTGCCCAGTGGAGTGGGAAACACGGAGGCAACACCGTCAAGGGCCGCCCAGGACGGAGGCAAGAAGAAGAGACCGGCGGCAGAGTAGAGAAGAAAAATCCCACTGTGGATGTGGTTGTTTTGTTTGTTTGTTTTTTTTTTTTTTTTTTTTTTTTTTTTGTGTGTGTAAAAGGGTGATCGGGGTTGTTCCCTGAGATGAATAAAATATGGTTGGTTGTGCAAATTTGTAAATTGTTTGTAATGGTGTTTTTTTTTTTTTTTTTTTTTGATAAAATAAAATAAATAAAGGTAAAGTGGGTAAAGTAGGGTTTGTATAAAATAATAATAAAATAAATGAGTGGAGAAGGTTGGATTGTTGTTCAGATACATTGAATTTGGATCAATGAAGTCATCGGAGTGCAGGGACAAGCAAATCATGGAACTTTCTGGATCCAAAGACAAAGCCTCCTTCAACTTCTTTAACCCCGACGAAGAAAGCGATGAAGAATTTGATCCCCATCCCAGCTATGGTTTTCGTCCTGTTCCTCCCCTGGCTGCTTCTCACTCTTGCCCTTCCCTTGTCAGAAATTCCAGTTCTATGAACTACATTGATTCTGTTACATGTGGTGGATGGGCTCAGTGCAAGCCTCTCTCAACTAGAGAGTAAAACACACCAGCTTGAGAATGCTGTTGACGATCTGAGGCGATTTAAGGCAGAAGAGACAACTTCAGCGACTCCGACGACTAGCCGTTGTTGATTCGCGTGACAGCGGAGTCATAGTGGTTAAACTCAGATCCGAGGTCGGAGATCAAAGACTACAGATCTAAGATTGAGAACAAGCACTCGTCGATCTGTGATGGCATTCTCAAGCTCCATAGATTTGAGAGAGCTACGATCAGTAGGAATGGAGCTCCGATGTGTTTGGGTCTGTGAGGAGCTGCTCGTTACACTGAAGAGAAGCACCGAAGGTGAGTGGCAGCTTGGGCCGCGACGCCTACGACTGTCGAAGCTGCAACAAGTTGATGGTTGGGTCATCGGCGGTGTTGCTTGAAGCCGCGATGGAGGTCTATGCAAACGGCGGCAGTGCTGGCTTGTTGAAGAAGAAGGATGGCCTCTCGATCTAGAGAGAGAGTAGGCTGAGAAATGGGTGTGGCGGCTGTGTAAGAGGTTCTGGCGGAGAGAGAGCTTCCTGAGGTTGGAAAGGTGGGCAATCCGGAGGTCCAAGGTGGAGAGTCGATTGGCGGTGAGGTCCAACTCGGTCAGACTCGGTGGAAGCTCGACTGAGTTGAGATCGTGTAGCTGGAAGCTTGTGAGATCGAGGACTGTAGCCGATGATGATTCATTGTCCTCGTCCACCATTGTTGCAAAAGGTGTCTTCCAAGGTTTTTTAGCTATGAAGATTCGGAGGGTTGCATCAATCCATTCTCTTTGACAGAGGATAGGAACTTGTGTAAATTGAACTGACCGAGCAAAGTTGCAAACCAGTATTCAGCAGCAGGAGGAGGAAGGACATGCAGAGTGATCAAGGTATGTGTAGAAAATTCAAGCGGAATAGGTTGAGGTCTGGCGGGCGGCTAAGATGATGTTGCCGCCCGTCGGGGAAGCGAAAATAGTAGGTTCTAAACCTGCTCTAATACCATGTAGAAATTTAATGTATAAAGAGAAATGATTGTATTATTGATTATTGTATTAATATATTACAATGATTCCTATATATAGAAGAGAGGATGTGGGAAGAGAATAGGTGAGTGTGTAGTAGGTATGGAGTAGGTGAGGAGTAGGTGGAGAGTAGGTGAAGTAGGTGAGTGTGTAGTAGGTGGTAGTGGTAGGTGTGTAGTAGGTGAATTTTAACATATCCACCATCCTTCCTAATACATCCGCTACCATGATGAAGAGAAAAGGAGATAAAGGATCTCCCTGTCTCAACCCTCGAGATGCCTTAAAAGTCTACCCCGGTTTACCATTGACTATCACCGACATATTGCAAGACGCTAAACATCCCCTTATCCAGGACCTCCATCTCTCACCATACCCTTTCCTAGCCATCACAAAATCCAAAAAATGCCAATCTACATGATCATATGCTTTCTCAAAATCTGCCTTAAATACAAGACCTCTCTTTCCAGACTTTCTACACTCCTCAACCACCTCATTCGCCACCAGCACCACATCTAGAATCTGTCTACCTTGCACGAAAGCCCCTTGTGTCGAAGAGATTGTATCTCCTAAAGAAGCCCTCAACCTTTTTGACAAAACCTTCCCTAATATCTTGTAGAGTGATGTTACCAAACTAATTGGTCTAAAATCACCAATTCGGATGGCTCCATCCCTCTTGGGAATCAAACAAATAAATGTGGCATTAACACATAAATTAACAACCCCTGACTCATAAAATTCCATGAAAACCTTCACCAAATCCCCCTTTACCACCTCCCAACAATCTTGGAAAACTGCCAAAGAAAACCCGTCGGGACCTGGAGCCTTGTACCTCTCACACTCAAAAACTGCATCCTTAATCTCCATTTCCTCAAAAGGCCTCTCTAACCAGATGGCACTTTCCTAATCAATAGGCCTCCACTCAATCCTTTCTAACCCAGGCCTGACTATCACATCCTTCAAAAACAATTTTGAGTAAAAATCCAAAATCCCTTCGACTATTTGCTCCTCTGAATCTACCACTACCCCTGGCCTTACTTCCAGCCTCTTAATGAACTTTTTCTTCCTTTTCCCGTCAACAACCCTATGAAAGAATTTTGAACTAACATCCCCCTCCTTTAACCACCTCACCTTTGCTTTTTGTGCCCAAAAAATCTGCTCTGTAAGAGTCAACTCTTCCAACTTCACGCCTAGCTCCCTCCTCTCTTCTCAAATCCTCGACCTCATTCCCCTGCATTTCCAAAGAATCTATCTCCTCCATCTTACCCATAACTTGAAGTTTAGATAATTCCAAATTTCCAAACACCTCCCTATCCCAAAGCTTCACTTGCTCTTTAGTGACCTTCAACTTTCTCATGAATTTAAAACCCTCCCACCCATGACATCTAGCATTATTCCACCACCCCGCAAAGTTCTCCTTAAATAAATGATGATCCATCCGCATATTCTCAAACCTAAATGGGGCCAGACCCCACCTAAAAGGGCAACTCTCGATCATAATGGGACAATGATCGAACAGCAATCTTGGAAACGCCTCCTGTCTCACATTGGGGAAAACCCCCTCCCAACCCAAAGAAAATAAAAATCTATCCAATCTAGAACATACCCTAGTTTCCCTTAGATTAGACCATGTGAATCTTGCATTAAATAAAGGAGAATCCACCAACTCACAACCTCTAATGAACCCATCAAAATCTCTCATACTCCTATTGATTCTACCCCCAGTAAGCTTCTCTAAAATCTTCCTAACCACGTTGAAATCCCCCCCTAAACACCAATTGGGGTAGCATAATCCATATAACCCACCTAACTTCTCCCACAAAGCCTGTCTATATACACCCCGACAACCACCACTCACTATTATCTAGATTCCTGAACTTAACAGATAATGAGAGCTCTCCAACTAATGAGTCAAACTCAAAAACCACCCTCTCATCCCAAATACATAAAAGACCTCCAGACCTTCCCACTGATGGTACAAAAACCCACTTTTTATACCTAACTCCTTAAACACTTTTAATGAAATTCCTATCACAAGCTTCCACTTTAGTTTCCTGAAAAATGATTATATCAGGTTGATGCTTCTTCAAAAAATCCCTAATGACCCCCCTCTTCTTCCGGGAGCCCAAACCCCTCACATTTCAACTAACAATCTTCATTGAGAAATATTGCCACCCCTAAACTCCTCATGTCTCCTATCATAATTAATTGTACTCACCAAGTTCCTTAACTCCCTAGCCCCTTTCTAACTGAAGCCCCTCCCCTTCTAACACGTTACCCCCTGGATACACCAAGCTCCTCTCCACTAACCCCCTCCCTCCCATTTAACCTTACTAACGAAAATCCCATAACTTGAAGCAAATGCCTAAAAAGAGATACTTCATTTTCCTCAAGAGGACACAACGCATACTTGCTTAACTCCATCAACCAATGCTCAGTTTCAACCTCACTATCCCTCACTCCACTAAAAACACCGCTTCTCCTGGGCATATGATTAACTGATTCTCCCACTTGAGCATCATTTACTTGGCCTACAGGAATGTTAGCACTATAGGACACAAGATTAAAAGTAGAGCCAGACATCATGGCTCTGAAAATATCCGGCAAGACTCTTTGATCATCCATTCCCCTAACAGAACCATCAAGAACCTGACTCTGAGATCCTCCTACCCCATTCCCAAGAGAAGACAAAATTTGACTAGCAATGTTACCCGTCTTAGATGCTGGAGCTGTGAGATCTTGGATAATAGTGTCACTGACATGATCCATTGCTTCAGAGGCAACCTCGGCCTCTCCATTCTCAACAGTGCCTTGTTCTTTAAAGAGATTACACAACTGAAAATCATCCTCTTTTTGATCACCTCTATCGCCTTCTGAATCAGAAACAAACTCTGAGCTCGTCTCAGACCCATACACTTCCAAAGCTTGCAACACTTCGTTAGGCTCGAAACACCCATCATCAACCTTGCGACTCAACAAATCAGCATCGTTCATCTCCTCTATCCTCTCATCGACCCACTCCTCCACATTCCTCTCTGTTTTCTGTAGGTCCTCGACAGATCCATTCACGACATCGACTAATCCAAGCTAAATCTCGTCCCTCGTTAGTCGAAACTAATTAATCCTTGAAGAATTCATCTCACGATCCACATCATCAGCCTCTCGCACCCCAGACGACTCCTAATGCTGAGCCTCATCCTCCTCCATTGATCATTTCTCCTCTACAAGCAAATCGGGTCGAACTGCATCACTAATCCTCTCTTCCAACCCATAACCCCTTTCAATTGACCCACTGGACCCAAATCAGTTACATAGACCACATCCACACTTTGAGGCCCAACATTACAACCCACTTGCTTCTTACAGAATAGCCCAACTCTTGGAGAATCCAACCTGGGCCGTTGATTCATAACACTCTGGCCTTCTCATAAAAATCACTTGGGCCCAAAATAATTGTTGGCCCACTATGCCCCACCGGCCCAGTTGAAACCTCCCAAAGCCTATTATCCCTTGATCTATCCTCCATTTCAGCCATCGTACGGGAACTAACTCCAGCCCCTTCAACTCCTATACCCCTTCGATTTTTCCCTTCAAAGCCGCTACATGTCCCTCTTGGCTGTTCTTCCCCTTCGTCTTCCTCGTTGCCGGCAAAAGATGCACCAGCAGACTGATGCCAAAAGATCGTTGGCCAAACTTCCCCCTTCTGTCGCACTGACTTGGACAGAGACTTGAGATGCACCATAGAATATCGATCTCCCTCCTTGATCTCCATACAAGCTAGCAGAAAACCAGAATCAAAACCTCTGATTTTCCATCTTACTTCAAATAGATTTTCCAAAGAGACCGTTCTTCTATCCACTTCCAACAAACCACCACACCTTTGACCGATGTACTGAAATACCTTTTCATTCCAAAGGGTAAATGGCAAGTCACACACTGCTATCCACCCTCCATAAGAGATAATCACCTCTGGTTTAACATGCCTCACCTCTGACCACTTCTCCAAACTGATCGCCACACCTCTGTTGAAGAACCTCAATCCCATGTTTTCAATAAAATTTGCTTCCTCTCTATTACTTACCCATAATAGAGCTCTATTGACTTGAAATGGCCGAAGCGCAATAGACTTCTTTAAGTATTTGCTCAACTCTTTTTCAATTTGCGCCCAGCTGCTTAAGAAATCACATCTTACACAAACTACCGCCCGCTCCATATCAACCCCTAAATTACCCATTCGATTTTCAATGAACAAATCAACAAACTTTCTCCCTCTATTCAGCCCTGTATTCCTTTCCCAAGTCTTCTCCTTTGTCCCCTTGTTCTGAACTCCTTCTGTAACTCTAACCCTGTCACCCATACCTATAGTTTTCCTCTTGGGTTCATTGCAAATGATTTTACGAAGCATGGTAGCTGTATCCATCCACCCATTACCATTATTCCCCGCCGGAATGATAATATTGCTCTTCTTGACGCCTCCCTCCCATTTCGACAACTCAACAAAAGCACCCTTACCATTGGTATACTTCTGTAAACAAAACACAGCGGAGCTGCTATGATATTTGCTAAAGAAAGTGTCTCCTTTGTAAAGATTCCCCACTTGCTGTAAAGCCTGCACGACCCAACTTACACCTCCCAAATCTATTTTCGGAGAGAAGCTTTGTAGTCAATTCCTCTCTATAATCTCCACTAGACTCCCTCTAGATCTCTCGTCAACCTGGATAATGATTACCTTCTGTTCAATTCTCAATTCTGAGGATAACTTCCAATACTCTCTCATTTTCAATGCTAACTTACTATAATCTGGCAAATTTAAGATATATGAAGCATGTTCTACAAAGCCATGCAAGATATACATGCAACATAAATGGAGGATAACTAATACCTATAACACTATTATTATATGTACATATTGTTGTATAATTGCTATAAATGTCATTTTGACACTGTAAGTTACATATAGTACCATTTTATCTCATATATTAGATTAAAAATATAAAAATATGACATTTTTTTGCCGAATTTCCGTACCCTTAAATTTATGATTTAATGAGTCCGACCTCTAGATACATACCCGTACCCGACACTCATATCCGAGTCCATGTAACATAGCACTGCCATATATATACACATATACAATCTCTCATAAAAAAAAACACTGCCTAACCTAATATTTTCACAGAATTTACATTAAAAGATAAATTAATTTGGAAAAATTTCATGTAGTGCACCAATAATGTTGCACGATATTAGTTTGCTCTAATAACATATTAGATTGTTAACCACGGACTTTTTTAAAAGTTTAATCTTGTAAAGAGAAGTGTAACTTAATTGTTTAGAGCTTAGCAAACACATATAGCTTACATGGTATTGCTTTTCTTCTTTTTTTTGAAGGGAAAAAGATACATGATACACCAAAAATGTGTAACCAATAACCTATGTGTTAGCCATTGCATCTAGAAGTGTGTGGTTGATCATGTGTACGTGCACATGCACACATGTGGTCTCTATGTGTGAGTGAGAGAGAGGGAGAGACCTTTCGGCAGCAAGCATATGCTTCATGCACCAAAGATGCCAAACCAACACATTCAAAGCAATAGTCAGCACCTCCACCAGACATCTCATTTATCACCTGCTTAATGGCAAAGAAGAATAAATAAATAAATAAAATTTGGTGACACAGAGAAAGCTATACGCCATTTTTTTTCACCCGAATCATATAGTTTTGTAACTTTTTTGAGGATGAATCCCACGCTGCACATTGCCATAGCTAAATAACAAATGTCTTTCCAATTTTCATACAACTAAACCTATCCACCCACAAAAAACCTTTGTAATGACTGGTCACAGCAGGTAAATTAGTTATTAGTTGCTATCAAATTAGTTATTAGTTGCTATCAAACAAATTTTTTTTTTTTTTTTTTTTTTTAGCCAGATAGTTCAAGGTTGACCCAACACCTCTCTCTCTCTCTCTCTAAAAACCTCCACCCCCGAGCCTCACTTTTGGCCGGCCGACCGCCGCCTTTGGCTATGGCGGTCGGCTGGCCCAGCTCTCTTGTGTGTTTGTGTGTTGGTTTTTGTTTCTAATAAACTTGATTCCCACAATTTCTTTCCACTTTAGTGTCCTTTCTTTTGTTTCATCAGGGGGTGCCTCTGTTTGTTTGTTGTGTATCAACAAGAGTGTTTATATTATATCAACAGGGGGTTGTTTTGTATCAACAGGGTGCTTGGTTTAAGGGTCAAAACAGAGTAGAAGGAGGTCGGTTTTGGACCGGAATAGAGGTTGGTCAGATCTGGTTGAATCTTCATTCGAGCGCGCTTTTGCAAGTGGGAGTTTGAGGGATGAGCTCGAGTTTGGATCTATGGAGTCTGCTTCGGTGCTTTGTTTGGGGGGAACTAGGGTGTTGAAGTTGATCTAGATCTGTCTAAGATTTCATTCGAGCGCTCCTTTTCGAGTGGGAGTTTGAGGGGTGAACTTCATCCAGATGTATGGTGGTGTCTCGGCGGTTGTTCGTTGTTTTGGAGTGGAGCTGGGTGTGGAGTTTTATCCAACCATGGAGCTGTTGGCTATGGAATTTTTCCGGCCAAGGAACTGTCTCGGTAGAGTGTTGTCAGGAGTGGGTGAGCTTGCGGATAAAGTGGCAGAGGTGGGTTTGGAAATCCAATGGTTGGAGGTGTTTCCAGCCATAGTTTCAGTCAAGGAAGATTGACAGTCTGCTTTTGCTGGGGTTGGGGCTTGTTAAAACCTATCACCTCTTCACCCACTTAAACCTACTCCACTAAACCTAACCCACTACACCACTACCACCTCACCTACTCCACTAAACCAAACCCACTACACCACTACCACCTCCACTTCACCTACTCCTTACCTACTACACACTCACCCTCTTCTATATATAGGAATCATGAATCATTGTAATAAAAATAACACAAATCAATCAATAATACAATTTATTGTCTTTCTCTCTCTATCAATATTTCTTACATGGTATCAGAGCTATAAGATTTAGGCCTATATTCCTTTCTTTCCGGCGGGCAGCCGGCCGGCAACCATGCCTTCGCTGCCCGCTGGAGTTTTTCAACACCAGCAAAACCATTCTTTTCTATTAGAAGATTCTCTGTACTGTGAAGAAGTTGTTGTAGGAATAGAGAGCTTAGGAGAGGAGAGAGAAAGTGATAATAATCTCTCTCTTTTCCATCTGCTGGTATTGGAACATGACCTGTTTTGGGAAGATGAAGAGCTTCTCTCTCTCTTTCCCAGCATTATTTCAATCTTTGCTTTTGGAACAGGTCGTGCTTCAGGTTCATCCCTCATATCAACAGTCAATGTCCGGATCTCTGAATCTCACAAGAGGAACCGCATCCAGGTCTCCAACACCAAGAAACCCCTCTTCTTCTATGTCAACCTCGCTAAGAGGTACATGCAGCAATATAATGAGGTTGAGCTGTCTGCTCTTGGAATGGCAATTGCAACAGTGGTCACTGTGGCTGAAATTCTGAAGAATAATGGATTTGCACTCAACCTTGATGACAACAATGGCACCACAGACTCTGCAATCTCTGTGGCTCGCATGGAGGCTATGGAATGGATGTTGAAAGTCAATGCTCATTATGGGTTCACAGCTCTCACTGCAATTCTTGCCATTAATTATCTAGATAGGTTTCTTTCTAGCCTCCATTTTCAAAGAGATAAGCCATGGATGATCCAACTTGCAGCTGCCACCTGTCTCTCTTTGGCTGCAAATGTTGAAGAAACCCAAGTCCCTCTCCTCTTGGACCTCCAAGTGGAGGACACAAAGTACGTGTTTGAGGCCAAAACTATACAGAGAATGGAGCTATTGGTGTTGTCAACACTACAATGGAGGATGAACCCAGTGACACCACTCTCATTCCTTGATCACATCATAAGGAGGCTTGGACTGAAAACCCATCTCCACTGGGAGTTTTTCTATCCACTAAACCCACTCTCTCTCCTCACTTTGCATCCACCGTCCAAACTTTTTTTTTTTTATTCTAAAGCTTAATTGGTGCACTCTTTGTTCCCCACTTTCTTTATTTTATATATATATCTATATATCTCTTTTTATTATATATTAAAAAAAAAAAAAAAAAAAAAAACATCATCCTCTCTCCTCCCTTTGATTTCAAACTCCATTATTTTTATTTATTTTCTCCATTTCAAATATATTTTTATTATTTCTTTCTTTATTTTTCTTTCACATTATTTTTAATCTTTTTCCAATTCCATTCATACCATCTAACTTTGCACACCAAACCATATTTTATTCATCTCAGGGATCAACCCCGATCACAATTTTACACCAAAAAAAAAAAAAAATACAAACAAACAACCACATTCACAGGTGGGCTTTTTTTCTTCTCTACTCTGCCGCCGGTCTTTTCTTCTTGCCTCCGTCCTGGGCGGCCCTTGCAGGTGTTGCCTCCATGTTTCCCACTCCACTGGGCATGATCACTACTCCCTGCTCCTCCACTGGAGCATATGGCGGCCCTCCAAATCGGAACATAACGGTGGCCTTCCGCTTCAGCTCCTTGTTTTCCGCCTTTAGCACACTTATCTCTGCTCGCGCATCCTTATACATGCGTTGGAGCAGAGCCAGTTGGGCGTTTAACTGCTGCACCTCATTTGTCCTACTCTGCAGCCGGTTCGACAAATTTGTAACCGCAGTCATGGTTTCCACACATGACTTCAATGTATACTGATTGGCCTCCACATCCGACTGCACTGCCATTCTTTGCTCCACAGACCGCATAGGAAAGTTCAACGGAGCAAACTCCGGGGCGCTTGGTTGAGTTTCCAGTGCCACCGCACCAGTTATTTCTCTTGTGGACTCGTTCAGGTCTGGAAAGAGCGTGAGCAGACCACGGGAAGAGGATGCCATATTCTGGGTAGCTGAACGGGAAGAAGAGGCCATGTTTTTTGGGTTGCTGAGTGTTTCAGCGAAATAGCAATTTCAGACTGATAATGTTCGGAAGGGAAGTGTTTCAAGATTTGCAGCTCTTCGAGGCAATCTCTCAGAAAATGAAGAGTTTTTCAGAAGTTTTTTCCCAGGTTTTTTTTGTCTTCGCTTCTGCCTCAAGCACAGCCTCCTCATTGGTTTATATCGACACTGACGACGCGGCCGACACGCCACTCTGTCGCTCACGTGCCTCGCCGCGTCTCCGGCTCACCTTTTGATGGCTCGACGCTTTCTGTCGGGCACGCCTTTTGATGAAGTGGGCGCGCCTTTTGAGGGCGCGACTTTTGAGGGCTCACTATATATATCCATATATATATATATATATTTGGGCAACCTATATACACCATCATACAGTGTATTTTTTATGGGTCCGACAAGACTCTGTAAACTGTCCCGACATTAATTCCGGTTAGCTCCTTTATGGGTCCGACAAGACTCTGTAAACTGTCCCGACATTGATTCCGGTTAGTTTCTACAAGGGTCCAGCAAGACTCCGTAAACTGTCACAACATTGTCTGCTACAACGGTCCGACATGACCCCATAAACTGTCTTCTACATCAGTTTGACACCGCCATCCAGTGTCCTCTACAACGTTATGACACCACCATACAGTGTCTTCACCAACGGTCTGACACCACCATACAGTGTCCTCTACAACGTTATGACACCCCCATACAGTGTCCTCTACACCGTTATGACACCACCATACAGTGTCTTCACCAACGGTCTGACACGACCATACAGTGTCTCCTATCCTCTTTTATTTTATGTATTAATCTATTTTCTTGTTTTGTTACTCTCTCCAAACTCAAGTTGGCTAGTTCCTATCCCCCTTGAGTTTGCGGGGGGCTGTTAAAACCTATCACCTCTTCACCCACTTAAACCTACTCCACTAAACCTAACCCACTACACCACTACCACCTCACCTACTCCACTAAACCAAACCCACTACACCACTACCACCTCCACTTCACCTACTCCTTACCTACTACACACTCACCCTCTTCTATATATAGGAATCATGAATCATTGTAATAAAAATAACACAAATCAATCAATAATACAATTTATTGTCTTTCTCTCTCTATCAATATTTCTTACAGTGTGGGTATGGAGGCTATGAAGTTTTTCCGGTCAAGGGAGTCTTTCCAGCCATGGAGATGTCCTCGGCAGGAGCAGAGGAGCGTGCACAGAAGCGTGCAGGAGCAGAGGAGCGTGTAGCAGGTGGGCGTTGTAGGAAGTGGGCATTGGAAGTTGGAGCAACATAGGTGATAAGTTTTAGTTTCAAAAATAGCAGGTGGGTGGTTGGCTTTGGGAATGCAATACCATAGGCGTGGCTGTGTGCAGCATAGGCGTGGGCAGCAAAGGCGTGGAGTGCAGTAGCATTGGGAGTGCAGTAGGTGTTTAAAATTATTGGGTTACCACCTTGGGTGTTAGAATAGGTTTTTAGCAGTTTGGGTGTTTTGGTGGGTTGATTTTGTGGGAATCTTGTATTTTATTTTCTGTTAAGTCCTTCTTAACGTTTTTTTGTTTTAAAAAAAAAAAAAAAAAAAAAATCGTGAGGCCAAGGGGTTGGTTGTATGGTTGCGAGTAGCAGTAGTAGGGGTATTTTATACTTCCGAATCTCTCTCAGTGCATTTCATCTTCCTGTACTTTTAATTTCATGTTGATCAAAAAAAAAAAACAATTTTTTAGCCAATATGTCCGCTGAAATACTAATCCACTTGAGGCACAATCTCATACCACGAAAAGCGCATCTCTTCTTCAACAATTGGTATTCTATCTCAATAATCGACATGTTCTCAACATTAGTGCTAGGGTTAACAAATGTACCTCACTCAAACGTTTGTCGGTGCAAGTTGCAGAGTTCACAAAATCAGTTACTCCAAATGTTTTGCCTGAGAAGAAAAAAAGGGGAGGACAACATTATTCAAATCTGTGCCAAGCAAACTCGTGAATCACTTGATAATATTATGTTAAAATTATTATCCAAACCATAGCAACAAAAAAATTTATTAACCTGTTTCAAATTTGTCAGGATTCACATCCACACCAATAATTCTAGTTGCTCCACACATTCTTGCACCCTCTGCAACCTACAACACCAGATCATAATCATTATGGTCTCTTAACAACCTTGCTTTTTCCTCATTTTTTGGTTAGGAAAAAAACTTATGTTAGTTGTAAAATCATACTGCTAATCCGATTGCTCCCAGCCCAAATATAGCAACAGTGGACCCCGCTTCTACATCTGCTGTTCTCCAAGCAGCACCTACCCCTGAAAACCCAAATTGTGCTTAATATTGTAATTCGATTATTTCTGGCTCCAGGGCAATATTTTAATCAAGTGCAAATGCTTTAAAAATAGCTTGGCTGCAAAGTTGACTCAAGAGTGAAAAGTTTGGAGTCATCTCAATATATGCAAGTCAGTCTATAATTTTTCAGTACAACTATTAGGGCAAACAAACAAAAAAAGCTAAGGATGCAATATCTCAAAAGGTTAGCCATATATACAATATGAGTTTAGCCATATAAACATTCGATGACAATTATGATGTTGAAAATAATATTTAGTAAAAGAAATGAAATCTAAAGGTTTTGTCATAAATTTGACTGAAACAAGTAACAAAATCCAAACATATTACCTGTTGACACTCCACAACTGAGGAGGCATGCCCTATTTGGTGGGATAGCAGGGTCAATTTTGGTTACATGAGCAACATCTACGACTGTGTACTCGCTAAAACTTGACACATATAAGAAATGGTATAAAGTCTCCCCTTTAAGATCCGTGAATCGACTTGTCTTGTCTCTATGCATCCAAGGAGAGACCTCAAATGGGAATTTTGAGCATAAGTTGCTCTTCTTGGATTTGCAATCAATGCAATCTCCACAATCTGCCAAGAAGCTTGGGATGACAATGTCTCCTTCCATCACCTCATCTACATTCTCCCCAATGCTCTCCACAGCCCTTACAGAACATAAATGTGAAGTAGTTAAGCCACTTGTCAACAAGAAAGCATGAATGGTCATTGAGCTCAAACTTGAAATAGAAGATGTGGAGAAGGATGAAATCTTAATGGTAGCACAAACAAGACAAGAAGTTAAGACAGTCACCAAAGTCATCATGCACAAAACAGACCAATGCAAGGCCACAATTCAAATCCTATTTCCATCCTAGAGCAAACCTCTACTTTCTTCTTATTTTATTTGTAATTTATTAGTATAACTTATTTCTCCTTTTGTGGTTTATTTATTTTGATCAGAGAAAATCTTTAAAAGTTTCTAAGAGAAAACTTGCACCTTATAACAGAAAACTTTTATCATCTTTCAAGATGCTCAAGAGGAGGATGCCTTACTACAAAATTCCTTAAGCCTTCAACAGGGCATTAGTATGAAGGATCGGAACTAAAAGAAAATAATTCAAGTTATATTGCTGTCGTCACTCTTTGTTTTGGAAGAGACTATTTTAGTAACTTTTTAGCTTTTTATGAAAAGATGTGTAGAAAAGTAGAGAAAGTGATGTGACAACTTTTTTTTTTGATTGGCAAGTGATGTGACAACTTATAGTGACTTTTTCAGCTTTTTAGCTAAAATGTTTAGTCCCCAAATAAATAGTAAAATCAGCAAGATTGTATGGCAATTGATTCATGGTGCAAATACATTAGTCCAATAAGGTAAGTGACCCTGCACTTTGTCTTGGATCACAAAAAGGATGCACTCTTCCATTCATCAAAGTTAATTTCTCTTTTGTTTGCATAAGTAAATTCATCAAAATTAATATCTTAAAATTAGAAAACAAGTATTGTGATAACGCACACCAAATGAACTGTTAAAAATTTAATATAAGTATAAGATAATACAACAAAAAGAAAAAAAATAAATTGGAGTGTTTCTATAAATTATTGCTATGAACCTTAAAAAATTGACGCAAGCATTCGACAATTCATGAATTCATCATGATTAATTTTTGAAGAATCAAGATTGCCACCAAATTTCAGTTTCCGGTTTTTTTTTTTTTTTTTTTAAACAGCCAAAACAATCATTAAAAAATTACAAGAGAAAAAAAAAAATCAAAGAAACCCAATGGCAGCACATGATCTACAGCCACAAAACTTTATCATCAAGAATAGAAAATCAGGCTTCCACATGATCATGACAGTCATGAGCAAAATGGAAAATATTCACATTTGTAAGAAAATTTCATGGGAAAAGCAAGGGTAAGTGGACTCTGTAGATATCATTCACAGAAAGTCTTCATACTAGGATAATATAATATTTCACAAGATTAGGTGTATATCATGCCGGCCAAAAAAAGTAATTGTTAGTTTATTCATTTATATTATACTTTATATATTAGATTAGAGAATTCAACCAGCCAGCCATCTATGGGAATTATTTATGTTGTTTATAGTCATGTGTATTTTACTGTAAAAATACTCCAATAGCTTCCCTAGCAAACCCGAACAGTGCATCATAGGCTTCAACCGGCCAGCCATCTATGGAATTGATGTAGGCTTCAGCTCTCCTAATGATTAACACCCCTACAAAACACAATCCCATAACTCCCAAAATGATCTAAACCATTAATGTCACTACTGTCACAGATAGAAAAAAAAAATTCAAACACATCAATAATCAATACATCAGGATCGTGAGGTACTCCTTTTATAGGGGTCTCAAACAATTTCTCCCAAAAATTTTTACAGCTAAGGGAGATGTCAATTTTGATTCTTTTCATTATTTTTAAATGGTCTATTTCAAAATTTGGACTTAAACTTGTTACTTTTGTCCTCTATTTTAAAGTTAAAAACTTGTTTAAATAATAAAATAATAAATATCAAGTTGTGACTTTAATTTGAGTGGAGATTCTCTATTATTAACCTGTCATCTTCTCTATGCACCACAATAAAAAATAAAAATAAAAATTAATAAATAACTTATGACCAAAAGGCCACAAATTTTGAAAAGTCAACTAAAATGAAGAAAAAAATTACACAAAAAATAAGTAAATTAAAACAGGCGTTGGATGATGAAGGAATACTGGAAATTATAGTTACCCAACAGATTCGTGGCCGAATATTCTTGGAAAATATCCAGGAGGATCCTTCAAAAACAGGAATGAAAACGAATTGCTAAGTTTATATACTACACAATTCTTGGAATTATAATAAAATAAAACAAGTTTACCTTGAGTTTCCAGAAAGTGATGTCGCTGTGACAGAGAGAAGTGCAGATGATTCGAATGCGAACTTCGTAAGGGTTTGGAGGAGCCACGATCACCTCCTCTATCACCAATGGCTCCCCTGCTTTCCGCCCAACCGCAGCTGCAATTTTTTATTATTATTATTGTTATTTTAAGCTCGCGTTAGAAATTGACGATTCAGTTTCAGAGATTTGTAACAAAAACTCAAAATCGTATGAGAAAAAACAAAAAAGCTTTGGATGCTGAGCTACCTCTGCATCGGATGGGCTTCCCTGCCGTGTTGGAGCTCAGTGATTCTTCTTTCTCCGCCATCGCAGAAACCAGTACTAGTATTTGTATACACAGCTCTCTCTCTCTCTCTCTCTGCCTATATGTGAGAGTCAACTGTGTCCCAAATGCCAAGCTACGCATCTGTATATATGAAGTGAGGAGTACTTGGTGTTGGGTCTGCTTCAAACAAAACGTAGTTTATGTATTTTTTGGCAAACGACTCTCGTAATCAAACAAGAGAAAAGATATGTATCATGAAAAAATTTGATGAAACTGATCATGAAAAATTTATGGTTCTTGGATTATCTTGATTAATGTGTGGTGTTTTATTTTAAGTATAATTTAATGGTCATAAATCTTTCATGATTATTTTCATGAAATTTTTTTCATGATACCCAACATTGCTCATCAAACAAAACGGATCAGGTTGTTTGTTTTGGAATTTCACAACTTATTTTTCATTTTTTTTTATTGAATTTTTTTAATATTTTAAATAATTTTTTTAATTTTAAGATATACCTAACATAAATATAATAAGATATACCTAACATAAATATAATTAAAAAATATAATATTTATAAAAAAATTAAAAATTCATCAAATATCAATAATATAAAAAATACAAGAATTTAATATATTTTTTGTATTCTCGTGTATTTATTAATTTTTTTAAAATATTTTATTTTTTAGATAGATCTAAATAAGGTGTATTTAAAAAAATAAAAAAATTATTTAAAATTTTAAAAATATCTACTAAAAATTAAAAATATATATATGAAAAAAATTCAATTTTTATAAAATTAAATCTAGAAAATCAAAACTAAACCCACTGACTAATATTTCTTTTCAATGCTAATAAAAGGTACTTTTTTTTTTTTAACAAATAAAGGGTAGTTGTATGGTGTTTTTTTTTTTTTTTTTTGTTTTTTAAGGGCTAGAGTTACTAACAAAATTACGAAGAAATTTATCAAACAAAAATAATCCGGTCCCCTCCAAATGTGACCCCACAACCCCTTAACCTGTGATTGGCTAATTTTTTTTATTTTTTTTTTTTTTTTCTTTCTCCAATCACCAACCCCCACGTGTGTGTAGGGGGTGGTAGAGGTTAGTGATTGATGGGGTCTCAATCACTTCTCTTTATCAAATTACTAATACTAATAAAAGGGACCTTCTTTTTAAACGAATAAAAAGGTAGTTGTATTTTTTTTTTTTTTTTCAAAAAGGGCTATAGTTACTAACAAAATTACGAAGAAATTTATCAAATTACTAGGGCTAATAAAAGGTGCCTTCTTTTTTCACGAATAAAAGGTAGTTGTATGGTTGTTGTTGTTGTTTTTTTTTTTTTTTTAAAGTGCTTACTAACAAAATTACGAAGAAATTTATCAAATTAATCGCATGAGTATGAAACCTGTATTTATGCGAGTATTGGGTAACTTTTTTGATAATAAATTTGGTGTCTCCAATATATATATATATATATATATATTTGTGACTGGTTTTCTCTCTGATTCATAATTAGATTGGAAAGGTATTGTTTAGCCAAGTGGCCTCACTTTTGATTCCCGGTTTGATGATCATAATCGTTTATATTTTATGATTCATCGAGTACATTACTTCTGCAAAAAAAAAAAAAAAAAAAATCAAGTTGATCAGATAACAAAAATCACTTATTCGGATCAGTTTTGAATACAAAAATAAACGGTTCATACCAAACTAATGAACGTGTGATTACCTTTATCCGATCAACTTAAATTTTTTACATGTATGATACGCTCGATGAACCCTAAAATATAGACGATTCAAATCATTAAAACGAGATCCAAAAGTAAATTCATTGGGTCAAACAACACCTCTCCAATCCATAAGTTCAATTATGGAAGGGAGAGAAGCTTATTTTTTTTAAAAGATTGATAGGCACTTGTTTGTTTTTTTCGTCAAGTATATAATGTTAGTATGTTATTGAAGTTATGTTACAACTTAAAGAGATTGTTGCTGATCTATCAGCTTGAATTCTAGACTTTTCACTCACCTCATTCTAAAGTGCGGTTACATGTCACTCAGGTAGAGTAATTTTAGAATAATGTTTTTAAATAGTTGGGTTTAATTTTATAAAAGTTAAGAATATGATAGTATTAAGTTGAAGGTATAATAGTATTAATAATATTTTGAAAAAAAACTCACCAATCTAGAAGATCTAGATTGGTACTCTCACACCATTTTGATTCTTGGGACAAGACAATGAGAAAGTAATTTTTCTTAAATTTTATAGTGTTCTCGTTTAACATATGGATTGGGTTAAATTAATTTATTAAAAGATAAAATAGATTAATTTAATTAATAAAATAAAATGTCACATTTAAATTATAATAATTTTATTTTTTCTCTTACAACTATCAAATCAATTATAAAAAAAGACACAAGTTTTTTTTTGGGGGGAGTCAGTATAAAAAATATATAAAAAATGGCCTAAAGTTTATTACAAACAAAAAAAATTTAGTCATGATAAAATAGTCAAAAAGTCAAATAATTAGGCTAAAAAAACTTATCTAAAACAAAACATTGCCTTTATCCCAATCGGAGAAAGGGATTAATCGAATGACACGTAAAAAAAATACCGAACAAAATAATAATAATAATAATAAGGTATTAGGTTAAAACTTACTTAAACTATGTATAATAATTTTTTTATTTTAGTATAGAGAAAGTTGTCACGTGATATGAGGAGAATAATGTTTTACTAAATCAATTTAAATTTTCACTTAATAATAGTATATAGATAATTAAAAGGCCGGGTGGATGCAATGGGTCAGAAACACACATGATAATGTATATACACACCTTGAAAGGGGGTATACTATTATAATTATATCATTTTTTTTTAGTTTTGATTTATGAGATCTTTAATTATGTCTTGTAGTGTTTGGTTATGAATTTTTTATATAGTTTTGACTCAAAAATATAAAATTATGATATTTTTTTTTAAGTTATAAAGGACATATATGATAGTCTTTCCGTAAGGCTCATCTTGTTTAAAATGAAATAAGTGGAAAGTGAAATAAATTTTAAAAAATTAATTTCTATAAGTTTGTTTAGCTTGAAAGTGGTAGAAAGTATGAGAAAACTAATTTTATTGTACAATTCATATTAGCATCGTAATTAATTTTTTATTTATTGCAAAAAATACAAGAAAACACAAGAAAAATTGAATGTGTGAGTTATTCATAACTAAACTTTTGAATTTTTCTATATTTTTTTTACAAAATTTTCATCTTAATTAAATACTTACAAGAAAATATAATTATTTTATTTTATTTCATTTTCTTTTAATTTCACTTTCTATCAAAAAAAAAATTTCTAATGAAACGAAGCCTAAAAGGTAAGCTTTCTTACAAAAAAAAATATAAAAAAATATAAAAAAAAATGGTATTAGGTGAGACAGAAACACCAGTGTGATTGGGTACCTGTCTAATTACAAATGTTTAATTATATATTTTATTTTATTTTATATTTTTTAAATTGTGTCGTGTTACTGGCTTAAAGGCTAAAGTCTCCTTGAAAATAAATTATTTTAATAATATTTTAACATTTTATAAAAAAATATGTAAAAAATAAAAAATAATAAGATAATTTATAATAATTTTTTAATTTGTTAACTAAAATAATTACTTCTCAAGCCAGACCCAAGCATATGGCCAGGGATAATCCATCCAGAAACACCGGATGAGTTCTCCATGATGCCGTCCAAAAACTGTTGATCACTCACCTACTCCCCGCGAAACAATATTCTCGTCAATATTTTTTTTTAATATTTATTATAAATTTTGAGTTTTTTTAGTTTTATTTTATGCAATTGCTCTTCGTTTTGATATTAAAAAAATGTTAAGACTTTTGATGTGTTTTGTGTTTGTATTGATAATGATATTAATAACTTTATTAAAGTAACAAATTGCTAGAGTATTTTGATTTTTGTTTATTAGTTTTATTTATTTATATTTATTTTTATTAAAATATGATATGATAGATATAAATAGTTAAATTATATATATTTTAAATATTTACCATCGTCAATTTATCTTTAAAAGTTAGAGTAGGACTTTTAACAAATAGATCAAGTGCACATAATCGATTCATAATTGTCTCAATTTTTTGAGATTTACAACTAATCCTATTGATCATACTTGTTTATTTATAAGTCATACTATTTTTCATTTATTAATATTCTCAAACAATGTTGAGATAAAATAAACATTTTGTTAATATATTAAAATATATATAATTTTTAAAATTTCAAACCCATCAAATAAGGCTGACTTATAAATTACCATGAATTTTTTGTTGTTAATTTTTATATCATTTGTAATATTTTCTGTTTAGAAATTTACTAATTTAATTAAATTTTTAACTTTTTATAAAAACATGTGTAAAAAAATGAAAATAATATAATAATTTATCGTGATTTTTTATTATAAACTAAATTTTTTAAACTAATTATTAGAGTAACCACCAGCAGTGGTGGTAGGGTACAAATATGCTTTCCTTTTACACAGTTGATTAGGACTTCACTCTTGAGGATGTCCATTTTTCAAACGATATCATAATTATGCCTTTTGCGTTGAGAATTGATATATATATATATTTTTTTTTTTTCTAATAAAGATTTTTTTTTTTTATGTTGAGTTAAATCTGATCGATAATTAATTATTTTAAAATTCAAGACTTACAACTATCATAGTCTCTGTTTGGGAAGTGGGTTGACTTTTTGACTTTTTGACTTTTTTAGCTATTTTAGCCTGGGGTTAAAAGCTTGGTTTGGGAAGGGCTTTTTGACTTTTTGGCTTTTTTGAGTTTTTTTGTGAGAGAAGAATGTAATGATTATGGGTTGGATGTGATGTTTTGTTTGTTATGGCTAAAATAGCCTATTTTATATTTTGTGGCTAAAATAATCAAAAAAGCCCAAGAACCAACTTGCCAAACAGAGGCATAATATCCCACGAAGCGTCTTGTTTTTAACCGTCAAAACTAATTACTAGAGTCAAACTGATTTTTGTTTCATGGGAATTTGTTTGATTAATGAAAATTTCTAAAAATGGACGAGTTTTGTCAGCAGAAAATATGCATGCGTCACTTGTATGTGATTTGCCAATTAGGCATTGGAGAATGCACACTAGTCAAGTCATTACCAAGAGGCACGCATTGTTTTGTCAATTTTGGGACATTTGGGAGGAAATTAAAAAAGGTCAATTTTTTGATTTTTTAATTTTTTGTCGTTAAAAAAGACAGTTTTTTTAGTTAAGGAAATCAACTTCTTTGTCAAAAAAATCACTAAAAAAATTTAAAAAATAATTTTTTAGCAACTTTTTAAACTATCACTTTATTTTTAAATATCCTATGGCAATACAAACAAAATGATTATAACAGAAGAAGATTGGCCTCATTTGCAAAAGATAAACTCTGATTTAACGGGTGGGCTGTGATGGGCCCAACCTGCCATCGTGATGATCCAGGTCATATAGGCTTTGTTTGTCATAATTTAAAATAGTTAAAAAGTCAAAACGTCACTATTCTATTTAAAACATATCATCTTATTTAAGTCACATCACTTCTTTATCACATCACTTTAAACACAATTCATATCCAATCCATATTTTATAAAAAAAGTCAAAAAATACACTTATTTAGAACATTCAAAACAACCCCTAATATATATTCATTGATTATATTATTTTATAACGATTCAGATCATTTAATATGTAGTGCTTGTTTGACATATATTAAAAAAATATACTTTTTGGGACAATTTAGAAATTTGGTAAAAAGTAAATTTTTTGACTTTTTAACATTAATCAACATCTATCAATATCTGTTCTCTATTTTTATACCAATTTTCTCTACTTTTCTACACATTTTTTTTTATAAAAAGTCAAAAAGTATACTTATTTAAAACATTTCAAACTATCCCATAATATTCATTGATTATATTATTTTATTAAAAAATATATTAGTCAGATATTGATAGTCACTTAATTAAACTATATTTATTTCAATGACAATTATGATTTTAAAAATAAATCACAAGCATAAATGTAATCTGATCAAGTGACTATCGATATTCGATAAATTTAATTTTTTTATAGAAATTATATATTCAATAAACTCTACGTATTAAATGATTTTGATCATTGACATAAACCCAAAATTTGGCCCACAGAGCCCGGCAGTACTGTTCAATCCATTTTGGCATTATAGGAAGAGGCTACTCCATTGAAAAAAAAGAAAAAAAAAGAAAAAAAAAAAGACTTTTAAACTATATTTTTAAAGAATACATGTTTATTGAAAAATAAAATAAAATATGAGTTCTCATTCTATAACTTGTTTAAATGCTTATGGTGTATCTATAATGCTTATGGTGTATATATAACTTGTTTAAATGCTTATGGCGCACATAGATTATGAATTTTGGTACAAATTTTTAAAGCAAAATACAAAAAAAAAAATATAAAAAAAATGAGTGAATTGGGAATAAAATATAAATAGAAAAATTACAAAAACAGTTCAAAAGATTTGACACTTGTAACAAAATAAACCCGAGTTGTTAATTTTGTCAATTTAAATCATAAACTTTTGATTTGTTTTTAATCTTAACCATTTACCTATTTTCGCTAAATAAATTTGACAGGAAAAATTGATTTTTTAGTCATTAAATTCAATAAAAATAGATATTTTAGATATTTTAAATAAATCTACATTGAGTTTAATGACTCAAATATTATTTTTCGTTGATTTTAGTTAACGAAAATAGACAAATAATTTAGATTGAAAATATATGAGAAGATTAATGTTTAAATTGATAAAATTAAAAACTCATGGTTTATTTTGTTATAAGGGTCAAACTCTGTGACTTTTTTTTTAATGTCCCAATATAAATTAATTTTTGTTCATCATTTCACTTTTTCTTTTAAAATTTTTATTGTAATTTATAATCTAAGCACAATGTTAGAAAATTTTAAAAAAATATAAAATTATGAAAATCATTCATAATATTTAGGAGAGTTGAAAGCTAAACAGTGATAGAATATGGACTGGATAAATTTGAAATTCACTCATAATATTTAGGAGAGTTGAAAGCTAAACAGTGATAGAATATGGACTGGATAAATTTGAAATTCACTCACTTGATGGAAAATATGGTGATAAATCCAAAATATTTACAAAATTAAAGAATTTTGTTACCATGGAGTATGAATGCACCATTTGTTCAGTAATTCCATTTTGGCATTGGAGGATGCAACTTATCAATCAATCTACAAAAAGCACAAGTTGTTGGGATAAGTACAATTTTCTTTTTAAAGTAAGGCTGTGATTTCTTTTTAAAGTCAGGCTGTGATGTCTCAATAACACAAATTGATCAATAATTATCACGTATTAGTTTTTAGGAGGATGATCCACTGTAGTGCTCCGCCTTGTGGTGATTTTGTTGTGGTGTATCATATTCATGGCACACGACAGCTCAACAATTTTGATTTAATGGTATAAATTTATTTTAAGGTAATTATATCTTCCCTCTTTTATATTTGATTATTTTATTATTTTGACTCTTAAAATTTATTTTTTTCATCTTGACCTTTCATATTTTAAGTTTTTCTTAATTTATTCTCAAAGTTAACTTACGTACAAAATTAGATAAAAAATAACATATTAATAATCACGTAGTATAAAAATATTTTAGTGTTTACACTGGTTCTAATTTATTTTGCATAAATAAACATTTTCAATGTTGTTAATCAAATATTACATTTAGGTCTTTTTTGGGAATATGAAAAAAAGTCAGCTTATTAATTTATTAATTTATTTGGTTCACATAACTTACTTTTTTGTATATTTTATCAAAGAAAAAACTAATAAACTAGATTTTTTCCTACTTCCCAAAACTATCAACGATGTCATAGAGAATATTGAATATTGAATGAATTAGTAATGCTGATACTAAAAAAATGATAAGATAAACAGTGTTATTTCATGCAGCAATTAGTATACCAATTAGTGTCTCAACATATGTTATGATATTATTACTTCAAAATTATGATCGTACCTATTGGCTGTATAATTTGTATAAGTCAATCAGAATTCAACACGTGGCATGAAAATGACAATTTGAGGAGGTAATACAAAGTGCCAACCATAGTCAGACACGTGTCAACCCATATTGGTAATAATGGGTCTGCGTAGCACTGGAATGATCGATGGATATAAGGTGATGTGGCCTAACGGCTACTCATAAGGTTCAAATTCAAAATCAGGAGCAAAGCCTAACTGTAAACATGGCATAGTGGGACTGACTGTGAGAGAGCGTGTTCAGCGATCATGGAGGGACATTTTGACAGTTAGGAGCCCACTTCGACAGTTATCATTGAGAAGTATAAATAGCAAAGAAGGCCCCAGAAAGGGGGATTCAGACTAAGATCAAAAAACCAGTTTTATCTATTTTAATTTCCTTTCCAGCTTTTACAGTTTTTTACTTATGTACTTCAAATTTTCGTATTGCACTTCATTCATAGGAGTAGTTTCATATAACTTGTTGCTGTAAACCTCTACGAGGCTGGGTCAGATCATTGTAAGTTTTTCATTTTACTTAATAAAATTCTGCAATTATTTTTCACTTAATTGTTATTTACTAAATTTTTCTAAACAAGCCACCAGTAAAAGTCCTCTTCATTGAGGCTGAAAGAACTAAAACACAATCGTCTGATAATTGGTTGGCAATTAATCTTCTGTAAGGACTGATTGATCATTGCTGGCACGCTTAAAATTACAATACTAACCTTTAAAAGTAAAAAAAAACCAACATGTATTTTTGGCATGCCTAATGGGACTAATTGAAATGGCTAGACGTAGGAGACAATGAGAAAATGAACGCCTAGAAGAAGGTGTAGAAGGAGAGGTAGAGGTATCTGACCCAGAGGATAATGTAATAGCACATCCTATGGAAGTACCTATCTCATCAGAACCTATGGTCGAACAGACCAGCAATGCAAAACATGCACCACATGTCCAGAATATTGGACGAGGCCATGGAATTAGACCATCCACTGTTCCATCTGCTCGGCCAATGAATCCATAGGAAGGCATAGCAGATGCCATGGGATAACAGTTAATGAACACAACGGAAAGATGGGCAATATCCTTTATGGATCAAATGAATGCCCATCAACCAACTAATATAAGGTATATGGAGGAAAATTCAAATGTCCCTCAGTAAAGATTGGCTAAAGATAAACAGCCTATGCGAAGTAATGGACATACTATGGTCAGACTAGTAATCAAAATTATGAAAGACCATCACCTCAGTCTTGGTATGAGCCTCTTTCGAGGCCTATGGTAAATCAAAATGCCTCATTACTTAACAGTGAAACCACACAAATTGGTGGATCTAGGCCAACACAAGAAAATGGCATGAGAATGTTTCCAAATCCCATGTTCGAAGCCATACCTGGCACAAGGGGGTTCACTAATCCTTTGTTTGAATTCACACCTAGGGGGTTGGAAGGGTTTCCTGCGGCTGGAAGAGAAACAACACCTGTTCCTCCTATTACAGCACCTTTCGGAAGTCCTTTCGTAGGACAGACTCAGAGAAGTCAACCATACCCTCAATAGCAACCAGTACCACAGGGACAACCAGTCCCAAATATACCTCCCTATAGACCAAGAGGACCTCATGTATAAGGTTTTCCACCAAATCCTGTGTCTATTCCTCCAGTGGTAGTCCAACAAGCACAAAATATGGTTCCTAGGGACCAAATTGCTGATATTGTCAGAAAAATGTGTGGACCTATGGCTCGAGGGGTTCAAACTCCTGTGTATAGGAAACCATACCCAGAATTGATGGATAGGGTACATAAATGCCCAAGGGGGTTTAGAATACCAAACTTTGCTCTTTTTTATGGGAATAGAAACTAGTCAACAGTAGAACACATTGCTAGGTTCGTTGCCCAATGTGGTGAATTTACCAATAATGGTTACATGAAGTTAAGACTTTTTCCAAATTCTCTAACAGGGTCAACTTTTGTATGGTATATTAACCTGACACCTGGCTCTATCCAAACTTGGCAGCAAATGGAGGAAGCATTTCGTGCCAATTCTTTCAAACGGAGTCAGAAGTTTCCATGGCAGACTTGACAAGGTTAAGTCAAAGGCATGATGAGAAGGCTGTTCAATTTATTGCCAGATTTAAAAGAGCACGAAACAAGTGTAGGGTCATTCCACCAAAGCCTGAATTTGTGAGATTGGCTCAAAATGGTTTAGAGTTTAAGCTTCGAAAGAAGTTTGACTCAACTTGAGTTCGAGACTTAGTGGAATTAACCTATAAGGTGTCTAGATATGAATCATTACTTGAGGAAGAACAAGACCGAAGTAATGCATCATACAAGACTTATTATAGAGATCCTAATTATGAGATTGATGTAGCAAAGATCGTAGGGAAAGAGCCTGTGAGGCGTTAATTCATAAAAACACTATAATAGACAACCAATTTAAATAGAAAGACCTTCATAGGAAATACTCTTTCGATTTAACAAAGGCATATGACATTTTTGATCATTTGCTTGCAGCGAATTTCCTAACGTTACCAAAATGAGTTAAAATTCTTTCTCCAGAAAAACTTAAAGGAAAAATGTATTGTAAATGGCACAATTCTTGGTCTTACTCAACTAAAAACTGTATTATTTTTTGGGACAGTATCCAAGAACAGATTTGAAATGGGAGTTCAAAATTCCCAGCTAAAGCAGAGAAAGCTATGGCAATTGACACTAATCCATTCCCAGAAATTGGAGAAGTTACAGCCAATGTTATTGTGCCAGACTTCCAGAACTTATCCTTGAAGGAATTGGAAGAGGTTAATGTGCAGATGCATGTTGCTAGCCATACTACTGTCAAGAAAGATACCAGAAGTTCACCAGCCAATGGCAGGGCTTTGCAGACCAAAGTAAGGACTCTAGTGAGGAAGCACTGGATTATGACTCTTTAGAGGTAATTGTCAGGCAAAAGATGTGTCCCAGATGCAGGTTAAGTTACAAATGGTTGAAAGTGCTCTCAATTGATGGGAAGCAGTATTACAAGGATGTGCAAAGACATCCTAAACCAACCAGTATCTACAATAAAAGGCCATACCCAACTGGTCCCAAACAGCAGCCATTCTTGGCTGGACCAACAGCCACTAGAGTGCATTCCAAGGGCAAAAGACATTTACATAAGTTCAAACCACCCAACTACTACAGGATGAAGGGCAATCATCCTGAGAGGAGGCCTGAAGTGGGCTCAAGTTATGGGATCAGGGCTCAAGTTATGGGATCAGAGCAAGAGATTGTCCTTCTAGACCAGCCTCACACAAGATGGAAGGCCTGAATTAGGCTCAAGACAGGGGATTAGGGCCAAGCAATGGCCTTCACAAGCAGCTTCGAAGCTAGCTTCAAAGGCAGAAAGAGCTAGTTCAACAACTGAGCTAGTAAGTTCATCGGTACCTGGGGTTCTAGATTGGTTTGTCATGCAGAACAAGCCTAAGAAAATGCCTACCCAGAGAAGTGTTATTAGAGACCAGGGTAGGATGGTTAAACCTCCCTTGGTGGCTCCAAATAATTGGGTGTTACTGAAGCATCCAAAAACAAAGGAACCAACTACAGTTCCAGTAATTTCTAGGTCCCAAAGGAGGAAGATCGAGCGAAGGTACACTCAGTACCAAAAAGATTTGAAGGAAAGTAGGGAGAGTTCTTCATTAGCCCAGCTAAAAGACCAGACAGAAGAAAAAGAAAGTCCAAAATTGGACCATACTCCAAAATCGACTCCTCAGAACAGAAGAAGTTTTAGCAAAGAGCAGTTGGCTACAATTCACTCTGAACTGAAAGCCAAGAAAAGATCCATCTTAGCAGGTCTTGAAAAGGCTTTGATGGAAAGCGACAGTGAGACAGAATGAGAAGCTAACCTAGGCCAAAGGAAATAGGTGGTTGAGGAGGAGATGTTTAAAGCCTTTATGGCTGAACAGACATTTTTAGTGAAAAAACCAGCAAGAACAGATCATTTGAAGGAAGTCACTAGTACTAAAGTGCCAGAATGTAGCATGGAAGATGCTTCTGAAATAACTGAACAAGTTAGCCTGGAAAAAAAGTAAGTACAGCCAGTAGTTCAATTTGGCTCATTTCTTCCAGTGTTAGTGAATATGGTGCATATACTACCATAGGAATTCCAAGCTGAAAATGGAAACCAAAAAGGTCAGGAGATTGACCTTTTTCCAGTTTCTAGTGAAGATTCACAGGTTAGTATGGTTCAAGATGAATCCGAAGTGGCCACAACGATAGAAACTGAGGACGAGAATAAGAAAGAAGTGAGTATTAATCTCTCATATCCTTTTGAGTATCCTATAACATCCATGACACATCATGTTAAGCCCTTGTATATCAAGACTTTTTTCGATGGGATACAGATGAATAGGGTATTGGTAGATAATGGAGCAGCAGTGAACCTGCTTTCGAAATCCTCTTTGAAGAAATTAGGCAAAAGGAACCCCAGATTAATCCCAACCAGCACAACCATTGCTGGTTTTGCTGGAGATAAACAGATGGCTCAGGGTATTTTGCCCATCAACCTGAGTATAGGAACCAGAGATTGCATGACGACATTCTTTATTATTGACAGCAATGCTAAGTATAATGCTTTACTTGACAGGGATTGAATTCACACCAACAAATGTGTGCCTTCCTCTCTACATCAGAAGATAATGATAGCCTTGTGCAATGGAGAGACAGAGGAGATCAATGCAGACCCTCAACTCTTTGTCGCTTATGCTGACTTTACAGAGACCAAGTTGTATACTGAAAGAGTAACACCACTCAGTATATTGAGAAAACCTAATGGTTCAGCTGAAGTGACGACTGATGAGGAAGTAGCACAAGCACTTGGTACAGGAGAGTGCTGATGAAGAATTCGTCATCAAAGATAATAATGATGCATGGTTGTAGGCAAGAAGATGAAACCCAAGAAGCTAGACCCTTGACTTTAGTCAAGTTTTCAGCATTGGACTTAAAAGTAATAGTCCAAAAAGTTCAGGAACAAGAGAAGGAAGCCATAGTAGTTGGCTGTAAACATAAACAACAACAGGTCAAACCTTTGACCTTTGATAAATACTGTGCATTGGACATCGAAACAAAAGTCCAGAAAATATAGGAAGAAGAGGCCTTATGGACAGGCTTTGTCTAAGAGGAAGAGGGCAAAGATATTGAATCAGAGAAAATGGGAGCAGAACAAAGTAAAGAAATTGCTTCGAAGATAGAAGAAATCAAAAAAGAAGCATTAGTGAGTTCTTAAATACAAGACCCTTTGGAAGAAGTTAATTTAGGGGAAGGTTCTACATAGCAACCCTCTTACATTAGTGCCTGGTTAAGTGCTCTTGACAAGGACCAGTTATTGATGGTCTTAAAGAGATATAAAGATTGTTTTGCATGGTCTTATAATGAACTGCCATGATTAGATAGGTCATTAGTGGAATATAGGCTCCCTATTAAGCCTAATTTCAAGCCATACAAACAGAAGCCAAGAAGGATGAGCCCTGAAGTGATTCAGAAGGTCAAGAAGGAAATTCTTAGGCTCCTTAAGGTAAGCTTTATTAGAACACCTAGATATGTTGAATAGTTATCCAATATTGTGCTTGTGGTTAAAAAGAATAGTAAAATAAGGGTATGCATCGATTTTAGAAACCTAAATTTAGCAACTCCAAAAGATGAGTACCCCATGCCTATAGTAGATTTATTGGTGGATAGTTCAGCAAGGCACAAGATTTTATCTATGATGGATGGGCATTCTGGTTATAACCAAATCTGCATTGCAGAGGAGGATGTCCATAAGACAGCATTCAGATGTCCTAGGAACATTACCACCTTCGAATGGGTTAAAATGTCATTTGGCTTAAAGAATACTGGGGCTACATATCTATAGACACCCTATTTTTGACCGACCTTAAGACTCAGACGTCATCGATTGAGTGCTCGGTGATAGTGCATGTTGTGCTCGTTTAGGATTTTCAGAGTTTTGGCTGAGAGCCTTGCCTCCGGGCCTCTGAACTCTTTGTGCTTTGGCTCGGTTTGTGGACCAAGCCTTGTTTCTCTTCCCTGGAGGGAGGCAGAGGTCTGGTAGACCATCCTTTTGTGGTCGTAGACCACTTTTCGCAGTCGTAGACCACTTTTCTCGTTTTGAGACCAGTTTCTGGTTTTCGGAGCCTTCGGCTGCGCACCTTGACTCGGGACCGCTCAACGTTCTCCATTTGGCGTGGTTTTTGAACCACACCTTGTTGCCTCTTCCTAGAGGGACACTGTGGTCTGGGAGACCACTTTTGTGGTCGTAAACCACTTTTGGTGCTCGTAGACTAGTTTTCGAGGCTTTCGGCTGCGCGCTTTGTCTTCCGAACTTTCGTCTTACATCCTTTTTGGTTTGTTTTTGGTACAAACCTTGTTTTCTTTGTTTGGAAGGTGGTACAAGGGTGGGAGACCAGTTCTTCCCCTTAGAGACCACTTTTTTTCCTGCCAGCCAGTTTTCTAGTCTGCCAACTGGTCTCCTTGGTCTCTGGGCCACTTTCTAGTCAGCCAGTTTTCATCTTGGGAGACCACTTGTGGTACCCTAAGCTTGTCCAACAAGCTTGAGCCTTGTTCTCTATAAAAGAAAACCTCCTCCTCCGTCCTTTAGGTTTAGAATTTTGTGGCTGGAGTGATAGATACACACCTGTCTCTATATTTCCTTGTTTGCTTTTGTTTTGTGCCTTAAAGTGTAATTTCATCATACTTTAACACACAAACACACACTCAAACACCATACTCTTGGAGCTGAGGTCCCTTGAAGTTGTCTTTGAAGTTTTTGGACTGGTTTTGGTTCAAAAAGAGTGCTGGAGTTGCAGCCTTGAAGGTATTCATCAAGGGTGAGTTTCTACCCTCTTGAACCTTGCTTTTGCTTAAGCTTTTAGCCCTATTTGCATGCTGATTTAAGCTTAACTCTTAACTACAAAAAGTTCTTTTTTTCAGTCCTTAAAATGTTTATTTAAGGTCACATTTTTGTTGGGAGTGGTCTACCCCCACTTAGGCCTTGTTAGGCCTTGTTTTGAGCCATCCCTTTTGGCTCTTGTTCTAGCCTTTGCATGACCTTTCTACCACTGAAATTCAGAGGATTTTCAGTGGTGGAAAGGTGGTTTTGGGGTCCCAAATAGGAGAAGGTCATCCCCTCTCCTTGTGTCTTGTATGCTTGCTTTGAATGCCTCATGTTTGAGAATGTTTATTAAGCTTGTGTTGGCTTGCTATTAGCATGTATTTGGGGTTATTTTGAGATGGCATGCCACTATTTTTGGTTGCCTTGATCACCTCACGCATGCTTAATACACTTGTAGTGTAAATTTCATAAACTAGTCTTGTATGCTTCATAAAGTAGCATGTCTTTCTAGCTTATGTTGACTCCATTTCAATAGGTTTTTGGTGTTTTTTTAGCATGACATGACTCTGTTTTGGGTGGGTTTGATGGCCCCTTGCATGCTCCATGCACTTGTAGTATAATTCCATGAAGTAGCCTCATATGTACCATACTTTAGACTATCATTCTAGCATGTTTTTGGCTTAACTCTAAGAAGTTTTGTCCATGTTTTAGCATACTCTAGCTCTGATTTGTATTTTTTTGGTCATGCATGCCATGCTCTGTATAGCTATAATGCATTCTAGCTTGTTAGCTTTATGTATTGAGTTCACTAGCATGCATTGCTTGGCCAATTTCCATGATTTGGCATCATTTGAAATGTGATTTTAGTCCATGTAGTGTGGCCACACACTTTAATCTTTCAATTATTTAATGCGTTGGAGGGTTTGCCCTTTTATGCCTTAAACATGAGCCATTGCGTATGCCTTCATGCCTAAGCTTGCGAGCTATTATTTCAATGTGTTTTTTGAGTTATTTTGCCATGATATAACTCTGATTTTTGTTGGTGAAGCCATCTCATGCTTGGTCTTAATAGGTGTAGTGTAATCTACCTTATTTGCCTTGCATTCATCCATGCTTTATGCCCTTCATGCTAGCTTATTTTGGCTTCCTTCCATACATGTTTTAGACTCATTTTAACATGTTCTAGGACTGTTTTGGGTTGCCTTGGCCATATGCTTCATGTTTTTCATAGTTGTAGTACAAATGCATGTGCTAGCTTTGAGTTTTGAGTACCATAGCATGCGTCATTTGTGTTGTGTACATGGTTTAGCATCACTTAACATAACATTTTAGAGCATATAGACTTGCCATGTTCCCACTTCTTTCACCCTTTGAGTGCCTCTAAGAGTTGTACATTGTTGCCTTGCTTATGGCCTAGTGTGTATGCTTGCATGCCTAGGTCTTTGAGCCTTTATCTCAGTATGTTTTGGTCTTTGTTTAGACCTATTTGAGCTCTGTCCATGATTGGTTCAATCATTTGTGCCGTGTATTGCATGCCCCTTGTGTAGTCCCTTTAATGGCCTTGTGCCTTAGACCCTCTTGCATGCTTTACTTATGTTGTTTGAATGATTTGGCATCATTTCACACTTGATTTCAGAACCTTTAGTGTTGTCACACTTCCATGTTTATCGCTTCTCCATCATGCTTGAGAGTTGTGTTCTTAGGCTTACTTGATAGGCCATTGCATTGTGCATGCTTGCCTTGCTCTTCATGCCTTCATTTTAGCATTATGGCCACTGATTTGGGCATGACTGAGGTCTGTCCATTTTGGTTTAAGTCCATCGAGCATTGTGTATGCCATGTTACATTGCGTTGAGTATGCCATGTTGCCTTGCATTGTGAATTCCATGTTGTTATTTGCATTGTGTATGCTATTTTATTGCTTTACATTGAGTGTGCATGCCATTGGCATTGAGTATGCTATGTTACATTGCATTGTATGTTTGCATGCTTATCCCTTGCATATTGTTCGCATGCTCATTTCATTGTATTGCATGTTTGCATGCTTAAGTTGCATTGCATGTTTGCATGCTTGAGTCGCATTGTGTATGCCATACTTATGTTGCATTTTGTTTGGAATAGGTGTTAGTCCAAACACGAGAAACGAGGGACGTTTCATACTTGAAGTGATGAATCGTGCCTTAATTCTCGGTCGCCGATGCTCTTGATCATGCATGATAGAGTTCTAGGCATTTATGTGTTTATGTGTGCATTCATTTAATATTGATTGTGCAACTTTGCCTCTCAGCCATCATGCATTGAAATACGCGATTGGTGGCCCGAGGGTCGAGAACCGCACTCCCTTGAGATCATGAAATGATAGGGAGGGCGGTTGTGCACACATATCTTGCAAATACATTGCCATGCCCTTTCTTGCTCTCTGTTGCAGCAAACTGGAGAAATGCAGCAAAAATAGGCCGGCCAGCCAGAAAAACTAGTTGGCCGACCACTTTTTCTGGTCTGTAGCAACAAAAAGTGGTCAGCCAGTGGCTGGAAGCACTCCTAGGTGGTCGGCCATCCTCCCACAGGTCCCCAAGGTGAGTTGGAAGCTTTTTGGAGCTTGGTGCAAGGTTCTGAGAACAGTTGCAAACAGAGACAAATCGGGGCATCGCGCTAGATTTCCGAACGAGGCGGCCGAGCATGCATGCACTCTTTTTCCTCTGAGGACATTGTTTTACTACTTTACTTAGCTAATTTGCTTAGCTAGTTTATGCTTTGAATTCTGTACTTAAGTAGTTAATGCGTTTAGCTGCTTAATTGTTTTGTAATAGTTAGTTAACTAGGATTAGTTAATTAGCTTTATTCTACAATAATTAGTTTAATTAGCTTAGCGTTGCTAGCTAGTTAGCTTCTTATTCGGACCCTCCGTCGAGAGGGCCAACTGTTGTAATAAGCGTGCGTGTGTGTGATGCATGTCTTCCAACCTCCATTTCTTTCTCCCTTTTACTTAACCGCTTACGATGCTTAGTTTTAGGTCATATTTCGATTAGCATACCTTATGCTTGCATGCGTGCACCCATTCATCTGTATTGCATGCACCGGGCTCGGTGCATCATACTAACTGCATTGTATTTCAATTCTAATTTCAATACATGTTATCAAGTTGTATTTCACATGACATCTTAGAATAGCCGAGCCTATTTTAGTTGCATTTTTGCATGTGTTGCATTAGCCATCTTAACATGAGCTAGGATCATGCATGATTTCTAACTAGTTCTTTGTTTTGGCTCAAAGTACACTGTGAGTGTTTACGCTTTAGCATATTGCATGAGATGTTAATGTTGCCATGAAAGCATACTTGCCATGAGGTTAACTGTTTAATTGATTAACTGCCTGAATGCCTATGGGTGGAGGTTGGATTGCTTGTATTGAAACAATTCATCAAATCCCCGATTTAGCCAACTTGCGAGTAGCAAACTTCAAATCATTTTTATAAATGAACATGCAATGTTTTGTTCCAACTTAGGCGATCTAGTCTATACTTGTATGCTGTGTGCATCACGTAGTAAGCTTAGCTAATTGACCGGAATAAGAACACATGTGTTTTCAAAAACAAAATATCATGCTTAGTAAAGGCCGATCTTTTGATCGGGCGAGCAGGGGTGCTCATTGCATGATCTTCCCCTCTTGTACTCAAGTTCCCGAACCGAGACAACTTTGGTGATGACGAACACGTGGCCTTAGGCACGAGTCAGGATTTCCTAAATTCACCCAAAATAAAATATTTAGGTGGCGACTCTGTATCTGGCAAAACAGTCCATGTTTGGCACTTCTTTATAAAAATCAGTTTTTCCAAAACGATTTGCCGAATTTGGACTCTTTGGTGATTTATCAGTCTTGCATTGCACTTTCCGAGATTAGATTCAGAACCGTGACATTGAGTTTGAACTGTAGTAACCTAGAACAAAACGGATTTCGCGCCCTCTTGTACTCATTGCATGACCTTCCCCTCACGTACTCAAGTTCCCGAACCGAGACAACTTTGGTGATGACGAACACGTGGCCTTAGGCACGAGTCAGGGTTTCCTAAATTCACCCAAAATAAAATATTTAGGTGGCGACTCTGTATCTGGCAAAACAGTCCATGTTTGGCACTTCTTTATAAAAATCAGTTTTTCCAAAACGATTTGCCGAATTTGGACTCTTTGGTGATTTATCAGTCTTGCATTGCACTTTGCGAGATTAGATTCAGAACCGTGACATTGAGTCTGAACTGTAGTAACCTAGAACAAAACGGATTTCGCGCCCTCGCAGCGCAGATCCCGGAGAGTTCTCGAGGCACGTCTACAATATCAAAGAGTTATGAATAATATTTTTCATGATCTCATTGGAGGGTATTTAGAGTGTTACATTGATGACATTGTAGTAAAATCCCAGTCCATGGAGGAACATTTGTCTCACTTGGAAGCAGCTTTCAAAAGAATGAGAAAATTCAAGTTGAAGCTTAATCCTCTCAAATGTGCTTTTGGTGTATCAACTGGAAACTTCTTGGGCTATGTAGTACACAAGAAGGGAATACAAATTGATCAAAATAAAGCCAAAGCAATCATTGAATTTATTACTCCATCAAGTAAAAAAGAAGTACAAAAATTCCTTGGACAGATTAATTTTCTTCGAAAATTTATTTCTAACACTGCAGGAAAAACTAAAGTATTTTCTTCTTTATTAAGATTGAAAGATGAAGAGGAGTTTGTGTGGACAGCAAAGCATCAAACCGCTTTTGAAGGAATTAAAGCCTACTTGGCCAAGCCTCCAGTGCTGATGCTACCAAAGAGTGATAAGCCCTTGAAGTTGTACATTGCTGCAGCAGAAGATTCATTGGGAGTTTTCTTAACCCAGGACAATAAAGAAGGCAAAGAGCAAGCAATTTATTACCTTAGTAGGTTTTTAAATTCTTATGAATATAAATATTCAGTTGTAGAAAAGTTGTGCCTTACATTGTATTTTGCTACAATGAAACTAAGATACTATCTTTTTCCTACAATTGTCTTAGTAATTACAACCACAGATTTGGTTAAGTATATGTTATCTAGACCTATGTTGAGAGGAAGAATTGGCAAATGGATACTAGCTTTATCAGAATTTCATCTAGAATATGTCCCCCAAAAAACAGTAATAGGACAAGTTTTAGCTAATTTCTTGGCAGATCATCCATGTCAGACAGAAAGCCAAGAGATAATGGATCTTGGTATGGTTGTTTGATGGATCAAAAGCCAATGGTCTAACTGGAATTGGTGTGGTGATTAAGTCACCACATGGGGTAGAAACCACACATGGTTTCAGAATTGATGAAATTACTTGTTCCAATAATCAAGCTGAATATGAAGCTTTAATAATAGAACTGGAAATTCTTATTGGATTACAAGCTCATGTAGTTGATATATTTGGGGATTCTCAATTGGTGATTAACCAAGTGAAAGGATTTTTCAAATGTCAAAGTGCAAGCATGTTCCCATACTATGTTGTTGCATTACATTTGCTTTCTCAGTTTCAGATAGCAGATGTGACTTATATCCAAAATTCATGAATAACAAAGCCAATGATGTGGCTCAGAAAGCTTCAAATTTTATGAGAAGGAATGACACTCAAATGAACGTAAGTCAAGCAACATATCAAAGTTAATACCACCCTTAACTAAAAGGAATGTGGTGTTAGAAGTCAATCATAATGACTTACAAGATCAAGATTAGAGGCATCCAATAATACAATACCTAATTGGCCCATCTTCGAAAGCCAACAGAAATATCAAATTACAATCTATGCAATACATAGTGTATGGTAATGCTCTTTACAAAAATGGAACAGATGAGTTGTTATTGGAATGTCTAGGGCCAAATGAGACATTGACAGCCATGGCCGAAGTTCATGAAGGCATCTGTGGTGCTCATCAGCCTGGTGTGAAGATGAGATGGTTGCTTCGAAGACATTCCTACTATTGGCAACCATCCTTAAAGATTGTATAGAGTATACTAGAGATTGCCAGACATGACAAAAACATGACACGATAAGACATGTACTAATAACTGATTTACATGCAGTTGTGAAGCCTTGGCCATTTAGAGGATGGGCTATGAATATGATTGGGAAAATACATCCTCCCTTTTCGAAGCATCATTGTTTCATCTTGGTGGCCACAGACTACTTCATTAAATGGGTCGAAGCTAAACCATATAAAGTTGTAGACCAAACTAAAGTTATTGGATTTATTAAAGATCTGATTCACAGGTTTGGCATCCCAAAGACCATAATTGTGGATAATGGGACTGTATTCGATGGGAAGATGGTAAAGTCTTTTATGGCAGAGTTTAGAATTAGCCTTGTTAATTCCACCTCTATTATGCACAAACAAATGGTCAGGCAGAATCATCCAATAAGTCTTTGAAAAAAGGAATACAGAGAGTTGTAGAAGACAATCCTAGGGATTGGCGTAACTTACTGTTAGATGTATTATGAGCTTATAGGACTTCCCCAATATCAGGTACTGGAGTTACTCCTTATGCTTTAGTATATGGGCATGATGCAGTGTTACCTGTAGAAATTAATATCAAGTGCTTAAGGGTGATATGCCAGGATTAGTTAGTTCCTGAGCAGTACCATCAAAGCATGTTCTTGGAACTAGAAAATGTGGATGAAGCTAAAATTTTGGCATTAAATAACATTCTTTTCCAAAAAAAGAAAACATCAAAAAACTATAATAAGAAAGTCAAGCACATTAGCTTTGATGAAGGTGATTTGGTATGGAAGACAATACTCCCAATAAGAATTAAAAGCAATAAGTTTGAAAAATGGTCACCTAATTGAGAAGAACCATATCAAGTTCATAGGGTCTTGCCTTGGGGAGCATACCATTTAAGAAATTTGAATGGATATGTACACCCTAAGAAAATTAATGGCAGATACTTAAAACTTTATTATTCAACTGTATGGGAAACACAAGGAGTATAGTAAATGCTAAACAAGAGAAGCATGAAAATGCTCAAATAATAAATAAAGAATTCATTTCATAAAGAGTTAAATACATGCAGCCATAGATTGACCCAAAAGTTAGTACAATGTTTCAGTTGTTCCCTTACAATTGATTATCTACTCTTAAGAAATGGGAATAGCTGGATGGCTGTAGTCATCTCCTGCCTTCGATCAGCCAGTCCTTGGTTGGTGATTTGTAGCTTGGTGGTAGTTCGATCCAAAGCCAGGTCAACTACTGATAGCTCTTTCTCTAATTGAGCTCTCTTCTCCAAAAGTTGGGCTCGAAATTGGGAGACAAAGGAATGTTATTCTTTCAATTCAGACACCTCAGCATGTAAATGGGAAACAAATTCCTAGTCTCTCAACAATTTCTCTTCTGCAGTTTTGGCAACATAGCAAATGTTGATATAAAAGTCAATGGTAATTGCTGCCTAAGACAAGTGACTTGAAATAGCCATGTTGGATTGCTCAATAACCTTGTAGCACTGGAGGAAACCATTCTTGATAATAGGTCTTTGCAATGCTTCAAATGGGATCCTCGATAACAATGTCAGCAACTCGAAATAGATACCCAAATCTAGTGAAGGTGAGGAAGCCCTACTGATAATGGAAGAGCTCTCAAAGATTTCCAAGAAAGAATCAGCCAGAACCAATGGCTCAGTTTCATTATTGGCTGTTGGAATGGTAGAAGGCATGTCAAAAAGGCTAGCAAGTCTAGCTTTGAAAATGTCCATCTCTTTCACTGACATTGTTGGTACAAAAAGAGCTCTAGTAGAAAGAAGAGATGGCTGCATAGGAATAGGAGAGGAGGATGAAGTGTCTCTAGCAGTTTCTATAGTCCTGGCCACCAGTGGGTCAAGAAAAGAGGGAGTGAGCTGGATAAGGATGGTGGACAAAGAATTGGTGAGCTACTAGTATCTTCTCTGAGAGAATCAGCTATCACTGGAGATGAAGTAATAACTGGGATCTCCTTAGGAGGAGAATGAGCAGCAAGGGTTGTCGGGAGAATAAATTGGGTTGAGTTAAAGGTTAGAAGAGGAAGGTATAGAGTTAAGCCGAAGGATAAGGATATAGGAATGCTTCGCCTTAAAAAAGGTGTGAAAAATGTAGAACCAGGGAGTGAGAGTATTGCCTAAATGGGCTTTACACTTCGAGGCACTTTAGTGCCAGTCTTCTTTTTCTTTTTGAGGATGCTTCTAATAGTCTTTCAACTTCAGATGAAACTGAAGAAGTCCTTATCAAAGGAGAAGATAGAGTAGTTGTTACTGCAAAAGAAGAAATACAAAGCAATGTTAAGTTTCAGTATCAAAACTTGAGAAAGGCAATTAGAGACACAAAAAGAAATTACTAGTTTCAGAAGTGGTAGCAATGGTTGTAGAACTGCGAAGGGTATAATGTTCAGCAGTTTGTTGTCTCCTTGCAGTTTCTCTTTAGAGTGCATTAGTAGTAGCAGCTTCATCCCTAAGCATTTGTTGTTGTCTCCTCTTCTTAACCCTCTGAAATACAATGATTTCTTTGGAGTGTTCTATTTCCACTACTTTAGCAGATGCTTCATAAATGGGATCCCCAGTGAAATCAGAGAGAGAGAGACTATCATTTTCTTCTTGTTTTTTAATGGTGTCTCTTGCTCTTTCTCTGCTTCCTCTTCTTCCACGTGAGCCTCAGGTACCTCATCTTCAAGATCAAGCAAGAGTTTTCTTTTCCTTTGTTGTTGCTGCTTGCTCTTGAGGAGATTTAAAGCTTGAACTCTTTGAAGAGAGTCTCCCTATGAGGCACCTACACCACATACACCAAAGAAAGAACTATAAGTAAAAATTAAAAGCATCATAAAGAATGAGAAAAGAAAAGAAGCAACAGTGTATACTTTTCTTCGAGTAATTCTAGGAAGATGTGAGGCAACAGGAGCACACTTTGTAGTAGCAGGGGTAAAAGCTGGAGTAGCATGAGCAGTGGAGGAAATAACAACTCCAGTCCCCTTAGACTTGGCTTGAGGTACATCTAGTACCATTAATAGATCTTGAGGAGAAATGGCCAAGTACACCTCCATATTGGCCATCCACCAATTCTGGTACCTTTTAAGTGTGTTGCTTTGAGGAATGAAAGGTAGATATTCAAAATCAATCAAGTCTTGGATGAACTTGGAGGTTGCCTCTTCTAATCTGGATCTTGGAACTTTCAGTTCTCTGTTCGCAAGGTTTGAATTGAACTGACTACAAAGAGGGATAGTGATCCCTTGAGAGAGTCCAAATTGCCTAGCAAATTGGGCAGGGTAATAGGGCTCAGAAATACACTTGTAAGCTCTGGAGTTCACAGTGCCAATGAATAGCTCCCTCAGGATCAAAATACAAGCCCACATACTTTTGTGCTGAGGCCTACAGCCGGACTTATAGTTCAAAAAGGTCCACAACTAGGCTGGGCCAATATTAGCTTCGAAGGGACAGAAGAAGGTGTGAGAAAAAGAGGAAGCTGGGAGTTGGTGAAAGAAAGAAAAGTAAAAGACAAATTTGAAAGGATAAAGAAAGACATTGGCTAACTTCATGCCATAAGTAGTAGGGTTTGGTACTAAAAACTTTAGACACTTAGAACGCAAATCAGTGAAGTATGCAAAAAACTAGAGTTGGAGTATCCAAAATGGGCCTCCTTGATTGGCATACATAGGTTTTTTTGTAAAAGATAGAACAAGCTCTGTAAACATGGCCCAAGACATAAGGAGCTAAGGTCATCTATTTATGCAAAACAAAGGCTTTGGCAAGAGGGGCAAACTGAGGCATAATCCTCTGAGAAGAAATATAGAAGAGAAATTTGCAAAGCAAATACAATAAAAAGGAAAAGAATTCCCTATCAGTCACAGGGCCTTCCTTTTTGTTCTCGGTCTTAACAAAGTCACTATAAGATGAGTTTAGAGGGGGAAGAGAAAAATGAATGATGAGGTCGGGGTAGTCTGAACCAAAGGGAGTATCAATAGGGGATAATCCTAACAGATGCCAGATGTCAAGGACAGTAGGAGCCATCATCCCACATCTAAATTGGAAGAAATTGAAAGCATAATTCCAAAAACAAAGAGTAGCGGCTATTAAAAATGGGTCCTCTGAAATGGTGAACCTGGACAGTTGAAGGGCGTCGAAGAGGTAAAGTTCCTGAAGATCCAGTGTCTTAGTAGGGACGACCCGATCATATCATTCATTCTATTCTGATCTTACTGTGGACCAGCAGCGATGGAGTCGGTTCATTCTCCAACTTCCCCAATCAAGACCGCCTTCATAAAGCAGGCAATGATCCTCCAAACGCGAGTACAGAGCTGGAAGTTGAGTAAGGACGTCTTTAAAAATAGGCCCAAGCACATATTCCTGTTGTTCATGGCGACGGGAGATGAAAATGCACCCATCAATAGCACTTTTCTCACCAGCTTTGTATTTCTCACACTCTTTAGTAATGATCCTTTTTAAGGCTACGAATGAACTCACACACTCCACGACTGGTATCTTCGAGAAGGAAGAAGCCATTGACAGGAGTTTTCAGAAGACGAAGTTGAGAAATAGAGTAAATGAGAGGAGAAGTCAATAGAGATGAAGGGTTTGTGTGTTGGGTGAGCAAGAAAATTAAAAGCACGAAAGGAAAGGGTTTTTAAACCTTTCTGTCCGAAAAATGGCCAATCGTTTTAAATGGGTAGAATTCATAAAGAAGTACCGAAGGTACGGATGCGAAAAGTTTCTCTCAATATTAATAATTTGGGAGGGAAACGTATCTCAAACACTTATATTGGCTTCGAAATCAAATATTTCGCTTCGAAGCCAAGCTTTGGCTCCAAAGTCAGGTGATAAACATCCAACTAGGGCTTCAAAAGTAGGAAGTTGACTTCGAAGCACGTTTCATACCTAAGAGTACAAGAATGCTCAGGTGTTTGTTTACTTCAAGGGAATTAAAGACTTGCTTTTAGGTTTCTTGTTAAAAGCAAAATCCTTTGAAGTAAAATTTGAAATACTCTGCAGTTAGAATTTGTTTGTTCTAGACTTCGAAGTAACAAAAACAATATTTGGTTAAGCAATGAATGACGCAAAGGGACTCACTTTTTTAGAATAAAACAGTGCAATCCCTAAGGGAAGTTTCCATACTTCGAAAAGTGTAAACTGTTTTTTCGAAGTAAAAATAGTTAATTCGAAACTGTTGACTGTGTTAACCATATGATTGGAATGAGAAGACCTAAGGCAAAGATTGTCAATTACACTACATATGTTGGGGAAATTCAAATTAGGTTTCTAGTATTCCATTGGAAATGTTCAAATCAAGTTTCGAAGGACAAAATTGATAAATTCGAAGCTTTGATTTTGTTGCTTTGGGCAAATATAATAAAATCAAACCATGCCGAATAAAGAAAGGAAAACTTAGCTTTATTAAGATGAAAGTAATTATATCAGAAAGCCTTCTTGGCTACAAATTCAATTTCATAAAAATAAGGAATAGAAAAAATAACAAGGTCATGAAATTTGTTCCAACAGTGGTCAATGAAATTTTGTTCCTTTTTTATTCTGTCTTCTATCCTCTCCAAGCTAGGTTGTTGTATGTGACGACCCCGCTACATAAAATATTTTACATTTAATTAATAGAGGTGATTTAATTTTAATTAATTATGTGGGGAAGTGGTTTGGAAATACTCTTCTGATCCTGGGGGACGCTCGCGATCCGATGATAGTCACCTGAAAAGGAATAAACACCCCGGTCGGGGGTGCCGGAATTAGCACTCCGACGGACAAGTCAGTCTCAACTCTCAAGATTACTTATATTCTAAATTAAGCACAACAATTCTCACATACCTTTCTTAGTCTGTTGTTCCTTTTTTTATACTCGTTTCCTAGGCCTCGAGGCCAGGTCCACTTTTCACTCATTATCCTTTTATTTACTCGGCTTCATAGTTCAATATCTACTTGGCTTATCTGTTTTATTCGGCTACCTGATCGTGCAGAAAAGAGCCGAGTAATATCTGTCTTCTAGAGTACGCTTCCAATTCTTCCAATTATCCAGCCCCCACAATTGCCCCCCAAACACCCCTACTAGCACCAGTTAGTCGGCATGTTTGGCTTCTAGTCTGGGAAGTCAAAAATTTGGCGGTTAATCCTCTCCCCGATGCATGTCAGAACGCGTACATGTTCTTTGGTCATTGTAATGTTTTCCCGCCCCATTCGTGCTTCTCTCGCATTTATCACGATTTGAAACTTCAGTCCCTTCGAATACACGCTTGTTCGAATATTTGAGCCTCCTTGATTACCAGTCGGTATCTTTTCTTTGACTTGCGTTTTCTGCAACTCCTCTCTGTCTCTTCTTGTCTCCTTTACTTTTCGTAAGTTTTTTTCTCTTTTCTTTGTAACCCTACTTTCTGTATTTATTTTTGATATAGAATATCCTTGGATCCTTACGAGAATGGCTAAACATTTGAAAGACCTCATTTCCGAGGGTCAAATTTCTGGGTTCCGACAACATTTGTCTATCCCTGATGATGTCCACCTGTCTCTAGTAACGGACAATACCCTTAACATGGAGAGGGAAGACCAAAATACCATCGTTTTTCCTCTCCTATCCATTGCGGAAGGCGGGGTTCGTTTTCCCCTTCACCCATTTCTTAGGGCCGTCTTCCGCCATTGGGGTCTAATTCCTTCCTAACCCAATGTGAATTTCTTTCGAATCATAATGGAAATCGTAGGGTTGAACCGGCGCCTTAGGATCAACCTTGGCATTTCGACGATTTGGCACTGCTACACCTTAGCCAAATCCTCCGGTCGGCTTGGGTGCTATTTTCTCAGGGCCAAGGACACCGACCATCACTTGGTAACCATGCTTGCCAACTCTGGCAAATGAGTTGACAATGTAATGGTCAATGTCTGTGGCAACTGGGAATTCGGTGAGGGCAAAGATCGCCTAGACCCTATTCCCAGAAAGAGGGGTGAACCAGGTTAACGTGTAACCCCTTGTGTCTATTGATCTTTCTTTTATTCGGCTTTTTCTTCAAGTCTAATTCTTTGTTTTTGTAGGCAATAAGTTGAAGAGGATTTTGACCTCGGCTGACAACGCAGTCCTTGCGAAAATTAGGACTGCACTAAAGTATTTTGGCCATCCAAACGTACAGAAGACAGGGAGATCCGCCCATATACTCTTGCGGTACAAGCTTACTTATACTACGTTCTCGGCTGCGGACAACATTCCGATCCCGACCAGCGAACATCACCTTATGGCTCTAATCTTCCCCAACTTCAAGACCTTTAGGCAAATTGGTCTCGAAGCTTCCGATTCGGAGCAAGACGTAGCGCCGGTGGTCGAGGTAGTTGCCGAACCAACGAGAGAGTTTGCTGCGGAGGCCGAAGAGGTCGACGAAACTCTAAACTCAGCGTTCGAGGCATCCGGTCTTAACCAGCCTAACTCGCCGTCCACTTCGGGTTGGGCGAAATTTTCCTTCAAAGATATTTTTATAAATTTGGAAGACCTACCCGGCTCTTTTTCTAAGGGTATGGCTGGGGAAAATCTTACCAGATGGCGCAAAAGAGAAATGCCGAACGAATGGCCGCCCGTTCTGAACCTGCCCCAATTGAGTCTTCGCAAACCGTTATTGGAGGAGAGACGGCTCAAGTTATTGTGGCCGAGACGAAGAAGGACGTCGACCAGCAGTTTACGGAAGAACGACTGATTCCAGAAGGGCAGGGCAAAAAGCGTACCACCGAGGGAGAAGTCGGCTCGGAGGATAGCCCTGCTGGCAAACGGCCTCGATTAGAGAAATCGGACGTGGTTCCTTTCGTTGTTTAGCCAAAGATCAAAAACACGTCGATCTCCTCTGATGCATCCGCCATGAAGGATCCAACCGTAGCGTTGGGCTTGGCCACCTTAGTTTCGCTGCCGGCTGACAAGACCACCTTTCGAGGAGAGCCAGATTTGGTAGCTATAGCGTTAGCTGCCCAATCGGCCCTTCTGGTATGTAACTCTTTTTCTTGTTTGGTTTGGTTTTCGTGCGATATTTCTTGGTATGTGCTGATCTCAACTCCTTGTTTTGCAGACGGTTGGAAGGATAGCCGAACTAGGCCGCCGGCATCATGATGCCATTGAAAGAATTGGCAGCTTGAAGTCTGAAGCTGAAGGTGAGAGGAGTAGGGCCGAGTTCAAGGCAATGAGGGCCACAATGGAAAGTGCTCGAGCCGAAGCTGAGAAGAAGAGGGCTTGGACTGCTGACCAACTCAGATCCGAAGCCGAAGGTAGAGCGAACACGAGCGAGGAATCGCTGAAGTTAGTCAAGGAGGCACTTGCCAAGGTGGAGGCCAAGTTAGAAAAGTTGAAGAAAGCCAAGGAAAGAGCCGACTCTGAGGCTTCTGCAGCGTTCGAGGCTGGAAAAAGTGCCGCCTTTAAAGATTGCGTAGAAGAAGTCCCCAAATTTGAGAATCAGGGATTCAAACATGGGTGGCTCAAGGCTCTTACTGCCGGTGGAGTTACATTGGCCTTGCCAATTCCATACGAGCAAGTGGACGTTGAGCCACTTGAGTCTGATCCCGAGGATTGATCTGGGAGACACTCTAGTTTTATTAATTATTTTCAATTTCAATGTATGTTTTTGTTTAGTGGATTTCTATTAGTACAAGGTAATTTTCATGTATAAATTAGTTACTTCTGCGCTCAATTTATTAATGAAAATTTCCTTTCCATTTCACTATTACTTGTACACAGTTTTTAATATTAATGGAGAGTTTTGCCTTTCACTACTGTGGCGCTGAATAGGATTAGCTCATGGGCATTCTATTAGTAAATCGCTTCATGGGGCGGTTGGGGCACTCAAGCCGAATAGATTGATGAATCTGCCCTTGCCCCAACTGGTTTATGAACATTAAACGTCGAATAATCACGAGCTTATGAATATTGAGTCGCTTCATGAGGCGGCTGGGGCACTCAGGCCGAATAGATTGATGAATCTGCCCTTGCCCCCCGTGAGACGGTGAACTTAAAAACCGATTAAATTTATGGATCTTATCTAATCAAAATGAATTCATGAGGTGCCAAATATTGTACTGACGAATTGATTCGTAGAATGGCTGGGGCACTCAAGCCGAATAGATTGATGAATCTGCCCTTGCCCCAGCTAGTTCATGAACATCAAACGCCGAATAACACGAGCTTATGAATATTGATATGAACCTGCCCTTGCGGACGTTAAGACTGTCGAATAACAATGTTTGATGGGGGCACATGACTCGGTCGGCGCCGGGCTGTTGAGGTTTTCAATATTAATGAGATTACCTCGGAAATGCTGCCCTCGTAGGGAATAAATGAATGGACGTCCTATTTATGTGCTCAGTGAACAACTCAGTCCGACTCTTTAAGGAAGATTAAACAAGTGCGAATGTTGAATAGACTCTTTTTTAACAGCAAAGGGCAAGCGAGGACACTAGCTGAGCTGGGAGGAGACATGGATCGAAGTGGCGAACCTTCGCGTACGGGAGGTAGGATTTTGAGGGATCGGGAGAGACGCTAATCTCTTCATCGTCGAAGTAGGTCGCCTAGGAGGGATAAAGAGCCACATGGAAAATCCCCGCAACCCCGTTCTGGAAGGGCACCTGACGCAAACCCACGCCTATTGAGTTTTGCAGTCTTCGTGGGGAATAGACCCATGACAGAGGCGGACTCGATCATTCGAGATCCAAATGTGGCAGTCGAGTTTGCTCGACAGATTTTTCCACCCGAGGTTCAGCAGTCGATGGTAGGTTGGCAGGACTTCGAAGTGTTTCGTGAAGGCATTCACGGTGCGGTGACGGGGCTTTACTCCGCCTACAAAATCGGCATACGTCTCCATACTGGCCGCCGAGAAATTGAGAAGAAGGATGAACGCATTCGAAGCTTGGAGGCTCGTGCGGAAGCGGCTGAGCGTGAGCTAATGAAGGTCAAGGTCGTTCAGACACAACCCGCCGAACAGGCTAATCAAATCGTAGAAGAAAGGGTTACCCAGCGGTTCATCAGTACCGCGCTTGCCGACCGCGATACGGCGAGCATGTTCGCAATTGAGTCCGCGAATGGGAGGGCCTATGAAAAAGGCTTCCATGAAGGCCAGAAAGTAGGGATACAGAAAACCAAGAAAAAGCTTGCCGAGGAAGTTTGTCGATGCGAAAATCGTGGATTTAAGCACGGTTGGATCAAGGCGCTTCAGGCCGAGGAAGCTCTCCGAGTAGCGGACGTCGATTTGGCATTGCCACAATGTAACCATTTTCCGTTTTCCGCCATTGAAGTAGAGTAGAGTGAGGATGAAGGCGACGCCGTATACAAACATATTGTAACATTCAAACGCAGAGCGCGTTCAAAACTATGTAATTATTGCCTGATTGAATAAAATGTATTATTGTAATTTTCATTCAGCACTCCCGTGTTTGTATGTTTTGTGTTTCATTGCATAAATTTTTGAGTAAATGTATAAACATTGAATATTTATTCAGCATACACGTATTTCGTGTTTCATTGTATAAGCATTTCATTCCGAACGTTTACATGCTTTAATGTGTAAACGGGTTTTGTCGGCTTGTCATGAGTTCATCAAACATGGTTCCGAATTCGGGACATTTTATCAGTTCAAAGTCGTAATGCGCCGACGAGGCTCCGTACAGGGAGACCTTATCGACTCTAAAGCATCATGCGCTGATGAGGCTCCGAATAGGGAGGCTTAACCGGCCCAAAGGTGTCATGCACCAGAGGGGCTCCGAATCCGGAGACTTGCATTGACCAATCGTGATATCCACGAAGGGCGCTCCGAATCCGGAGGCTTAATCGGCCAATCGTGATATCCATGAAGGGCGCTCCGAATTCGGAGACTTGCATCGGCCAATCGTGATATCCACGAAGAGCGCTCCGAATCCGAAGGCTTTATCGGCCAAACGTGATATCCACGAAGGGCGCTCCGAATCCGGAGGCTTTAACGGCCCAAAGACGTTGTGCGCTAGTGGGGCTCTGAATCCGAAGACTTGCATCGGCCAATCGTAATATCTACGAAGAGTGCTCTGAATCCAGAGGCTTAATCGGCCCAAAGACGTCGTACGCCAGTGGGGCTCTGAATCCGGAGACTTGCATCGGCCAATCGTGATATCCACGAAGGGCACTCCGAATCTAAAGGCTTAATCGGCCTAAAGACGTCGTGCGCCAGTGGGGCTCCGAATCCGGAGACTTGCATCGACCAATCGTGACATCCACGAAGGGCACTCCGAATCCGAAGGCTTTATCGGCCCAAAAAGCTCGTAAACTGAATCGCGTGATTTAAGAAATAAGAAACTTCACATTGCAGAAGTGAAATTTGTACAAATATCAAGTCCCACAAGTCGGGTCAATAATAGAATTTACGTAAATGCGTTGAATTCCAAGGCCGTGGGAGATTCCTTCCTGACATATCTTTCAGCCGATATGCCCCCGCTCCCGCAATAAAATCAATCTGATAGGGGCCGTCCTAGTTTGGACCCAGTTTTCTATCAGCTGGTTTCCTGTCGGCTAGAAGCATCTTCTTCAGGACCAACTCTCCTGGTGTGTAGCGGCGCAGCTGAACGCGTTGATTATACGACTTTGCCAGCTACTGCTGGTACCGTGCCATGGACGCAAGGGCTCGGTCTCTTCGTTCTTCGATTAGAATCAAATTCAAAGCCAGCATCATGTCGTTTCGACCCGTATCAAAAACTTGCAACTTGAGGGTCGGGTGGCCAATCTCCAGGGGTAAGATCGCCTGGGTTCCAAAGCATAGGGCAAACAGCGTTTCTCTAGTTGATCTTCTCGGCGTAGTTCGATGGGCCCACAATACACTCAGCAACTCTTTGACCCATTTGCCTTTGGCTTTCTTCAGCCTCTTCTTGATGCCGTCCAAGATAGATTTGTTAGAGGCTTCGGCTTGACCATTGCTTTGGGGGTAAGCCAGAGTAGAAAAGTAAGGCCAGGTACCATACTTGCTGCACAGCTCTCGGTATATGCCACAATCAAACTAGGTGCCGTTGTCTGAGATGAGAGCTCTTGGAATGCCAAATCGTGTTATGATGTTCCTCCACACAAAGTGCTTAACATCAGCATCCCGAATGTGTGTTAATGCCTCCGTTTCGACCCATTTCGTGAAGTAATCTATTGCGACGATCAGGTATCGCTTGTTCCCGGGGGCCCTCGGCAATGGTCCTACGATATCGAACCCCCACTAGGCGAACGGCCAGGGACTGGTGATAGAGTTCAACTCTTCAGCAGGCATATAGTTTAACGGGGAGAACTTCTGGCACTGTTCATACTTTTTTGCGTAACATTCGGCGTTCGCTCTCATTGTCGGCCAATAATACCCCTGCGTTATAGCTCGATGGACCAAAGAGCGTCTGCCAGAATGGGCGCAACAACTGCCTTCGTGTATCTCAGCCAGAAGCTCCTCGACTTTGTCCGAGTACATACATTCCAAATATGGGCCAGAGAGGGATTTTTTATAAAGCCTTCCTTGCGGATCCAAGTAGTATTGCATGGCTTTGTTTCACAGCTTGTGCACTTTTTTCTTGTCATCTGGGAGTTGTTCAGAAGATAGGAATGCAACAATGGGATCCATCTAACTTGGTGCAAATTCTACAACGTTGATCTGGACTTCCTCCGAATGGCCAATGCTTGGCTCCGGGATGAAACCTACTTCGATGGTTCGTTTAATCTCTGAGTTGATTGCGAAGGCTAGGCAAGCCAAGGCATCTGCATGGGTGTTCTGATCACATGTTATCCGGTTCAACTCATAATGGTCAAATTTTGCCAACAAGGAATTGGCCGTTTTCATGTAGACTGCCATACGGTCGTTTCTTGCCGCGTACTCCCCCTTTAGCTGATTGATCACCAGTTTTGAGTCGCAAAACACAAGCAAACGTCGAGCACCTAGGATATGCGCATTCCGCAAATCGGCTAGAAGGGCTTCGTATTCAGCTTCATTATTTGATGTTTCTAAGCCGAGCTTGATGGCCTGCTCAATTATTGCGCCGTCGAGGGCCATGATTACAACTCCGGCTCCACTACCCCACTGGTTGGACGATCCATCACAATACAACTGCCAAATGTCTCCAACATAAATCCTCCAGTTCAGCTTCGGTCGAATTTCATCAGACTTGAAGTCGGTAAGGCCCCTAGTGAATTCGATGACAAAGTCGGCAAGCACCTGTCCCTTGATTGAGGTTCTGGGTAGAAACTAAATATCGTACTGGCCGAGTTCTAGAGCCCACTTTGAAACACGTCCAAATGCTTCCGCACTGCGTAGTACTGATCGGAGGGGATAATCTGTTAGCACCCCAATGCTATGCCCCTGGAAGTAATGCATCAGCTTCCTTGCCGCCATGACTAGGGCTAAGATGAGCTTTTCCAGCGGAAGGTAGCGTGTTCCAGCGTCAACCATTGCCTTGCTCACATAATACACTGACCGCTGCTTCCCTAGCTCTTCCTTTATCAGTACGACGCTGACGGCTCGGTCAGAAACTGCTATATACAAATTGAGCGGGTCGCCAGCAGAGGGCGTTGTCAGGAGTGGTACTGAGCGGAGGTAGTTCTTCAGGCCGTTGAAAGTGGCATGCGCATTTGGCGGACCATTCAAAAGCCTTGCCCTACCATAGTGTATGAAAGAATTGCCGGCAGCGATCTATGGACCGGTTGATAAATCTGTTGAGTGCGGTGGCCATCCCTATCAACTTTTGAACCTCTTTTACTGAACGAGGGAAGCCGAGCTCCAGGATTGCTGTGATTTTTCTTGGGTTGGCTTCGATTCCTCTGTGGTTGACAATGTAACCTAAGAATTTGCTAGAGCCGATACCAAAAGCACATTTGGAAGCGTTCAACTTCATTTCATATTTGTGTAGGATGCCAAATGTCTCTTCCAGATCGGCTATATGATTATGCTCTTCCTTGGACTTGACCACCATATCGTCAATGTACACTTTCATAGTGTTGTCGAGTTGCTCCTTGAACATGGTGGTGACCAGTCTCTGGTAGGTTGCCCCTGCATTCTTCAGCCCAAAAGGCATAACCTTATAGCAATATGTACCTCTTGGGGTGAGGAATGCAGTTTTCTCTTGGTCCTCCGGATGCATAGTGATTTGATGATAACCTCTGTAGGCATCAAGGAAGCTCATACGCTGATGACGCGCTGTAGCATCTATAAGTTAGTCTATCCTGGGAAGAGGAAAACAGTCTTTGGGGCAGGCTTTGTTTAGATCCATAAAATTGACGCAGACTCGCCAAGTCCCATTTTTCTTCTTCACAACCACAGTATTAGAGAGCCATGTGGGGTAAGTCACTTCCCTGATTGCTCTGGCATCAAGCAACCGGTCTACCTCTTCAACGACGGCGGTAGTGTGCTCTGCGGCTGATCGTCGGCTTTTCTAAATAATCGACTTGTACTTAGGGTCAACATTCAAACGGTGCTCCGAAGCAGATGGGCCTATGCCCGACATTTCATATGGAGTCCATGCGAATACATCAAGATTGCCGAGCATGAAGGATACTAGCTGCTGTCGGTCAGCTTGACTCAGGGAGGCGCCAACCATAAAGAACCTCTCTAGATTGTCGTCAATCTCAACTCGTTCTAGGTCTTCCGTGGCTTTCTCATTTGGGAGTCACCCGACATCGTCAAGGCTGTCTCGATCCGACCCCTCAATGGAATTAACTTGCAACTCCTTTGGCGTCTTTCCGGAAAGGAGATAACATGCCTGTGCCGATTGCTGGAAACCACGGATTTGCTGGATGCCGTGTTCTGTCGGGAAGCGCAGCAGCTGATGATAGGTGTTTGGAACGGCGCGCATTGTATGTAACCAAGTTCGCCCCATGATGAGATTATACGGCGAAGGAAGCTTGACGACCAAGAATTCCACATCCACTGTTCGGGAGCCCGCTCGAATGGGTAGTGTGATTTTCCTCAACGAGTACTCTGGATTTGCATTGAAGCAGAATAGTGGATAAGGAGCCGGGGACAGGTTTGATTCGTTGAAGCCGAGTTTGATGAAGGCCTTGTAATATATAACCTCCAAAGTACTCCCCTGGTCTATGAGAACGCGCTCAACAGTAAATCGGTTTATGCGTAGTTCAATGACCAGTGGATCAATGTAGGGGACTGTTATGTCGATAAGATCATAATCATCGAAGGTGATACTCGGAGCTTCACGTGGCCTTTTTGCTGGCGATAGTTGCTTTTGGGGTACTGGGTGTGACTGAATTGCATGCACAATTGGAGGTGTTGGCAAGCTGTATATCATATGAATGACGCCGGATGGGGCCGAATCCTGCCGCAGTGCAACTGTTTTGGTTGCGCTCTTTCGGACATGTTGCTGGAGCCGACCATCTTGCACCAACTCCTCAAGGTGGTATTTTCAAGCATAGCAACTGTCGGTGTCATGACCGTGATCATTTTGATATTCACACCGCCTATCCCGTCTTCTCGTATCGGGAGGTCCCACCACTTTGGACGGCCATTTGAAGGACGGAAGGTGTTGAACTTTGGACATGACTGAGCTGATTGGTTCACCCCTCTTTCTGGGCTCCGGGGATAATGAGTCGGAGTCGCTAACAGCGTTTTGTTGTCGGGCTCGAGGTCGTCGACCACCTACTTTCAGAGGTCGTTTCGGATCTTAGCGCATAGCTTGTTTGGACTTTGCCACTTCCAAGGCCAAATCCTGACGGAGACCTCCGTTCTCAGAGATCATGTTCTCCAACCTTTGCTCTTTTTACTTTGCTTGTTCCATGATCGCTTGCATTGCCTCATGCTCTGGAGTCGAAGGTGAGGCGAAGTGCAAAGCGCGTCTTGCTGGGATAATCTCCGGTCCATGCATGTTTGTTGGAGTGAAATCGTCTATCTGCGTGGTTTCATCAGTGACATTGGAGGGTCCTCCGTCACGCCCGCCATGGATATGCTTGAGTATTCCCACAGACGGCGCCAATTGTGGGGAAGTGGTTTGGAAATACTCTTCTGATCCTGTGAAACGCTCGTGATCCGCTGATATCACCTGAAAAAGAATAAACACTCCGGTCGGGGGTGCCGGAATTAGCACTCCGACGGACAAGTCAGTCTCAACTCTCAAGATTACTTATATTCTAAATTAAGCATAACAATTCTCACATACCTTTCTTAGTCTGTTGTTCCTTTATTTGTACTCGTTTCCTGAGCCTCGGGGCCAGGTCCACTTTTCACTCATTATCCTTTTATTTACTCGGCTCCATAGTTCAATATCTACTTGGCTTATCTATTTTATTCGGCTTCCTGATCGTGCAGGAAAGAGCCGAGTAATATCTGTCTTCTAGAGTACGCTTCTGATTCTTCCAATTATCCGGCCCCCACAAATTATTTTCCGACTGAATTGTGGAATTGATGAGCAATATTGGGATTGATTCATGTATAATTTTATAAAAAGAGCTATTTCGAAATTAGAAATTAAAAGCTTAAGTGGCTTAAGAAGGTGAAATTGATGAATTGAATTATTTTAATTTCGAGTATCGGATCATATGGGAGTTTAATTAAATATTCGATTCGGTTTAGTAAAATTAAGATTTTATTAATTGGGTCTGTATTAATTTGGTCCGAATTGGAGTTGATCAAGTTATGAAGATTGGAAATTGTGATTATTGTGAATTAAATTTAATTATGAGGTGTCCAATTTGAATATGTAATTTATTGATGAAAATTTGAGTCTGATCAGAAATTGAAGGCCTAAATGATTTAGGAAATCAAAATTGTTGATGACAATAAGCTTAATTTATATTTGGAGCCTTTCGGGAGTTTTAAAAATCTGATTCAGAATGGTAAAAATTAAATATAATTAATTGGCCAGAATTGAAGTCGATTAGATTTATTAAATTATGTGGGATTTGTGATTAATTATGATTAACTAAATTGTGTGCTAATTAAGATTAATTTAGATCAAATTGTGTCTGATAAAGTTAATGGATAGTTATATATTAAGTTAATTCTAATCATAAATTAAATTGAAGAAATATCTAGATTGTGCACGTGTGTAGTGTAATGAGTTAGTAATGGGTGTATGTTAGTACCTTGGTGTTGGAAACTTTATTCAAGAGAAAGAATGAAATAAAGAAATAAATGAAATCAAAAGAGGGAGGTGCATGTGTGCTTTGGAAGTAGCTGAGAGAGAGAGAGAGAGAGCGCTTCATTACTTATATATACATTGTGATCAATTTGCTGGAGCAAACCGTGGGAAAGAAAGAAAGGAAGAATAAAGAAGAAGGGGGTTTTGTGGGACACCAAGATTGAAGTTAAAAATTATGGGAAATTCATCTTAAGGTAAGAAATTTCATCATCTTCCTAGTATTGTTTAAATAATCTAGACATAAATTAATTTAAGATGGATTTTGAGAGGATTAAAAATGAAGATTTGAGGATCAATTATATAAATTGATAAAAATTGGGTTTGGCATGTAAAATCAAGTTAGGTTGAAGATTATGAGTTATGATTCTTTAAATTTGTTAAGTTTGAGTTTAATTTTGAGAATCATTCTTGAATTGAGTTCTATAAATTACATGCAACAAGATATGTTTGAAGATTGGATCCATGTAATGGAGTATATAAATAACTTTGAAGAAAAAGTTATAAAAATCATGAGTTCATGAAATTTGAGAATTGATTTTGGAATTAAAGGAAGTTTTGATTTTATTATGAAAACTAGGAATTTGATTGATCCATGCATGTAATTGAATTTAAAAGTTTTATTCAATTTAAACACATTTTGGAACATCTATGACCATACATTAAGTTTTTGGTCTTAAATTGAGTTAAGTTAAATTTCTAAGAAATTGATTTGTGTAATTTATAATTAAGTTTGATTTTTGTTATTAATAATGAAATTGGGTTCTATTTTTACATGCATCATGAAGTTTTTACACACATCATGAAGTTTTCAAGAATTTTGGAAGTTTAATTCATATTTTAAGATTGTGGGTTTGATATAAAGAAAATAAATTAAATCTAAATTTGGACAATTAGAGCATGATTTTGCAAAAGAAGGAGTTTTGTTCCAAAGTAGATTTTCGGCCTGGTTTTTCACCCAGACCGCTAGAGCGGCCTGGGCCACCACTCGAGCGGCCAACCTTGATTTGGCCAAAGTTGCACACTGCTTCACCACCGCTCGTGCGGCCAAACAGGGCAAATTTTCTAATTTTATTATTTTTCCGTTTTCTAATTTATGGGACTTCATGTACATGATTTTCACGTATCATAGACATCCACATGACTATTATAAGCATGAAAGAAATTAAAGAAAGAATAGAAACAACAGAACGAACAAGTAACGGATAAACCGAAGAAGGTTAAGAATCGACTGATTGACTCGAATGTATATTGAGAAATTGTGCTATGAATATTTGTAGGTCAAGACTCGAAGACCAAACAACGAGTATTGGAAGGCCACTGTGAGTAACATTTCTGTAAAGATATGTTGATATGAACTATGTTTCCACTTTCATGCGCTAAGTTATAATTTCTGAAATGCTATTTTGATTATGTGAGCGAATGTCCTAATTGCGAATCTATTATGGCATCCACAAATAGTCCCAAGTCATGTGGGGCGACATGTAAATGCGGGTCCATGACATATATGTGATACCAGATCTCGTTAGCCACTTTATTGTGATAATTTGTGTTTAATCGGTATCCGAAACCGATTACTCTAGTCAGAGGACGATATGTGATATGTTTTGTGAGATGTACCATTACATTATGTTTTGATATGAGGCTGATATGATTGATTCTGATATGATTTGTTTTACGGATATTGTATTTGGAATTCGTTCACTAACCTCTTTACGTTAATGTTATTCACTGAGCTTTAGCTCACTGTTTTTATATATATGTATAGGTGAGCATTTTGGATGGCAAGCCTAGAAGGGGTCTATAACTGAGTCACCATTTTGAAGTGTAACAACCCTCATACTGTTTACTGATTAGGGACTGATTGATTACCGATAATCACCGATTACTGCTAAACGGAACTGATGATGACTGATAACTAACTGATAATTGAACTGATTAAAGTACTGAACTGACTGACTGAAATTGGAAACTGAATTGACTGAGTATATGTTAGTTAAATTGCATTCTATCTGTTTGATTGTATGATTATCTGTTCATGCTTATATGTTTAAAATGCTAATTAAAGGCCTTATCGGCGGCCGAATTGGAAACTGATTGATGTTTAATGATCATCATAATTTATGTGATTTTATAGTACAATTATCTGAAAATTGATTAAGTATGATTAAATTAGATTAAAATAAGCTAATTAAAGAGTTTGGTTTATTTACCATATTGCCACCCTTAGTGGCACATTACCTAGTGATGCTAGAGTCTTGCATACTTGACTCAAAACATTTCCATCAGCCATTTCTCTTGAGCCTAGCCGACCATGGGAGGGAGAGAGTGAGAGAACTTGTCTTCCATCTTGGGCTTGCTTGCTAATTGAAGAATTGTTGAAGTGTTGATTGCTACTTTGAACTCCTAGACCTTGAACACAAGACTAAGGTAGGACATTCATCTTCTTGTTGTTGTCTTAGAATCTATTCTTGCACAATTCATGCTTTAATTGTAGAGTTAAGCCATGTTTTGGTGCATACATGTTGGATTGAAGCTCATCTCTTGCATGCATGTTAGTATTGTTGCATTTTGAGGTTGATTACATGGACATTAGTACATGCATGCTCATATTGTTGTTATAGACCATGTTTTCATCTGGTTTTGAAAAGAAATGAGATCATTTGGACAAGCTTTGGAGCTTTAATTTGGTTTAAAACTCATGCATGACATGTTTGAATGTTGTTCTTGAAAATGGGTTTGAATGTGGTTTAATTGACTCACCTTTGGGGCTTGAATTCACAAATTGAGCTTTGAAACTTGTTATACATTGAATTTAGTTATGTTTTCCAGAATTTGGGCCCAAGAGGTCGAGTTTGGAGTGGTAGAATGCTTGGTTTGAGCTTGGGAGGCAGATCTGGAAATTCCAGATTTGGCTTCCTCGCTCGAGCGAAGGATTCCCCGCTCGAGCGAGCACCTTTGTCCAGGGCTCCGCTCGAGCGACCATCGAGCGACCATCGCGCGTAAAATCTCAGCATCCAGTATTTTTACTGTTTTGCAGACCGCTCGAGCGAAGGATTACTCGCTCGAGCGAAGCCTTTGATTTTGGACTTACGCTCGAGCGGAGAAAGTCTCGCTCGAGCGAGGCTCCTATTTTCAGCAAACTTTGCAAAATGTTTTCTAAGTGTATTTTTGCATCCTCATCCCATCCTAGGCATTCTTAGGCCTAGTTTAAGGCATCTTAATGAGGATATAGATGGAGAACACACCAAGGCAAATTAGGGATTAAATTATGATATTTCCCAACTGTGTAGCTTAGTGTGTGTTCAATCTGTTAACTGTGTAGGGTTGGCGACTGGGGAGACACGCTCTAGCATACTGTAGCCCAGAACTTTGTGAGTAACGATTGTGTAAAGATATGTTCACAAATGATTATTTTCTGAACAACTGAACTGTACTGTTTTCTGAACTGATTACTGTTAACTGAATGAATGTATGTCCTTTATTTCTGAACTGTACTGTGGCATCTTTAGCACCTACTATTTACTGTTACTGTTACTGTTACAGAGATCTCTGTCGGTTCCCTCGTGGAACCACTACTGTTTACTGACTGATGGCCATCATTACTGTTCGGTCTTTCAAGACCTACTGTTACTGTTATGCTAATGGATGTACCACATATGACTGTTTACTGTACTGAACGACTGAAATACTGATTGAATTGAACTGTTTTCATTACTGAAGGGACATTCATTCTAAACCCCTTTACGCTTTATGTTATTCACTGGGCTTTAGCTCACTGCTCATATATATATGTAGGTGTTCAGGCACCAGACCGCAGCTAGAGGCGTCAGGGTTACTCCAGTTTTGTCAAGCCAGCCTTTGTGCCTCACTGCGAGGTTCCGAGTTGCCATGCTATGGCTTTGGGGTGTTTTGTTTGTTTTCCCCCGTCTGTCTCCATACTGTTTGGACTACTGTACTGTTATACAGGGATTAGGTCCCTGTACTGTGTGACTGTAAATTTTGTATAGACCGCACTGTTTTGTACAGACGGAATGTTTTCTGTACTGTTATGTAGGGTTGAGTCCCTAGTTTGAATGGATGTAAATATTGTACATACTGTTCTGTACTGTTTATGTATGAATGCATGAAAAATCTTTTTGGCATACAGACTGTCACAGCTCGTTGGACATTGTTTAATTACTGTATTGGCTTCCGCCAGGCCCTGCACTCTGTTTTACTGTATTACTGTTCTGCAGGCCTTCGGTAATCTCGGATTACTGGCCGGTTACGGTGCTAAACCCATAGGGCCGGGTTTGGGTCGTGACAGAGTGGTATCAGAGCGATACTTAACCACGAGTTATACCGCACACACGTGTCCAAATGAGCTATAGGGTGTCCTAGAAAAGTAATTAGGGCATCTCATGAACATGATAAGCGTGTGGTTATGTTATGACTGAATACATACTAATGTGTTAAACTGTTAAACAAATGACTGCTCATGTTTAAAATTGTTATAACTGCTTATAGTGAAATGGACAATGCAAATGAACCTGAATCCTCGTCTACCGAGGCAAGAATGGAAAGAATGGAAAGAATGATAGAACTGATAACTGCTAGACTTGAACAACAACAGAACCAACAGCCCCCACCTCCTCCTCCTCCGGTACAGCCGGAACCTAATGCGAATGTGGATGATGGGGATATTATTGCTCTCACCCATAAATTCAGCAAGATGAAACCGCCATCCTTTCAGGGAGGCCTTGAACCGTTAAAAGCTGAACCTTGGGTTCTGGAAACAGAAAAATTATTTGAAGTGTTTCCGTGCTCAGAAGCGAACAAAGTATTGTTAGCTACCTTCACCCTACAAGAAGAGGCTAGAAGGTGGTGGATGTTGATCCGTGATACAAATACTGTTATGACTTGGGCTCAGTTCAAGGAGTCCTTCTTTGAAAAGTACTTCCCTCAGTGTATCAGGGATAGAAAAGTGACTGAATTTGAACAGCTGAAGCAGGGCACAATGTCCGTTGCGGAATATGAGACGAAATTTACTGAGCTTGCTAGATATGCACCGCATATGGTGGATACTGAATATAAGAAGGCCAGAAAATTTGAAGGCGGCCTTAATGTGGCAATACTTGACCGGATAAATGTTTTGAAATTATCGACTTTTGTGGGTGTTCTCGACCGGGCATTGATGGCCGAGTCGAACATTGCAGCGGTGAAGCAATCTGAAACACCAACAGCTGAATGGCATGGTAAAAGGCAGGGTTTCAAATTCAAGAAAGGCAAGCATAACCCGGCCAACAAGAAACAGAATACGGGGTCGACAACTAGCCCCAGCCAAGGGAGTGGGTTCATACCACCCTGTCCTGAGTGTGGCAAGAAGCACAAGGGGGTCTGCTACAGAGTATCTGGAGCTTGTTACAGGTGTGGCAAGGTGGGCCACATGGTTAAAGACTGCCCCTCTGCTCCACAAGCCAGTAGTAAAGCTGCACCAAGCGCAGCAGCATCAACTGTTCCACCAAAGCCTAGCCCTAAAGCTACCGGGAAAGAGCCTATGAGGCAAGGCCGAGTGTTCGCACTAGTCCCGGGAGATGTGCAGAATACCGAGACCGTTGTGTCAGGTATTCTCTCTATCTATACTCAAAATGCATATGTACTGATTGATTCGGGGTCTACACATTCTTATGTATCGCATGCTTTCTCACGGAAATTGAATAGACCCTTAGAACCTATGAACTATCTACTAGCCGTATCATCACCCGTAGGGGGATCCATGACATGTGCTTATATGTACCCCGCATGTGAAATTATTGTTGGGGATATGCATCTGTTTATTGATTTACTGCCATTGAACATTGATCATTTTGACGTAATATTGGGGATGGATTGGTTACAAAAATATCATGCCACTATTGACTGTGTGACCAAGCAAGTTGTTTTCCGTCCACCTGGTTTGCCTGAATTTGTGTTTAATGGGAGTGGAGTAGTACCTCCTCCGTATTTGATTTCGTCAGTGAAAGCTGTTAAATTAATTAGAAATGGGTGTAAAGGATATCTGTGTTCTGTACTGACTGTGCCTACTGATGATAGCATTAAAACTGATGTGAATTGTATTCCTATAGTCAGAGAATTTCCAGATGTTTTTCCAGATAACCTTCCAGGAGATTTGACTGACAGGGAGATTGAATTTACCGTTGACGTGATTCCCGGAACACAACCAGTTTCTAAAGCTCCTTACAGAATGGCTCCAACTGAACTGAAAGAACTGAAAATGCAATTGCAAGAACTGTTAGATAAAAAGTTCATCAGACCTAGCACTTCGCCATGGGGTGCTCCTATTTTGTTTGTCAAGAAGAAAGATGGCTCACTAAGACTGTGCATTGACTACCGTGAACTGAATAAGGTAACTGTAAAGAATAAATACCCATTACCGCGTATTGATGATTTATTTGATCAGTTACAGGGTGCACAAGTGTTTTCCAAAATCGATCTCCGATCGGGGTATCATCAACTGAAGGTTAAACCAGATGACATTGATAAAACTGCTTTTAGAACGAGGTATGGACATTACGAATTTTTGGTTATGCCTTTTGGAGTCACGAATGCCCCTGCTGCTTTTATGGACCTCATGAACAGAATTTTTAAACCATACCTTGATGACTTCATTGTAGTATTTATCGATGACATATTGATTTACTCCAAAGGTATAGAACAGCATGAACATCATCTGAGACTTGCCCTACAAACCTTAAGAGAACAGAAACTGTATGCTAAACTGTCTAAATGTGAATTTTGGCTTGACCATGTTATGTTTTTGGGGCATGTTGTTAGCAAAAATGGAATTTCTGTTGATCCACAGAAAATTGAGGCTGTAGTGAACTGGCCTAGACCAACAAATGTGACTGAAGTCCGAAGCTTTTTGGGATTGGCTGGATATTACAGAAGATTTGTCAAAGATTTCTCCAAAATTGCCCTACCACTGACACAGTTAACACAAAAGGGGACATCATTTGACTGGACTGACCAAAGGGAATCTGCCTTCCAGGAGTTGAAAACTCGATTAGTGACTGTACCAGTTCTTACCTTACCTTCAGGTACGGATGGTTATACTGTATTTAGTGATGCTTCTCATAAGGGTCTGGGGTGTGTTTTAATGCAGAATGGGAGAGTTATTGCTTATGCTTCCCGACAACTGAGACCACATGAAAAGAACTACCCAACCCATGATCTGGAACTTGCTGCAGTAGTATTTGCACTGAAAATTTGGCGTCACTATCTATATGGGGTGACATGTGAAGTATACACCGACCACAAGAGTTTAAAGTATTTCTTCACACAGAAAGAACTGAATATGAGACAGCGGAGATGGCTGGAATTGATTAAAGACTATGACCTACAGATATTGTACCATCCGGGAAAAGCCAATACCGTTGCCGATGCATTGAGCCGGAAATCGATTGGAAACTTAGCCTGTCTGCTTACAGGACAGAAAGAGTTGCTTTGTGACCTTGAAAAATCTGAAATTGAAATTGTTTTGAGAGAACAAGGTGAAATCTTAGCTGCTATTTCTGCTCAACCGGCACTGATTGAAGAGGTTAAAGAAAAACAGCAACTGGATGACTTCTTGAAGAAGATCATCGAGGAAAGAGAATCCAAACAGAGACCGGGATTCAAATTTGAGAATAATGTACTGAAATTTCAAGAAAGACTGTGTGTACCAAATGATACTGAACTGAAAAGAAGAGTTCTGCAAGAAGGCCACAATTCGAAATTGTCTATCCATCCGGGGAATACGAAAATGTACCAAGATCTGAAACAGAATTTCTGGTGGCCGGGAATGAAGAAAGAAATTGCTGATTTTGTATCCAAATGTCTTCATTGCCAACAGGTCAAAGCTGAACATCAACGACCTGCCGGACTATTGCAACCCCTACCCATACCAGAGTGGAAATGGGAGCATATCACGATGGATTTTATCGTTGGATTACCTCGCTCCAAAAAAGGTATGGATTCAATTTGGGTTATTGTTGATAGACTAACCAAATCTGCTCACTTCTTACCTGTCAAGACAATCTATAATGCGGACAAATTGGTTGTTATCTATATTGATGAAATTGTAAGACTGCATGGAGTGCCTGTGTCTATTGTTTCTGACAGGGATTCGAAGTTTACATCGAGGTTTTGGCAAAGCCTACAAACTGCACTGGGTACTGAACTGAGACTGAGTAGTGCCTATCATCCTCAGACAGATGGCCAATCAGAAAGGACCATCCAAACTCTGGAGGATTTACTGAGAATGTGTGTCCTTGATTTTCAGGGAGACTGGGAAAGTCATCTGCCATTAGCTGAATTCGCCTACAACAACAGCTACCATTCGAGTATAGGTATGGCGCCCTTCGAGGCATTGTATGGCAGAAAGTGTAGATCTCCAATCTGCTGGGCAGAAGTTGGAGATGGGCCTTTGCTTGGGCCCGAGATTGTGTATGAAACAACTGAAAAAGTGAAACTGATACAGCAAAGACTAAAAACTGCACAGAGTAGACAGAAAAGTTATGCAGATGTCAGGAGACGGGACAGAGAGTATGAAGTGGGTGATCACGTTTTTGTGAAAGTGACACCAATGAAAGGCCAGACTCGTTTTGGAGTCAAAGGCAAGTTAGCACCGAGATACGTCGGACCATATGAGATCATTGAGAAAATCAATCCGGTGGCGTATCAAGTTGCGCTTCCTCCTGAAATGGAGCATATGCATAACGTCTTCCACATTTCTATGTTAAGAGATTATCTCCGGGATCCCTTCCATGTGATTGAGCCTACTCGGATAGTGTTGAGTGATGACTACACTTACGAGGAACGGCCTATACAGATTGTAAACCGACGAATCAAGAAACTGAGGAACAAAGAGATCCCGTTAGTGAAAGTTGACTGGCAAAACCACGGTGGCGTGTATGCCACTTGGGAAAGGGAAGATGACATGGCCAAACGATATCCTGAACTGTTTCCACTGAATCCTGTTTTCTTCCAGAATGAAGGTAACTCGAGTTTAGAGGACTAAACTCTTTATAAGGAGGGGAGACTGTAACAACCCTCATACTGTTTACTGATTAGGGACTGATTGATTACCGATAATCACCGATTACTGCTAAACGGAACTGATGATGACTGATAACTAACTGATAATTGAACTGATTAAAGTACTGAACTGACTGACTGAAATTGGAAACTGAATTGACTGAGTATATGTTAGTTAAATTGCATTCTATCTGTTTGATTGTATGATTATCTGTTCATGCTTATATGTTTAAAATGCTAATTAAAGGCCTTATCGGCGGCCGAATTGGAAACTGATTGATGTTTAATGATCATCATAATTTATGTGATTTTATAGTACAATTATCTGAAAATTGATTAAGTATGATTAAATTAGATTAAAATAAGCTAATTAAAGAGTTTGGTTTATTTACCATATTGCCACCCTTAGTGGCACATTACCTAGTGATGCTAGAGTCTTGCATACTTGACTCAAAACATTTCCATCAGCCATTTCTCTTGAGCCTAGCCGACCATGGGAGGGAGAGAGTGAGAGAACTTGTCTTCCATCTTGGGCTTGCTTGCTAATTGAAGAATTGTTGAAGTGTTGATTGCTACTTTGAACTCCTAGACCTTGAACACAAGACTAAGGTAGGACATTCATCTTCTTGTTGTTGTCTTAGAATCCATTCTTGCACAATTCATGCTTTAATTGTAGAGTTAAGCCAAGTTTTGGTGCATACATGTTGGATTGAAGCTCATCTCTTGCATGCATGTTAGTATTGTTGCATTTTGAGGTTGATTACATGGACATTAGTACATGCATGCTCATATTGTTGTTATAGACCATGTTTTCATCTGGTTTTGAAAAGAAATGAGATCATTTGGACAAGCTTTGGAGCTTTAATTTGGTTTAAAACTCATGCATGACATGTTTGAATGTTGTTCTTGAAAATGGGTTTGAATGTGGTTTAATTGACTCACCTTTGGGGCTTGAATTCACAAATTGAGCTTTGAAACTTGTTATACATTGAATTTAGTTATGTTTTCCAGAATTTGGGCCCAAGAGGTCGAGTTTGGAGTGGTAGAATGCTTGGTTTGAGCTTGGGAGGCAGATCTGGAAATTCCAGATTTGGCTTCCTCGCTCGAGCGAAGGATTCCCCGCTCGAGCGAGCACCTTTGTCCAGGGCTCCGCTCGAGCGACCATCGCGCGTAAAATCTCAGCATCCAGTATTTTTACTGTTTTGCAGACCGCTCGAGCGAAGGATTACTCGCTCGAGCGAAGCCTTTGATTTTGGACTTACGCTCGAGCGGAGAAAGTCTCGCTCGAGCGAGGCTCCTATTTTCAGCAAACTTTGCAAAATGTTTTCTAAGTGTATTTTTGCATCCTCATCCCATCCTAGGCATTCTTAGGCCTAGTTTAAGGCATCTTAATGAGGATATAGATGGAGAACACACCAAGGCAAATTAGGGATTAAATTATGATATTTCCCAACTGTGTAGCTTAGTGTGTGTTCAATCTGTTAACTGTGTAGGGTTGGCGACTGGGGAGACACGCTCTAGCATACTGTAGCCCAGAACTCTGTGAGTAACGATTGTGTAAAGATATGTTCACAAATGATTATTTTCTGAACAACTGAACTGTACTGTTTTCTGAACTGATTACTGTTAACTGAATGAATGTATGTCCTTTATTTCTGAACTGTACTGTGGCATCTTTAGCACCTACTATTTACTGTTACTGTTACTGTTACAGAGATCTCTGTCGGTTCCCTCGTGGAACCACTACTGTTTACTGACTGATGGCCATCATTACTGTTCGGTCTTTCAAGACCTACTGTTACTGTTATGCTAATGGATGTACCACATATGACTGTTTACTGTACTGAACGACTGAAATACTGATTGAATTGAACTGTTTTCATTACTGAAGGGACATTCATTCTAAACCCCTTTACGCTTTATGTTATTCACTGGGCTTTAGCTCACTGCTCATATATATATGTAGGTGTTCAGGCACCAGACCGCAGCTAGAGGCGTCAGGGTTACTCCAGTTTTGTCAAGCCAGCCTTTGTGCCTCACTGCGAGGTTCCGAGTTGCCATGCTATGGCTTTGGGGTGTTTTGTTTGTTTTCCCCCGTCTGTCTCCATACTGTTTGGACTACTGTACTGTTATACAGGGATTAGGTCCCTGTACTGTGTGACTGTAAATTTTGTATAGACCGCACTGTTTTGTACAGACGGAATGTTTTCTGTACTGTTATGTAGGGTTGAGTCCCTAGTTTGAATGGATGTAAATATTGTACATACTGTTCTGTACTGTTTATGTATGAATGCATGAAAAATCTTTTTGGCATACAGACTGTCACAGCTCGTTGGACATTGTTTAATTACTGTATTGGCTTCCGCCAGGCCCTGCACTCTGTTTTACTGTATTACTGTTCTGCAGGCCTTCGGTAATCTCGGATTACTGGCCGGTTACGGTGCTAAACCCATAGGGCCGGGTTTGGGTCGTGACATGAAGCCTACCGAGTTGTTTTGTGTGCCTCTAAGTTGGGGCTAGGCCAGAAAGGCCATTGTCAAGCTTTTGATCGTGAAGTAAACTTTTGTTATGTGCATACGTTATGTATTAATGTTAAGTTACAAGTTATGTACTGAATGTGGGTAAATTAACGTTTTTGCATGATAAATGTTTGTTCATATAGATGCACAGCTCATTGGACTATTGGTGTATTTTTTAATATTGTTTCCGCTAGCCCTGAGTATTTTTTATTGTACAGGAAGGCCTTTGGTAAGCTCGGACTACTAGCCGGTTACAACGCTAAACCTATAGGGGCGGGTTTGGGTCATGACATTGTAGCTGATATGCTCTTATTTAATGAAAAAGTTGTTCAGTTTTCATTTCGAACTCTGTTTCTTTCAATCCTTATTCCATCTCATCCATATCTAAATCATCCCAGTAGGCAGAATCTTTATTCTTGAAGTCATTATATTCGTCGATAAGGTTCTCTGCTTTATACTAGGTGTGAATCCGATGGGCAGAGATTTTGTCCAAAGATTGAGTGGTAGCCAAAGACGTTTGGTACCAATGAAGAAGTAGTGGGAGTTTATCCAAAAACATCTGAAGTTCTACTTGAGTAATGGGGTTGAAGACATAACTCCAAGTCATAATGTCACAAGCCCATGAAAAGTTCTTAAGAGGAACATCACCTCCAAGAACATTGAAGGGCAAGTGAGAAAAGGCTGCAAGCAGAAGCTGAGCTTGATATCGCTCAAATATAGTGGGGTTGGTAGGAAGGAAGAAACTGATTCTCAAAAAGAGTAAAGTCTCAGTTCTTCCATCTAGTGAGGGTTTTAAGGAAGAGGAGGCGCAGAAGGATCCATCCCAAAGGAAAAGGGGAACTGGGGGTTATTTACACATTCAAGTCAGTCAAAAGAGCAAAATTTTGCCCTCTAGGTTAAGAATGACAGGTTGTACCCTTGTACTTCTTCTGGACGACGAGTGGCTCGCATTATCTTTATAGGCGTGGAAGATGTGTACCATGCTATAAGTAAGTTGTCTTCCAAACTGCATTGGCGATTGATGGATACATAGGGGTAAACCACCGAGCTTCAAGCAAAATGAGGGAAAGATAGAGGATCAGCGAATTCGACGAATCGATGGTTAATTCGCTCTCTTAGCTTGGATTCCTCAGGTTCTGCCCAGCTTCTCCAACCATAAGCTTTAGAAGAAAAAGAGGAAGTCGCAGCCTCATCCCATGTAGAAGGTTTTGGGGTAAAAGAAAAGGTTCTAATAGCTATTTTTTTCAAAGTCTTGGACTAAAGAATTATGAACAATAGGTTCATGATCCAAAGGTCGATGATTTGTAAAAGCTTCCATGACTTGAATAAATGTAGATGGATAGGTGTGGCTAATAAATGCATGAAAATTCTTTTGATGGTGAACATCATTATCTAACAACTCTTCGTATGTTTGATCTATGTCAGAGACATTTTGTTTGGCCATGCGAACTGTATCAGTCTTTTCGAATGCTTAGATAGTGGGAAATGTTCAAGGTGTAGAAAAGAATTTAATGCAGTCAGTTGCAGTTCTAAGAAGATGCAAAGCCCATGCACGTCCTAGGACGTGGGTAAAGTACTTTGATCCACTAATATTACCAAGTATTGGGTATATTAGTGCGGGGGGTGATGTTGGCTGTATAATTTGTATAAGCTAATCAGAATTTAACACGTGGCATGGAAAGGGCAATTTGGTGAGGTAATACAAAGTGCCAACCATAGTCAGACACGTGTCAACCCATATTGGTAATAAGGGTCTGCGTAGCACTGGAATGATCGAGGGATATAAGGTGATGTGACCTAACGGTTACTCACAAGGTTCAAATTCAAAATCAGGAGGGAAGCCTAACTGCAAACATGGCGTAATGGGATTGACTGTGAGAGAGCATGTTCAGCGATCATGAAGGGACATTTCGACGGTTAGGAGCCCACTTCAACGGTTATCATTAAGAAGTATAAATAGCAGAGAAGGCCCCAGAAAGGGGGATCCAGACTCAGATCAAAAAATCAGTTTTATCTACTTTATTTTCCCTTCCAATTTTTATAGTTTTGTACATTTCTGTATTTCAAATTTTCGTATTGCACTTCATTCATAGGAATAGTTTCAAATAACTTGTTGCTATAAACCTCTACGAGACTGGGTCGGATCATTGTAAGTTTTTCATTTTACTCAATGAAATTCTGCAATTATTCTTCACTTAATTGTTATTTACTAAATTCTCCTAAACAAACCAGCAAAAGTTCTCTTCATTGAGGCTGAAAGAACTAAAACACAATCATTTGATAATTAGTTGGCAATTAATCTTCTATAAGAACTGATTGATCCTTACTAGCACGTTTAAAATTACAAAACTAACTTTCAAAAGCCAAAAAAGCTAACAGTACCAACATACGTTATAATATTATTACTTCAAAATTATGATCCTACCCATTATATAAATTACAAATATCAAAAAAAATTTAAATTATGTCGCATCATCTATTAGTACACTAATTGGTATACCAATTAATGCATATAGCATTATTCTAAGATAAATTATATAAACTTAAATAATAATTTTGAAGCTAAGCATGTAAGAAAAATAATATTTAAGTGATATTTGATACAATTGATTTAATTTTTATTTAATAATTCACATTTTATTTTTTATTGTTTATCGGGTATACAATTCCAGTAACTATACTAACATATAAAAATGTATAAATTACTACTCCCTTAAAGTTTAATCAAAATTTACAAAGTCCTAAAATTATAATATAATTAGGTTATGTTTTCCAAATATTTGAATTCACTTGATACACAACTCATTCCATTATGGACAGAAAAATATTATTATCTCTTAAATTAAAATGTATAGTTTACTTTGATTATTTTGGGTTCATACACCACTTATATTAGTTTAAATTGTTTTATCCTTCATAAAAAATAAGATCAGGGTAATTACCTACAAAGTGTAGATTTATTGTATTTATTTTCAACCTCAAAAGTGGCGAATTTAAAATTAAATTTGTTTGTACAAGTCTCGTGTTGTCGAGAAACTTTCAAATAAGTTAAACAACAATGATTCATCCCCCTTTTTCCTCCACCCCCTTTGACCCCCTCTCTCTCTCATTGGTTACATTTTCTTTTTCTTTTTCTTTTTTTTCCTGCTCCTCCAATCACCACCCGCCACGTGGCAAAGGGGTGAGGGGGTGACCCCCAAAAAGGGGTCCCAAGCATTATTCTAAGTTAAAAAGGGGGTTGTTTTTTGTAACAATTTTTAAAATGAATAAATTACAATTACGTCTTTTGGGATTTTTAATAAATACAGGAATCTCCTCTATAGTTGTAATAATTGGGCATTCACACACATGTCTTAATTTATGAACTTATATCCATTAAGTTCTAACTAAAAATTTTTTGACCTTCAAGTCCCATCAAATTTTTAATAGTTGAAATTACCTTTCAAACAATGATTATTCATCATTTATGATTATCTATAAAGGAACATAATTTGACATTTATTTTGATTTTCAAAACTTTAAAATAGCAACTTTCAAATTAAAAAAAAATATATGTGTAAAATTTTGAAAAAACTTAATTATTTTTTTGTACAAAGCTGAAAATTTTGTGTCTATTAAAATAGATGATGATGGAACATTGATATGCAAAACTAAAAAAAAAAACCGTAAAAAATGAAAAAATTGATAATGTTTTCAGTTTTAAAACTGAAAAAAACTGATAATGTTTTCTATTTTATTGAATAGTTGAATCAAACCAATAAATAGAATGACAAAAACATTTAATCTCATGCTCTTTTTTTTTTTATCAGTTAGTGAAACAACAATCTAGAACATTACCATGCAAAATTCGTAATGCTCTTAATTTTAAAAAATTAGAATAAAAAAGAATGATAATATTCTCAATTTTACTAAATATGACTTATTGGTTTAAAAAATCTTAGATAGGACCTAAGCTATCATAACATTTGTAAATAAGACTTTTAGGGAATTAACTCTTTAATAATTATAGAAACCTCTCGTACTTTAACTGACAATATCAAGATTCTCTCATTTTTTTACCACCATTCACATAACTAATAGAAGATGTTGATGTCATCAAAAATAAATACTAAAATGCTTATAATATCCTCAAGTGTCTTGAACCCATCCATCTCTCATTTTTTGACTACCCTTTGTTCGTTCTTTCTTCTTCTCTTTTTCTTATCTACATTTCCTCTGTTACAAGCCCACACTATATAATAGCCACCACCCACAATTTATAATAACCACCACTCAGTCATTTATTCATAAAATTACCATGCGACCCTATCTTTTATCACAACCTGCTCTCCGTACCTAAGAGTTAAGAATCGTAATGGCTAGTAACTGAAGTTACCTTCGGCCAATTTTTAAACAAATTACTAAACGGGAGTGAAAAAATATTTAAGTGAGGGTACCAAAATAATCATTGGAGCTTCTATTTTTATAACAAGATTTATTAACCAAAAATGTCGATATTTATATATGAATAATAGAATTATAAATACTATAAAAGTGTTATGTGTGTCTATTCCGCAGCCCCGCGTCTAAGACTCTCCAAAAGCTATTTCTAAATTGCATTGTCTCCTAAAAATTAGTAAACAGCTCTAAGCAAATGGCAGAGCGAAATATTATACTAAGAGTATAAGGGCATAAAATCATTTGACATAAAATACGTAAATCATATAAACAAAGTAATCATAACCACGATATAGAACGGAACAGAACATATGTATGGATTCAAGAGGTAGCTCATACGAACTCTAGAGGTGGCTCCCACAATAATGTAGCACTTAGTTCCGTACAGCACTTTGCTCTACACCGGAAATCGTAACCATGGTACAGAACAGAACAGATGTATGGACTCAAGAGATGGCTCGTACGAACTCTAGAGGTGGCTCCCACAATAGTGTAACACTTAGCTTCGTATAACACTTTGCTCCACACCAGAAACAGAATGGAACAGATGTATGGACTCAATAGGTGGCTCGTACGAACTCTAGAGGTGGCTCATACAATAGCGTAGCACTTAGCTCCGCACAGTACTTTGCTCCACATCAGTAATTATTGGCTAAACAAAGCTTGATATTAAAATACAGAGTATATAATTAGAAATCATATAACCCAAATAATCCTAACTACGGTACAGAGCATAACAGAACAAATGTATGGACTCAAGAGGTGGCTCGTACGAACTCTAGAGGTGGCTCCCACAATGGTGTAGTACTTAACTCCATACAACACTTTGCTTCACACCAGAAATCAAAAAGTCAGTGGATCCATGACAGACAAAGAGTCACAACGCGACTAATCAGAGGGTCAATGGTTATTTAAGTCCCCTAAGGCATGGGACTCCTCCGGTGGTACTTACAGAAAATAATTGTTTATAAAATTATTGTCAAATAATTTCTAAAAGTTAAACAGACCTATCCATAGGTTTCAATATAAGCAAATGGAGTTCAAAAAACAATTAACGTAATCGAAATATAAATATAAGTTATAAAACATAACTTGTATAAAATAAATTATGATAATTCAAAACATACGTAAAATATATTATAGTGACTCATGGTATAATATAACTCACCTTAAAATTAATATCTCACTTTTTCTTTCCACTATCAAAGACCTTCTTGACTTCCAATATTTTCTCCCCCTTTCTTTATTCGTTTTCCTTCCCCTCTTCCTAAGCAAATCCCTCCTTTTATATAGAAAGGCAAACGTGGGCACCAAGCCACAAGGCTGCCCACACGTCTTGTCCTTAGCCATTAATTAATTCATGCTTATCTTGATCTTTTTTTCTTTTTTTTTTTTTATAATATATAATCCATTGCACTTTATCTCATATTTTATTTTATAGAATATTTAATTAAATATTTAGGCTTTTTCTTATTTATAATTAAATAATACCAATATAAAATTTAAGGAACAACTTAAATTTCCGGGTTGTTACATCTTCCAAACCACCACCCACAACTTACAATAGCCACCATTCAACCATCAAATCTGTGATCGAGGATTTGGTGGTGTTAAAAAAAAATACTCTATATATTATTCATTATAGAATTGTTAGGTTATTTTGTAATAAAAATCAATACAAAAATATTAGATTCCACTATTTTAAGCCATACAAATCAAATAAAGAACATAAAATTGGCCAAACGCCACCAAATAATTTTCTCAAACAAAATCAAAATCTAACAATCAAACAAATTATATTAGTAGTTCAAAGACTAGTTGGGAATTGAAACATCTTGTCTTGACTCCCAAAACTAGGGGAATTGGCAGAGTGAGTAAAGGGCAAGTTTAATCTCATCCCTTACTATCTCTTTCACCAATCTAGCAGCACAACCCCTTTCGACCTTTGAAACCACCATCGTTACATTTACCTCAACCACAACCTCTTCATCCACTACTACAACCATACCCACCATCACGTCTGTGGGTTTGATATTTATATATTATTCATCACAAAATAGTCAGGTTGTTTTGCAATAGAAACCAATAAAAAAATATTAGATTCCATTAGTTTAATCCATACAAATCAAATAAAGAACAACATAAATTGGCCGAATACCGCCAAACGATTTTTCAAACAAAATCAAAATATAACAATCAAACAAATTATATCATCAAAGCAAACCTAGTTGGAAATTGAAATCTTTGGTCTGGACTCCCAAAACTGGGGAAATTGGTGGAGTGAGTAAAAGGCAAGCTTAATCTCATCCTTTACCAACTCTTACACCAATCTAGCAGCACAACCCCTTTCCGCCTTTCAAACCATTGTCGTTGCGTTTACTTTAGCCACAATATCTTCTTCTACTATTAAAACCACACCTACCATCACATCTATGCAGAAAAAGGGAAACAAACGACAGTGGTAGTCTGTGTGTGAGTGAATTTCCGACCACACTACCAACTTAGTATTCAACTGGAGAGCACTGTCAGAATTAGGAATGGCAACGGGGCGGGGCCGGGGATCACCCTCCCCGTCCCCGATCCCCGATGGCAAAACTTCCCCTCGTCCCCGTCCCCGTCCCCGACGGGGAACCCACCCCCACCCCCACCCCCGCCCCCTAACGGGGATCGGGTTTCCCCGACCCCGAAAATCCCCGGCTAAAAAACAACATCAACAAATCTCAGCATCTCAGTGAGCTCAAAAAGCAACATTAAGAAGATCAAAAAAAAAAAATCTGTCATAGATATATATATATATATATAACAATCATAAAAAAAATTATATATATATAACAATCATCAAAAATCATAGATATATATATACACACAACAATCAGATCTATTCTTCTTCTTCTTCAGATCTGTTCTTCTTCTTCATGAATCACGATTTGACGGACGGAGGGCTTCACGGACGGAGCGCTTCACGGACGGATGGAAAGGGAGAGGGTTCACGATCTGACGAAAAGCTTCACAATCTGATGGACGGAGGGCTTCACCGTGAAGCCTTCACGGACGGAGGGATCTGACGATGGAACGCTTCACAGACGGAGGGAGATGGAGAGGGAGAGGGGGAGAGGGAGAGAAGAGGGAGGGAGAGAGATGAGACTGAGTCTGAGATTTAAGGGAGAGAGAGATAAGGGCCACGGTCAGTGAGAGAGAGAGACACAGAGGAAATGAGATCATCTGAGAGAGTTGAGAACAAAAGTACAACTAATATTTATATAATACAAAATATAATCGGGGAAAATATAATACAAAATATAATACAACTAATCATCAGAGGCGGGGATGAATCGGGGAAATTCCGGGGCAGGGCCGGGCCGGGGCCGGGGCTGACGAGCCTATCCCCGTCCCCGGCCCGAAATTGATCGGGGAGTGATTTTTTAATACCATCCCCATCTCCGCGGGGATATTTTTCGGGGAAAAACCACTTATTTCGGGGTCGGGGGATCGGGTCCCCGTCGGGCCGGGTTTAAATTGCCATCCCTGGTCAGAATAGATGGCGCCTGAATAACCTACAACAGAAAGAAGAGATTCTGGCGGTGGTTCGTCCACCCGGGGGCACTCTGATGATCAAGTCAGTTATCTCTTAAAGATAGAAAAAGTGCTTAACTCACTATTTAGAGTACAAATTGCGTACCTTAGACCTATGGGAGTGCCTCTCTTTTATAGCCAACACAATCTTAGTCCCAATAGAAGCCTAGCTTTAATGGACTTCAGCTCAATGCTTATCTTGGACTCTCCAATAGATAAAGATAAACTCCCTAAGAGCTTTATCCTTATCCAGTCTGAGGTTCTTCCTCATTCTAGGACTCTTGTCCCTTATCCGCTTATCCCGGACTCCGATATCTTTGGAGATAACCTTGGCCTAGCCGAGATCACCTCGGCGTCACGACCAGGACACGTGGCACCCCGGCTAACGCGTCGGTGTCACCTTGGCCACGTATTGGTACTCATAAAATATATCCCCACAACTGCCCCCTAGGTTCTATTACCTCGGCATCCTGAGGTGATGGAACCTATATCGTTCATGTTGGCTATCTTGCTGTATCAGCCATTTACCGAGGTCATAATACGCCGGCTTCACACGATCAGATCCTGTAGTCTGTCTCATCAAGGCTTTTAGGACCAATAACCTAGATCATTTGAGTTATTTAGCCGAGATCTTCCTATCAGTCGAGGTCATTGCTTCATTTAAACCAAGAACTCCAAGAGTTTTATCACGCGTATGAGCTATCACGCAAAATAAATCAACCATTTCTGCCACGCGTCTTCCCTTCACTAGATTGTACTCGATACGCGCCTGTAAGTCGAATTTTTCTCGCGTGCCCCGCCTGACGCATACGTTGTTTTAGGCACATTAATTGCCTCGTTGCCACCATTTTTGTGTTTTAGACAAAATGTCCTTCCTCTCTCTGTCTTTTCACTTTACACCATTGTTTATGAATTTTTTTCTCTTTCTAACCTTTTCTCCAAAATCTGCCATTGTTCAAGCTTTCCTAGCTCTGCAACTTTCCTCCGTTCACCTCTTCCGGTGTGATTTTCACCGCTCTGTCACTTTTGCAACTATCGTCTAACTTCGGCGATCCCCACACCAGCCTCACTTTTTCTGGTAATCCACTGTTCCTCCTAGTTTCAGTTCTTGATTTACCTCAAACGATGTCATTTTTGCAAACTTGCTCATGTCTTTGATTATTTTAATCTGTACCTTAATTTTCACCATGTGTTTGAGTATGTTTGCTTTGTGATTTTGTTTTTGCCCAATCCTTTCTTGAATATTCACACACTGCTCACAAATTTGTTCACTTTTGCCACTGTTTTTGGCCTTGCACCCTTGCACACATTTTGTCACAGTGTTCTTGATGATTCACCATTATTCTTGATTCTGAATCATTGCTCTTGTTTATGTTTTCTGTATTTTCTCCAGATTCTTGCCTTCAATCTCTGTTTTTCTTAGACTTAGGTTTGAGATTTGCCCTAGAACACACGAATCTTTAGGGAAAACTGAAACGAATTCTCCTCTGATCTTCACAAATTCTTACCCCAGCGTGAACTTTAGGTTTTGCCGAGGTCTTTTGAGCCTTTACAGAACACTTTATTTTCAATTTATACACCTTCTCTTTAAGCCGACGTCATGGGTATATGGAAGTATAGGGTAGATACCCCGACCAAATTAGAATACTTTAGGCGGGAGTTTTCCATCCCTGCCGACGTCCACCTCAGGTTGGCAGGGGAGGAGGATTCCATTATGCCTGATGTGAACCTCATGCCTTTCCCAGTAGTGGCCTTTATCGAGTGTGGACTTAGGTTTCCCCTTGACACATTTTTTCGAGAAATCCTTCATTACTATAAATTGAACCCAATGCAGCTTGCCATCAATTCTTACCAAGTTATCAACGGTATAATGCTAGGGTTACTCTTGCCGATATCCAGTACTGCTACACTATGTGTCACCTGAAATCAGAAAAAGGCCACATCTATTACCTTAAGCCGAGATCCACTGAGTACAAGCTCATTGCCGACCTCCCAGACTCAAACAAGGGTGCTAGAGACGATTACTTCATCATCTCAGGCAACTGGGAGTTTCAGCCAAACGATGACCTCCACCTTTATCCCCTAAGCCGAACAGTTTTCGGGGAAGGAGATGGTAAGGGCCAAGTGTCACTTTTTCTTGCTCTCTTTTTTAAAGTTTTCAATAGTTTGTTCTAATGTCTGTGCTCTTCTTTTTGCAGTTCTGCCCCAGCCACCCAAGGGCTTTTGCAAGTCTTTCTTCTCCAGCAAGGACTTAAAGAAGCTATTGGATTTGCCAGTCCACAAGTGGAGAGCCCCTCTGCTGCTCAATTTCATTCCCACTTACAAGTCGGTTCTTCCCGACGTTCCAAAGAAGAAGAAGAAGAGTCAGTCTCCTCTGTCCGCCACTACTCCTTCCATCAGTTCAACATCTAGGTCAGATCAAGGATCGACCTCTGATCCAGCAGAGCAGCCGTCAACCTTGGCTCCATATCTGGTCTCACCATCTCAATGCCAACGCCACCGTAGAACTGCAATTTTCGCCGAGATGGGTCGCAAGAAAGCTGTTGCTGACGATCTTCTAGCCGACATCCCTAACTCAGTTAATGCTCAACTAGCACAAATCGAGCCTCAACTGTCACGACCCAAACCCGGCCCTATGGGTTTAGCACCGTAACCGGCCAGTAATCTGAGATTACCGAAGGCCTGCAGAACAGTAATACAGTGAAACAGAGTACAGGGCCTGGCGGAAGCCAATACAGTAAATAAATAGTGTCCATTGAGCTGTGACAGTCTGTATGCAAAAAGGCTTTTCATACATTATACAAAAACGGTACAGAACAGTATACACAATATTCACATCCATTTAACTAGGGACTCAACCCCTCGTAACAGTACAGAAAACATTCCGTCTGTACAACACAGTATACAAAATTAACAGTCACACAGTACAGGGACCTAATCCCTGTATAACAGTACAGTAAACAGTCAGTCTATACAAAACAGTGAAACAGTACAAAAAAGGGGGGGGGAAATTCTAAAACAACCCTAAGCCTTAACAGTAGGCTCGGAACCTCGCAGTGAGGCACAAAGGCTGGCTTGACAAAACTGGAGTAACCCTGACGCCTCTAGCTGCGGTCTGGTGCCTGTACACCTACATATATATATGAGCAGTGAGCTAAAGCCCAGTGAATAACACAATATGTAAAGAGGTTAAGAATGAATGTCCTTACAGTATGAAAACAGTTCATTTCAATCAGTCATTCAGTTGTTCAGTACAGTAAACAGTCATATGTGGTACATCCATTAGCATAACAGTAACAGTAGGTCTTAAAAGACCGAACAGTAATGATGGCCATCAGTCAGTAAACAGTAGTGGTTCCACAAGGAAACCGACAGAGATCTCTGTGACAGTAACAGTAACAGTAAACCGTAGATACTAAGGATGCCACAGTACAGTTCAGAAATAAAGGACATACATTCATTCAGTAAATAATACCAGTTCAGTAAACAGTTCAGTTCAGTATTCAGAAGATAATCAGTTGAACATATCTTTACACAATTGTTACTCACAGAGTTCTGGGCTACAGTATGCTAGAGCGTGTCTCCCCAGTTGCCAACCCTACACAGTTCACAGGTTGAACACACTAAGCTACACAGTTGGGAAATCTCATAACTTAATCCCTAATTTGCCTTGGTGTGTTCTACAATGATATCCTCATCAAGGTGCCTTAAACTAGGCCTAAGAATGCCTAGGATGGGATGAGGATGCAAAAATACACTTAGAAAACATTTCGCAAAGTTTGCTGAAAATAGGAGCCTCGCTCGAGCGAGACTTTCTACGCTCGAGCGTAATTCCAAAATCAAAGGCTTCGCTCGAGCGAGGAAACCTTCGCTCGAGCGGTCTGCAAAACAGTAAAAGTACTGGATGCTGAAATTTTACGCGCGATGGTCGCTCGATGGTCGCTCGAGCGGAGCCCTGGACAAAGGTACTCGCTCGAGCGGGGAATCCTTCGCTCGAGCGAGGAAGCCAAATCTGGAATTTCCAGATTTGCCTCCCAAGCTCAAACCAAGCATTCAACCACTCCAAACTCGACCTCTTGGGCCCAAATTCTGGAAAACATCATTAAATTCAATGTATAACAAGTTTCAAAGCTCAATTTATGAATTCAAGCCCCAAAGGTGAGTCAATTAGAACCATATTCAAACCCATTTTCAAGAATATGAAGAACATGCAAACATGCAAGGATTTAAACCAAATCAAAGCTTCAAAGCTTGTTCAAATGAGCTCATTCTTTTCAAAACAAGATGAAAACATGGTCTACTCTTACAACATGGACATGCATGTAACCATTTACCATGAATTCAACCCAAAACTCATTAATTCAACCATGCATGCAAGAAATGAGCTTCAATTCACCATTAATGACCCAAATCATGACTTAGTTCTACAATGAAGCATGAACCATGCAAGAACTAGTTCAATAGCATCAATAAGAAGATAAGATCCTTACCTAGAGCTTGAATTAGAAGACTAGGAGCTCAAATATGCAATCTATACTTCAATTCCTTCAATTCTCCAAGCAAAACCCAAGGTAGAATTCAATTCCTCTCACTCTCTCTCCTCTCTTCCCTCTTGGTCGGCAATGAGAAGGAAAATGGCTGAGGAAATGTTGTTCTTGATTCAAGTATATGTGTGAGATAGTGGCCCACTCAATGGCAAAACGGTAATTAAGTCCAACTCTTCAATTGGCTTATTTTAATCTAATTTAATCACACCTAATCAGTTTTCCGATAATTATACCATAAAATCACATTAAATATGAGGGTCACGTAACATCAATCGGTTTCAGATTCGGCCGCCGATAAGGCCTTCAAATAGCAGTTTAAACATATAAACATGAACAGATAATCAGACAATCAAACAGATAGAATGCAATTAACTAACATATATTTAGTCAATTCAGTTTCAACTTCAGTCAGTCGGTTCAGTATTCATTCAGTTCGATTATCAGTTAGTTATCAGTCATTATCAGCTTCGTTTAACAGTAATCGGTGATTAACGGTAATCAATCGGCCATAAATCAGTAAACAGTACGAGGGTTGTTACATCAACCAAAGCCAAAGCCAAAACGTTTGAAGAAGGCTCAACCCAAGGCAACGGTGACTCAGATTGACACTGAGGAAACCTTGCCAATTTCTAAATTGTCCGAGAGCGATAAGACCCCTTCTGCTGTCAAGAAGAGGCCCGTCGATGCCCAACCATCCGAATCCACTAGATCAAAGAGGCCGAGGTCATCCTCTACGACCACCTCAGGGCCATTAAAACATGATTCCCCCTAGGCCCCGCCAATTACAATCGACGACAAGCCGATTAAGGCTGGTGATAGCGCCAACAACATTGAGGTCAGCATTGCCCTTTTCACTGCCTTGCTGTTGTCCAAAGATCTTAATCGTAATGCTCAGATGAGCGAATACGAAAATTTTGCTCTGATGCTACAGCATTCCGTTCAAGTAAGTTCTATATACTTGATATTTTTCTTTTTTTCTCTTCTTTATACTTAGAAAATTTTCTAATAACTTCTGCTTTGTCCATTTTTCTTCAGGTGATCCAGCACACCCACTCTTTCTCAATGCAATCTTTTAAGACAAGGAAGGAGTTGGCCGACAAGACTAGAGAGGTTGTTAGTCTGCAGAAGGCCATCAAAAGGGCCGAGGCAAAAATGAAGACTTTGGAAGACCAGGCCGAGGCTGCTGTCAAGGCTAAGGATGATGCCGAAGAAAAAACGGATGCCGCTGAGGCCATTAACAAAGTTCTTGAGGCCCAGAAGAAAGAGGCCGAAGAAAAGACGGCTGAGGCCCAGAAAGAACTCCAAGATGCCCTGGCCACAAAGGAGGCCGAGATCAAGGCAGCCGATGAGAGGGCATATGCAGAGGGGCGGCCGACGTCAAAGAGGATTACAAAAAACAAGTGAAGCAGGCATGCAAGAAAGGTTTTACCCTTGGTTGGATGGCCGCTCTAAAAAAGCTTGACGTCCCCGAGGACTCCCCCCTCAAGAAAGCCGACGTCCTATCCCTGCCATTCCCCCCTACTCCAATCCAATCTGAAGACGATTCTGAGTCTAATGAGGAAGCTTCGGTGAGGAAGTCGAAGGAAGCTGCTGGGGCCAAGTCCCCTACTCCAAATAAGCAAGTCCTGGACTTGACTGAGGATAAGGAGGGTGAGGAGGTCTCCAAGGATGCTACTCTTGAGAAGGCAACATCGGACGTGCCTATCGCCGACAAGAGCCTCGACCAAACCCTTCAAGAAATAGATGCCGAGCTTGCGGCTGAGAAGGCCACCGAGATGTCTTCTCAGCAGTCTTTCGAACTCCAGACCCAACCAGCCAGAGGCGCTGAAGAGCCCTAGTTTGATGTTTTTCTCCTTCATACTTTTTTTCTTTCTTTGAAACAATGTAAGCTCTTTATGTGGCCGACATTCCATCTTTTGAATGTAAATACAACTTCTTCCTTTGAATGCTTGTATGTTTGGTTTCCCTTTACTGCTCTTATATGACTCTTATACTTAGAATATTTTGCATATCTTCAATGTACACCTTAACTGTGTAATCTTCTCGGGGTGAAATACCTCGGTTATACCCACTAACGGTTTACATCGGCAAGTACATAAGTACTTATTTTAATACAACCTTGGCCTTACCTTGTCAATTTTTTCACAAATTTCAACAAGTGTTCCGTTCAACTTCAACTTGTAAATTTTTCACAAATTTCAACAAGTGTTAAACATGACTTTAGTTTAACTTCAACTTGTAAACTCAAGTTTCAACAAATGTTAAACATGCTCTCAGTTTAACTTCAACTTGTAAATTTTTCTCAAATTTCAACAAGTGTTGAACATAACCTCGGTTTAACTTCAACTTGTAAATTTTTCTCAAATTTTAACAAGTTTTAAACATGATCTCGATTTAATTTCAACTTGTAAATTTTTCTCAAATTTCAACAAGTGTTAAACATGATCTCGATTTAACTTCAACTTGTAAATTTTTCTCAAATTTCAACAAGTGTTAAACATAACCTCAACTTATAAATTTTTCTCAAATTTCAACAAGTGTTAAACATGCTCTCAGTTTAACTTCAACTTGTAAATTTTTTTCAAATTTCAACAAGTGTTAAACTAATTTTAGTTTTTATATCCTACCTTTCCAGGAACCATTTTTCAACTCTCTGCCCCCTCATGTGAACTTAAGTTCCACTTGGGTTCTCATTATGCATGTATTCTAGAAACATCGTCAAGTATCTTATCAGTCACAAGTGTAAAAAATCAAGCTAAAATTTTATTTATTACTTCGGCTAATAACAAAGAACAAGATAGTCTAATGATAGAAAAATTTCAGATTGTAATTATTCTAGGGCCATGGCAACTCTTTGCCTTCATTATCTTCAAGCCGATATGCCCCATTGCCCAATACCAAGATGATTCTATAGGGTCCCTCCCAATTCGGGCCAAGCTTGCCCTCTCGGAGATCCTTCTTGTTGCCGACGACTTTTCTCAAGACCAGGTCATGGACTTGAAACTCCCTTGGGTTGACCTTCTTATTATAAGCCCTGGTAAGCTGCTGCTGGTATGCCGACAGCTGAATTGCAACTCTCTCCTTTATTTCTTCTAGCAGATCCAGATCTCAAGCTAATAATACATCATTGGTCCCATTCTCTACTCCCTGAGTTCTGATTCCTGGGATGCCGACCTTTAGTGGAATTACTGCTTCTGTGCCATAAACCATGGCAAATGGGGATTCCCCCGTTGATCTTCTCGGCGTAGTCTGATATGTCCAAAGTACACTGGGCAATTCATCCACCCATTTTCCCTTTGCTGCTTATAGCCTCTTCTTTATCCCATCCAAGATAACTTTGTTGGACGCTTCTGCTTGTCCATTGCTTTGAGGAAAACTTGGGGTCGAAAAATAATTATTGATTTTAAATTTTGCACAGAAGCTCTTGATTAGCTTACTGTCAAATTGTGTTCCATTGTCTGCACCTATTACTCTTGGGATCCCGAACTTGGTGATAATGTTCTTCCATATGAAGCTCTTTACATCCACGTCTCGAATCTTGGCAAGGCGTTCAGCTTCTATCCACTTGGTGAAGTAATCTGTTGCTACCAGTAGGTATTTCCTTTGCCCAGTTGCTTGGGGCAGTTTTCCGACGAGATCCATGCCCCATTGGGCAAACCACCAAGGACTGGATACTGGGTTTAGGTCTGCTGCTGGTTGGTGTATCAGAGGTGCAAACCTTTGGCATTTTTTACACTTCTTGACATAGGCTTCTGCATCTTTCTACATGTAGGGCCACAATACCCCTGGGTAATGGCCCTATGAGCAAGTGATTTGCCCCCAGCGTGGCCTCCACATATTCCTTCATGTATTTCGTACAAGAAATCTTCAACTTGTGAAGGATGTACACATCTCAAAAGGGGTCCAGTGAGGGATTTTCTGTAGAGATGTCCCTCTGTTGTCAGACTGAATCTTGCCGATTTCAATCTGATCTTGTGTGCCTCTTTGTGATCATCTAGCAGTTTTCCTTCTTTCAGGAATGCTATTATTGCGTCCATCCAGCTTGGTCCCATGTCCACACACATTGCTTCACGCTCTGAAGTCAGTGGTTCGATGCTCGGGCCCGACAAGTAGTCAACCATTATTGTCCTTGCCTTTCTAGGTTGTATTGCACTAGCCAGGTTGGCCAGGGCATCGGCGTGACTGTTATCATCTCGGCTAATCTGCTATAGCTGGAAATTCTGAAATAGGGCCATCAAGCTGCCGACCTCCTTCACATAGGCCGACATCCTTTCGTCTTGAGTTGCGAACTCGCCTGTTGTCTGGTTGACTATAAGCTGAGAGTCACAAAAGACTATTATTTCATCTGCTTCTACTGCTACCGCTAGTTTCAGTTCTGCAATTAGTGCTTCATACTTTGCTTCATTGTTTGAGGCATTGAACCCTAAACGAATGGATTGTTCTAGTATCTGCCCATTTGGAGATACGAGTACTACTCCTGCCCCCGCTCCTTGTCGGTTTGAACTCTCATCAACAAACAGTCGAAAAGAGTTGCCGATGTAAATGCTGCAAGGCCTAAGTTTTTCTTCCTTCATTTGTTCTGTTGCCCTCGGCTGGGCTCCTCTTTGTTCGCTTGGACATCGTTCACCTCAGCTTACCGGAGTCCAATGTATGATGGCTCCTGGTGTGAACTCGGCCACGAAGTTGGCCAAGACTTGGCCTTTGATAGCCGTTCTGCGTCTGTACTCCAGGTCATACTGGCCCAAGGCCACTGCCCATCTGGCTATTCTTCCTGTCAGATCTCCCTGCTGCAACAGGGACTTCAAAGGATGTTCAGTTAGCACCACAATTTTGTGGGCTTGAAAGTAATGGTTCAGCTTCTTTGAAGCCATTACTAAAGCCAGCATTAACTTCTCCAAGGGTAAATACCTGGTTTCCGCATCAGCCAGGGTTTTGCTTATATAGTAAACAACCATTTATTCTCCTTTTTCTTCTCGGATTACCACTGCACTTACCGCATGTTCTGAAACTGCTAAGTACAGGAATAGTTCCTCTCCAAGTTCTGGATTTGAGAGAACTGGAGCCGTGGTCAAATACTTCTTCAAGTCGACTAAGGCGACTTCGCATTCTTCTGTCCACAAGAAGTCTGTGGCCTTCTTCACTAAGCTGAAGAAGGGTTTGCATTTGTCAGAACTTCTGCTTATGAACCTATTCAGGGCTGCAGCCCTTCTAGTCAACATCTGTACTTGCTTCGCCGATGTTGGGCTTTTAAGTTCCAGGATGGCCTTGATCTGATCTGGGCTGGCCTCAATGCCTTTTCTGGTCATCAAGGTGCCGTTTGGTAACACTTACGTTTTCAGTTTTCTGTTTATATTTACAAAAATTTAAAAAACTCAAATAAAAACTTGTTTGGTAAAATTTTTGATTTATAAATCAGTGGTCTCAGTTTATAAATTTGGCCAAAAAATGAAAACACAAAAAATGTGTTTCCATTTTGAGTTTTCAATTTTTTTTTTTATCACCCAACATTAGCCACCACCCGCCACCATTTTCCACCACCGTCTTCCGCCACCAACACCACTCACCACCCCCTCTCCACCACCACCTGCCATCACCACTCACCACCCACCTGCTACCACCCGCCACCACCCGCCACCACTAGCCACCACCCATTCGCCACCACCACCCACCCCTCGCTGCCGCTACCACCACCACCACCACCATCACCACCACCCACCACCTGCCACTACCATTCACCGCCCGCCACCGCCACCACCACCACCACCACCACCCGCCACTTACTTGCCACCACCGCTCACCAGCCACCTGCCACCACTATTCACCATCTGCCACCACCAGCCACCCGCCACTACCACCCACCAGCCACCCACCCGCCACCACCCGTCACCACCACCCACTCGCTACCATTTACCACCCGCCACCGTCACCCACCCACCCACCACCACCACCACCTGCCACCACCACCCACCACCCACCACCACCCACTCGCTACCACCTGCCACCGTCACCCACCCACCCACCACCACCACCACCACCACCCGCCACCACCTGCCATCCACCACCCATTTGCTACCACACCCATCACCCGCCGCCGCCACCACCACCACCCACTCGCTACCACCCATCACCCGCCGCCGCCACCCACCCGCCCACCCACCATCACCACCCACCCGTTACCACCTGCCATTCGCCACCACCACCACCACCCACTCGCTACCACCCACCACCCGCCATCGTTACCCGCCACCCGCCATCGGCCACTCACCACCCACCTACCCGTCACCCACCACCACCCGTCATCCGCCACCCACCTACCACCACCACCCACCACCCGCCACCGTCATCTACCCATCCACCACCACCCACCCGCCACCACCAGCTACCCACCACCCACAGTCACCACTTTCCACCACCGTCTTCCGCCGCCACTTGCTACCACTTGTCATTTCTCACTCTTTTTTATATTTTTAAATTTTTTTAAGCATTTTGTCAATTACTAAATGCGTTTGTAGTTTATGTTTTTTTAAAAATAAACAAAAAATAAACAAAAACCAGTTTATAAAATTTTTATAAATATAAACTGAAAATGTAAACGTTACCAAACACACCCCAAGTATCCCAATAACTTACCAGATCCAACTCCAAATGCACACTTCGATGCATTAAGTCAGAGCCGATATGTTTTTAGGATGTCGAAGACTGCCTCTAAGTCTTCCAGATGGTCCTTAGGTTCCCTGATCTTCACGACCATGTCATCGATGTATACCTCCACTATTCGGCCAATTAAGTGTCTGAACATCTTGGTTACCAATCTCTGGTAAGTTGCTCCTGCATTTTTCAACCCAAAAGGCATCACTCTGTAGCAATACAGCCCCTTTAGGGTGATAAACGCAGTATTCTCCTCGTCTGGGGGGTACATGGCTATCTGATGGTACCTTTTGTAGGCATCCATGAAGCTCATCTTTCCATGCCCTGAAGTGACATCCACCAGTTGGTCAATCTTGGGTAAAGAAAAACTGTCTTTGGGACAGGCCTTGTTTAGGCTGGTAAAGTCCACACAGACCCTCTATTTACCATTCTTTTTCTTCACCACACTGTATTCGATAACCATGTCGGGTAATTTACCTCTCGAATAGCTCTGGCCTCTAGAAGTCTATCTACTTCCTCTTCCACTGCCTCAACATACATCAACGTCGGTTGCCTGTTGGATTACAGGTTTTGCCGACCTGTCTACGTTCAGTTTATGACAAGTGACCTCGGGGTCAATGCCTGGCATTTCGTAAGGCGTTCAGGCAAACACTTCAATGTTTGCTCTTAAGAAAGCCTCCAGTTCTTTTTCCTCTTCTTTGGCTAAGCCCGAGCCGAGAAGGAATAAGTGTTTTTCATCCCCCTGCTGGACGAGAATTTTCTTTAGGGCTTCCTCACTCTTCTCGGCTGGCTCCTTGCCGACGTCTTCTAGGACTTCTACATCCTTGTCTTTGATCTCTGCCCTTTTTGGTTCTCGTATGCTGCAGATGGATTTCATTGTTGCCATGGAGCAGTTCTTTGCCTGCAGCTGATCCCCTCTGACCTCCTCTATCCCATGCTCTGTTGGGAACCGCAATAGCTGATGCAATGTTGAGGGAACAACCCCCTTTGCATGTAACCATGGCCTTCCCAAGATTACATTGTATGGGGAGGGTGTGTCAATTATGGTGAACTCTGTCTTTATCTTCGTGGTGCCAGCCTGCACTTCCAAGCTTGCTACTCCCAGTGGCCACGTCGGCATTCCATTGAACCCGACCATTGGGCCATTGGATTGCTCCATATCGTCTGGGTGAAGGCCAAACTCCTTGTAACAGCTGACATACATGATGTCACAAAAGCTGCCTGGGTCAATTAGGATGCGCTTCACTTGGCACTCCTTAACCTGGAGGGATACTACCAAGGCATCGTTGTGCAGATGTTATACCATCTCCAGGTCGGCTTCAGTAAAGGACACTACTGGTCCTTAGCACTCCTCGGCCCGAGGTCTTTTCTGCCGAACCTGGTACACATGCTGCAAGTGCTTTACCTTTTGGGTCTTCCCCCGTATTTCATTTTCGTTGACTTTCGAGTGAACTACATTAATTACCCGAGGTCCGCTGCCTGCGGTTGCTATTCTCGGGGAGGTGGAGCTGGAGCTGCTGGTGCTTGAGGAAGTCTTGCTTGCACTTCCCTTGTCCTGGCCTCATCTACAAGGTCCCTCAAATGGCCTTGCCTTACCAGGTCTTCTAGGGCTCTACAACCATGAGTCGGATGCCCATCTTCATTATGGTAAGCACAATGCTTCCCAAGGCTTCTTCCTACAAACTCTCCTGGTACCCTTGCCGGTGCTGTGAAATAGGGTTGGGTTCGGATTTTATCCAGGACTTTGTGAATTGGGATTCAGAATACAGTTGTGATTGCCTGTGCGGTTCTCAGTCCTATCTCTTGTTTGTTGGATCCGTTGTTACCTTGGCCTCGCTTCGGCGAGCCGTTTCCTTTCTCTTGTTTTGTCGCCTTAATCCCTGGCGTGTCTTTCTCAACTCTGGCATATTTCTCAATTCTGGCCATGAGCTCCTCCATGCTTTTTGGCAATGTCTTTGCCAATGACTTTCGTAGTGAACAATCATCTTTTAGGCCGTTCTTGAAAGACACGACTGCCACCTCTTGGTTGCATTGAGTATTCGATTGAACAACTCATAATACCTTTTTGCGTAGGCCTTAAGGCCTTCATCCTCACTGATCCTCAGAGCCATCAGGGCGTCTACCCTTAATGGCTGTAGTTTGTTTGTTACGAACCTAGCTACGAACATCTCGGCCAGGCCTTCCTAGGTCTTCACACTTCTTTTTTGCAATTTGTGAAACCAATCTGATGCAATTTCCCCTAAGGATGAAGGGAACACCTTGCAAAGCAACGGCTCGTTCCTAGTGTACAATGCCATCAAGTTCAGGTATAAACCAACGTGAAAGTTAGGGTCCGACTTACCATCGTATATCTAGAACCTCGACATACTGAATCTTTTCGGGTCTTCAAATTTGTCTAACTCCACTGAGAATGGTGTTCTCGACTTATCAGGGGAAGTTGCCTCGGCATTTTGTTGCTTCCTCTTGAGGTAATCTCTCAAGTTCTCTTTGGTCCGCCAAGAGCTCGGCTATCTCTTGATTCCAGTCTTTTAGGTGCACTACTCCCAGCTTCGTTGTGAGCCTTTTTTGACCTTTCTCCATTGGTTGTATCGAAACACAACTCCTGACTTTGAACATGCCAATGTTCTCTGGGATCTGCTTCCTTGGTACGGTGTGTCTTTCGAGATTCCTCCATTCTCGACTCTCTTCGCCCGACCTCCTTTGAAGGCCGGTGAGAGTGTTTTTCGCTCCTGGTGTGCTGTGGGACTTTTTTCTACCCTCCCTTCTGGGCATTGGCCGCTGGAATCGGCGTGTCCTAGAGCGGGAACGGTGGCTGCATGACGTTGTTTTACATCATGAAATTGATGACCGTTTGTAGGTCCGTCAATTTGTTCGCCATTTTTTTTACCTCTCTGTCCCTCCGTAGGCACTTATCCTTCTATACCTGAAGGGAGTCCTCATTATAATACCCGCTTTGGTCCGTTCTTTGGTATGTCGCCTTCTTGGCCGACGTCCTTTCTTCCGTGATTCTAATCACGAGTTTCTTCATTACAGTTGTCTTCTTTGACGTCAAAGTCAATAGGTCTCTCACTCCCAGTAGGAGTGTCATCCCCAATCTTCTTTTTCTGTCCGTCGTTGGCCATCTATTCTCCTTTTCTTCCCACAGACGGCGCCAAATTGTGTGAGTGAATTTCTGACCACATTGCTAACTCGGTATTCAATTGGAGAGCACTGGCAGAATAGATGGCGCCTGAATGACCTACAACAGAAAGAAGAGATTCCGGCAGTGGTTCGTCCACCCGGGGGCACTCCGATGATCAAGCCAGTTATCTCTTAAAGATAGAAAAATTGCTTAACTCACTATTCAGAGTATAAAATGCGTACCTTAAACCCATTGGGGTGCCTCTCTTTTATAGCCAACACAATCCTAGTTCCAATAGAAGCCTAGCTTCAATGGACTTCAGCTCAGTGCTTATCTTGGACTCTCCAATAGATAAAGATAAACTCCCTAAGAGCTTTATCCTTATCCAGGCTAAAGTCCTTCCTTATTCTAGGACTCTTGTCCCTTATCCGCTTATCTCGGACTCCGATATCTTTGGAGATAACCTCGGCCTAGCCGAGATCACCTCGGCGTCACGACTATGACACGTGGCACCCCGGCTGACACATCGGCATCACCATGGCCACGTGTTGGTACTCAGAAAATATATCCCCACAGTCCGGTTGCAGAGTTTGTTTGGAGATGATGGATTAGGTTGGGTGTGGTGATGGTCGTTGGTCATCGTTACGAGAGAATAAAATAGGTCCAATCTCATCATCAATGGTCTTCAATGAGAGGCATTGTTGGGGAGGGAGGGAGAGAGAGTAGGGTTTGATTTCATTATTAGGAAGATAGAGAAGGAGAATGAGAGAGAATAAAGAAATAGGAAAGTTGTGGGTGGTGGCTCTAGGTTAAAAAAGTAAAAAGGCATATTTTCTAAGGTATTTTCGTCTTTTCACGTTCAAACCAAAGGGTAAAATGATCATTTTGTATAGACAAATAATATAGTTTGTGCAAAATTGAAAGATTGAGAAAATCTTGATATTGCCAATTAAAGTAGAAGAAGTTTATGTAATTATTAAAATCGTAGAGGTGGTCTCTGCATTTGTAAGAAACTTAAAGGGAGGTAGGTGTAATTTACCCATTTTAAAAATTATTTTTTACTTTTGGCTCATCTTGTGTAAACAAATCTAAAAAATTTTTTTTTAAAAAAAATAAATAAATAAAAATTAAAAAATAAGCACACCAAAAAAAAAAAAAAACAAAATTTTTGGTTTACTTTTATGGTTTTGGAAATTTGTTTCAAAATTTTTAATTTTTTTTAAAAAGTTCCATTTCATCTTTAAAGCCTAATTAAAAAAAAAAAAAAAACACAAATGCATCCAAAACAAAAATAAATAAGGATAAATTATGAAAATAGTCCTTATAATTTATATAATGTGTCAATTTGGTTTATATTATTTTTAAGTTGCTTGATTTTACCCCTTAACTTAATTGATTGTGTCATATTAGTCCAATAAATAATGGTTGTTGGGTTTGGTGGACGAAAATTTAAATTATGTATCAATTTGGTCTATGTAGTTTACACGATATGTCAATTTGGTCCATGTAAAAATTGAGTAAATTAAAATAATAGAAACCAAATTGACACATCTTATAAACTATAAGGACCAAATTGATATATTGTTTAAGCATGTGACGACTTTTCACTCACCAAACCTAACGACCATTATTTATTGGACTAATATGACACAATCCATTAAATTAATGGACAAAATCGAACAAATTAAAATAATACGAATTAAATTGACACATCATGTAAATTACATGAACTATTTACATAATTTACCCAATAAATAAATTAAAAACCCCAAACACCCTTCAATAGAATCGTGCTAGAGATGTAAAATTAAAAGGAAAATTTACCTAGAAATTCCATCTTGGGGAACGGTGATCCGTTTAATTCTAAAAATTTTCTTATAAATCAATTAGTCTCATTGATTTTGAAAATGTAGATTTAACATATTATTTGAAAGTTATATTTACGGACCCTTATTTCTATTATGTTTCTTTCTTCTTTTTTTCTTTTTTATATTTATTTTTGTGCTAAAAAGATAAGGTACACAATCTATAATAATCGAATTTGTAAATCTTTTTTATTTGGAAAACATAGGAGTATAAAAATGACTTGAAATATGGAATTGTTCAAGCATTCCAAAAAAATGTGAAATTCTTCAAACATTTCAAAATGAATACAAAAACTCATTAGTAAGTTTTGGGCAATTGTATAATTTCAAACTATAACACTCTAATGTAACACTGGAACGTAATACTTCGATGTAACACTTTAAAAAAACTTCTTAGTGTATTTTTCTCAAATGTAACATTTTAATATAACACTGTAAAAAATTTTTAGTGTATTTTTCCAAATGTAATATAATACTAAATTTTTTTTTCGTAGTGTAACATTCCAATGTAATACAAAAATAAAAATAAAAATCTATTAGTATATTTTTTCCAAATGTAACACTCCTAAAAAATGGCATGAGATTCTTCAAACCATTTCAAAATGAGTAAAATATTTCTTAGTAAGTTTTGGACAAATGTATAATTCCAGACTGTGAGTGTTACATTTGGATAAAATACACTGAGGAGTTTTTTAGTATTGTTGTGTGCATTAATTGGAGTGTGTTACGTTTGAAATTATATTGATTGGAGTGTTACGTTTCGGAAAAGTACAATAAGAAGTTTTTATTTTTTATTTTTTATATGTTACATTAGAGTGTTACGTTTGAAACAAATACATTAAAGAGTTTTTTTAGTGTTACGTTGTTATGTTTGGGAAAAATACTCTATGCATGTTTTTAGTGTTTTTGTGTGTTACATTAGAGTGTTATATTTGAAATTACATTAATTGGAGCATTACGTTTGGAAAAAATACACAAGAATTTTTTATGTGTTATATTAGAGTGTTACGTTTAGAAAAAAAATACACTAAGAATTTTTTTTTGAGTATTATATTAGAGTGTTATGTTATTATTTGTAATGTGGGATTTGCTTAAAAAATAGGAAAAATCCAAAACATTTATAGTGCGGATTACCCAAATATATAATTTTACATTTGAAAAAATTCACATTTATTCGTAAAAAATTAAACTTAAACATATAAATAACTAATTTTTTTTTTTTTTTGGTTTATTGAGATTTTTGAATTTATAAGAAAAAAAAAATAAAAGTTCATAAGATCACATTTTAAAAGTTATTAAAATTTCATCCAAATTAAAATTGATTTTAGTTTTTATTGATTTATTTATTTTTATCAACTTTAAGGCCTCGTTTGGAAACATATTTTTTAATAACTTTTTAGTTTTTTGACTAAAATATGATGTAAAAAAATTAGTATGTTTGAAATGATTTTTTTAATTTTTTACGAAAATAAGTGTAAAAGTAGAGAGAAATTTTTTTTAAAATTTTTTTGGGATAAATTATTGACTTTTTAATTTTTTTAGTAATTTTTTAATTTTTAAACTAAAAAGAGAAAATTATTCAATAATTTTGAAACACCAAGTGAGCATAGTTCAACCTAATCACTAATTATTTAGCCTCATGTTATTCTTTATCTCAAATATAAATCGTGAGTCTTTATCATTTTTTACCAATTAAAATTTTATAAAACACCACAAGTCTATATTCAAAAAATATTAAATAATCACCCACTAAAAAGTGATATATCCAAACGAAGCTTCATTTAGGAGTTTTTTTTTTTGGAAACAATAGTAAAAAGCCAATTTTTTTGACTTCTTAACCTTTTTTTAGCCAATAAAATTAACTTTTTGACCAAAAACAACCAATTTTTTTGCCTAAAAAATTTATCAAAACCAACCTCCCAAAACACTGATGGGACAGGAAAAACCTAGGCGGGACAGAGCGGATCGTGTTGGCATACCACCGGGCACCACTAGTAGTGGGACGAGTCCAGATCCTCTGCAAGCTTTTCCTGCAATTCTTTCCTGTAGTGCCCCAAAACGACGTCGTTTTGGGGCAAAACTTGAAAAAAAAAACAAACAACATCAGGAGATAAAACAAAACCAAAACAAAAGCCCCATTGTTGGCCAGCTCCCCCAGCAGCTCCGGCGACCCCCAATCCCTTCAACGACCCTCCCCCAAATCGTTCTCCTCTTCCGGCGGTCCTCCCGAGCCACACCTCCTCCTACTTCTTTTTCCTCTTCCTTTCTTTCTTTCTTTTCCATCTAGATCTAGACAAACATAGAGAAGATACATATATATATATATATATAAACAAACAAATATACAAACGATTTGACCAAAAAAAAAAATTGAAATCACAGAAGTGGGTTTAGTTGAGAGTAGAAAAGAGATGAGTTTGCTTTATATGGTGACTACAATTAAAAAGTGGGTTTAATGTGGGTTTGCTTTGTGGGTTTAGAAGTTAGAGAGAGAAGTGGGTTTAATAAGAAAAGTGAAATCCCATATATTGAGTAACGAATGGGAAGAAAATTAAAATATTGCACATTTATGATGAAGAGGACAATATACTATTTCATGACCATGCCTTTTCTATTGCAAGTTCAATTCCAATTGTTGTTTTAAAGAGCCTGAACTTTTGTAACTCAATTTCTTGAAATTTAAACATTCCAATATGAATTTTTTGTGTGGAAAGATCTGAAAATTTTAGGCCATTTTCTGTCAATTTTTTGTGTGGAAAGATCTGAAAAGATCTGAAAATTTTAGGCCATTTTCTGTCAATTTTTTGTGTGGAAAGATCTGAAAAGATCTGAAAATTTTAGGCCATGGGTCCAGCTATTCAAAGCGGCAGCAGATTGATGCTAAAAGACGTCTTCTTGATAGTTTTTAGAGAAGAAGGAGGAGGGGGAGTAATTATTTCATGGTAGTTGGAATTGAAAGAACTGAGAGAAATCTGGAAGGAAGAAGACGAAAATCTCTTTGTAAACCAGCAGAGAGAAGACAATGGAGGATTTATCTGCTGCTGGTGGTTATATATTTTTTTTAAGTTTTGCCCCAAAACGACGTCGTTTTGGGGCACTACAGGAAAGAATTGCAGGAAAAGCTTGCAGAGGATCTGGACTCGTAGTGGGACCAGAAAAAAAGAGGGTTTTATTTCTTACTCTCCAAGGTGTCCGTACAAAGCCGATCAGACATTTTTATCAGCTTCTTCTTTTTCTCTCTGTACCCGATTCAAAGCCTTCCCTATCTAAGAGGTTCGATTTCTTCTTCACTTGTTTCATATCGGACTATACCTATATATACGTATAAGCAATTCGATTCATTCTCTGTTTCTCCTGCAAACCCTTGGTCAGTTGAATTTTCTGTTTCATCCGTATTTTTTTGAAGCATCATAGCCTAATTTTCCCTATTTTTTGTTGTTGTTTGTTTCCCAGAATTTTCGTTCGTATCACACTACTTAAATCCGACTATCTGCCCAGTTCATCGATTTTTTTTTCTTCTTTTCTTGTGTATAATATTTGAAGGAATTTTGTCAACTTTTTCTCCAATGTTTCACAAACCCTAGGGTAGGGTTTTACTTCAAACTTTCATAGACTTATCAATATTTTTGGTGATTGAGGTTAGTCTATTAATGTTGGTATGTAGATTGATTAATTGTTCAAACTATCATCTGTTTTGTGACCAAAAAAAAAAACTTTAGGAATTTATATTTTCGGTTCAATCAAGAATCATAATTTGTGTTATATTTGTTACGACCCAAAATGCAAAAACACATCAGAAAATAGTTTTTGTTTTCATCTACCATGGCTATCTTTAAATGGCCAGCTATGCTGGTCGCAACGTGATGTAGAATGTCACAGTTCCGGAGTAGACAGTAAATTGTTTGACAGAGATAGTGTTTTTTTGTTTGTTTTGCTTTTGCATAAGAATATATAAGATAGTGGAATGTATTTTACATGATAAGTAAGGCAGAGCGACCCAGGAGGAGAATCAGATGCAGTGAGCTATATTTAATTTATGTGATATTTGTTAAATTCTTAATAATTATGTAGAGGTTTAGTTCTATGTATCTGCAAATGTATGAACTAACGTATTTGTTGGTGACATGGAAGCCAACAAGGAAAAGAAAATAATTAGCACCCTCTTTGAAAGGAGGAATTAAGAAAGAGACAGAGACATAATAAAATACGTTTTTTGTTGGCCTTTCAAATATTCAATTTATGGTATTCGTAGGTGTACACTCAATTTTGATTTACATTCTACATTTTTGGTTTGTATAGATTGTTGCTTGTGCTGAACTGAAATATCATTCAGATCTTATAATTTTTGGCAAGTTTTTTACTCATACTGGAATGACATTGGTGGTATTTATCTATTAGGCATTTGAATATCTAAGTTGAATGGCCTGGTATCTTAAGTTGTTTGTGTGGCTTCCACACACATAGCTTTACCTAACATCCTTTTATATATAAACTTATTAGAATTGTTCACAATTTTTTTTACTGGCATTGACTCATTATGATATGAATTGTTCTTTAGCAATCAGCTTCCTGTCAAATTACATGGCGGATCAGCATTCAATTGAAGGTTCCGGTACGACTGATGTTGGTGGTGAAATCGCAGAATCAATGGTCGAGCTGAATATAAAGACACTAGATTCACAGATCTATAGCTTCCAAGTGGATAAAAATGTAATTTTATCAACTCTCTTAATTTTTGTTTATTTTTTTAAAGTCATGTTGATAGCTTTTTACTTGTTAATGTGGATAATTTTGTAATAATAATAATTTCCAATTGTAATCTTAATATCTGCACCATTTAAAATTGTAATTGAGTTGCGTATATGAAGTTTTTCAGAATTACTGAAATATACACTATATAGGCTTGAACATTGTTGAACTCGGACTTTATTTTAATACATAAATTTAACCTTTTCAATAATGTTTACTCATTGGTATGTGCTCTTGATCTTGAAAAATTTCAGATGCCAGTCTCACAGTTCAAGGAGAAAATAGCTAGTGAAATTGGTCTGCCGGTCGGGCAGCAGCGGCTGATATTTAGGGGAAAAGTGCTGAAGGATGATCACCAGCTTTCCGAATATCGTATCCTACCATTCCAGACATTTATGATGTATTTTCTAAGTCATGTTTAGATGACATTGGATTTTTCCATTAACCATAAAAGGGTTCTTTAGTTTATGGCATTGCATTCCCACAAAACCACCAAGCCTTTTCTCCTATCATGAAAATATTCCACATGGAAAATGATGAGTCATGGTGGAGGGAACAGTAGGATTTTATGGAATAAGCATATTTTCTTTCAAACAAGGTTCACTGGGATGAGTATTTTTGATTGTGGATGATCAACTATGTTGGTTTCATGCCTTACTGTGTAGCCATCCACATAAAAAATTGTAATACTATGTCTTCAATTATAGGGTGTCGGTTTTTAGGACAGGTAATGTGGTTTGTGGATTAGTTATATGTCTATAAAGAAACGGATTGTGTGTTTACTGATTTCAAGTGTTGGTTGCTGATCAAAAAAAAAAAAAGAAAAAGTGCTCTGGTTGGTTTGTTTGAGATTTTGAATTGAATAGAGGCATATTGGTGTTTCAAAATAAATCGACATTGTTAATATTTTGTTAATTTGCTAGTCAGGAATGTTTTTCCTGCACCCCTTTATTCTTCTTTGATGAGGATACTTTCCTCTTCTAGAAAGTGCAATGCAGCAATCTCGACACTGTACATTCACTCTATGTCAAGGTCTCATTGTATTGTTTTTTTGGGTAGTATAAAGCCTTGACTATGGATAGATGTTGACAATGGCCATACATTGCATCTAGTTGCCAGGCAGCCTTCTGAAGCCCAGCCCCATTCTAGTATGAGTACTGGAGAGACAAGTGCAAATAATGGTAACAGAGGTATTGATTCATTGGCTAATTTAGGGGCTGTTTGGGAAGTGAGTTTGGTGGCTTTTTTGGCTAAAATAGCCAGTAAAGACAAAATCGGCTAAAATAGCCAATACTACAAAATGTTGCATTCAAACTATAATTATTTTATTTTTTTCTCTTACAACCATCAAATCAACTACAAAAAAAAAAAAAGACAAAAAGCCAACCAACTTCTCAAACACAACCCTTTTACCCAGACTAAGGGGTTGTTTGGGATGTCCTAAATAAGTGTATTTTTTGACTTTTAAGACTAAAAAGTTGAGGAAAAAAAGATGATTGTTTGAGTTAATTTTTTGACTTTTTACGAAAAAATTGTATAAATTAGTATAGGAGAAGTTAGGGAGAGTATGCAGTACGGCTTGTACTGTATGGGCAGAATGATTTGATATAAGAAATGGTTGCCTCCTTTTCGGGTATTGCATTAGACGGTGTTGTTCAGCCCGTGAGGCCCATCACGGATCCCGTTTTGTTAATCGAAACCGTTCAATGTGTAGAACTCGTCGAGTACTATATGTTTGAAAAAATCACGTTGATCGGATATTGATAGCTATCTGATCGAATTAGTTTTTTTTTTTTGACCGTTAACTATAACACCATCCATTTTTTTATACAAAATTGATTTGATCATGTAGTTAGCGATATCCAATCAATGTGATTTTTTACAGGCATATAGTATTCGACGAATTCTACACATTGAACTATTCAGATTATCAAAATGAGACCCGTGATAGGCCCCCACGGGCTGAACAACACCGTCTTGTTTGTGCGTTCCGCCTGTGCAATTTTTTCAAAAAACTCAGCAAAAGTCTGTGGGACGTCAATCTGAGTTGTAATAATTTTTGTGTAAAATTAATTTTTTTTTTGATGAATAGTGATAATTTTTAAACTTTTTTACTAACTTTTTGGCTTTTTGAATTATTTGGGATATGCCAAACCAGGCCTAAAACAACCAGAAAGACAACTAAAATTGCCAACTTCCCAAACGAGCCCTTAGTCTTACGAGGTTGTGAGCTTTTATTTTTACAGGAGATTTCACTAAGATTTTTCTATTGGATTTGCAGGACATGATGCTAATGCTGCTGGTCCACATAATCGCATTGGGCAAGTATCGCACAGTGTAGTACTTGGGACGCTTAATGTTGGGGACCAAGGAGAAGGAATTGTGCCAGATATAACTCGGGTATGTCTGTAGGCCTCTAACTCTTGGCCTTTTCTTTCTGCAATCCATTGAGGGTATCATGGTTGGATTATATCCGTATATTATGGCTCTAACACCTAGTTTTGTTGATCGGCTTTCAGATTATTGGTGCAGTTTTGAATTCTATTGGCGTTGGTGGCCAGACTGCATCTAATGTTACTGGGGGTGTGCAACCCACTGTGCAGGTTTACTTTTTCTCATTTGTGCTATTGTTTTGTTACAACCCCTCAATGACCATCTTTCAGTCAAACTGTTGATTGATGTGAACGTGGAACTGATGGCTACAACTGTTTAATTGATGTGATATTTGGTTGTATGAGACAGTAGGAAATGTGTTCTGACAATGTTGTGGCTACCCTTGGAGTTGCTAGATTGATATTAACAGTCACCTGATTTGACTAGTTGGTACTTTTCTTTTCAGTTCAACACTCCAGTCCAGGCTTCTCAAAGAAATGAAGCAGAAGGAAGGCAAAATAATATTGGTGCACTGGGCCAATCAGGAAGTCAAACACAGCCTGCACAGGCATTACCAAGTCAATCCTTACCCCAGATTTTGCAAATCCCACTGGGAGCAGCAATTCCTGTTCCTTCTCTTAATACGGTAGAAAAATTATGTCTTTTCTGTCAAACTCTTACCTGCGTTGCATCTGGTTGTTTCTTATATATGCATTTGTTTCTGATTTTCAGCCAATTCCTGATTCTTTGCACACACTTTCCGAGTTCATGAACCGCATGGAGCTGGCATTGTCACAGCATGGTGATGATTTCAAAATCGTAATCTCATTATTATTATTTTTTATTGTATTTACTTTGCAGAATAACATGTCTATATACATATTTATGTGTAGGGTATCAGCCTAATTCATCACCAACCAGCATTGGAGATCTGTCAGCAGTGGAAAGTGCACGTGGATTGTCAACACCTGAAGCATTGATTATTGTTCTGCGACATGCACAACGGCTTCTGAGTGGTCACACTGTTGCTGCATTATCTGTATGCACTTCACTCAGAGAACTTTATTTTGGCTTTTATTGTTCTGTTAATTTTACTTTGTGAGGTGGTTATTTTGTATCCATCTCCAAAAACTGTCTATCCTTCTTTCATGTTCTTTTATTTCTCTAGTATGATCATTTTTGAAGCAACTCTCCGGTTGGAAATGGTCTTTAGTAGAAACTGACGCTATTTCCTAGCTAGGTGCAGTAGTTTCTGGACTCCAATGCCTGATAGCTACTCAACTATTGCTTCTAGTTGCCAAGCTAAGGATTGGAGTCTCCATATCAAAGTCCCCTTCTGGCATTGGATGAGTCAACATGATTATTTGATCTTGAAGCAACCATGCAAATTTCCCTTTTCTCCCTTTTGCTTTATTGTTGTGCTTCCAAAATAACAATTGAAAATTGAAATAATATTTATTTATTTTATCTATATAAAACTTATTGGTTTTGAGGTTAATTGATTAATTTGCACAGAAGAAAAACTCTTTTGGTTTGATTTTGTGCTATTCTCTAATTGATTCTTTCTTTCTTTTTTACTTGTTCCTTTCTTTTTCTTCAGTTTAAGAGGGACCTTATTTAGTGATCAGTGCCAAGTGCGAGAGGGTGAGGGGGCGTGAGATAATCTTAATAGCAGCCTAATGCAAATTCCCCTCTACCTATTTACATATAACGATAGATACTTTAATTGTACCAATATATTCACTAAAATGGAAGTGAAAATAGTTGGGACCTTATAAGTGTACTCCTTTAGAACCCAAATTCTGTAATTAGCTTAGTATATAATAGTAGTTTTCGCATCACTGTTTTGATTTGTAAGAGGGGGAAATTTGGATGATTGGACACTTTATGCGTGAAAAGAAAATATACATTATTTGTTAAACAATTTGGGAGGACTATAATGAATTCTTAGTTGATCTCAGGTGAAATAAGAATTATCTGTTGGTGATACTTGATAATTCAATGCATAAATATATTTAATCTTAGATGCTGGGAATATATTGTAAATTTACATCCATCAGAGAGGAGATTGTTATCATCTGGGTGGTTTGTGCAATTGTGTATTGTTTTAATGGACTCATGATTTGGGTTGTATCTTGGCAAAGAAAGCCTTGGAAGTTACGTATATTTTGCACACATCATTTCTTTGTATGTGCAATTTTCAATGCTTTGTGTGACCATGTGTTGATATACTAATCTAGTGTTGGAATCAGATAGTATTAAGAGTTCACTCAGTCACCTTTTTCAAAGTAACTGCAAATTGCAAAACAAATACTGGCTTTGAAAGGTTTAAGAAAGAATCCAGCATCTAACACTTATTCTGTGGGTTCGCACAGAAGTAATGCTTGGATATGAATAAACCTCGCAAATAGTGCTGTACTTCTTTGTTTTATTTTATCTGATAGTGTTATTTGTAACCTGTTGCAACTCTGTAGCATATTGCAGGACGTCTGGAGCAGGAGGGGGGTTCTACTGATCCCATGGTAAGGGGTCAAATTCAGACAGAATCTATGCAAGTAGGGTTGGCAATGCAACATTTAGGTGCGCTTTTGCTAGAGCTTGGGCGGACAATTTTGACTCTGCGTATGGGACAATCTCCTGTAAGATCTTGTCCGTCCTGTGTACTTTGCTTCAGATTTTGAATGAATTTCACTTACAATTTTTTGTATGCATATATTGCAGGCCGAGTCTTATGTGAATGCCGGGCCTGCAGTTTATATATCTCCATCCGGGCCAAATCCTATAATGGTTCAGGTTTGTAAATGATTTTAGACATTCCATTTTCCATCATAGCATTAACCAATTAGGTGCTTTTGAAGCTGAAAGCATTTTTTGTGGTAGCAAACCATTGTTCAATATTCAAGTTGATTGAAGTCCAAATTGTATTAGTAGGATTGAAGTTTTTAGTCTAAAACATAAAAGGTTATGGCACTAACTTGAACATGCCGCTTCTAGTGTTGGAAAAGGTCTAGTTAGTAGTATGTGCAGCATTGCTGCTTACAAATGTGAATGAGATACTTGTGCGATTGTTTGTGGCGAGAGCTGTGTTACGTGGACTCTTCTATTACCCTGAGTGTACTTGTAAGTTGTATCCCCTAGAAATGACAAGGGTAAGGGTATGCTATTTGTTTCTATGCCCTGTACCTAAGTTAGTAGCTTGCATCATGTTATTATTTCACGAAGTTTGAAGAAGAAAATCAAATTTAATGGTAAAGAAAAATTTATAGTCTCTCACATAGATGGGAGATAAAAGCACTTTATTCTCCAAAATCTCGTTTGATTTCAAGTACATTCCTAAATGATAACATCTTAGATCGAAACTTTATACAATATAGTATATTTAAATATTCAAGATGTGTCCGCATACCCGTACCCAACTTTGTAGGGTTTAGGAAGGTCTAACACCTAGACATATACTCACACTTGATATTCATACCCAAGTCTTGTGACAAAGTCGGAGATTGCCTTTGTTATGTGTATTTGTTAGTAAATTTATTGTAGTGCTAAGAGTCCTACAATTTGACGTTTCTCGTTATAATGGTTAGAAATGCAAGGATTCTAGGTGACGGATGGATTGAAAAGAGATTTTTTTGTTCTAGTGCTAACCTAAGAAGCATGGACACTGGACAATGATTTTCAAAGCATTAGGATACATACACTGTGGAGATACCACGGAAAAGTATATTTTAATATATTTTTATTTGCTATGTATATGAATATAAATTTAGGGTACAGAGATATGATAGGCATCGATGTATATGTAGGTGTATTTTTTGTTTCTTTTTTTCACTTTCCCTCTTTGTTCCATGTATTTTATTTGATCTTAAATTAGCTTTCTAAAATTTTTAAAAAAACCCCATAAAGATGTCCTGAGCTGTGCCCAAACATAGGACACATATCTATGAAGTGCCCCCATTGTGCCCTTCAGAAATAATTAAAAGAAATAGACATGCCGCACGGACATGGGTGTTGGGGTTTGACAAGTGTTGAACATGGACACGGCGCCCATTTTGGATTGTCTGTGCTTCCTAGATGCTAACTAATCTTCTGAATTGTGTTTAGTTTGGAGATATTGTTGCTTTCCAATGACTGTGGTGGACTTGTATGGTGTCTCAATTAGTTATGTGTGAGCCTTGTGCTGCTTATATAAAGTGGCATGCGTCTTTTTGTGCTTGCTTAGTTTTTTGGGTCAAGAATTGGCACTTCTTGAAAACTGTTCAGGATTAATTTTCTCTTTCAACAAGATGCCACCCCATGAGGTACCCCAGGTCGTTTTTAGGGAATATGGTCTAAAAAAAGGTGTCATCTTTGAATAACCATTTGCTGCCTAATGAAGGTTTCACTTTTTACATCTGAATGATATGTGCATATATTTGTTTGCAGCCGTTTCCTCTTCAAACCAACTCCCTGTTTGGTGGTTCTATTGCTGGTCCGCCAAATTCCGGGACTTCTGGTGCTGTTGGTATTGGAACCGTTCCAAGACATGTAAATATTCATATACATACTGGTAAGGATATTACACATTATATATACCTTCTTATATAACTTGACACTAATACTTCTTATATCAGGACACTCACATGCAACTATTGTTTCAGCTGTTGGTCCCAGGGCATCTAATGCCGAAGGGGTGCAGGGAGAACCTGGTAATCGAACTGGTTCTGGCGATTCAGGTCAAACACGGGTACTGCCTTTAAGAAATGTTATTGCAGCTGCTGTCCCATCTCGACCCTCTGTTACAACTTCCAGTACTTCTCAAACTGTTGTTTCTGTTTCACAGCCGCCACCTGATTCTGTTCCGCTATCTACAGTTATATCTGAAGTCAATTCACGAATCAGAAACTATGTTGATAACATGCGGAGTGAAAACCAGGCTCCATCAGGTGGGGTACCATAAAATATTTGAGGTCCCCCGAGTATAAGCTATGATTTACACTGAAATGCCCTTTGACATTTGTGTAGGCCGATCAGAGATTTTGACCGTCCAGAATCCATCTATAGGATCTGATGCTGGCAATGATGAAGGGAACGTTCAGCATAGAAATCTGGCTGACAATGGAGCTGGAGAGGCAAGTCCGTCTGTCCCTGGTGGTGTGCCTGAGAGGGATGGTCAGAAGGTACCTATTGTGCAGGCCAGCATTCTCATTTACCTGAAGTTTGCATGATTTGTTGACTAGAAACTGGAATTGATTAACTAAATAACTGCCAGGCACATACTGAATGCTGCCAAACTAGTGATGACAAGGTCACAGAAAGCGGTGTGAATTCAAAAGATGTATCTTCTACTAGCTCAGAATGTGCTGCTCCAAGATCTGGTTGCGGGAATGATAATCCAGAGGTTGCCACAGCTGTTCCACTTGGATTAGGGCTGGGAGCTTTGCAACCTAAGGTGGTCTGATATCTACTTCTTGAAGTATATCTTGTTGTTGGGTTCATTATCCTGAATTATGTTTGGGTGGTCATTTGTCTTTTGTCTAGTGGAAGAACTTGTTCAATGGGACATGTTTGAATACTATTTCTGATTTACCACTATAAAATTATAAATATATGTCTGATGCATAAAAATGAAATATATGAATATAGATAATGTAAATTTAGACAACTTAGAGACCTTTGGTTGTTATGTTCACGCCTATCAGGCAATGGGGAGCTCACTTTGTGGACTACTGATTAATGATGCCACAAACTTTTGTTGTGTTGGGCATAATACTGTAGAAACACCACCCTTTGATGTGTTAAGAGACCAGATTGATCTGAAGTGAAAGAGGCTTGTTTTCCTTTTATTACCTCAGTTATTTTCACCTTTTGCATTTGAAACACAATAAAAGGGGTGGAACACTCTGAAATGACTCTGAATTTGGAGCAAACTGAAGCAGAGGGTGATCTGCATCATTTTCTTCCTGGGAGCGAAATCTATCTACTCATAGTTGCACTTGAAGGCATTTGATGTTTTAATTGTAGAAGTTTGGCAAGTAGGTTCCGTGGTCTCTGATCCTTGGCTTGAATTAAACCAAGCAGGATGTTGCATCTCCAAATAAACTTGATATTGTTACAGCTTTGACTTGTCCCATTGAGTTGGGATCAATCATTTGATTGGTGCTTGGTGTGGTGATGTAGGAAGATGGTAGGCACACAATTGGCAAAGGATCACCTGGAAGCCCTAGTAGAGAGAGAGTGGCAGTGGAAATTTTTCTGATCTTGCCAAAGGGAATTGGAAAAGGCTTGATGTTCTTGCACAGCAAGCCCAGATAGGGAGGTTGGCCATTGAGGTCAACTCAAGGGGGACACGTGGCTTAATTTATTTGTTGTGTGTAGGGATCTTTTGTCCTGTAATCTGTTAAAATCCACTTCACCTACTTCACCCACTTATCCACTTCATCTCTCCACCTACTTCACCCACTTAAACCTACTCCACTAAACCTAACCCACTACACCACTACCACCTCATCTACTCCACTAAACCTAACCCACTACACCACTACCACCTCCACTTCACCTACTCCTTACCTACTACATACTCACCCTCTTCTATATATAGGAATCATGAATCATTGTAATAAATATAACATTCAATATACAATCAATCAATAATACAATTCTCTATTTCTCTTTATACATTAAATTTCTTCATGGTATCAGAGCCATAAGATTTAGGCCCGTATTTTGTTTTCTCACCGGCGGGCAGCCGGCCGGCAACCTTGCCTTCGCTGTCCGCTGGCGGCGCCGCACCTGCACTGAAGGTTGCCCAATTTAGGCGGAAAGTTTGCTCGGTATTTGGCATTGTAGTACCATTAAAACTCTGCAGAACTTTCTCTCTCCTTCACTCCCAGTTTTCCTCTGCGCTACTCCACACCCCCACCCATTTCATATTGCCCTTATCCACCGCCACAGTTAACAAATCATCTGATTCAAGCTACTTCTTCTTCATAATCTGCTTCTTTATTGTGCACCTTGTTCCAGGTGATAATACTGTAGATGGCAGCATCATCAGCTTGCCTAGTGGGAAGTGGTTTATCTACCCATAGTACTAAACCAAGTTTGGGCAAAGAGATCTATGGCAGACGCCTTTTTTCTTCCTCTAGCCTTCTGTCATTGGGTAAGTTATTAAAAAGAAATTATGTAACAGCATCTCTGGACCAAAGGCACCATGAAGGAAGAAGAGGTTTTTTGAAGTTGTTACTCGGAAATGCAGGACTTAGTGTACCTGCCTTACTTGGTGGTGGGAATGCATATGCTGATGACCAAGGGTTTTCTTCCTCCAGGATGTCTTATTCTAGGTTCTTGGAGTACTTGGACAAGGACAGAGTGAAAAAGGTAGATTTATTTGAGAATGGAACCATAGCTATTGTTGAGGCTGTTTCTCCAGAATTGGGGAATCGGGTGCAACGAGTTTGGGTCCAACTCCCTGGACTCAGCCAGGAGCTCCTTCAGAAGTTCAGGGAGAAGAACATTGACTTTGCTGCGCACAATGCTCAAGAGGACTCAGGTTCTCTATTGTTCAACTTAATTGGAAATTTGGCCTTCCCACCAATCTTAATTGGGGGTCTGTTCCTTCTCTCAAGGCGGTCATCTGGAGGAATAGGAGGTCCTGGTGGACCTGGATTTCCTCTTGCCTTTGGTCAGTCAAAAGCCAAGTTTCAGATGGAACCTAATACTGGAGTGACATTTGATGATGTTGCTGGTGGAGATGAAGCAAAGCAAGATTTCATGGAGGTGGTGGAGTTTCTGAAGAAGCCTGAGAGGTTCACTGCAGTTGGGGCTCGTATCCCTAAAGGAGTACTTCTTGTTAGTCCTCCACTTTACACCTCACATGCCTTCTCTCTGTCTAAACAATAATTTTCCACCACCCAACTTTCTTTTTATTTTCTTTTCTTTTCTTTTATTTTATCACCCACTCACTTCTTATGATGAAAACACAATGGACCCAACTTCATGCCAGCCACATGGGCCTGTCCCTTCGCCAATGCTCTCATCCTTTTCCTTTTTTCATATATATATTTATTTCGCCAACCAATACCACTTTTTTTAATTCCTTAATTTATTTTAATTACATGAGTGGCCTCTCTTTTCCACCATCTCCCTCTTTTTCTACACAATATTTTTGTACCACCGCCCACTCCATGATTTCCATATTATTATTATTATTATTATTATTATTATTATTTTCACACAAAAAAAAAAAAAAAAATTCATTCCAGTTGATTTTTCTGCCTTACCACACCTACCATTCGAGTTTGCCAAACACACTTATTTTATTCATGTCAGGATCAACCCCGATCATAATTTTACACGAAAAAAAAAAAAAAAAAAAAAAAAACACACCCAACACCCACAGTGGGATTTTTCTTCTCTACTCTGCTGCAGGTCTCTTCTTCTTTCCTCCGTCCTGGGCGGCCCTTGACGGTGTTGCCTCCGTGTTTCCCACTCCACTGGGCACGATCACTCCACCCTGCTCCTCCACTACAGCATATGGCGGACCTCCAAATCGGAACATCACGGTGGCCTTCCGCTTCAGCTCCTTATTTTCCGCCTTTAGCACACTTAACTCTGCTCGCGCATCCTTATACATGCGTTGGAGCAGAGCCAGTTGGGCGTTTAACTGCTGCACCTCATTTGTCCTACTCTGCAGCCGGTTCGACAAATTTGTAACCGCAGTCATGGTTTCCACACATGACTTCAATGTATACTGATTGGCCTCCACATCCGACTGCACTGCCATTCTTTGCTCCACAGACCGCATAGGAAAGTTCAACGGAGCAAACTCCGGGGCGCTTGGTTGAGGTTCCAGTGCCACCGCACCAGTTATCTCTCTTGTTGACTCGTTGAGGTCGGGAAAGAGAGTTAGCAGACCACGGGAAGATGAGGCCATGTTCTGGGTAGCTGAACGGGAAGAAGAGGCCATGTTTTTTGGGTTGCTGAGTGTCTCCGAGAAGGGTTGGATACAGAGTATTTACAGATTGTTTCAGAATGACAAGTTCAGAGGTTTCAGTCTGGTTTGGTTTCCACCGCCTCCGCATTGGTTTATATCGACACTGACGACGCGGCCGACACGCCACTCTGTCGCTCACGTGCCTCGCCGCGTCTCCGGCTCACCTTTTGATGGCTCGACGCTTTCTGTCGGGCACGCCTTTTGATGAAGTGGGCGCGCCTTTTGAGGGCGCGACTTTTGAAGGCTCACTATATATATCCATATATATATATATATATTTGGGCAGCCTATATACACCATCATACAGTGTATTTTTTTATGGGTCCGACAAGACTCTGTAAACTGTCCCGACATTGATTCCGGTTAGCTCCTTCATGGGTCCGACAAGACTCCGTAAACTGTCACAACAACTGTCACAACAGTGTCTGTTACAACGGTCCGACATGACCCCGTAAACTGTCTTCTACATCGGTCCGACATGACCCCATAAACTGTCTTCTACATCGGTCTGACACGACCACACAGTGTCTGCTACAACGGTCCGACATGACCCCATAAACTGTCTTCTACATCGGTCTAACACCGCCATCCAGTGTCTTCTACACCGTTATGACACCACCATACAGTATCCTCTACAACGTTATGACACCCCCATACAGTGTCCTCTACAACGTTATGACACCACCATCCAGTGTCTTCACCAATGGTCTGACACGACCATACAGTGTCTCCTATCCTCTTTTATTTTTCTGCATTTTTCTTGTTTTGTTACTCTCTCCAAACTCAAGTTGGTTAGTTCCTATCCCCCTTGAGTTTGCGGGGGCTGTTAAAATCCACTTCACCTCTCCACCTACTTCACCCACTTATCCACTTCACCTCTCCACCTACTTCACCCACTTAAACCTACTCCACTAAACCTAACCCACTACACCACTACCACCTCCACTTCACCTACTCCTTACCTACTACACACTCACCCTCTTCTATATATAGGAATCATGAATCATTGTAATAAATATAACATTCAATATACAATCAATCAATAATACAATTCTGTATTTCTCTTTATACATTAAATTTCTTCATAATCTTTCCTAGGGATCTCCCTCCACGCCACTGATAAAACATGGAGATTTCTTGTTGCACCCATGATCGCCATCATACCTTAGTGTTATGAGACGTTTAGAGGTCTTGGATACACTTCTCTCTGTCTAAGCCTGGTTGAAGCAACCTTGACAATCCCTCGTCTCTAGGCTCCAAGCCACATTCCTTCAATGGTCCCATGTGAGGGTCGACGCCCTACTGCCAGCCTAGTTTGGTTAAGTCCTTTGGCAAATCTCCTGTGGACAAGTGGGAAGGAGATTGCCACAGGAAATCTGTAATAGGAGATTTGTGATGGGAGACCCTACATTTGAGTTAACCCAAAAATGGTGCATCCAATTCAACATTGGCTCACGTGTTGCCTCATAACACGTGGTGCCAACTAACCCATAAGGTCATGACGTGGCAGTGTCATGTAATGGAGATGGATACATGTACCTACACTCATCTCCATGGTTGTTTTCTTTATTGATGAACACACAACACGTGACATTGTTTAGTAACGTGAGGGCTTTGATTTGGAGGAGTAAAATATAAATTTTTATATTTAATTCCTTGGTACTTATTACAATTTTGCTTCCATTTGTTTTACATTCTGTACTTTATTTATATATTTTGGAACCCCTGGAATATTATGGCCATTTGTTTTTTACTAAAATTGTGTATTACTTTCTTGATCAGAGACGTAGTATGCAACCAAGATCACTGAGCAAGGGTAGTGATGCAACTTCTAGTGCTCCCAGTCAAAATCAACAAACAAGAACGAATGGCCAGCAGATTTTGCAATCTCTTGCCAACATGAGGAATACAAATTCCACATCATCAGGACAGCTGCCACCTGCCCTTGGGCGTATCATGGAAAGTGTCCAAATGGGAGGGCAAGGTGCTGATGGTCAGTTTGATGCAGCAGGTGTTATGTCTCAGGTTCTTCATAGTCCTGCTCTAAATGGTCTATTGGCAGGGGTTTCAGAGCAGACTGGCGTTGGTTCTTCTGATGCCTTGAGGAATATGTTGGAGCAATTTACTCAAAGTCCTGCTATGAGGAATACAGTAAATCAAATGGCTCAACAGTTTGATAACCAAGACCTTGGAAACATGCTTTCAGGGTTTGGTAGAGGCCAAGGTGGTGGCATTGATCTGACAAGTATGGTTCAACAGATGATGCCCATAGTTTCTCAAGCTCTCAGTGGTAGGTCTACAATCCCTCAACAGTTGCCAGTTGTCAGGCCTGATCCCCAGCCACAGTACAATGAAAGAAATTTGAGCGGTGTTGAGAAAGCAAATGATCAAGATACTCAGGTCTGTATCTAAGACATTGAAATCTCGATACCTATGAATGCAGTCCAGTGCTTTACATCATGTACACACACCTCTCTTGAACTTTAATTGATTAATGTACAGATTACTTGAAGCCAGCAACTGGTTTCCATGTGTTACACAGTAACCTACATTCCTAACTATGTGGTATGAATCTTGTGTGGGTTATTTGTTTTTTGGAGCACTTACTTGTTCATTTGTGTAAAAGGAACCTAAGTAGAGTTCAGTTAGTTCTCCTTCTGGCTGGGACCATAAGACGACTGTCAGTTTGGGCTTCATTTAGAAGTGCAGCTTTATCCCCCTAGTTATATTGCAAGCTAAGAATATTGTGTGTTTGCATCATGATTGGAGCCTTAAGAAGATTCATGTTTGGAAGTTACTTCTTGGTGGACGATGATCCATCTGTCAGTCCCAAATTTAAAATTCTGGAAGGGAGGATTTTATCCATACAATTCGTTCTACCTGAGTATCATTTCATTTCATCCCCGTTTTTCAATTCTTCACTTGTTGGAGTGTTGCATTTTGTTTAGAACAGTGTTGAGTTGGCTATTGAAAGTCTAGAAATTTTTTGGTTTTGGTTGTATACTTAGAAAGACCAAATAGTACATGATCATGAAAAATTTGTAATTCAACAGTCCACTTGTTTCATTCTTCACCCTTCTCTATTATTTTGGTAATTTATCTTGTAAGCTTTTCTGCAAGTATTGGATATGGCATAGGCATTGTGCCAGCCTACAAGCCCCAATTGTTATGTGTTGGACGTGATTAGCCTTGGTGTGAAAATTGAGGAGATTTTTAAACTATTTGGGTAGCTCTTGTTTCTTTTAGATTTGCAATTATTATCTATGCTAACTTGCTCAACTTCTAGAAATGTATTATTCCGCCGACTATTCTGCCCCAATTGGTATGAGGTGGAGCGTTTCACCCATGCAAGTACCCAAATATTTGACATCAAATATCATTGAGTTGATGGTTGCTTAATTTAAAAATCCCTTATTTCTTGTTGCATTGATTCCTTTTTCTAGACTGAACTCCAAGAAATGGTTCAGAGAATCGAACACCAGACTCCACCTGAAGAAATTTTTCGTACTATAGCTGAAAGTGCTGCCCAAGTATATGACAGTGGCAGTGATGGAGAAGATCTTGTGAATGAATTGTGCCGTGAAGAGGGCCTTGCCAGTGTAATTATTTTGTCTTGTGCCATTTCTCTACCTGTCACCATTTCAATTTCAAAACAATTGTTTGTAATTGCATGTAGTGCACTTTTATCTGCCTGTTGCATTGCAGTCTGTAATTGCTTCTATTTCTCTTCCCCTTTTTTGGGATCTTGCAGGAATTTATGGAGGTTCTTCGTCACGATCTTCGTCAGCGACTTCAGGGTGGGGACGGCTCTGCAGAGAAGCCATAATTATCCTGTATTGTCATGGATGGTTTCTGATATCATCATAATTGTTCTGGATGGCAGAGTTGCTGGTAATTATTGTGAACATTGTGTCACTTCAAATTTGTTTTTCTGCAATTATTCACAATCATTGTATAATAAGATTTTAGTTTATATGATTTTAATTATAGCTTATCTGCTTGTTTCAGATCATTTATTGTAATGTATCGAGATTCTAAACAGTAATACATGACCAATGGAGAAGTTTCGCTTTCAAACAGTTACCGTGAACGACTTTTGATATTGGATCTCCTGTTGTGCTTTTCTTGACAACTTGAAAATCCAAAACCTAGGCTAGAAGGTTATTTTTCCTTGATTGTTGTGAAAGCATTATTGAAATGAAATACTTTGCAGATGCTCAATTCTACATTGGTGTAGACTTGGATGTGTTTAGACATAACACATTTGGTTTGCAAGTCGGGGTGCAACTGTGTTAATTGAGTTTTATATGTATGTTTTTCTTTTGCGCCATGTATTTCTTATATAACATTAATCATTATGCTTGAAGCCAACAAAAATGGTTTTCGTGCTTGGATTGCCTTTCCAACTGGGAATGAGTGTATGCAAACAAGGAATGAATTGAATGATTGCCCAGTATTTCTTCATCATATGAGGTTAATAACATGCTTGGATCTTGGATTTGTTGAAGGAAAATGGGGGAAACTGATTTTTTACCCCCTGCTTTTTTGGTTGGGCTAAGAAAACAAAAAATGAATTGGCATTTATGAGAAAATTCTTTGTTTACTGGTTTTTTACTGGATTTTATTCTCCCTTTGTTCTTTTCCCTCAAAATTTGAGATTTAAATGCAGTTCCTTGAGGAGTTCATGCATAACTTATTACTAGTATTTTTTGAAAATTTTATGGTGGTATTAAAATGATGGGAAATGGAATTGAATGACTAATGGGATGGCAACGGGGCGGGATTGGGGATTACACTCCTTGTCTCCGATCTCCGAAGTCATAAAATTCCCAGCCCCTGCCCCTTATCCTTGGCGGGAAACCCTCACCCCCGCCCCTGCCCCCTAACGGGAATCGGGTTTCCTTAACCCTGAATTTTTTTTTTTTTTTTTTTTTGTGTAGCTGGAAATTTTTTTGCTTGGTTATTGTATTTTCTTGGATTCTATTCCAACTATACAAGGCAGTGGTCATGGGAAACTTATTGTTCTTGCCTTATAATGAAGGTAATATTTTGCAGGTTGATGAATGAATGTAATATTTTGCAGGTTGATGAATGAATATATTCTTATTCAAGTTTGTAATGAATGCATCTTGTATTTGCCTTGGCATGAAGGAAACAAATTCATATAATACCATTCATTGACATTAAGTTTTTTTAATAAAAACAACTTATTCCCATAAACTTAACAAAATAATTCCCTAAGCATAATTTTATAAGATCCATCCTTCATATCCACAATAACATAACAGCAAACTGTAGCGTAACCATTTGCAACATTCACAAAAACATACTTTTATAACAATAAAACAACATTGTTTTTCCAAAAATATGATATACCCAACTTTTATCGTCTCATTCAACTTGAATTCCTGTTAGATTATGGGAATGAGGCATAAATGCTTTTGTTGGCTACTGAATATTAATAAAGAAAACAGTACATACACATTACCCCTCAAATACCATACATACACTTCATAGATTTGCCATTCATTGAACAACAAACTTATATCTTTTCCGATCACCAACCATGTCCAAAGTTAAAACAAAAATTATAGGTAGTTATTCACACAGCTGCCACATATATCTCTATACCTCTACACACACACACATATGTATAATAAATCACACAGATAGAGGCAGAGAACATGTATATAACTGCAAAAATGAACTGAGAAATAATTTGTTCCAAAAACATATATAATTGTAAGATTATGATTAAGCTCATAACTTGTCACGACCCAAACTCGCTTCTATAGGTTTAGCGTCGTAACCAGCCAGTAATCCTTAGATTACCAAAGGCTTTTTAGCAGAATAACATATAGTTAGGGGCTGCAGAAGCAAGTATACAAAATATACGTAGTCCATTGAGTTGTGAAAACATACATGAGACAGATAATTTAAAACTTTTATAAACTTGCGAGTGACGTCAGAAGATACAGTATTTACACATCACTCCATGAACATATTATCAGAAATCTTGCCTGTAAATCAAAAGAAACAAAGTCTAGTACATTCACAAAAACAGCCACTAAACTTGACTTAATCCGGAACCTCCTCGGGAGGCACAAAAATTGGCTGACAAAAACTGAGACGCTATGTCCTCAACTCTGAGCCTGGTTACGTGCCTGATCACCTACAAACATAATATAAATAGTGAGCGGAAGCCCAGTGAATAATAACGGAGTAAATGATTTAATGAATGAAGTTCATACCAAGTTCAGAAATCATAATTCAGATTCATAAACAGATTCATATTTATTTCAGAAACAGAAGCAGATCTATATTCATAATCTTGTTCAAATCATATACGAAAATTAGAGTTCATGCTTAATTATACATGGTACATCCATTAGCGCTAATAGAGCAGATATAGAACAGATGCAGAACATATGGTGGTTATTAGTAACTAGTTTCATAAAGAAGCCTCCAGATCCGGGTAACAGAGAATAAACATGCTAAGCCCCATGATGGAGCCTCCGGTACGGGTAACAAATTGCAAACATATTAAGTTCCATGATGGAACCTCCGATACCGGGTAATAGCTAACAGATATTACATAATGCTAAGGATGCCACGAATATATTATTAGAAATTGGACAATCATTCATTGTACAGAACATATCATTTCAGAAAATAGATCTTATTTTACCATACAGAAAGTAAATAAGGTTGAACATAGCTTTACTAAGTTATTACTCACAGTTGGCTTCGGGTGCAGACAGACAGAGCAGACTAAGCAAACAGTTTACGGCATGTGGCCTACATCAACACATAACAAATACACATTTAAAACACACGTTGGAACATACTTAACTCTTTATGTTAGATTCATAGTGTGTTTCTCACGTTACCCTTATTATTATGCCTTAATCTTGGCCTATGATGGAATGAGAATGCAAAAAAAATGCATTTGAAAACACTTGGTCAAATTTTCTGAAAATAGGGTCCACACTCGAGTGTAGCTTTCCTCGCTTGAGTGGGCATAAAAAAAATGTGAAGGGACGCTTGAGCGCAATTTTCTCCGCTCGAGCGTTCTGAAAATTTTGAAAAAGTACTGGTTATGTGATTTTCACGCTCGACGAACGCTCAATGGTTACTTGAGCGTGAGACTCATTCCCTCGCTCGAGCGCAACTCTTGCCGCTCGAGCGGTCTGCAAAAACATGTAACTTCTGGGAGCATGTAATTCACGCTTGAGCGAACTTCTGGTTGCTCGAGCAGAGATGCAAAAACAAAGGTGGACGCTCGAGCGTAGATCTTACGCTCTAGTGGAGAGCAAAATTCTAGAATTTCTAGATTGTTTATTTTTGTTCAAAACTCTAATTCCACACCTCAAAACTCATTTTCTTGGGCCAAAATTATGGAAAACATGTAGGAACTTGTAAAATTTTATGATCCGAAGATCATTTCATGAAATCAAGGCCCAAAAGTATGTCACACATGCAAAAATTCAACTTGAAATATAAGAATATGATATGAACTTGTCATACATATATTCACTTGAGTTCTTAGCTTCCAAAACATAATCAAATGAGGTTCAATGGTGAGAAATGTTATAAACTCTACAAACTGTGGGAGTCGGATATTATGGGGACAATAAAGCCGCAAAACGGTATAAGGACAGTCAAGGACGTAATTTGTACTCGGCTTCATCTTGGATGATCCCAAAGCTGAATATATTAATCGGCCGTGGAACCAGTCGAACTAAGGCCGAATACATAAACATGCAATGGATTAAGGGTGGGCCCGATCCTGAGGCCCAAAAGAAAAATATAAATAGAAGAACATCAGCCAAAGAAAGGTATGTGAGAATAAGTAAGATTAACTTAAGATATAAGCAACCAAGAGAGTATATATTGACTTATCCGTCGGAGTGCTAATTTCGGCACCCCCGACCGGAGTGTTCATTCATTTTCAGGTGACTTGCTGAGGATCAAAAGCGTCCTACAGGATCCAAAGAGTATTTTCAAAACCACTTCTCCACAATTGGCACCGTCTGTGGGAATACTCCAGCACATCCATGGCAGGCGTGACAGAAGATCCTCTAGTAGTCGATAACGACCTTACGCCACAAGATGATACCACTCCAAGCAACATGCTTGGGCCAGAGAATATTTCCGCACGAAGAGCCTTGAACTTTGACTCACCCTCGACATAAGCAACATGAGACAATGCAAGCGATTATGGATCGGGCGAAGCAAAATGAACAGAGGTTGGAAAACATGATGGCTGGGAACGAGCGCCTTTGACAGAATTTGTCCTTGGAGGTGGCAAAATCCCAATAGGTCGCACGCCAAGACCTGAGACGACCTCTGAAAAAGGATGGTCGACGACCCTGAATTCGGAGACATGATAATGACAGTGATTCTGACTCATCATCCCCAGAATCTAAAAAGAAAGGACAAGTCGAAGTCTCCGATTCTTCCGAAGGAAGTCCGCGTGCACGAAATAAGAGAAGAAGAAATGATTCAGACGAAGAGGATCAACATGACCCCTTTGTACGACGCATCGCAAGGGTAGTGCTACACAAAAAGATCAAAGCTCCATTGTTCACTCTATACGATGGAAAATCGGACCCCACTGATCACATTCGTCATTATAAGCAAGCCATGACGCTTCATGCAGACGGCAAAGCCCTCATGTGTCGAATATTTTCGAGCAGTTTGGGACCACTGGCAGTCAAATTGTGTTATAAATTGGAACCGGCATCGATTAAGAGCTTCCATCAACTCCAAAAATCCTTCAGGGCAAGGTTCATCACCAATGAGGTCCAGCTGAAGCAGGCCGATTCCCTCTAGGCAATGCAGATCTAACCAGGGAAAACCCTACGTGCATATTCGGCGCGCTATTGAGAATGCTTTAATCTAGTAGATGATGCCTACAATGACTCCATGACCATCACCGCCTTTGAGATGGGATTACATACTGATAGTGCCCTCCGCAGCTCCTTGACCAGAAGGCCTCCCAAAATAGTCTGGCCGTTAATGAAGAAAGTCGAGGAATACTGCAAAATGGAAGATGACACCCTACGGGTCAAAGCCGGGCACAAGGCCAACAAGACAGCCCCATCTGAAATCATTTAGCCGATAAATTCTATACCATCACGGAGCCTTAAATCATGGAATCAGGCTAAATGAGACAAAAGACGAGATTCGCGCCAATCAAATGACCAATGTTCACACCAAGCTAATAAACAACTTTAAGTAGATACCAGGCGCATAAGGCATGGGACAAGAAATATACGGAGTTGTCGGAGTCGATCAGCACGGTCATGTCTAAAGTTCAACACCTTCCGTTCTTTAAATGGCCACCCAAGATGGTAGGACATCCCGACATGAGGAGACGGGATAGGCGATGTGAATATCACAAAGACCACAGTCATGATACCGACAGTTGTTATGCATTGAAGGATCACCTTGAGGAGTTGGTACAAGACGGTCGACTTAAACAACATGTCCGAAAAAACAACTCAACCAAAATAGTTGCTTTACGGCAGGATTCACCTCCACTCGGTATTATCCATATGATATACGGCTTACCGACGACATCCGCGGTACATACAATTCAGTCGCATCCTAAACCCCAAAAGCAAATCACACCAGCGAAACGACCACATGAAGTTGTGAGTATTACTTTCGATGATTCTAATTTGGTCGGTGTAACGCTACCCCACATTGATCCCTTGGTCATCGAACTACGCGTAAATCGATTCACCGTTGAACGTGTTCTCATTGACCAAGGGAGTACTTCAGAAGTTATGTACTACAAGACCTTCGTCAAACTCGGCTTCACTGAGTCGGACCTGCCTCCAGCTCATTATCCATTATTTGGCTTCAATGCTAATCCGGAATACCCATTGGGGACAATCACATTACCAGTTTGGGTGAGCTCCCGATCAGTGGATGCAGAATTTTTGGTTGTCAAGCTTCCATCGCCGTATAATCTCATCATGGGACAAACTTGGCTGCATACCATGCAAGCCGTGCCAAGCACCTATCACCAACTCCTTCGCTTTCCGACTGAATACGGCATAGAGCAAATTCGAGGTTCCCAGAAATCGGTGCAGACATGTTATCTTCTTGCCGCAAAGACACCAAGAGAGCTGGAGGTGAATTCAATTGATGTGCCGGATCGAGAGAGCCTCGACGACGTTAGGCGGCTCCCAAGTGAAAAGGCAACCAGAGCCCTGGATCGGTTTGAAATTGATGGGAATCTTGACAAGTTCTTCATGGTCGGAGCTTCCCTAAATGAAATCGACATGCAGGAGATAATTTCCTTCTTACTCGACAACCTTGATGTATTTGCATGGTCACCATATGAGATACCGGGGGTGGATTCATCTGTGTCTCAACACCGCTTAATCCCAAATGTAAGCCGATTATTCAGAAAAGCCGGCGATCAGCCGCAGAACATACTGCTGCCGTTGTTAAAGAAGTTGACTGGTTGCTTGATGCCGGGGCAATCCGCGAAGTGACCTATCCTATATGGCTGTCGAATATTGTGGTTGTAAAGAAGAAAAATGAAACTTGGCGTGTTTGTGTGAATTTCACGGACTTAAAACAAAGCTCGTCCCAAGGATTGCTTTCCCTTCCCCAAAATAGATCAACTCGTAGATACAACGGCACATCATCAACGTATGAGCTTCCTGGATGCCTACAGAGGCTACCATCAAATTGCTATGCATCCGGAGGACCAAGACAAAACTGCATTCCTCACCTCAAGAGGGACCTATTGTTATAAGGTCATGCCTTTCGGGCTGAAGAATGTGGGGACAACCTACCAAAGACTAGTCACTGCTATGTTCAAGGAGCAACTCGGGCGTACTATGGAAGTGTACATTGACGATATGGTGGTCAAGTCCAAAAAAGAGCAAACTCATCTAGTCGATCTGGAAGAGACATTTGGCATTCTTCGCAAATACAAAATGAAGCTGAACGCTTCCAAATGTGCATTTGGCATCGGATCCGGCAAATTCCTTGGCTACATTGTTAACCACCGTGGAATTGAAGTTAACCCGAGGTAAATCACAGCAATTCTAGAACTCGGCTCTCCTCGGTCGGTCAAAGAGGTTCAAAAGCTGATGGGGATGGCCGCCGCACTCAATAGGTTTATCAGTCGTTCCACAGATCGCTGCTGACAATTCTTTCACACCCTTCGACAGGGTAAAGCTTTTGAATGGACCCCGAGTGCGAAGCCGCTTTCGATGGTTTAAAGACTTACCTCCGATCAGTTCCACTCTTGACAACACCTTCGGCAAGTGATCCGCTCATTTTATATCTGACAATTTCCGACCGAGCCATTAGCGCCGTACTGTTAAAGAAAGAACTTGGGGAGCAGCGGCCAGTTTATGATGTGAACAAAGCAATGGTCGACGTCGAAACACGTTACTTTCTGTTGGAAAAACTCGTCCTTGCTCTCGTCATGGTAGCAAGAAAGCTGATGCATTACTTTCAGGGGCATACCATTGGGGTACTAACGGACTACCCCCTTCGGTCAATACTCCATAGTGCAGAAGCATTAGGGCGCGTTTTAAAATGGGCTCTCGAACTCAGCCAGTACGATATTCAATTTCTGCCTAGACCCTCAATCAAGGGGCAAGTGCTTACCGACTTTGTGGTCGAATTCACCGGATGCCTCGCCGACTTTAAGTCTGATCAAATTCAACCTAAGTCGAACTGGAGAATTTATGTTGGGGACGTTTGGTAGATGTATTGTGACGGATCATCCAACCAACGTGGCAGTGGGGCGGGCGTAGTGATCATGGCTCCAGACGGGGCAATAATTGAGCAGACTGTCAAACTGGGCTTCGATGCATCGAACAATAAGGCCGAATATGAAGCATTGTTAACTGGCTTACGAAATGCACATCTCCTTGGTGCTCGGCATCTACTTATCTTCTGTGATTCAAAGCTAGTCATTAACCAATTAAAGGGGGAATACGCAGCCAAAAATGACCGTATGACAACTTACATGAAAACGGCGAATTCTTTGTTGGCAAAATTCGACCATTATGAACTAAATCAAATAACCCAGGATCAGAACACACATGCAGATGCCCTGGCTTGCCTAGCCTCCGCCATCAACTCAGAAATTAAACGGACAATTGAAGTAGGATTCATCCCTGAGCTAAGCATTGCCCCCTCAGAGTCAATTCAAATTAATATCATAGAATCAGGTCTAAGTTGGATGGACCCTATCACTGCATTCTTATCTTCTGAACAACTCCCGACGGATAAGAAAGAAGCACACAAGCTGCGAAACAAAGCCCTGTGATATTACTTAGACCCGTAAGGAAAGCTCTACAAAAAATTCCTTTCTAGTCTATACCTAGAATGTGTCCATCCGGATAAAGTCGAGGAACTCCTGACTGAAATACATGAAGGTAGTTGTGGTGCCCACTCTAGCGAGTGTTCTTTGGCTTATCGAGCTGTGACACAGGGATATTATTGGCTGACAATGAGAGCTGATGCCGAGTGTTACGTCAAGAAATGTGAACAGTGCCAGAAGTTTTCCCCTTTAACCCATTTGGATACTGAAGAGTTAAGCTCTATCACCAGTCCTTGGCTGTTCGCCCAATAGGGACTTGATATCGTCAGGCCATTACCTCGTGCCCCGGGCAACAAGCGATTTTTGATTGTCGCGGCAGATTACTTCACAAAATAGGTCGAAGCGGAGGTACTAACGCACATTCGAGATACCGATGGTAAGCGTTTTGTATGGAAAAATATCATAACACGATTTGGCATTTCAAAAGCACTTATTTCAGATAACGGTACCCAGTTTGATTGCGGCGTCTACCAAGAATTGTGCAGCACGTATGGTATTCAACCCTATTTCTCCACCCCGGCTTATCCACAGAGCAATGGTCAAGCTGAAGCCTCTAACAAAGCTATTTTAGACGGCATCAAGAAACGGTTGGAGAAAGCTAAAGGCAGATAGGTTAAAGAGCTCCCCAGTGTGTTGTGGGCTCATCGCACTGCACCATAGTGATCCACTGGGGAAACGCCGTTCACCTTTTATTTTGTAACTCAGGCAATTATCTCCCTGGAGATTGGCTTACCCACTCTGAAAACAAAGGTCTTCGACTTGAGCCGTAATGACATGATGTTAGCTTTAGATCTAACACTGATTGAAGAATGCCGAGACCGAGCCCTCGCATCTATGGCGCGATATCAGCAGCAACTTGCTAAATCATATAATCAACGTGTGCAGCTGCGACGTTATATACCCGGAGAATTGGTCCTGAAAAAAGTTCTTCCCGTTACTAGAAGCCCCGCCGATGGAAAGCTAGGTCCCAACTGGGACGACCCCTATCAGATTGAGTCAATCGCTGGCACAAGGGCATATCGACTCAAAGACATGCCTGGGAGAAGTCTGTCACGTCCTTGGAATTCCACGCATTTGCGTAAATTCTATCATTAACCTGACTTGTGGGGCATGATACTTGTTTTGAATGTTCACTGTGTACAAATTTCACTTTTTCAAAGCAGGGTTTCTTATTTCCTCACTATCCGAAATTTAGTTCATTAAATTAAAAGCCTCCGAATTCGGAGCTCTATTCGTGCAAGACACGTTTGAGCCGAATAAGCTTCCGAATTCAAAGCGCCCTTCATGGATATCATGATTGGCTAAGATAAAAGCCTCCGAATTCGGAGCCCCATCCATGCAAAACACGTTTGGGCTGAATAAGCCTCCGGATTCGAAGCGCCCTTTATGGATATCACGATTGGCCAAGATAAAAGCCTCCGAATTCGGAGCCCCATTCGTGAATGACACGTTGGGGCCGAATAAGCCTTCGGATTCGGAGCAGCCTTCGTGGTTATCGCGATTGGCCAAGATAAAAGCCTTCGAATTTAGAGCCCCATCTGTGCAAGACACGTTTGGGCCGAATAAGCCTTCAGATTCAGAGTGCCCTTTGTGGATATCACGATTGGCCAAGATAAAAGCCTCCGAATTCGGAGCCCCATTCGTGAATGACACGTTTGGGCCGAATAAGCCTTCGGATTCGGAGCGCCCTTCGTGGATATCACGATTGGCCAAGATAAAAACCTCTGAATTCGAAGCCCCATTCGTGAATAACACATTTGGGCCAAATAAGCCTCTGGGTTAGGAGCACCCTTCGTGGATATCACGATTGGCTAAGATAAAAGCCTCTGAATTCGGAACCCCATTCGTGCAAGACACGTTTGGGCTGAATAAGTCTATAGATTCGGAGCGCCCTTCATGGATATCACGATTGGCCAAGATAAAAGCCTCCGAATTCGGAGCCCTATCCATGCAAGACACGTTTGGGCCGAATAAGTCTCCTGATTCGGAGCACCCTTCATGGATATCGATTGGCCAAGATAAAAGCCTTCGAATTCGGAGCCCCATTAGTGAACGACAGGTTTGGGCCGAATAAGCCTCCCGATTGGGAGCGCCTTTCGTGGATATCACGATTGGCAAAGGTAAAAGTCTCTGAATTCAGAGCCCCATTCGTGCAAGACACATTTAGACCGAATAAGCCTCCGGATCCGGAACGCCTTTCGTGGAAAGCACGGTTGGCACGAAAGGGCATCCAAATTTGGAGCCCTTTTCATGAATATTGTGATTAACGCATAAATGCAGTTGACATAAAATGGAAGATGATTATAGCTGAATCTATAAACGTTGATTGAAATAACATACAAACGTTTAAAATAATATGTTTCATTAAATTAATCGAGAATACATAGTTTTGTTCTAATTTATGTTAAAGTGACACAATACATTCAGTTTTGTTCGGCATCACCCTCGTCGTCGCTCTTCTCGACTTCGAAAGTTACGAAGGGAAAATGATGACCCTGATATAGCGGCGACGCCGAGTCAACTCCTGCTACCCAGAGAGCCTCCGCGACATGGAGAGCCTTGACCCATCCATGCTTAAATCCACGATTCTCGCATCGACAGACCTCATTGGCGAGCTTTTCCTTCGTCTTCTCTATCCTAACTTTTCGGCCCGTATGGAAGCCTTGTTCATAAGCCCTGGTCTTTGCAACCTCTATTGCAAACATGCTTGCCATATCGCGATCGACAATCGCGTGACTTAAAAAACGTTGGGTCACCCTTTCCTCCACAATCGGGTTAGCATGGTCAGCCAACTGAGTCTTGGCGATTTTGACTTTTCTTAACTCTCGCTCGTCTTTCTCCGCGCGAGCTTCTAAATTACGAATGCGTTCATTTTTCTGTTCGATCTCCCGCTATGCAGCACGAAAGCGCATATCGATCTCATAGGCGGTGTATAGTCCTTTCACCGCTCCGTGAACGCCATCTTGAAACACTTCGAAATCTGGTCGACCAATCATCGACTGCTAGACTTCTGGCGAAAAAATCAGTCGTGCGAATTCAACTGCCACGCTTAGATCTCGGATGATCGAATCTACTTCCGTTATCGGTTTGTTCCCGATAAAGACTGAAAAACTCAACGGACGCGGTGGGCTATTGGCCTCACTTCGCGAATAAGGGGAGTTCCTCCGCTGTTGCTTCTCCCTCCTCGGTGACCTACTTTGACGACATGGAGAGTGATGCCTCTCCTACTCCCCAGACATCCTACTTCCCATTCGTGAAGGTTCCCCACCTCGATTCATCGCTGAGTCCAGCTCAGCCAATGTCTTACCTCCTCCTCTGCTGTTGAAGAATAGTCTCCTTGACATTCACACTTATCTAACCTTCTTCGACAGACTGGTTTGAGTTGAGTTTGGACACACTAATGGGACCTACGCGCACAAAGCAACCACCCTTTTTATTACTCGCGGGTGCACCGCTCCCAAAGCAATCTCTTCAATACTACCCCAACCAATTCATAAATGGCTGATAATCGATGGCAACGTCCACCAATCTGTTGGGGCAAGGGCGGATGCACTATTATATTCAGCTTGACAAAGCTAAGCAGTTAATATAGCGTCGAATTAATGCACTAGTATAGTATATCCCCTTGTGCCGAAAAGATTGGCTACCTTAGCCAATTCATGAATGGCCGATAATTGTTGGCCACATTCACTAATCCGCTGGGGCAAAGATAGACTAATTAATCTATTCGGCCTAACATCAGTCCATTCTGCCGAAAAGATTGGCTGCCCCAGCCAATTCATGAATGGCCGATAATCGTTGGCCACGTTCACTAATCCATTGGGGCAAAGGCAGACCAATTAATATATTCGGCCTAACATCAGTACTTTGTGCCGAAAAAATAGGCTGTCCCAGCCAATTCATGAATGGCCGATAATCGTTGGCCACGTTCACTAATTCGCTAGGGCAAGGGCAAATTAATCTATTCAACCTAACATCAGTCCATTGTGCCGAAAATATTGGCTGCCCCAGCCAATTCATGAATGGCCGATAATCGTTGGCCACGTTCACCAATCTGCTGGGGCAAGGGCAGATGCACTAGTATATTCAGCTTAACAAAGCTAATTAGTTAATCTAGCGCATAATTAATTTAATAGTTCTGTTAAAAATTATTTCATGATCTTAATTTAATAGTTTCGCTAAATAGTTACTTATTTCATGATCTTCAATAACCAGAAAAGCAAAGGCAATTTTCATTCACAGATCGAGTACATTCAGTAAGCAGAAAAACAAAGGCAGTTTTCATTCATAAATTGAGTATATACAGAAGTCAATTTACACATGAAAGCTACCTTACGCTTGAACTTCTAACCAAAATACAGTCAAAATCTAACAAACCTACATATATTCAGCTACTAACACGAAACGAAAATCACTTTGAGCCTAGGTTAGTTTTCAGGGCTAGACTCCAGCGGCTCAATGTCTACCTGCTCGTACAGAATCGGCTGTTTCGATATCACATTAGCGGCAGCTAAGGCTTTGAGCTAGTCGTGTTTGAAGCCCTTATTTTCGAACTTAGGCACTTCCTTGGCATAGCTCTCTAAGGCTACATCCTAGCCGGCTTGGAAGGCCTTGGATGTCTCGGATTCGGCCTTTTCCTTCGCCTTCTTCAAATCTTCCAAGTCGACCTCTAGCTTGGATATCGTCTCGTTGGCCAATTTGAGCACTTCTTCACTCGGGTTCGCTCTTCATTCAGCGGCCAATCTCAATCAATCAAAATTCTTGGCCTTGTCAGCTTCGGCATCGGCCCTCGCTCTTTCTTCCGCCGCTTTCATGGCCTTAGATTCGGTTCGACGAGAGGCCTCTGCTGCTTTGTTCTTTTCAGCTTCCACTTCGATAGTCAGAAAGTCGATTTGCTCGATTGCGTCATGTTGGCGACGACCAATCTCTGCTATCCTCCCCGTTGCCTACAAACCAATAAATCAATAAGATAGGTGATATACAAAAATTTTTAGTTTTTGATGCAGAACTAAGGATTAAGACACATACCAATATCGCCGATTGAGCAGCTAATGCTATAGATAACAGATCAGGCTCTGCTCGAAATGTTGCCCTGTCAACCGGCAACGAAATTAAAGAGGCCAAGCTCAAGGCCACTGCAGCATCTTTCACTGCCGACGCATCGAAAGCAATCGACACGTTCTTTATCATGGGTTGTATTGTAAACGGCACAACCAGGTTCGATTCTTCTATGCGTGGCCGTTTATCAACTAGGTTTTTTGAATAATCTTCGGTCTCGGCCAGACGCTTTTCTCCCCATTGCTCTGACACCTGACCCTCTAGTTGATCGACAACAAGCTCAGTTTCGGCCGTATCAGTATGAGCCGTCTCCTCAACAGGAGCAGACGATGTAGACTCAGTCCTAACTTCAGGTGGAGGGGGTGGAGGTTGAGATCGTTCTGCTTCGGCTTTCTTGCGTGCAACCATCCTCTCAGCATTTTTCTTCCTAGCCAACTGAGTAAGCGATTCACCAGCCTTGTTATCAGGATATGGGCCGGATAGGTCCCCTAAGTCGGTGAAAATATCTTCGAAGGGGACGTCCGGTCGACTCGAAGTTGATGGAGGATTGAGGCCGGCTTCGTCAAAAGCCGAATTCAGTGCCGCGTCAAACTCTAGTCTTTCGGAGCTATCTGAGGGTTGATCCGGCTGCTCAGTAACTTCGGCTACTTGTTCATCCGCTGGCTCTGAATTTGAAGCTTCAAGACCAATTTGCCTAGGATTCTTGAAGTTTGGAAAAATAAGCGCCGTAAGCTGCTGTTCACCCCTCGGAATCGGAATGTTATCTGCAGCCAAAAACGTGGAGTAGGTCGGCTCATATCTTAAAACTATGTGGGTCCCCCTGCCTTGCTTCTAAAGATTCGAACGGCCAAAGAATTAGAGTGCGGTTTTAATCTGCGCAAGTACAGCATTGTCGACCGAAGCAAGAACTTTTTTCAAGTCGTTACCTGTACAAAATAAAATCGTAAATACGAAGAATTTAAGCCGGATAAATACTCAACAAATATACGTGGGGGATTATACGGTCACCTGGTTCGCCTTTTCGCCTAGACACTGGATCTAGGCGATCTTCGCCCTTGCCGAATTCCCAGTTACTGCGGACAACGACCATGACATCATTAACACGCTTGGCAGAGCTGGCAAGCATAGTCACTAAGTGATGATCGGTATCCTTGGCCTTGAGAAAATAGCGTCCCAGCAGGCCAGTAGATTTGGCTAAGGCATAACAGTGCCAAATTACAGAAATACCAAGATTAATCCTAAGGCATCGGTTCAACTCTATAATCTCCATTATGATTCGGAAGAAATTTACATTAGGTTGGGAAGGGATTAGACCCCAGTATCGAAGGACGGCCCTTAAAAATGAGTGAAGGGAAAAACAGACTCTGCCCTCTGCAATTGATAAGAGAGGAAAGATGATTGTACTTTTATTAGTCCTCTCCATATCAATGGTGCTGTCTGCCATGAGTGACAGATGGACGTCGTCAGGGATGGAATAATGGTGTCGAAAACCGAAAATTCGTTTCGGAGAAATGAGTTCTTTCAAGTGTTTTGATATCCTAGCCAACCTAAGGATTATGCGAAACCAAAAATAAACAAGGAAATGGGATTCAAAATGAAGGAGAAGAGAACTTACAAAAAATAGAAGAGACAATAAGAAACCGGAGGAAGTTGCAGAGGTCGGGAAATGGAAGTATATCGAAAGGCAAACTAGAAGCTTTGAGTATTCAAAAAACTTACACTCGAAGGGACAACATTGTTTCAAATCACATCAAATGAAGGAAGCGTATGAAGAGACGGGAAGATGTAATGATTCCTGAGAAGCGTGTTCTGACATGCGTTGGAATGAGGTTAATCGTCGTTCTTTCCTTGACTTTTCAAGTTCAAAACCCAACATGCTGACTAACTGGCGTTAATAGGATGTTTGGGGGGAAATTGTGGGAGCCGGATATTATGGGGGCAATAAAGTCAAATAACGGTATGAGGACAGTCAAGGATGGAATTTGTACTCGGCTTCATCCTGGATGATCCCAAAGCCGAATATATTAATCGGCCGTGGAACCAGTCGAACTAAGGCTGAATACATAAACGTGCAATGGATTAAGGGTAAGCCCGATCCTGAGGCCCAAAAGAAAAATATAAATAGAGGAGCATCAGCCAAAGAAAGGTATGTGAGAACAAGTAAGATTAACTTAAGATATAAGCAACCAAGAGAGTATATACTGACTTATCCGTTAGAGTGCTAATTCTGGCACTCCCGACTGGAGTGTTCATTCATTTTTAAGTGACTTGCTGAGGATCAAAAGCGTTCTACAGGATCCAGAGAGTATTTTCAAAACCACTTCTCCACACAAACCATGCTAGAATTACAACATGCATGTGAGAAAAGCTTTAAATACAACTTTAAAATGCTAGGAAATATGCATGCATGTATGGAATGACTTAGCTTTCTTCAATTCTAGCTCAATTCCCATATGAATTCACCTATTTTACTTGTATTCATGTGCTAAATGACTCAATTCTAAGGTTGCAAGGTTGAGCTTTTACCTAGGCTACCCAATTGAGCTTCAATTAGTCAAAATCTTGAGTAATTCTCCAAATCTCCTAGCAAATTCCTTGTTGAAGACTTCTTCCTAGTCTCTTTCTCTCTACACGGTGTGTGTGTGTGAGAGAGCTCAAAATATGTTAGAATGAAGAAAAGAGTGAGTGAGAGCACATAAGAAGCCTTATATAGGCTTACCTAGAGATAGTTAATTAAGGCTAATTAAGTGGCATTAAATGAATCCAATTTAATCGTTCTGAATCGAATTTCAATTAAACCTACTATAAAATTCCAAAAATTCTAATTAATACAAAAACCAAGTCAATTTCTGAATCGGATGCCGATAAGGCCTTCAACTACAAATCAAAACAGAAACATGAATAAATTTTCCTACGTTAAACAGATATAAATACAAATAATGCAACACGCATGTAATTAATTCAGAATTTGATCTTAATAACTTATTAGACATATGAAATCATGGATTAACGTTAATCATGGGTCGGGGTTGTTACAGTCTTCCCCCCTTAAAGAGTTTGTCCTCCAAACTCAAATTACCTTCATTTTGAAAGAATATCGGATCCAAAGGGAATAGTTCATGGTATCTTTTCATCATGTCTTCTTCTGTTTCCCAAGTTGCGTTGGTTCCTCCATTATTCTGCCAATCAATCTTTATTAACGGAATTTTCTTGTTTCTCAATCTTTTGATTCGGCGATTCACAATTTGCATTGGCCTCTTCTCATTTGTATAATCATCTTTTAGAAGTACATGAGTTGGCTTAATCACATGTAGTGGATCTCTCAAATACTCTCGAAGCATAAATACGTGAAAAACATTATGCATATGCTTCATGACCAGAGGTAAGGCTACTCAGTATGTTACTGAATTGATCTTTTCAAGAATTTCATATGGTCCGATGTATCTCGATGCCAATTTGCCTTTCACTCCAAACCACGTTTGCCCTTTCATTGGAGTCACTTTTATGAACACATGATCCCCAACTTCGTATTCTCTATCTCGCACTCAGACATCTGCATACCTCTTTTGGCTGCTTTATGCAGTTTTCAACCTCTGTTGAATTAATTTCATATTTTCAGTTGTGTTTTTGTACAAGTTCTGGTCCCAACAATGGTCTGTCACCCACTTCAGCCCAACAAATAGGAGAACGACATTTCCTTCCAGACAAAGCTTCATAAGGAGCCATTCCAATACTTGAATGATAACTATTATTGTATATAAACTCGGCTAAAGGTAGATAAGTCTCCCAATTCCCTTGGAAGTCTAACACACACATCTGTAACATATCTTCCAAAGTCTGATTGATTCTTTCAGATTGACCGTCTGTCTGTGGATGGTAGGCATTACTCAATCGTAATTCGGTTCCCAAAACTATTTGCAAACTTTGCTAGAATCTTGATATAAACTTCGAATCTCTGTTAAATACAATAGATACTGGTACACCATGTAATCTCACAATTTCATTCATATACATGTTAGCTAATTTGTCCACATTATAAATGGTTTTAAAATGCAGAAAGTGGGCAGATTTATTCAAACGATCAACTATGACCTAGATAGAATCCATACCTCGAGAAGAGCGAGGTAGACCGACGATGAAATCCATAGTCATATGTTCCCACTTCCATTCTAGTATTAGAAGTGGCTGAAGTACTCCAGTGGGTCGTTGATGTCCAGCTTTAACTTGTTGGCAGTGCAAACATTTAGCTACAAAGTCGGCAATGCTTTTCTTCATTTCAGGTTACCAGAAGTTCTGTCTCAAGTCATGATACATCTTTGTGTTCCCCAGATGCATGGCAAATTTGGAGTTATGAGCTTCAGTCATAACACGCTTTCTTAAATCAGAGAAATATGGTACACAAAGTCTATTATGAAATTTCAACATATTATTCTCAAACACAAACCCCGGCCTCGACTTTGAGTCAAATTCTTCCACAATCTCTTTCAAGAACTCATCTTCAAGTTGTTTCTCTCTAATTTCTTCAATGATTACAGGTTAAGCATAAATAACAGCTAAGATTCCGCCTTGTTCGTGCATTACAACTTCAATTTGATTTCTTTCTAAGTCACATATCAAGTCTCTTTGACCGGTGAGTAAGCATGACAATTTACCCATGGATTTGCGGCTCAAAGCATCAGCAAATGTGTTTGCTTTTCCCGGATGGTACAAAATCTGCAAGTCATAATCTTTAATCAATTCTAACCATCTTTGTTGTCTCATGTTCAATTCTTTTTAGGTGAAGAAATATTTCAAACTTTTATGATCTGTATATACTTCACAAGTCATACCATACATATAATGTCGCCAAATCTTCAAAGCAAAGACGACAGCTGCCAATTCAAGGTCATGAGTTGGGTAATTCTTTTCATGTGGACAAAGTTGTCGAGATACATAAGCAATTACCTTCCCATTTTGCATTAGTACACAACCCAATCCTTTATACGAAGCGTCACTGTAAATCTGGAACCCATCGGTACCATTAGGTAGAGTTAACGTTGGTGCAGTCACTAATTTGGTTTTCAACTCTTGAAAAGCTGTTTCATGCTGATCATTCCAATCAAATGGCACATTTTTCTATGTTAGCTGCGTTAATGGCATAACAAGTTTCGAGAAATCTTTCACAAACCTTTTGTAGTAACCTGCAAGTCTCAGAAAACTTCTCATTTCTGACACATCAGTTAGTCTTGGCTAGTTCACAATGGCTTCAATTTTCTGAGCATCAACTGAAATACTATCTCTGTTGATTACATGCCCTAGGAACGCTACACTGTCAAGCCAAAATTCACATTTGGAGAATTTTGCATATAGTTTCTTTTCTCTTAGAATCTGTAACACGGTTCTTAAGTGAATCTCACGATCTTCCCTACTTTTGGAGTAAATCAAAATATCATCAATAAATACAATAACAAATTTATCCATATATGATTTAAACACCCTGTTCATAAGGTCCATAAAGGCAGCAGGTGCATTAGTCACCTCAAACGGCATTACCAAAAATTCATAGTGTTCGTATCTAGTTCTGAATGCAGTTTTCTCTATTCTTCTGCCTTGGCTTTTAACTGGTGATACCCAGATCTAAGGTCAATCTTGGAAAACACTTGGGCTCCCTGAAGTTGGTCAAACAAGTCATTTATTAGGGGTAGAGGGTATTTGTTCTTGATAGTTACTTTGTTCAATTCCCGCTAATCTATACATAACCTCAAAGATCCATCTTTCTTGTTGACAAATAGGATTGGAGCACCCAAAGGTGAAGTGCTTGGACGGACGAATTTCTTGTTTAAAAATTCTTGAAGTTGAGTTTCAATTCTTTCAATTTTGAGGTTGATATTTTATAAGGGGTCTTGGCAATAGGTTGTGTTCCCAGAGTTACTTCAATAGTGAATTCAATTTCTCTATCGACTAAGTCTCCAAGCAAGTCATTCGGAAACACATTGGGAAATTCGCAAGCAACAGGAATAGTTTCCACATTAGCATTATCAGATGATACAGTCAGTATACAACACAAGCAGCCCCTACATCCCTTCCTAAGCAATTTAACAGTTTTCATGGGCGAAATCAAGTATGGAGGAGAAACTACCCTATTTTTAGTAAAAATAAATTCAGGCATACCAGGTGGTCTAAACATAACAGATTTACTTGCACAATCAATGGTGGCACATTATTTAGTTAACCAGTCCATACCCAGAATACAATCAAAATGATCAATGTTCAAGGGCAACAAGTCAACATACAATGTCATATCACCAATCATAATATCACATGCCATATTTACATAAGCACATATCATAGAACCCCCAGATGGTATAGATACAGATAGTAAACAGTTCATAGGTTCTAATGGTCTAGTTAATTTCGAAGAGAAAGCACGCGATACGAAAGAATGTGTAGAACCAGAATCTATCAGTACACATGCATTTTGAGAACAAACAGGGAGTATACCTAACACCATAGCTTCGGTGTTCTGTACGTCACTAGGTACTAAGGCAAACATTCAACCTTGTCTTAGAGTTTCTTTCCCAGTATTAGCTCTTGCATTTGTTTTAGCTGTAGAAGCAGATCCAGCTGAACTTGTTGTAAAGCGGTTGGCATTATCAGACCCAAACGGGCAAGCTTTCACTACATGACCTGTCTTGCCACATCAAAAACAAGCATCGGATGCTCAGTAACACACACCCCTATGCCTCATTCCATAATCAGGGCAAACTGGAATAGACCTACTGCTCTGACTTGAGCTCTTTGTAGATCCCATGTTCTGCTTTTTACTTATATGAGAACGGCCTTTTCTAAAACCATACCCAGACCTTTTTCCTCTCCATTCAGTTGTTGTTGTTGCTGGGGCCTTATTTTGTCTCATAGCGGCTAGGGTGGCTTCTGCCATTAAGGATCTGTCAAGAACTTGCACATATGTTGGCAACTTTAATACGCCTACTTGATCAAATATGTCTGAGTCCAATCCTCCTTCAAATTTGCGGGCTTTCTTATAGTCTGTGTCTACCATGTGAGGAGCAAATCTAGCTAACTTAGTGAACTTAGCCTAGTACTCAGCTACAGACATTCTGCCTTGCATAAGTTCTTGGAATTCAGACATTTTTCGGTCCAAAAAATACTGAGGGAAGTACTTTTCGTAAAAGATTTCATTGAATCGAGCCCATGTCATGTTTTCATTGGTATTCCGAATCAGTAACCACCACCTCCAAGCTTCGTCTTTAAGAGTATAGGTGGCCAATAAAACCTTTTGAGTCTCGGTACAGGGAAAAACTTCAAACAACTTTTCCATCTCAAGAAACCATGGTTCCGCTTTCAATGGTTCAATCCCACTCAAAAAAGTTGGCAGTTTCATCTTCATGAATTTCTGTGTCAGGTTCATAATGTTATTATTATTAGGTTCAACTTGTACCGGTAGAAGCGGAAGGGCCAAAGGTTGTTGTCTCTACTGTTGTGTCATAGCTTCGGTCAATGCTGCAAGCATCTGTTCCATTCGGCTTATGTGAGCCTCTGAGGATTCACTTGTATCAGTTCCCCTTGCACTCTCCATGTTGCTATAGAGACAACAAATAATAATAAACATGGGAATAATCTTGTTCATTTCTTTTAATTTAGTTGTCCAGATTTCAAATTCAGTTTTTACATTTTTAAAGTTTACCACACACTCACGCATGCAGATGGAATGTCCCTACTTCTTACTAGGACATCCTAAGCTCATATGGACTTGTGTGTGTGGTAGAACACGTGCTCTGATACCATACTGTCATGACCCAAACCCGTCTCTATAGGTTTAGCGTCGTAACCGGCCAGTAATCCTTTGATTACCAAAGACCTCTTAACAGAATAATATATAGTTAGGGGCTGCGGAAACAAATATACAAAATATACGTAGTCCATTGAGTTGTGAAGACATACATGGGACAGATAATTTAAAACTTTTATAAACTTGCGAGTGATGTCAAAATATACAGTATTTGCACATCACTCCATGAACGTATTATCAGAAATCTTGCCCGTAAATCAAAAGAAACAAAGTCTAGTACATTTACAAAAACAGCCACTAAACTTTACTTAATCCAGAACCTCCTCGGGAGGCACAAAGGTTGGCTGACAAAAACTGAGGCGCTAAGTCCTCAACTCTGAGCCTGGTCATGTGCCTGATCACCTGCATACATAATATAAATAGTGAACAGAAGCTTAGTGAATAATAACGGAGTAAAGGATTTAATGAATGAAGTACATACCAGGTTCACAAATCATAATTCATATTCAATAACAGATTCATATTTATTTCAGAAACAGAAGCAAATCCATATTCATAATCTTGTTCAAATTATATACATAAATTAGAGTTCATGCTTAATTATATATGGTACATCCATTAGCACTGATAGAGTAGATACAGAACAGATGCAGAACATATGGTGGTCATGAGTAACCAATTCTATAAAGGAACCTCCGGATCCGGGTAATAGAGAATAAACATACTGAGCCCCATGATGGAGCCTCCGGTACAGGTAACAAATTGTAGAAATATTAAGTTCCATGATGGAACCTCCGATACCGGGTAACAGCTAACAGATATCATATGATGCTAAGGATGCCACGATTACATTATTAGAAATTGGACAATCATTCATTGTACAGAACATATCATTTCATAAAACAGATCTTATTTTATCATACAGAAAGTAAATAAGGTTGAACATAGTTTTACTAAGTTATTACTCACAGTTGGCTTCGGGTGCAGACAAACAGAGCAGACTAACCAAACGATTTACGGCACGTGACCTACATCAACACATAACAAATATACATTTGAAACACACGTTGGAACATACTTAACTATTTACGTTCGATTCATAGTGTGTTTTTACATGTTACCCTCATTATTATGCCTTAATCTTGGCCTAGAAATGCCTAGGATGGAATGATGATGCAAAAAAAATGCATTTGAAAGCCCTTGGTCAAATTTTTTGAAAATAGGGTCCACGCTTGAGCGGGCATAAAAAAATGTGAGGGGATGCTCAAGCGCAACTTCCTCCGCTCGAGCGTTCTGAAAATTTTGAAAAAGTACTGGTTATGTGATTTTCACGCTTGACGAACACTCGATGGTCGCTCAAACGTGAGACTCATTCCCCCACTCTAGCGCAACTCTTGTTGCTCAAGCGGTCTGCCAAAGCATGTAACTTCTGGGAGCATGTAATTCACTATCGAGCAAACTTTTGGTCGCTCGAGCAGAGATGCAAAAACAAAGGTAGACACTCTAGCGCAGAATCTCACGCTCGAGCGGAGAGCAAAATTTTGGAATTTCCAGACTGCTCGTCTCTGCTCAAAACTCGAATTCCACACCTTAAAACTCATCTTCTTGGGCCGAAATTCTAGAAAACGTAAAATTTTATGATTTGAAGATCATTTCATGAAATCAAGGCCCAAAAGTATGTCAAACATGCAAAAATTCAATTTGAAATGTAAGAACATGATATGAACTTTGTCATGCATATATTCACTTGAGTTCTCAGCTTCCAAAACATAATCAAATGAGGTCCAATGGTGAGAAATGTTATAAACTCTACAAACCATGCTAGAATTACAACATGCATATGAGAAAAACTTTGAATACAAATTTAAAATGCTAGGAAACATGCATGCATGTATGGAATGACTTAGCTTTCTTCAACTCTAACTCAATTCCCATATGAATTCACCTATTTTACTTGTATTTATGTGCCAAATGACTCAATTCTAAGGTTGCAAGGTTGAGCTCTTACCTAGGCTACCCAATTGAGCTTCAATTAGTCAAAATCTCAAGTAATTCTCCAAATGTCCTAGCAAATTCCTTGTTGAAGACTTCTCCTTAGTTTCTCTTTCTCTCTCTCTCTCTCTCTCTCTCTCTCTCTACACGTTGTGTGTGTGAGAGAGAGTTCAAAATATGTTAGAATAAAGGAAAGAGTGAGTGAGAGCACATAAGAAGCCTTATATAGGCTTACCTAATGATAGTTAATTAAGGCTAATTAAGTGGCATTAAATTAATCCAATTTAATCATTCCGAATCGAATTTCAATTAAACCTACTATAAAATTCCAAAAATTCCAATTAACACAAAAACCAAGTCAATTTTTGAATCGGATGCCGATAAGGCCTTCAATTGCAAATCAAAACAGAAACATGAACAGATTTTCCTATGTTAAATAGATATAAACACAAATAATGCAACACGCATGTAATTAATTAAGAATTTGATCTTAATGACTTATTAGACCTATGAAATCATGGATTAACATTAATCATGAGTCAGGGTTGTTACATAACCTAACCTTGAAGCAAAGTAGAATTCAAATATTTAGATAAGAGTCAAAATTGATCAAACCATATAAAATCTATTCCATTTAAAAAAATAAAAATAAAATCAAGAGCTACGGTTTTACCAACAAAGATGAAAGATTTAGAGAATATCATAAATCGGTGAGTTGAAAATGGTGAGAAGAAGAGGCAAATCAAAGAGTTGATAAACAAGAGAGGCAAATCATACCAGAGAGAGTCGATTGGGGGGTGAAAATCAAAATGAACTTTGGTTTGTCTTCGTACACAGTTTGAGAGAGGGATAGCTGGTGAAGGAGAAGAGGGATAGCCGGTGAAGGAGAAGAGAGACGCTGGTGAGGGAGAAGGGAGAGGCCGGTGAGGGAGTAGCAGTCGTGTAAGCAGAGCAGAGAGAGGCGATGTGTATGGAGAGGGGTATGGTAGTAATTTTACTTCGGGGGGAAACAAGGACGTGGTCGGGTTCGGGGTTGGGGGACGTATCACCGTCCCCAACTCGAAAATTGTCAGGGATTGATTTTCTAATACCATCCCCGGCCTACCGAGGGTATTTTTTGGTGAAAATCTATGCTAATCAAAGTTGGGGGACTGGGTTCTCGTTGAGTCAGGTTCAAATTGCCATCCCTAATGATCATTCTATAAAAATATATATATATTTTTTTGCGTTAGGTTCATAAAAAGTTAATGAAAAATATATTGCAAATGAATAATCCTATTTGTATTTCATTCCAATAATTTATAATTCATAGTGGACCTTCTCTCAAAATAAATAAATAAATAAATAAATAAAATAAATAAATAAAATCATCATAGTGGCCGTTTTGACTCAACTACTGAAATTTGGAAGAAGATTTTATAGATTTGTTTAGTGTATCTCGTTAGGGATTTTTATTGATAAGTTCAATTTAGAAGTGTTTTAACCCAAGAAATCCATGAATGAATTTTTTAACCCATTTAGTCCGTATAGTTTTATTCCATAAAGTCCATTTTCTTGATTTACACTATTTTCTTGGACACTTATGCCCTTATATTTAATTTTGATACTTTATAAATATTTTTTCAATGATTAGCAATTTAATGATGTGAACATTCATATTTTAAAATTCACATTTATAGGAATGTAAATTGGCCCGTGGGCGGCCCGAAACCCGCCCGCGAGCCAGGGCGGGCCCAGCCCGTTGACAATGTGAATATTCACATTGACATGTTAAAATTCACATTAATAGGAGTGTAAAATTGGCCCCCGTCCTGTGGCAGCGCGAAACCCGTCCGCGGCCCATGAGAGGCCTGGGCGCGGGCCCGGTCCGGCCCGTTGACAATGTGAATATTCACATTGATATGTTAACATTCACATTGATAAGAGTATAAAATTAGGCCACGGCCCATGGGCGGCCAAAAGCCCGCCCGCAGCCCGGGGCGGGCCCGACCCGGCCTATTGACAATGTGAATATTCACATTGACATGTTAACATTCACATTGATAGGAGTGTAAAATTAGCCCGCGCCTCGTAGCTGCCCGAAACCCACCCACGGCCTGTGGACGGGCCCGGCTCGGCCTGTTGACAATGTGAATGTTCACATTGACATGTTAACATTCACATTGATAAGAGTATAAAACTAGACAGCAGCCCAGGGCGGGCCCGACTCGGCCCGTTGACAATGTGAATATTCACATTGACATGTTAACATTCACATTAATAGGAGTGTAAAATTGGCCCTCGTCCCGTGGCAGAGCGAAACCCACCCGCGGCCCATGGCGCGGCCCGGGGCGGGCCCGGTTCGGCCCGTTGACAATGTGAATATTCACATTGACATGTTAACATTCACATTGATAAGAGTATAAAATTGGCCCGCAGCCCATGGACGGCCAAAAGCCCGCCCGTTGCCTGAGGCAGGCCCGGCCCGGCCTGTTGACAATGTGAATATTCACATTGACATGTTAACATTCACATTGATAAGAGTGTAAAATTGGCCCGCAGGCCGTGGGCGGCCCGAAGCCCGACCGCAACCCCAGGCTGGTTTGGCCCGACCCGTGACAATGCGAATATTCACATTGACATGTTAACATGCACATTGATAGGAGTGTAAAATTAGCCCGTGCCCCGTGGTTGCCCGAAACCCGTCCACGGCCCGTAGGCGGCCCGGGGCGGCCCCGGCCCGGCCTGTTGACAATGTGAATATTCACATTGACATGTTAACATTCACATTGATAAGAGTGTACAATTGGCCCGTGACCCGTGGGCAGCCCAAAGCCCGACCTCGGGCCAGGGCAGGCTCGGCCCGTTGGCAATATGAATATTCACATTGACATGTTAACATTCACATTGATAGGAGTGTAAAATTGGCCCCCAACCCGTGGGCGGCCCGAAGCCCGATCGCAGCCCGAAGCGGGCTTGGCCCGACCCGTGACAATGTGAATATTCACATTGACATGTTAACATTAACATTGATAGGAGTGTAAAACTTGTCTGCTGCCCGAAGCTCGCCCGCGGCCCAGGGTAGGCCCGGACCCAAACCCGGCCATCCCGGGCCGCCCCACGGGTTTTGGGCCGCCCATGGGATGCGAGTCAATTTTACACTCTTATCAATGTGAATGTTAACATGTCAATGTGAATATTCACATTGTTAACAGGCCGGGCAGGGCCCGCCTCGGGCCGCCCACGGGCCGTGGGCTTATTTTGGGCAGCCACGAGGCACGGGCTAATGTTACACTCTTATCAATGTGAATGTTAACATGTCAATGTGAATATTCACGTTGTCAACGGGCCGGGCCCGCGTCGGCCCGGGGCCGGGCTTCGGGCTGCCCACGGGTCACGGGCTAATTTTACACTCTTATCAATGTTAATGTTAATATGTCAATGTGAATATTTACATTGTCAACGAGTTGGGCCGGGCCCGTCCTGGGCAGCGGGTGGGTTTCGGGCCGCCCACGGGCCACGGGTCAATTTTACACTCCTATCAATGTGAATGTTAATATGTCAATGTGAATATTCATATTGTCAACGGGCCGGACCGGGCTCGCCCCGGGCCGCCCATGGGACGCGAGTCAATTTTACACTCTTATCAATGTGAATGTTAATATGTCAATGTGAATATTCACATTGTCAACAGGCCGGGTCAGGCCCGCCCCAGGTCGCCCACAGGCCGTGGGCTAGTTTCGGGCAGCCACGGGGCGCAGACTAATTTTATACTCTTATCAATGTGAATGTTAACATGTCAATGTGAATATTTGCATTATCAACGGGTTGGGCCGTACCTGCCCAAGGCAGCCCACGAGCCGTAGGCGGGTTTCGGGCCGACCACAGGCTGGGGGCTAATTTTACACTCCTATCAATGTGAATGTTAACATGTCAATGTGAATAGTCACATTGTTAACGGGCCGGGCCGAGACCGCCCCGACCCGGGCCCGGGTTTCGGGCTGCCCACGGGTCATGGGCCAATTTTACACTCTTGTCAATGTTAATGTTAATATTAATATGTCAATGTGAATATTCATATTGTGAACGGGCCGGCCCGGACCCGCCCCGGGCGACGGGCTGGTTTCGGGCCACCCACGGGCCGCAGGCCAATTTTACACTCCTATCAATGTGAATATTAACTTGTCAATGTGAATATTCATATTATCAATGGGCCGAGTCGGGCCTATTTTTTGGGCTTGTGGGCCGGCCCGGCCCGACTCGAATTTTTTCGGGCACCCACAAGGATCGACATGAGCCGGGCCCCTACACATTAACGATATAAACATTTATATTGACGGTGTGAACATTTACATTAAGGGTATTTTGGTAATTATGTCACCCATAGGACTTATTGAAACATAAGAAAATAATGTGAACTAAATGGAACATAAGTAGATGAAAATGGTATTTTGGTCTTCTTATCTCAAATTGGACCTAATGGAATAGTAAAAAAGAATATGAGTTCGATGGAATAAAGCTCTTAGAAAATGGATTTATCAAAAAAGCTCCCATCTCGTTATAAGTGAAAATTATACAAAATATTGTTACATAAAGTCTTAAAATTTTAAAAATAAATTATAAGTAACTCCAATAAGAATAACGCAAAACAGAGCCAGCCACATTCAAATAAGTTTTTAAATCAATTATTTTTTTTTTGTTATTTTGTTTCTTTAATAAATTTCTAATTTTTTTAAAGTTCTTCTAAATTAGAAGACTAAAAATTTGTAAGATCTTTAGTTTAAAAAAAAATAGTCAATCAATTTATTTTTTTATTTTTGTTTCAGTAACAGAATGTAAATTATAAATAAATTTCTTCAGATTTTCTTCAAATACATATTATCCTCTATAATTTAAAAAATTATAAATATCCCTTATAGAATGTTTTATTTTACAAAATTAACAGAAAAAGTAAAATTTCTAACTATTCTCTTTAATGACATTAAAATTATATGAATTGTTAATTGAAATATATTTAGAAAATTATTAAAAATAATTAATTAATTTAATAATTTATTAATAAAAATAATTATTTAGTATGTAATTACAAATTAAAGGATAGAATTACATAATAATTCTGTATGGTAAGCAAACATAAAACGTGTATTTATAGTTCATTTTAACGGGAAAAAAAACAAAAAGAGAGTTGTGCAGGGTTGATATATGCAGTGTGGAGTCGTATCCAGCGAAATTCAAAACAGTTTACAGGCGGAGGAGGCGCGATCAAGAAGAGAGTTGTGGAGGGTTGACATATACAGTGTGGAGTCGTATCCAGCGAAATTCAAAACAGTTTACAGGCGGAGGAGGCGCGATCAAGAAGAGAGTTGTGGAGGGTTTATACAGTGTGGTTTCGTGGTTATTGATTCCTGGTAGTCTCTTTTCTTGAATTGGTGTTTCGATTTAAATAATAAAAAACAAAAAATGGACGAAGCCGAGGTGGTGGTTAAGCCGAAGAAGAACGGTCAACTCTGCTCCCTCTGCAACCAAAGTAAGCCCGCCCTCAAAAGACCCAAAACCCTAGAACAGGTACACTCACTTCTCTTCCTTTCCTCAAAGTTTTACTCTTTAATATATATATATATATATATATGCATATTTGTATCTGTTGTGTAGGGTTAAAATTTGTGTCCTTAAAGATTTGTAGGGAATGTTTCTACACTGTGTTTGAGGATGAGATCCACAGTGTAATTGTGGAAAATCAGCTATTCAAGCCTGGGGAACGCATTGCTATTGGCGCTTCTGGTGGCAAAGGTTGGTTATTGCTTCTTCTTCCGAGTCGTTCCCTCTTTGATCTTTTATTATTCCAATACTTTTTGTTACTGATTCTAGATTTCCAAGTATTTCATGTATTTTTGAATTGCAATTTCTTATATATTTCTGCATCATGTTGACTAGAGAACTTATAGTCTTGTAGATTTGAAAAACTGAACTAGACATAGAAAATGACTAGAAGACTGTGCAATTGAAACTGTCAATACGGAGATCATGGACAATTGATTTTAATTTGTAGTGCAGCTATAATCATAACTGCTAGGCGAAGATAAATATTTGGGGAAAATAGTGGGGGTGTTTGGGAAGAAAAAAAATAGCCAAATTTAGGCTAAAAATCACAAAAAGACAAAATAGGCTAAAATAGCTAATAAGACAAAATATCACATCAAACCCATAATCATTTCACTTTTTCTCTCACAAACATCACATCTAACCACAAAAAAATCCAATCATCTTCCCAAACACAAAAATTTTAGCCTACTTAAAATAGCCAAAAACTAAAATAGTCTACTAAAATAGCCACTTCCCAAACGAGGCCAGTGTTGCTGTGTGGGTTTTTGGGAATCAAAATCGTGTGACAAAGTTGACACCGCCAAAGTTAGTTGTCTACTTAATATAATAGAATAGATATAATTATATAGATGTTTCTAGTTGAGAAAAAAACACTGCAGTTTCGATGTCGATGTAATTGAATAACAAACAGAGAGAAGCAAGTGTAGTTTCATTTGTTTCCTCACCCATTTCATGCATGAGAGATTAAAAAAATTATTTTAAGGGTAAACTACTAATAAGTCCTAATAGTTGGACTTAATTCCCATCAAGTCCTATTGAAAATAAGTTTTGGTAAAATTGTTGCTAAAAATAATTTTTTTGTGACAATTTTTTGTTTATGTCGTTAAAAATTGACAATTAGTGACTTTTTTTTGTCATGATTTTTATAAATTGTCGTTAAAACTTACAATTAGTGACTTTTTTTATGAAATTTTTTTTCCATAGATTAGACAATAAGTCCACTTATTGGGACCTACACGTAAGTACCCCTAAATTTAAATGCTATGTTGCCATCTTTCTGATGTGTGATTTTTGGAGAGAGAGTTTGTAGAAAGAGGTACCTTCCTGTGGGTTCTCACTGCAGGATCTGAGGTTATGCACTATTTTTTTTTTTTTTGGTTTTGTTTTTCGGTGTGTGCATGTGTTAGGTCATGCTGTTGCATTTTTAGTCACATCTCTATCTGACTGATTGCAGGCAAAAGCCATGAACACGATTGTTTCCCCCTCTCATTTCATATTGTTCTTCCCCTCTGTGCAGATTCCACAGTGCTTGCTTATGTGTTGTCAGAGCTGAATCGTCGGCATAATTATGGCGTAGATCTATTTCTCTTGTCAGTTGATGAAGGCATCACAGGGTATAGGGATGATTCACTTGAAACTGTCAAAAGAAATGAAGTCCAGGTGAGCAAATCTCCTGATTTTTTAGTTCAGCACAAGTTGGGTTGTTTTTGCTTATTCTGCTATTGGTTCATTAATTTATTTTCTTGAAGCACAGCATTTTGATTTTTCTTTTTGTCCTGCAATCTTTTCTTTACTGTTGTTGCTGACTCGTTAATTTCTGTTCTTGCTGTTCTAAGCACTTCTATTTTATTTTAGCTAATAAAATGGTTTTTAATCTTTTGCATCTTTTATTCTACGAGTCCTGTGTGCTTATGTGTGTCCTTTTTTCCTTTTTTCCTTTTTCAGTATGGACTACCACTAAAAGTGGTGTCTTACAAGGAACTGTACGGATGGACCATGGACGAAATAGTGAAGATTATTGGGTTAAAGAACAATTGCACATTTTGTGGTGTTTTCCGTCGCCAGGTAGAGCAGTTATGCATTTTCAAATTGATGAACTTAATTTCTCTTTTTTCCTGCCCTTGTTTCTGGATGCAGTAATCTGCACCTGGACTTAAGTGTTAAGGGATTGAAAATGGGTATTTGATCAAGCACTCCCATTTTTTTTATCCTTATTTCTAAATGTTTCATATTCTACCACTTCAAGCATTTAGGTGTTATCAGCAGTGAATCCAACTCAGGCTTCTTAAAAAAAAAAAAAATTAGCTTGCTTGATTTTTCAGTTTGCTATTTTCTTCATCTGATTTTTGTTGCAAGTGGACACTTCTTCTACCCCCGACCACATCTGGTGGCAACTTTCTCACCTTGATTTTTTGTAATGAAAAATGCATTGAGTTTGATTGTAATGATGGAATGCTTTCTCTGCAAGGCCCTTGATCGTGGTGCCGCATTGCTGAAAGTAGACAAGCTAGCTACTGGGCATAATGCAGATGATATTGCTGAAACAGTTCTTTTAAACATATTACGAGGTGATATTGCTAGGTAATATCTCATCTAAGGTTTCTTTTTCTTTAAGTTTTGTTTATTTGGTGAGCTGAGATTATGCTGTTCTGTTGTAGGTTGAGTCGATGCACATCTATAACCACTGGAGAAGATGGACCAATTCCAAGATGCAAGCCATTTAAGTATACCTATGAAAAGGAGATTGTTATATATCCTTTCCATTGGGTTGATGATTTGTGCCTAAAGTTGGCATTTTTATATTAATCTGATTTTTTATTGATTCCTTTTAGTTGCCAAACCTTAACCAGCTGTTCACGTATGCATATTTTAAGAGGCTGGACTACTTCTCCACTGAATGTAATTTTCAACCCCTTCTCATTTTTATTTTCTAGGAGGCCACATTTACTCACAGTTTCCTTCCCAAGCTCTCCCCAGGAAATGGAATTATCACGTCTAACACTACATGCTATATTTCTCTTTTCAAGTGTTGCTGTACATATTTTCCTTCATATGCCTTCTTCTGTGACTCCTCATACTGGCATTTGAGATATTTTATTTATTTTGGATGGTGATTTTTCCTTTATAATTTTCTTTGTTTTCCGTAATTGGTTCTTTGATGGGATGATGATTTTTTTTTTTGCTTCAATATTTTGTCATTATGTACCATGGCTGTACATTTTTTAATAATGTCCCTTGTTTGTATTGCTATATTTAAAATTTTGTCTGCTGCTGAAATTACAGGCATTTATTCCCCAAATGCTTATCGTGGCTTTGCACGTGAGTTCATCAAAGATTTAGAAAGGATCAGGTTATTATTTTGTAATTTTTTCAGCAGCCTGCTAAGATAAAAATATTGTTCTACTTTTATTTTTGGTTTAACATCTTGATGGTCCATTACTGCAGACCTAGAGCCATACTTGACATCATTAAATCAGGTGAGGATTTCAGGATCTCCACGTCTACAAAAATGCCAGAGCAGGGAATCTGTGAACGCTGTGGTTATATTTCTAGCCAGGCAAGTTTGTTTTGACTTGAACCTAGAACAGTCACGGATTTTGGTGAATAGATGGTTATTGTAGAATTCAACCAGCTCACAGGCTTATTATATACAATAATGAAACTGCATTTCAAACTTACACTTGATGGTTGGGCGATATTTGGTGGGACCTTATACTATTCAAGACCAAAATAATAACAATAATAATATGACTGATACCTTTATAGTTGTATCCATTTTTGACAAATATTTTCACTTTCTTTCGTAGCAAATAATAAAGTTTGAACCTTTTAACTTCCTGGTTTTGGGGAGGAAATGTATTAGTAATACTATATATTCATGACAAAGAAATGTTTGCTTGAAGATTTGCTTCTCTTTTTTATTTTTTATTTTTTACCAAATACCCTTCAATTTAATTGTCCAACTTGAGGTACCTTTTTTTCTTCAGTTCAGTGAGATTTAGAATGGATACTGTAGGTTGTACCCTTCACTTTATATTTGGGCATGTTTTCCCCATTTCATACTTTTCTTTTCTATTGACAAACTTCATGATTATTGAGTAATTCCCTTGAGACTGATTTATTGAGCAATTAGGATGGTTGAATGCTTTTGATATATAGCATTTCTTTATCCTATTTATGATTGCACTGGAAAGATTCTCCTTGTTCATAGTAGAGTATTCAGCCTTGATGAAATGAATCAATTGATGTCATTATGGTCAAGTGGAATCTGCTTTGCCAACATTATGGACATCCATTTAAATATTTTCAGGGCTCTTTCGTATGCCTAATTGTGCTAGAAAACCAGCAAGCTTGGTTCATCTCAGAAACATGTATGGTCCCCAGTGGCTTCCATGCTCGTAATTTTCTTTGTTGTGGAATAGCTCATGTTTAAAAGAGGATGTGGCAGTCTTATGATGTAGAGACTTGTCAGGAGATGAAGCCTATGGCTGATCATCCTTGCCTGTGACCTATTTATTCAGAGGCAATAATAATTGATGTCATTGTTATCATTGCAATTTTACTTACCTTGATATTTGATAAGATGGGATATTAAGATATGAGTGATAATCAGGCCTGAAAATGATTCAGAGCTTTTGATCCTCTCATTGTATTTATACTTGCTTGACTGCTGGTAAGTTAGAATTGTTTCTCATGAATTTATGTTTTACAAATGTTTTGCTTTCGTCAATTATTTTGATGGGAATGAAAGATTAGTTTGGACATCCATGGACTCTAGACACTCTGTAAAGGGCAATCTGAGTTGAGTTAGCGATGCATTTACCTGTATGCATGTCGACTGGATCATCAGAATACCCATTTTATATGTTGTTTTGTTGTGCAGAAATGGTGTAAAGCTTGTGTCTTGCTCGAGGGATTGAATCGTGGTTTGCCGAAGCTGGGCATTGGCCGAAGTAGAGGTCTCAACAATGATCGTAAAAAGGATATGAAACAAAGTAACGGAACTGAAAATATTGGGAGCAAACAATGTGGAACATTAGACTTCTGATGGATGTTGTTATGGATGACTTCTGCTTGGTGAACTTTAAGATGGTGGAGTACTCTCTGTACTTTGTAATTGTAGGCTCTTATGGTCCGAATCACAAATACATTAATTGGGTGTGAAAACTGAAAAGTGTAACTGTTTAATGTGCCTAGTTATCACTTGAAACATGTATTCTTCTATATTAATAACAAATTTCAGTTTCAATTTTTGTTCTATTAACCTGGCTGTGGATGCTGTTATGAGGCTACAGGTGAGTAATTCATACACATTTAGTTGTTTTAGTTGGAGGATGTAAGTTGCATTGTATGACAATGTTGGATAGTTTCTGTCCTAGTTTGTAACCTGTAATTGATCATTAATTAAAAAAATCCATTCATTGCATTGTTTATTTTTGTTGACAAGCCTCATGAAGAGGATCTAAATCCGAAGTATGACCCATGGCTCCACTTCCCAACTTTCACCAATAGAAGATTCTGGCTCTGCCTATGGTTGGCTTTCAAATCTTTTTATTTCTTACTGCATATGCCCATATGGTTAGGGCTTTATGTGGAATTTGTGTCCCTCATTTGCAGATGCACTGAACTCCTTAGTCTTAATTTCTTTGAAAGAGCAATTTGTGTCCCTCTTCTCCTTTTCTTGATGTTTTGTGTGTCCTTCATGTATTTCAAAAAGGATCTCATTTGTATCAAGCGATGTGTAGTTTGTTTCTCTACTATTCTTCTTTCTTTTTCACTTTGATTAGTAATTTACAATCTCCTTTGTACATTCAGACAGCTTCTGTTGTTGTACACTGCTGGTCATACGAAATATTATTTTATCCTTTGTTGTTGTGCTGATCATTTTCATGGAAATGGCAGGGCAGCACAAACTTGGAGGCCATTAAGATTATTAAGAATCCTGGAGGATCACTAAAGGATTCATTTTTAGATGAGGGGTGGGTATCTTAACTTGTGAAATTCATTTGATGTGATTTAGCTAGCATTGCTTTCATACCTAATATAGAGGGGGCCTTGCTTTTACCAACTTTTGGCTGATGAGTTCCTTCCTGTATGTTTATGCTTTCTTTGACATTTCTCAAACTCTGAGTCCTTGTATCATTCTTTTGACATGTCTACAACTACATAGACAGCTTTGCCCAAATCTCTTTTGGTTTCTGAGAAAAGCTAGTGATTATTTTGAATGTTAAAATTTGCATATTTTGAGGTTTCGGCACATAGAAACGTCTGCTCAACTCAGTCTCACTTTGGTTTTGTTGAGTTGGTTATCTTCTGCTGCGGCTACTAGTTAGTATGACTTTTATACCTCAAAAAGAAAATAAAAAAATCCAGATAGTATAATTTTCATCTAGAAAAATGTGAATATTAAGCATGCTCCCATTCCGAGGGCAGAAGGCTGAAACCCTGTGTGTATGTGCGCGTGTGTGTGTGGTGTCATGCACCAAAAATGAGTTTTATTTCAACATGACTGACAGGGTTCTGTGTTTGTGGAGGAATTGCCAAGTAGGTCCAGTATCCTCTCAAGCTTTGTGCCACCAAGTTCACTTTTTGTGAATACACAAGGGAAAAAAACAATTCCAGAGTTCAAATTACATTTGCCTTTCCTTCTCTTTTTGTTAGCAACCAAAAGAAGGTTCAGTTATCCTTTACTTCATCTTATTTTCTTCTATATGATATTTTGAGCTTGTTCTGCTTAATGTTTTCTAGTGTAATTGGTATTTTGTTCTCTGGCAAATTCATTCTAGACAAGAGAATAGGTATTGGACCGAAACACATTGAAAATGCGAAGATCTTGGTGGCAAATACTGCAATGGACGCAGATAAAGTAAAAATTTATGGTGCCTGTGTTCGCGTTGATTCAATGTCTAGGGTTGCTGAGATTGAAGGGGCTGAGAAGGAACAGATGAGGGAGAAGGTGCAAAAGATTATAGCTCTTGGGATAAACTGCTTTGTTAACCGACAGTTAATCTACAATTTTCTAGAGGAACTCTTTGCCGATGCAGGAATACTTGCAATTGAACATGCTGATTTCGATGGGATTGAGCACCTGGCACTAGTTACTGGTGGTGAGATTGCATCAACCTTTGCAAGCTCATTGAGGAAATTATGATTGGTGAGGACAAATTGATCCACTTTTCTGGCGTGGAAATGGGTCAGGCATGCACAATAGTATTGCGAGGTGCAAGGTAGGTACATTATTTGGCAGCTTTATGTAATTCTCTTTGGTTTTTCTTGTACTGTTGTGATCGTTTCACACTCTTGCCATCTCTTAACTTAAATCATAATATGAGAGAGTGCAATTTTGTGATCCTACTTGTGTTGTTAGTTACTTCGGTTTAAAGATTGAACTTCACAAACATATTTAAATGTTAACCAAACTAATTTCTCAGCTGACTGTCATTTCACTTTAACGATTGGGCATGTGGGAGCACTAGACTTGGGCTAAGATAACATGGGTTTTCTTGACAATGTATCTTTTGTTGCTTTTGGGGAATTTAGAATACCGGTGATTTATCACTGATGTCGGTGTTAGATTTTGATGTTTGTGTTTTTCACTAATTTTGGCTGTAATCACGTCCTTGATGAAGCTGAAAGGTCTCTGCATGATGCCTTGTGTGTGTTGTCTCAGACGGTAAATGACAGCAGGGTTTTGCTTGGTGGTGGATAGCCTGAGATGGTCATGGCAAAGGCAGTAGACGAACTGGCCCGGAAGACTCCTGGGAAGAAATCTCATGCTATGGAAGCTTTCTCACGGGCACTCGTAGCCATTCCAACAATCATTGCTGACAATGCTGGTTTGGACAGTGCTGAGTTGGTTGCCCAGTTCCGAGAAGAGCACCACAAGGAAGGAAGCAATGCAGGGCTTGATGTTATTTCTGGATCTGTAAGTAATACAGTTTAAATTATAGAATAGATGAATGCATTATGCATGTGTAATCTCTCATGCTTTAGCTTCTTGGCTAAGAAGCGCGAACAGTTCTGGAGAGGACTACTTATTCATTATGTCTTAATTAAAAAATCAAATTTATAATGTCGGTCACTTCATTGACACTTTTGAATACGTCTTATATGATAAACAACACTGATTCAGTACTCTAATTTGGTAGCACTAATGTTAGCTCTAATAAGTTGGCAGTGCAAAAAAAACAAAAAAACGAAGGCCAAACTATCACCAAAAATGTTTGATAGCTCTAAACCGAGAGCTCTAAAGGAGCTCTAATGAGTGGGGTCCACCATTGATGTGATGTTTTGATCGCTTTTTTTTTTTTTTTTTTCATTGTCACATAAGTAGAGCTCAATGTAGAGCACTCTATCATCATTCAATTATCACATCAATAGTGAGATTCACGGAATACCATGTCATTAGTGGTCAATTAATGGGTCTGAAACATTTTTCATATGATAAATTCCTTCATATCTTTGACGGGTGGGGGTGTCTGTCTGTTTGAGCTACATTTATCTTTTCCAGGCAGCTGTCATAAATTTCTGGCCATTTGGTGGCATGTGACATCGGGGGGTTAATTATTTTTGGAGGTAGGAGATATGGAGGAACTTGGGATATGCGAAGCATTCAAAGTGAAGCAGGCAGTGTTGTTGTCAGCCACGGACTGCTGAGATGATTCTGAGAGTGGATGACTTCATAACATGTGCCCCTCGGAGGAGAGAAGGTAGAATGTAAAGTCAATACGCACATCAGTAGGCCCCACTTTTTTGTTATTGGTTTTTATTTGGAATAAGACTAATGATGATGTAAAAGGATTTTATTTGATTCGTGGGAGATTTTTTGGATTTTTGTTTTTAATGGTGACAAAAATTAGGAATGCAACAATCTTTTTAATAGTTACGTGCAAAACATTATTGATAACTGTGGAGAATAGGTTTTTTGGGGTAAGAACTGTGAAAAATAGTTTGATAAACACGAGGTTTGGATGGAGGGAGGGATGGGAGAGGGACAATTTTGATGCATAGTATTATTAATAGGTCAGGAGAGAGAAGAGGAGGGGAAGAGTAACAGAGAGAGAGAAGGGGTGAGGATGATAATATTTTTAATAATTTTTTGTTTGTTTTTTGACTTTACATAATGAAAAATGCCTGAGGTCTTGAATTTGCCTTGAATTTTTTTTTTTTCTTTTCTTTTTGCAAGGGTAGTTTATGTATAGGGATGTGCTAAAGAACTAGACATTCTGCAAGTGAGTTAGGTTGAACTGATTGGATGATAAAATTGACTGATCAATTTTTTTAATTTTATTTTATTTTATTTTATCTGTTGGGCTGTGTTAGTTTGGTTTTTTTATTTTTATTTTTATTTTTTTTAAAGGTAGTCATGTGTAAAAGTGTACCAAAAAATTAGACATTCCGCACCAACTTATCGTACAAAATTATATGGAATTAACAAATTTTAACCAGCAGTCTAACTAATCAATCAATTAAGTAGGACTGGTTGAGTGATAAAATTGACTGATCAGTTATTAATTTCATATAATTTTATACGATGAGTTGGTACGGAATGTTTAATTTTTTGGGTATATCCCTACACATAACCATCCTAAATAAAACAAAATAAAACAAAAAAAGTAACCCACAAAACCCCCCCCTCCCAAAAAAAAAAAAAAAAATCGCATTCGAGGCAAATTCGAGGCCTCTAGCACTACTGTTACGTAATATACATATACATTGTAATATACATATATATTATATTATTAGCACACTTATTAACTCTCTAAATTTTATTTTTAATATAAAATTATATCTTATTTTTATCTTTTTGTTTTTAGCTAAAAATATTTAATATAAATTTAACTACAATGTTAAAAGTGTTTATTTTTATCACCTTTTCGTACCCTCTCTAAAGTTGGGTACGGAAGCCATGTACTACTGAACTGACCTGAGGGAAGGTGCCGACAAGAAAGCAGCAAGCCACTGATGAAAGGAAGATCCCGGTGTACCTTCGATAGAAATGAGAAAATTAGATAGTGCTAACAAAGCCATCACCTTTAGAAGAGAGAAGGTAGCAACCGATCCGGGTGAAAGGGCAAAGGATATAGATAGAGTGGAAGCCTTCACTAACCAGAAAGCATCTTTTTGCTTTTCTTTTTTCAAAATAGACCTTACATTAATATGCTCACCGTGCTACTAGCATATTTCTAAGGTGGTGCAGCTGGTACGTTAAGTAAAATCATACAAAAAGAAAAGACGGGATAGGCAGATGCATCGGATGGACGTTAAGGGGTTGATATTAGCTCTCAAGGACCAGAAGTTCTTGTTTCAGAAGGTGAATTCATCAAATTTGATCAACCATTAACGAGTAATCCTAATGTGGACAGATTTGGTTGGGGAGATGCAGAAATAGGTGGTAGACCCTGTAATAGGTATCACGTGGGTGCGCTAGAAGCTTCTATGCTACTGTTAGCAGATTTGGGCCTTTTTGGCGACTAGGTTAAAAGTCGGCTTTTTAATTTTTTTTGAGTCGCATTAGCTCCTTATTTTTTTTACACGTTTTTTTAGGGTAAATTACAAACATATCCCTTGAGATTTACTTAAATTAAAAATTATTCTATGTGGTTTTAGAAATTACATTATGCCTAGAAATTACATTATGTCCCTTAAGGTTTTTGATTTCATAACAAATAGATCATTTTATTAATAAATCATCAAGTTAATTAACAGTTTTTAATAATGTTAAAATTTTATTTCAATTAATGATTCAGATAATTTTATTATTGCATAGGTGAACAGTTAGAAATTTCACGCTTTCAATTAATTATGTTAAATAAAAAATTATGACAGGGAGGTATTTGTAATTTTTCAAACCATAGGGAGCAATTTGTATTTTAAGCAAACCTTAGGGGGTGTATTTGTAATTTATCTTTTTTTTAAAAAATAAAAAATTTAAAAATTAATTTTTAACTTACTTTTCAAAATAGGCCTAATTTGTATATTAACTCGAAACAAACTACCAATTGATTATAAATATTAATTATTATACCCCTATATTATAACTAAATAGTACAATAATGAAGGGAGATTGACCAATAAGTCATGTATTTTGGACTTGTAATCTATATAGTCCTATATTTTTTCTTGTGATTCATTTAGTCCTTTTAGATATGTAATGAATCATTTGCCCACCACATGGGAGTATTATATTTGGAAAAAGTACACTAAAGACTTTTTAATGTTTTTGGAGTGTCACATCATATCCGTCACGTTGGAGTGTTACATGTCACGTTTGAGTGTCACATGTCACGTTTAAGAAAAGTACACTAAAGAGTTTTTAATTTTTTTTACAGTGTTACTTCATACCTGTCGCGTTGTCACGTTTGAGAAAAGTACACTGAGTAGTTTTTGTTACAACCCAAACCCGCCTCTAAGAGTTTAGCATCGTAATCGGCTAATAATCTGTGATTACCAAAGGTCTGCTTAACAATAATAACAATTATACAATAGCAGAAGCCGACAGAAGCTTGTAAATATTAAACCATAATGTCCAAAGAACTGTGAGGACTTAAATGAACAAACAACTTCTATATATACATGTCGATACACACATAAGTCCAAGTCCATATCCAAACACATATATAAATACTTAAGTCCAAAACAAATCTAAGTACAAAATAAAAGACATGTTAGGGAATTAAATCCCAGAGCCAAAACAAATTGTAAAGAACACACTTGACTTCATAACATGTAAAAATGGTGAAATTAGTTCACCCAAAAAGCCTTAACAATAATGGTTCGGAACCTCGCAATGAGGCACAATAGTTGGCTTGACAATACAAGGGTTCGGGTCATCGCCACTAGCTTGATCCGGTGCTCGATCACCTGCATATATATATAGTAAACAGTGAGTTAGAGCCCAGTGAATAACAGTTGTGTAAAGAGGTTAAGAATGATATCCTTACAGTATTTGAAACAATTAATTATTAATAAAACATGTTCAATCAATATCTTTTACTCAATCAATCGTTCAACCGTTCAATTTAATCAATCGTATTCGTACAGGTCATACGTGATACATCCAATAGCAACAATACAATAGGTCTTAAAGACCGAACAATCAATTGATGGCCATTAAACAATAGACAATAGTTTCAATAATTAGAACTGACAGAAATCTCTGTAACAATAGCAATAATAATATCAATAACAATAGCAATATGCTAAGGATATTACGAATATAGTTTAGAAAATAGGATTATCATTCAATCGATAAAAAGTATCATTTCAGAAAACAATATAATTCATCAATCAGAAAATAAATACGATTGAACATATCTTTATAACAGTGTTACTCACATGGGCTCCTGAAAAATGCATGCTAATTGTTCGACGTCCGACTTAAACAAATAAGTCAAGCACAACACGATTACAATTACACTCTTACAATCTATTTAATTCGGTTACTTGTTTGTTTTTCGGTTTCTCTCATTTGATTCTAATTTTTATTCAATTATTCCTATATTTTCTTCTTTCCATTCATCTTAAATATGGATGACTAGTATTAGGAATTAATTAGATTATTAATCTCCAATTAAAATATGTTTAGCTATGTATTACCCAAACTAATTAAATATAAATAATCGAATCATATACAAACCCTTATGACGGTCACTAATTACACAATTAAACTTAAATTAGGATCATATATATTAATTACAATTGTTCAGTCATGTTTAAATTACTGAATCAAAAACTCATAAATTTGTAAATTTTGCAATTTCAACTCCATTTTCAAGCAAATCAAGGCTCAAATAATTAATCTTCACAGTTATTTTCATAATCTTTAAGCCTAACTCAATTTCAATTGAATTTAATTAATTCTCAATTAAGGCTTAATTTGACTATATCTAATTTTACGAACCTAAATCAGATTTTTAATTGAATTCTTGTAACGCCCTCAAAATAACAACATTAAACCCATCCGTATAGAGACATGCATTGATACATAAAAGTCAACATTCATCTATCCATCCGAGTATTTTATTACAAAAGTATTACATGGTTACAACAGAAGCAAATGCCTTACGGGCTTACAGTTTTCCAAGTTAACACTTGGTTACAAAAAAGGGTGCTAACTTAAATACACAATAAGTCCTAGGCTCAAATCTATATGTAATACCATCAAAAAAAAAATAAGGCAACAAAAGTATGTCTGCCTCTAGCCTCCCAAGCTATGTCCTCAGAAGTGGCATGCTACCTGTACCTGAAAATGATGTTCCCATATAGGGTGAGCCACAACCCAGTAGAAATATACTAAACCAACTATGAACAATGCCTAAACGATTAGCAACTGATAGATGGTCAATACTTACACTTCCGTTTTCATCTTATTACAATTCCATGACAGTCGAGTCTATGTTACAATTCACTTTCCATTTCTTATTCAACTTTGAGTTTGAAAACAAGGCTAGTACTCTGGCCAAAACATTTGATGGGATTATAGTTCATCACTAGAACACTTTCAAAATTCAAGGTGGATACACATTATGGTGTTGTATCAATAACACATAAATTGCTTCCATACTGCGCAAATAGTGATGATATACATTTTAGTGCTATATCAACTCAAACAAACTTTTCAATAGACAAGCATATGAGCTATATCACTACCACAACAGATAAGCATATGAGCTATATTAATACTTCAACAAATAAGCATATGAGCTATATTCAATACTACAACAGATAAGCATATGAGCTGTATCAACATTCCAATAGATAAGCATATGAGCTGTATCAACACTTCAATAGATAAGCATATGAGCTGTATCCCTTACTACAATGGGTGAGCATATGAGCTGCATCCCTGGGTCCATCCCCCATCTTCCCTTAACCATTAACCGGTTTAGAGGTACATCCCTCATCTTCCCCTAAACCGTGGAGTACATCCCTCATCTCCTCCCATACACAAGTAATGCATATAAACACAGAATCACATATGCAATCAATCAATACATAAAATTAATGTATTCTATCAACCGTCTATACATAATGCATATAAACACATTGGTCACATGCACAATCCACAGATACATAAAGTTAATGTATTCTATCAACCGTCATACTCTATGACACATCCAATTGATTAGTTTTAGTTTGCCTAATCATCATGCATTGTCTGCAACAATCAACACTACCCTCCACCGGTAGCCCAAAGCAATTATTTCTAAGCAGGAAATAAATGCACTAATAGATAATATATCAACATTCTCAAATCAACTTCTCGTTTTCTTCAATTAATTATATGCATTAATTAATTAAACCAATAAGGGCAAATTACCATGATTCACAAAACAACCCTAAGGTTTTATTTCCATCAATGTCCCAACATTAATCTCACTTCTCTATGCCTAACATACATATATGTTTATATATCTAAAACCCCAACTTTTGTAAAATTACACAAAGGCCCAAACTTTCTCAAAATTTACCCAACAACCCCCAACATATCAAAATGCAAAAATTCAAAGACAAAGCTCATAAGATGGAGTAGGTTATCCCTACCTCGAATGATGGGACACAACGAAAGAGATGAAGAAACGGAAATGCTCCAAATCCCGAAATTTTCAGATTAAAAGGTAGCCCTCGACGATCAACACAACTTTTGTAAAGGCCCAAGGTGAGAAAACAACTCCTACTAGATCAATCCTAAGAGAGAAGTTAGGGTTTTAGTGAGAGGAACTCTCAAAATAGCTTTTTGGAAAAGTAGGAGAGAGAAAGGATGTTGAAAAGTGAACAAAAAAGTCGGATCTCGGCTTTATATAAAAGTCGCCCCACTCGAGCGCCAAACTCCCCGCTCGAGCGTCACTTACAGATCCCCGCTCGAGCGCTCAATTCCCCGCTCGAGCGGAAGATGCACGTTCCCAGAACTTTTACAGACATGGTTCCCGCTCGAACGTCAAACTCCCCGCTCGAGCGTCAGACACAAGCTCCCGCTCGAGCGGCCAATCCCCCGCTCGAGCGTCTACCACTGCAGACGAAATACTGGATGGCTGATTTCCCCGCTCGAGCGCCAACACCTCCGCTCGAGCGGACAAGCAACAACAGAGTCCCGCTCGAGCGTCAAAAACGCTACTCGAGCGGAGAGACAAAAAAAACTGAGTAAAGATTTTACGTTTTAAACACAACCAACTTATTCCCAACTTGCCCAACACAACCCAAAGCTCGAACACAAGGAGTAAGGGATAGAAAGAGGATAAGACAATAGCATCCTTACGAAACCGAATCCGGATTACAGTTAAGCACAAAAAGGAAAACCGGGATCGCTATAATTCTTATAAGGTTCTAAATATCAAATTAAACTCATTCTTTCATGCAAAATAAATCAAACTCTTGAATTCAAATATAATCCCATAACTTTACATTCTTGAGTTCAAATCCTTTATTTAAACTTTAGTTACATGAAATCTCCATTTTCATGAACCCAAGCTTAATTCATGTTTAATCACTTCTCAAACTCCATGAATCATGTTTGAAAATAAGTTTAGAATCACTATTCTCTTGAAAATATGTCATGCATGTAAGGATTATGAGTTAAATTGATCAATTCTTCAATTTTTTAACATGCATGCCCTAAGTTCTCAATTACATGAGCAAATCTCCCATTTAAGGACAAATTCAATTCATTTAAACTTATATCTTGGAAGATTTTGGAATGATTTCTTACCTTAATTGATGCTTCAAGACCAAACTTTCAGTTTTTCATAAGGTTCCTCTTCTTCTTCTAATCTTTGTTGAACTCTCAAATGTTTACTCTCGTTTTCTCTATCTACGTGTATTGCACAAGAAGCCCTACAAGTTCTCTACTTTAGTCCATTGATGAGTGGGATTTATTTATTGTTCATTTCCTTCTTCTTCTTTTTTTGATATATATATATATATATATATATCATCTTATTCTTCAAAGTTAACTTAAGCTAATAAATCACATTAATTAATGTAAATCAAATTCAGTCACTTAAATTAATTCTCATCATCTTATGATATGAATTACACTAAATTAAGATATACTAAGGTGAATTAAACTCTAATTCCTATCCAATGTCCTAATTCTTACTTGTTAAATTTAACGAATCAGACATGTTTAATTTCTATTCTCACTTATTTGTTCAATCAAGCAAGTCAATAAATTTTCAAGACAATCAATAGCACTTAATCATATAAACACTTAATTAACAATAAACATATATTCAATTTAAATTAATTTTAACTAAGGAGGTGGTTATCACATTTTTTTTTTTTTTGAAATGTTACATCATACTTGTCACGTTGCTACATTTGAAAAAAGCACACTAATGAGTTTTATTTTTTTTTTGAGTAAAAGTTTTGGAGTGCCACATCATACCTACCACGTTGTCACATTTACGAAAAGTGCACTAAAGAGTTTTTAATTTTTTTGCAGTTTCACATCGTTAGAGTGTCATATTAATACCTGCAACATTGAAATATCACATCATATCTGTCACATTAATAAAGGGTATAGCTGTTCACCAAAACACTACCAAAATAAAAAAAAAAAGGACCGCATGGAAAGAAACTCTCCACTAATAGGACTTAACAAATCAATAAAAAAAAACTTGGAACTAATTGAATTACGTGTTTGTGAGATAAGATTTATTGATAAATATCCTAATAATGAAATGCTAACAAGTGCCGTGAAATACTTGTTAGCATTAAAAATTTGAGAAAATTATAATTTAATATATTATTTAAAAAATAATTACATATTTATTAAAAAAATTATGGTTGTCATATTAATTAAATTAACTGTATTTAATAGCTTTTATTTTTAATATATTGTTTATAATTTAACAATTTTAAAATTCATTAAATAAAAAAATTATTTATTTATTAAAGCATGACCCTTTTATGGCATTTTATTGTGCTATAAGAACATCTCCATCAACCTACTTAAGAGCATCTCCAACGGTTCACCAAAAATTTCATTAAATTTAAGTAAAAAAAAAGACCAATTCCTCAATTTGATATTAGTCGCTCCAACAGTTTTCATCAAAACACACTGGACGTCTAGGGGGACGACCGGCTGGTCGACCGGAAAAAGGCAAACGAATTTTGTTTTTCCCACACTCAGAAGTTGATGTGAACACCTAGACTGCGATGAGAGGCCGAACAATCGATGCACAAGAAGATCTCGTACGTAACAGAAGCCCATGTTGGATTCTTAACATTGCAATCAAAACACATCTAATTACCCCAACCCTCTAAAAAAAACAAATTCAGAATCTCAATTTAGACTTGGAAATACCAGATCTGAATTAAATCTCGCAATTACAACCAAATTCACCTAAAAAAATAATGGAAGCCCAGAGACACACACAGAGAAAGAGACCTTGTCGTCGGACTTGGCTTTGAGCTTTCTGAAAAAAACGTTCTTGTCGGTGAAGCGCTCAATGGATGCCATGATAGAGAGAGAGAGAGAGAGAGCAACGGGCTTCTAAGGGAAATGTAAAACCCCAAAGTAATAATAATTCCTTTACAAAGAGGACTTGCCTTCGGAGTGTAACACTGAGTCAAGATCTCGCATTTTCACTCATTTGCGTCCAAGTTCTGAACTTTCTCCAAAATCATCACTACTTTGCTTTTCTCCCATTATTAACAACTATCAAAACCAAAGCTCCGAAAACATTTATTTAAAATAATCAAGAAAAGAAACCAATGATTCAAACCTTCAATTCAGATCTATATTGAATAAAAAAAAAAAAGGTTGATTATTTTCAGATTTGTAGTTGAATGCATTAGCAAAACAATCCACTCTTAGTACTTTTTCCTCACATTTTCAAGCTTGGGGGGTCATTCGGGAGGTCGACCTCCGCAAAATCTTCACAAAATTTTGCTTGAGGTGGTCATCTGAAAGGACATCCGGGGGACATACGGGGGGTCATTCAGTGGTGAAAATACAACGGTAATGAACAGTATTTTGCTGAATGGCACACATCCTCAATTTGGTGAAAAATTTGGGCCATTCTCAATTTGATATCGTTTTGGTATAACCGTTGGAGACAAAAAAAGCTTTCCTTTTTCACCAAATTCAAATTTGGTGATGAATTTGATAAACCGTTGGATATGGTCTAAACTATCAATTTCACCAAAATTGCTAGCCAAACTATTCAAAATCTCTCCAACAGACTAGTAAAAAACTAGTCAAAATCGGGAGCTCGTTCGAGAATTAGTAATTTTTTGAATTTTTATTAAAAGACATGTAATGAATAATAACTAACTGCTTCAATTGAGAGCTCGTTTGAGAATAAACTACTTAAAGCACTATTTGGCATAAAATTAAATAGGTGTACTTATTTAGATCACATTACTTATCTATTTTTCTGTACATCTTTTTATAAAAAGTCAGAAAGTATATTAATTTATATCATCCCAAACAACCTCTTAGTAAATTTTTGAATTTTTACTAAAACACATACGTAGAGAGTTTTTGCTAACTATATTGGCTTCGTTTGGGAAGCAGAGTTGGGATTATTTTAGTTACAAAAAGACAATAAGATTTTTAGCCTAATAAGACAAAATATCACATTCAACCCATAATTATTATATTCTTTCTATCATAAAAAAGTAAAAAGTCATTCCCAAATGAGATTTTTTAACTCCAAGCTAAAATAATAAAAAAGTCAAAAAGTCAATACACTTTCCAAAAGAACCCATTGCCTTTTTAGGATTGTTTTGGGTATAAACATATAATTTGACTTTTTTACTTATTATAGAAAGACGTACGGAAAAAATAAAAAGATAATATAATAAACTAATAAATTGAGTTTTTTAGTTTATCTAAATAGACCTTAATGTTGCCAAATAGCACATGAGTCACCATTTTACTTCCTTTTTCTTTCATTTTATCTCACAACTACATTAAATGAATATATTTTTTTAAATATAATTAAACTAAACAAAGTTGTTAGTGTATATTAAAAAAAAAAAAATTGATTAGATATTAGTAATAGAGATGCTTTGAAAATATTGGCTAGCAAGAGCGAAAATTTTACGACAAATTATTAATGAATGATCAAAAAGTTATTACAGATTCATGAAAAAATCATAATTTATAATTGTTAATATTTATAAAATGGATAAGGACACACGTTAAAAATGTAATTAATGAGTTTAAACTACCTCCATTTATATGAAAAATGTAAAATACAAATAAAAATAAATATGATAATTTTTAAAAACTAGATATATTTCAACATGGACAAAAATGCCCTCACTTTTAGAATATTGAAATTCACCTATTTATAAAAATATAAAAAATAAATTAGTATTATCCTCTTGAATAAAAAATAAAAAAAATTAAAACATTATAAATAAAAAATGGATTTATAAATCACATAAAATAATAGTACTTTTTTTTATTTAGAAGCTCATTTAAGGTGAAACAATTTCTTCAAATGAATTAATGAATTTCATTTACAATTAGATATTCATCCATTAATGCTATATTAGAAACCCCCCCTCCCCCCCCTCCCAAAAGAAAAAAACAATTCATTGATGTTATAATATTACAACAAAAAATAAAAATAAAATGTATTTCAATTTATTTCAAATAATAATAAACTAAATAAATAAAAATGTTTTATTTAGAATTGTATAATCATTGTATATGTTACAAATTTATATATATATATATATATATATATATAACTATATAAAATAAAATAATAGAAAGAAAATTAGTGGGTGAAATTGAATAAAATACAAATAGGGTATTTTGGTCTTTATATAATAAAGAAAAATTCTTTAGTAATAAGTGTTGCTATTAACACTTTATCAATTATTTTGGACTCCCAATTTTTTAGCTTTTTTATTTTATTTTTTATTATAATAATAATCTCAAATGAAATTACTAAAATGGATATCCCATCTCATAATTGAGTCTACACACCTATTACATCATGAGTTAAGGTTTATGAAAGCACCCACCTCCATTATTACCCATACATCTTTTTCAAATCTGACCTTTAAAACTTACCTACGCTCAAAATCTGGAAAATTCTTTGGCGGCAATATTTCAGTGGTAATGGTGATAACCATTTAATTGCCTACACTTTTCTAACAATGACAATAAGTGGAAATTTTTTCGGCAACCACAACTTCATAAGACGAGAGTAGTATAACAATAAAAGTTCAGAGAAAGTTCATAACTTTGATGGTGTTCTTGGCTCAAATGAGGTTGACTTTGTAAGGATAAGTTTCTTGAAAAAAATGATAAAAATAATAAAATATGTTCGTCATTTTTTCAGGACTAAATTTTGAAACATCTGACTGAAATTCGGGAACACAAAACCGAACATTGTTTATTTGTTCAGGAAGAGGTAACTGAACATTTTTTATTTGTTCAGGAACAGATAACTGAACATTATTAATGAACATTTTTCAAACTTTAAAATCACAAAACTCAAGTAAGATAATGAACAAGAATTGAAATTGTCAGAGAATTCAAAGAAATCCACCTAGAGATTACAAATCTAAACTCGTGGAGATCACATAACCTACAAAAAGAGAATTTTGAATCAATAACAAAAAAAATCTTACATTTAGCTTCTCAGGTCATGAACAAGTATATGGAGATAAATTAGTATTCACCTTCATGGGTTTTGTTAAGATTTTTGAGAGAGAGACTTTTTGAGGTGTGGACGTGTATATTCAATTGAATGGGTAAAATATTTTTACAATGATAATTTTGACATTATTTGAGAAAATGAATCTTTTTTCTAAAGCTTTAAAATTTATAAGTAAGGATTCAAAAAAAATAAAAGATCCAAAATAATTAATAGAGTGCTACACTCTTAATAATTGCTTTAACAACCTTTATTACTTTCTATACAAATAGAAATAATTACACTTATTTAATACATTTCTTAAAGAGTAGTGCTATTTACACCTACCTTTTTATTTAGGACCCCTATCTTTCATATTTTTTTAAATTTCAATTTTATCCAAACATGAAATTCCAAATTTACCCTCATTCCTTCCAACCCTAATTTTCAAACCCTAGATCACCACTGATTGCAACATTCTTCCTTCGGCTACCTTCAACCCCTCTGATGAACCACCGCTGTCGCTATTCCTCTACCGTCGCCATTGTTACCTTTCTAATCGGTATCAACCATAACCACCAATACCAAAAAAAAAAAAAAAAAATAGAAAGAAGAGAAACAGCGCCGTCACTACCTTTTTGGGAAAAAAATTCAACTTTACTGCAATTCAATCTTTTCCACAAATTGGGTTTTGAAGAAAATCACCACAAGGGTTTTGAAGAAAACCACCACAATGTTTTGCCTCAGCCTCTAATTGATGATGCCAAAGAGAATAATGTGGCGGTGGACGGTGGTGGAGATCAGATTGTTGGGAAGAAGAAGAAGACGAATGAGGAAGAGAAAGAAGACGGAGGGAGGGAGGGAGAGAGGGAGGGCGCGGGGCTCGCCGGAGTAACAGTGCCAGAGGTAGAAGGGAGAAGAAGAGTTGGGGTTTAAAGAAGGGAATATATTTGGTATTAAGGTGGGTGGTCAAAGAGAAAATAATAGGATTTTAATTATGTAAGTAGGGTCCAAAGAAGTAGGGGTCGAATGTAAATAAGCAGGGACATTTAGCAACTTTCTTTTTAAATGGTCTCAGTTAATTAATATATTAATTAGTGTATTAATATTAATTATAATAATATTATTAATTTTATTCATTAAATAAATTATAAATATTAATTTTTTTCAAAATTATGTTATATTATCAATTAATACACTAATTAATACAAATAACATTATTTATTATTAAAAACTTGTAAAATTTATCGCTTATTTATAAATTTTATAAAAAAATTATACTGAATTAAAAAAATTTTAACATTTTTTTGGATACACTAGTCGGTGAACTACTAATTTTTTTAAAAAATGAATAATTTATTAGACTTTTTTATCCCAACCAAACGTAGCGTAATTCTCTGTGTGTAGGGTGGGGCCCGCTAGGCGGCGGAGCGGATAGAGCTGGTGATGATTATAAAAACACCTCGATGATGGGAGTTGAACACAAATTTCTGGGATTTCGAAACGATCCGATTGGCGACGAAGAACCATCATCGATATTCTTCTTCTTATTATTAGGTACGTATAATCATCATATCATATTCTCTTACTAGGATTTTACGGTTGCAATAATCAATCTATTCTCAAATTTCAATACTATCAATTGCTTGTTATTCTTCCCAGAACTCGAGAAAAGGATTTCTGTAATCTATCAATGGCCGACTCTTCTTCATTGATTGATCCTGAGCTTGTAATTTCTCACAAGTTCCCTGAGGTATTCACTTGAATTTTGAAATTTGGGATCATATAGTGCGGTACAGTTAAAATTATGTATTCATGTATGAAATCGATCAAAATGAACTTCATATTACCGAATCTAGATCTAAACAACAACGAAAATCAGTTCAATTCAACTTCTAAGTCAATACAATTGAGTTCATTAGAGACACTAAATATATATAGAAATTCGATCAATCATAATTTGGATCTTTTCCTTGTATATGTTTTGATATAATTTGGGTTTCAAAATTGTAGACAGAGAACAAGGAGAGATGACTCTTCATCTTGGTAATCTGGTTCCAATAGAGAGTGAGAGAGTGATTGTTATCTTTACAAACAAATTCACACACACACACATATTTACATATAAAGACAAAACTTGGAATGGGAATACTCCAAGTGTGTTCATATGGTAAAAAACTGTAAGGATTGAAATGTTGACGGAATATAGTATAGATGTGGTTCACACCAAATTAGGGTGTTCACATTATATAATATAGTATAGATGTCTGGAATCTTGTCTCTGCACATTTTTTTTGGAGTTTTGAAAAGAGTGATTTATTTCATAATTGTACCTCATTGAATATGGGCAAATTATGGTATGGCCTCCAGATCTTTGTAAGGAATGAAGGTTTTGTGCATAATGCATATTTAAAATAAAAAAAAATAAAATTATGCTCTTTGTTAATAGACTGTTTGTGAAACAAACTCTGGTAATCTGTCATTTCTTGGTTTTACATGCTTATAAGGTTGACTATGTATTGCACCATTTCTGTGGTTTTGTGCATAATGCAAATTAAAAATAAAAAATAAAAAAATGAAAGCACTGTGCTCTATGTCAATAGACCTGCTTGTGAAACACACATTGGTTATCTGTGTCCTTCCTTGGTTATGTATTGCACATTTTCTGAGACTGGTTGTAATTTATTTCCTTCTATGGTGCTGGATATTTGGGATGGATCGCAGACGACGTACACTTATACTGAAAGGTAAGAGCCCTAAACATATTGGCCTTTTGCAATATATATTCCTGCATTGAACTACTTATAAAAACACAATTGTATTCTCTTCCGTTTATTATAGTTGTTATTTGTTAGTATTTAGTAGTACTTGGTTTTTTTGTTGGTAAAAAGCCAGTTTTTTGGCTTTTTGGCTTTTTTGGGTCACACAATTTCTTTACTTTTTTTACACAAAAAAGCCAAAAAGTCACAAAAAAGTCAAAAAGCCAGCTTTTTACCAACCTCCAAAACACCACATAGTTATCATTATATTTATTAGTTTATCTTTTGCTCCAGGCAAGTAAAATGATGTTTCTGTTTTATTAATAGAGATGCAGCACTCTATGCTCTTGGTGTTGGAGCATGTGGAAGGGATGCCTTGGATAAATATGAGCTCAAATATGTTTACCATGAAGATGGCCAGCAATCCATCCAGGTACTAGAAAATGGAAGTATTTCAGTTTACATGTACCGTATTTTTTAAAGACAAATATAATATTTATTATTTGAGCTACTTTGTCTTTCTCTTTTCTGCTTTTTTCAGCATTCTCAAAATTTAAATAGAATCCGCTCAAGTCAGCTCCATGGCTTGGACATTTTTAGTAATCTAGTTTATCCCAAATGTTTGTGATTCACTTTCTTTTTGGTAATGCCTGTGGATTTTATGTAAACTTCTTAAGTTGTTTTCCTTTTGATGGTCTGCATATTCTTATGGCTTGCCATGCTACTTGAATCTGGAACAGGGTAATGCCGTTGTGAATCTTGTTTTGATGGAATTGACTGCAATAGTGAAAACTCTCTCTCTCTCTCTCTCTCATGTCAAAATTTGCACTTTGTAGGTCCTGCCAACTTTTGGTGTTTTATTTGCTGTTGGATTTCTTTCACATCTTTCTCATGTACCAGGGTTGCAGTAAGTGTTTAATATTTATGAATCTGAAAATTGAGAGAAATTTTCTTTTTCACCTTTTTATACATGAAAGCTAGCTTCTAGACCTTTTTATACGCTATATGCTTTAAGTAGCAAATGCTGGGTCTTAGATTATGCTCTCCATGTCTTTATGCTATATGTTTGCCTTGTCAAATTGAACACTAATTGAAATTCTGTTTGTTACTGTCTCCAGACACGACCCGCGTCTTTTATTACATGGACAGCAATACATAGAAATCTACAAGCCATTTCCTTCTAGTGGTTGTGTAAGGATCTTGACCAGAAGCTCCAGTTTGTAGTCTGATGAATGCCTGAAATCCTTCTAGTTTTTGCATATTCTGTGGTTTTGTGCTAATGTCAATGAGTCTAATTGGAAAGGGCTATAATGTTGGTCTACCAACGTTAGAAATTGTTGAAAGCTTTGATCTGATTTATCAAGGAGAGAATCTGGTTGTAAAATAAATTGATAGAGAGAGAATAAAATTGTATGTATTATTGATTGATATGTTTATATACCTGTCTATTACAAATGGTTCCTTATATAGATGTAGGTGTAGTGGAGTAGGTGGTGGTAGGTGAGGAGTAGGTGAGTGTAGTATGTGAGTGTGTGGTAGGTGATGGTAAGTGTGTGGTAGGTGATGGTAAATTTTAACAGCCCCCGCAAACTCAAGGGGATAGGAACTAACCAACTTGAGTTTGGAGAGAGTAACAAAACAAGAAAATACATAAAAATAAAAGAGGATAGGTGACACTGTATGGTCGTGTCAGACCATTGGTGAAGACACTGGATGGTGGTGTCATAACGTTGTAGAGGACACGGTATGGGGGTGTCATAACGTTGTAGAGGACATTGTATGGGGGTGTCATAACGTTGTAGAGGACACTGTATGGTGGTGTCAGACCGATGTAGAAGACAGTTTATGGGGTCATGTCGGACCGTTGTAGCAGACACTGTGTGGTCGTGTCAGACCGATGTAGAAGACAGTTTATGGGGTCATGTCGGACCGATGTAGAAGACAGTTTACGGGGTCATGTCGGACCGTTGTAACAGACACTGTTGTGACAGTTGTTGTGACAGTTTACGGAGTCTTGCTGGACCCTTGTAGAAACTAACCGGAATCAATGTCGGGACAGTTTACAGAGTCTTGTCGGACCCTTGTAGAAACTAACCGGATTCAATGTCGGGACAGTTTACAGAGTTTTGTCGGACCCATGAAGGAGCTAACCGGAATCAATGTCGGGACAGTTTACAGAGTCTTGTCGGACCCTTAAAAAGTCGCACTCTCAAAAGGTGTGCCCAATCCATAAAAAGGCGTGCCATCAAAAGGCGCGCCCACTTCATCAAAAGACGTGCCCGACAGAAAGCGTCGAGCCATCAAAAGGGGCGCCTGACACGCGGCGATGCACGTGATTGACAGAGCGCGTGTCTGCCTCGTCGTCTCTGTCTTTATAAACCAAAGCGAAGTCTGAGGTTTGGAAGCATAACAAACCAGTTGAAACCTCTTCGTTCTCTGTAACATTCTGTAACCAACCCTTCTCTGAAACACTCAGCAACCCAAAAACATGGCTTCTTCTTCCCGTTTAGCTACCCAGAACATAGCCTCTTCTTCCCGTGGTCTGCTCACTCTCTTTCCCGACCTCAACGAGTCAACAAGAGAGATAACTGGTGCGGTGGCCTGTGAACCTCAACCAAACACCTCTGGTTTTGCTCCGTTGAACTTTCCGATGCGGTCGGTGGAGCAAAAAATGGCAGTGCAAACGGATATTGAAGCTAATCAGTATACATTGAAGTCCTGTGTTGAAACTATGACTGCGGTCACAAACTTGTCGCACCGGCTACAGAGCAGGACAAATGAGGTGCAACAGTTAAACTCCCAACTGGCTCTGCTCCAGCGCATGTATAAGGATGCGCGAGCAGAGATAAGTGTGCTAAAGGCAGAAAACAAGGAGCTGAAGCGGAAGGCCTCCGTGATGTTCCGATTTGGAGGTCCACCGTATGCTGTAGTGGAAGAGCAGGGAGGAGGCAACTTGCTTGGTGGTCTAGGAAGCATGGAGGCTGGGCAGTCACGGGACAACCAAGAGAAAAGCAAGAAGAAGAGACCCACAGCAGAGTAGAGAAGAAAAAATCCCACTGTGGGTGCGGTTGTGTTGTTTTTGTTTGTTTGTTTTTTTTTTTTTTTTTTTTTTTTGTAAAATTGTGATCGGGGTTGATCCCTAAGATGAATAAAATATGAGTTGTTGTGCAAATTTGTAAATTGTTTTGGGTTTTTTTTTTTTTTTTTTTCGTTTTTTTGGATGATTGTGGTGTAAAATTGTGAATGTTTTTTTTTTTTTTTTTTTTTTTTGGGTCTTGTTTTGGTAATGGAAAAAGAAAGATAAAAGAAAATAAAGAAAGCGGAGATTTGAGGGAGTCGGTGAGTGGGGTGCAAAAAGGAAAGATTGGTTTTAAAAAAGAAAAAAATGAGGCATGGTAGGTATGGAAAAGATGTTGTTTTGGGTGGGGGAGATGATAGCCGCCAATGGAACTGCCATTTGATTTTATTATGAAATGGTAACGCTTCTCACACACTGGATTACCACTCCAACCGACGACTCGGCACTGATCGCAGTATACGGATCGAGATCTGGCCACGTCCTCCTCCACGACGTCGAGGCACACCACCGCCGGCGAAGTCTGGTCGGCTAGATCACCGACTCGGAACAGGATCTGCCACGTCAGCAGGTGGGAAAGAGAGAGGACGGTGGCTGAAGGGTAGCGTGTTTGGTCAGGAACGCCCTCACGCTGGTCCTGAAAGGTCCAACGTCGTCGTAGACAGCGTCGCCGGAGGAGGGGAAAGTGAGGAAGTCGTTGATATCGGCCGTGACTCGCCTCTTCATCCGCTTCAAAGGCCGTCCATTCAAGACCATGCTGTTTCTTCAGATCTAGGCGCGTGTTGGGTCAGATCTGGGCTGATCGAAGCTTTTCTCTTGTCGCCTTTGTCTCAGTGCTCGAGCACTGAGTTGACTCACACGTTCTGATCTTCGATTGTGCTCGGACGAATTCGTATCAGCTTTTGCGGATGGTTTGAGGAATTCTTGAGGTTTTGGTGCTGTTGAATCATGGGTAGTAGTGAGATAGATAAACCTGCAAAGGTGCCAAAGGAGGCGAAGGAGTCTAAGACGCCTACTACGCAAGAACAGTCTTCATCTACACCCACTGGCACAGCTGCTCCAGACTGGTCTGGTTTTCAGGCATATTCTCCTATGCCTCCACACGGGTTCTTGGCATCAATCCCTCAAGCCTTTTGCTATTCCTTCCCCTAATGGCATTGCTGAGGCTTCTGGGAACACGCCTGGTAAAACCTCAGGAGGATCTGCTAATGGAGTCTATTCCAAAAAGTGATGACAGTGGGAGTGAAGGTTCAAGTGAAGAAGAGTGAAGGTATGTGTAGAAAATTCTAGTGGACTAGGTTGAGGTCCGGCGGGCGGCTAAGGTGAGGTTGCCGCCCGCCGGGGAAGCGAAAATACTAGGTTCTAAATCTGCTCTGATACCATGTAAAATAAATTGATAGAGAGAGAATAAAATTGTATGTATTATTGATTGATATGTTTATATACCTGTCTATTACAAATGGTTCCTTATATAGATGTAGGTGTAGTGGAGTAGGTGGTGGTAGGTGAGGAGTAGGTGAGTGTAGTAGGTGAGTGTGTGGTAGGTGATGGCAAGTGTGTGGTAGGTGATGGTAAATTTTAACACTGGTGTACCTTCCTTTTATGCCCCTTGTCAGCATTGACTATTTCTTTATAGCAAGATGCCTCAGCTACTACACCTAACCATTTGAATATAAAGAATGAAATTAATTTAGAGGTTACAAAAGCAACATCCATATAAGACACATTGGAAGTAATGTTGAGTGTTTTTTTTTTTTTTTTTTTTTTTTGGGGGGGGGGGGGTCTTAATTTCTCTCAGCCAACTGTATATGTGCTGAATTGATTGTTATTTATTTTTCATTTTTTGTGACTTAATTACCTATATCTTAATTTGTTAGAATTTACCATAACCCACTCCACCTACCACCTCCACTAACACTCACTCCACCTACCACCTCCACTACCCCTTCACCTACTACCTTCTTCTCTTCTATATATGAATCATTGTAAACAGAATACAATACATATCTATCAATAATACAATCAATATCTATACAATTCTCTATTTCTCTTTATACATTAAATTTTTCTACATGGTATCAGAGCAGGTTTAGAACCTAGTATTTTCGCTTCCCCGGCGGGCGGCAACCTCACCTTAGCCGCCCGCCGGACCTCAACCTAGTCCGCCGGACCTCAACCTATTCCGCTGTCATCTCTATCAATACATATAGCTTCCAGTTCGCCGCCACCAGAGGCGACTTCTCTACATACAAAGATCAACCACCTTCTCAACCTTTTAGTTCTACTACTGTGACCCTCTCTATGATGGTTTTGGTGTCTCTGCAATGTGGGCTGTTCTTACTATTGTTGTTGTCTTTGACTTCTCTGTGGGTGCAACACTTGGAAGGGGTGTAAATAGGGGTTTTGCAACACTGCTTGCTGGTACTCTTGGCGTTGGAGCTCATCGAATTGCTAGTTTTTCTGGAGAAATATGTGAGCCCATACTACTTGGGCTTTTTCGTCTTCATACTAGCTGTAGTAGTGACATTCATAAGATTTTTTCCAGGAATGAAAGCAAGATACGATTATGGGCTGCTGATATTTATATTAACATTCTGTTTAATATCAGTATCTGGTTATAGAGATGATGAGGTGTTAGAGATGGCCCACAGGAGGCTATCCACCATACTCATCGGTGGTGCCAGCGCTGTGATTGTGTGTGTATGCATTTGTCCATATGTGGTGCTGGTGTTGTCAAGGGCTTCCAGCCATCTATCTATCAGGCAAATAATGGTGGGGCCAATTTTGTGGCACATGGTTAGAACCTTTTCAGAGGACTACAATGATTTGAATGTTGAGCCTTCGTTTGGAGAGACCAATCTCGACTTTGAAGGCAGAGAGAGGAGCACTAAGGAAAGCACACCCATTCTTCTTTTATTTATTTAATCACACTCACCAAGTTTGTTTCACTCTCATTATCACATCCATACACACCGGTATCATGTTGTCTTCAACTTTCTTTTATTTATCATTTTAAAATACACCATTATCATGTTGTTCCCCACCTTCTTTACTTTATATATATATATATATATATATATATCTCTTTTTATTATATTCTATTACTCAAACTCTCCTCCATTTGATTTTAAAATCACTTATTTTTTATTTATTTTTTTCAAATCACTTTTCCTCCTTTTTACATACCCCCACTTTATTTTTGAAACAATCACCCTGATATTTTTCATATAATCCATCTATACATATTTTTTTTATCTATTTTCTTTCTCCCTTGTTTTCTTTCATTTTATTTTTATTTTTTCAACACAACACTCCCAAAAAAAAAACAAAAAAAACATTTTACAAACTTGTCATTTCTTCATGCCGGAGATCAACCCCGATCAGCATTTTACACCAAAAAAAAAAAAAAAAAAAAAAAAAACACACACAAAACAACCACATCCACAGGCGGGATTTTGCTTCTCTACTCTGCTGCGGGTCGCTTTTTCTTGCCTCCGTCCTGGGCGGCCCTTGCTGGTGCTGCCTCTGTGTTTCCCGCACCCACTCCACTGGGCACGATCACTACTCCCTGCTCCTCCACTGCAGCATATGGCGGACCTCCAAATCGGAACATAACGGTGGCCTTCCGCTTCAGTTCCTTATTTTCCGCCTTTAGCACACTTATCTCTGCTCGCGCATCCTTATACATGCGTTGGAGCAGAGCCAGTTGGGCGTTTAACTGCTGCACCTCATTTGTCCTACTCTGCAGCCGGTGCGACAAGTTTGTGACCGCAGTCATGGTTTCCACACATGACTTCAAAGTATACTGATTCGCCTCAATATCTGATTGCGCTGCCATTCTTTGCTCCACAGACCGCATAGGAAAGGTCAACGGAGCAAACTCAGGGGCGTTTGGTTGAGGTTCAAGGGCAACCGCACCGGTTATCTCTCTTGTGGACTCGTTGAGGTCGGGAAAGAGAGTAAGCAGACCACGGGAAGAAGAGGCCATGTTTTGGGTAGCTGGACGGGAAGAAGAGGCCATGTTTTTGGGTTGCTAAGTGTTTCAGAGAAGCAGCGATTACCGATTGGTACTGTCAGACAGGGTTGGTTACAGAGTGTTTCAAGATTTGCAGCTCTTCGAGACAAGCTCTCTGAGAATGCAGAGGTTTCAACTGGTTTGTTATGCTTCCAAGCCTCAGCCTCCGCTTCGGTTTATAAAGACCCTGACGAAGAGGCCGACACGCGTTCTGTCGGTCACGTGCATCGCCGCGTGTCTGGCGCGCCTTTTGATGGCTCGCCGCTCGATGATTTCTGTCGGGCACATCTTTTGATAAAGTGGGCGCGCCTTTTGAGGGCGCGACTTTTGCGGGCTCGATATATATATCTACATGTATATCTTTTGGGCAGCCTATATACACACTCATACAGTCTTCTACAGCGGTCCGACATGACCCCATAAACTGTCTTCTATATGGGTCCGACAAGACTCTGTAAACTGTCCCGACATTGATTCCGGTTAGCTCCTTTATGGGTCCGACAAGACTCTGTAAACTGTCCCGACATTAATTCCGGTTAGCTCCTTCATGGGTCCGACAAGACTCTGTAAACTGTCCCGACATTGATTCCGGTTAGCTCCTGTATGGGTCCGACAAGACTCTGTAAACTGTCCCGACATTGATTCCGGTTAGTTTCTACAAGGGTCCAGCAAGACTCCGTAAACTGTCACAACAACTGTCACAACATTGTCTGCTACAACGGTCCGACATGACCCCATAAACTGTCTTCTACATCGGTCTGACACCGCCATCCAGTGTCCTCTACACCGTTATGACAACCCCATACAGTGTCCTCTACAACGTTATGACACCCCCATACAGTGTCCTCTACAACGTTATGACACCACCATCCAGTGTCTTCACCAATGGTCTGACACGACCATACAGTGTCACCTATCCTTTTTTATTTTTATGTATTTTCTTGTTTTGTTCCTCTCTTCAAACTCAAGTTGGTTAGTTTCTATCCTCCTTGAGTTTGCGGGGGGCTGTTAGAATTTACCATAACCCACTCCACCTACCACCTCCACTAACACTCACTCCACCTACCACCTCCACTACCCCTTCACCTACTACCTTCTTCTCTTCTATATATGAATCATTGTAAACAGAATACAATACATATCTATCAATAATACAATCAATATCTATACAATTCTCTATTTCTCTTTATACATTAAATTTTTCTACATAATTTTATTTGCTTCAATTGTGTTGGTGCAGATGCAAAATAAAGCAAGCATCTCCGGATTGCATGATAAAGGTTCGTTTAGAAGGTGAAATAGCAATATTTAACAATAAATATAATTCTTCATATCTTTTTACTGGAAGTTTCCAACCAAAAATAAGTAATTGGAAAAAAAAAAAAAAGGAAGGGAAAATAAAAATATGGCACCGTGCGTCATCCATGATGAGTTTCACAGCAGCAAAGAATGGTGGTTTTCTTTTGTTACACGCTTTCAAGCCATATTACCTTCTACAATTTGTGACGAAGATCTTGAATGAAGCAATTTGGAAATCCATGTTTTCAAAAAGTAGGATTTCCGCAATGCATCAATTTCAAAGTTTACCTCTTTTATGCTCAAATTTTAGGAAGTTAGTAATAAAGTATGATTTCATGCTTCTTGATATCTTTGAAGATAGAAGATCATGTTATTAGTAATGATGTAGGTTTTATATCATCATTATTATTTCTTTTCTTTTTTGCCCCCTCCTTGTGCAGGTAAAGCAGCAATTCTTGAGGTAGAAGTCATAAGTTATGAGAAAGAGTCCAGTGAACCAATCTGCTTGAACAGGTAAATTTTTGTTTTTGTAGTAGATGTAAAGATGTTTATTTGTAATTAACACGACAAGGACAATGCAATGCAGAATGACTGTCTATCTGAGGGGTGCTGGTGGCTTTTCAAAATCATCTCACCCATACTCCTATAGCAAGAATTCAGCAAGCCAGAATTTAGCTGCTAAAATTCCAAATAGGCAACCATTTGCAGTTTATGAGGAATGCACTCAACCATCTCAGGCATGTAGCATTTACGTTGTGCTGAAAATGATATTTGAAAATTACATTCTCTGTACTACATGTGCTTTATTGTAAATTGTAATTTTACACAAAGTCGTATGCACTAGATAGGTACCACACACATGAACGTGTTGCAAGTGCATGTATATGATTTTATCCCTTGGGATAAGCGAGGAGGAGGAAGAGAGAGATGGGAATGTGAGTTAGTTGTAAGGAGTTCTCATATATTCAAAATCGCTTGAAAGTGTTTCAAATATATATATATATTAAGGTCATTCGTGGAATGGCAAAGGAAGGATTGATCCAATATCCATCCCTCAAAAGTAGATGGGTGTTTTGCTTTCTATTATAGTATAGAAGATCATGACACTTGGATATGAGAGAGGGACAGAGATGAGGGGGAGGAGTGGGTGGACAGGCGGATGAGATTCATGATTGAGGCGGAAGGGGATGGTTGTCTGGATGCTCATTGAATTTCCTCTCTCAAGACAAGGCACGCTTAGACCAGTCTTAAAGAAAGAGGGGCCTTGACCAAGACCTATGATACCTCAATGGTTGTATCATACCTACCCCTGAGCCATTCTCACAAAATCGAAAAGAACACATCATATCTACCAATTTTCCACATATGATGTGCCTCTAATTTGAGTAGTCAAGGGGTTGAGCCACTTGTCCCTAGCTGAGATGGCCTTCCCTGGCTCACCACCCTATGTAAGGAGGTCTCCTATGCATGCAAAGAACACCTTACACTCTCCACGGTACACACAACTCCTAACTGCCACCCTTTCTCTCTCATCAGGCTGCCTTGGCTCTCTCCTCACCCACCTACATTGGTCTCCAACCATTTGCTGACCATCTTCCTAAAGGGTACCCCTCTACCAACTCTTCACCTTCCATTCAGAGTTGCATAACTGGGTTGGGGTCACCCCCCCTCACTCCTGCGGCCCAACCTGATTGGGTTTTACGCCCACTCCCCAAACCTGCTCCATTAGGGTCAGAGGGGAGTTTAGAAACCTGGCTTAACAAATCGAAGAGCTATATTAGCATTTTTAAAATTGCAGCACATTTTTTGAGGTCAAACAATTAAGGGATAATATTGGAAAAGTAATTATGGGAGTTCGGAGGTTTAGTGTGATTGCCTCAATAATCAATTGCATGTATGCCAAAATGAGCTTTTTCAAAGAGTCATTTTGAGATGGAAGGTGTGCTCTGTGTAATTCTGTTTGGTATATTAGTCTTTGAAGGATTCTGAACCTCTCTCTCTCTCTCTGTGCATTGTTGTTTGTGTTAGACAAGATTCTCAACCTTCATTGCTGTTATGCAGGCATTGCTGTATAGGCTATCCGGTGACTATAATCCATTGCATTCAGATCCTAAGGTTGCAGAAATTGCAGGGTTAGTGCACCAAATAATTCAAAACTGCATTCTCTTGCCATGTTTTTATTATTATTATTATTTTTTTTGTTTACGCTCTATTAGACGTGCTGCTATTGACTCCTGGGACTATGCTTCATTTCCCATTGGCAAGTTTATGCATTTTCAGCCAACATAATAAATAATCAATGATTATTGATGCATTCTTGGCTGTTTTAACTTCTTTAGAGCTTATTCACCCCAAGAAAACTTCTGTAGGGCTAAGCATCTAAACTGCGTATGCTTTGTACAATGGGATGGTTGGAGCTCACATTCAACTATTGCCCATGACTGGAAAATAAAACAAAGAGAGAAGGAATAAAAATTACATTGGCAAGGGAAAATAGGTTTTGGATTGTGTAGTGTGGGTCATTTCCTTTAGCAACGGTGGTTACATCTCTTTTCCTTTGAAGACATTTAATCAGATTACCTTCTCTCACACTGTTGCTCCATGTAACAACAGTTAACTGGAGTCCCTTTTCATTTGCTACATTATAGACTGCCGACTTCTAGAAAACAGTTGAATAGACAAAAGGTACATGCAGAGAGTATATTGTTTGCAAAAAGTGAAGTGCAAACTGCTTTTTTTTCATTTTATTTTTTTCCCCCTGTATATTTTGAGTTCCTGGGAGTACGAAATTGCATTTCATAAATCTGTTTTTTTTTTTCCCTTGCATTTTCAAGGAATTAATACATATTGCACACTAATGTCATCTATAGAATTTCATGAGATGGCTTTTTTTTTCTTTTTTTCTTTTTAAATTGTGAAACTACTACTGATAGTTTTGGCTATATTGTCTGTGATGGATAATAAGAGGGGAATCAGGGATGGATGTATTCCTTTTAAATGGTTCGGTTATTTAAAATAGTATGTATATATATATATTTGTTTTTATTATATTGGTCATGCATCTGCCCTCATAGTTTGCTCTATTTTGTTTTATCATTTTTCCAAAGATTTTCTCGCCCGATACAGCATGGGTTGTGCACAATGGGCTTTGCGGTCAGGGCTATCATCAAGTGTATCTGCGGGGGAGACCCAAACATGATCAAAAACATCTCGGGACGATTTCTTTTACATGTCTACCCTGGTGAAACCTTGATCATGGAGATGTGGCTTGAAGGCTTGAGGTAGATCTTTCTTTTTCTTTTTTATTTTTTCTGGGGTCAATTTTTCTCTTCCTGAGTTGTGGTTTTTTGTTCGTGTTCATGTGAAGAGAACTTTAATAAAACTAAAAACTGCGCAGGGTTGTATATCAGGTAAAGGTGAAAGAACGGAACAAGGCAGTGCTTTCTGGCGTCATTGATCTCACTCATTTGACTTCGTCTCTGTAAATTCTCACGGTGCGTATCATCCAAAATATAAAAAGTTTATGTACTATATGAATAACTGTTTTTAGGGTTGTGGTTTGGTTTGTTGAGAGAATCATCCCCAATATGTTTCAATAAATTATAGTGGTGTATCTACTTTGTGATATCTGTTTGGCTTATTCATGGATGAATTTAATCCCAGTGCACATTTTGTAATTTTTGATTTAATTTGAAAAGAAAATGCCGGTGAATTGGTGTTTACCTTTTTGGGTGATTTATTCTCGTCTTTAATAATTTTTTTTTAACAATTTCAAAAAGTTTAGTGTCAGTTTGATTTAATTTTTCAAAATTTATTTTTAAATGAGTTCTCGTTTAGTTTTTATGGTTTTTTTAATATTTCAATCAAATTTTTTTTTTTTGTTCTTTTTAGATGCATTTAATCATGATAAAATAATTTGATTAAAATATTTTAATATTCAAAAAAGACATTTAAGCCAAAAATTGTGAATTTTTTATTTTTAAACAAAAACATAATTTTTAAAATTCATATATACAAAACAAACTGAAAATTAAAAAAATCCACACAATTTGTTTACTTTTTTGGGTACGAAATATTTTTTTAACAATTTCAAAAAATTTAGTGTCAGTTTGATTTGATTTTTCAAATTTTTTTTAAATGAGTTATTGTTTATTTTTTATGATTTTTAAAAATATTTTAATCAATTTTTTTTTGTTCTTTTTAGATGCACTTAATCATGATAAAATAATTTGATTAAAATGTTTTAATATTCAAAATTTCAAAAAAAAAATTCAAAAAAGACAAATTTAAGCCAAAAATCGTTAATTTTTTATTTTTTATTTTTTATTTTTCAAAAAAAAAAAACATTATTTTTAAAATTCATATATACAAAACAAACTGAAAAGTAAAAAAATTCACATAATTTTTTTCAAAAAGTTACTAAAGACAAAATCCCAAACAGCATAAGCCACGTGAAAGCGATTCTTAACAACGCAAAAGACCATTTTTCCCTATAAAGATAAATAATTTAATTTCACATATAATTGTTATTATCATTTCCTACTTCTAAAAACAAAATAAGGTCAGTTAGGAAGCACATGATAAAACAAGATAGTTTTGCTTATAAAATTAAAATTATGAGGGTCAACTTAAAAACTAGGAGTTTTTTTTTTTTTTTTTTTTTAAATATTATAAAAAAACAAACTATTTAGCGAATTGACCCACTTTTCAAACTATTTGGAAAAGTAACTCAGTTTTGAAATCACATCTTGAACATGTACTTTCAAATTGAAATCACATCTTGAAAATGCACTTTCAAATTGAAATCGCATATTCAACATGCAATTTTAACTTGAAGTTGCATGTTGAAAATGCAATTTCAAGTCTACATGGACAGATTTAAAGTATAAGTTTAAAGTCTACATGGACAATGGCTTGCTGATGTGGCTTGAAATTGCATATTGAAAATTCAATTTCAAGTAATGAAATTGCATGTTCAAAATGCAATTTCAACTACAAATCTCTCAATTCGAAATCGCTTCAAATGATACACCTCTGATCTCTATCACGAGAGAGAGCTACCCCCACCTCTGATCTCTATCACGAGAGAGAGCTACCCCCCTTCACTTCAATGCCCGACTCCCTCAACTCCTCCACTTCACTCGGACGCTGTATTCTGTCTTTCCTTGGACTCCAACGCCCGACTTCCGACTCTGTCTATATTTCCATAATTATGATGGAAAAGTAAAAAAAAAACATATTTAATATGAAATTTTGATTCCAACCCTAATTAAGTTGGGATGGTTTGATTGAAGGCATAAAAAATTGAAAACTAGATTAGTTGGTTGATTTAGTTTTGAGTTTAACACTAACTGAATCAATTGAATCCATGTTCAGTCTTATGTACTACCTACCTCCATACTATACTTTATTGTAAGCAGGGCTTTGTACTAGCTGCAACCTATTTTCGGGCGACTTTGGATTATGATTCAAGCAATACAGTGGATTAGTTCGATCCGTACTTGCAGTTACTTGAAATCGCATCTTCAACATGCAACTTTCAATGAATTCGCATATTCAACATGCAACTTCAAATGATATAGCATCTTCATCATGCAACTTTCAATGAAATAACATCTTCAACATGTAACTTCAATTGCCCCGTGCGATTTTGTAGATCTTAAGTACGATTTGAATACACTTGAATTTCACCAGTTCTGTCCTGTCCTGTCGATTGTAAGTATGATTCACTCACTTTAAATTGCATGTTGAAAATGCAACTTCAGTTGAAATTGCATGTTCAACATGCAACTTTAATTCAAATCGCATCCTCAACATGCAACTTCAATTGATGTCCTATTCCCACCATGCAATTTCATTTGAAATCGCATGTTCAACATGCAACTTCAAATGAAATTACATGTTCAACACGCAACTTCAATTGTGCTACCCACTTGAAATTGCATGTTCAAAGTGCTCCTTCAATTCGAATCGCATGTTCAAAATGCAACTTCTCTTGAAATTGCATCTTAAACATGCAATTTCACCAACCATCACCTCTGTTGAGTATGATACAGTAAACGTTTGCAGTACTATTTCTTCAGTTTAGTAAAATTTTTTTAAAAAAATCTTGTATGTACAAACTTGAACTGAAATTGTAGTTGAAATTGCAATTTTAACATGCAATTTCAAACCACATCAGCAAGCCATTGTCCATGTAGACTTCAAACTTATACTTCAAATCTGTCCATGTAGACTTGAAATTGCATTTTCAACATGCAACTTCAAGTTAAAATTGCATGTTGAATATGCAATTTTAATTTGAAAATGCATTTTCAAGATGCGATTTCAATTTGAAAGTACATGTTCAAGATGCGATTTCAAAACTGGGTTACTTTCCCAAATGGTTTGAAAAGTGGGTCAATTCGTTAAATAATTTGTTTTTTTAGAATATTAAAAAAAAAACTCTAAAAACTAGAGCAAAATTAGTGGAACTAAACTAAAGGATAATAATTGAGATGCAAGGTAAATTGGATAATAAAATGTTTTTAGACTTAATCATAAACAAATTAAAATTATGAGGGTCAACTTAAAAACTAGAGCAAAATTAGTGGGATTAAACAAAAGGATAATAATTGAGAAGCAAGGTAAATTGGATAATAAAATGTTCAAAATTATAGACATTTGGCCAGAAATAATATAAAAGACAATAACCAGATTTCAAAAGAACAAAATGGCACCACGATTAAATTATTAAAGAAGTTAAGATAAAAAACTATGAATCTTCTACCAAATTAAATATCAGAAATTGTCACTGAGCAAATTATGATATTTTCATGCAGGTCACCTAATCGATCCAAGATGCACCCAACACTTTAGCCATGAAACCATAGCGATCTGCAGCTTCATCAATCTGCAGTTAAGGAAGGCAATACCGCGGTCAAAACAAAAGAATTATACAAAGCTACTAAAGAATGAATCAACATTATTATCTGTGCCCAAAAAATTATTTAAAAAAAAAAAAAATCAACATCAATATCATGCATATACCATTTTTTGAGTTGGACGTCCAGCACCATGTCCAGCCTTGCATTCAATCCGGCCAATAATTGGGTTTGTCTGTGGGCTGACCTCCAAGCTTGTGCACAGAACATGTTGCATGGTCTGAAAAATGGAACACTTATTAACAAGATTGGCAAAATCAAGTAACATGCAAGCAAAAATGCATATAATTAGGGGCCCGCTGCCTGAGATGTTGAAACATATATTAAACACTAATGACTAAATGGAGCAATTGGAGGGGAAAAAGGGCTAACATTCACCATGTTTGGATTGTTTTGAATAGTTTCAGGGAAACCATATTAAAGGGGTTGAGTGGAGAAATGGCCCAGAGTCTGAGCACTTCTATTCCCTCCTAAATTGGGCCGGAGGGAAAGTGAAACATTTGCACCATGTGTGTAATCATCACTCATTTCATGTAGGATAGATATTTGTGTGCGTGTGCGTGTGAGAGAGAGAGAGAGAGAGAGAGAGAAAGAAGTAAAATAGCGGAATGACATAGTAAAACTATTATTAAAACTGTTGTGTGAATAAAAATGGTCTCATGATTGTACTAGAAAGTTGGAAGCCAGCTTCATTTTCCATAAATGACACCCTCAGGATGGTCATTAACAACTAACTTATCTTCTAAACAAATTGAACTCTAATTATCTTTGATAAGTGCAAATTGAATTCTATATAGAAAAAACTTGTCCTTCGGGAAAAAATCCTATGTAATTATTTGGCTACATTCAAGTGCAATTTTAAAGATTTGTAGTTTTCATATGCACTTCTATCATTTACCACCTAGGCCCAGATTGTTTTCAATGTAAAAAAATTATAAAAAAAAATTGAATAATTTTTTTTTGTTTTCCTACTTTCCTTGTACTACCATTTTCTCTTTTCTTTCCATCCCCATTTATAATTTCATAATCAATTCAATTATAAATCCTCATATACATCTACCCTAGATGTTCCTAAATTCTTAATCACAAAGGTGGAAAAACACAATGATATCTATGAGCAGAACTGCAGTAAAAATAAATAAATAATTGAGCAAGAAACTGCACTACTCAACCTTCAGGTGCAAGGCATATCAGCAAATAACAAAGGGAAGCAAAACATAGTTTAGTAATTAGGAACGCACCGCCAATAACTTTAACGAGTGTAATGGCACAACCCGATCATCATGATCAGCTGTCAGAAGCATGGTAGATGGATACTGAGAAGACTGGTCAGGAGATTGTTCCCACGGTCTCCTAACATTATGTAGTGGCGAGTACCTGAGGAGAACATTTTAACAATGACGAGTTAAAATGAAAAAATAGTTAAGCAACTATGACCCTGCTGAGAGTTCAAGTGAAAAAAAAAGCCAAAAGAAACATGTTCCAGAAACCACCCAGTGCAAAAACAAAACAAAAACTATTTCTTTTCTATGACTCCATTAACTATCATGGGAAAGGAGCGGCTCATAAAAGTGAATAGATAAACACCAAACCAAGAAAGGAAGTTCATCAATAATGATGCCAGAACATGCTTCCTACTTGTCAGATGTTGGAATTTTTATGATGACAAGGTGACATTCCACCGGAAATGCATATAAATCCATATCTCTCTCACCAACTTTGTCTCATTCTAAACCCCTGGTAAAGACAATCCCTCCCCTCTGCCCAGGATAGCTGGTGTTCTTAGCCTCCTCCCTCCGATAGTCACATAATTCTCAACATTTTCCCCAACTTATCATTCCAACTTGGCCAGCCGCATCCATTGATTATAATTGGCAGATCAGACTGACCATTTTTCTGAATGAACTGACTAATCAGAAAGTTGGAAACATTTAAAAACAGGAAATTAAGAGGCAAACAGTAAACAAAGAACTACTCATTTGTGAAGATTAGATTTTAACCAAAAAGCCATTCCCAAACACGACTTTTTTCACCTCATATTTTAGCCAAAAAGCCACTAAAAAGCCACTTTCCAACCCAAAATGAGCTACTCAGGAATGCATTCAACATATTTTCAGGTTGGAACACAGCCTGTAGACAATTTTCTTTGTGTGAAATAGATATCCCCTGACTTCCATAAATCCCTCCCCTCTGCCCAGGATAGCTGGTGTTCTTAGCCTCCTCCCTCCGATAATCACATAATTCTCGACATTTTCCCCAACTTATCATTCCAACTTGGTGAGCTGCATCCATTAATTATAATTGGCAGATCAGACTGACCACTTTTCTGAATGAACTGATTAATCAGAAAGTTGGAAACATTTGAAAACACGAAATTAAGAGGCAAACAGTAAACAAAGAACTACTCATTTGGGAAGATTAGATTTTAACCAAAAAGCCATTCCCAAACACGACTTTTTTCATCTCATATTTTAGCCAAAAAACCACTTTCCAACCAAAAATGAGCTACTCAAGAATACATTCAATATATTTTCAGGATGGAACACAGCCTGTAGACAATTTTCTTTGTGTGAAATAGATATCCCCCGACTTCCATAATTTTGGGACCCCAAAATATTGTTTGACGAATTGCAATACGAAAATCTCTTTCCCGATCTAATAAAATCGTTTCCCCCCCCCCCCCTTTTTTTTTTTCAATTTCTTGCCGTTTTTATCATTTCCAAGTTGTTCTTTCTTTGGAATAAATCCACGTGTCATTCTATAACTATTTTATTTCTTTATTAGAGAGGGAGGGCCCCTTATGGAGCGGGTTTATTTTTTTCTTATAACAGACTAAGAAGACTCTCGAGTCATTGAGCATATTAGAGAAGCATACTAAAAAGTGGATGTTGTTAGTTCTGACATGCGATCGTCCGCATTTTAGAAAATACTCTACTTATACAGTCCACTACATTTTAGTAACTCCAAAATGTAATTTCAAAATTGGATACATGGAATGGAATAATAGTGATTTAAGCAGTGTACAGTAAGACCGTAGTAAAAGAACTACTCAAGATTGCATTAACATATTTACATCAAACAAAAATATACTCCCTTCAAGTCAACTGTGTTTTATAATACTCTATATCACAAAAAAATATATAATTTCCAAGTGGAACATTAATACAGTACAAATCCAATATTAAAGGTTAGAAGCAATGAAATATACAGAAAAGTTGCAAGCAGATAATTCAACGAACATTCAATCACTCACTTGATTTGCCAATGGAACTCTTCCTCCTTCTCTGAGCAGCCATAGTCACTGGTCCATGCATGACCTAGAAAATAAACCTAAATCAGTAAATGACATAAATAATCTACCAATTGAACCACAGATTGCTGGCTGACCTATGGTGAACTTGTGAAATCTGAGCATATCCATAACACCGACGTGAGCAAGAGCACAGCCAAAAAGATCAGGTCTCTGTAACCACAACATATTGCAATTTAGTATGTAGACTGGAAATATTACAATAAATAAATAAACACAAATATGCCATCAAAAAATGAACCGACACCATTACCTGATTAATGCAAGCCCCAACAAGAAGCCCACCGTTGCTTCCACCTTCAATACACAATTTTTTTGATTGGGTATAACCAGAAGAAACAAGGAATTCAGCAGCAGAAATGAAGTCATCAAAGCAGTTCTGTTTTTTTGCAAGGGAACCAGCTTTATGCCATTCTTCTCCATACTCTCCACCACCACGAATGTTTGCTATGCAGAAGATAGCACCTAAATGTCTTGTAAGTACAACACGACTGACACTGAAATATGGTGTCATACTAATATTAAATCCACCGTATCCATATAACAAACAAGGATGTGATCCATCTAGAAGAATATTCTTTCTAGCCACAATGAACATTGGTATCTGAATTCCATCCTTACTAGGCACAAAAACCTGGAAATAAAAATCCAGTCAATAACCAGATACAGCAAGTGATTGCATGCAAAAAATCAAGTGAGTGTGCATTTCTTCCACCCTGGGGGGCAAGACAATTACACCAAGTCCGATATGAAATATACAGGAATTGTTTTTTACTCACCAAGTAACTGGGAAAGAAAATATTTGAGTTAAATGTACAATGGCAGAACTTAAAAGGCATGAGTTCCCAAGGCATTATTTATTTATTTATATATATATATATTTTTTTTTTGGGGGGGGGGGGGGGGGGGGGGGGCGCAAAAAAAATTTAATTAATTAGTTCGACTACTATAGTTGTCTGTATCATTCAATTAAACACGCCAAGGATAACTCCTTACTGAAAAACAATCAGATAATATTTAACATCTACACTTCATTCTACTTTGGGTGTCTCTTTTTCTTCTTTTTTTCAACACACACATTGAGGGGGAGGCACACTGTGCAGCAAGGCAAAATGGTGATAAGGCCTGAGTTAATTAAAACTGGAGCAAAAGGAAACATCTAGACTAGTAGCATGACCACCATGACTGAAAATTAATGCCCACATATGTTCCTATCACCCAAAATGAGACTAAAATTCCAAACTAAAACAAAAGAAAATTTATTAAAAGATAACCAAATGTTCTCCTACAAGTAAAGTGCTGACCTGATTAACATCAAATGCTGTACGATCAAATCCAGGAACAACAATTTCTCGGAATATCTTCATATTTGGAACACCAGTGTCCAATTCGCACTGGTATATAATACCTGGGGTAAGGAAGCTAGTAAACCCAATAAAAATTGTACTGTCTTCACGCCTAGCAGAAATCTCAGAAACTGAGCCAATGTCAATGGGTAAATGGTGTAGAATGGACCCCGTTTTCAAGTCTCTGAGCTGCAGAACATACTTCACATCACTCAAGTAACTCAATAGAATTTGATTACCATTAACAGCAACAGCTGATTCAAGCACATCCTTTTCAGCTTCTTGAACGACATCAGTCCAAGCACTTGGTTCCTTGAGATCTACTCGGACTAGCTTATATTTTGGAGCATCCTTATTAGTTCGAAAGGTAAAGATGGTATTGTCATTTGCAATGGTGCCATACTCTGCATCAAAATTGTCGATAAGCTTAACAAAGGGAAGTAGGTCCTTTCTTCCCCTGTAACCTTCAAGTCCATTAGCAAGTGCAGACATGTCACAGTAATAAACTTTATTGACCGGTTCACAAGTCTCCGTAGTGTACAGAAGAAGATACTGCACAAAAGTAAATATCGAACCAAAAAATGACTGAATGTTCATTTTAATGCATAGATTCAGTTGAAGAACACATGCATGTTGAGAATTTTCCAAGAGGTTAATGTAATTTTTTTTTTGTCAAAGACATAAATGCAAATCCTGCAACACGAATTTGTGCTGCCTTCTACTTCCCTGGATTTTTATTAATCTTTGTAGTTCTACTTCTCTACTGTTATCTGTAGTCAAAGGTGTGCTCATCTTTTTCCCATTATTTTAATAATTTGAGCAGCCCAAACCAACTAAACTGCACTGAACTGAACTGGTTCAATGCACAACAGTTTGGTTTGGTTGACAAAGCTGCTTGGTCTGTTTTGGTGTAAGCCAATAGAAAACCGAAAGGTTAAGTTTGGTGGCAGATTCTCCCTAAACATTGACTGAACCGAACTGATTATGCCCCTAATTTTGAAGAGTGTGCCTACTTGATCAATGCACTTGAAATAAAAATGTTAAATTGAACAGCCATAATTAAGCTCCATGGAAGAGAAACTACATTTTGAAACTTTAATAGACTCGGTAGGACCCTAATCTAGCAAGTCTCCTGGCCATCCACATGGTTCAAATGATGAAGGTGAGGAGAGACGATAAGATAAAATTTCACTACGCTTACATTGCTTGAGGAAAATAAGAATGGTGTTACCATCAAAGTCTCTTAAACATCTATACAAAGTTGACTTGTACTAAAGAGCAATTTCCAAAATTAGAGCTATGACAATAAATTTCCATATTTTTCCTTCAAAGAATTCACCTGACCTGATATAAATACAAAATCTTGACATACATTAACAACAATAGGGAAAAACAAAAACCAAAAGTCCAAAAGCTAAACAAGAATCTCAATTACTGCAGCTTCTACTAGCTGAAAATAGTTTTTCTGACAATCAAAGAATAGTTCCGATTATGTTTAATCTAGTGATTTTTTGGGGCAGTAGAGTGGGAGTTTTGTTTATGCAAAATGCAAAAATAAATACATACCAGTTAGTTCCAATCTTTGAGATTTTCACATTACTTCAACAAAAGCACCATAAGAAAATGGAAACTAAAACTTGCACCAGAATATCAGAACTACTCCCCACCTAACTGTACAAACTACAATATGTTACAAGTAGAAAGCATTTTACCTTCCCATCATCTGTTACACTAGTGCCAAATGAGTACTTCGGGTTTTCAGAATCTCTCCAACACAAAATATCTTCAGATTGATCGGTACCCAAGAAATGATAGTACACCTCATGATTCAAGTTGACATTTGTCTCAGTTCCAGCATCCAAATTTTCACCCTCCCTGCAAACATCACACTTTCCATCATTGTCTTTGGGTTGTCAAATTCACGATTTACAGATGATTTTTATCCTGTAAACTAAACTATTTTTCTCAGGCAGAATTGCTAAGATTACATGTGAAGATTAAGGGAACCAATTACAAAAGTATTCTAAATAAACCAAAAGAAACTTGACCATAATTCATTCCGTGCATGTAAAACCACATATAATCCAACATCTTCCCCAAACATTCAAAATTTAAAAAACTGCAAGGGATTTATCTACTAAAAAAGCAAAAAACAAATGTCTTAGCTTTGGTCCCCGTCCCAGCATCCGATTTTTCTGTCCTTGCAATACAAAACTATTGCCATCACGGTTATTTTTTCTTTACTTTCCCAAATATCATTCTTTTTCCTTTTTCAAATTTCTTTTTCTCAGGCCAGATTTTCTGCGACTACAGGTGAAAATTTTGCAAATCAATCCATATAGCAGCATCCTAACTAAACCTCATGCGACTCAGACCATATCTCATTGATCACTGTTACAATGACATACACTTCAACAGGCTAAACATCAGGAATTTAAAATTAAAAAATGCTAAAAATGAAAAAAGAAAAAGAAAGGGCCAAACTTATCAAACTTTTTCACACCCTAGTACTAATGTGAGACATCCAAGTGAATATTACTATTCATGTCCATTATTTTACTTACTTGGGAGCTGGGTAGCGGCTATAGAAAAAACCTTTGTTATCATGGGTCCAGCTAACACTTGAAAACTTAACCTGTAACATAATAGACAAAAATGGAGACACGTCTTATGTACATATATATATATATAAACGCAAAAAAGTGCTTACCGTTCAATATATTGATTTCACCATTCATTTTTATGTTGTATTGAAAAGTTGAGGAAATTTGTAATACTCACCCAGGACAAAGTATCAGGCTCGACCTTCTTATCCTCAACCTGCATAACTTTAATAGTGACCCAATCACTTCCACTTGAACTTAGCCCATATCCCAAGTACTTAGCATTTTTGCTAACATCATAAATGTTCAGTGAAACTGTTCCATCCTCACTGAGTCCATTTGGATCAAGCAAAACCTGTGGTTCTCCATCCAAGCTATCCTGAAAGAAAATTCAAGGAAAGACAAGGGAACCAATGAATCTATAACCAAAATTTAACTTATTATGAAACAAAATACCAATATATTGTGCAAATAATTGCAAAAACGTGGCACATATTGCCTTTTTTTTTTCTTTCTTCTAATCTCATGATTATATCATATCGTGTATCATAAGATTTTTAAACATATTTAGAACTATGAAGAAAAATAAGTATAAACATAGAAAACATGCATACCTTGCAAGAGCAAATCACTATGCAATGTAAAATTAATAACATGACAAAAAGTATAGCTCTTAAAAACAAAGTTTTAAAGGGCTTTTGAGGCTTGCCTCTAAGTGAGGATAATGAAAGACACATCAAGGCTTTGATTTTTAGGCAAGATTGGCACAAGTTTGTGCATCACAGTCTGAGAAGTGTGCCGCCTTATGAGCCTTTTGCACATAAGCATATTACAAGTACGCATATGGAGAGCTTGTCTTGAGCTTTTGTTAAACTTATCATATTATTAAAAAATAAATAAATAAATAAAAAGGAAGAAAAAAAAAAAAGCTATTTCATAACTATATTACATTAAAAAAAAAAATGAAGTAAATGATCAACCAAGAAAAAATACAAAGCTAAGGCTCAAGTGAGAAGCTCGATAACTAAAGTTAGAAATGTCAATTTCAGCTTGAATGACAGCAAGCCCCTTTTCCTATAGTAAAATGTTCGACACATTGAGGAGAAACATATTTACACCCTAATATAAAAATTCAAGATGCTTACACCTCAACACCTTGACGATTACGCCTCCTTTCGTGAGGGGTAAAGTACCTCTTGGCACGCATTTGCTCTTAAAAACTTTGCTTAAAAGGAAAAAACATGCATGCATCAAAGCTCAATTCAAGAAACTGAAGAGTGAACATAAAATTTAACAACAGATATAGCACTTTATTGACTAAGATTGAAATAAATACCATGTTTTAGTCCGTAGTGCCAACATCAAATATTCGAAAACTCTATTACAAAGCAGAAGTACAGTCACTAACTAGGGAGTGACCTAACAAATTTTCAAGTTAGTCCCAGCACCAATATAGAATGAAAGCAAACAAGAATTATTTCTATGTATAACCACTAAGCAGACTATAATATGTTTATTGTGATGTGTTCATGCACCATTTAGATTTCAATTTCTAGTTTACAAATTCAAAATATGCATTCTATGAAGTACGATTGTGAAAACCTGCATGTAGAGGACATCCTGAGCTTGAAGACCAGTGTTATGAAAGTAAAAGTATTTGTCCCCTCGTCTGAAAGGCGCATTATAACGAGGATGATCGAAAAGCTCTGTGATCTTCTCGCGAAGCTTTTCTCTCGTATCACACTTCTGAAGCACCGACTCTGTCAATTTCACTTGCTTTTCTACAAAATCTTTAACCTCCTCGGCGTCTGGATCTTCCAGCCTGCACAAAATATACAAAAATTAACATTTCTAGAGGAAATTCTATTCAATAATTGCTAAACAAACGGAGATTAATTCAATGAGATTTGATTTTGACTTTGATTTTGATTTTGATTTTGATTACGATACCATCGATAAGGATCTGAGATGAGAACACCGTGATAGTTGTCGACGATAGACTCGTCTCTGCGAATGTGTGGATATTGCAATGGCTCGTCTAGGGCACAGAGCGAACCCATTCTAGGGTTTGAGGGCAGAGATTTTTGGGGTTGGCTGCTTCGTTTGTAAGCAGGTAAGGTAAGACTTGAGCGGAGACCCAAGTTCGTGAGCCGACGAGTGATTTGGGTATAAATAGATGACTTGGGGGAGAAAAACAGTAGCGCACGCGTAGCGGGCGCTGGAGAGCATGGTTACCTGACAGATAAGTGGCCTTTCAATGGAGAAATTATTCATTGCTCCAGGGCACCACGTCAGATGTGACAGGTGTGTCCCGCACCAATCAAAATTAGCCATCTTAGCATGATGTCAGGGAATCACACCACGTCAACCAAAACGGGTTAACCAAACGGAGACCGCTAGATAAAAATTTAAGTAAAAATTATATTTGATTATAATTTCTCAACAGCACCCAACTGTGGAATACTCTCAAACATCCTCTATTTAGAAAAACATATTTAATATTCTCAATTTGATATCGATTTGATTATATCGTTAGAGTTAGAAAAAAAACTATTTTTCATCAAATTTAAATTTGATGACAAGTTTAATACACGGTTGGAGATGGTCTTACTCTCTTCAAAGTAACATTTTATTTTCCCAATTTCTCCAGTTGCACTATTGTGCTGTCTATGACCACACCATCGGAAACCACCACAACAATGGAGAAGATATGGGCTTAGTTGAAGAGAAACTCCCATTGTGTGTCGTGAGATCTCATAATGGTTCTCACCATCATCCACTACTATGAATTGACAGCCAACACTGTCCATAATAACCACTATAATAACCACTATAATGCACTATTGCATTTTATTTTCTTCTTTTATCTTGATTTTGGCAACAAATATACAAGTATTTGATTTAAAATCTGGATTACATAATACACTGCAAGTGTTTGTAAAAATGTCTGAATAAATATGGTGTTTCATTTTGGTTAACATGTTTTTCGTCCTTTAGGTTGATTCCTTCATATACAAATGTAAATATTTTATGGACTATGTAGGTTGTTGCTTTGGTGCAAGTGGTGGTGTTGATAGTGCAAGTGACACAGATCTAACTGATTCTAAAGGTGGAACGAGTTGTTGACGTTCTTAGCCTCCGTTTGGGAAGTGGGTTGGCTTTTTAGCTTTTTGGCTATTTTAGCCTGGTTTGGGAAGGACTTTTTGGCTTTTTGGCTTTTTTGACTTTTTTTGTAAGAGAGGATTGTAATGATTATGGGTTGGATTTGATGTTTTGTTTTTTGTGGCTAAAATAGCCTATTTTGTTTTTTGTGGCTATTTTAGCCCCTAACCCACCCAAACCTTCTTGCCAAACAACCCCTTAGTTGCTTGTGTTTTGTTTATTTATTTATTTTTTGGAGCATGCAAAATGCGAGAAAGATGGGAAGAGGAAGTAGTGTAGCCAATTATATAAGGTTTAGTTAGTGAGAGAAAGGAATGCTAAAATTAGACCCGTGCTCAATTTTAATAATGTTTTGTCTTTGTAAACCAATTGAACATTTGATTTGATTAATTGGTTGGATGCCTCTTTATGGTGCAATGTTCTACCTTTTTATTTCATATACATCCCTTGTACATATACACATATATATTCAAGATTGATAAATGAATTGTGAATTTTTTTTTTCATTGTAGTGTCAATGTATAAATCTTTATACATCTGCCCACTTTGGCTAATATTTTTTATCTTTAGATTTTCTCTCCCATTAATATATATCAGTATGCACCAAGGCAAAAAATTCAATAAAAAAAAAAACATTTGTTATAGGTCCATGCATTTTGAGAACAAGATCAAAATAATCCAAAAACCCTAGCTTCTTTGATATTTTGTAATAAGGATAACCTTTGAAAAAATGCTTAGAACCAAATTCATACTTGTTCAAGTAAGTAATATTGGGTGGGAAATGGAGAGAGGGGGGGCTTTGTCAAATTTAAATTTGAGAAAAAAACAAATCCCTACGGAGAGCAAAATGTTTTTTTATCATTGTCATACTAGATGCTGTTTTGATATTTAGTTTTGATAAAAATGGACTTGCAAAAACAAGTTGACAAGATGACCTAATAAATTACAATGCTCAATTTTTTTTCACTTAGTCATGCTGAATTGTAATCTTAAGGCACTGTTTGTTTGGGGTTATAGAAAGGGATTGGGATTGATAGTGATGTGGGACCCACTATCTTTGTGTTTGTTTTGGGAGATAGAAAAGGGATTCGTAATTCGGAGCATTGCGCTTCCGATGCCTCTAATCATTGGCTTTACCTGATAGAACTCGCACCCGAGCTCCAGCTATCATGAGAGAAACTTTAGAGGGAACCAGCTACTAGACGGTTCGATTAGTCTTTTGCTCCTATACCCAAGTCAGACGAACGATTTGCACGTCAGTATCGCCGTGGGCCTCCACCAGAGTTTCCTCTAGCTTCGCCCCGCTTAGGCATAGTTCACCATCTTTCGGGTCCTGACAAGCATGCTCACACTCGAACCCTTCTTAGAAGATCAAGGTCGGTCGACGGTGCAACCCACAAGGGGATCCCATCAATCAGCTTCCTTGCACCTTATGAGTTTATTCACCCATTGACTCGTACACATGTCAGACTTCTTGGTTTGGGTTTCAAGTCGGGCCAAATGGAGACCTCGCAAGCCGGTGCCAGGAGCGCGCAGATGCCGAAGCACGCCCGAGGGCGCACGCTGCCAGCTACGATCGAGTCGAAGGCGTCTCATTGGGCTTTTCAACTGCTCGGGCTTTGGCCTCCGCCCCAATTTGCATCGGTCCACGCACTAAGTCGATCGGTAGATCGACTAGTTACCGTTCCACATCCGACCGGGGTGTATCGTCAGCCCCCATCCGCTTTCCTCTCGACAATTTCAAGCACTCTTTGACTCTCTTTTCAAAGTCCTTTTCATTTTTCCCTCGCGGTACGTGTTTGCTATCGGTCTTTCTCCCGTATTTAGCCTTGGATGGAATTTACCGCCCGATTAGGGCTGCATTCCCAAGCAACCTGACTCATAGACAGCGTCTCGTGGTGCGACAGGGCCCGGGCACGACGGGGATCTCACCTTCTCCGACTCCCCTTTCCAGGGGACTTGGGCCCAGTCCGCCGCTAAGGACGCTTCTCCAAACTACAATTCGAACAACGGGGTTGCTCGATTTTTAAGTTGGGCACTTCCCGGTTCGCTCGCCGTTACTAGGGGAATCCTTGTAAGTTTTTTTCTTCCGCTTATTGATATACTTAAACTCAACGGGTAATCCTGCCTGACCTGGGGTCACGATCGGAGCACCTTGGCAGCAGCGCGATAGGGTGACAACAGATCTCCTGCGATGACTCGAACGCACGCAAGACGACGCAACGATTTGTCAACCACCACTCGTCGCGACGCGTCATTTATTGCGGGGGACTCGTTTTTAGGCCGACCCAACATCCGCCAGCAACCCTTCCCTTTAAGGGAAGGGGATACGGGCGACGCAACGTAAAATGCCCAGGCAGACGTGCCCTCAACCTAATGCCTTCGGGCGCAACTTGCATTCAAAGACTCGATGGTTCACGAGATTCTACAATTCAGACCAAGTATCGCATTTCGCTACGTTCTTCATCGATGTGAGAACCGAGATATCCATTACCGAGAGTCGTTTAGTTTTTTCGTGAGATGCAGCATATGAGTGTGCTCTCTTTGTTCGAGTTCCTTGGCGCGATTCACGCCGAGGTTTGTTGTTTTGCTGGGAAATGGCACTCGCCGCTCCTGGCGGGGCCCTGGGCACACTCCCGATGAGGGGCAACAGAAGGGAGCCGACAGCCTGCCTCCTGCTTCCCTGCAGTAATATGACAAGTTTGCTTGTCGTTTTGCTACGCAGGGGCATCGACAATGATCCTTCCACAGGTTCATCTACAGAAACCTTGTTACGACTTTTCCTTTCTCAAAATGATAAGGTTCAGTGGACTTCTTATGACATCACCGGCAGCGAACCACTCACATCGCCGTGATCTGAACACTTCACTGGACCATTCAATCGGTAAGAGCGACGGGCGGTGTGCACAAAGGGCAGGGACGTAGTCAACGCGAGCTGATGACTTGCGCTTACTAGGAATTCCTCGTTGAAGACCAACAATTGCAATGATCTATCCCCATCACGATGAAATTTCAAAGATTACCCGGGCCTGTCGGCTAAGGCTATTGACTCATTGAATACATCAGTGTAGCGTGCGTGCGGCCCAGAACATCTAAGGGCATCACAAACCTGATCATAATCCCCTCTGGATTATGAATCCCCTTAGGGAAGGGATTTGGATGAGCCTCCACCACTTGGTATTAGAAAAATAATCCTTCGAACTATTTTTTATTTTTATTTATTTTTTTATTTTTTACATGTTGGGCATTTTTTTTTTGAACATTAATATTTAATTTTTTGTATTTTTTGTTAAGTAAAAATCATTGTTTTATTTGTTTTATTTTTTTTTGGAAATCTTTTTATTTTTTATTTTTAATTTTTTGCATGTTGGGCATTTTTTTTAACATTAATGTTAATGTTTTTGTATTTTTATTATTTTGTAATTATGTTATATAAAAATAATTTAACAATCCCTTCACCAACAACTATCATCAAAATAAATACAATTTTACTTAATCCCCTCACTATCAATCCCTTCTATTTTACCTCTGAAAACAAACAAACTTTACAAATATTATTGATTATCTTACCTCTTATCAACAAATTGATATTTGTCTAATTCAAAACACACAGGTTGCAGATTTTATTTTGGGTAAATTACACTTACCTCCCTTTGAGATTTCTGACAAATATAAGGACCTACCTCCCTTACTTTAGCTGACAATATCAAGATTCTCCCAATCCATTAATTTTATACAAACGACGTTACTTGATTATACAAAATGAACATATTGCCCTTTCATTTGAACACAAAAAGATGAAAATACCCTTTAATTCCTATATCTCTCATACCCACCTCACCAACACCATGTTCTACCCCACTCTCTCTCTTTCCTCTTGCCTCTTCTCTCCTATCTATAATCTCTTCGGCCACCACCAATACAACTGCCTCTGGCGATCCCAAAGTCCACCGACGATTATTCTCCTTAACCCCCTTCCTTCAATGGCAACCTCTCTTCTCTCTCCTTCTCGTCGCCCTTGCTCGTCTATCGCTATGGCCAGATTTGGAAAAATATAGGCGAGAAGGTGAGAGGGATGAGGGTTATACTTCTTTAACAAATGTTATGCACTATCGACTACAAGAAAGCAAAACTTGAGGCCATGGGTTTATTGTGTAGCCTCATAATCTTCATTAGAAAAGAGATACACCTCTTTTCACGAATTACAAACTTATATCTACTTATGCTGTTAAAGATTGAATCTTGATTTGTGCAATTTCTTTATGACTTTTGGTTAGGGGTGCACATTCAAGCAAGATCAAAGCTTGATCTACTTCTAGGTGTGATAAAATAATAATATTGAAGCTCGATTTTGCAAGAATCGAGGGCTTGGGTGTTTGAATTTGTGGATTGATCACTTCAATAACCATTTTTCTCAACTTTTTTTTTTTTTGTGTGGTTATTTTGTTGTCTTCATTGCTGCTATGCTGGGTTGGTGAGTCTTGGATGACTTCTTGGTTGTTCTGTGTTGGTCATTCTTCTTATTCAGTTCCCTTTTTCTCATCTATTGATTTGCTTAAATTGGGTTTCTATTCTTTGTTGTAAATCCAAACAAGTTTCTATTTGAATTTTAATGTGTGTGTATATATATATATATTTGCACATATATATATATATGTTAAACAAATTGTTCCAATGTTTATATAGTTGTATACATATATCTATCTATATATTTGTATGTATATACTAAGGTCATTCTAGTTGCTTCTGTTTGCTACATATTATAGTTCTCAAATTTTATGAATTGTTACTTCTAGGTAGAGACAAATCATGCTACTATGAAGTTTGCTAGTTCTTATAACTTATAATGGAATATGGAGTCGTCTTGGTTGTATATTTGTATGTATATATTGGAATGGAAAAGTGGGCGTAAAATTAGAGGAGAAAAGGTTGTGTGCCTGCAATTTTTGTATAAATTTAATGTGTGTTTGGAATGGATAATAAGGAGATGAAAGTGGTAAGGATTAGAGAGAGAGAGAGAGAGAGAATATAAGGTGATGGCAGTGATGCTACCAGTGAAGGAGTGGGTGAGAATGAGAGAAGGGAAAGGAAGAAGAGCAATGTTTGTTTGTGATGTTGTGGGTTGTTTGGTTATAAAGAACGAATGGTAATTTTGGTATTCAGTCACCATAATATGCTGATATAAGAAATTTTCGTCACTTGTCTAATAACTAGTTAATAGAAGGGTGGTTTGTATATATTGTCAGCAAAAGTAGGGAAGGTTACTGTAATTATTGAAATCACAAGAGAGGTCCCTGTATTTGTCAGAAACCTCAAGGGAGGTCAGTGTAATTTACCCTTTTATTTTTTGTTGTTGTCGAGCTTGGGCCTGTAACTATCAAGGGATTACAAGGTAAACTTAAGACCAATAAGACCAAATGGAATAACTGAAGTAGGGGTGTCTTCCATCCTGACCCTTTTAGCCCATCAAAACATAAAGCTCAATGTGCTACTTGATTACTGCTGCATTGAACAATGAAAGTTGCACATTAATTTGTGAGGTCCATCTGTGAAGCTCAAATCATTACAAACATCCAACTCTATCATTGTTACATCAACAAAAGATTACTAACATATAAGAAGTTAAAGAAATCAATTTAAAATGTGCCAAAATGTTAAGTAATTTGACAAGCCTCCACATATACATGCTAAAATGTCTATTCATTTATTCAAACAAATAAATAAAATAAGAAATAATTTGCACTTTATATCAAGAAAAATTAACAGAGTATGAGGAAATTGTTAACCAAAATGAAACAACTATCTAATCAGACATTTCTTCAAACATTTGTAGTGTATTGTCTAACCCAAATTTGAAATCAAACAATTATGTTTATTTTGTGCCAACAAAGAAGGGGAAAATGAAATAGTGCAAGCCACATCCACTGAAATACAATTTCGTATGATGGTAGAAATGCTTGTTCTTGGTAGCAATGGATGTGGAAGTTTTGAACTTCAATCATCTATTGTAGGGCATAAACAAAAAACTTTCCCAAATAAGTCGCCTAATGAGGGTGATCACCATGGCAGGACATACCATGGATGGTGCCAAACAGTGATGGGGTGGTTAGGAGATGATGTTACAGAGAAGAGAAGAGTCCTCTCCACGGCAGGATTTGAGTAATGGCAATTATGATCAACGGTGTTAGAAGTGGAGGTGTTGCACTGATAAGGGATGTAAAAATATTGGTCTCATTCACAACCAAAATGAGATAAATTGGTTATATATATCTGTTGTGTGTATATATATATCTGTCCTATGTTTATTTGTTCAGAATTCAATTTTTTTTATTTCAAATTTAAAGCGCCCAGTATTTTGTTATGAATAGTTTTAAAGTTTTTAAACGTCCGTCTCACTATTCCGTTTTCATTGTTTGTGTTAATTGACTGTTGCAGACGTGGATAAGCTACTGAAATGATGCTGAAATGGCTCCTTATAATTGGGGAAGGACAACACTTGTCACATCTAATGTGGTGCCCTTGGAGCAATGAATAATTTCTCAGCCCAACGGCTAATGTATTATGTTTCAACTCATTTTAAAATTATTTTTTAAAAATAAATTTAAAATTTTTGTTTGATTAATCTTACTTGTAATTCATGCTAAATGACTATGTTTTTTGTGTAATAGATATAATATATTTATAAACATATTAATTTATTAGATGTTTAAATTTTTGAAGTTTCATGTAAAGATACTTGTCATTTTAATTTTTTTGCAGTCAAATCTAAATGTGCTAGATCTCAAAATTTTCAGTGCAATTCGATATTTACAATGTCAATAAGCACCAACAACTATTAATGAGCTTGTTTTTTTGGTAGAGAAATCTTTCGAAATCTCAATTGCTTATTTTTTACATTACATGTAACCTTATGTGATTAAGGTGATGACGGTTTATAGGGAGAATAACTATAAGTTGTCACATAAAAAAAAAAAAAAAAAAACCCTAATTTAAAAGATGAGAAATCTTCATTCTCAACTTCAATGTGATCGTATTTGTTAACTAGAGTGTTTAGTTTAGTAATTATATAATATCACTTTGTAGTATAAGATTGCAAATTCAAATTTTATAGAGTGTAATTTGATATCTTTTGTGTTGCCTCTTTCCTTACTAACAATTAATCCCTACAAATATATACCACCTAAAAAAAAAAAAAAAAAAACTAGCTTTTGTGAATTTGTATATACATGGATGGTTTGGTTAAATGCAGTGAAGTTCTTTTTGTAAATGCAACTTATTCCTTTTGTAAATCTAAAGCCAATTTTTATTTCATGTACATTTTATTTCCATTTTGATTTTTTAGATTTGTTACTTTAGTTCTACAAAAAGGGTAAAATTGAAATATTATGGAACCTTTTTTTTTTTTTAACTGAAATATTATAGAGCTTTGATCATTGAATTTGCAAAATGGACGTTCACTTGCTGTATAAAAAAAATAAAAATGGGCAAAGAAAATGAATTAGATGAGTATAACACCTCTTTGGTCCAAAGTAGTGCTAAAATAATGTCTAAGCAAGTAGGTCATTACATATGCCTAATTAAAATTTTGAAATTTTAATTTCTATTATATCTTAATGTAAATTTATTAATAATAACACATATATTAAACCCTAAAATAAAATATTATTTTTTCTCATGGTATGCCCTAATCATATATACGTATTCTTCATTTTCTTTCCCAAGTTTCAATTATTTTCTCTCAGTCTTCTTTTTCATTACAAAACTCCAAACCACTCTACTAAAATTCATCTTTATCATTAATTTTCTTATCCTTGTGAATAAAAAAACAATTTGAACAAAATAAAAAAAAATGGATGAAAATAATAATGAAAATCATTTTTTGAAACAACCTATCAAAGATCAAATCAAAAGATAAACCTTCTATCCTTCTTGACCCACCCATTTCATCTCTTCACTTTACTTTTGATCGGGATTAGATTTTTTGGGGTTATGCAACTTTTCTTATTCTGATTTTTTTGTATTGTTTTTAATGTTTTAGATTCACTCTTTGCTTTATATCTCTCTGTGCTTGCTTTAGATTGATTCATGATTTTGTTTGATAACTCATGTCTCTTTCTTAGCCACTTGATGTATCCTCTCAATTGTATTTGTGTTGGTTCATCAATATACTTGTTTTTGTCAATAATATATATATATATATTTACATAAATATCAAAGTAAAATTCTTGATTTTTGTGTTTTTTTTATACATGAAAATAAATATTCAACCTATTTAATGTCATTGTTGTTTGGAGTTTCAGATCCGAACAAAGTCAATATGTTCGGATCTGAAAGTGTGAACCAAATCATATTGTTCGACATTGTAAGTTCGAACATGATGACTTTGTTCTTTTTGGGTGTATCTTGAAGAATAATTTAGAAAAAAATTATAGGGTGTACCAAAAGTAACATAAAATCCTAAAGAAATATACTAGAGTGGGTCCTATACCCATGTTAGATATTTGGTAGAATATTTGAAAAAACATTTAGGGTTTCTAATATTACTCAATCCTAAAAAATTGAACATGGTATACTGAAAAATTGGGAGTACTTTATAATTTATGAGGCATATACCAGTAAGTCTCATATACAAAGTTCAAAATCCATATAGTCCTAAAATAGAACACTTGCACCAATTAGTCCTACGTATTTTTTAATTGTTACCAAAAAATTCTTTTTTTTTTGTATAACTTTAAAAATGTTGCTACATCCCACCATCACTAGACTTCCGTCAAACGGTTACCGGAGACATTTGTCGGAATATTTAATATCACCAAGAAGTCGCCGGAGTGTTCTGAACGTCATTGGAAGTTACTAGAAGGTCTAGAATGTTCGTTGAACGTCAATAACATTATTGGAGACTCACCGGAATGTCCAGAATATTGCCAAAAAAAATAGAGAAATTATAGTGAAAAAACATAGCAAAATGTACTAAATATTGATAAACTGAAAATAAAAAATAAAAAAAAACATAACAACAATAGGAACAAATATATATATTATTTTTCAATTTTTGTAAGGTTTAAGCAAATAATCTCCAATATTGATTAAATTGAAAAGTAAGTTTTGAAACTGTAAAAAGTTACAGTTTCAAAGCATGATTCTATTAAGTATTTATCCTTATTAATCAAATTGGAAAATGTAATAGCGACTCTGGTTGACCCAACCCTTGTTGTAATTTGGATATGGTTTTCTTGGTTTTGTACTATTGAACATGTCTTGCTTACCTTTTTTTCTCTTAAACTTGGCTATAGGATTGTTGTGGTTGTGCTTGGAACAGGTTGGCTGTTCGGTTTCCCAACTCTTGTTGCCCAGAATTTTACTTCTCCACTCGAGCGGTACTTATTGCGCTTGAGCGGGCTTTGCAAACTCTTAGTACTTTTGTAGGTCTGCAAAACTACTTGGAGAGTGTATTCTATGCTCAAGCGGCGTTTCTTATGCTCGAGCAAGTGTGTGCTCGAGCATCCATTCTTACGCTCGAGCGATGTTTTTCTGTCTACAAAACTATTGAATGTGTGTATTCTACGCTCGAGCGATCATTTGTTGCGCTCGAGCGGAACAACTTATTGTGTTTAACGCTCAAGCATCAACTCTTGTGCTCGAGCAGACTGTGCGTATATCAGTTCGCAACAGCCTCTTTTTACGTCAATTTTTCATCTCTTTTTCTCTTAAAACCCTAGATCGGGACCTTCTCTCTAAAACCTATTTTTTCTCTACATTTTTACCTAGATCTGTTGGTTTCTCTACCCGTGTGCCTTTGATAAAAAGATAGAGTGTCTCTAGAGCTCCGTTGTGATCTGAATAGAAGTTAGTTTCGGCGTCTTTGAAGTTCCTCCATTGTTGCATTGGTCATCTAAGCTTGAGGTAGGGCCTTTCTACACTCTCTATGAGTCCTAACTTGTTTATTCCTTGATGTGTGAGAAACATTAGGAGTTGAGGTGATTTTTAACAAACCTAGCGTGTGGGGTTTAAATTCCAAAGCGGGATTTTCAAATGGATGTCTTAGAAATGGTTGTGACCTTGGGTTATGTTAAAATGGTTGATTTTTGGTGATTGTGATAAATAGAGTTTTGCCCTAAAATGCTTTGAATAATTATTTTGTATAAATAATGGGAATTGTACAAGAAATATGAAATGGCATAGACATTTATATAAATGGCGTAATTAGATACGTGTTATCTCTCATTTACAGAAACTTGAATAATTTATCTGTTGAGAAGATTGTATATCTATTTAGAAATATTTGTTTTGAGCTATCGGTGGATGATAGCTATGATTGTTGTAGAAATTACATAAGGATTAGGTAAATCGAAACTAATTCCTTACTGGTTGTCATTGAATATGATTGTGTTTTAATACATTGTATATGTTGGATATTTGGGAGGAGAAAGGGAATGGACTCCATTAAATTAAGTTGGCCTGTGTGTCCTGGGTGCAAGTCCAGAAAACCGTGCCTATACATGGGTGTCGATCCCGCAAACGAAATTTTCGTAAAATGACAAAGTGAAGTGTTTATGTGTAATGGTTGTGTACTAAGCAAACCACTAATTTGCAATCTCAGTTGGTTCTTCTAGATAACAATGGATATGACTCATGAATTGAGGAGATATGAAATGACATGAAACAAATTGATATAAAATGGATTGGGATATATCACTGGACATAATATGGTTTTGGAAAAAGAGTTGTGAATAATTTTATCCTTGAGCATTGGTTATGTGCATCATGTTTACAACCTTGATAAAGTTCATATATTGTGTTAGATAGTTTCTGGGGGGCTTTGGCTCACCCTTTTGGGAAAAATCATTTTCAGGTGTTGGTGACATGCCTCCGCTAAGACAGTAGCTTGGAGAGACTTGGAGCAAGGGCTCATTTTTTGTTGTATTTAATTTGTATCGCCAAGGACTTTAATTGTATTAAGCTAGACTCATTTTGTTGTAACCAAGGACTGACTTGGAAATTTGTAAGCTCGTAGGGCCTTTATTTCGTTGATCATTTAGTTTGGTACCACATGGTATAGATTCATGGTAGAGCTTATGAATGTGTAATGCATGCACATTTTTTGTAGCTTGACTTTGATTAATGAAAACCTAATACTCTATTTATGTCATTTTGTATTAGTCCTTACTGTTGAATTATTGTATTATTTTTGGGACATTACAACTTGGTATCAGAGCGTACCGGGATTGAATACTTGGGGTACGTGGGAAATGGTTAGTACCACAATGGGTTTATCTCGTTTGACAGAGATGTTTATGTGTTTGCAATGTTATGTGCTAACATGTTTATGTGATTGTATGGATATGAGATTAAATTTCTAGGATGTTGATTGAGCTTACGGATTTCTAGAAGTCTTATTAGAAGAGTACTTGATCACTGCTGCTTCTAACTGGAACTCTGGCAATGCCGTGGGACGGTCATTATCTGGAAATGAAATTCGTATGTGTTTATGTGACTATGTGTTTATGTGGATTGAATTACTGTTGTCCATCGCATTAGGAACTGAGTGAGTTAATCTCTTTTGTTACCTCCATTAGGATGTCAAGACATGGATGTGGTGGTGGTAGGCGAGGTAGGCGTAGGAGGCATGATGTGTCTTTATCGAATAAAATTTCAGTGCAGAAAGAAGGGGTTGGTCAGGCCAATGTGGCCGAACCTGTTGGTTAGCAGGCCATGGGCGCCTTGGCCCGTGAAATGGCCAGAGCATTGCGAGAGTGTATGGACATCCCAGAGCGAAGAATCAAGTTCAGGCCCAAGTAGTTGAGACAGGGTCGTCTTTCTTGAAGCGAGAGTTTTTTTGGTCGAATCCGGATGAGTTTGTGGGTGATTCGAAGGAGCCACTAAAAGCGGATGAGTGGTTAGAGCAAATGGTGAAGACGTTTGAGATGCTCGGCATTGAAGATGGAGGTTTGAGAGTGACCTTGGCGTCCTTCCAACTAAAGAGAGACGTGGGTCAATGGTGAAAGTATGTGCAAAGGCGCATTGGAGGGACCTAGGAGGCATTCGTCGACGACTTCCAAGACAAGTTTCTACCTCCCATAGTTAGGGAGAAGTTGAGGGACCAGTTTTCTAAGTTGGTACAGTTGAACACTCCAGTGGCTGAGTTTGAGGCCACATTCACTAGTCTCTCTAGGTTTGCACCCGAGTTAGTGGCGACAGAGGAGCACCATTGTTTGGAGTTCCAGAAGAGGTTAAGGACCGGGCTAATGTTCAAGGTGGCCGAATTAATGATTAAAGATTATGGACGCCTTATGGAGGCGGCGGCTCATCTTGAGATCGCAATGCAAATGGAGGAGGTGAGGATGAGGGGCTCTAAGAGGAGTCAGGATGACTAGGGGGACAGTAAAGAGGCAGAGGGGTTCTAACCCACAGTCGTCCCAAGAAGCTCAGTTGAGGTCCACTTTTCTAGTACCGAGTTCAGGTTCCGGGAGAGGTGGTCCGGGAGATTTCACTTGTTACAAGTGTGGCCACTTGGGCCACAAGTCTACAGTTTGCCTGCAAAGAGAAAGAGGGCAACGGTCTGCACCGTCTTCGGCTCATTCTCAGAGCCAGAGCCAGAGTCAGGAAAGAGGGAAGTCACTCGCTTGTTATTAGTGTGGACAAGCGGGGCATATGAAGAGATTTTGCCCTCAGTTGGGTAGCACACTTGGTGCATTTGGTTCGAGATAGACACAGAGTCACCAGCCAGCACAGTCAGCACAAGCTTCGAGGGCCAATCAAGGAGCCTCTTCGGCTCAGTCAGTGCATCAGGCCTATACTCCAAGGGAAGAGCAGGTAGATCAAAGGCCAATAGGACGTGTGTATGCTGCTACCGCGCCAGATCTAGTACCAGCACCTTCGGTAATGAGAGGTACCTTATTGTTTTGCAATTCAGTTGTTAATATATTGATTGATACGGGTGCATCCTATTCGTTTATTTTGTCTGGATTTGTATTGGTTTTGGGGTTAAAGTTGGCTCAGTTAGCATCTTCCATATGTGTAGAGTCACCTATTGGTGGTGTGGTTGTTTTAAAGCAGGGGTGTCGGGGTTGTGACATAGAGGTTGCCGATCGTTGACTCCCTTTTATATTTGTGTTGATTAATATGTCTAGCTTTGATGTTATTTTGGGTATGGACTGGTTGTCTTCATGTCGGGCTGTTATAGACTGCTATTGTCAGAGGGTTACTGTATGTACTCTAAACGGTGATTGCTTTTACTTTTTGGGGGACCGGGTGGATAAAGTCTTATCACCGGTATATGATCTGCGTAGGTAGAGTGAACTTAGTTGCCTGCTTGCCAACTTCTTGAGTATTGAGTGTGATGAAGTTCAAGTTGAGTTGCCAAGGGTAGTTTGTGAATACCCGGACATTTTTCTGGAGGATCTTACTAGTTTACCACCTCATCGAGAGATTGAGTTTTTTATTGATTTAGTGTCTGGCACAGCACCATTCTCTATGACACCGTATAGATTTGCACCTGCCTAGTTGTGTGAGTTGAAGATTCAACTTTAGAAATTGTTAGACAGGGGTTTTATTCGCCCTAGTACTTCACTTTGGGGAGCATCGACTCTTTTTGCTAAAAAGAAAGATGGCGCGTTGCGACTTTGTATAGATTACTGGAAGTTAAACTGGGAAACTATTAGGAACAAGTACCCAATGCCTCATATAGATGATTTTTGATCAATTGAAGGGGTCTTGTTGTTTTTCTAAGATAAACCTAAGGTCAGGTTATCACCAGCTAAGAGCAAGAGAGGAGGACATCCCGAAGACGACATTCCGTATGCGATATGGCCATTACGAGTTTCTAGTAATGCCTTTTGGGCTAACCAATGCACCAGTTGTGTTTATGGACTTGATGAACTGCATCTTCCAGGAGTTCGTAGATTGTTTTGTGGTTATTTTTGTGGATGACATTCTAATTTACTCACCCTCTGAGGAGGAACACGATGAACACTTGCGAGTAGTACTTGAGTTACTTAGAGCCCACAAACTGTATGCCAAGTTTAGGAAGTGTGAATTCTAGTTGAGAGAAGTTAAGTTCTTTGACCATGTGGTATCTGGGGAAGAGGTGACTGTAGATTCATCCAAGATAGATGCAGTGCAAGATTGGAAACAACCAAAGAATGCTTTTGAGATCCGTAGTTTCTTGGGGTTGGTTGGGTATTATCGTCGGTTTATGAAGGATTTCTCCAGGTTAGCCTCACCATTAACTAGACTGACAAAGAAGGGAGTTAGGTTTGTATGGAATGAGACTTGTGAGAAGTCTTTCCAGGAACGTAAGGTTAGACTTACCACTGCTCCAGTATTGATTATTCTGGAGAGGGGTTTGGGCTATTCAGCGTATTGTGATGCCTTAAGAGAAGGTTTGGGTTGTGTTTTGATGCAAGAAGGGAATGTAGTAGCCTATGGTTCGCGTCAGTTGAAAACACATGAGAGGAACTACGCTATTCATGACCTAGAGTTAGTGGCGGTGATCTTTGCCTTAAAGATTTGGAGGCATTATCTGTATGGTGAGAAGTTTGAAGTATTTTCTGATCATAAGAGTCTAAAGTATCTGTTTACACAAAGACTTGAATTTAATGCAGAAGAGGTGGATGGAGTTCATAGAAGATTATGACTTTAAGTTACATTATCACCCAGGAAAGGAAAATGTTGTGGTCAATGCCTTGAGTAGGAAATTTTTTAGCAGTGTAGCTTGTATTGCCATATGAGAATAGGAGATGTTGGGTGCTATTGGAGAGTTTGACTTGCATCTTGGTGAGTTTGTTGAGTCTGCTGCTTGGTTTTCGGTAGTTGCATGACCTACACTTGTGAACCGTGTGTTAGAAGCACAAAAGGATGACCTTGAGGAAAAATCCCTCCGGGAGAAGATATCCAGTGGGAAGGTAGAAAGAGGCTTGAATGTATATCCCAACCTGAGTGTGAGATACCGTAACCGTTTGTTCATATAGGAGTCTTGTTGAGAGGAAGTACTCCAAGAGTTTCATCATAGGCACAAAGATGTATCATGGTCTTAGTCGCCAATTTTGGTGGAGAGGTATAAAGAAGAAAATGGCCATGTTTGTGTTAAAATGCCTCACCTGTCAACAAGTAAAGGCCGAGAATTAGAGGCCAGCGGGTTTGTTACAACCCTTGCCTATAGCCGAGTGGAAGTGGAAGCATGTCGCGATGGATTTTGTTGTGGGCCTTCCGAGGACTCAACGGAGTAGTGATGCCATTTGGGTGGTAATTAACCGGTTGACTAAGTCGGCGCACTTTATACCTATATGCGTAAGTGATTCGGTAGATTTCCTTGTCGACCTGTGCATTAAGGACATAGTGAGGTTGTATGGGGTCCCAGTGACAATTCAGATAGAGATCCGCGTTTTACGGCTCGGTTATGGCAAAGCCTGCAGAGTGCCTTGGGCACGAGATTGACCTTTAGCACTGCAGACCATCCTCAGACTGACGGGCAGTCCGAGCGTGCCATTCATGTCATGACCCGAATCCGCCCCTATAGATTAAGGTCATAGCCGGCCATTAATTATGAGCTTACCTATGGCCTCAAACAGAAATCAATTAAAAATTAATAATATGGGGCCAGATGCGGAAGCAAATTTAAGAATTTTGTCCAATAAGCTGTGTTTACATGGCATATCAAAACATTTCCCATATACTTATTAATAACTCACACCACATATTAGTAGTTAACATCTTGTACACCCAGGATCATTCAAACACATAGTTAGCTATACCAAAAGCTTATATACATAAATAGTCTATCATGACCAATGGAAATAACAAAAGAAAATACAAAAGATCATAAACAGAGCCTCTTGCATGAGGCACCTAGGCTGACTTCACAAAACTCGGGTTCTTTTCCCAAACTCTACTAAGGCTGGGGTTGAATGTCCCTTTGCTTAACTACATACATATAAATAACAGTGAGCTAACACCCAGTGAATAATACCAAAGTAAAGGGGTTATATGAATAAGATTCATATTAAGTACATAGAACCTAAAAATTTCATATACAAAGGGCCTTAAGCCCATTCTGTGCTTTTGTTGTACATGTCAAACGGCCTCGAGCCCATTTCAGATCCTTAGCAAACATACCAGACGACCTTGGGCCCATTGTATAACTTGTCAGATTTATCAAACGGCCTTGGGCACAATTCAAACACTTCAAACGTATCAAACGGCCTCAAGCCCATTATTTTCATATTCATATTTATGCGCATTTCATATTCATGATCATGATCACATGTCTTTGGTCCATTCCATTCATGTTCAAACGGCCTCTGGCCCATTAAGATATTCAAACGGCCTTTGGCCCATCATCATATTCAAATGTATCAAACAGACTCAGGTCCAATTCGTACAAATCAAATGTATCAAACGGCCTCAGGTCCAATTCATACATATCAAATGTATCAAACGGTCTCAGGTCCAATTCATACATATCAAATGGCCTTAGGCCCAAATCATGTTCTTCGTAGAGTCTTATACAAAAATTAAGCGTATAGAATACTCATTCATAATTCAAATCAACAAATCCATGAAGCTTATACAGAAGTAGCATTTGGAAGATAACATACTTGATTATATCTTACTAAAATATTACTCACAGTGTTCGGAGTGTTGATTTGTCTTCGTGGATGCTTCTACACAATTCATAAACATACACAAATCGGATCACAATGTACAGTGTATGCCTAAGAGTGTTCAAATCATGAACTTGCGTGGCTTATCCACACTTCAAATACTACTTAGAAATTCTTTCAAAAACATAGATTACAAGGTTCATGCTCAAAGGATGAAATTCAATATTCAAACCAAATGAATCTTTCCTATCTTTCCTAATCATTTACTTATGTTGTTTCTTAGCTTATTGGTCCTCAATAAGTCATAATTCATGCTTAAGAATACCCGAAAAGAGATGGGAATGAAGATATGCGCTTAAAACATCTTTTGAAAACATACTGAAAATAAGTTATTGGCTAGAGCCAACTTTTGGTCGCTAGAGCCAGCTGAAGGCAAAAACTGAGCTCGCTCGAGCCACCATTTGGTCACTCGAGCTAGCTTTTGCATAGTGCAAAATATTGGGAACTCGCAATGTTGGCTCGAGCCACCACTTGGTCGCTTGAGCCAGCTGCGAATTTTCTGGGTTTCAAAATAGAAAATCTGAGTTCCAAAAATATATTTTAACATGTAAAAGCTTTCATGGTCATTTTAAACTTATGAAAACACTTTGATAATCATAAAAACATTTTAGAAAACTCAAATACAAGATCATCCATAAATCATTTGCCCAAAGCCTCATGAATTCAACAAAATTGAACTCAAATCTTCATGCATGGGAGGATTAATTTCAAAACTCTTTTCATGACTTTCCAAACATAAAATTAAGCTTCAAAGACTTATAAAACAATTATGCATGTGCAATATAACTTCTAATTTCATCATGAATCATAGATTTCAAACCCAAAATGATAAAATTCTACATATTCATCTGCTAAATTCAACATGGATGACAAGGATTAAGCTCAAGAGTATAAAACTCTTCCAATTCATGAATTCATGCATTTCAAACCTTCAAGACTTAGAAAGTATGAATGCATGTAAGTGACAGCTCCCAATTCAACATGATTATCAAAGTTTATGCCCAAAACTCGAAGAATCAAAGCAAATACTTGCATGCATATGCAATTTCATCTCAATTCCTACAATGTTTGTTCAATTCACACATTTAATCTCATTATCTTCTTAAATCCACAATTTAAGTGACTTAACTCCCAAATTGAGGGTCAAACTCTTACCTACTATCTTCAATGAGGCTAGGTTTAGCAATTTCTTGAGCCTAGCTTCCAAATTCTTCAATCCTCCAAGCTAATTCCTCAAGATTGAGCGTCTCTCTCTCTAAGATAAAGACTTCTCTCTCTACATACAGCTTAATCTCAGCAAAATGGTGAAGATGAGCTCAAAATTAAGAGCCTAGGCACTAACTCAACATATATATAGTAGGTGATTAGCTTAAGCTAATTAAGCATGATTAAGACTAATCAACCTTACGTAATTTAATTCAATTTAATCTAATTAATTTGATCCGAATCAATTTTTAATTAAATTTCACCATAGGCTCTAAAAATTACGCTGAACACAATAAATTAATCAATTTTGGTTTCTGACGCCTCTACAGCCCTCAATTCCGGATTATAGTAGAAATTGTAATAGATATGACTACAATCAATAGATAGGCATTCAAAAATCACATAAAACACATAATTAACATCAAATTTCATATCGAGCACATTAACACTTAATGAGCTAACAGTATAATACGGAACGGGTTGTCACAACTCAGATTCTTGAGGATATGCTTCGGGGTTGTGTCCTTGACTTCAAAGATTCATGGGAGAGACACTTGCCCTTAGTGGAGTTTGCCTATAACAATAGCTTTCAGTCGAGTATCGGTATGGCATCGTTTAAGGCCTTGTATGACCGATCGTGTAGATCTCCTGTGTGTTAGGCCAAGGTGGGTGATGCACCTATGTTGGGTCTAGAGATGGTCCGAGAAATGACGGAGAAAGTTACACTTATCCGTAAAAGGTTGGCTACGGCCCAGAGTTGCTAGAAAAATTATGCCGACCGTAGGAGAAGACTCTTATCTTTTGAGGTGGCAGATCATGTGTTCTTGAAGATATCCCCTAGGAGAGGTTTGATGAGATTTGGAAAGAATGGGAAGTTTTCCTCTCGGTTCATTAGGCCTTTTGAGATCCTTGAGAGGATTGAAGACGTAGCTCACTGTTTGGCCTTGCCGCTACAGCTTTCCAAGGTACATGATGTGTTTCATATTAGCATACTTCGGAAGTATGAGCCAGATCCATCGCATGTGTTGAATTGGACTGACTTAGAGGTAGATGAGGATACCTCGTATGAGGAGAGACTGATAAGAGTCTTGGATACTAGGAACCAAGTCTTGTGAGACAAGACAACTCCCTTGATTAAGGTATTGTGGAAACATCACGGGTCAAAGAAGCGACTTGGGAACGTGAGTTGGAAGTCCGTGAGAAGTATTCGGATTTATTCGTTGATGTTTAGACATGTATTGAAATTGTGTTATGTTAATGAAATATGGAAACATTGTATATGTTGTGTATGTTTTAGAAACATGGATTTTGTATAAACATTGAATATGTTTTGAAAAATGTGAATTATACTTTCAATGTTAGGACTTGTGTATCGAGTTAATGAAAATGGATGATCGGAGAATGGGTCATGATAATAGAATTGATTGGTTATCACCATTGTAATTGGTTTAAGCATAACTGTAAAACTTGATTTGAAATTTTAGGGACGAAATTCTTTATGGGGAGAAAGTTATAGTGACTCCGATTTTGACCCGACCCTTGTTGAAATTTGGATACGGGTTTCTTGGTTTCGTACTGTTGAACATGTCATGCTTACCTTCTTTTCCCTTAAACTTGGCTATGAGATTGTTGTGGTTGTGTTTGGAATAGGTTGGTTGTAACAATCCCGATTTATGATTAACCGTTAAACCATGATTAAGAATACCTAATGAGTAATTAAGGCAAAAATTTTGCATTAATTGCATGTGTTATGTGCTATATGAATTTTTATTTGTTTGTGTAGGAATATCTGTCCCCGGTTTTGTTCTATTTTGCAAATTAAAGGCCTTACTGACATCCGATTACAAAGTGACTTGATTTCTATGTTAGTTAGAATTTTCATAATTTTATGGTGAGTTTAATTAAAATTCAATTCGGAACGCATTAAATTTGAATAATTAAAGTCAATTTGCTTAGCTTAAGTTAAGATTAATTAAATTTCCTAAGCAAGCCTATATAAGGCCTATACACACCACTTGAGTCACCTTTTCCTCATCATCTTTGAGCCTACAAGAGATAAACGTGAAAGAGAGGAGAAAGAGACCAAGAGGGTTGAGATCAACACTTGAGCTTGGAAGAAATTGCTAGAGAATTCAAGGAAATTGGCTTGGAACCTTAGAGAATTCACCAACTAGAGCTTCATTAAGAGGTTGAGGTAGGAATTCCACCCTTGAATTGTATACTATGATGTCTAGACCATAAATTCAAGAGAATTTAGTTGAATAATGCAAGGATTGGGCTAGAATGGATGAACTTGAGCCATGTCATGCATGCATGCACGCACATTGTCTTACATTTTGAGTTAAATTTCAAGTAATTCTCACATGCATATGCTAAGTCTACCTTTGTTTTGAGAATTCCTCTTGTTTTGCATTATTTTATACCAAATGATCATGTCTTAGAAGCCTTGAAGCCAAACCATCTCATGTATGTTATGTTTTCAACGAATTGTGTTTTGTTTTGCACAATTGGCAAGCTCTTGGGCCTTGATTTTATGAAATGATCTTGAATTCCCAATGTTTTCCAAGTTCACACATGTTTCCTTAAGTGTTTTGGCCCAAAAAGATGAGTTTTGATGTTTTGAACAAGGAAGAGCAATCTAGAAATTCCAGATTTTGCTCATGTGCTCGAGCAATAGATCCTGTGCTCAAGCGACTACTCTGTGTTTTGCACTCTCGCTTAAGCGACCAAAGGTTGGCTCGAGCATAAAATGCAGGCTCCCAGAAGTATACAATTTTTGCAGACCGCTCGAGCGACAAGAGTTACGCTCTAGCGAAGATCTCAATCACACGCTCAAGTGACCGTCAAGTGGTCATCGAGCGGAGAATTCGCACAACCAGTACTTTTGTAGAGTTTACAAACTGCTCAAGCGAAGGAAGTTGTGCTCGAGTGACCACTCATATTTTTGAACATCCGCTCGAGCGAAGGAAGCTGCGCTCGAACGAGACCCCTGTTTTTAGCAAGTTTTGTTAAGTATTCTTAAGTACATTTCAGTATCCTCATTGCGTCCTAGGCATTCTTAAGCCATGGTTAAGACATAATAATAAGGATAAAACTTAAAAACACACTAAGAATGAATGTATTGGGTTAAGTTATATTTGAGTGTGTGTTTCAAGAATGTATCTGTTATGTTTGTGTAGGTCAGGTGTTGTAAGCTCTTTGAATTATCTACTCTGTCTGACTGCCTTGAAGCCAACTATGAGTAATAACTTAGTAAAGCTATGTTCAATTTTATTTATTTTCTGTATGATGTAATAAGATCTATTTTTTGAAATGCTATCCGGAATGCTATTTGTGAATCATGTATGAATCTCCATTTTTCATAAATGTATTGGTGGAATCCATAGTTCACGTGGCCCTTGCCCAGGGATAACAATACCGTGGCTGATATGAACGTGGCCCTCACCTAGAGGTAATAATACTATGGCTTATATTCATGTGGCCCTTGCTCGGGGGTAACAAAACCTAGGCCTATGTTTACGTGGCCCTCACCTGGGGGTAACAATATCATGGCTACTTGTGCATAAGATGTGGACCTATGTGGTCGTCGGTACTGACTAAGCAAATTTGATATGATATGACAGCTAAATGGATGTACCACATATAACTGCTATAATCTTTGGTTAAGTATGCGAAATTGAATTTGTTTCTTATTCGAAATCTGCTATGGGACATCATTCATTAAATTCTTTATTCTATTATTATTCACTGGGATTTTGCTCACTATTTATATTATGTATGTAGGTGACCAGATGCGTAACCAGGCCTAAGCTGTTACCTGAAGTTTTGGTGTGTTAGCCACTTTTTTGTGCCTCCTGAGGAGGTTTCGGATTAAGGCAAGCCTTGTGGCCATGTTTGGTAAACGTTTAAGACTTTGTTTTCTGTTGATATACGAGCAAACTTTTGTTTATCTGTATATGGGGCTCAGTTCCCTTTTTGCTTCATCTGTAATGAATGTGATGCAAGACAACTTTATTTTTTTGACGTCACATATTTGTATATAAAGTTTTAAATTTTTGTCCCGTATACGCCAGCACAGCTCTATGGACAATGTGTTTTATATATTTGCTTCCGCAACCCCAATTATATTTTATTCTGTTTAGAGGCCTTTGGTAATCCAAGGATTACTAGCCAGTTACGACGTTAAACCTATAGGGGCGAGTTTGGGTCGTGACAAAGTGGTTTCAGAGCACGTGTTATACCACACATACGAGTCCATATGAGCTATAGGATATTCTCGAAAAGAATTAGGGACATTTCATCTGCATGTGAGAGTGTGTGTGTAAATTTCTATAAATGAGACAGCTGAATCTGAATATGAACTCATGAACTCTTGCAATTGAAAAAAATGAACTTACTCCGAACATCGTAAACAAGATCATTCCTTGTTTATTATTGCCTTGTTTACCTATAGCAAATGAAAAATACAAGAAGTAATTATAGCAAATGAAAAATACAAGAAGTAATTATAGCAAATGGAAAATACAAGAAGTAATTATAGCAAATGAAAAATACAAGAAGTAATGATGCCACTGAGTCTTTTGAGGCTTGGATGAGCATAATGGAACAGATGCTTGCAGCTTTGACTGAGGCAATGACGCAACAACAGAGGCAACAACCGTTACCTTCACCACCTCTGGTGCCAGTTGAGCCAAAAAACACTGATATTATTTCACTAACACAGAAGTTCAATAAAATGAAGCCGCCAATCTTTTTGGGTGGGATTTAGCAGTTGGAAGTTAAAACATGGCTGCTAGAGACCAAAAAGATATTTGAAGTATTTTCGTGCTTGGAAATGCAAAAAGTTCTTTTGGTCACTTATACTTTAAAAGAAGGAGCTAGACGATGGTGGATGCTTATCTGAGATAGCAATGGAACTATGACATGGAGTCAGTTTAAAGTAATATTCTATGAGAAAATTTTTCCCTAGTGCTTCAGAGACCGTAAAGTGTCAGAATTTCAAGAACTTAAGCAAGGCAAGATGTCTATAGCCGAGTATAAGGCTAAGTTTACTGAGTTGGCTAGATTTGCTCCTCATATGGTTGACATAGATTATAAAAAGGCTCGAAAATTTGAAAGGGGATTAGATCTGGATGTGTTTGATCGAGTAGGCATTTTAAAGTTGCCTACATATATAGAAGTACTTGATAGAGCATTGATGGCAGAAGCCATTTTGGTAGCTAAGAAACAAGCTCCAGCTCCAACAACTGAATAGAAGGGTAAACGGTCCGGATTTAATTTCAAGAAGGGTCGGTCATTTTCAAAAAGGCAGAATACGGGATCCTCTAGTAGCTCTAGTCAGAGTAGTGGATCTATTCCAAACTGTCCCGATTGCGGAAGAAAGCATAAAGGCACATGTTACCATGCATCAGGTGCTTGTTTTCAGTGTGGCAAGACTGGCCACATGGTTAGAGATTGTTTGTTGAGATCTGATGATACTAACCGTCCTACAGCAAGTTTAGCCGAGTTTGCTTCTATAGCAAGAACAAATGCACGAGTTAATGCCAGAGGTAACACGGGAAATGAGACGTTGAGACATGGAAGAATGTTCGCACTAGTTCCTAGGGATGTACAGAACACCGAGTCTGTGGTGTCAGGTATAATTTCCATCGGTAATCAAAATGCATATGTCTTGATAGATTTTGGTTCTACACACTCATTTGTATCGCATGCCTTTTCTCGAAAATTAACTAGACCTTTAGAACCTATGCATTATTTATTGTTTGTTTCTACACCATCTGGGGGTTCTATGTTATGTACTTATGTTTATCCGGCATGTGAACTAGTAATTGGTGATGTGACACTGTATGTTGATTTATTGCCATTGGGTATTGATTATTTTGATTGCATACTGGGTATGGACTCGTTGACGAAGTACTGTGCAACTATTAACTGTGTTGATAAATCTGTTGTGTTTCATCCACCTCGTTTACTTGAATTTATGTTTACTGGGAATGGGGTAGTTCATCTCCCATATTTGATTTATGACATAAAAGTTGTTAAACTACATAGGAAGGGATGTAGAGGGTACATGTGTTATGTTTTGACTGTGACTTCTAATAGTCTTACTATAGAGAACATCTCGGTAGTAAATGAATTTCCTGATATGTTTCCAACTGAATTGCTCGGGGAGTTAATTGATAGAGAAATTGAGTTTACCAATTGATGTTGTACCCGGAACACAACCAATTTCCAAAAACCCCATATAGAATGTCAACTTCTGAGTTGAAAAAATTAAAAAGCCAACTTCAAGACTTGTTAAACAAGAAGTTCATCCGACCGAGCACTTCACATTGGAGTGCTCCAGTTTTATTTGTTAAAAGGAAGACGGATCTTTGAGCCTGTGTATAGACTATCGGGAGTTGAACAAAGTGACTATCAAGAATAAATACCCACTACCTCGAATAGATGACTTATTTGACCAACTACAGGAAGCCCAAGTCTTTTCCAAAATTGAGCTTAGATCCAGATATCACCAATTGAAAGCTAAAGCAGAAGATATAGAGAAAATTGCCTTTCAGACGAGATATAGGCACTACGAATTTTAAGTCATGCCATTTAGGGTAACGAATGCACCTGCAGCTTTTATGGACCTAATGAATAGGGTGTGTAAACAATTTCTTGATGAATTTATCATTGTGTTTATTGATGATATCTTGATTTACTCCAAAAGTAGGAAAGAACATGAACATCACCTGAGAACTGCTTTACAGATGTTGAGAGAAAAGAAGTTGTATGCAAAAATGTCCAAATGTGAATTCTAGCTTGACAGTGTAGCATTTTTGGGACATGTGATTGACAAGGATGGTATATCAATGGACCACAGAAAATTAAAGCCATTGTAAACTGGCCAAGGCTAACCAATGTGTCTGAAGTTAGAAATTTTCTGGAACTTACAGGCTATTATCGCAGATTTGTGAAAGAATTCTCCAAGCTTGCCTTATCACTCACTCAACTGACTTAGAAAAATGTACCATTTGATTGGAATGATCAACGGGAGTCAACCTTTCAAGACCTAAAAACTAGACTGGTAACTGCACCAATTCTGACCTTGCCTAACGGAACCGATGGGTTTCAGATTTATAGTGATGCTTCCTACAAAGGTTTAGGATGTGTACTAATGCAAAATGGTAAGGCAATTGCTTATGTTTCTCGGCAACTCCGACCACATGAAAAGAACTATCCGACACATGACCTAGAACTAGCAGCTGTGGTGTTTGCCTTGAAAATTTGGCGACACTATTTGTATGGTGTGACTTGCGAGGTGTATACTGACCATAAAAGCTTGAAATACTTCTTCACCCAAAAAGAACTGAACATGAGACAGAAACGATGGCTTGAATTGATCAAGGATTATAACTTGCAGATTTTGTACCATCCAGGCAAAGCTAATACAGTAGCGAATGCCTTGAGCCGAAAATCTATTGGAAATTTGTCATGTTTGCTTACTAGCCAGAGGGAATTGTAATGTGACCTAGAGAGAAATGAGATTGAAATTGTGTTGCGCGAACATGATGGAATCCTAGCTGTCATTTCCGCTCAACCTGCCATCATTGGAGAAATTAGAGAGAAACAACTTGAAGATGAGTCTCTGAGGAAAATTGTTGATGAGATTGACTCAAAGCCTAGACCAGGATTTGTGTTGGAGAACAATGTATTGAAACTTCAGGGTGGACTTTGTGTACCGGACCATTCTGAATTAAGAAAACGTGTTTTGGCTGAAACCCACAACTCCAAATTTGTTATGCATCCATGGAATACAAAGATGTATCAAGAATTGAAATAGAATTTCTGGTGGCCTGGAATAAAGAGAAGTATCGCTGACTATGTGGCTAGATGTTTGTATTGCCAACAAGTTAAAGCCGAACATCAACGACCTACTAGACTACTTCAGCCACCTCCACTACCGGAATGGAAATAGGAGTACATTACCATGGATTTCATTATGGAATTGCCTCGCTCCTCTCGAGATATGGATTCTATTTGGGTCATAATTCACCGTTTTACTAAATCTGCTCATTTTTTATCTATGAAAGCTTTTTATAATGCGGATAAGTTAGCTAACATTTATGTAAATGAGATTGTGAGATTACACGGTGTGCCAGTATCTATTGCATCTGACAAAGATCCTAAGTTTACCTCAAGATTCTGGTAGAGTCTACAACAAGCTTTAGGGACTAAATTGAGACTAAGCAGTGCTTATCACCCACAGACAAATGGCTAATCAGAAAGAACAATACAGGCTTTGGAGGATATGCTCAAAATGTGTGCCCTAGATTTCCAAGGTAGTTAGGAGACCTACTTACCATTGGCCGAATTTGTGTATAATAATAACTATCACTCAAGTATTGGGATGGCTCCTTATGAAGCTCTGTAAGGAAGGAAATGTCGTTCTCTGATTTGTTGGACCGAGGTAGGTGATAGACCTTTGTTGGAATCGGAACTTGTGCAAAAAACGACGAAAAATGTGAAATTGATTCAATAAAGATTACAGACTGCACAAAGCCGCCAAAAGAGTTATGCAGATGTTAAAAGAAGAGACAAAGAGTATGAAATCGGGGATTACGTGTTTATCAAAGTGACTCTAATGAAAGAGAAAACTCGGTTTGGTGTAAATGGCAAGCTAGCACCGAGATATGTTGGGCCATATAAAATTCTTGAGAAGATCAATCCGGTGATGTATCGAGTAGCCTTATCGCCGGTCATGGAGCATATGCATAGTGTTTTTCATATATCTATGCTTCGAAAGTATTTGAGAGATCTATTCCATGTGATTAAACCAACTCATGTGCTTCTGAAAGATGATTTTACTTACAAAGAATGGCCAATACAGATTGTTAATTACTTAATCAAAAGATTAAGAAACAAGAAAATTCTATTGGTGAATGTTGATTGGCAAAACCATGGAGGGACTTATGCGACTTGGAAGACCGAGGAAGATATGATGAAGAAGTACCCAGATTTGTTCCCTCTAGATCCAGCATTCTTCCAAAACGAAGGTAATTCGAGTTTGCAGGACCAAACTCTTTTAAGAGGGAATGATTGTAACAACCCCGATCTATGATTAACCATTAAACCATGATTAAGAATGCCTAAAGAGTGATTAAGGCAAAAATTTTGCATTAATTGCATGTGTTATGTGCTATATGAATTTTTATCTGTTTTGCGTAGGAATATTTGTCTCCGGTTTTGTTCTGTTTTGCGAATTGAATGCCTTATCGACATTCGATTACAAAATTGACTTGATTTCTGTGTTAGTTAGAATTTTTAGAATTTTATGATAAATTTAATTAAAATTCAATTTGGAACGCATTAAATTCGAATAATTAAAGTCAATTTGCTTAGCTTAAGTTAAGATTAATTAAATTTCCTAAGCAAGCCTATATAAGGCCTATACATACCACTTGAGTCACCTTTTTGTCATCATATTTGAGCCTACAAGAGACAAACGTGAGAGAGAGGAAGAAGAGACCAAGAGAGTTGAGATCAACACTTGAGCTTGGAAGAAATTGCAAGAGAATTCAAGGAAATTGGCTTAGTACCTTAGAGAATTCACTAACTAGAGCTTCATTGAGAGGTTGAGGTAGGAATTCCACCTTTGAATTGTATACTATGATGTCTAGACCATAAATTCAAGAGAATTTAGTTGAATAATGCAAGGATTGGGCTAGAATAGATGAACTTGAGCCATGTCATACATGCATGTACGCACATTTTCTTACGTTTTGAGTTAAATTTCAAGTAATTCTCACATGCATATGCTAAGTCTACCTTTGTTTTGAGAATTCATCTTGTTTTGCATCATTTTATACCAAATGATCATGTCTTGGAAGCCTTGAAGCCAAGCCATCTTATGCATGTTATGTTTTCAATGAATTGTGTTTTGTTTTACACAATTAGTAAGCTTTTAGGCCTTGATTTTACGAAATGATCTTGAATTCCCAATGTTTTCCAAGTTCACACATGTTTCCTTAAGTTTTTGGCCCAAAATGATGAGTTCTGATGTGTTGAATTTGAGTTTTGAACAAGAAAGAGCAATATGGAAATTTCAAATTTTGCTCCTTCGCTCGAGTGACAGATCTTGCGCTCGAGCGTAAAATGCATGCTCCCAGAAGTTTATAATTTTTGCAGACCATTCGAGCGACAAGAGTGGCGCTCGAGCGAAGATCTCAGTCACATGCTCGAGCGATCGTCGAGCGGAGAATTTACACCACCAGTTCTTTTGTAGAGTTTTTATACCGCTTGCGCGAAGGAAGTTGCGTTCGAGCGAGACCCCTATTTTTAACAAGTTTTGTTAAGTGTTCTCAAGTACATTTCAGCATTCTCATTGCATCCTAGGCATTCTTATGCCATAGTTAAGACATAATAATAAGGATAAGACTTAGAAACACACTAGGAATGAATGTATTGGGTTAAGTTATATACGAGTGTGTGTTTCAAGAATGTATCTGTTATGTTTGTATAGGTTACGCGCCATAAGCTCTTTGAATTATCTGCTCTGTATGACTGCCTCTGAAGCGAACTATGAGTAATAACTTAGTAAAGCTATATTCAATTTTATTTATTTTTTGTATGATGTAATAAGATCTATTTTTTGAAATGCTATCCGAAATGCTATTTGTGAATCATGAATGAATGTCTATTTTCTGAAATGTATTGGTAGCATCGATAGTTTACGTGGCTCTCGCCCGGGGGTAACAATACCTTGGCTGATATGCATGTGGCCCTCGCCTAAGGGTAACAATACTGTGTCTTATGTTCATGTGGCCCTTGCTCGGAAGTAACAATACCTAGGCCTATGTTTACGTGGCCCTCGCCTAGGGGTAACAATACCATGGCTACTTGTGCACAAGATGTGGACTTATGTGGTCGTCAGTACCAACTAAGAAAATTTGATATGATATGACGGCTAAATGGATGTACCGCATATAACTGCTATAATCTCTGGTTAAGTATGTGAAACTGAATTCATTTCTGATTCGAAATATGCTATGGGACATCATTCATTAAATTCTTTACTCTGTTATTATTTACTGGGTTTCTGCTCACTATTTTATATTATGTATGTAGGTGACCAGGCACGTGACTAGGCCTAAGCTGCTGCTTGGAGTTTTGGTGTGTTAGCCACCCTTTTGTGCCTCCCAATGAGGTTCCGGATTAAGGAAAGCCTTGTGGCCATGTTTTGTAAACGTTTAAGACTTTGTTTTCTATTGATATACAAGCAAACTTTTGTTTATCTATATATGGGGCTAAGTTCCCTTTTTGCTTCATCTGTAATGAATGTGACGTAAGACAACTTTATTTTTTTAAAGTCACATATTTGTATATAAATTTTTAAATTTCTGTCCTATATATGTCATCACAGCTTTATGGGCAATGTGTTTTATATATTTGCTTCTGCAGGCCCTAATTATATGTTATTCTGTTTAGAGGCCTTTGGTAATCCAATGATTACTTTTCGGTTACGACGCTAAACCTATAGGGGCAAGTTTGGGTCGTGACATTGGTTGTTTGGTTTCCCAACTCTTGTTGCCTAGAATTTTGCTCCTTTGCTCGAGCGACACTTCTTGCACTTGAGCGAGCTTTGCAAACTCTCCGTACTTTTGCAGGTCTGCAAACCTATTGAGAGAGTGTATTTTATGCTCGAGCGGCGTTTCTTACGCTCAAGCGGGTGTGCACTCAAACGGCCATTCTTACACTCGAAAGATGTTCTTCTGTCTACAAAACTACTGAATGTGTGTATTTTGCGTTCGAGCGGAACAACTTATTGTGTCTGACGCTCGAGCATCAATTTTTGCTCTCGAGCGGACTGTGCGTATATCAGTTCGTAGCAGCCTCCTTTTACATCTCTTTTTCTCTCAAAACCCTAGATTAGGACCCTCTCTCTCTAAACCTACATTCTCTCTTAATTTTCACCTAGATCCATTGGTTTCTCTACCCGCGTGCCTCTGGTAAAAAGGTAAAGCGTCTCTAGAGCTCCGTTTTGATCCTAGTAGAAGTTGGTTTCGGCATCTTTGAAGTCCTTCCATTGTTGCCTTGGTCATCGAAGCTTGAGGTAGGGACTTTTTACACTCTCTATGAGTTTTAACTTGTTTATTCCTTGATGTGTGAGAAACATTGGAGGTTGAGATGGTTTTAACAAACTTAGGGTTTGGCATTTAAATTCCAAAGAGGGGTTTTCAAATGGATGTCTTAGAAATAGTTATGGGAATGGATGTGAGCTTGGGTTATGTTAAAATGGTTGATTTTTTATGATTGGGATGAGATTGGGATAAAGGGAGTTTTGCCTTAAAATATCTTAAATAATTATTTTTTTATAAATAATGGGAATTATACAAGAAATGTAAAATGGCATAGACATTTATATACATAGTGTAGTTAGATACGAGTTATCTTTCACTTATGATAACTTGAATAATTTATCTGTTGAGAAGATTGTGTATCTGTTTAGAAATATCTGTTTTGGGCTATCAGTGAAGAATAGTTATGATTGTTGTAGAAATTGCATGAGGATTAGGTAAATTGAAACTAATTTCTTACTGGTTGTCATTAAATATGACTGTGTTTTAATACATTGTATATGTTTGATGTTTGGGAGGAGAAAATGGATGCACTCCATGTTTGGGAGGAGAGAGGAGATGGACTCCACTAAATTAAGTTGGCATGTGTGTCGTAGGTGCAAGTCCTGAAAACCGCGCGTATACATAGGTGCCGATCTCGCCAACGAGATTTTCGTAAAATGGCAAAGTGAAATGTTTGTATGTAATGGTTGTGTGGTAAGCAAACCATTGAGTTGTAATCTTAGTTAGGTCTTCTGGATAACAATAGATATGACTCATGAATTGAGGAGATGTGAAATAATATGAAACGAATTGATATAAAATGGATTATGATATAACACTTGACATAATATGGTTTTGGAAAAGAGTTGTGAATGATTTTATTCTTGAGCATTGGTCATGTGCATCATGTTTATAATCTTGTTAAAGTTCATATATTGTGTTAAATAGTTTCTGCTAGGTTTTGGCTCACCCTATTGAGAAAAATCATTTTTAAGTGTTGGTGACATCTCTCCGCCAAGACAGTAGGTTGGAGAGACATGGAGCAAGGGCTCATTTTTTGTTGTATTTAATTTGTATAGCCAAGGGCTTTAACTGTATTGTGCTAGACTCATTTTATTGTAACCAAGAAATGACTTGGAAATTTGTAAGCCCGTAGGGCATTTATTTCGTTGATCATTTAGTTTGATACCACAAGTTATAAATTCAGGGTAGAGCTTATGAATGTGTAATGCTTGTGCCCCTTTTGTAAATTGATTCTGATTAATGAAAACCTAATACTTTGTTTATGTCATTTTGTATTAGTCCTTACTGTTGAATTATTGTATTATTTTCGGGATATTACAAACGTGTTATGAACCTGTAAAATTTTACTGTTCTAAAGAATATTATGAAATTTTAAAATTTTACAATTTTAAAATATGATTCATTTCAGTATCAGAAAAACTAAAACTATAAAATTTTACAGTTTTCACCGCTTGTAAGTAAAACTTAAAATAACTTGTTCATAACTTAAAAATTTTCTCCATTGAAATAGAAAAATAGAAATGTGCAGCAAAGAAAATGTAAAAAAAATTGAGAAATCAAAAGAGAGAAACAGATATATAGAGAGAATATTGTATCCCGACAATTATTTTTTGTTTAGATCTAGTCAGATCTCATGTAGATGTGAGTAGATCTACATCAGATCTGAATAGATCTACTCATTTTTCTTTGGCGAAAACTCGTCTCTTTCGCCGTCAGTAAGGATAAAGTAAGAAGTTGGTAGTTGCCTGTGAACCCCAAGTAATAATGGTCGTCGGTTACCAGTGACTATATATTAGAAAGAGAAGAAGTAAGGTATGGTCGCCGGTTACGAAAAATCACGAAGAGAAAGACGTAAAGAAAAACAAACACAAAGAATAATGAAGAAGAAAAATACGTAATGGACTTTTGAGAGTATTGAAAGGTTTATGAGACTAAATAAAATTATCCTATTTTAAAGAGGACTTTCAAATAATTTGTCCATAATTTTTTGGGTGTAAAATAGAATCCCCCGAGCAAGTGTGATCTGACTAGCTGAGAAGATATGGGCCCAAAAATGGAGGAGGAAAATGATTATTTTACCACCTGGGCCACTTTACCTCACAGTAGCAGCTGATCCAGCCTGCAACAAGCCGACTCCAGCCTGAGATACTAGGCGCAGGCCAAAAAATTTTTTGGGCTTAAAACCAAATTTTAGATTGAGACTCTTGTATTTTGAATAATAATATATATATATATATATATATATTTCTATTGTAGTTTTTTTATTTTAAAAAAATTTATTTTTATTATTTTTTTGAGATGAAAAATTGCTAATAAAAATTTTGTAAAATTTATATATTAACATACTTTTGTAATTAAAATCTCTTAATAGGTATTCTTAAATTTTTGGAACATTTCTACACAAGTCTTAATTTATAAATTTATACTCTATTAAGTTCTAATTAATATTAAAGTTTCATTAAATTTTTAATAGTCGGAATTGCCTTTCAAATCATTTATGATTATCTATAAAGGAATATGATGACTTGACATTTATTTTGATTTTTAAAACCTTAAAATATCAACTTTCAAATTAAAAAAACTAAAAAAAAAATTATGAGCAAAAAAATAAAAATAAAAACTCAGTTTTTTGGTTTTCGTGTTTTTCTGTTTTTAGTGAATATTTTTAAAATTTTAAATATATTTTTAAACTTTTTTAGATGTACCTTACTTAGATGTATCTAAAAAGTAAAAAAATTGTGAAAAAATATTTTAAAATTTTAACAAATACATAAAAATACAAAAAAAATGTACTGAATTCTCATTTTTTTTTTTATATTTTTGGTATTTAGTGAATTTTTAAAAGATTTTTTTCACAAATTTTTTACTTTTTAGGTATATTTATGTTTGGTATGTCTAAAAAGTAAAAAAAATTGCTTAAAGTATAAAAAAAATTCAGTAAAAACAAAAAAACACAGAAAACAAGAAAGTAGAATTTTTTGAAAAAACACAACCAAGCAAGCTTTTTTTGAAAAAAATTTAAAAATTGAATTTTTTTTTTGGTGCAAAACTAAAAGTTTTGTGTCTATAAAGGAGCATGATGATGAAACATTGATGTGTAAAACTGAAAAAAATAAAAATAAAAATAATAATAATAACGAAAAAAAATTGATAATATTCTCAATTTTAAAACTAAAAAAAAAACTGTTAATATTTTCGATTTTATTGGATAGTTGAATCGAACCAATAAGTAGAAGGGTAAAAACGTTTAATCTCATACTTTGTTTTTTTTTATCAATTAGTAAACAATTATCTGAAACATTACTATACAAATTTGATAATGTTCTTAATTTTAAAAATTAAAAAAAAATGATAATATTCTCAGTTTTACTAAATAAGATTTATTGGTTTAAAAATTCTTAAATATGACCTGAGTTACCATAGTATTTGTAAGCAAGACTTTTAAGTAATTAACTCTAAATTTTTTGATTATATTTTTAAATATAGGTTTCACTACACTTGTTAAGCAGTCAAAAAACATAAAATGAATAGAGAGCGTGATAATAAACAAGTTGAGCAATATTCTTGTCTTCCAATTTAGTATGGTAGATTTTTTCTCATTACATATTCTAATGTCAAAATCTTAAACGTTGCTGGTTAATCATTAAAATATTAAAATAAAAAACTTGTATCATACAAACTCAGACATTTATTTTTTATTTTTCGTCAATCAATAATTGACAATCTTCAAATATTGTGAAAATTATATCAAACAGAACAATAATTTATGTGCAATAATTCAACAATACAACAATAGTAATTGTGTGTGTCAATTTCCGACCACACTGCCAATCAAACACTCAGCTAGAGAACACTGACAGAATAAATTAAGCACGAACGACCTGTCACAGAAAGAAGAGATTTCGACAGTGGTTCGTCCACACGAGGCCACTCCGACGATCAAATTAGTTGTCTCTCAAAGATAACAAAAGTGCTTAACTCACTATTCAGAGTATAAAAAGCATACCTTAAACTCATAAGGGTGCCTCTTTTTCATAGCCAACACTTACCTAATCCCAATAGAAGCCTAGCTTCAATGGACTTAGGATTACTGCTAATCTTGAACTCCCAGTAAAATTGGGATAAACTCTCTAAGAGTCTTATCTTTACTCAAACTGAAGTCTTCTCACATTCTAGGACTCTTGTCCTTTATCCGCTTACCCCGGATTCCAGTTTCTTCGCAGATAACCTCGGCCTATCCGAGATTATCTCGGTGTCATGACCAAGACACGTGACACTTCGGCTGATACCTCGGTGTCACCTCGACCACGTGTTGTCATTCAAAAATTATGTCCCCATAACTGCCGATGTTATGTTTAACATTTGTTGAAATTTTAAGAAAAATTTACAAGCTGTAGTTAAATTGGAGTCATGATTAAAGGAAGGAATGATATAGGTTCCATCACCTTAGGATGCTGAGGTAATAGAACCTAGGGGGCAGTTGTGAGGACATAATTTTTGAATGACAACACGTGGTCGATGTGACACCGAAGTGTCAGCCGAGGTGTCACGTATCTTGGTCATGACATCGAGATGATCTCGGATAGGCCGAGGTTATCTGCGAAGAAACCGGAATTCGAGATAAGCAGATAAGGGACAAGAGTCCTAGAATGAGAAATGACTTCATTTTGGGTAAAGATAAGACTCTTAGAGAGTTTATCCCAATTCTACTGGGAGTCCAAGATGAGCAGTAATCCTAAGTCCATTGAAGGTAGGCTTCTATTGGGATTAGGTAAGTGTTGGCTATAAAAGAGAGGCACCCCCATGGGCCTAAGGTATGCTTTTTATGCTCTGAATAGTGAGTAAAGCACTTTTGTTATCTTTGAGAGATAATTGACTTGATCATCGGAGTGCCATCGGGTGGACGAACCACTGCCGAAATCTCTTCTTTTTGTGACAGGTGGTTCAGCCTTAATCTATTCAGCCAGTGTTCTCCATCTGAATGCTTGATTGACAGTGTGGTCGGAAATTGATACACACAATTTGGCGTCGTCTGTTAGAAAGAAAGGAGAATAAATGGCCAACGACGGATAGAAAGAGAAGGTTGTGGACGATACCCCTACTGAGAGTGAAAAACATATTGACCTTGATGTCCAAGAAGACAACTGCAACGAAGAGACTCGTGATAAGAATCACGGAAGAAAGGACGTCGGCCAGGAGGGGCGGCGTACCGAAGAAATCGGACCGGAGCGGGTATTATAACGAGGACGACCTCCAGGTATAGAAGGATAGATACTTGCGGAGGGGCGATGAGATAAAAGGAATGGCGGACAAATTGGCTAACCTGCAAACGGTCGTCAATTTCATGATGTAGAATAACGTCATGCAGTCACCGTTCCTTTTATAAGATACGCCGATTTCAGAGGCCAAGAAAGATGCCCAGAAAGGGGGGTAGAACACAGTTCTTGCAGTTCCTCAGCGCGACAGGACAAAGGGACATTCTCACCGGCCTTCACGGGAGATCGGGTATGGAGAATCAAAAAGGGCTGGAGAATGATGCTTGAGAGTTGGAATTTACAAGCTAAGGTTGATTTAACACTTGTTGAAATTTTAAAAATTTACAAGTTGAAGTTAAACCGAGGTCATGTTTAACACTTGTTGAAATTTTAAAAATTTACAAGTTGAAGTTAAACCGATGACATGTTTAACACTTGTTGAAGCTTTTAAAATTTACAAGTTGAAATTAAACCGAGGTCATGTTTAACAATTGTTGAAATTTTAAGAAAAATTTATAAGTTGAAATTAAACCGAGAACATGTTTAACACTTGTTGAAATTTTAAAAATTTACAAGTTAAAGTTAAACCGATGTCATGTTTAACACTTGTTGAAATTTTAAAAATTTACAAGTTGAAGTTAAACCGAGATCATGTTTAACAATTGTTGAAATTTTAAGAAAAATTTATAAGTTGAAATTAAACCGAGAACATGTTTAACACTTGTTGAAATTTTAAAAATTTACAAGTTAAAGTCAAACTGAGGTCATGTTTAACACTTGTTGAAATTTTAAGAAAAATTTACAAGTTGAAGTCAAACCGAGGTCATGTTTAACACTTATTGAAATTTTAAAAATTTACAAGTTGAAGTTAAACCGAAGTCATGTTTAACATTTGTTGAAATTTTAAGAAAAATTTACAAGCTGAAATTAAACTAGGGTCATGATTAAAGGAATAAATGATATAGGTTCCATCACTTCAGGATGCCGAGGTAATAGAACTTAGGGGGCAGTTGTGGGGACATAATTTTGAATGACAACACGTGGCCGAGGTGACACCGAAGTGTCAGTCGAGGTGTCACGTGTCTTGGTCATGACACCAAGATGATCTCGGATAGACCGAGGTTATCTGCGAAGAAACCGGAATCCGGGATAAGCGGATAAGGGACAAGAGTCCTAGAATGAGAGAGTATTTTAGTTTGGGTAAAGATAAGACTCTTACAGAGTTTATTCCAATTCTACTGGAAGTTCAAGATTAGCAGTAATCCTAAGCTAGGCTTCTATTGGGATTAGGTAAGTGTTGGCTATAAAAGAGAGGCACCCCCATAGGTCTAAGATATGTTTTTTATGCTTTGAATAGTAAGTTAAGCACTTTTGCTATCTTTGAGAGATAACTGACTTGATCGTCGAAGTGTCCCCAGATGGACGAATCACCGTCGGAATCTCTTCTTTTTGTAACAGGTCGTTCGGACTTAATCTATTCTGTCAGTATTCTCTAACTAAGTGCTTGATTAGTAATGTGATCGAAAATTGACACACAGTATTATTATTCATTAATAGAAAAGTCAAACTCAAAAGCCTAACAATTAAGATAATAATATTGTCAATCAACATCGCATATGTAAATTCATACAACACCAAAAGAATGTCGTGAATATGAGGCTAGTCTTGAGGTATGACTTGGTTGAATTAAAGCCTCTTCTCCTATGTCTTGTCAAAAGAATCAAACTCACTTGCCTAATGTATATCTTATTAAACCACAAGCTCTAGTCAAAATCACCACTCAAATTATTCCCTAATTAATCAATTCTATCATTGAACCTTGCAAGATATCAGTGACTCATCGGGGAAAATCGGTTGCAATGCGTCGAATTCTCACAACTATAAATCAACAATGATGGCGTCTAAATGCATCACAGAGAAATGAGTGAAATCGGTTGCTTTAAAGTTATTAAAAACAAAATATAAATACTTATCTAAAAAAATAAAATATAAATATTAATAAATTGTCTCCCTTTTCAAAAGTTTAAGTTTTTAGATAAGATAGTGGTCAACAATTTACTTAAAAAGATAGTTCTGAAACCGGTTTAAGTTTGACTTTTAATATGTTAAAAAATTTGTTATTTATTTATTTATTAACTTTTTTTGTAAATAAAAAGAAAGTTAACGGGACATTTAGGGTATGTTTGGTTTGGATTTGTAAAGTAATTTGGGAAAAAATTTCTAAAAAATTTGTTTGGTTTGTAAAATTTTCAAAATAATTTCCAAAATCATTTTCTCTCTTACTTATCAATCAATCATTTTTTCTCTTACACACATCTACTCAATTATAACAAAATATCAAATCATTCCAAACTCTCAAATTCCAAAACTTCTTTCAAAATACACAACCAAACAAACTAAAAAGAATTTTAAACTCTCTCTCTAAAATAATTTTTAAAAACTACTCTCCCAAAACTAAACCAAACATACCCTTAGGGTGTGTTTGGTAACGTTTACGTTTTCAGTTTATATTTACAAAAATTTTATAAACTGGTTTTTGTTTATTTTTTGTTTATTTTTAGAAAAACATAAACTACAAACGCGTTTGGTAATTGACAAAATGTTTAAAAAAATTTAAAAATATAAAAAAGAGTAAGAAATGGCAAGTGGCGGCGAAAGACGGTGGTGGAAAGTGGTGACGGTGGGTGGTGGGTAGCTGGTGGTGGTAGGTGGGTGGTGGTGGTGGTGGGTGGGTGGGTGACGGTGACGGGTGGTGGGTGACAGCGAGTGGATGGTGGTGGTGGTGGTGGTGGTAGCGAGTGGTGGGTGGTGGTGGTGGCAGGTGGGTGGCGGATGGCGGGTGGTGGTGGTGGTAGGTGGCGGGTGGTGGTGATGGGTGACGGTGGCGGGTGGTAACGAGTGGGTGGTGGTGGCAGGTGGCTGGCGGATGGCGGGTGGTGGTGGGAGGGTCGTGGGTAGTGACGGTGGGTGAGTGGGTGACGGTAGCGGGTGGTGGGTGGCAGCGAGTGGGTGGTAGTGGCGAGTGGTGGCGGCAGGTGGTGGTGGTGGGTGGGTGGGTGGGTGGGTGACGATGGCTGGTGGTCGGTGGTAGCTAGTGGGTGGTAGTAGTGGTGGTGGGTAGTGGGTGGTGGTGGCAGTGAGTGGCGGGTGGGTGATGGTGGTGGTGGTGGTGGTGGTAGTGGGTGGTGGGTGATGGTGGTGGTGGTGGTGGTGGGTGGCGGCGGCAGGTGGTGGTAATGGTGGGTGAGTAGGTGACGATGGCTGGTGATCGGTGGTAGCTAGTGGGTGGTGGTGGCAGGTGGGTGATGGTGGTGGGGGGTGGTGGTGGCGGGCGGGTGGCAGGTGGGTGGTAAGTGGTGGTGGCAAGTAGGTGGCGGGTGGTGGTGACGAGCGGTGGATAGTAGTGGCGGGTGGTGGGTGGTGGCGGGTGGATGGCAGGTGGGTGGTGGTTGGTGGTGGTGGTAGGTGGGTGGTGGGTGGTGGTGGAGGAAGACGGTGGTGGAAAATGATGGCGGATGGTGGCTAATGTTGGGTGGTAAAAAAAAAAAACAGAAAACTCAAAATGGAAACATATTTTTTGTGTTTTCATTTTGTGGCCAAATTTATAAACTGAGACCACTGATTTATAAATTAAAAATTTTACCAAACAAGTTTTTATTTGAATTTTTAAAATTTTTATAAATATAAATAGAAAACTGAAAACGTAAGTGTTACCCAACGGCGCCTTAATACTCTATTCGATGACAAACACTTCATTGTTTTTTTTGACCTTTTTAATAAAAGCTAGCTTTTTGAAAAGTCGCCTAACACTCCCAAGAATATTATGAGCTTGATTAAGGAGTGGTTTAGAATGATTTAAATAAGTATATTTTTTAATTTTTTTATAAAATATTGGTTGAGTTTGAAGTAATGTGATAAAGAGGTGATGCGACTTAAATAAGATGATGTGACTTAAATAGAATAGTGACTTTTTGACTTTTTTAGATTATAACAAATAAGGCCTAAGTGTTCATAATTCAAAATATAATTATACTAAACAAAATGAATACTAGCTTAAATGTAATTTTAGATTTTGAATTATGGATACTTAAGTTATGTTCGTTTTAACATAAAATATCTTATAATAAAAATTATTTTGTATGTAAAATGAGTTTATGAAAAAATAGTTTGTCAATTTTATTTTTGGACGTTGGGTAGTTATCCAAAAAAATATTTACAAATTAAATCTTAATGTTTTGAGCCAAGGCAATGCAGGCCCGGTCCTGAAATTTTCGGGGTCCAAAGTCGATAATCAACTAATAAATTTTTGAAGCCCTTCACATTTTTTTTTTATTGAATGAAAAAAAAATTTGAAAGTAAAGGACAAAAGATTTGTGTCAAAATCATAAAAAATACTTAGTATTACATTACAATAACTAATAAGTATCGTTTGATCCTCACTTTTTTTGTATTTTTAGAAGCAAATAAATCAATCATACTTGCATAATCTAATTTTTTTGCAAAATCAATTTCAATGAATAATAATGCTAATTATTTTAAATGGACCTTTCAATTTTTTAATGGATTAATTTATTTTAAGTTAATTTGGGCTTTCCTTAATTCTTTTTGGACTTAAAATATACTTAATATATTAGATTAAACTATAATAAGGGAGGCCCTTTTTTGGGTCTATTTTTCAATGGATAACAATGTTAATTTTTTTAAATGGTCTTTTAATTTTTTAATGGGTCAATTTATTTTAAGTTAGTTTAAGTTTTTTTTTAATTTTTTTAGACTTAAAACATACTTAATATATTACACTAAATTATAATAGGAAGAGACTCCTTTTTTTAATCTATTTCGAGAGATACTAGATCATGGCCTTTTGGCGTATGCCCCAGGGCCGGCCCTGAGGCAATGATGGCTCTCTCCTCTCTTCAACCTCCCAAGCTAAGCGATTCAGAATTGGTTTACGGACTTTGGAAACTAAAATCATTTTATGCTTCTGTGGTAGGAAATATTTTTATACAAAAATATTCTTTGAATTTTTTGTTAAACAATATAAATTGTCGAAACAAATGAAGCTTTAAATGCAAATTTTCTTAAGTTCGGGCGAAATAGAATGAAGCCAGTGTATGCTCCACCATGTGGTCGCAAAACAACGGATTCGCCTCCTCTCCTGCCCTTTACAGTCTAGCATCCTCCAGTCATATCTACCAGATGGAGAAGCGTAGTGACGGCGATGAGGGAGCCATGTCTAAAGAGTTCAACAGCTAAACAAAACAACATTGATTTCTGTCGTTTTGGCCAAATGGAAGGTATGTAACGGGAACCCTTCATACACTCTTCTTCTCCTGACTAGATTGAAAACTCAACCCCTCTTTCTTTCTAGACTTACATTTTCAAATTTGGCCTCCCTCCTCTCCATCAGTGAACCCATCGGCGGTGGTGGAGGGCTTTCAGCATTAGCCTTCCGACGTCCTTTCTTTGCATGGACACATTGCTTTGTTTACCCAAACACATTAGAAGCCCTGGATTCTCCTCCATTGACAACCAAGAAAATGTTTTATTTATTTATTTATCTATAAATCCTCTCCATTTGATCCCCATGATAAAAAGCTGTGTGATTATTTTTTTTTATATATTTATAAATCCACTCCATTTAATCCCCATGATGAAAAGCTGTGTGATTATTATTATTATTATTTTTTAATTTATAAATCCTGTCCATTTAATCCCTATGATGAAAAGTTGTGCGATTATAAAATTGGACTTGCTGAAATGCTTTGTGAATTTGAAAAATAAACTTGTTGAAATGATTAATTGAAAACATATGTGAGAATTGAAAGCATGAGTGATTCTCTCTAGACTTACATTTTACATTGTAAGTGTATAATAAAATGCCTCAATAAAATGCTTTGTGATTTTGAAAAATGAACTAGTATGATGAAATGCCTGAATGAAAAACTTATTGTTTATAGGTATCTGAACTTGTTTTGACATGTGAAACAACAACAGCAAAACTTCTTGTTATATACAAATGTATAAATACTACAAAACATGATGTTAATGATTGTCATCTTTGGTTGTTTAAATTATGTAAAGCACTAGTAGGTTCACATGATATATTAATTAATAATACAGTGCATATATATTGGTGGCATCTAAATGCATCACAGAGAAATGAATGAAATCGGTTGCTTTAAAATTATCAAAAACAAAATACAAATACTTATCTAAAAAAATAAAATATAAATAGTAATAAAATTGTCTCCCTTTTCAAAAGTTTAAGTTTTTAGATAAGATAGTGGTCAACAATCAACTCAAAAAGATTGTTTTGAAACCAATTTAGGTTTGACTTTTAATATGTTTGAAAATTTATTATTTATTTATTAACTCTTTTTTGTAAATGAAAAAAAGTTAGCTGGACGTTTAATGGTTTATTTGATAACAAACGCTTTGGTGTTTTTTTGACTTTTTTAATAAAAGCTAGCTTTTTGGAAGGTTGCCCAACACTCTCAAGAATATGATGAGCTTAATTAAGTGTTCATAATCCCAAAATATAATTATACTAAAAAAAAATGAATACTAGCTTAAATGTAATTTTATATTTTGAATTATGAATACTTAAGTTATGTTAAAACGTAAAATATCTTATAATAAAAGTTATTTTGTATGTAAAATGAGTTTATGAAAAAATAGTTTGTCAATTTTATTTTTGGACTTTTGGTTGTTATTCAAAAAAATATTGACAAATTAAATTTTATTGTTTTGAGCCAAGGCAATGATGGCTCTCTCCACTCTTGAACCACCCCCAACCTAAGCGATTCAGAAGAATAAAGCCTCCGACCCCCAATGGGGGTGCTGGGGGTCATCCGTGATTGGCCAAAAAAAAATAAATTTTTTTTTTTTCTTTTTTTTTTTTGTTTCTAACCAACCCCAGGCGACACGTAGCACTACGTGGCACTGGGGGGTCATTGGGGGCGCCCCCAACTGGGGGTCTGAAGTACGGCTGGACTCAGAATTGATTTACAGACTTTGGAAACTAAAATCATTTTATGCTTATGTGGTAGAATATATTTTTATACGAAAATATTCTTTAAAAATTTTTTTGTTAAACAATATAAATTGTGGAAACAAATGGAGTTTCAATGCAAAATTTCTTAAGTTCGGGCGGAATAGAATGGAGCGGGCGTATGCTGCACCATGCGGTCGCAAAACAAGAGGGGAAAAACTAATCAAGTGCCTTCAGAGCTCGGGGTCCAGACTTTACCATCCAATCACGTGGCCACATTTATGCTGTGTGCCCCCTTGAGAGCAAAATCAAGTGGTCACAAGACAAGAGCATTAATTTTTTTTATTTTTTTTAATTTTTCTGTGAAGTAAAAGTAAACACTAAACTCCACATGCAAGTTTTACACTATGTTTGAAATCTAGGAGGGAAAAAAAAAATGATTACATAAGTAATAAAAGAAAAGAAATTGTTGTGATTTCTCTTCTTTTTATTTGGATAAGGAAGAAATAAAATAAAAGAAATGATTATGATTTCTCTCATTCTTGTTTGGTTAGGTTTCATTAAGAAAAAAGAAAAGAAATTATTTTTTATTATATTACCAAAATAACCTTTCTATATTTTCAATCATTTTATTTCTTTTATTTTTATAGGGATAAAATTGGTATTATGAAAATAGTGATTTCTTTTCTCTCCCGATCTCTCCACTTTTGGGAAGATTGAAAATGAGGTTTACAAGAGAAATGAGTTTCTCTCAATTTCTTCCTATTTCTCTCTACTTAGGTTATTCAAACAAGTAAGAGAAATACATATCACTCAATTTCTTTTCTTTTCTCCCCAAATCACTCAATCCAAACATAGCGTTAACGTTTGACCTAATAAATTTCACTGTCTAATTTTTTTTATTATAACTTTTCAATTACAGAATTAGACATAATTCTTTATATATTTAGAATTTTTTATTTTTTACTTTTAAATCTTGAATGAGAATGTAAAAGGATTGTTTGTATCAAAATTTAAACTCGGTTACTTCTAAGTAAAATGTGAGATTTCTAAGCAACTAGATTAGCCTTATAGATTTGGTAATAAGTTCCAGTATGATCTCACATATATATATATATATATATATATATATATGACGACAGATTAAAATTATAAAAAAAAAAAAAAACTCTGTTTTGCCCCATAAATTGAGAACTAGCTTTGAAGAGAGGCAAATGCTTTATTTCATAAAACTTACAACTCATGTTTTTGAAATAGTTAGGGTTGGTTTGGGAAGTAGCTTGGCTTTTTGGCTTTTTGGCTTTTTTGACTATTTTAGCCTGGGCTTAAAAGTTTGGTTTGGGAAGGACTTTTTGACTTTTTTGAATTTTTTTGTGAGAGAAGAATGTAATGATTATGGGTTGGATGTGATGTTTTGTTTGTTATGGCTAAAATAGCCTATTTTGTTTTTTGTATCTAAAATAGCCAAAAAAAACCTGGAAGAAGCTGGCCCTAAAGTTCCAATTGGAATTACAGTACTTAATTTAAAGTTGATATACCCTATAGTAATATCACTTTTATATTGACAAATTTCAAAGTTTAAAAAATAATTTTCATATATGAGACTCATATGCATCGGTCATATTTTATTTTACATCTTTTTCTTTCTTTCTTTTTTAATAAAAATTTTGTGCAAACAGCTTCGTTTGGAAAGTGGGTTGACTTTTTAGTTTTTTGGCTTTTTCGACTATTTTAGCCTGGGCTAAAAAGTTTGGTTTGGAAAGGATTTTTTGGCTTTTTTGACTTTTTTTGTAAGAGAAAAGTGTAATGATTATGGGTTAGATGTGATGTTTTATTTGTTGTAGCTAAAATAACTTATTTTGTCTTTTGTGGCTAAAATAACTAAAAAAGCCCATAAACCAACTTGCCAAATGGAGGCTAGAATTACTCAGTGAGAGAACAAGAATGAATTTAAGGCTCTGTTTGGTTTAGATTTCAAAACATAGTTCCACCACTGATTTGAGTGTGGTATTTGATTGCAGTTTTCAAATCATAATTTTACACACATTTCTCAAAACTCATTTCAAACTATAATCATTACTTTTCAAAATTTATAACCAAATATACAACTCAAAACTCTTTTCAAAACTCAAAAAAAACATAATTTTTATTTTAAATATTTTTTATTTTAAATATCTTATTTTATTTTATAGAAATATTTTTAATATTTTAATTTTTATAAAAATATTTTAATATTTTAATTTTAATATTTTGATATTTTAATTGTAAATATTTTGATTTTCAGAATATTTTTAATATTTTGATTTTCGGAATATTTTTAATATTCTTAATATTTTAATTTTCGGAATATTTTTAATATTTTAATTTTCTAAATATTTTTAATATTTTTAATGTTTATACAGGCCTAAAAAATGAATTGACAGAAAAATTAATTGACATAAAATAATTGACATAGAAGTTATTTGAAGAAAAAAATTATTCAAAAAAATTACTTAAAAACAATTAATTGAAAAAAAAAAATCATTTTTTTATTTGAGTATTTTAAAAATAGTTTGGTTATAACTGTTGATAAAAAATATGGATATCGAGTTATGAGTTGTGTGTTTGATTATCAATTATAGGTTGAATTAAGTTTTGAAAATTATTTTGAAAACTCATCACCAAACAATTTTTTTTATTTCACATGTTTTATCAAATTTTCAAAACTTAATTCCACATACAATTCAAAACTCAATTCAACACTCTATTCAAAAACCATAACCAAACAAATTTTCTACACTCAAATCATAATTTCACAATTCACAAACTCAAAATACAACTCATACGCTCAAATCATATTTACAAAACTCTACCCAGCGCAATCTAAGTTTTTTTTTTTTTTAATTTCTATTAATATATAAAATTGAATGGTTATGATATTAATGGTTTGTTGGCTACATGTCAAAATAATTTAAAAGTCAAAAAATCATTACAAAAATATTAATTATTTTTTCTATTTTTTTTACATATTTTATTATTATAATATATTAAAATGTCACTAAAAAAATGGATTTTCAAAACATCTCTCAATTCACCAATAAGTAAACTACAGAGTTCAATCATGAGTCTTCATTTACTTGATTATGGCTTGTTTTGGGTACACAAAAATAAGTAAATTTATTAATTTATTTGAGTCATATCTTTTTTCTATTTTTGTGTATATCTTTTTATAACAATTTTTTTTTTAAAAAAAATAAACCATACCAAAAATAAACATTCATGTAGTTTTAATGTTAACTTATTTTTATACTCATTTTGAATCTTCAATGCCATCGTCAGACTTCAATCAGGAGACTACGTTGATGAATGGGGGGAGTATTTTTTGGAAACTTCAGGCTGTCACTACAATGAAAAATACTTTTAGCGACTATCTTTTACATATTTTCAGTAGATAATTTGCTTTCTACGACTAATTTTTTTTTATCGCAAATGAGCTACATTTTCATGACCAATGATTATTTGGTGGCTAATATTAGAAGAATCCGGATCCTCCTTGCCCTTTTCTACGGCCAAACCCTGTCACCATCCAAAATGACGTCGTTTTGGAGGATTTTTTTTTTTTTTTCTTTTCTTTTCTTCTTCTTCTCTCTCTCACTGATAACTCTCTCTCTCTCCTCATTACAATCATTGACCCAAATCATCGACCCAAAAAAAAAAACGCAGCAGATTTGTTTGCCTTGAGGCTCTGTTCTGTAAATTTGATTATAAAAAAAACGCAGCAGATTTGTAATTTCCAGAACAAATTTACAATCATCGACCCAACTTCAAGCAAACCCTCAATTTCATTCAGAGTTCTGCAAATTTGTTTTTTATTTTTTGAAACAAACAAAGTGGGTTTGCTTGAAGTTGTTGTCAAGCCTTTGATTCAGAGTTCTTCAGCTTCCATGGCTCTTCTTCCCCCCTTTTGTGTTTTTTTTTTTGGTTCAAATTTGAAATCTGATTTTTTTTTTACAGATTTACTCACAGATCTGTATTGAAAATATCAGGAAAAAAAAGAAAGAAAAAAACGAAGGAGAGGGAGAGAATAATCATCATCTGTGACTTCGAGGGTTCTACAGGTATTGCTTCAGAAGTTTAAAAACAAAGAAAGAAAGAAAAGATTTGATTATTGAATTGGGTTGGGTTGTTTTTGACCAGAACGTTTTTCATTTTTTGACGGTTTGATATTCCAATCCACAATCCTTTGAAATTCTTACTACTACCCATTTTTAATTGTAGTTAATTTTGATTGTTGGTTTTGATACTTCCTTCACTCCCATAAATTAATACACACATTTCTTCTTCTTCTTATTCTTTTTTTTTTCTTTAAATTCTGATCATTGATGATATATTATCTTTTTCTGTTAACTTGTTTTAGTTTTTGGATCTTGGGTTTCACTCAATTTTTTTCTTTGTTAAAGGTATAGTCAGTTACTTACTGGGTTTTATGTTGTTATGGGGTTTCCAGAGTGAGCTTTTCATGTCATGTTCTTGGGGTTTCTTACTGGTTTTTGGGTTTATGTTTATGTTTATGTGCTTAGTGAGAAATGTTGAGGGGAATAATCAATGAAGCGTTTTGAGGGAGAGAGAGAGAGAGTTATCAGTGAGAAGAAGAAGTTTTTGGTTCAGATGTTCAGTTTTTGGTTCAGATGTTCCCCTCTCTCTTCTTCATCACAGTGAGAAGAAGAAGAAGAAAAGAAAAGAAAAGAAAAAAAAAAAAAACCTCCAAAACGAGTTTTGAAGGGCGACAGGGTTTGGCCGCAGGAAAGGGCGACGAAGGATCCGGATTCAATATTAGAAGTGTAAAAATGGCTTGAAATCCGTGGACGGCCCGCGGTGAGCCCTGCCCGATTAGGCCCGAGCTTGAGCCCAGTCCAGGACCTTGGGCCTGAGCCTGGGCCTTCCATTTGAAGCCCGGCCGGGTCTAGCCCACTTGGTCCTTCCTTCGCCAATAGTCAAATTTCAAAAAAATAAAATAAAATAAAATAAAAGGCAAGTTGCAAGTTGCAACCAACGGTTAAATAATTTTTTTAAAATAAATAAATAAAAAATAAAATAAAGGTTGATCTTTTTGTGCAACAATGGTAAAAAAACAAAAAATAAGACTGGTCATTTATTTGCAGGGAGGTGGAGCTGATGCCTGCCCCCTGCCTTGCAGAGGTAGGACTCACTCAAAATCAATTACCAAGATCATTTACCAAGTCAGGGATAAGAGTGACTCAAAATCAATTATTAAGATCATTTACCAAATCATTTCCATGCAAGCTGCCAGTGCCACCCTACCCCTGCCCCCCTTGGGCCTTGCCTTGTCATCCTGCCATGCATCATCATCACTCACATCATGATTCATTGTAATTTGCAATGAATGAAAAAAAAATTAAATAATCTACACTTATTTTATTTAATGATATAAATTTTTGTAATATTTTATTTCATTTTGAAATAAAAATTATTCATTCAATAAATGTTATATAATTAATTTAATATTGTAATATTAAAAGTTTCATTTTCATATATATAAAATTATTCATTTCAAAAGAAAAAAAATAAATAATTGCATATTTTTTTATTTATAAGTTCATAATTGAAAAAGAATAATGTTATATGCTCCAACTAGTGTACTAATTAATGTATCAATTGTTGATGTGGTATAATTCAAGATATTTTTGGTATTTGTAATTTGTATAATGAGTGGGATCAATAATAATGTCATAACTAGTGTTGGCACACTAGTTAGTATACTAATTAGTGCATGTAGGACCACCGATTAATAAAATATAAGTCATACATAATTAAATTTAAATACCACCATAAAATATAACCAAACAAAATATCTCATTAATCTTAACTAAAATACTCTAGTATAATTTTTCTTTTATTTTTTATCCCTAATAAATAATCTACATAGATAATGTATTTATCGTTCATTTTTCAAAAAAAAAAGAAAAAGAAAAAGGGCCCAGCCCTAGGCCCTATTTTGAGTGGGCCTAGGCTTGGGCCTAGGTCTTACTTTTTAGCCCATGGGCCAGCTCGACTCAGTCTGCCAAAAAATTCAGAGTCCGCGAGGCCCTGCTGGGGTCGACCTGAGCTCGGACCCAAATGGGCCGACCCGGCCCATTATAGCATCCCTAGCTAATAGATAACTTTTTGTGACCACATCTGAAATATGGTCGCAGAAGGTAATAACGAGAGGGTGAAAATTTTTTGGCGAGATCTCGAAATCTTTGGTGATTAGTAAATTATGGTCACATAAAGCACAAAGGCATATTTTGTAATGAAACTAGGTCATTTTGAATGTTTACAAAACCTAGTATGCTTTCTCTCCTTTCATCGTTGGCCCTCTTCCTCCCTATAACCAGAGTTTTTTCACTCTCTCTCTCTCTCCCTCTCGTCACTCTCTCACTTTCAATTGGAATGAAACCCTAGTCACCATCTCTATTCACTTTGTCCCTTGTTCTACCTCCACCACTAGTTCTGATACCTCCTTTCTTGCATTGCCACGGGTGACCTCCAGTCTAGGTATGATTTGTGTTCTTTTAATTTTGTTTTGTTTTCTTTTCCCCCAAAAGGCAGAGAGAGAGAGAGTGGAAAAGTGAAGGATCTTAGTGATGAATGCTTGATAGATTAGAAGGTGAGTGTGCTCGCACTTCTGATTTGAGCTCTAATTTCATTTTATATATATACATGTACGTATCTACATGTTTGTGTATATAAATGACTGAATCCTCATGGAGTTTTTCCAAAATGTTAGCTTTTGCTTTCTGGTTGTTAGATTTCAAGCTTTCTTCTCTATATTCTTCTTTAACTCTGCCTAGAAATGTGTATAAAAATTCGTGTTCAAGTTCTCTCTTTGATTGTTCAGTCAAAAGCGATGAAGAACAATTTTTTTTTCTTTTTTTCTTTCGTGACTATATAGGAAAATTGGTTACTAATTTGAGCTCGGTGATTTTTTTTTTTTTTTTTGTACCCTTTATTATGAAATTCATTGAGTTTTTGGGTTTTATTATGAGAGTAGGCTGCTTGTTGTTTTGGTATATTTGTTTGAAATTTCTATTATGGGTCTTTTTTTGACTAAATTTACATTTTATGATATGGTTGTCAAATTTAGGGACTTTTGGTTTGTTACTGATTGTCAAAGTCTCTATATTTGGCTCTCTTCCACTTAACTCTGGAGGATAGCAAGTGAAAATGTATTTATGATCACTGAATATGGTTATATGTGTTCATATTTATTTAGATTTCTCTCTCCCACTTGACTTCTGTATCTATTAAACTTCAATTGGGTATTTTCAATTTTCTTTTAATTTTCAATCATGGATCCCTTTCCAGCCCTTTTCTGTCTCCTTCTTTCACCTCTTTGCATACTAATTTGGAATGGTATATTTATATATTTTATTATAATTAAAGATTGACACAAGCACAACATAATGAACCTAAAACAGTAGCAACAAAATCTTACCCAATACATATGAATCTAATTATCTAATTTCATGATAAATACATTTAATCTATTTTAAGATTGTTGTACAAATTGTGTAAATTAAACAAGATGAATATATTCATGATTAATCAATTACATTACATAATAAGAAACACATGTTGAACATTACAACCATATTGCACAAAAAAACATAATATGACAGATGAGAAAGAAAGCAAACCGAAACCTGTGTTGTCACGACCCGAACCCACCCCTATGGGTTAAGGCCATAACCGGCCAGTAATCACGAGATTACCTACGGCCTCAAACCACTAAAACAAAACTCATCAGAGTAAAGGGGCCAAACATAAGCAAATTTAAAACTTTGTCCATAGAGCTGTGCTTATATGCACACCATCACATTCTAAACATTTATGTGTTAATAACTCACATCAAAATATATACCAACACAGAACATCGTGCATATAGGATCATACAAGTTTAAGTCAGTCGAACCCAAGACTTATATACAAAGTAGTCCAATGCTTTCGCCAACATAACAAAAACTATGAACAAAGGACAAAAGCGAAGACAGTCTCGTGCGTGAGACGTTTGGGTTGACTCCTCAAAACTCTGACTGTTTCTCACAATTTCATCGAGGCTAGTTCTGGACATCCCTTGGCTTACCTACATGTACATGAATGAGTGTGAGCGAAAGCCCAGTGAATAATATCAAATAAGGTAGACACATAAGCAATCTTTGAAACAGTTACAGCAGACGGCCTTTGGCCCAATCACTTGAATCAATCGGCCTTCGGCCCAATCATTTATGTCAATCGGCCTTCGGCCAAATCACTTATGTCAATCGGCCTTCGGCCCAATCATTTATGTCAATCGGCCTTCGGCCCAATCATTCATGTCCGTCAGCCTTTGGCCCAATCATTTATATCAATCGGCCTTTGGCCCAATCATTCATGACAATCGGCCTTCGGCCCAATCATTCACGTCAATCGTTGTCCACCATTCAAATTAATAAACTTACAAAACTTACATAGAAGTAAACAATTGGACAACAGTATATTTCAAATATCTTGTTAAGATATTACTCACAGTGATCGGCTTGTGGATTTGTCCTGGAGCTTGACCCTACACATCATATAGCACATATGGGCCACAGACAATTCAATCCGTTCTTTAATTCACATATTTCTCTTTAGGCTTTATTCTTATCTCTTTAACTCAGTTACAATGCTTAATGCATGCCTAAGAGTGCTTGCAAGTGAAAGAGAACGGAAAACAAAACACAAAATGCACTTTCAAAATTTCAGAAAACAGGGTCTCCGCTCGAGCGTGGGATTCCCCGCTCGAGCGGACCCTTGAGGCCTGTAAAAGTACTGGTTATGCGAAAGTTATGCTCGAGCATTAATTTTGGCGCTCGAGCAGAAGGCCTCTCTACATGGCTCCCCCCTTGAGCGTGAACTTCCCCACTCAAGCGGGAGTCATGTTTGCAAAATATGCTGGGAGCACGAATTTCACGCTCGAGCGGCCCAGCTAAGTTCTTGAGCTCAAATCCAGCATTCAAACCAATCCAACTTACATTTTATGGCTCAAATTCCAAATATATTTATGTTACCATGATACAAACACCCATTTACATCAATATGGAGCTCAATTTCATAAATCAAACACATGCATGTCCCAATTGACACCAAACTCATTTCCAACATGCAAATTCATGCATTCATAGCTCCTATTCTTATAATTGTACATGCATGTGATGTATTACCCTTGTTCTCAACCTAGATGATGCAAATGGTGTTCATTCTCATGAAACTCAATAAAAACATGCTTGCATGTATTATTTAACACTCATAATTCCATATTCAACTTAATACATAGCAATTATATACATACATACATGCATACATTGACCTTCAATTCAACATAAACAACTCAATTCCACTTCAATCCTTACTCTTGATCATTAATCCACTTTGAATACACAAAATTACACATTAAACTCATGGATTCACTTACCTAGAGGCTCAATCCTTCCAATCTATAGCAAGTTCTTGAGTAATCTTCCAAAATCTCCAAGCCTCAAGACTAAAATCTCAATCTCCTGCACTCTCTCTCTCTCTAAGCCGACCGTCTCTTCTTTTCTTTGAGTTTATGATCAGTCCAAATGAGGCTAAGGAGAGAAATCGAGTGTATTAAGGCCCCCACTCAACACATTATTTTATTATAAAACAATTGGGCACTTAATTCATTAATTTAATCTAATTAATTTGATCCAAATGAATTTCCAATTAAATTTCACCGTAGGCTCTAAAAATTACGCTAATCACAAAGGCGCAATCGATTTCAGTTTCTGTGGCCGATAGGGCCTTCAATTTAATTTCCAAAGCAGATAGTCAAACAGATATTCCTACGGTGAACAGATAGAAATTCAAAACCACATATTTTCACATGATGGCACACAAAATCCCATTAAACACATAATCATATTCATATTAAGGACCAATTAGCACAAAACGGAATAGGGTTATCACATGTGTGATACTGTAGTCTCCTTAAAACAGATTAGCCGCCTCACCATAGGTGTTGGAGGTATGTTGAATTTTGTCTTCCAAGATACGAGGTTTAGACTGGTTAGCGCAGAAGCACCTTCTGATAGTTTTGGCGAATCGACAATGGCAACATTCTCTCAACATAGGAAGAAAAATTATATAGAAGGAAGCAAACTGGCTATATATATTTTGGAAGCAAAAAATCTATACTAAAACCAAGGGAGAAGGGTCTTCTTTTATACACCATGGGGGAGAGAGAAGGAGCCTCCAGCCATGAAGGCTAGCAACTAATGCCCATTACTCTTGCAAAACTATTGGAGTAATGGACCAAAACTGATGGGTCAATATTATTTAAGATATATATTCTGCATACACAAGTGTCTTGGTCCAAAAAGTTTAGGTTGGTGGACCACCAATCTGGCCCAACCCAAACCTAACCCATTCCAGCAAGCCTCAAGCACCTCAAGCTTGCCCAAGATCCACGATCTACGAATCACGGATCATAGACCTAGCCCGGTCAGAGCGACATGTGGCAATTTTTCCATAACTAACTTGGACCATAGTCTTGGTCCAAGCCCATCCTTGAAGCATTCATAACTCCATTCTTTCGGAAAATTTGGATTCCCTAAAGGGCTCATTCCCTTATCAAAATCTTGAGGTTTAAATACCCATCAAAGTTTTCCTCTACAATCAATGTGGGATTGGTAGTTATACACAATTTTCAATACCTCATTCATGAGGCCATCTTTATGAAACAATTTCTCATTCAATTCTCAATGATTGTTAGTCATTCTTTTTGGACTAATGCTATGTGCACCAATTAGTGCACTAACTAGTGTACCAATTGATGATGTGATACAATTTAAGATATTTTTAGTATTTGTAATTTATATAATGAGTTGGGTCAATAATAAAGTTATAACTAGTGTTGGTACACTAGTTAGTATACTAATTGGTGCATGTAGCACCGCTCTTCTTTTTGTGGTGTAAAGACCTTATTACAAAGAATTTAAACCCATTTAATCTCACATCAACCAATGGTTAGAACCTTCTTTAATTTCACATTAAAGTTATCAAAAAATCCATTTTTTCCAACAGCTCTCACCTCTAGGAAAGTTTTACTCTTTTTTTTTTCTTCTCTATATACATATTTCTACACCTACATACATGGTGTTTGTATTGTAATTGATAAATGCTAGGATTTTAGAATTTTTTTGTTTAATTTTGGGGTTTTTGTAAACTATTTAGTTTCTGCCTCTTAACTAGACAAATTGTAAAAATTTCAATTGAAATGCTTGATCTAAAAATTTCAATTTCAAAGTAGCAATTTCACCAAATGTAATATCATGAAATGCCTTTCTTTCTCTTGCAAAGTAGCAATTGCAAGAGGAATTAGATAAGAACAAAATTGGAAATTGGAAATTGCAATTTGCTTAGGGTTGAATTGGTATCTTGAAGAGGAATTAGATAAGTATTTTATAAACCCATTGTATTTTATGATTGTTTTACATAAACAAAACGTTAATTTAGCATAGAATTGGAATGACCCCCTCCTCTTTTTTTTCCCCCTCTCGTAGATGACTTCTCTTCTCTTCCTCTCTACTTTTTCTATCTTCTCTTAACTCTTTGGTATCACCTAATTAAAGAAAAAAAGATGTCTAACTCAATTCCCTTTTTCAATTTGTCAGACAAGAATTTAAAAAGGAAAACAACAATGTTAGCTTCTAATTAAAATTGTTTTTATGTGATTTTTTTAAACCAATTTTTTTTCCCTTCATCTCTACTTTTTCTATCTTCTCTTTAACTCTTCGGTAACACCTAATTAGAGAAGAAATATGTCTATCGCATTGCTTGTGCCACGACTTGTAGTTATATTTCTAGCAATATATATTCATCATCAATATTAGGTGCAAGCTCAATTTAATTAAGCCTCTCTATTGTTACTTTTTGTTTCGATATGTATTCGCCATCATCATTGTTCATCAAATTTGTAGTCTACTTTTAACTTGGTTTGGTTTGTTTTGTTCTTATATCAATGTTAGCTTTGAAACATTTGAAATAATCATCTAAGTTAGTTTGTCCTTGTGACACCCTAATTGTTTAATTAAATACCCCATGTATACATATATATATAATTATGGCTATATGGGATAATATATTATCAAAACAATAAAGAAATAACTAAATAAATAAATAGGTTAAATAAACAAATATAATAAACGTAATAAGAAATAAATATAAAAGTAATATCAGACTAATAATAATAATAATAATAATAAGATATAGCAAATCTGTGAGTTAATAATAAGATATAGCAAATCTGTGAGTTAATAATATTATCCAATTATATCTAATTTCTTAATCCAAATAATAATGAACGTGTACTGCTGGACAAATGAACCTCAGTCATTTGGACTCTCAAGGCCTAGGGGGAGGTAAGTCATCCAATTAGGATCATTATGTCCATCACTAGGCTCTGTGTATATATATATAGGGGGTGGGGCTGTGAAGCCATTAGGACGGGGGAAAAGAAAACAAAAAAAAAAAAGGAAAAAAAGAAGAGAAGTAAGGGAGCAGCCGTAAGAAGTTAGCAAAAATAAAAAGAAAATAGGAAGGATTAATATTAAGATGAGTTATATTATACCTTGAGTCACCATAATATATTTTACATATGTTTTGAACTACCATAATTTATTTTATACAAGTTATGTTTTATAACTTATATTTATATTTCAATTACGTTAATTATTTTCTGAATTCCATTTACTTAAATTGAAACCCATTGATATGTTTGTTTAAATTTTAAAAATTATTTGACAATGATTTTGTAAACAAGTATTTTCTGTAAGTACCACCACAGGAGTCCCATGCCTTGGCGCCTCTGTTCGGCCACTTTGTGGTCCTCTGTTTGTGATGGATCCATTTACCTATGTTTTGACTGTCACTTATGTGACCTCTGTTCTGTTTTGTTTTGTACCCGTGGTTATGGTTATTTATTTACGTAATTTTTGTACTTCAATTTCTGCCATGTAAATAATTTGTTTATTCAAATTATGTTATGTAAATGTTTTAGCTTAACTAACTAACTACGGTTATTTTGTGTTCCCTATACTCTTGGCATAATATTTCTCATTCTGCTATGTGCTTATAACTGTTACCCTTTCAGGTAATGAAATGTAAGGAAGACTCGTAACCTCGTGTAGTAGAACTCACACAAGAATTTGACACTAATCCGTTATTTTGTTTCTTTTCTTTTTCTTTTCTTTTCTTTCTTTTGTGTTTTACTGAGGACCGGTCACTGAATAATAAAATAATAAAAATTCCATAGATGTACTTTCTTTTATTAAAATAGTAGAATGAAATAAATTTTATGTTTAATTTTTTTCCTACTTCCATTTTGCCTCTACTTGCGCCATTTAATTTGTTACAATTTGAATTATTTGGTAAGTTGTGATTCCAGCCCTAAGCCTTGGGGTTGGGTCGTGACAAAGGTGGTATCAGAGCAATGGTTCATTCAAAAAAAAAAAAAAAAATCTATTTTAATTTGATTAGAATGTTTGAAAAGTTATAAATAAAAATATAAATAAAACTATATAACTAGATACATATAATAAAATAAAATGACTACATAATAAAATAACTAATAAATATTTACCTGTGACGTTAGTCCTTTTATGTAAAATCTCACGTTTATTCTAATGATGTGGGGATGTCCGAGATTAATCTTGATGAGGCATTTTGGGAGGAGCTCGGGGCCATTAATTTGGAGGACATTTTAGCAGAGCACCCCGCCCTCGCCTCACCTGTAGGATGGGAAGACTCGGAGGATATAATTAGGAGACTGTATTCAGGCCTTGCCCAATTGATGGGTCGGCCAATATATATACAGACCGATCCTACTGATGTCCCATACTTATTATGGAGGCAGAGCCGTGCCTACACGCGTAGACGCTTTCTCGAACCCACCCGTGTCCTCAGCCTTGCCCCAGGATATGACCGCTCACACTATATCGTTGGCCCTTTGCCCCCAGATTTTGTAGTAAGAAGGGGAAATGTGTACCCCGAGGACTACATTTTTACTAATGTCCCTAATCCGTTGGAAATTATTAATATTCAAAATATTGATTTTAGTAATGACCTATCATACATTGAGCAATCGAGATGGATCGTCGATCGGGCGTTTTAGGGATACATACAAGCCATCCCCATTTACACAATCCAGGCAGCGTGGATGTGTTTGGTGTGGTACAGTTGGGATGAGAATTTGAGCTTTCTATGCAACACTACTTCCCGTGGTTATTTGACCCGTTTGACCCACCACTCTAGATTTGGTAGAAGAAAACTTCTTTTTGTAAGCTAACCATGATGCATATTCTAATCTCTTTTTTTTTGTTTTTTTGTTGTACCATAGGGATGAAAAACTAACATATTTTGAGTTTTGAACAAGGATGTAATATTTTGTAAAAATAGTAAAGTTTTATATATATATATATATATATATATATATTGCGCTATATATGTCATGACCCAACCCTAGGGGCTTAGGACTGGAATTGTAACTCACTACTTTATTCTAATCGTGGCAAATTAAATGGCGCAGGCGGAGGCAAAAGGAAATAAAAATAATTAAACAGAAAATTTATTTCATTTTACTATTTTAACAAGAGAAAATACATCTATAGGGCTTCTATTATTTTATTATTCAGTGACCGACCCTGAGTAAAAACAAAAGGAAACAAAAATAAAATAAATATAAAAAAAAAAAGAAACGGGTTCCACTACGTGAGATTATGGGTTTCCCTTACATCTCGTCACCTAAAAGGGCAACAGTTATAAACACACAGCAGAGTGAGAAATATTATGCCAAGAGTATAGGGAATACAAAATAACCATGGATATTTATTTAAGCTAAAATAGTAACATAACTTAATTTGAATAAACGAAAGATTTAAAATGGTAGAAATTGAAACACAGAAATTATGTAATTAAATAACCATAACCACGGTACAGAACAGAACAGAACAGAGGTCACTGGAGTGACAATCAGAATAGAAGTCAATGGATCCATGACAAACAGAGGACCGTAAAGTGACCAAACAGAGGCCAATGGTGATTTAAGTCCCCCAAGGCGTGGGACTCCCGTGGTGGTACTTACAAAATATAATTGTTTATATGGTCATTGTCAAATACTTTCTAAAATTTAAACAAACATATCCCTATGGTACAACAGAGTTTAGAAAATAACCCACGTAATTGAAATATTAATATAATTTATAAAACATAACTTGTAGAAAATAATTTATGGTAAGTCAAAACATACGTAAAATATATTATGGTGGCTCAAGGTATAATATAACTCACCTTAATTTTAAGTCTTATTCTTCTTCTCCTATTTTTGCTGTATTATCTTCTCTCTCTCTCTCTCTCTCTCTTGCTTTCCATTTGATCCCTTACTATTTTACAGCCCTTTCCCTCCCTTATATACACGTTCCTTAGTGCTGACTCATCCCATCATGATGACCCCATGGTTGATGACTCACCTCTCCTATTTGCTTAGATGGCACAGGTGGCTTAATTCTACCTCTCTAGGACAATTGCCAAATCTTCTCTCATTAATGGTTGGTTTGCTTAATCCCCAAAAAATCTCCTACATCATATATTTGATAAAGGCAAATTGATTTACATATACTTTTTATTTTTTATTTTTTATTATTTTTCCTTAATTTTACATTGACTCTAATTAATAAATTAAATTATACTTTATAACATACCATCATAATATTAATTATTTTGTTTTACTATTACATAATATTATTATTATTCTTATTCCATATATTTATTTTATTATTATTGTTGTTATTATTTATTTATTTATTAAATAATATATTATAACATACAACCATAATTATATATAACTATAAATATTTATGTAGTATTTTATTAAACATTCAGGTTGTCACATTTCTCCCCTCCTAATAGAAATTTGTCTCCAAACTTGACGTACCTTAATTTTCGAAGAAGTGTGGGTATTTAGCTCTCATTTGACTTTCTGTTTCCCACGTAGCTTCTTCAATATGATGATTTCGCCGTAAGACTTTTACCAACGGTATGGTTTTGTTTCGAAGAACTTGATCACGACGATTGAGAATCTGCACTGGTTGCTCTTCGTAAGAGAGGTCCTTTTGGACTTCCAAGTTCTCATAGTCGACAACATGTTCTGGATCTCGGAGGTACCGTCGGAGCACCGAAACGTGAAACACGTTCTAAACGTTGGACAGTTCAGGCGGTAGTGCAAGGCGATATGCTACAGGACCAATCCTTTCTAGTATCTCGAATGACCCGATGTAACGTGGGTTTAACTTTCCTCGCTTTCCAAATCGGATAACTCCTCTTGATTATGAGATCTTAAGGAACACATGATCTCCTATTTGAAATTCCAAGTCCTGTCTTCATATATCTGCATAGCTTTTTTGGCGACTCTGAGCATTGCGAATTCGCTGTTGGATGAGTTAGATTTTCTCACTTGTGACTTGCACGATCTCGGGGCCTAACAGTTTCCTGTCCCGGACTTCCTTCCAGCATAGAGGTGATCGACATCTCCTTCCATACAGAGCTTTGTACGGTGCCATTCCAATGTTTGCTAGTGGCTGTTGTTATAGGCGAATTCCACTAAGGGTAGGTGCTCATCCTAGTTACCTTTGAGGTCCAACACGCATACACGTAACATGTCTTCCAACGTCTGGATTGTTCTTTTGGATTGCCCATCAGTTTGTGGGTGATAAACCGTGCTAAACTTCAGCGAGGTTCCTAAAGCTTCTTGCAATTTGTTCCAGAAGTGAGACACGAAGCGGGGATCTCGGTCACGATTGAAACTGGGGTGCCATGCAAATGAATAATTTCTTTGATGTATAAGGTGGCAAACTTATTAAGGGAGTACATGATTTTAATTGGCAAAAAATGCGCTGACTTCGTCAATTAGTCTACTATAACCCATATTGCATCATTTTTCGAAAATGACTGTGGTTGCCCGACCACGAAGTCCCTAGTAATGTGCTCCCATTTCCACTTAAGAATAGGGAGTGATTGCAGTAGTCCTACAAGTCTCTGATGTTTTACTTTAACACGCTGACAATACAAACATTTGGAGACATGGCTTGCTATGTCTCTTTTCATTCCTGTCCACCAGTAATGTTCCTTCAGATTCTGGTACATCTTTGTGTTGCCAGGGTGGACTGCAAATCTTGAGCTATGAGCTTCCACCAATATCTTTTTCTTAAGTTCTGGAATGTCGGCTACGCAAATTCGATTTCGAAATTTTAGTATCCCATTGCTTATAGTGAAATCAGGATTAGGCGTACTCCTTTGCTCCTCGTACTTTTTCATTAAAAGTTTATCTTTACATTGATGTGCTCTAATTTCTTCAATCAAGGTAGGTTTCACGGTTATGTTGGCGAGCAGTTCATTGATCTTGCAGGAAACGAGAGTACATGCCAAACCTCTGGTTGTCTTTCGGCTCAGTACGTCTGCCACCGCGATAGCTTTGCCTGGACAGTGATGGATCTCTACATCATAGTTTTTCATAAATTCTTGCCACTGCTGTTGTCTCATATTTAGTTCCTTCTGTGTGAATAGATATTTAAGACTCTTGTGATTAATGTAAATCTCATAGGTTGCACCGTAGAGATAATGATGCCAGATTTTGAGGGCAAAGATCACTGTAGCCAATTCCAGATCATGTGTTGGGTGTAGTTTTTCTCATGAGTCTTTAGTTGGCGTGAGGCATAAGGAATGACTTTTCCATTTTGCATAAGAACACAACCCAAACCATTGTATAAGCATCACTATAAATACGAACACATCCGCTCCTGTAAGGTGTATAGAAGTTGACACAAGTAGACTTTTTAATTCTTGAAGCAACGCTCCTATTTGTCAGTCCATTCAAAGGGTGTGTTCTTCTGAGTTAGCTGGGTCAAGGGTGATGCTATCTTTGAGAAATCTTGCACAAAATGTTGATAATAGCCAGCTAGAACCAAGAAACTTCGAATTTCTAACACATTAGTAGGTTGCGGCTAATCTACGATTGTTGTAACTTTTGGGGGGTTAACCAAGATGCTATCTTTGTTAACGACGTGACCAAGAAAGTGTACACTAGTGATCCAGAATTCTCATTTCTTTAACTTGGCATAAAGTTTGTGATCCTGTAGTGTTTGTAGAACCGTTTGCAAGTGATGCTCATGGTCTTCCGGTGACTTGGAGTATATGAGGATGTCGTCAATGAAAACAATGACGAACTCATCAAGATAGGGTTTGAACACTCGGTTCATGAGGTCCATGAAGGCTGCTAGAGCATTTGTGACACCAAAGGCATGACAAGAAACTCATAGTGCCCGTAACAAGTTCTGAAGGCAGTCTTTTCTATGCTTTTCGTTTTGACTTTTAGTTGGTGATAGCCCGATTGCAAGTCGATTTTTTAGAATACTTGGGTGCCTCGAAGTTGATCGAACAAGTCATCGATTCGTGGCAGAGGGTATCGATTCTTGATGGTGACCTTATTCAAATCCCGGTAATCGATGCATAACCTCATTGTGCCATTCTTTTTCTTTACGAACAGTACTGGGGCTCTCCAAGGTAAGGTACTAGGTCGAATGAAACCTTTGTCCAGGAGTTCCTGGAGTTGAGTCTTCAGTTCTTTCAATTCTGTCATTGATATGCACTAAGGGGCTTTTGATACTGGTTGGGTACCAAGTTGAGTTTCAATGGTGAATTCGATTTCCCGATCGACCAGGATACCAGGTAGATCTTTAGGAAAAACATCTGGGAATTCTCGAACCACGGGGATTGCATCAACGTTGGGGTCCTTTTTTTGTGTATCGATCACATAATAGATATAACTACAACAACCCTTTCTTAAAAGTCGTTGGGCTGTCATGGAGGATATAATACAGGGAGGGTTGGAAACCCTAGTCTTATCAAAGACAAGCTCGGGTTAGTTTGGTAACTTGAGGGAGACCTTTTTGGCTTTACAATCAATAGAGGTGTGGTTGGCAGCTAGCCAATCCATCCCTAAGATTACATCAAAGTTCCCAATGCGGAGGGGAATCAAGTCTATGTATAAGGTCTTGTCTTTTAAGGATATAATACATGATCTGTATACCTCAGTACTACAAGCAGAACTACCAGAAGGAAAAGACACAGACAATATATATCCTAAGGGTTTGGGTGTTGATGCCAATTTAGCAGTAAAATGTGGTGCAACAAAAGAATGAGTTGACCCAAAGTCAACAAGGACATGAGCTAAATGACCATAAGCAAAAAATATACCTGACACAATGTTTTCAGTAACTTCTAGTTTTCCAGGTACCAATGCAAAAACCCTTCCTTGGCGTTTTTGGTCCTTCCTCCCTCCTCCAAGTCCTGCGGGTTTTCTAACTGGGCCAGAGGAGTTGGTTGTAGGATTAGTCAGCTTTGGACAGTCCCTCAGCAAGTGGCCCACTTGACCATTTAAAACATTCTCCCGTGTCCCGATGGCATTGTCCCTAATAAGCCATTCCACACGTAGAACAAGTTGGAATAGTGCCTCCTTAGGGGTTGGTAGGACCTTGATTGCCTAAACTAGTTGTGCCCGTATTCACCTTTTTGGGAGGCACAACACCAGGTCTTCTGGTGTTTCTTTCCCATAATCGCTTCTTTTGGCTTGGTTCCTCAGAATGTGAGGCTTTAATCCCTTTTTCTGCAATGTACGCTTAGTCTACCACTTCCGCATAGGTTGGCAGTTTCAAAACCTCAAGCCTATCTTTGATTTCAACATCCAATCCTGCTTCGAACTTTCTTGCTTTTCGAGCTTCGGTGGGGATGACATATGTCGCAAAACGAGCGAGTTGTGTGAACTTGCTCTCGTATTTGGCCACCGTCATGGTTCCTTGCTTTAGATGTATGAATTCTGATGCCTTCTATTCCCGCAATGAATCTGGGAAGTATTTTTCATAAAATACTTCCAAGAATCTTGCCCAAGTCATAATTTCTTCTTTCTCCAGAGTGAAAAGCCACCATTCACTACAACAAAAGTAATCTATGGTGACGAAAAGTAGTGAAGAAAATAAATTTCGTCACTAAATAAAAATAATTCATGAGGAATTTACAAATTTTGTCACATATAATAAAAAAATAAAAATGATAGGTGACGAAATTTATTTTCGTCAATAAATACTTCATTTTAAGTGAGGAAAAATTAAGTTTCGTCACCAAAAATTTTCCCACTAATTTTTTTGGGTGGCGCTAAAATTTTGGGACTTTTGGTGAGAAAAAAATTTGTCACTAATTATAAAATTATTTATGAGGAACATATTTTCGTCACCAAAACGTTTTAATATTTTTGAGATCTTTTGGTGAGGAAATAATATTGTCACCAATTTTGGTGGGAAATTTTTTATATATTGAGCGGCAATAAAAAAAAGGATATTAATTTTTTTACCCCTTTTTTGTTTATCATCTCTCTCTCTCTCTATCTCTCTCTCTCTCTCTTTCAAAATAGGGTCTTAATTTGTTTTAACTCTTGCTCCTCCACCACGCTAATCGCCATCGTCGTCGCCTCTATTAGCCTTGCCAATCACCACCGCCACTAGTAGTCTTGCCGGTAACCACTGCATCTTCTTCGCTCGCTGATTTGGTACGTGATTTCTCTTTGCTCTTTTTCTAGTGTCTCTTTCTCTTATTCTTTGTTTTGGTATGGTGATGAAAATTAGTGAAAAAAATAAATTTCGTTACTAAATAAGAATAATCCATGATGAATTATAAATTTTGTCACGTATAATAAAAAAATAAAACTAATACGTGATGAAATTTATTTCCGTCAATAAATACTTACTTTTAGGTGAGAAAAAAATTAAGTTTCAGTCACGGAAATTTTTCCCACTAATTTTTTTTTATGGCGCCAAAATTTTGAAACTTTTGGTGATAAATTTTTTTTTTCACCAATTAAAAAATTATTAATGAGGAATATATTTGCGTCACCAATAATTTTAATTTTCTTTTTTTGAAAAACTTGATTTTAAATATTTTAAGACCATTTAGTGAGAAATATATTTTCGTCACTAATAATTTTTAATATTTCAAGCCTTTTAGTGAGAAAATTATTTTGTTACTAATTTTGAAAGAAAAATTTTGACATATTAAACGATAATGAAAAAAAATAGTCTATGTTTTTCCCTCTTTTTTGTGTGTATTTTCTCTCTTTTTTTTTGTGTGTGTATTGATCAGTTTTCCTATCAATCTCAATCTCTATCTGTCTCTCTCTCTCAAAACAAAGCACAAGTGCCGTGTGTTTTGTTTATTGACAAATTAGTTTTGCTATCAATCTCCCTCTCCCTCTCCCTCTCCCTCTCAAAACAAAACACAAGTGTTGTGTGTTCTTCTCCAGCGCCCCTTCAGCGTGTTCTTCTCCAGCGCCGCTGCAACATCCATGTTCTCCTCCTTCAGTGTCGCCACAAACGTCGTATCTCCTTTACTGCTGTGTGTTCTCTTCCATCAGGCATGGGTCCTCTCTCTCTCTCTCTCTCTCTCTCTCTCTCTCTCACTCAATTTCTCTATTTTTCTATCTATGTTTTTCCTAATTTTCAGAATTAATGTTTTCCCTAATTTTCAAAACTAATTTTTTAGAATTAATGTTGTATTTTATTCTTTCCAGCAAGGTTTCTCTTCAATAAATTGTGAATGTATAAATTGTAAACTTCACCATCCTCAATGTCTTTTGCTGGTTTCTGCTATAAACTTGAGAATGAATGTCCTATTGATTATAATTAATAGTTTGAATTTAGTAAAAGCCCTTGACTAAATGTGAATATTTTATATGATTTGGATTGATTGTCTGTATTTTTAATAAATTAGGGTTCAACTCCTCTCTATATTTGAATGTTTGTTTAATATCTATTTATTTTATAGGTTTTTTTACTTAAGTTATTCATAAAAAAATAAAATTAATTAGATATTAATAACCGAGACCTACACAATCAGAATAGTCCAAAACAAGTCATTACGAAATCAAATCATTGGCCTCATATTTTTCCAAATGAAGAAGAGGTTAGATGATACAACTACAATATATCAGTGATAATTGAACCTTTATTGATGTGTGCTCCAGGTTCCAACCATCTAAGAACCCATGAATGCATGTGGCCTGCACATGGATTTAGTTTGTTAATTTCTGCTTCTATTATGCATGTTCATAGCCCATCTTCCATTAGGTAATCCATGTCCATGGCACTGCTAGTTCAAGCTGCTTGTTTGCTGCTGCCCATTTGCCTTGATTTCCTAGATGTGCTAACTGCTAGATGTAGGAAATTAGGTCTTTAGTTGGTCCTTCTACTTATTTTTGGATGTCCTGTCTTTGGTGGGGTTGCTTGGCTGCTGCTATGGTTGGTTTGGCCTGCTATTTGGCTGTTGTGGTGTTGCTTTTGGCTGCTGCTTTGGCATCCCTGAAGAGGTACCAACAGGACCTCCAAAGAAGCTCATTAGAGGAAATAAGGAGCAGCTCCAGCCAACAAGCACCCACAGCCTAAGGAGACCTGCAAGAGTCGTAAGTCCAAGCATACAAGATTCAGACATCATTGCCTATTGTTGCCCACCCACCTCCACGAGCGGTGAGGCCAGTTGAGTTCACTAGAAGAATGGGTGGTAATGAAGTAGGAGAAACTGATTTCTATCAAAACCCTTCTTTTCCATATCCTTATCCTCTCCCATGGGACGATAATAACCCTTCTTTTGGAGACATCACTGGAGGAGAAGAAGAAGGAGGAAATATTAGAATTTTTAGAGCATTGTCAGTCAGTGTAATAAGTCACAGCCTATTTAGGGTTTGCATCTATCAGCTTTGGAATGTAACTCTCCTATCATCCTATGGTATTGTTTGGTCAAGGGTTTCTAGCTACTTAGCCTCACATGGACTCTTCTAGCTACACCATTGAGAGTCTTATTGCCTACTTAGAAAATTATTTGGTGGGTTTAGTACTTATGTAGCTAAAATCACTACCATAAGTATTTATTGATTATCTACCGTGGAGGACCTAATTAGTAAGTCCTTAGGGTATGTTAAGTTGGTTTGTTGTGTCATTAGCTACTCCATTTACTCATTAAGCTCAACTCCAAATAATGTGCATGTGGAAATTCTTATTCTCTGGGGTTGTTTATGTTTAAGAATAAAAGTAATAATGCTAAGTTAATTGTAAAGAGGATTCTCTAGCCTAAGTCTTCCATTACACTAGTATTTATTCTCACTTTTCATTTCTGCTTTGTTCTCAAGGACCACCGCATGCTTTACTTTCTTAGCATATAAATGTTGAGTTGATTAGTTTACAATCTTTGATTCCTAAAATCCCATATGAAACATACAAGAGAGTCAGCTCTAAGTTGCCCTAAAATGACCCCATGTCAGTATCTAATTCTATATACTAATTCTCATTTATAGCAACATTACAGAGCTTGAAAAATTTATTCAAAAATTAAATGAATTGTGAATGTTAATCATATTAAGGGTTGTTTTGAAAAGTTGGTTTTTGATTTTTTATTAAAAAAAACGTATAAAAACAAAAAGAAAAGAGTTGATTGGTTTGTCTATATGGTTGTGAAGATCATCATTGAGTGTATGAACTAGTTGTTTATCTTTGCTCTTTATCGCTGTTGTTGGTTGATTATTAAATCGCAGACCTGATTGAACAAAAAGGGCAAGACTTGGTGTATATTATATATATGTATAATATATATAATAAAATCAATTTGAATGCTTGGAAGCTTGGAAGCTATCTCCTATGATCAAGCAATCGTTATTCTCACATTCACTGTATGATTTTTCTATGCTTTGTGAGTCCTTGATATTGGTTTGGAATTTTGGTAAAATTATATGAGCATCAAATTTATTGTGTTTGAAGGGACTCAATAAACAGTTTATTCCTTTATTTATTGTGAATAACATTTAGATAGCCAAATAATAGAGGACAAAACATTTGGCCAAACAAGTTCACTGAGCCATTTCCATTTTCTCTATCTAGAAAATAAATATTTTAAAATAATACAAAACAGTCTCTAGATTTTGAATAAAATATACTTGATCATAGGAGGATTGCAGTTATGAAGATAATTCATTCCCTTTGCCCACAGAAAACAAATGTAAATAATTAAGCCCAAAAAAAATATAATGTACAGATGCCACTATCAATTAGGACAATGAAAAGAACAAAAATTAAACAATGGTGAATGCCTCCTCCATCATTTTGATGAGACAGTAAGATGTGCATAGGGGAGGAAAAACACCATACGGGTCATTTTCCATACTGTTATTAATTTATGAGTCATTTAGTTTCCATTCTCTCTCAGTTTTTGTTGTTTTCTTCTTTATCCCATCAGAGCTCACTCCGGTAAGTTATTTATCTCAGATTTTGTTGTTTCATTCCTCTGATTTTCCCTTGCTCAGCTTTTGTTGTTTCAACTTTTAATGTTATAATCTGGTGTGTTATTGTTATTGTTATGTATTTTTTTCTTCATTTCTTCAGTTCTTTGTGGGTTCTATACATGCTATTTTTAGGCTTTGAGAGCATCCCCTCCCATGAAATTTATATTTTAAAGTTTCCTTTTCCCTCCCATTTCTACCTCTGTTACATTAATTTTGTTTCCTAGCTCTTTGATTTACACACTATGATGAGAAGGTAGACCAATTGACTAAATGAAGAATTATGTTTGAAATCAAAATTTTATTAATTTTTTAGATAACTAAATGAAGAATTATGTTCTTCCTTGCTGATAGAAAATTTACTGACTGGAATAGAGGGAGAATTTTCCTTGCTGCAATTCAAACGACGCTGCTCTCCTCTAGCTCCCTTCGAACTCGCACTCGCAAGGTAAGATTTCGAACTCACTCCCTTTCTCTACTCTTCATCGCTGTGTTGAGTTGTTTGAATTGTTTGAATTTGTTGTTTGAATTCTGTTTGAAGTGAGTCCTTGATATTGGTTTGGAATTTTAGCAAAAATCTAATTGTAGTGGCGTTTATTAAATTTTTGGTTATATAAACTGTTATTAAGTCCCTCTCTTCTGTTATTAAGTCCCTTTCTCCCATTTGAGTAATTGATGTTTTTCTTTGTCCAATCTCATGATTTTGCTATTTGAAGTGTTGGTATAGGGTTCGCTGACTTCTTAGTTGAATTTTCTTTGTTCAATGCTCTGTTTCTACAAATTTTCTTTGTTCAATCTCATGATTTTTCTATAAATTTTCTGAATTTTCTATAAATTGGTGTATTCACTCCCTACTCTTTGAAAAAAAAAACAAAAAACAAAAAACAAAAAATTCTTGGACCATAATGCATGTTTGTTCCATGTCTAAACCATTATGTTATCCATGTCTGTTCACTGCCAATGCACCGCTACAGCTTTGTCCGCTACAGCTTTTAGGTTGAATTTCCTTAGAATCCCTGCAATTCAAACCCCAAAATAGAGGAATTTTACATTGAGTATGCTTTGTTGAATAGTGGTTTGTTAGTGTTTAGCCATTTAAATTCGCTCTCTCTGTCTCTGGTCCACTCTCTCTTTATATATATATTTGCATATGCATATGTTTTACCTAACACAGGCTCTTTATTATTGCGATCCTTAATTAGAAATGAAAAACAGATGGCAATGGGGGTGAAGAAAAGTGCTAATATGTTGGCTTATACTCCCATGGCCACAACATGTTTGATAGTTTGCCTATGAGAGACCTACCACAATGATCGAACACTGTTCTGATCTGAGTTGTTACTTCTCGATTGTCAAAATAGCACACACACTTGGTCTAAAATACATGGCCAGATTTACATTCCAGAGATACACACATATATGTGCATATGTATGTATGTGTGCTTACATAATTAGGAAGAAGCTAGGGCATGGTCATTCCAAATTGCGTAGAACACCATTGGGAGATTGATTTCAAGTCACTGTGTGATTTGCAGACCCATATACAGTTCTTAGACATGCTTGCCCCAAAGCTTTTTCAGCTATTTAGTGGGTATTTTGATTGTTGTGAAATAGAAGATTTGATTCTTTTATTCATATTTTAAATATGAGTTCAATTTGGTACAATAAGCTCCAGAATCAAGGGCTTTGGAATTGAGTTAGTGTCGTTTGGTTTTATCAATTGATACTCCTAATACTAATACAATTTGTTATTGCTTTGTATCTTAATATAGTGACTTAATTAATGCTTAATATCACTACTACTAATTAACAGTTTAATTGTGTACAACCTTTTCCACTCCATTGAGTGTTATTCTCTGCTTCTTTTCTTTTGTGTAGAACACCATTGGTTACCAAGATAAGTTCAATTTGTTGTCAAATTGAAGTTAGTTTTTTGACATATTGTAACAAAAGCGCACCATTGAGTGTTTATGTTGGTTGTTGATTTAGATTTTGTTTTTTGTTTTTTGTTTTTCCCTATTAGTCAGTGTCGTTTGGTTTTGATCCTAACATTATTTATACTGTGGCTTTAGGCACGGGCATACGCTAGTATTATATATTACATATTAATTAATTATTTTTTCTCTCACAACTATCGATTTAATGAAAATTGGAATATTACACCCTTAAATTAGCATATCTTGCTTTAACTTCTCTGGACTTCGTATATAGTTGAGTAAAGAGAAAATCAAGCAGAGTACGAACTACAATAACAGGCCATAAGTACTAAATTATAGGCTTGGGGCATTCATTGGAATTGTCACATGTGGCTATCAATTCTATTGGCATCATTCATTTCTTATATGCATAGCTCCTTAAGTACATTATTAAGTTCCTCTGCAGAATTTAATCACATTTTGTTTATCGAGTGCAATGTGAGCCAGAATAGTTATTGTTTCCCAATGTATTATTTTTTCAAAATCCCAATTTAGTTAATAAATGTGTCAACTTTGGTATTCGGGGCATATATATATTTTTCCAAATACGTGCAGTTCAATCATAAGATTTTGCATTTGGATATTTGAGTACTTAAATTGACTGCTTTAGAAACTCAATGTGGCATACTGTGGGTTTTCTTATCTGCTTTTTACTCTCAGCTCACTGCTTTATTGGTTAAATTTTCTCTGAATTATGTTATTTGTCTTATTGATGGTTATTTTGTTGTGGTTTATGTTTTGGTTTTGAATACTTCTTTTGTTTATGCTAAATTGCTTTGACTATTTCCTCATGTGACTTATGTATGGTTGTAATTTATATAACTCAGTATAATCATTGAACTTGAACTTTTTTTTAATTAAAATATATATATATATATATATATATATATATATATTTTTCTATATAAAATTTGTCCTATTCACCTAACTTTAATTAACTCGGCATAGTCAAACATAGACAAGAGTTGGATTGCACTAAGTAGCACAGTTGATGGAAGGATAAGTCGAGCATATAATGATGGGGTAATATCATTTCTTCGTTTTGCAATGGCGGTTATCGATTGAGATGGTAAAATTTTGTGCCCTTGTCAAAAGTGTGTGAATGTTGTTCGTCAAAATTTTCAAATTGTTCAAATCCATTTGCTGTAACATGGGATTATTCCAACTTACACTATCTGGCATGTGCATGGGAAACCCCGTGAATCAAATGAGGCTTATCATCATGATATACACGTTGAGGGCAATGAGGTTTTGGAAGGTATTGATGCCTTAGTGGAAGATCGAATAAGAGGGCAATCAACTAATACAACCCAGGAGGAGGAGGTTCGCACTTTTGATAAATTATTGAATAATGGCAAACATGAGGTGTACCCAGGCTGCAGAAATTACACTTTGTTAAAATTTGTCATCGAGATACTTAATATGAAGGTAACAAACCATTGGAGTAATAAGTCAATTGACATGATGCTAGAGTTTTTAACAAAACTTTTACTGAAGGATAATTTGGTTCCAAAGTCAACTTATGAAGCTAATAAAATACTACGTGAATTGGGTTTGTCATACGAGCTCATTGATGCTTGTGTAAACAATTGTGTGCTCTTTTAGAAGGCGAATGCAACACTAGATAAATGTCCAAATTGTAAGGCTTCTAGATACAAGACAAATTGTGGTAGAGGTAAGAAGATCTCTCGTAAGGTTCTTCGATACTTCCCGTTAACACCGAGATTGAAAAGGTTGTACATGAGGAAGAGAGTCGAGGATATGAAATGGTTCAAGGAAAAACGTCTAGATGACGGTGTATTGAGGCATCCTGCAGATAGCGATGAGCGGAAGGAATTCGATACACAACATCCTAAATTCACCTTGGGGCCTCGAAATGTGAGGCTAGGGTTGGCTACTGATGGTTTCAACCCTTTCAGAAATATGAATAACTCATATAGTTTGTGGCCTGTCATACTCATTTCGTACAACTTGCCACCGTGGTTGGCTATGAAGGACCCATTTTTCATGCTGTCATTACTTATTCCTGTGAATCACAACCAGGAATTGATATTGATGTCTACATGAGACCTTTAGTGGAAGAATTGAATGAATTATGGGAAAATGGTACATTAACCTATGATGCCTCGACTGGTGAGACTTTCTGCATGTGTGCATCTTTGTTGTGGACGATACATGATTGGCCCGCATTTGGTGACATTTCTGGATGGAGAACAAAGGGTCATTACTCTTGCTACACTTGCAATGATGAACCATATTTTGAATCTTTAAGAAGTGAGACTGCATATAGTAACCATCGATGCTACTTGCCTAATGACCACACAAAAAGGTGAAAGAGTAGAGCATATAATGGCAAGCATGAAAAATGGAAGAGATCTTTGGTGATACCGATAGAAAAGATTGAAGAACAATTGGGCAGCGTGACGGGTGTCACATATGGAAAACATCCAAGCAACAGGAAAAGACCTCGTTAGAACCCAAATTGGACAAATATAAGTATCTTGTATGAGCTACCGTATTGGAAGAAAATGAGGCTTCGACACAACATTGATGTCATGCATGTGGAGAAGAACTTTAGTGAAAATGTTTTTGGAACGATGTTGGGAATTAATGGGAAGAACAAGGATACAGATAAAGCATGAATGGATTTAGAAGATATGAATATAAGGAAAGAATTGTGGCTGACAACAAGTCCCGATGGATCATATGTGAAGCCTCAAGCCAGCTTCTCATTGACCCCTAAAGAGAGAGGGTTTCTTTGAATTCTTGAAATTAGTCAAGTATCCAGATGGGTACGCGGCAAACATTTCGAGATCAGTGAATGCAAAAAATGATAGATTAACAGGATTGAAAAGCCACGACTACCATGTACTAATACAACGGATTCTTCCTATTGGGATGCGTGGTTACATAGATAAAGAGATTAGTACAACACTTTTTGAGTTAGGTAGCTTCTTCCAAGATCTATGCTCAAGGACACTGAAACAAAGTGAGATGGAAAAATTAGAGGAGCCTATAGTACTCATACTATGTAAGTTTGAAAAGATCTTTACTCCAGCCTTCTTCGATGTGATGGTTCATTTGGCCATTCACTTGTCACATGAGACTATTCTCAGAGGACCTGTGTAATATCGGTAGATGTACCTAATTAAAAGGTAATTTCTAAAATTGTACTTTCAAATGAAAGTTATAGATTATGTTGTGTGCCTAACCATACTTCTAATTGGTTATCTCTTCAAGGTTTCTCAGAGCTTTGAAAAAGTTTGTCACCAATCGAGCTCGACCAGAAGGGGCTCTATTGTAGAGGCTTACATTGTCAAGGAGTGCATTACTTTTTACTCAATGTATCTTAAAAGGATTGAAACCGTGTATAATCGAGATGCACGAAATGAAGATTATGGAGTCCGTCGTGAAGGTTTAATAATATTCACCAAAACTACTCATCTTATTGGCCAAATCAAAAAGCATGTTGAGATGTCACAGGAATTTCGTGATATTGCTCATTGGTTCTTATTATACAATAGCCCTGAGATAGAGAAGTATCTTCAGTACGTGTTTCTTATAATTATATATATTTTAAAATTTTTCATGTTATTAGTCATTAATAATAGTAGTATTTCACTCATTAACCAAAACTATTTGAGTAGGGAACACAAGAATTTGTTACAATTCCCACTAGACAAGATATAACTCAGATACAACAGAAAGAATTTCCAAAGTGGTTCAAAGAATATGTAAGTCATTTTTAATATTCACGATTGCCCAAACACTATTAGGCTTGTATAAAATACAAACATTACTAACATAATTCAAGTGTTGCACATTGCATGTGGATGTAGATAAATAGATTGAGAGTTAATGAGGCACCAGAAGTAACCGAAGAATTGTGGTCATTAGCGAATGGTCCTAATTTGCTAGTGAAAGAGTACTCGGGTTGTATAATCAATGGTGTAAGATTCCAGACGAAGGAATTTGACAATCATCGTAAGAGTCAAAACAGTGTGTGCTTACCAAAGGGGACTACAAGGGAGAGATGCACGAATTCGATGGTCACTTGTGCAATATTTGGGAAATTGAGTACATGTGTCAAAATAAAGTTGTTTTGTTTCAATGTGAATGGTACAACACCGGTAACACTGGTAGAAGTAGAACAGTACGAGCTGACACATATTGAACAAGCATCGATGTCACAAGCCGATGGTATCAATCTGACCCTTTTATCTTGCCTAGTCAAGCTAAACTAGTGTTCTACCTGAATGACACCAAATGGGGGCAACCTTGGCAAGTCGTGCAACAGGTCCAACATAGAGGTGTGTTTGATGTGCCAGAGGTTGGTGATAGAGAACCACCAGATCAACCAGAATTTAATGATGCATTCCAACAAGAAAACATTAACTCAGTTGTCCCAATCAACATTGAAGATATTATTCGATTTCATAGGGATGATATTGAAGCTGAGGTTATTCCAAATAAAACAAAGAGAGATAGTAGAGAAGACGAAGAAGATGAAGAACTTGGCATACTTGATGATGATATGGATTATGATATGTAGTTTTTGTTTTTTTAGGTTTCTATATAGACATATGTTTTTAATGCATTACATAGTTATCCTATATTTTGTTGTGTCTCTTCAAGTAAAATTATGCTTTATATGTTATGTTTTATATCAATTTATGCTTTTTAGTTACCAAAATGGAAAATGGGAGAAACAATGGATCAAACTAGGTTTTCTAGCGAAACAGAAGTGAACAAAGTACGAAATGGAAAGATATAAGACAATCAAAAAGAATAATAAGAAAATGGATGCTCTACAATTGAAGTGTATAGCAGCTTCTATGATGGGTTCTTGTGACGCCCTCAAATTAAACCCATAATAAATAATATTGACATGTATTGACAAAAAGAAACAAATATTCTTCCATTCATCAGAGTATTCTTAAAAAAAGACATTACATGTAATAACGAAAGTAAATGCCCTACGGGCTTACATCTTTCCAAGCCAACACTTGGACACAAAAGAAATGAGTACTAACTCAACTACAGATTAAGCCCTTGGCTTGAATTTACATGTAATATCAAAATGACAAAAATAACTAAAAAGAGTCTTCAACTCCAAATCCTCCCAAGCTAAGTCCTTGGAGCTACCTGGACCTGAAAATGATGTTCCCATATAGGGTGAGCCACAGCCCAGCAGAGATATACTAAACCATATATAAGCATTGACTAAAGCAATAGCATTCAATAGATGGTTACTCTTATAATTCAATTACATCACAATACAGTTTCAAGACCACTATGTCCATGATACGTTTCACTTTCCATTATTTGCCCAAGTTTCCATTTTATACAAACATGGCTCAGAACTTGGCCAAACAATATAATGAGACTACATCTCATATTAAAATTACTTCCAATATCAACAATTAAATGAGGCTAAGGCTCATAATAAAACACTTCCATAAATCGATAAGTACACATATTTGTTGTACTAAAATACTTCCATACATCAATAAGTACACATATTTGCTGTACTAATGGAGTCCATCCCCTTTCTCCTCTCAAACTGGTTTGAGAGTCCATCCCCTATCTTCCCTCAAACCATGGAGTACATCCCCTATCTCCTCCCAAACAATATGCATATACAATGTATTTAACACTTGTCATATACAATATTCAATCAATACACGTATGTGCTGTATTAATTCAACTGTCATATTCAATGACCTGTTCAATGTGATTAGTTTCAGTTTTTCCTAATCCACATGCAATGTCTACAACAATCACGACTATCCTCCACTGATAGCCCAAAACAGTTATTTCTAAACAGAAAATAAATGCACTAAACGGATATAATATCAACATTTATATAAGTGGGTGATAAATTAATCCAACCACACCATTCAATCAACAATTTCCCAATTTCATGGATTTCAACTAAAACCCATATTTTTCCCAAATTAATTATATCAATTAATTTAATACAACAATTCGGGCATTTTCCCCCTTTCATCAAAATCAACCCTAAGGTTCAATTTTCTCTATTTGATACTATCTATGCCATTTTTCAAGTCTTACTAACACATGGAGTTTAATATATGGAAAACCCCCCTTTCGCTTAAATTACAAATCAAATCCTAACTTTTCCCAAAATCACCCAACAATGCCAACATATCAAAATGACCAAAACTTATGTCAAAACCTATAAGATGGAGTAGGGTATCCCTACCTCGAAGTGAGGAACTCAAACGGAGATGATGACCAAAGACCAACGTGCTCCAAATCCCAAGTTTCTCAGATTAAAACGAAGCCCTCAACCCACTCTATCTTTTTAATAAAGGACTAAGGTTAGATACTCACCCTAGGTATATCAATTCTTAGAGAGAAGACAAGTTTAGAGAGAGAGAGTCGGCTCTAGGGTTTCAAAAGAAAAGATGATGAAAAAAAATGATGTTTAACCCGCTACTGACTACTGATATATAACAAGCCATTAGGACCTTACAGTTACACCAAAAATAATGACCATTAAACAAGAAAATGGTTACACCAAAATAATGACCATTAACTAAAAAAATGGTTACACCAAAATAATGACCATTAACCAAGTTCATGAATTCTATTTAACCTCCATTTATGACCAAGAGGTTACCAAAGTAATGAAATCCCATAAATAAATATAAGATATTAAGGATTGGTCGCTATAGTTCTACTCAGCCCAATCGTGTTAATCAAAAGGGCAAGAACATTAGGGTAGATGATGATGACTACATACAGTCAGATCATGAGGATAACACTGATGCTGAGTCCTTTGAAAGTGTTTACGATGAGGTACTATACGTATGGCCATTCATTTTTTTTTATTATGTCACCGATAGCTATATATTTGTTAATGATGCTTTATATTTCCGTATACTTTATTGGATGAATAAGTCATAAAATAAAACTAGAAAATATACATCCTACATACAATAATATGCATACCAAAACAAAGCTAAAAGGAAAAAAAAAAAAAAAAAAAACCTCATGCACAACCCGTAGGAGTAAGTTAGCTAGAACACAAATGTATAACGAAATAAGACATAATTTGACCATGTTGGAAACACCAAAACTAGGATTAGCGTATGTGTGCAGCCTGGCCCTCATAATATCAGTAAAACACATGCCAAACTCATTGATCACCAACTTCACCACAGCATGAACTACCTGCCAGAGGGATTCAGCAAGTCTAGGACTGTTGTTGGAACTAGCGCAAGAAGCAGCCTGGTCCACTTGACAACCTCCATAACATCAACTTCAGTGTTCAAACTAGGACTATCCAATAGGGAATTCCATGGAGAATGGCCCCTAGCTGTAGCAAGATTCTCCAGGTTGCCTCTAGGTTGCCTCTCCCTCAAACTATTTATATGCTCACAGATACTCAACCCACTTTCCATAAGAAGAGGCCAAATTGACAACTTGCAAAGCACACAATTAGGAAAAACCAATTAAAAGATTAGAACTACTGGTAGCTCACAACCACTCAACCCTTTTTAAGGAATCTCACCACACTCAACCCACAATTCCCCAAACAACATATTTCTTAATACTTGCACACTGTAGTAGCAACTAGGAGCACCTGCAAGAGATATTAGTATACATAGATTCCATAAAGTGGGAACCTCTTTTAGGATGGAGGTTGGCAATCTTCAAGTAGACAAGAACCATGCATCATCTGAATTCCTCTTCAGGTTTTTGAGTGACAACACTCTAAACCTGACCATGTTAAAAATATTCAAAGCAACCACTTGTCAAGACCAATCTTGGGAAGAAAAGGAGTGGACTAGATCAGATTACAAATATCAATAGTGGCCTTGATGAGTTTCCATAGACATATCTTTACTTATCCATTTTTATGTATTTATTGTTTATGCTTTTGTATTATGTTTTTTAGGGCTTACCAATGCCATCAAAATGATTGGTGCAGTCATCTTTCTACCTTCTCACGAGGCAATTATTGTTCCAAATGGGGATTTACATGACAATGTGGATATCCAACACTCACAGCCACTTGATGTCGATATGGAGGCACCGAGGGAGGCAACCCCCCAATCTAGTGTCGGTAAGATACTTAATTTTACTAAGCTAAAGAAATTCTCTGTTTTAATATAATTCTATGGTGCAAAAAATTTCAGGCAATTTGTTTCATAGGGTTTGATTTTTTATTTTTTATTTTTTGGCTATAAAAAGTGCTGGGGTATACCCTAGTTTAACTCTTGTAAGTTTTGTTTTGTTCATACATACATACATATTACCTTCTGTCAAAATGTCTACTTATTCACTTGTGTTATAGTTCATGATTAACAATTATTTAATTTTTTAAACTGTCAAGACTGTTCAATTTTAAACAAAAATATGATTTCTAGGTTCTTATATAGTTGCTTTTAAAGATGTTGTGACATTATTTTGGATGGCTTCTCACATTTGTTTTGACAGCCTTTTAAATTTGAATTGTAAACATTTTTTCAAGGTTGGGTTTAGGGTTTAGGGTTTAGGGATTTGAAAAATTTCAGAGACTTCATGGTTGATGCTTTTCTTTTCTCACGTTGTTTTCTCTTTCTCATAGTTATATTTGTTCTTCCATTTTCTTGTTTCTTTAATCTTTCCTACCCCTGCAGCTTCTTTGTTCTTCTCTGTTACTACCACTTTCTTTCATACTCTTTGTTTCTCTTCAGCATAAAGGCCAAAAAATTATGTAATTTGTGGTAAAGGCCAGGGTATACTCTAAACATTACACAAACTCAAATGCCAAATTTAAGAATCTGCTTAGCCCTTGAATTAGTGAAACCATTAACCAATGTGTAGAACACTTTGGCATTTTCAAAAGCCACACTTCCTCAAGTAAGGAACGAATTTGAATGGCTTCTTTGTCTAAATCATGGTTTTAAATAATGGTATCAAGATACATATCTGTATCGATAATACGATCATATTGTCCGATATCAGGCAGTTTCGATTGATATATCATTGAATATTAGGGTCGGAAGTTTAAGATCCCAATACCAAAATTCGATACATATCAGTCAATATGCAGTTAAGATATGTATCGGTTGATATTTGAAACTGTGGTCTAAATTATGATACTCCAATGCCAAGTCATAAAATCTTTTCCTTCACAGACTGGATGTCTTCCTTTCCATTTTTATTAATCTCACAAAAATTTCCAATCAAAGCAGCAATTATTATTTTACTTTAGTACATTGCCCTTTGCGACAAAGATAAAATATATTATGTAGTATTTGAACACAAAAGAAGTTAATCTTAGATATATATAGTAATAAAAACTTTGGGGCAATAACGTAAAAATGATGATTTGTTCTTGCATTTATTGTGTTTTCTTGAAGTAATGGTTTTTTTTTTTAAGGAGACTACCAATTTGGGACTATGGAAATAATGATTTTTGCATAAAAAGGTAGTGGATTTAAAACTCCGAATAGATGAATGGGATAAAACTAATTAAGAAGGAACATGTTTGGAACGATCCACTAATCCACTCTGATTCTATGCTGAGATATTCATATCAGACATTATGTGCATGTTTTGTTGCAATACTGAAATACTTGTTTTCTCTTTTTCTCATTTGCTGAGTCATTTCTTCTTGATCGTTCGCATTCTTAATTGACAGCCACAAAAAGTAGGATTAATATCAGTGTGGAAAACTGTTAAATCGTGTAGCCAAGCTTGCGCTATTGGTTTAACAGCATAAAGGCCAGGGTATACCCCAGCATAAAGGTCCTCACTGGAGTAATCATAGCCAACCTTGAGGCCAAAAAATTATGCAATTTGTAGGTAAAGAGCACTTCATCACCACTGATAGAAGCACCCGAGGTATTGAAATTGTGTTGAGAGTAGCTGAACTACTTACCAAAACAGAGAAGGAGACTAGTGTTGTATAGGAGAAACAGTGAAGGAGGCTAGTGAATAGATAGCAATAGCAGTACGAAAAAAAATCAACAGTTGTAGCAACTGCAGAACAAAGTAGCAGCTGTATAGGAGAGACTAAACAGAAACAAAGAGTAGGGAAGAAATTGGCAGTAACAGAGAAGAACGAAAAAGCTGCAAATGTAGGAAAGAATGAAGAAACAAGAAAATGGAATAGCAAATATAACTGTGAAAAAGAGAAAACAACTTGAGAAATGAAAAGCATCAACTTGAGAGTAGGGAAGAAAGCTGCAGTTGTACCTGTGTGGCTGCTGCTAGTGCTGTTTGTGCAGGGCTTTTCTTGGGTTTATTTTCTAGTTTTGCTTGCTTTTTCTCTCTTGAGGGTTGTGCAAGTGTATTTTGTATTGTTTTTGGCTAGTCTATTGAATGTTCATAGCCTTTTTTTCTTCATGTGGCAAATGAACATTCTTTTGTGTGGTTTATTTTAGGATGATTCTCGTTATAGTTTATCTGTTTGGTTTTGTTTCTCTTTTATAGCTCTAGTTTTTTTTGTTTGGTGTTGTAAGGCCTGGGGAATGCCCCTCGTATATCTCTATATGTTATCATTTTATTTTATGACTTACTAAAAAAAAAAGTTACTTATATTGCATTTATGATTTCGCTTTAATTAATTGCTAACCAGTCAATGTTATGTCTTTAAAACAGTGCCTAGTAGACACCCTCGTGGCTTGACGCGCGGGTTGAAGGTTCAAGCAATGGTTCAGAAAGATAGAAAGCTCAAAGTTCCCATACCACAGGAGTATTGTGCGCCCGTGGGGGATCATGCCTCTCAATTAGTCTCCAAAATTGGTGTTGAGGTCCAAACACACTTGCCAGACTTTAGCATTCACAAGTGGAAACATGCCAATGAAGAAGTTACAGCACCTATGTTTTAGCATCTAACAGTAAAAGTTTTATATAATTGATTGAATTAATGTAATATAATTAATTATGACTTGCAAGATTTGTGGTTGTTGCTAGGATCAATTTGACATGGAAGGTGAATCCACAAATGTTAGCAAAGCGGTGGCAACAAAGTGTAGACGGAGCTTGAGCACCCATACCTACAGACTACGAATAAAATACCTGAACCTTAAAAGTGCTAAGGGAGAAGAGTATGCTAGAAGCCACCCACCGCCTGAATGTGACCTCGAGAAATGGAAAAACTCGATTGACAAGAAGTGGAATGATACTAATTGGCTGGTAAACTTTTCTTATGTTTATTTATTGTTGACAATTACCTTGTCTTCCTAATATATATATTTTTCTGTTGGAACTTGCTCCTTGTAGAAGCAATCAAGTGCTAACATTGGCAATAGAAATCAATTGAAGACGAAGCATAGGTGTGGGTCAAAATCTCTCCCAGCTAGGGTACACGAGGTGGTGCGTCTTCTTTAATTTTTTTTCCGTTTTTTTTTTTTAAAGATGGTTCTACTACCATCATTCTTATTTAACTTACTAGTTGAACAAAAAAAATCAGACAATTGCAAATGGGGGCCAACTGCCATAGTTGCCATGTGTTCACAAATCTACACACTTTAATGATGTCACAAAGCAGTGGATTTCTTCGGAGCGCGAAAAGAATTATGTATGTATATTTACCTTTTGTATTAGGATGATTGCAATTTTAATTGTATCTTTATTCATTTTTCTATTTTTGTTTTTAAATGACAGGATAATATGATAAAGATCCAAGCTGAATATTGCTCCCAACCTGGTGCGGTTCTCATTACTCTGGAGGAGCTATCTCTGAAGGTGCTGAAGCCAAGGTCGGGACATGTTAAAGGACTTGGGTTGAGGAGTTCCTTCTCTGTCAGGACTACCAGTGCTTCGACTGACAGTGACTATGTGAGGCATCTAGAGATGGAAATACAAGAGAAAAATGAGGAAATTCAGTCACAAAAAGAGGAAATTCAGCCACATAAAGAGGAAATTAAAGCACAAAAACATGAAATTCAAGCACAAAAAGAGGAAATTCAAGCACAAAATAAAAAGATAGAGAAGATGAATGGGTCGATTGACGAGCATTTTGAGATCACATCAAGCATCACAGAGTTTCATAAGAAGCAAGGTTTCAAAGGACAATTTAGAGGAGGAGGTATCCCATGAACTCGTACATCGTCTTTTTGGTAAGTCTCGCTCATTTTATCATTTTATTTTTCTCATGTTGGTTAGTATATACTAGTTAAAATACAACAGTTTGACTACTTATTAACTAAGATTTAACAAGTTTGAAGATGTATTTAATGAAAATAGATTCATTATCAAAATTCTCACTTAGCATGACCCTAGTTAAAATACACACTAACCAAAGTAGAGACAAAACTATGTGTTTACTTTTTTGTGTATTTTTGCTAGGCAGTGTTGGAGTTGCTCTAAGTTAGTGATGTGATTAATAGTGGGTGTGTCTTTGATTAAGTTTTTCACAGTAGAAGAAATGAAGGAACTTTTATTGAGTCTCAGGCAGTGGTTTGGTCAGGTTTGTATATCACTTTATGATTGCTGCTGTTTTTTATTTGCTTTAATTATTCTTTTGGATTGTATTGCTTTTTTGAACACCATGAAATAGCACTTGAACTCATAAAAAACACGTAACCAGATGTACTCTTTTTGTCTTCAATATCTCCGGCATAATCGCTATCTGTAAACACCAACAACTTACCATCTCCTATTTTCTTATAATGAATTCCACAGTTCACAGTCCCTTTTAAGTATCAAAGTGCTCTCTTAGCTTCCTGTAGATGAATTTCCATTGGTTTTGCCATATATCTACTTATGAGACAAGTAACAAACATCATGTCAGGTCTTGTGGCAGTGAGATACATTAAACTACCCACCAGCTGCTTGTAATATGTCTTATCAACTAAGTCTCCATTTCCGTCTCTGCTTATTTTGAAACCTGGAACTATTGGACTGCCCACCGAATTACTTTCCATCATACTAAACCTTCTCAAAACCTCCAATGCGTATTTCCTCTAATGTATATAAATACCATCAGACTTTTGTAGCACCTCGATCCCAAGAAAAAACCTCATCTTCCCCAAGTTAGACATATCAAACTCTCTTAACATAGAGCTTTTAAATTCAGACTTCATAACTTCATCATTACGAGTAAAAATTAAATCATCAACATAAACACTTACAATGATAATTTTTCCTTCTCTGCTTCTCTTTGTGAATAATGTCTGCTCGCTATTGCACCTCCAAAACGCTTCACCAATGAAATGTGCTGCGATTCGACTCAACCAAGCTTGTGGAGCTCGTTTTAATCCATACAGGGCTTTGTGTAACTTGTAAACTAGATGCTCACTGCCCTTTTTTTTCATATCCTCTTGGCTGCCATATAAACATCTTCACTCAACTCACCATGGAGAAAAGCCGATTTGACATCCAGCTAAAAAATCGTCCAATTCTTTTGTGCAACTAGAGCAATAATCATCCTTACTGTATCCATCCTTGCCACTGGTGCAAAAACTTCTGTATAGTCCACTCCATACTTCTGAGAGTACCCTTTAGCAAGGGAAAAAATTTGACAAAAATTGGAATAAGACAAGGCAGAAAGAAGACAGAAGCTTGGATAAACACCAAAAGATCTTGATGCTGCAAAGCCTTCTGCACTTGTTGTGGAGGAAAAGAAGAGCTCGTTGCCAGTTAGGCCTGCCACAAAGGCAGAACAAATGAGAGTGTCTACGATCTCTTAAGCAGAACCATAAGGATGATGAGGCCAAAGTGAAGATGGCATTTAATACGCTTTTAACTTATGTGAAGAATGTTGCGACAAATCTCAATGAGGACAAATTCCATAAAATTAGACTCACTAATGCCACCTTTCAGGCTAGAGTTGGTGCATTGCAAGGTGGAATTGAGTTTCTTGAGCTGTGTGGGTTTAAGAAAATTGAAGGAGGTGAGTTCTTGTTTCTACCCAGAGACAAAGTCAACAGAGTAGTGCTGAACTCAGCTGGGTCCGAGTTGAATAATGCGATAAGTAATCCTTTCTTTGGGGTTCTCTAATCCTAAGTTTTTGTTCAAAATGCATACACTGTGAACATGAGGTTTGTTTTTCATATTTCATGTAAGTTTTAGTTGAAAGTGTCTACAATCTCTTAAGCAGAACCATAAGGATGATGAGGCCAAAGTGAAGATGGCATTTAATACGCTTTTAACTTATGTGAAGAATGTTGCGACAAATCTCAATGAGGACAAATTCCATAAAATTAGACTCACTAATGCCACCTTTCAGGCTAGAGTTGGTGCATTGCAAGGTGGAATTGAGTTTCTTGAGCTGTGTGGGTTTAAGAAAATTGAAGGAGGTGAGTTCTTGTTTCTACCCAGAGACAAAGTCAACAGAGTAGTGCTGAACTCAGCTGGGTCCGAGTTGAATAATGCGATAAGTAATCCTTTCTTTGGGGTTCTCTAATCCTAAGTTTTTGTTCAAAATGCATACACTGTGAACATGAGGTTTGTTTTTCATATTTCATGTAAGTTTTAGTTGAAATGCATCCATCATTGTCAACTTTGTTGTAATGACTAGGATTAAGGGGTTTGTTTTACTTTATACATAGATGCAAATTGGCATAAATCAGAAGGCATTGAGAGGCTTCAATGGTACAACCCAAAAGTCTTATAAGGTTCTTGTGTTGTCTTATAAGGTTCTTGTGTTGAATTCCACTGATCAAATTTACCTCATTGAAGAAGTCATCAGCCCATTGTCGTGAATCAAATGTACCTCAATGCTACGTTATATTTTGGAGCTATTATATATATTCTTCCATTAGTGATAGTGATGTATGGTATTCTTACGATCTTTTGGCATTTTATCACCTCAACTCTTTGAAGTTTTGAATTGTTATATGCATTTCTACTAAATTGGTTTATAAAATAAAATTATTTATATATGAGTTTAGATGTAATTGAAAATATATTAATGTTTGCCTTGTTTATTTTCTTTGCAGATTGGTTTTGATGACGTTAGGAAGCATATAGTTGCAAATGAAGATCAACTGTTGAATTTTTTTCCCTAAACTGATGCTTAGTTGTAGTTGCAAATCAAGATTGAGTGTTGATTTTTTTTGTGGACTCCACGTTAGTTCATTTTGGGATTTGCTTTAATGGTTTTTTTGTTATACCTAATGGATTATTATTAAAGTTATTTGATGGATGTATTTTGATTTATAATATAAATTGTTTAGTGAATTTTTTTGTGGAGTGATATATAATAGCTAGTGGATTTCTTAGTACAATTAAAAGGCTATTGGGATATGAGCAGGGATATTTGTGAAATAATAATTTAAATTGAATATAAAATATGGAGCAAGTTTAGTGATGAATTTATTTCGTCATTTGTACTTGTTATTATGACAAAGTGATTATTCGTCGCTAATAAACTTTTTTTGTGACAAAATTTATTGCAGCTTATATATGAAAGTTTTCATTTATTTTGTTGTTTGGTGACTAAAAATTTCGTCATGTATATATATATTTGCGATGAAATATATTTCGTCACCTATGTATGACTTTTGAAGACGAAAAATTCCGTCACCTTTACATCTTACTGTGACGAAATTATTTCCTCATCAATGATCAACATATGTGGCAAATTTATTCGTCAACTAAAGTTATAAATATGGTACTGAATAATTATTTGGTGACGAAAATGAGAATTTTTTGCGACAAAATTTTGTTTTATTGGTGACAAAAAATTTCATCACTGAAGTAATTTCATTGGTGACGAAATTATTTTTCATCACGGTGATTTTTAGTGACAAACATTCAATGACGAAACCGGTGATGAAAATATTTCCTCACAAATATCTATAGTGGTGAAATTAGCTCTTTGGAGACAAAAAAAATTTCATCATTCAAGACCCAACTTGTTGTAGTGTTCCTGTGCATTATCTTTGAAAGTGAAAGTGGCGAAAGTTACCTTCTGTCTTTCGGTGTAGGATAGGGGCGAAAAATCTTTTCCATGTCTTTAACCCAAGCGTCTGCTACCATTGGGTCTGGACCACCGGTAAATGTGGTGGGTTTCAGATCCTGGAACTGTTTTATGATAACCGGCTCCTCTCACCGTTCCGACATCCCATTGTTGATACTCGTAACCGCTATTTCCATGATTCTTTCGATCGATTCAGTGCCACTGACTGATGACTCGCTTCCATTACCATTATTGGGCATTCTACAAAGTAATAAACGAGGCATTTATATATATATATATATATATATATAAGCATGTATAGCGCAATCTATATCTATATAAAATACCAACTTTATTATTTTTACAATTAATATTACATCCTTGTTTCAAAAGTCAGAATATGTTAGTGTCTCATTCCTGTGGTATAACAAAAACAAAAAAACAAAAAAGATAACAAAAAGGGATTAGAACACATCATGGTTAGCGTACAAAAGGTTTTCCTGTACCAAATCTAGAGTGGTGGGTCAAACGGGTTAAACAACCACAGGAAGCAGTGTTGCATAAAAAGCTGACCACACCAAAACACATCCACGCTGCCTGGACTGTAAAAATGGGGACAAACTGTATGTATCCCAAAAATGCTCGATCAACAATCCAGCCAGGTGTCTCAATATATGATAGGCCTAAAGTCAACATTTTGAATATTAATAATCTCCAGCAGGTTAGGGACAATGGTAAAAATGTAGTCCTCGGGGCACACATTCCCCTTTTTGTAACAAAATCTGGGGGCAAAAGACCTATGATGCAGTGCGGCCAGTCATATCCCGGGGCAACGCCGAGGACACGAATGGGTCTTAGAAAGCGGTCGCGCATATAGGCACGGCTCTGCCTCCATAATAAATATGGGACATCAGTAGGATCAGTCTATATATAGATTGGCCGACCCATCAATTGGGCAAGGCCTAGATGCAATCTTCTAATTATATCCTCTAAATCTCCCCATCCTTCAGGTAAGGCGGGGACGGGGTACTCTGTTAAAATCTCATCCAAATTAATGGCCCCGAGCTCCTTCCAAAATGCCTCAAGGTTAATCTCGGACATTCTTACATCACCAGAATAAACATGAGATTTTACATAAAAAGACTAACGTCGCAGGTAAATATTTATTATTTATTTTATTATGTAGAAATTTATTTTATTATATGTATCTAACTATATAGTTTTATTTATAGTTCTATTTATAATTTTTCAATCTTTCTGATCAAATTAAATAGGTTTTTTTTTTTTGAACGAACCATTGCTCTGATACCACCTTTGTCACGACCCAACCCCAAGGGCTTAGGGCTGAAATTGTAACTCACTACTTTATTCTAATCGTGGCAAATTAAATGGCGTAAGTGGAGGCAAAAGGAAATAAAAATAATTAAACAGAAAATTTACTTCATTTTACTATTTTAATAAGAGAAAATGCATCTATAGGGCTTTTATTATTTTATTATTCAGTGACCGGCCCTGAGTAAAAACAAAAGGAAACAAAAATAAAATAAAAAGAAAAAAAGAAAAGAAAAACAAAATAATGGTTCAACATCAAATTCTCGTGCGGGTTCCACTACGTGAGGTTATGGATCTCATCACCTGAAAGGGCAATAGCTATAAGCACACAGCAAAAGTGAGAAATATTATGCCAAGAGTATAGGGAATACAAAATAACCATGGATAGTTATTTAAGCTAAAATAGTAACAGAATTTAATTTGAATAAACGAATGATTTAAAATGGCAGAGGACAAAACAGAACAGAACAGAGGTCACTGGAGTGACAGTCAGAATAGAGGTCAATGGATCCATGACAAACAGAGGACCGCAAAGTGGCCAAACAGAGGCCAATGGTTATTTAAGTCTCCCAAGGCGTGTGGGACTCCCGTGATGGTACTTACAAAACATGATTATTTATATGGTCATTGTCAAATACTTTCTAAAATTTAAACAAACATATCCATTGGTTTCATTTTAAACAAATAGAGTTCAGAAAATAACCCATGTAATTGAAATATTAATATAATTTATAAAATATAACTTGTATAAAATAATTTATGGTAAGTCAAAACATGCGTAAAATATATTATGGTGACTCAAGGTATAATATAACTCACCTTAATATTGAGTCTTATTATTTCCCTCATATTTTTGTTGTATTCTCTTACTTATCTCTCTCTCTCTCTCTCTCTCTCTCTCTCTCTTTCCATTTGATCCCTTACTATTTTACAGCCCCTTTCCTCCCTTATATACACGTTCCTTAGTGCTGACTCGTCCCATCATGATGACCCTATGGTTGATGACTCACCTCTCCTATTTGCTTAGATGGCACAGGAGGCTTAATTCTATCTCTCCAGGACAATTGCCAAATCTTCTCTCATTATTGGTTGATTTGCTTAATCCCCAAAAAAATCTCCTACATCATATATTGGATAAAGGCAAATTGATTTACATATACTTTTTTTTCATATAATTATTTTGCCTTAATTTTACGTTGACTCTAATTAATAAATTAAATTATACTTTATAACATACCATCATAATATTAATTATTTTATTTTACTATTACATATTATTATTATTATTCTTATTCCATATATTTATTTTATTATTATTGTTATTATTATTTATTTATTTATTAAATAATATATTATCACATACAACCATAATTATATATAACTATAAATATTTATGTGGTATTTAATTAAACATTCAGGATGTCACAATATATGCTTATATATATGCTACGTTATGGATATAATGCCTCATTTATTACTTTGTAGAATGGCCAATAATGGTAACGGAAGTGACTCATCAGTCAATGGTACTGAATCGATGGAAAGAATCATGCAAAGAGCGGTTACTAGCTTTTTGCAAGCCATGCAGACCAACATCAATAATGGGATGCCAGAACGGCAAGAAGAGCCAATTACCATAAAACAGTTCCAAGATCTAAAATCCACCACATTTACCGACGGTCCAAACCCAATGGTAGCGGACACTTGGGTTAAAGACATGGAAAAGATTTTTCGCGCTTTACCCTGTACCGAAAGACAAAAGGTAACTTTTGTCACTTTCACTTTTAAAGACAATGCGCAGGAATGGTGGCTTCTCACCCTAGAGAAAGAAGAAATTGTGACGTGGGCAAGATTCTTGGAAGTATTTTATGCAAAATACCTCTCAGATTCGTTACGGGAACAAAAGGCATCGGAATTCATACATCTAAAGTAAGGAACTAGGACGGTGGCCGAATATGAGAGCAAGTTCACACAACTCGCTCGGTTTGCGACATATGTCATCCCCACTGAAGCTCGAAAAGCAAGGAAATTCGAAGCAAGATTAGATGCTGAAATCAAAGATAAGCTTGAGGTTTTGAAACTACCAACCTATGCGGAAGTCATAGATTGAGCATACATTGCAAAAAAAGGAATTAAAGCCTCCCGTTCCTAGGAACCAAGCCAAAAAAAGTGATTCTGAGAAAAAGACAATAGAAGATCCAGTGTTGTACCTCCCAAGAGAGGGAATAAAGGCATAACCAGCTCAGGCAACCAAGGTTCTACTAACCCCAGAGGTGGCACCATTTCAACTTGCCCTAAGTGTGGAAGGGCTCATTGGGGACAATGCCATCGAGACACGGGACCATGCTTTAAATGCGGTCAAGTTGGCCACGTGCTGAGGGATTATCCAAAGTTGACCAATCCTATAGCCAGCCCCTCCGGCCCAGTCAGAAAACCCGCAGGACTTGGAGAACGGATGAAGGACCCAAAACGCCAAGGAAGGGTTTTTGCTTTGGTACCTGGTAAACCGAAAGTTACCTAAAATGTTGTGTCAGGTACACTTTCTGTCTGTGGTCATTTACCTCATGTCCTCATTGACTCTGGGTCAACTCATTCTTTTGTTGCACCACACTTTGCTGCCAAGCTGGCATCAACACCCGAACCCTTAGGATATCTATTGTCTGTATCTTTTCCTTTTGGTGATTCTGCTTGTAGTACTGATATGTACAGATCATATACTATATACTTAAAAGGCAAAACCTTATAGGTAGACTTGATTCCCCTCCGCATTGGTCACTTTGATATCATCCCCGAAATGGATTGGCTGATTGCCAACCATGCCTCTATTGATTGCAAAACCAAAAAGGTCTCCCTCCGGTTACCATACCAACCCGAGCTTGTCTTTGATGGGACTGGAGTTTCCAACCCTCCATGTATTATATCCTCCATGACAGCTCAACGACTTCTAAGAAAGGGTTATTATAGTTATATTTGTTATGTGATCGATACATAAAAAGAGGTCCCCACTATTGATGCAATCCCCGTGGTTCAAGAATTCTTGGATGTCTTTCCTAAAGACTTACCAGGTACCCCAATTGACCGGGAAATCGAATTCACCATTGACAGTCAACCTGGTACCCAACCAATATCAAAAGCCCCTTACTGCATGTTAATGACGGAATTGAAAGAACTGAAGACTCAACTCCAGGAATTACTAGACAAAGGTTTTGTTTGACCCAATACCTCACCTTGGGGAGCTCCAGACCGTTCGTAAAGAAAAAGGATGGCATGATGAGATTATGCATCGATTACTGGGAGCTAAACAAGGTCACCATCAAGAATCGGTACCCTCTGCCATGAATCGATGACCTGTTCGATCAGCTTCAAGGCACCCAAGTATTTTTAAAAATCAACTTGCGTTCTGGCTATCACCAACTAAAAGTCAAAACGGAAAACATCGAAAAGATTACCTTCAGAACCCGTTATAGGCACTACGAGTTTCTCGTCATGCCATTTGGCGTTACAAATTCCCCAGCAGCCTTCATGGACCTCATGAACCTAGTGTTCAAACCCTATCTTGATGAGTTCGTCATCGTCTTCATTGATGACATCCTCATATACTCCAAGTCACCGAAAGACCACGAACAGCACTTGTGAACGGTTTTACAAACACGACGTGATCACAAACTTTATGTCAAGTTGAAGAAATGCAAATTCTGGATCACTAGTGTACACTTCCTCGGTCGCATCATTAATAAAGAAGGCATCTCAGTTGACTCCCAAAAGGTGGTAGCAATCGTGGATTGGCCATGACCCACTAACGTGTCAAAAATACGAAGCTTCTTGGGTCTAGCTGGTTATTACCGATGCTTCGTGCAAGATTTCTCAAAAATAGCATCACATTTAACCCAGCTAACTTAGAAGAACACACCCTTTGAATGGACTGACAAACAGGAGCGTTGTTTCCAAGAATTGAAAAGTCGACTTGTGTCAGCTCCTATACTAGTACTCCCTACAGGAGCAGATGGGTTTGTAATTTATAGTGATGCCTCATGCAATGGTTTGGGTTGCGTTCTTATGCAAAATGAAAAATTCATTGGTTATGCCTCGCGACAACCAAAGACTCACAAGAAGAACTACCCAACTCATGATCTGGAATTGACTACGGTGATCTTTGCCCTCAAGATCTTGCGTCATTATCTTTACGACGCAACCTGCGAGATTTATACTGATCACAAGAGTCTTAAATATCTGTTTACATAGAAGGAACTGAATATGAGGCAACGGTGGTGGCTAGAATTTATGAAAGATTATGATATAAAGATCCATCACCATCCAAGCAAAGCTAACGTGGTGGCAGACGCATTGAACCGAAAGACAACCAGAAGTTTGGCATGTACCATCGTTCCCCGCAAGATCAATGGGCTGCTCACCAATATAACCGTGGAACCCGCATTGATTGAAGAAATTAAAGCACGCCAATGTGAAGATAAATTTCTGAAGAAAAAGTACGAGGAGCAAAGGAGTACGCCTGATCCTGATTTCACTATGAGCAAATGGGATACTAAAATTTCAAAATCAAATTTGCGTACCTGACATTCCGGAACTCAAGAAGAAGATATTGGTGGAAGCTCATAACTCGAGATTTGTAGTCCACCCTAGCAACACAAAAATGTACCAGGATCTGAAGAAACACTACTGGTGGACAAGAATAAAAAGAGACATAGCAAGCCATGTCTCTAAATTTCTGCATTGTCAGCGTGTTAAAGCAGAACATCAGAGACCTGTAGGAATGATGCAACCACTCCCTATTCCTGAATGGAAATTGAAGCACATTACTATGGACTTCGTGGTCGAGGCTACTACAGTCCTTTTCGAAGAATGAGGCAATATGGGTTATAGTAGACCGATTAACGAAGTCGATGCATTTTCTGTCAATCAAAATCATGTACTCCCTTAATAAGTTTGCCATTTTATACATCAAGGAAATTATTTGTTTGCATGGCACCCCAGTTTCAATCATGTCTGACCAAGCCCCCCGCTTCATGTCTCACTTCTAGAACAAATTGCAGGAGGCTTTGGGGACTACACTAAAGTTTAGCACTGTTTATCACCCGCAAACTAATGGGCAATACGAAAGAACAATCCAAACTTTGGAAGACATGTTATGTATATACGTGTTGGACCTCAAAGGTAATTGGGATGAACACCTATTTTTAGTGAAATTCGCCTATAACAACAGTTACCAATCAAGCATTAGAATGGCACCGTACAAAGCTCTGTATGAAAGAAGATGTCGATCACCTCTGTGTTGGGCAGAAGTCAGAGACAGAAAACTATTAGGCCCCGAGATCATGCAAATCACAAGTGAGAAAATTCAACTCATTCAGCAGTGAATTCGCACTACCTAGAGCCGCCAGAAAAGTTATGCAGATATACGAAGACGGGACTTGGAATTCCAAGTAGGGGATCATGTGTTCCTCAAGATCTCACCAACAAGAAGAGTTATCCGATTTGGAAAATGAGGAAAGTTAAACCCACGTTACATCGTACCATTCGAGATACTGGAAAGGATTGGTCCTGTTGCATATCGCCTTGCACTGCCACCTGAACTGTCCAATGTCCACAATGTGTTCCATGTTTCTATGCTCCGATAGTACCTCTGAGATCCAGAACATGTCGTCAACTATGCGAACTTGAAAGTCCAAGAGGACCTCTCTTACAAAGAACAAGTGCAGATTCTCGATCGTTGTGATCAAGTTCTCCAAAACAAGACCATGCCATTGGTAAAAGTCTTATGGCGAAATCATCGTACCGAAGAAACTACGTAGGAAACGGAAAGTCAAATGGGAGCCAAATACCCACACCTCTTCGAAATTTAAAGTACGTCAAGTTTGGGAACAAACTTCTATTTATGAGAGGAGAAATGTGACACCCTAATTGTTTAATTAAATACCACACACACACACACACACACACACATATATATATATATATATAATTATGATTATATGTGATAATATATTATCAAAACAATAAAGAAATAACTAAATAAATAAATAAGTTAAATAAACAAATATAATAAACCTCATAAGAAATAAATATAAAAGTAATATCAGACTAATAATAATAATAATAATAAGATATAGTTGATAATAATATCTGATTATATCTGATTTCCTAATCCAAATAATAATGAACGTGTACTGCTGGACAAATGAACCTCAGCCATTTGGGCTCTCAAGGCTTAGGGGGAGGTGAGTTATCCAATTAGGATCATTATGTCGTCACGAGGCTCTGTGTATATATAAAGGGGGTGGGGCTGTGAAGCCATTAAGACGAACAAAAAAAAAAAAAAAAAAAGAAAGCAAGGGAGCAGTCGTGAGAAGTTAGCAAAAATGAAAAGAAAATAGTAAGGATTAATATTAAGGTGAGTTATATTATACCTTGAGTCACCGCAATATATGTTACTTATGTTTTGAACTATCATAATTTATTTTATACAAGTTATGTTTTATAATTTATATTTATATTTCAATTACGTTAATTATTTTCTGAACTCCATTTACTTAAATTGAAACTCATAGATATGTTTGTTTAAATTTTAGAAATTATTTGACAATGATTTTGTAAACAAGTATTTTCTGTAAGTATCACCACAGGAATCTCATACCTTTGGGGACTTAAATAATCATTGGCCGCTGTTTGGCCACTTTGTGGTCATCTGTTTGTCATGGATCCATTGACATTTGTTATGACTATCACTCTTATGACCTCTATTCTGTTCTGTTTTATACTGTGGTTATGGTTATTTATTTACGTAATTTTTGTATTTCAGTTTCTGTCATGTAAATAATTTGTTTATTCAAATTACTTTATGTAAATGTTTTAACTTAACTAACTATTCATGGTTATTTTATATTCCCTATACTCTTGGCATAATATTTCTCACTCTACTGTGTGGCTGTTACTCTTTCAGGTGATGAGATGTAATGAAGACCCGTAATCTCGTGTAGTGGAACCCACACAAGAATTTGATGTTGATCCGTTATTTTGTTCTTTTTCTTTTTCTTTTTCTTTTTCTTTTCTTCCTTTTGTGTTTTACTGAGGGCCGGTCACTAAATAATAAAATAATAAAAGCCACACAGATGTACTTTGTTTTATTAAAATAGTAGAATGAAGTAAATTTTCTGTTTAATTATTTTCTTATTTTTATTTTGCCTCCGCTTGCGCTATTTAATTTGTTACGATTAGAATTATTTAATAAGTTGCGATTCCAGTACTAAGCCTTGGGGTTGGATCGTGACAACCCTTAAAAAAGAGGAAGTATCATTGAAAGGACAAATTCAAGCATATGAATCACGTTTTGTGGAGTTCGAACACTTTATCAGAAAAATGCGGAGCAATCATAGTGGATATAATTCTTCCGATGAGTAAGTATTTCAAATTTTAGTACATAATTCTAACAATAAAAGTCCTAAACTTTTGTTTAAAAAACTTATATTGAGTTGATGGCTGAAACTATGCTGTTTGGTGCCTAATTCATGAAATAGATACCCGATGGACAATGAAATGGCTGCTTTACTGTGGCTGAGTCTTGGAACTGTGTATTTATTTTTATTTTTTTTTGGGGGTGGGTTGTCTTATTTGACTGCCTTTTTGTCTTTGGTGACTTGATATTTATGGGAGTCGCTATTTCAAAACGTTGTTGTTGAACTATCGATAGTGGAATGCTCATTGATATTTGTCTAGGTGTCCTATGGTTTTCTTGCTTTGCTTGCTCTCCTCCATTTGTTTAATTTTGGAGAAATGATTGAAATTGATTTTGGTGAGAGCAAGCTTGTTGTTTTGTGTGTTAATGCTATTATTGGGTTAACAAATTGTTGCTTCTATCTTGCCATTGTTGTTTTGTGTGTTAATGCTATTATTGGGTTAACAAATTGTTGCTTCTATCTTGCCATATTTTTAATGCATTTTGCTGGATCTACAGTAAATTTAATCACATAGATTTTTACAAAATAAAATAGAAATGTAAGCAAAAATATTATTATTAATAATAACACTTTCTTTATTTTTTTTTATTGCAGGTATAGGTGTAGTCATGCGTGTTTATGGACCTGAGTTTGCTGGTGCATTAATTGTAAGTTGTGCTTATATGTGGAGTTTTTGATATATTTCGCATTAGACAAATATGACATGCTAATGCTTTTGTTAAATATGTTTTTGATGTAGTGAATTCGTAATAAACTAAATGGATAGATAGTTATTTTGGACTTGTAATGTGTTGATGTTGACAGGTGGTAATAATTAAATAAATTAACTACTATTTTGACTTTATAATTGATGGGTTTTTTTATTTTTTATTTATTTTTTTATAGATCGGATAATTGATGGATTGGTATATATGTTGAATTTGATTGGATTGACATGAATTATTCATTAATTGCAAATATATTATAGGCATTAAAAAAAAATTCATTACATTTAGAAACATAATTTGGTAAATTGAAAGATTTTTAGTTGCAGTTTTCAAAGAATAACCATTGCTGACCATGGATGTGGTCACTAGGAATGGCAACGGGCCGGGCCGGGGCCGGGGATCGCACTCCCCGTCCCCGCTCCCGATCCCCGACGGGGAACCCATCATTCCCCCCGTCCCCCGCCCCCTAACGGGGATCGGGTTTCCCCGACCCCGAAATATCCCCGGCCAATTTTTTTTTTTTTTTGTTCAACACACAACACAAGAACAAGAAAAATAAAAAATAATCTGTTTTCAACAACAATCATCATATGTAAAAAAAATCAGAAATTGAAGAGGAGAGGGCTAAAACGCAGATCTGAAGAAAAAAAAAAGTCGAAACACAAGAACTGAAAATAAAATTACTATGTGGCAATCCGTTTCATCATCAACAACAACAACAACAATAACAGATCTAAACTTACATAATAAAAAAATTAAAAAAATACGATTCGAGAGAGAAAGTGATAGGATTTGCACCAACAATAACAGATCTGTTCAATGGTGGATGTAAATCTAGAGAACAAAGAGTCAGATCTGAATATGACAGGATCTGAATAGAGAGTGAGAGGTCTTCACGATCTTTCCATTGATCAAGACATTGATCGAACGGACCACGGATGGCTTCACGGATGGACCACGGTTCACGATCTGTTTAGATCAGTGGTGGTGGTCGATGTGGATAATGTTGATGATGATGATAAGAAGTGAGAAAAATCTGAGTGAGATCTCAGTGAGGGATACAGAGATGAGAGACGCAGTGAGAAGAGAGAGATGAGTCAGTGAGTGAGAGACGAGAGAGAGACACTGTGATGAGTTGGTGAGACTAAGAGAGAGAGAGAGAAAGAAAAGTAAAGTGAGATAAGGTATATTATATTATATTATATAAAGCATACTATATTATATATATATATAACACGTCGAGGACAGCCGGGCCGGGGTCGAGGATTTGGTACTTATCACCGTCCCCGGCCCGAAATTAATCGGGGAATAATTTTTTAACACCGTCTCTGTCCCGTCGGGGGAATTTTTCGGGGAAAAACCGTATAAATTGGGATCGGGGGATCGGGTCTCCGTCGGGCCGGTTTCAAATTGCCATCCCTAGTGGTCACTAAAACTTAGACTTTCAGTGACCAAATTTAGGATGGTCGCCAATGATGTTTTTCCGCGACCAGATTTGTTTATCACAAATGACCAACTTCGAAGAAATGTTGATTCTTTCCGCGACCAAAATATGTACTCACAAATGTTAACTTTCAGCGACTAACTATACTTGTGGTCACCAAAAATCTTTTGTGGCGGACTTTTAGCAACTAAATGGCGGCTAGAGTTTTTGTGGTCGCTAAATACTAAAAATTTGATCGCTAACATTGTTATTTCTTGTAGTATGTGTTTTGTTTTGAGCATAAAATCCCACGAGATTGTATTACTATATTATGATCAATTTCAAAACTTACGGTTAAATTTAAAAATGAACGTTTCGATTGAGTCCTGCGAATTGTATCTTCTTTCTGATACCAAATATGATTAAAGTGAGTCCCATGGAAAATGAAATACAAAATGAAAATACTAAAATATTGTTTGATAAGAACTTTTTAAGTTTGATTTTTTTTTTTTTTTTTTTTTTTGACTATTTTAGCTTCGTTAAAAGAATTCCGTTTGAAATAAACTTTTATCTTTTTTTTTTGTAATTTTGTGAAAAAAAAAATTAAAATAATTATAGTTTTGATTTAACATTTTATTTTATTAACTTTTTAGTCTATTTTATTTTTTATTGACTAAATTAGTTTCAACAATCTTGTCAGACGAAGGCTAAAATTTTATTTTGACTTTGAACTTAAGTGGTAACTTAAAAAGCAAATATGAAAGAGAAATGGAAACAATGGACAAAGTATTAGTAATATATAAATAAAAAGAATATATATATAATTATATTTCAATTACACTTCACCCATAAAACTGTTTTTACCTTTTTAAATCTCTCTCAAAATTCTGAGTTTGAGGGAAACCAGTTCACCAAGGATCCTCTAGAGTATTTTTTTCCTAAAGTTTCCTAAAGTGGTGTATTGTGTGGTTGAGATTTAATGCTAAAAAATTGATGTGACTTGTCACTAAATCTCAACCACATAATGCACCACTCTAGAAAACTTTAGAAAAAAAAAAACTCTAGAGGATCCTTGCCCCTCTCCTTGTCTATTAGCCACTCTTTTGGATGAGGACTATTTTAGTTAACTTTCTAACATTTTAACTATTTCAATCAATGAAAAAAATTGTGTTTAAAATAATTTGTAAATTTTATTTTTATTTTTTATAGTTGAATATATAAATTGTGAGAGAATAGTGATCTATTAATATATAGAATACGTCATTTTATCTTATTGATTATTTTAATTTCTTTTTTTAAAAGCTTTATTAACTATTTTAGAAAAAAATCAACATTCCAAACATTAGCTGAAAGGCTGTTTGTGAGTCCTAAATATTAACATGGAAAATGTTTGAGGGCCACAATTTTTGTGGCCACGATGGCTCAAAACTATTAAAACGACGTCGTTTTGGGTGCAAAACATGTCAAAACGACGTTGTTTTAACAGTTTTGAGCCATTGTGGTCACAAAAATTATGGCCATCTAGCATTGTTGTATTAACATATATCACACCACATTATTATATCACATCATTGTGAATCAACCTATGAAAGGCTGTTTGTGAGTCCTAAATATTTTCACTTTTGTAATGGTATTATCTATTTTCATATCAATGTTACATATTTTGTAATTCAAAATTTTTTTCATGAAAAATATAATACTACAATAAAAATACATAATTTTATGGGGGTTTTTTTTTAAGGTCCTTGATATTATGATTTTATAGCATAAAGGACATCAAATATTTTTATGATGTCTAAGGTCCATCAACAATATTTTCATAATGTCTAAGGTCCCTCAACCTTGATCCAGAGAAATTTCAGTCCAGAGAAAATTGGTCCAGAGAAATTTCAATCCAGAGAAAATTGGTGCAGAGAAATTTCAGTCCAGAGAAAATTGGTCCAGAGAAATTTCAATCCAGAGAAAATTGGTGCAGAGAAATTTCAGTCCAGAGAAAATTGGTTCAGAGAAATTTCAGTCCAAATTTCTCTGGAAAATCTAATTATTCTCAGAAAATTTTCAGATCTGCTGCTACTTTTAGCATGCAAAATGCCCATGATTTTGTTTGGTATCGATTAGTACTCTTTCTCTCTTGCAGTTTTTCCCCATTGTCTTAAGTTTATGTCCAGAGAAAATCTGTTGGTTTTATAGGAAATCAAAAAACTAAGGATAATGAAAGAAGCTAATTTTTGAGACTGCAGAATGTTACTGAGAACAAGATCATCTTGTTCAAATGGTAAGCTAATTTCATCATGTCTAAGGTCCCTCAAGTTATTCCAGAGAAAATTGGTCCAGAGAAAATTAGTCCAGAGAAAATTCACATCACAGAGAAATTTGGTTCAAAGAAATTCTGACTTTCCAGAGAAATTTTACAAATTTCTCTGATTTGAGAAAGGAAGGGAACATTAGAAAATTGATCCAGATAAAATTTCAAATACATGCACTTACATCCGTTGTGGTTCAAGGTAAAGCACAGAAAGTTGAACCATCTAATGTGTTTTACATATCAGTTAAACAAGTCTTAAAATAAGAGCACTTCCAAGGTTGTAGAGAGAAACCTAAGTTCATGGCCATACCATTCTAATATTTTACACAAACCAGCTCTTCCTGGCATGATTTGCAGATCACAATGAGATACATTTTGTTTCTATAGACATTAAAAAAAAAAAAAAAAAAAGGAAACTCCATCCAGTCTCCTCTTTTTCAAGGGTTGTTTCAAGCTACTCTTGACCCTACTATTGACCAACAAAAAAAATCAGTTAGATACTTGAGCAGCTGCCAGCAGGAATTGACATGCACATACATGAATGGGTAGTAGACTAGTAGTTCATTCATTTGCCAAACTATACACATTTGACGTGAATTAGAGCTTTACTGATTACAGTGACTAACAAAGGCAATAGATTCCTGTTATGCTAAAATAGGAAGTTCTAAAATGCACATGTTGTGACTCATCATATATAATGAAACAATTTGTTCAACAGGGTAATGCCCAAATGCAAAAGACTGAAATACAATAATTGATCTTCATTTTCATCTACTAGGGAAAATCATTAAAAGCAGTTACAATCAGTCAACAGACAGCTGTGAAGATTTTCCATGAAATTGACATTAGTTGAATTATTGTATTTTCTGGTCCAGAGAAATTCAAAATTTCTCTGGTTGCATGGTTAGAAAAGAAGGTAAACTTAATCAATATTAAAGTTGCATCACAAGTTAGAAGTGAAATTTCTCTGCTTTGAACTAAAATTTCTCTGGGTTGGTCCAGAGAAATTCTCTAGTTTGAACAGAAATTTCTCTGGTTTGGTCCAGAAAAATTCTCTAATTTTAACTGAGCTTTAACACGATCTGGATCAGCAGTTGGCTGGTCAATTTTGTTTATGACTGGGATTATTGTCAGGTTCGATTCAAAAGCAAAGATTAAAGTTATCAACAGTTCACTCTATTGAGTGAATAAACAACAATAGCAACCTCTATATATATATATATATATATATATTAAAATGTGTTTTTGTGCAAAGAGAAAACACTTTCGATTGTTTTTGTACACAATCTTTTCCCACACAAACACACATTAATATGTGTGTTTGTGTGGGAAAAGATTGTGTACACACCTAACTTTTGGCATAGTGCACAAAATGGTTATCCCGACACTTGAAACCATAACCTCGAGGTTATTAACCCATAAAAAACAAACAAAAAAAACAAAAAAACGGAATTTGGCAGAGCAAGACAACGAAAATGATCAGGAACTCTTCATTGAATTTTGAACATAACTATCACTTCAACATAAAATTCTCACTGAAACTTTAGTGATGCATGTATAATTTAATGGAAGGTTTTGATTTAACGTGTTTTAATATTTTTTTAGGTGCTTTTCTTGCTTCTAATGTACTTTAATTTTATTTATTTAACAGGCCTAGCTTCTTGTTCCTCTCTGAAAGAGTTATACTTGGCTGGAAACAAAATCAGCGAGGTCGAAGGTCTTCACCGTCTCCTAAAACTAAATGTCCTCGATCTGCGTTTCAACAAAATCTCCACAGCCAAATGTCTCGGCCAACTTGCTGCTAACTACAATTCCTTACAAGCGATCAGCCTAGAAGGAAACCCCGCCCAGAAGAACGTCGGAGACGAACAACTCAAGAAATATCTGCAAGGGCTTCTGCCTCATCTGGCTTACTTCAACAGGCAGTCCATAAAAGCTGGCACTTTGAAGGATGCGACAGACCGTCCGGCTCGATTGGGTATTACTGCCGATCGTGGCCTTAGATTGGAACATAAGAGTTCGCGGAAGGGAAACCATGGTACCTCAGTTCACAAGACGTCGTTTTCTTCATCAATTCATGGTCAGAAAGGTCAAGCCACAGTGTCACCAAAACACTTTCGATTGATCAAGCTCAGGACAACGTGGATGGAGAGGGGATGGGGTGAGGGACCTTAGACTACAAAAGAAAAGATTGTGGACCTAATCTATTACTAAAAGTTGGATAGGGACCTTAGACCGATTTCCTCTAATTTTATTTATAAATTCAAATTATAGTAATTCTACTAAAAAATTACATAATATTTTATTAGTAAAACACAATATATATATATATATATATATATAACAAAAATGCATAACTAGAGATATATAGCATGCCCTGTTGGAGATGTTCAATTTTTTTCTTTTTGTAAGATTAAAAAAATTATTCTCAAAATATGATTCGTGTTTACTAATAACAAATATATCTATAGATAAAGTAAGAGCAAATAAAAGGAAAATATAAAAAATAGAAAGTAAAAATAAATACTTAGAAATTCACAAGAAAAAATTGTAATGCAATGAGTTTCAGAATAAATTATAAATCAGTTATAAAATTTACCGACTGTAAAAGTAACAAACTTTTACATGATTTTAGAGTGTTTTGAAAAGATGATTCAAAGCTGTTTTTTGACTTTTTTTATTTTTTTTGAAAGAAGAAAGTGAGTTAAAAGGTGAAAAGTGACTTTTAACTTACTTTTCAAAATGAATTTGTAATGTTTTTAGTCTTCCCACTTATTTGCAATTTTTCTTTTGCACAATGTAGTGCATAAATAACTTGTAATTTCGTGAGTTTGCAATTACTTTTCCTAACTTTTCAATTTATGTATATATATATTTTTCCCGGAAAAAAAAAATGCAATTGCGTATTTTAAAGTAAAATTGAAATTTTTTTTTTCATTATTTTAACTTTTTTTAAAAAACATACAAAAATAAAATAAAAAAGTGATATGATCCAAAAAAAATCTAAAAGTTAAAAAACTAATTTTTAACCCATTTAATAAAATAAGCCAACATAAGAAAGATTTTATTTAAAGACAATTCAAAAACAGTAAGCTATGTTAAATTTTATTTTAAACTATTTTCCCTTTGAATAGAAATAAAACTTCAAACTTGTTTGAGATGATTTAAATAAATATATTTGTTTACTTTTTAAAAATATATATATACATAGGAAAATAATAAAATAATAATTCAAATAAATACACTTATTTAAATAAGTTTACTTATTTAATTTATATACCAAATAGTGCTGAACTGTATAGACCAAACAAAAAAATTAGGATTTCAAAATTTGAAACTCCGAATACTCAAAATTGGGTTTAGATGGTAGAGAATAATTGATGAAATATAAAACGTACATATAGAATAAATTTGAAACATTAATATAAAATTTTAAATAATTTCTAATTTTTTGTCTAAATTCATAACATTACTGATAGAATAAAATTAAAATAAATAAATGAATATGAGTACTAAATTATAAATGAATTTTTTGATTATTTTAATTTGAAATTGAAGTCTCATTTAAGATAAAATTTTTTAATTTTTTAACTTTTATAAATAAAAAAAATTATAATTTTGATGTAATATTTTATCTTATTAACTTTTAAATTTATTTTATTTTTTTATAATTAAAATAACCAAAAAAAAATTATCACGAACATAACTTTTAAACATCTACCAAAACTATTCAACTAATCCTTACAAACGAAGGAGATAACACCCCTATATGTTGGCCAAAATAAATATTCGAGAAGCATCTTAAAATTAGCGGCCATATAGGAAACATACTTATAAATTAATTTATTTATTTAAATAATATCACATTTTTAATTTTTATACATTTTATCATAATAAATCAAAATAGTAAATTATAAACCACTTTTCGAAATAACCCTTCGTCCTTCATTATCACCAAAAACCAATTAGCTAGCAAAAACTTAAAATACTGTAGTAAAAAATTTTACTAGTAAAACATTCTGATCTAACTTTGCTAAAACCTCATTTAAGACAGATTATTTTAATAACTCTTTAATTGTTTATAAAAAATTAAAAAAATAAAACTAATAATATAACAACTTATAATAATTTTTCACTAAAATATAAAACTTAGAATAATTTTTCACTAAAATATATAATTGATGAACGAGGCCCAAGTAATTAAAAAAAGGACAAATTACATATACCTCCTCGAGATTTGACTAAATTACAAATACTCCTTAAAATTTGAGAAATTACAAATTTCTCCGTGAATGTTATATTTACATAACAAATTAGAGTAATTTATTATGAAATTTAAACCTCATAAGACAAATTTTTATGAAAATACAAACCTTAAGAGACGAGATATAATTTCCGAAACCTTAAGAGATATCTGTAATTTAATCAAACTTCATAGGAAATATATGTAATTTGCCCTTAAAAGAATAAATCTAGAAATAATCTTGGAGAAAAGTACATAGAGATGTTTTGAGAAGTTGATAAAAAATTAACTTTTGACTTTTTTAGTTAAAAAAACTAAAGGTATGTTTAGTTTGCATTTGGGAGATGAATTTTAGAAAAAAAATTTTAAAAAATTGTTTGGTTTGAATTTTTCTCAAACCTTAAGAGACGAGATATAATTTCCGAAACCTTAAGAGATATCTGTAATTTAATCAAACTTCATAAGAAATATATGTAATTTGCCCTTAAAAGAATAAATCTAGAAATAATCTTGGAGAAAAGTACATAGAGATGTTTTGAGAAGTTGATAAAAAATTAACTTTGGACTTTTTTAGTTAAAAAAACTAAAGGTATGTTTAGTTTGCATTTGGGAGATGAATTTTAGAAAAAAAAATTTTAAAAAATTATTTGGTTTGAATTTTTCTCAAAAAAATTTCAAAGTCACTTTCTCTCTTTTACACATCAATCAATCACTTTTTCTTTCTTCTCTCTCCTTTTCAATCACTTTTTCTCTCATACACACCTACTCAAATTCTCCCAAAATATCAAATCATCCCAAACTCCAAAAAAAACAATTTTCCCAAAATATACAACCAAACAAATCAAAAAAAATTCTAAGCTCTCTCCTCAAAAATTTTTTCAAAAACAACTCTCTCAAAAACAAACCAAACAAGCCCTAATTTTTTGGGTAGCCAATTGGTTAAAAAGAACTTTTTTTTTACTACAAAATACTAAAAGTTAAACTTTTTGCTAACTTGCCAAATCAAAGTGAAAAAGATAAACATCGACCTAGATTATAACTTAATTAGCCTCCGTTTGAGAAGTGGGTTGACTTTTTGACTTTTTGACTTTTTTGACTATTTTAGCCTGGGCTAAAAAGCTTAATTTGAAAAGGACTTTTTGACTTTTTGACTTTTTAATTTTTTTTTGTGAGAGAAGAGTGTAATGATTATGGGTTGGATGTGATGTTTTATTTGTTGTGACTAAAATAACCTGTTTTGTCTTTTGTGACTATTTTAGCCCCAATCCACTTGCCAAACACTCTCTTAATAACTGCTATATTGTGAAGAACGCTAATAAGTTGAAGAACGCTAATAAGTTAATTTATTAAATTATTAACTTATTTAAATCATATAAATTTTTTACTTTCTACGGAACCGTTTGGGAAGTAATTTTGTGAATTTTTTTGACTATTTTAATCACAAAAAATAAAATAAATTATTTTAACAACAATAAACAAAATATCACATCCAACCCATAATCATTACACTCTTCTCTCCCAAAAAAAAAAAATCCAAAAACTACAAAACCAAAATCTAAGTTTTTTAACTCAAATTAAAATAGTTAAAAAAATCAAAAAACCAACACACCTCCCAAACCAACCAACCCGTAAACCAACCCGTAAAGTAACTTGAACAAATGATAATTCACTTGACAAAGCCAATAGAATATATAATAATACAGGAGAGCAATGCTGGAGTTACCAAACAATTTATCAAAAAAATTATCAATAAATCCCACAAGCATGTGAGAGTCTTCTATAAATTTTTTAATAAATTACTTGGTGTCTCACATTTTTAAATACAAAAAGTTCACATGTAACTTGTAAATAATTTTCTAGATCTTTGCTTTTTGAATGGAAGTCAAGATATTTTCCTGATGCATTAATTAATGACGCCCTGGAAATAAACTACTACTACATGGTCAAAAAAAGGAACAAATTCGAACTGACATAGCTTTGGTTTGAACATGCATGAGGCCATGAAACTGCAATCCAGTCTTCCTAGTCTGACTGTAATCTAAATAATCATCAACAAGCACTAAGACTAATACACAAATCAGACAAAAATTAAAATTTTAGATTCAATCAACATGGCCTTCACTAAACACAAAAACAGATTCAGATAATTCATTAAGTTTAAACCCAAGTTCTGATTTCACAAAGAAAGTCCTTTTTGTCCTTTTTGTCCTTCTGATGATAAAAAGTAGAGAGAGAGAGAGAGAGAGAGATGTTGGAACACTAAGCAGAAACCTTATAATGGAGTTGATTGGATAAAGAGAAAAAAAGCAAGAAAAAAGAAAAAAAAAAAAAAAAAAAAAAAAGGAGAAGAGAAACTAGGGTTCCATATTTGTTTTTTGTTAGGGTTCATGAATTGCTCAGCATAAATAGATTTTATAAAACAAAAAGAAACATAAGATCTTTGTCTGATGTTGGTCATCACACTCCTCCAGGTATAGATTGCATTAACACACGATAAACCCTGCAAAACAAAGAAGAAAAAGTACAAGTAAAGATTTTCTTTCAAGAAGGGAAAATTCAGAAAAAGTGGGGGGGGGGGGGGGGGGAGGAGAGAGGCGAGCTCAAGTAGATACCCAGAAAATAACAAAAGTGGCAGAAAGGGGCCAGGAAACAGCATAATCATCATGATCACGCATCATAATCGTAAAGAAAATAACCCCAAAAAAAGGAAAAGAAAAGAAGGGAAGAGAGATGTATAAAGCTAATCATGGAGAGAAGTACAGCACAGAGGGTTCTTTAATTACCTTGGGTGTCCTAATAAGAACAAGAGAGTGAAAACATGGAGAGGGTGTTTGTTTGTAGGAGATATATATCTTATATCTATCAAGAGGGTTTTACAAAGAGAAACCAACAGAGCTCAGTTGGCAGTATGCCCACCTCCATTCCATTTTAGAGAGAGAGAGGGGTTTTTTTTTCTGAGAGGATGAGGGAGGTGGACAGAATGCCAATAAACTCTGTAAGAAACACTTTGTTAAACCAACATGAAAGAGAAAATGATCAACTCTCCTTGTATGTTCACCATTGACAGGCACAAGACACAAGAAACTCACCCACACTCTCATCACACAAACACAGAGAGAGAGAGAGAGAGAGAGAGATTTGCGAGATTGAAGAGGGGGCAGTTGGGATCTATTTAAGATGTGACGAGGCTGTTAGTACAGTAAATGAGAGAGAGAGAAGTGTGGAGGGTGAAATTAATTAAGAGGGAGGGTGGGTTTCCGGAAGAGAGAGAAAGAGAGAGTAGTAATAATCAGATGGGATGGTTCATTCTCTTGGGGCATATTTAGAAGGAAAGGATCAACAGAATCATCATAGTTATTCTCTCCCTCCTCTCCCTCTCAGAAAACTCCCCCCTCGTTTCTGATGCCCAAAAAAACCCCTCTTTTCCCCTCTCATCTCAACCCTCGTTTCTGATGCATACGCACAACACAAACAGCTTTCTTCTCTCTCTTCCCTCCGCTAAGGGCGTGTTTGGAAGGACTTACATAATCTCCAACATTATTATTAGTGAACATAATTAATTAGTACTACAATTTTTTTTTTCTTTTTCTCTAATGATTAATTGCTATATCATTAATTTTAAATCTTGAATAACAATACTATCTGGACCTTCACTTTATTTCAGCTAATAATTTAGAGTTCTTTTTTTTAATCTAAATAATGAGCTTTAAATCCATCACTAGTGAGACGAGAAATGAAAAAAAAAAAAAAAAAAAAAAACGACACAACACACATTGTGGTGATGGGATTCATTGTCACATTATTAGTGATAACTCTAATTAGTGGTCTCAAACATTATTATTATTAAAACAATAATAATTTAGAGTTCTAAATCCAACACTAGTGAGCTGGAAAATGACAAAAAAAAAAAAAGACACAGCACACACTGTGGTAGTGAGACTCACTGCCACATCATTAGTGATAGCTCTAATTAGTGGTCTCAAGCACTATTGTTATTAAAAATTTTGATTGCCTAGGTAGGGTAGCGTTGAGCGGTTGTTTAGAATTTGCTAATTTATAGCCTTTTTTTAAAAAAAAATTTATAAAACGTTTTTAAAAAAATAAAAATGTGGTATACTCTAAATAATTACACTTATTAAATAAGCACACTTGTTTAGGAGTTGTTTGGGATGATATATATAAGTGCACTTTTTGACTTTTTATGAAATATGGGTTGGGTTTGGGTTGGATTTGAAGTGATGTGTTAGAGATGTGACGTAACTTAAATAAGATGATGTGATTTAAATAGCATAGTGACTTTTTGACTTTTTTCAAACATGCCAAACTAACCCTTAGATTATCTCGAAATAATTCCTAGTCAAAGTAACTAAGGATTTATTTGGGAAGTTGGTTATTTAGTTTTTTGCTATTTTCTGGCTAAAATAGTTGTATTTGGAAAGTTGGTTGACCTTTTTCTAGTTAATTTGATAGTTGTGAGAAAAAAAAAAAACAATTATAAGTTAAACGTGATATTTTATTTTATTAACTATTTTAATCTATTTAATTTCTTAAGCTATGTTTGGAATACTACTTTAGGCTAAAATAGCCATATAAGACAAAATTGACCATTTTGACCAAATAAGATCAAATGTCACATCCAATCTATAATCATTTTATTTTTTCTCTTACAAAAATTTAAAAAACTAAAAAACTAATCCAAAACGAAACTTTTTAACCCATATCAAAAAAGTTAAAAAAATTAAAAAACCAGCCCACATTTTAAATCATCTTTTCAAACAATGCCTAAAAGTGGTTGAGACTATTGAAACTCTCTAAAATACCCCCGCGTGCGGCCGAGCGCAGGGGGTATTTTTGGTTAAAAAACACAAAGATAAATAGATAATTTAGAAAGCTAGTTAAAAGTTGATTTTTTTTATTTTTTTTATCATTTTATATGTAAAAAATATGAGAAGTGACGTGACTAAAAATGAGTTAAAAGCTAAAAGTTAGCTTTTAACTGGTTTGCCAAATAGTTTTTAACTTTTAACCTATTTTGAATCACATCATTTCATATATTTTTTACATACAAAAAAGACAACAAAAAAAAAAAAACCAAAAAAATTTAAAAAACAACATTTAACCAGTTTCCCAAATTACCCCATTGTCTCAAAATAAGCTAAACAAGTCAATAAAACAAAATATAAATCATAATTATTTTATTTTTTCTTTCAAAAAAAAATTTAGTCCCAAACTAAAATAATCAAAAAGTACAAAAAAAAAAAAAAAAAATAACTAAGCCAATGGTCAAACCACAACAAAATATGAAAATTGATAGGTTGTTGGAAAAAGATCTTGAGCTATTTGTTTATGGAAAATGTTTGAGGCCCTAATTTCTGTGGCTCAAATGGTTCAAATTTGTCAAAATGACGTCGTTTTGGCAATTTTGATGTTGTTTTGTACTCAAAACGACGTCGTTTTGGCAAATTCGAGCCATTTGAGCCACAGAAATTAGGGCCCTCTATCATTGTTGTTTATTTATTTAGGCTAGGTTTGACATACCCTAAAAAAGTTAAAAGGTCAAAAAAATTACTATCTTATTTAAGTCATATCACCTCTCTACCACATCACTTCAAACTTAACTCATATTTCATAAAAATTCAAAAAATGTACTTATTTAGAACATCTCAAACAACCCCTTAATCTTCTTTTGGTAAATATTTTGGGACTAAAAAAAGACAAAATAGGCTATATAAAAGCATCTACAATGGGATGGCTAAAAAAGTATGCTAAGGTGTGTTATATGACAAAAAGTGATAAAAATGGGACCCAAAATGTGTGTTAAGATATATTAAGAGTTTGTTAATTTTAGAGAGTGAGAAGTAGTACAATGGATATTTTAAAGGGTGTGTTAAGGCATGTGTTAAGATATATATCATAAATAAAATAAATAAATAATTTAATTTAATTAAAAATTTCAAGCCCAAAAAAAAATACCCAACAGGTATAAAAAAAAAAAACAGCTAACCGTTCAGCCGGTCAACCGATCAGACCCAATTTTTTTTTTTTTTTTCTTGAAGGATCCGGACGTTTGAGGTGGACTTCCAATTTCACGTCCGGGAGGACTTCTCCAGACACACATCTCTCTCTTCCTTCACTAGCTAAAACACTGGCTACAGTTAACACATAAGTTAACAGCTGACATTAGCACACAACACTAACACACCCATTACGGCACCCAACAATGTTTTTGGGTGGCCAAAAACTAACACCTAACACTCACACACTCACTAACTCTTCCATTGTGAATGTTCTAATACACCCATTGCAACACTCAACAGTGTTTTTGGGTGGCCAAAAACTAACACCTAATACTAACACACTCACTAGCATGTCCATTGTGGATGCTCTAAGCCAATAAAACAAAATGTTAAATCCAAACCATAATCATTACACTTTTTTCTCACAAAAGTTAAAAAAATACAAAAACAAAAACCAAATAAGGCTAAACAAGTCTTTAACACAAAAAAATTGACTACAGTAACCAATGCCAAACGAAACTTTATTATTATTATTGAGAGGGAATAAAAATAACTACAGGAATTATGTGGGTCCCAACACTGCCACATGGCGTAATTATAAATTATCATGTGTATGACAATTGTCAAATTCTTATCAAACACTGCATTAATGTTTTATGTTATGCAAAACTTATCAAGATATGAAATCTTATCGATATAAAAGTCCTGAACAATTAGAGATTGTTTGGGATAGGACTTTTGAAATATTTAAACTACTTGTGAGGTAAGTCATTGAATATTATAAATAGGCAATACCCTTATGGGTTGAGGTATGCAATTTCTATCTATGAATTAATTCATTAAATATTTTGATAATATTTAAGGACTGACTTGGGCGTCGGAGGGCTCCCGGCTACGGCTGGAGGTGTTTTGTCTTATAGATGGCAATTACGTGATGGTGTTGATCATCTTCTTTGTTAGATTTCTTTTATGATTAAATACAATATTTTTTTTTTATGTCCGTACAATTGACGTCGTCTGTGGAAATGAAATAATTCAATGAAGAATAGTGAACCATTCACAATAATCATGCAATTCGTTATTCCAATTGATAATCATGCAATTCGTTATTCCAATTGATAATCATGCAATTCGTGATTCCATCTACGTAATCTAACGTTAAGATCATCAAAAACAAAACAGGTGTAATGTTTTTGCATTGGTGTTGGTATGCATCAAGAATTATTAGGTGAAGCCATTTAAATAATGTATTGTAGATAAAGCAATTATTTTTAGCCATATCTGTAACGATCCACTACGGTGTGCCAATTACATCATATTATTGGAGCATGATAGGGTTCTTTCTTCAATAATATCATTAACTAAATGTACAAGCACAGATGCAACAAGACCGGAAGATCAGCAACTCGAAGACCTAGCTTGGTACTTTAATTCAAGCCGTAAGTCATCCTCTCTGAACAGAAAAGACTGGGGTGAAACCCTATGAATTTGGAATTATTAGCTTCACAAAAAATGAACAGATAAGTTGCAACTTAAATTGGTTATGCAACTTTTTTATACTTCCATTTGGAATAAGGTCCTAAAAGGAGTCCATGTGATCAATTTCAAAAAATCAATAGAATATTGAATTCAAATTTATAATCCATGTGATAGGCTCAATGTAAATCGATATGGACAAAATCTTGCGATGACAAACAGTGTACGAAGTTTATATACTACTATTTCGATCGTGAAGATATGGAAAATCAATTATATCAAATTTTTATTATTTGCGGCGTATGGATTTTCTACATTATCATTCTGGACATGGAGGTATTATTATCAATTATTATGCTACGGAGCATAGATTTTATAAATTATGTCAGATCTTTATTATATATGGAGCATCGACTTTATGCATTATTATTCCGACTACGAATACATGGAAGGTCAAATTATTATATAAGATTTTTATTATTTGAAAAATATGTGTTTTTATACCAAACGTGGATGAAGACCGTTATTTGGGTCAAATATGCTGAGATGAAGTTTCGCGCTTTATGGATCATGGGGGCAATTTGAATTACGTTACCCTTTGGTTACAAATTTTATCCCTTTGCCAAGCTGGTTTGGGCAAGAGATAAGTTGTCAGGTTTGACCAACTTGAAAAATCTTTGTCGAGCGGGTTTTGCTTGGTGAAGTAGATTGGCAGATTTGACCAATTTTGAAAATCTTTGTCAAGCAAAGTAGGTTGGCAGGTTTGACTAACTTGAAAAATCTTTATCGAGCGGGTTTTGCTTGGTGAAGTAAATTGGCAGGTTTGACAAATTTTGAAAATCTTTGTCAAACAAAATAGGTTAGCAGGTTTGACCAACTTGAAAAATCTTTGTCAAACGGGTTTTGCTTGATGAAGTGAATTGGCAGGTTTGACCAATTTTGAAAATCTTTGTCAAGCAAAGTGGGTTAGAAGGTTTGACCAACTTGAAAAATCTTTATTGAGCGGGATTTGCTTGGCGAAATAGGTTAGCAGGTTTGACCAACTTTGAAAATCTTTGTTGACCAGGTTTTGCTTAGCAAAGTAGGTTGGTAAGTTTGACCAACTTGGAAAATCTTTGTCGAGTGGGTTTTGCTCGGCAAAGTGGGTCGACATGTTTGACCAACTTTGAAATTTTTTACAGAATAGGTTGGTGGTTTGTCCAACAGTGGGATTCCTTGCCGAGCAGGTTTTGCTTGTCAATAAGCAAGTTGGTGTTGTGGTAGTTCATAACAAGATAAGGCATTCTTGAAATAAGTCCTAACAAGGTTATGCATTTTCGAAATAAATCCTAACGAGATTAGGAATTCTTGGAATAAGTCCTAACAAGGCATTTTTGGAATAAGTCCTAACGAGGTTAAGCATTCTTGGAATAAGTTCTAGCAAGACTAGGCATTTTCAGAATAAGTTCTAATGAGATTAGACATTCTTGGAATAAATTTCAGTAAGGCTAGGCATTTTCAGAATAAGTCTTAATAAGGTTAGGCATTTTAGAATAAGTCCTAGCACCCATGTATGGTTCTAGCTAGGCAATATTACAAAACTATTTTTATTAGAACAATAGAAAGCTTCTACTCTTTCACTGGGTTCATCAAAAAGAATGAAAGCTTGGGGATAATTGAGAGGGAATAAAAATAACTACAAGAATTGTGTAGGTCCCGACACTGCCATGTGGCGTAATTATAAATTATCATGTGTATGACAATTGTCAAATTCTTATCAAACACTGCATTAGTGTTTTATGTTATGCAAAACTCATCAGGATAAAAAATCTTATCGATATAGAAGTCCTGAACAATCAGAGATTGTTTGGGATAGGACTTTTGGAACATTCAAACTACTTGTGAGGTAAGTCACTGAATATTATAAATAGGCAACACTCTTATGGGTTAAGGTATACAATTTCTCTCTATGAATTAGTCCATTAAATATTTTGATAATATTGGAGGACTGACTTGGGCGTCGGAGGGCCTTCGACTGCAGCTGGGGGTGTTTTGTCTTGCAGATGGCGATTACGCGAAGGTGCTGATTATCTTTTTTGTTGGATTTCTTTATCATTAAATACGATATTTTTTTAATGTCCGTACAATTATTATTTTTACATTAGTGATTTTTTTTTGGTGGCCACCCATTCTCCGCCTAATTTATAAGTTATTGTAAGTGAATTTTTCATAAATAAAAAATCAAATTTAATCAATAATCATAATTATATATAATTTAATCATATTTATTTTTAAAAAATGATAATTATGATTTAAAAAAAAAACACACTATCCATTTTTTGGAACAAAAATATGTTAAGGTCAAATGACAAATTAATTTGATTGATAATTTTTGAAGTAACAACTTAAAAATAAATTAATTAAATTATTAATATAAAAAATATAGTAACTTGATTTAATCGAACTGAATCGGTCCAATCAAGTGAATTATAGACAATACAATTATGTTGTTGTAGCTAACAAATAAGGAAACTTGTTGCTATGAACAATTGAACTCTTTGGCCCATTTATTTTTAGAGATAGAATGGAGTGAATTTATAATGAGGAGATTGTTAGTAAGGAGATTAAATAAAATTGTATTTATTTTGATGATAATTGTTAGTGTAGGAATTATTAAATTATTTTTATATAAAATAATAAAATATAAAAAAAATTAAACATTAATGTTTAAAAAAAAATTTCAATATGTAAAAAATAAAAAAATTTATAATTTCCTCACTATTTTTCTAATACCACATCCACATCTACTTCCACCTCCTTCATCCCAATCCCCCTTCCAACCTCTATCTTAATCCTCTCCTCCATTATAATCTCTTCTCCAACTCTACTAACAAATACAACACTAAAATAACCCCATCTCCATCATAACCCCCTTCAATCCATTACATCTCAAAACAAACGGAACCTTTCAGTTATCAAGCTAGCTCTTAACTTTTTTATGCTTCCAGTAGCTGATGCATCAAATTATGAAGTTGGATTTAAAGGATGAGAATATTACTTATGATCTTAAAATTTATTTTTAATATCACATTATTATTTATCATTTTAGTCTACATCATATATTGTTGTGTTACTTAGGCCTGTTTGGAAGGAGTGTTTGGGCTAAAATAGGTATATAAGGTAAAATAAGTTTTTTTAACTAAGGGTTGGTTTGGGATGTCCTAAAAAAGTGTACTTTTTGACTTATTTGTGGGTTTGGGTTGGGTTTGGGTTGGGTTTGATGTGATGTGTTAGAGAGGTGATGTGATTTAAATAAGATGATGTGACTTAAATAAGATAGTGACTTTTTGACTTTTTGACTTATTTAGTACATGCCAAACTAGCCCTAAACATGATAAAATGTCATATCCAAATTATAGGTGTCGTTTGGGAAGTGGGTTAATTTTTTTAGTTTTTTTATTTTTTGGCTATTTTAGCCTGGGCTAAAAAAACTTGATTTGGGAAGAGTTTTTTGGCTTTATTGACTTTTTTTGTGAGAGAAAAGTGTAATGATTATGGGTTAGATGTGATATTTTTTTTTTGTAGCTAAAATAGCTTATTTCATTTTTTGTGACTAAAATAGCCAAAAAAAACCCCAAATAGCTCTTCCTAAACAGATCCATAATCATTTTAATTTTTCTCTCAAATTTTTTTTTAAAAAAAATCAAAAAATCTATCTCAAACAAGATTTTTTAATTCTGGAGTAAAATAACTAAAAAGCTAACTCACATTGCAGAGGAACCCTTATTAATTTGTTTATGAATTAATTAATTAATATAAATTCCTATTATATTAGTGTGAATAAATTTAAAAATGACAAATAGACAAATAAAAGAGTTCAAATGATAAATAACATTTGCAGAGTAGAATTTTTTTTATCACATTATGGGTTCGATTGGGATATGAGTTGATTTTTTAACTTTTTGATTTTTTAACTATTTCAGTCTAGGGTTAAAAAGTCTTGTTTGCGATAGATTTTTTGATTTTTTTAATTTTTGTAAGAGAAAAAATAAAATGATTATAATTTGAATATGACATTTTATCTTATTAAATTAAAAAATTTATTTTATTTTTTTATGATTATTTTAGTCAAAAAAAACCTCCGTTTAACTTATACCAAACGAAGACTATGTTGCTCTATAACAAATCACAAGTCACTCCTTCGAAATTAGGTAACAATTTATTTTTTTTTTGGATGCACGTGTATACAACGTTTGCAGTTTTGAGTGAATTCAAATTCAAAGCTTCAACAACAAACTATTTAAATTTAAAAAATAATAAAATCTACATGGATCTATTGTAGAGAAATTTAAAAAATAATATAATCTACATGGATCTATTGTAGAGAAATTAAGAATTAACTATTTCTTTCGATAATTTCAATTATTTCAGAATTTTATAGATTAACAGCTAAATACGTACATAGCAAATGATATCCAAATACATTTTTTTTTTATTATTATTCTTATTTTTTAATGATGGATAACTCATCCAAAACATGACCATGACATTTTAGGCTCTTCTAGAAAGATACAATTTTGAAAGTTTTTTTATTTTTATTTTTATTTTATCTTGAGGATGAATTAAAATTCTCATTGATGACGTCATGTGACCACTTACCAACTAAGATATTCCTCAAGAGTCAAACACATTATATAGTTTTCTTCTTAATTATAATTGGATGGTAAGAAAGTTAAATCTCATTGGTGGGCCATAGTCACTAATAAAAGGTGGCATCCGAGGTACTCAGCTTCTCTTTTCCGTTGAAGAAACTCAAAATTTCGAAAGATAAGTTTTGACCTACTGCACCTTTAACTCTCATACTACTACTACTAACAAAGCAATTATAAGGGTTAAAGCATAGGTCAAATTGCTTCAATTATATACTAGATCTAAGTTAAAAATTAATAATTAAAAAGTAAAAACTAAAGTTTCTCCTTTAATTTATAGATAATATTTCTGTTAAATAATTTATAAATACAAATTATATTAAATATTTTGACATAAATTTTTTAATTTACAATAAATTATAATAAGTTCATTTAAACTGTAACAAACAACCTCATTTTGTTAGACCATCTCTAATGGTTTACTAAATGGTTATTTGATGAAGAAATTCACTTTTTGCAATCAAAGATTTCTCAAATTTTTGATTAAATTGAGGATGGATGTACCTTTCATCAAATCACTATTTATAATCGTTGAATTTTTACCACATGATGTCTCCCAAATAACCACCTCAAGATAAAAATATGTGAAAAAATTACAATAACCAATTTACCAGTTAAACATTTACCCGGTCGATTGGTGTTTCTCGGTTGAAACGCTTCATATCAAATGAATTTTTACTCAAATTAAATGGAAAAAATATACTATTGAAAACGTTCTTATAGGGCTTAGTTTTTTTGCTGTCCAAACTGAACAGTATATTGTTTGAATTTATAATTCAAATAATTTATTTTTTTTCAGATTATAACATATAAATTATATTGATTCAATAAATGGTGTTTTGAAAAGTTAGTGAAAAATTAATTTTTAAAAATTTTTAATTTATTTTATCTTTTTATAAATAAAAAATATAAGAAATGATGTAATTCAAAATATATAAAAAAAAATAATTTTTTATTTAATTGTCAAACCACCCCTAAACATAGTCGGGTTAATTTATGACATTATTTAGATGATCCTATCCTATTATATACTATCAATAATGACTTTTTAAACTTAACAACAACAGCAGCAGCAGTGTTTCTTTTCTCTCTCTCTCTCTCTTTTCCAAGAGAGAAAGTTAGAGAGAGAAAGAGATACGAAAAATCCTTCCTTTTGTCGACTGAGATGTCGCACTCATCATCCCCACACCCCAACCTCTCTCTCTATCATCAATTACTCTCTGTTCTCTTCTCTTCTCTTCTCTCTCTCGTGACTAGTAGTTTGTAATTTATCCTCGTTAAATACATAACAACAGTGAACAACTCTCCTTCAAACTCGCAAACCAGAGCTTCCATAAAAGTATAAAAACCACTACTTGTATGTAAAAGTAATATTGAACGTGTTTTGCATTTATTGTATCACAACTACAAGCATATAATATAACATAACCCCATGCGCTGTTCTGGTCTGATAATTTATTGATTCACAAATCTACCACCCAACCATACCCATTTAATTCTTTGGCATTACATATAATTTTTAAACAACAACAAAATCAGAATCCCAACCCCATCCCATCCCCACCTAATGTATCTTTTTTTTTTTGGACTGTAATTTTAACATTGTCCTCTTCTCTTCTCTTCTCTTCTCTTTTTCTATCTATCTATCAATCTATCCTCCTTTACTTCTCATTAATTAACTAGTATCCTTGAGGGTACAAATCCAGTTGTCACTGCCCAGTTCTGTCAGAGCCATGATTGAATCATTGGGACTTTGAATATAAAAAATTATGAGCAGTGACGTGGAATGTAATTAAAATAAAAAATTAGAGTCTTAACACAAGAACTAATTCAATAATGTGATGGCTGCACATGAGTAATTATTAAAATTTGAGAAATTTTAATATACATCCTTTTAAAAATATTGTATTATATATATTTTTAATTATATCATTTTTTCTTTCAATTATGATTCAAATTAATTAACGTTAATCTTCTTATAGACACTCTCTCAACTTCTTCACTTTTATTGAATGGGAGTGCTTAGAGTGTTTTAAAGTGATTATTTTAATTGATTTTTTAATTTTTTTAAAAAAATATGTAAAAAATACAAAAAAGATGATGTAACTGAATGTTTTGATTTTTTAAAATTATTTTAATAAAAAACTAAACAAGGTCTTATTATGCCTCCAGACATAGCAAGATAAGGATCTGCTTAAGCTTGACTTACAAAAATAGTGTCCAAACCAATTGCAAATTAATGTCTAATGGCCATTTTTAACAAGTTAGATTAGACCTTGAGTCAAAACCTTAAACTCAAACCATGCCTTACAAATTTAGCTTAAATGGGCTATTGTTGGACAGGTCGGGATGAAGTGTCATTTCTTACTGGCAACAGATTGAGATTAAGTGTTATAGTTTTGAGAATTTTTTTCTTTATTTTTTCATATTTTCCATTAGGCTCAAGGCTCACAGGCTTGGCTTCAATTTTTTTTCTTCTTCTGTAGGCTTATTAAAAATATTTTCACCTTGCATACATATACAGTACATAAAATACACAGCATATTAGTTATTTTTCATTTTAATGCATGGGACAGCATAATAGTTTTCACTTTTGCAAGGCAGCTGGGTAGCGCTGCATTACATTACAGTCACCTCAAAGCATTAAAGTCGATTAGGACCCCCCTACTACTACTTACTGAAAAATTGTAGGATTCCAACAATAGTGGCATTGGCATGGCAATCCATCAACTATACATAAAAAGCAACCTGATGAACAATGTAAAATTTAGCCCCACCCCACCCATTATTCAAATATTAAAATTTAAGCTTTTCAAAAGTTCATATGCTTTGTCCTTCTTGCACTTTATACTTTATACAACTCCCTCCCTTAAATCTCACCTTTTATGCCTTCTTCCATTCTTCTGTTTTGCTTTATACAAAAAAAAAAAAAAGCTTATGGGGTTGTGTGTGGTGCAATGATGGAAACATGGTTATATGACTTGCTGCAAATGAATAAACATGTCTTATTTCCCTCCTTCATTTCCGAACCTATTTAACTTTCTCTGATTTTTCAATTAATTTATCATTGACTTCTGGTAACCACCTAGTTCATCAAATCAATTCCATTGGGGTTTCCATTAGATAAAATAAAAATTGGGAAAATTTTAGTGTTGTGTACACTTTCAAAAAAATTACTACAAATAAATGATAAATTTTATATACATTAATAATTATAATTATAATTTTTTTTTTATGAATCTATAGTAATTTTTTAATATTACAATTGAGGGGTAAAAACCAAACTAGTACAACCTTCTTTTTTTCAAAAATAGCATTTATATTTTACTTTAAACTTCACACATCGATTTCTTCTTTATCTTTTATTTTTATCTTTTTTAAATCTTGGAGAGGTTAAAAGTGAAAGGTGAACACTACTCTTTTTTTTTCTTTTTTTTTTTTCTAAAATTTATATACTCTCAATTTGGCCAAATTTCTCAATTACATAGTCGAGTGTGTGAAGCTTTGGTTGGTTTGGCATATCTTGCAGTTCTCAATGCATGGATGTATCATAAAATCCACCATTTTCATGATTGCAAAAGCTTAAATTAAAGCTATATATTGATATTGGGGAGTGGGGTGGGTGTGCAATTGAATCATTCTAGGAGTAGTGCCCACACAAAGTTTCTTTATCCATTCCCTTCTTATTTAGAGAGAAATTCAGTCCTTTTTTTTCTGCCCACATGCAACACCAAGGAATGCATGCCAATTGCATCAGTTGGTTCTTTAAAATAAGCACAAAGTGCTGTAATTATGATGTTACTAGTGTAAACCATAATTCCAATTCAGAAAAACACACACAAAAGACAAAAGTTAGAAAAAAAATGGGGATTTATAGAAAACCACATGAGAAGAGTGGGAGGGCGTTGACAGAAGAAAGACATTTGGTAACCATCTTTAATCATTTGCAATTTAGAACTTGTATGTGGTTATCAGGGACTCAACAAGTCCACAACGATGAATTTGCTGCCTTTCTCATGGTCTCTTTTATGATTTATCATTTGATTTATTGCTAAAGACGAGATAAGAATATAGAGGGATTAACTTGTGGACAATTAGGGGACGACCCAAACCCCCCTATACCTAGCCTCTTTAATTAAGTCATACTTTGTACCTTTCATCTTGACTTTTGACCACAGGTAGAGAGAGAGAACGTCGGATAAAGCTAAAGAAGATTATTGATTGGAGTAAGGAATAAAGAAGAAGGAAGATAGAGATTTTTTGGTATAGAAAAATGAAGTGAAAGTGCTTTTCAATGATGGATGATGAATCCTGGAACAGTGTGTGTCACGTGAGAGAGAGAGAGAGAGAGAGTGGTATTGGGTTTTGTTGTTTGGTTCAAGAGAAAAAGGGGGAAAAAAGAATGAAAGATGTGGTGGTGGTGGTGGGGGAGGCGTTCTTGTGTTCTGAGTTTCAAGACATGAATCATTAGGTCGATTGACGATGGATTTTATGACTGGTGATGTGGGTCTAAATCTCTTTCCAGTAAAATTATTCAACTTGGTACTTCGTCATTAGTTCAAAGAACTGTAAAAATGTATGTTGAATTTCATTTTGAAAATGAACTCGTAATGTAAATTTAAAATTAGTAACATGTGAATCACACCACAATGACAGTAGGCCATTGATTCATTTTTCTTACTAATTTTCTAGATTTGAGAATTTTAGATTTTTCTCAGTAATACTGTTTTGAAAAATCACAAAACAACGAGACAAACATTAAATAATAAATGGCATGAAAGAATACTTCAACACCACGTGCCTCTATCTATGGATCAGGTGGCGGACTTACGGTAGGCCTAAGTAGGGAAGCAACCAACTTCGGATTGGTTAAGAGATTGTTCAAGTCTAACTTGAGCTGTGTCAAAGTTACTCAAGCTCGTACCAGCATAACAAGCTCACAAAATAATACAAACTCTTATTAACCGTATAATGTGTTTCATGTATGTTAAATTTTTTATTAATATAAATAATACAAGCTCACAAACTAACCTCCCAAGCAAAATTAAAGATCAAGATCTTTATTGAAACTAAATTTTATTCTATACATGTAGGAAACTAACCAAAATAAATACATAAATTGAAAAAAGAAAATAAAAGCAAAAATTGCATTACTTGTGCCATACTGCATATCCGTGGCCAGAAGTCACTAGCGACCACTCCCTGCCAGATGGACACCATGAACCATCTCCGATCTTCATGCTCAATTTCTCCCCAATAATTGCAGAGTAAAGATTTGGCTGGGCTTCAATAATCCTAATAGATGATCGGCTGTGGATGTCTTGATGCTTCCTAATGTCCATCTGCATGTTTACTCAATAATCTTACAGCAGCTTGAGTCAAGAAGACATTGAATTCAATTAAAATGGTAGAAATTAACACACATACCAGCTTCACAATTTCGTCGTGAATGGCATTATCCCAATCATAAAAATGGTCATAAAAAACTGTCGGTATTCCTGGGTGTGTGAGTATGTATGCATAGCCCTGGACAGTGACAATGGTGTCAGAAATCATAAGTAGATAGCCAAAAGACAGGAAGTGTTCTACAAATTGAAGAGATTTTCAGCTACATTTCTTATAGTGAAAAGTCTCGATAGTGATTTCATAAAGCATGTCCAAATACTTTCCATGATGCTTGTATGATCACTGGGAAATTAAGCAATCTGTTTTCGTAAAAATTCAAATTGTTTTACAGGAAAACTATACAGCTAAAGAAGTCTCATTCATCTAACATGATGCAACAAAACAACAATTCATACATTTCCTATCCTCCGTAACGCCAAATGGAGCTATTCATCCGGAAAACCTAAGCCTCTCTCATTACAATTCAGTTTCATTATTCAATAATCAAATGTCATCAATGGACCAGTACATAAAAAGGCTTATAATACCACCCTTTTCACTGTGACCCGTGCCACTCGACTGGTGGGCCACTTTCTAAAGCACAACCAGAAAAAGTTAGAATAGAAGTGTCAGTGCTACTTAGTGCTAGCAACATCTTTCAATTTTCTGTTTAAAAAAAAAAAAAAAAAAATCTTTCAATTTTATTAGTAACTTAGCTTCGTCAAACAAACTCAAAAGAGTATTTTTGGTTATGTATGGGATCGAATCCAACAAAAAAAAATTTGAGTACCTCCATAATATGATGCGAGGGAAAGGGCCAATGAGCCTGCAAGAGTTGAAAAACCATGATCAGTAAGTGGCTGGCTACTGCTTAAGGACTACAAGCTTTGATTCAAGAACATATGTTAGAGTTACTTTTATGCTAAACAAGTATAAGGGGATTCAAGTCCAGCATTAAAAAATTTAACCCAAAAAAATTAGGTAAAATTATTTATAAGTCCTATTATGGAGACTTATGCTACATATGGTCCTACTAAAAAACCTATGTTCCCGTAAATCCTGTGGGAAGTTTGTTGACACATTTACCCTCAATATTAGTTGTTAATATCATAAATAATAGTAAAACCATATATAAGAAATTGAATGTTACCACAAATCATATCTATATAAACATAAACGTAACGTGACACCTACATAAACGTAACGTGACACCTATGATCTATGGTAACATACAATTTCCTATATACCATAGATCATATCTACATAAACATAACGTAACACCTATTCTCTATGATAACATTCAATTTCCTATAATATCTACAGAAACATAACGTAACGTGACAACTACATAACGTAACGTGACAACTACATAAACGTAATGTGACACCTATGATCTATGGCAACATTCAATTTCTTATATAAGAAATGGAATGTTACCATAGATCATATTTATATGAAACGTAACGTGACACCAACATAAACCAGCAACATTTTCACATTCAATTTAAAAAAAATAAAAACTCATTAAGTTTGCGAAACGTACCGTGACAAGTTACGTTACGTTTATGTAGGTGTCACGTTACGTTACGTTTATGTAGGTGTCACGTTACGTTACGTTACGTTACGTTCCGTTCATGTAGGTGTCACGTTACGTTACGTTTATGTAAGTGTCACGTCACGTTTATGAACGTGTCACGTCACGTTACGTTTATGTAGGATCTTGTGGAATACATTCCTATCTAAATAGGACTTGAGGCTCTATAAGAAATTACACAAGACTTAACCTACCATAAGTGTCTGAAAAAAGACTTATAAATAAATCTCCCAAAAAATTATTCAGTGGAATTTTGACTAGACAGATGATACCATATAATCGCATCGTTTATCAACTAGCTATCCATTTCAAAGCAATCTACAATTTTAAAAGATTAAAAAAAAGAAAAAGAAAAAAAGTTGATAAATGTTAAGAGAGAGATCTCTTTTCTTCTGAAAGCCTATTATTTTTACAAAAGTGAGTTCATAAAGGTGAAACAATGTTACTGTCGAGTTAAATCAGATCGAACCATCAAAATACAGGCATGAATACTCATAGATGCAGTGTGTGAATTCAGACAAGAAGAATGAACCCTGCAATGCTCTCAGATTCATCTGTACCCAACTGTTTTACAAATAATCCAGAAAATTAGTACCTGAGTTGAGCCTGTATCATGGTTGTCAATGAAAGTGACAGCCCTTGAAGGCCACAATCCCATCGCTCCTGGGGGTTTCCCTTGTGGATCACGGAGACGCCATAATTCCCCCTTTACAGCTTCCTGCATAGTTTGATACATTGATGAATGTTAAAAGACAGACCCGGTTCAGTGAAAGAGCCAGCCGCCAATATATTGACAAGACAACTGAATTATGAACAAGATATAAAATTATCATTAAGACAGCTACAACAAAGGAACATGGCAGAGTGCTTCAACATGGATGATCAATAACACTGGTACGTTGAGATGAGTAGCCAAGATAAGATTGAAGAGATAACTCATAGGATAGCATTATTACCAACGTAAGCATATGCTTACCACATACTCTGTTTTTTATGGAGGAAAATATAGATTTGTCTCTGCAAACTCACTCTAGAAAATACCTGAAGAATTCCCTTTGTTGTGAAGTCAAATGCAGTTGAAAGCTGCCCTGTGCCATCAATCCAATTGACAATCCGTTGCCTATGACCATCTGCATGTAGAATTAATGACCAGAAGTGAATGTTATATATATATATATATATGAATAAGAGTTTCTTCTAGATGAAAACCAAAAATGTCTTATCAAAATCTAAGGATTTTTCCTAAATAACAAAATGAACTACTCTTCAACTCATGAAAACTTATTATAGAACAGAGAACTGAGCAAAATAATATCAAATCTATCCAGCTGGTAAAAACAATGTCATGGATGCTTCTAATCAATTGGTGTAAGCTAGATGTTGCCAAGTAATGAGGAAGTGTGGACCATCTCTATTCTGACAGTAATGCTGCAATCTCCAGTTAATGGATAAAGACATAATATATAGAAGAAAAAGCAAAAAGGATGAAGTTTTGAATTCATGTGTTAAAGTGGAAGAATAAAAGAAAGGGAATAACAAATCTAACATGCCAAACACAAATGACAAAGGGAAACAAATGTTCATCACAAAAAGACAGTTAAAAAACCAAGCCAACTAATGTGGTGCTCTCAAAATTAGTGTGATGAATATAGCCACTTTGCTTTGCTGAGAAGGGAGATATAACGGTCATCTCAGTAAGTGCGACCATAAGAGTTACTAGTTCACATAGAATACCCGGGAAAAAAAGAAAAGAAAAGAAGAAATATCTATTTACCATGACAAGCTGCATGCCACAATCACAAGCAACCTCTTGGCATTGCTTTTTTTTTTTTTTTTTTAAAATGGTTCTAATTTGTTCTGACACAATTAGAATTATCAACTTGAAGTTCAGCTAACATTTTACTTCATAATTATGCTACCCATAGAATTGGTCATAACAATAGTAAGAAACATATAATACCTTGGTTGCAGTCCAAGATCTGACCATTGTAATTGCAAGAATCCCAATATTCGCCAACAGAAAATACAGGCTTTGCACCTTCAATGTATTCCTTCACATATTTTGCTGAATAACTAAACAAAAGATTGAGATGAATGGTGAGTTGAATCTTTATGAAGACAGAAGTAACAAATAAAAAGAACAGGGGCCATTATTACTTGGTGCCACGAAAAAGTCTGGGCTGCCAAGCATGACAACATCGATTTCGATAACATATAAGACAGCCATTTCATGAGAATAATGCCAAAGCTTAGGTCTGCATTGAGTGTCGTGTAAAACAGCACTTTGCATTGGCAGGGCTAGGTCATAGCACTTCCCAAAAAGAAGAAAGCAAAGAAAAAAATCCAATAAAATTACCCTCTTGCAAAATCAAAACGGAAATCTTGGAAGCCAACTGTATTGCGTAGCCATTTTAGCCACCCAATAATGTCTTTTCGGACAAAGTCCTGGGTATGATCAATATTTGGAACCCCATCGAAGTTGTCCCCACTGCTTTTATTACCCTGGAAGGTGAGATTAACATGTATAAACATCAATAACAACAAAAGACTAGATTTTATGGCCAAGTCATGCATCGGAATAAGTCTAACCACCCTTTACTTGTGTTTTCACATGCACACACAGACAATGCATGCACACACATGGAGAAGGGGGGAGGGTGTTGGTAATGGGTGTTTAAAAAATTAATCAATTGCACTGATATGGATGAGGATGCTAAGCTACACAATATAGAAAATGAAGTAGTTAACATATTTTAATATCAACCCATGGGACAAACTATGTGTGCCTCCAATGACATCATTCGAATAGAAACCTACTTGACCAGTGGCAATTTCATTTACATCATCAGTAAATAATTTTAAATAAGGTCGGTAAAATTAGGGGGGGAAAAAACCTAGACACACGACAGTTTCCAGGTCAAACAGTTTAGTCTTTGTAGCTTGAGGATCCAGGTCAAAATTTTATCTCATAAGAGCCAACAAACTTACTGCTTATGGACACGCACAAACAGAGCGCTTAGCAACACCAGTTGCTTAGGGACATCTACCACAAAAGTTCATGAAAAGCGAGCTAATTATACTATCATAGATATGCAACACTACATAAATTTTGGACTAGTTTATGCATCCACAGGCAACTAGGTTACAGATAATTCTGACTCCCTACTGTTTAAAATCCATAATATGCGATGTGTTGGCTTTCTTATGTTTTTATCCAAATTTCTTAAATGTTTGCCAAGCCCAACTCCTGAGGCTCCTTTCTTTGTCACTGCTTGGGCATAACATCTATTAAATTAAGGCTGGGAAAGGTGGCACAGCTGGTTAATATGCCTTCTACAAACTCTAAGATAATGAGTAAACATGCATGAACATCAAGACGAGATATGTTGGAAATTCATTTGAGTGCATTCTAAGATTCTTTGGAGAAACTCAAACTAGTAAATCAATTACACAGGTTATACACTTAAAAAGAACAGAAGGGAAGCATTTCTATTACAATTTGAAGAATATTAGAATTTTATGAGAATTAATTTTAAATTAGAATTTTCTAAGACTGCGAAGCAACTTGCATGCAAATTAAAGAGGATAGCATCTCTAAAATCCAAAATTTCCATGTAGTGAGGCTGAAAATAAGTTGACTACACGATCGCTATCCTTACCAATCCACCAGTACAACAAGTCACAGCATGTTCATCCCATGGCAACGGAATTCCATCATAACGGTTATACGTTCCACCATGCCCTATGGTAGTCCCAACGCGGTGATTGATGACTATGTCAGCCATTGCTCTAACTTTGAATTGCTTCATCTTTTGAAGTAAAGCTTTTAACTGTAGTTCAGAGCCATATGAAGAATCTAGAGAATACAGATTTTGAGGAAGGTATCCTGAAGTGGAAAAGAAAGGACCAAAAATAGACCTATTAGGTAGAAAAATAAAAAATCAGTTCAAGTTCTGAAGTGAAATTTTCTTCTGACCTTCAGGTGAACATGAATGAGTTGCTGGTGGTAACCATGCTGATGTAAACCCAGATATTGCAACATCAGGAACCTTGTTCTCTAAATTTTCCCACCAATCATGTTTATGAGACTCCCAATTGAAAGCCTGTCAAGAAAATCATCAGTCAGCTGTACAAACAAACTTAAGAGTCAGTGCCAGGCTGGAGAATTAAGAAGTAAAATCTACTATGATGAAACTGAATGTAACCACAGCCTTCTATAAGCTCAAAGAATCCATAGCTTCATCTTCTTTTTCCAATTAACTTAGAAAATCCTAAACATAGTAAACGCCACTCCAACTCAATGAGTCAAAAAAAAATCGAAATATTGACCTAGGTGAACTTCAACCTTTTTTTCAGGAAAATAAAGCAGGCCATCATTGGCATTTTACCTGCAATAAAATTTCTCTTCCACTACATATCACTACTCCTGCAAATGAATCCAAAACACACATTAGCCAGCATTAGTAAACCATATATTTTCTCTCACCCGAAAAAGAAGAAAAAAATTGAAAATATAAATCAATCTTTTGGTTGATACTACTGATAATTTGTTTCAATATCATGATGAGACAGAGGGATGAATAGAAGAGGAGAATATGAATCTAGGAAGCCATAGTTCCGCAACGTACAGTCACTTTTCCATGCACAAAACACTATGACATTCAAAGGCCATTTCCAGAGAGTGGTCCTCTAAAATCGACGGTACTGGGAGTGGTAGACTAGCTATAGACCTAACCTTTGACATAACATGCACAAAATTGCTACTCTCACACTTTAACCCGTGCTATTATGCTTGGCAGCCTAAACTTGTACCATTGCATACCAAGTAATGGCCCCTACAAAATGCTATGCCACACAATAATAAAAAAGGATTAATAGGGTGAAGTATTTTTTGCTTCTCTACCCATGATTATACAAATTATTTATACATAAAACGCATAAGTATACATTTGTAAAATACTCTCTCAATTACTATTGTTTATTTTCTAGATTATACAGGAGGGGAGAAAGGAAGGCATTAGTCTAAATCCTTGGGTTAGCTTTTGAACAGACATTCCATGTGCCAACTATTAGTATCAGAGTAAAGAGAGGCAGTAAAGCAGCTAAAACAGAAAGTTAGGTGCCACTGTATAAAAGTCAACAAAATTTAACCACAATAACACTGACAAAATGCTAATTTTGTATTGTCGAAATCCTGCAGAATGTGACAAGAAGAAATGGACATTGTGGGGAAAAGAAAAGCATACCAACATCAGTCTGCTGACTACTTTCATCAAAACCCTGCATTTGAAATATATGATTAGACAAAATTACCGAAGCAGCAGGTTAGCCCCACTGCATAGCATACTCCATGAGTATCAAAAATGAAGAAATAATCCTTAGAAAGATTAGCCGACTCTGGAAACACTAAAAGGGAAAAAACAATTTGAAGTAGGATCTTACATTGGTCGGGTCGCCCATACTAGATCAACCGTTGTCGAAACTCACACTTGATCGAAAAATATGAGAGAAAATCCTGCATCCACAATCAATAGTCAACTCATATTTTGTGCCTTCCATTAACTATTATGTAAGGATTATAAAAGATAACTCCAAGTATATCCAAGCATAATGGAACAATTTCAAGACAAGTTTTCCCTCATTTTAGAAGGATACAAGTTAAACAATGCTCGATCCCGGATCAGTGGCTTCAGAACTGACGTGGCCTGACTAATACATTGTCAAAGCAAAGGAAGTACTACTTAAATATTGTGAGTATCTTTATAGATAATTTGCAAGCCGACTTTGCAAAAGAAACAAACTCTAATTTTCGAGGCTAACTCAACTTTTGTCCATTTAGATGAAGAATCAGGGCCGGCCCTGGGGCATAGGCCACAAGGCCAAGGCCTAGGGCCCTTCAAAATAGACTTTAACAAGGGGCCCCTCTTATTATAATTTAGTGTAATATATTAGGTATGTTTTAAATCTAAAAAAATTAAAAAATGCCCAAACTAACTTAAAATAAATTAACCCATTAAAAAATTGAAAGACCATTAAAAAAAAATTAGTATTGTTATCCATTGAAAATAGACCCAAAAAAGAGGTCTCTCTTATTATAGTTTAGACTAATATATTAAATAAATTTTAAGTCCAAAAAAAATTAAGGAAGGCCCAAATTAACTTAAAATAAATTAATCCATTAAAAAATTGGAAGGCCCATTTAAAATAATTAGCTTTGTTCTTCATTGAAAATGATTTTACAAAAAAATTAGATTATGCAAGTATGATTAATTTATTTGTACTAAAAATACAAGAAGAGTGAGACTTATTAGTTATTGTACTGTATTGCTAGGTGTCGTTTGGTAATACTTACGTCTTCAGTTTTCCGTTTATATTTACAAAAATTTTAAAAACTTAAATAAAAACTTGTTTGGTAAAATTTTTGATTTATAAATCAATGGTCTCAGTTTATAAATTTAGCCAAAAAATGAAAACACAAAAAATATGTTTTCATTTTGAGTTTCAGTTTTTTTTTTTTTTACCACCCAACACTAGCTACTACCCGCCACCATTTTCCACCACCGTCTTCCGCCGCCACCACGGCCACCACCTACCACCCACCTGCTACCACCACCTGCCACCACCACTCACCACCCACCTACCACCTACCACCACCTGCCACTACCACTCACCACCAGTCACCACCAGCCACCAGCCACCACAAGTCACCACCCACTCGCCACCACCATCTACCCCTAGCCACCACTACCACCACCTACCTGCCATCCATCCGCTACCACCCACCACCCGCCACTACCATCCACTACCCGCCGCCACCACCACCCCCCGCCACCTACTTGCCACCACCACTCACCACCCACCTGCCACCACCAGCCACCCACCACCACCAGCCACTTACCACCCACCCGCCACCCACCTGCCACCACCACCGACTACCACCACCACCATCACCACCACCCACTTGCTACCACCCGCCACCGTCACCCACCCACCTACCCACCACCACCACCCGCTACTTATCCGCCGCCACCCATCACACTCACTTGCTACCACCTACCACCCGCCACCGTCACCCACTCACCCACCACCACCACCACCACCACCACTCGCTACCTACCCGCCACCACCCAACATCACCTGCCACCGCCGCCATCCGCCACCCACCTGCCACCGCCACCCACTTGCTACCACCCACCACCTGCCACCGTCACCCACCCACCCACCCGCCACCACCCATCACCACCTGCCACCCGCCACCCGCCACCACCACCCACTCGCTACCACCCAGCACCCGCCACCGTCACCCACCCACCCACCCACCCACCAACCAACCCGCCACCACCACCCACCCACCCGCCACCCGCCACCCGCCATCCACCTGTCACCACCACCCGCCACCACCACCACCCACTCGCCACCACCCACCACTCGCCACCGTCACCCACTCACCCACCCACCCACCACCACCCACCCACCCGCCACCACCAGTTACCCACCACCCACCGTCACCACTTTCTACCACCGTCTTCCGCCACCGCTTGTCATTTCTCACTCTTTTTTATATTTTAAATTTTTTTAAAATATTTTGTCAATTACCAAACGCGTTTGTAGCTTATGTTTTTCGAAAAATAAACAAAAAATAAACAAAAACTAATTTATAAAACTTTTGTAAATATAAACTAAAAACGTAAACGTTACCAAACACACCTAAGTATTTTTTTGTGATTTTGACACAAATCTTTTGCCCTTTACTTTCAATTTTTTTTTTTTTTTCATTCAATGAAAAAAAAATGTAAAGGACCCAGAAATTTATTAATTGATTATCGGCTTTGGGCCTCGGAAATCTTAGGGCCGGGCCTGTGAAGAATATCATCACCCAATGACAAGTGTAGCAAGTGAATAAAGCCCCATTGAATAGCATTTTGGAAGTACTTTTCAGGTTTCATAAATAGAAATGCATAAAAATAAAAACAAAAAAAAAATAGAAACAAACCCTAGAGCATTCGATTTGTGAGGAAAGATACTAACCAATACAACACTCCGGTTATTGCAAAGGCAATCGCAACCTGTGTTTCCCTCTTGATCCTGGATCACTTAAACAGAGCAAGAAAAGCCAAGAATTTGATTGATTTCACCGAACTGGAACCACGATTTTCCGAGCAAAACAGAGAAAAACAAAGACGATTAGAAAGTTTGAAATTGTGCTATAAAAATTTTTAAAAAATAAAAATGGATTGAACTTCACGAATGGTGAACAAAATGGAGAAGAGATTTGAGGAGCTTACAAAAGGAGTATCGCTTTTCAGATTCTGATGATTTCAGGAGCGAATGTTGATGTTTGTTGTATACTAGAAAGATGACATGCATGTCTGGGATTGCGAAGCGATTTCGAGGTTTTGAACGGTAGAGATCTCAGGACGATTATTTGATGAACAGTTGAGATCTTGTGAATTTACCGACATAACTTACACTATGTTTGGATGGATATGTTTGGATGGAGTGATTTGGAGATAAAAAAATAAAAATTAAAAATTAATAGATATGCGTTTTGTTTTTATTTGTTTAGACAATTTAAGTGGAGAAAAATGAAAAAAATTAGAGAGAAACGTAAAGAAATTTAGTTGTGTTTGGTAGAATTTTGTAAATATGATTTGAGAGTATGAGTTGTATTTTAAGTTTGTGAGTTGTGGAATTATGATTTAAGTGTAGAAAATTTGTTTGGTTATAATTTTTGAATAGAGTGTTGAATTGAGTTTTGAATTGTATGTGGAATTGAGTTTTGAAAGTTTGATGTGACGTGTGAAATAAGAAAATTTGTTTGGTGATGAGTTTTCAAAATAGTTTTCAAAACTTAATTCAACCTATAATTGATAATCAAATACACAACTCATAACTCGATATCTGTATTTTTGATTAACAGTCATAACCAAACTATTTTTAAAATATTCAAATAAAAAAATGATTTTTTTTTCAATTAATTGTTTTTAAGTAATTTTTTTGAATAATTTTTTTTCAAATAAATTCTATGTCAATTAATTTTTCTGTTAATTCATTTTGTAGGCCTGTATAAACATTAAAAATATTAAAAATATTTTAAAATTAAAATATTAAAAATATTCCAAAAAATAAAATATTAAAAATATTCCGAAAATTAAAATATTAAGAATATTAAAAATATTCCGAAAATCAAAATATTTACAATTAAAATATCAAAATATTAAAATAAAAATATTAAAATATTTTTATGAAAATTAAAATATTAAAAATATTCCTATAAAATAAAATAAAATATTTAAAATAAAAAAATTTAAAAAATTTAAAATAAAAATTAAGTTGTTTTTGAGTTTTGAAAAAAGTTTTAAGTTGTGTGTTTGGTTATGAGTTTTAAAAAGTAATGATTATAGTTTGAAATGAGTTTTAAAAAATTTGTGTAAAATTATGATTTGAAAGTTACAACCAAATACCACACTCAAATCAATGGTGAAACTATGTTTTGAAATCTAAACCAAACAGAGCCTTCATTTCTCTTATAACTTCATTTTTAATCTTTCCAAAAATGGAGAGATTGGAAAATAAACTAACAGATTCTTATATTTTCATAATATTAATTTTGTCTCAATAAAAATAAAAGAAATAAAATGATCGACAAAATATAAAAATATTATTTTGGTAATTGTGCGGGGTGCAAATATCTGTCGTTGTCCGTACTCCTTGTGTCCAAGCTGCGCTTCACTCCGATCGACCTGAGAACACAATGACGGTGAGCTACCCGGCTGTATGCTGCTAAAAAACCCTCCGACGGTCAAGTTAGCACACAGGGAGAGAGAGAGAGAGAGAGAAAAGAGATGAGATGAAGTGGTAGGTAAGCTATCATCATAAGATGTTCCAGAACTAAGTATGGGGGCGTAGCACCATTTATATACCTTCTGCGCACGCCCTTGCGTCCATTCACCTTTGGACGCGTGGACCTGCTCTCGTCTCCCATTTTCCCAAGTGTCGACATAAGTATAGCTAAACACCACCTAACAAAACCGCCAAATGGTTCTGGCGTGAACAGATAGCACGGTTCCTTGCCATCACATCGAAACCACATCGCGACCGTGATATTTGTCCGGTTTAATTGGAGGATCTTGCTACGGCTTAGCCGACCTCCTTAGATCTGACCTAGATAGTACCCGATCGAACTGATTTGTGGAAGACTACACCAGTCTAGCTCGGTGGAACAAATATGGTTAACCGGGCTAACAGTCTAAGACTGCTTCGACTAGATCGGACCGGGGCCCTAACCGAGCGCGCCTAGTAGCCGTATGAACCTAGCTCGGTCACTACGCTTGGCTCAACTTTGCTCGGTCTAGACTTGCTCGGCCCAATGTTGATTCATGAAACCTCCCTCTCAATTGCCCCTTAATTCCGTTTACCTTCTATAGTCGAGACCACTAATCTGCTCGGTTAGCATCTATGACTCACTTGCTGTGCTGACTTCCTTGCTTGGCTCCATCACTTGCCTGGTCAACGTTTCGACTTTCCTGAGTCTTCAGTACTAACGCCGGTCTTATCACAGACACGTGTTATTTGCTCATTGGCCTTATGTTGCCAACCTAGCTGCCCACACCGTCTTCTCAATTTCAAATTTTGATGCATCTTCTCCCTTTATACATACATCGTTTTCCCGTTCGTATCTCTCCCTTCTTTGTTCATCCTCTTACTTCGACGATCCATCAACCCAGAGCCACAGAGCAACCATCCTCATTTTCTGTATTTCTTGCCTTTGTATCTCCTGCCTATATCGAAGCATCTCTCTGGAGGATTTGGTCTCGCCATCGACTTGCCAAAGCATCTCTTCTGTCGCTCCTCACTCCTAAAACTCGTAAGTTCTTCAAATTCCCTTTCTCATTCATATTGTTCTTCACGTTTCTAGGCTTGTCACACCTTTAAATTCATCATCCTTAGATGAAAACAAGATGATAGTAGATCTTAGGCTACGAATGGAGTTAATTTAGTGTGTGATCTCAAAAACTGTTTTTGCCCATTCTCCGTCCACACTGTTCATCATCTTCTGTGATGAACAAGCGTGAATCTAGAACTGACCGGGTTAGAAATCACCGTTTGATCCAAAATTACGCCTTGACCGAGCAAGTCTCCTGTTTGTAAATCCTGGGGGCAAAATCGAGATATTTAAACGCGCAGAGCCGCTCAACCGGGCTAATATCTGGTCTGCTCCAGCGACCGAGCACAAGTGACCGAGCTAAGATCGAGCTCGTTTGCGCGCCTGCGCTGTCACTTACACTTGGTTTTTCACTACAGAGTCCTAGGGGACCAAACACACTACACGACCTTTCAAAGACTGAGCAGCCACCGTGCAAAACTTAATCAAACAATTCTGCCGAGCTGAACAAGCCAGTCCTCCATAGGGCGCTACCGCTTCCTTGAAAACACGTCGGGCGCTGTGGCAGCATTTTGTGAAGAGTACAATGTCCCCGCTGATATACACTTGGAGCTCGGTGAAGAGGGCATAAATCCGTAGGGCAGATTAGTCTTACCCCTTGACCGTATTAAGTATGGTCGATGGAGGGTTGCGTTTCCCGGTGTAGCCCATCATGTGTGAATTCTTGAGACGTACTGGGCTAGCTCCCACTCAAGTATCCACCAACACTTTCAGAATCATAGATAGCGTAGTCGAGTTGAGCTACCGCTTGGTTTTAATCTAAGCTTAGCCGAGATCGTGCATCTACACACGCTCGGTCGAACAAAAGATGGCTTCAACCACTACTTGAAAATAAGACCAGGCAGGGAACGATTAGTGACCGGCACACCGGACATGGGCATGAACAATGATGATTTTTTCTGAGTGTCCGGTAACTATGATACAACTGATGTGCTTGGTTGGTACATCAACAAGAACTTCGGTTCTTCTAGTAAGCCCATCTTCCCAATTGATCTATTTTGTTAATGTTGTTTGTGCCGAGCTAATTGCTTCTCTTTTGCAGCTATCGAAGAATTGCAAGCCAACTAACAGTATCCTAATGAAGAGGCAATCAGGGCCGTCCTGAGATACCGGCACTGGGATTGCCACGATCTCCTTGGCTACGTCCCCACTTATCGCTATTCGGCTCTCTAGAGGAGCAAGGTGACAGATTTTCTCCAGGCTCCTTTCCTTCCGTCTGACCTAACCTTACTAGACGTCCCCCTAATACGATTGACTTAGGAAGAAGAGATAGCAAAGAAGAGCTAGATTAAGAACTTAATCACTGCTACATCAATCGAGCTGCCGAGCATCCCTCCAGCTTTATCCGTTGGTCAAAGTTCGGGGACCGTAATTGCCCTTGCTTCCACGGTTGTGCCGCCTGCTAAGTCTTACTGAGCTAGCAAGCGTGCTCGGTCAACCGACCCATCTGCCGAGCTTGTGGTTGAGTTAAGCACCGAGCAAACGGTGCAGGGAGCCCAGGCGACTCCACCGTGAAAGTCGAAGTTCAAACACCGGGGCAAGAAGATCTCGGCAACTGCGTCTGTCAAGGGGGACAATGAGCACCTCTTGGCCTTCGACTTGTCAAAGGCTTTGCTGCTGCTGAGTGATTTGTCCGGGAGCAATCATGTTCTTGACATCTGGCTCGTGAAATCAGCTGTCAAATCCATAATGAGGGTACATTTCGAAATCTTACCAAGTCCTTGCTCGATTAATCTTCTTATTTCAGCTAACACCCTTCTTACTTCTTGCAGGCCATCCAAAAATAACACATGGTCATGGACCGCATTGTCAATCTGCGCCACAAGGTTACCAAGCTAAACAACGCCGGTAAAAACATCTCGACAGAGCTTGGCCGGGCTAAGGCCTCTCTTGAAATTGCCAACATTGATAATACCAGACTCCTTGGCTAGCTCGGTAGGGCCGAACAAGAGAGGGACGCTCTGAAGGCCCAGCTAGACGTTGAAAATCAAGCAAGGCAGAGAATCGTGGATGAGGCCAATAATCTCAGTTTCAAGGAGGCTGAAGACAACTATATCAAACAAGTTCAAGCTATTAAGGACATTTATTTTAAGTCCGGTTGGAAGGCTGCTTGTGAAAAACTGGGCCAAGGATCTGAGATCGAGGTTTTCACCTCTCCTCTTCTCGCCTTTTCTGCCGGCCTATCTGATACCCTATGCCAATGAAGTCTTCAACTCTTTGCAAGAGGAGGCGGAAGAAGAGGCCGAAGATGAGGCCGTTCAGAAGGAGCCTGGCGACAAAGAAAATGCTACGGTGGTCGACTTGGAAGCCACGACGGAGGAGGCCGGGGACGAGTTTGTTGACCTCTCCCCATTAGCGTAGCCGTTAGCGCTCCAGTTTTTTTATTTGAATTTTTATAACCGGGCTATAAGCCCCACCTTATGTACTTAAATTTTCAATTAATGAAAGTTTTTTAGCGACTTATCTTGTATATCTTTGCAATGTATGTTGTCTTTCTTGAAACCGTGCAATGCGTGCCGAACAACTTTGTTGCCGAACTAAATAAGTTTGGCTTCAATTCTAGAGTTGAACAAATCACCAACTCATTTGACCGGGCGAGATCATTCTGGTTAAAAGAGCGGAGTTGAGCACTTCATCATCTCTGTTGCCGAGCTACATCATCTCGGCTTTAATTTTAGAGTTGAACAGATCACCAACTCATTTGACCGGGCGAGATCACCCCGGTTAAATGAGCGGAGTTGAGTACTTCATCAACTCTATTGCCGAGCTATATCATCTCGGCTTTAATTCTAGAGTTGAAAAGCTCACCAACTCATTTGGCCGGGCAATATCACCTCGGTTAAAAGAGCAGAGTTGAGAACTTCATCAACTTTGTTGGCCGAGCTAAATCTCCTCGGTTAAAAGAGCAGAGCCGAGAACTTTATCAACTTTGTTGGCCGAGCTAAATCTCCTCAGTTAAAAGAGCAGAGTTGAGAACTTCATCAACTCTGTTATCGAGCTAAATCATTTCGGCTTCAATTCTAGAGTTGAACAGATCACCAACTCAATTGGTCGGGCAATATCACCTCGGTTAAAAGAATAGAGTTGAGAACTTCATCAACTCTGTTGCCAAGCTAAATCATCTCGGCTAGGGCAGTTGCCCCTTATTCATTGCACAACCCCATAATCAAACAAATTGACTACGTACAGTAACTCTTCGCTATGATGTTCAAATTGAAATTACAAGGTGACAAGTCGAGGGGAATGTTTGCCCCCTTTCAAAAAATTACATTGAAAAATGAAAACTAAAAATAAAACAACTTCAAATTAGTTGTGTTCCACTGTCGTGGTACAGCTTTGCCATCTAAGTCTTCCAAATGGTACGCCCTTTTGCCCACCAGATCGGTGATCTTGTAAAGACCCTCTGAGTTTGCCTCTAGCTTTACTTCGCCCGGTACCAGGGTGTTGCCCATTACTTTCCTCAAAACCCAGTCCCCAACTTTGAATGGTCTGGGGTGAGCCGTCTTGTTATACTTCCGAGATAGTTCTTGTTGATATGCTGCGACATGGATCAGGGCCTTTGTAACAACCCAAATTTTAATTATTCTGTATAATTTATACTAATATTATTTAATCACAGTTAAGAAAATATATAATTTATTTTGTACTATTATGTGTAATTTTATAAAATGATATAATGATTAAGAATTTATAGATCAAAAAGGACCAAAATATAATGTTTATAATTAAGTTAAGTTTGGATAAGCTTAAATTAATGGAGATTAATAGGAAGGCGACACGTGGCAACTTGGCTTGGTGGCCACGACAATCTCTCTATAAAAGAGAGGATTTGCTGGGGTGAAGAATAAGAAAGAAAAGGAAGAGAAAAAAAAGAAAGAAATGAAGAAAATTGAGGAAAAAAATATGAAAGCTAAGCAGGTCTTTGGTAGTGGAACGAAAGAGTGAGGTATTAAAGTTAAGATGAGTTATATTATAACTTGAGTCGTCATAATGCATTTAACGTATGTTTTAACTTACCATAATTTATTTTATACAAGTTATGTTTTATAAATTATTATAAACTATATTAATATTTCAGTTACGTGGATTTTTTTTTGAACCCTATTTGCTTAAAAGGAAACCTATGGATATGTTTGTTTATATTTTAAAGAATTTTTTACTATAACCTTATAAACAATTATGTTTTGTAAGTACCACCACGGGAGTCCCATGCCTTGGTGTAGACACCCCATTTTTGACGGTCCTTAAGACTTGGACGTCACCGTTTGAACACTCGGTGATTATCCATGATTGTGTTCGTTTGGAGTTCCCGGAGGTCTCGGCTACGCGCCCTGCCTCAGGATCTCCGAACTTGACTGTTTAGTGTCTGGTTTTGCACCAAACACTTGTGTTTTGCCTTGGAGGGGCAGGGAATGCCTTGTGAGGCATCCCCCCACATCACCGGCAGTGGCTAGAGGTCACCGGCTGGTTTTTGCTGCCATCGGCACTTTTTGTTGTCGGTCGGCACTGTTTGTTGCCGGTCGGCACTCAATTTTGTCAAAATGACATTTTTGGCCGGCCGACTACTGTGCATCTGCTTTTGCAGATATTTTAAGACGGCTGTCTTGCTTTTTGCTCCCCTCCATACACGTATGGAGGGATTTCTCTCTTTAGAAGCTTGTCTTGTAAGCTTTACAAGACAATAAGCTCTATAAGAGAGAGCCTTGTCTCTTGGCTTTAGGGTTAGACACTTGAGACATTTTAGAGATAGAAAAGACAGAGAGAAGCTCTGGTTTTAGGGTTAGGGTTCATGCATATCTCCTATCTCTCTTTTTCTCTCTTTGTGCTATAGGTGTTTTAGTTCATACTATTGCACACAAACACCTAGTGTTTCACCTTCCTTTGGCTCCTGAGGTTCTAAGGGGCTGATTTTGGTGTTTTGGTGTTGGATTCAAGCCAAGGAGGGCCATTGGAGCGTCATTTGAAGGTGGTCTACAAGGGTGAGAAACTACCCCTTTTTACCCCATTTTTGCATCTTGTTTTTACCTGTCTTAAAATCGTTTTTGAGCTTGGTGTATAATACAAAAAAGTTATGTTTTTAGGCCCTCTAAATAGTTTGTTTAGAGTGTTTTGTTGTTTGAGGGTGTTTGACCCCTCTTAGGCCTTGAAAGGCCTCATTTTGTGCTATTTTGAGTGAGTTTCGAGACTTTGGTGTTTGGGCCTCTTCACTACTGAAATCTTGAGGGATTTCAGTGGTGGAGATGGTGCCTTGAAGTCTCCAAAAGGAGAGGGCTACCCCCTCTCCTTGTCGTCCTTGAAAAGGACCATTTTTGGCCTCTTGAGGGAGCACCTAACTAAGCTTCATGTTGACCATGCCTTAGTTGTTTTTTGTGCTTATTATATCATAATATGCCTCTGTTTATTGTTGGTTTTGGTACACCATGCATGCTTAGCATACCTACCATGTAATGCCTTGTTATTGCCTTAATATGCCTTAGGTTGTTATCCTTTGTTCAAGCATGTTTTAGGCTTAGTCTTGTGAAGGTTTTGTGCATATTTTGCCATGTTTTAGGTCTGTCCATGGTTGTTTGGGTCGGATTTGGCATGCTTAGTATAACCCCTTTGCATTCCGGCTTGTTGGCCTTAAGCGTGTGAATGTATAGCATGACATTTTTGTATTGATTTGGTGATTTGGAACCATCTACCATGTCATTTCAGTCCCATTTACATGCCTATACGTTTGCCTTGGACGCATCTTTAATGCTTTGAAAGCTTGTGTAGTATGCTCTATGTTTTGGCCATTGCGTATGCCTTTGAATTTGAGCCACTTAGATACCATCTAGGGAGTCCCCTTTGCATGGTCCAGGTCTGCCTTGAACTTATTTTAAGCCCCCTTTGCCTTGTGAGACTTGGCTGGCTTGGCCATGGTTCAAGCCCCTTTGACTTGCTTCAAGCACTTAGGCCATTTGTTGCATGTTTGGCTTGATTTGTTGCTTGATTTGGCTCCATGTTTTAACATGATTTTCAATGCTTATGTTGCATGTTATATGTCCATGATTACTTTCTTTGAAATGTGTTTGAGAGTTGTCCAATTTGTACCTAAGCGTTGGTCTTTAATCATGTGTATCTGTGCATGTGTATTTGGTCCCTTATTATGGCACTTTGGCCATTGCTTTAGGCCTATTTAGAGTTGCCTAAATTATGTGTAAGTCCACCTTTCCATTGATTTGCATTACCTCATGTTTGCTTGTATGCTTGCATAAGTGTCTTGTCATGCCATGTTGCACCCTTAGCTTGCATGCCTAGGTTGCATTGCATCTTGCATGCATGCCTTGTTTCTTGACTTGGTGATAGGAATTGGGCCTTGGTTTGTTTGTTTGGTTTGCATTTCATTTGACATGAAAGTTGCACACTTGATTCTTTGGGCCGTCATGCATGGAAATGCGTGATTGGTGGTCCGAGAATCGAGGCACATGCCCTTTTGAGTCACAAACATGATAGGGGGCACGATTGATGCATACACTGTTTGAATTGTATTGCCATGCAAGTTCTGTCCTCTGCTGCTGTGAGTTGCAGGTTCTGCAGGCATTCTTTGCCGACGGGCAGTGTACATTGCCGACCGGCAGTCATTCTCCTGCCGATAGCTTCATCTTGTGCCGGTGACTATATACCACTGCCGGTGGTAATTTCATTCAGCCGGTGGTGATCTCCAATATCCAGAAGAGCATCTTTGAGACTTTGGCAGTCTTCAGAGGGGCAGAGCAGGGAAAACAGAGACAGACTATACATGGCGGTGCACTTCCGAGCAAGACCCGAGCACGCGCTGCATTCGGCCCTCCTCCCGAGGCAGTTTACTGTTTTTCCTAGCTTAATTAGTTTGTTAGCTGATTAAGAAATTTGTAATATTTAATTAGCTTGCGTAGTTAATTAATTTGTATTATTTATTTGGTCCCTCCGAGCGAGGGCAAATCTGTAATAAGTGTGTGTGAGTGGTGTGTATGTCTTCCAATCCCCACTTCTTTCTTCCCTTTTACTTACCTGCTTTGGTGGTTAGTATTAGGGCACGTTTAATTTAGCATACCTTATGCTATGCATGCGTGCATTTATGCATTTGTATTGCATGCATTAGGCTCGGTACATCATGCTGACTGCATTTGTACCACAATTCCAAAATGAATACGTGAATCAAATTGATCGCATTTTCACATGCCATGTTTAGACTAGCCGAGCCTACTCTAGTGACATTTTGCTTGTGTTGCATTAGTCATTTTAACATGAACTAGGACATGCATGTTTGCTAACTAGTTTATTGTTTTCGCACGGAGTATGATGTAAGTATTTATGTTTTAGCATCCCGCATGCGTGTGAGTGTTGCCATGACAGTATGCTTGCCATGCGGCTAAATGCTTATGTGATAAATTGTTTGAATGTCTGTGGGTGAAGGTTGGATTGTTTGAGTTGGAAAAACTCGTTGAAATCCGTGTTTTAGCCTACTTGTGAGTAGCAAAGTCCAAAACATTTTTCCAAGAACAAACGGATATGCAATGCTTATTTCCAAAATTAGGCAATCTAGTCTATACTTGTTTGCTGCGCGCATAACATAGTAATTCTAGGCTAATAAATGGAATAAGAACACATAACGTTTTCAAAATCGGATATCATGGTTAGTAGAGGCCGGTCTTCGGACCGAGCGAAAGGGGGTGCTCATAGCTGACCTTCCCCGATCGTACCCAAGCTCCCGAGCCGAGACAACTCCGGTGATGACGGACATGTGGCCTTCGGCACCGAGTCAGGGTTTCCTAAATTTCCCCATTAAAAAATATTTAGGTGGCGACTCTGTATCTGGCAAAGCAGTCCATGTTTGGCACTTCTTTTCAAAAAAATCTGTTTCTCAAAACGATTTGCTGGATTTGGACTCTTTGGTTCAAGATTAGGAACCGTGACATAAATCGAGTCCGAACTGTAGCGGGGCCCCACGCGGGCGCGTCTACACTTGGGGGACTTAAATAACCATTGGCCTCTGTTTGATTACTTTGTGGTCCTCTGTTTGTCATGGATCCATTAACCTCTGTCTTGTACGGAGCTAAGTGCTACATTATGGTAGGAGCCACCTCTAGAGTTCGTACGAGCCACCTCTTAAGTCCATACATTTGTCCGGTTCTGTACCGTGGTTATGACTTCTGGTGTGGAGCAAAATGCTATACGGAACTAAGTGCTACACTATGATGGGAGCCACCTCTAGAGTTCGTATGAGCCACTTCTTGAGTCCATACATCTGTTCTATTTCGTTCTGTACCGTGGTTATGATTATGTATATGATTTTCATATTTGATCTCTGTATTATATATTTTGTATTTTAATATCAAGCTCTGTTTAGCCAATAATTATCCATGGTGAATTTTATGCCCTTATACTTTTAGTATAATATGTCTTACTCTACCATGTGCTTATAATTGTTTACCACTTTCAGGTGATATGTCAGGGCCAGCGCGTGGGGTAGGCACGAAGCACTTTGTAGAGATAGTTCAGCTTTGACAAGTTAATTAAATAAAAGCTCCAATGATTATTTTGGTACTCTCACTTGAATATTATTTCCACTCGCGTTTATTTATTTGTTTAAGAATTGGCCGGAGGTAACCTCAGTTACTGGCCATCATGATACTTAACCCTTGGGTACGGAGAGCGAGTCGTGACAGTCTTTTCTCGGCATTCTTCTGCGAGGTCCAATTCTAAGGCGATGGTTTCGGCGTTCAAGTTGGGCTTGAAATTTCACTGTGGACGATGGGCATTCCGATCTCCAACGGGATGACTGCCTCCATACCATATGCCAAAGTGAACGGTGTTTCTCCGATCGAGCGTCTGGGTGTTGTTCGATAAGCCCAGAGAACATTTGGCAGTTCCTTGGCCCACTTTCCATTGGCTTTCTCCAATCTCTTCTTTAGTCCATTCAAAATGGTTTTATTTGATGCTTCGACTTGGCCGTTAGGCCGGGGTGGAATTATAGAATTCTATCTTTAGCTCCTCACAAAATCCTCTGAACAACCGTCCATCAAATTGAGTGTCGTTGTCGGAGATCAAGGCCTTGGGGACATCGAACTGTGTTACCACATTCTGCCAAACAAATTTCTTTACATCATTTTCCTTAATTGTCGCCAAGGGCTCGGCTTCAACCCACTTGGTAAAGTAGTCCGTCGCCGCTATAAAGAACTTGCGATTGCCTGGTACGGTAGGGAGTGGTCCTACTATGTCAAGCCCCCGCATTGCGAAAGACCAAGGACTTGTGAGGGAGAGGAGTTCTCTAGCCAGCTGGTGAATTTGGTGGGCGAACTTCTGGCACTTCTTACATTTTCTGACATATTTCTGCGCATCCGCCTACATGCACGGCCACCAATATCCTTGTGAAATAGCGTGGTAAGCTAAAGATCTCCCCCCGATGTGACTTCTGTACATGCCTTCGTGGATCTCGTAAAGGAAAGCATCGACGCTGTTTAGATGAACACACTTGAGGTATGGACCGGTGAATGATTTCTTATACAAAGCGCCAGATGGAGAGAGCAAAAACCACTCAGACTTCACCCGGACTTTGTGTGCTTCCTTTTTGTCGGTCGGCAAGATCTATTCTTTAAGGAAAATGATGATGAGGCCTATCCAAAAAAGACCGTGCTCGGTGCAAAATACCTCCGTTTGCTCCGAGTCTTCAATACTAGGTCTGGGGAGGAACTCAATCAGGAGAGGGATGGGAGTTGATTTGCTGACCATGGGAGCTAGGCCGGCCAACTCATTTGCTCGGCCGTTATCTTCACGGCCAATTTATTGGACTCTTATAGCTTGGAATTTCTTGATGTGTTCTTTTACTAAGCCTTGGTATTTGGTCATTTTGTCATCTTTGGCTTCATACTCTCTGGACACTTGGTTTACAACGAGTTGGGAGTTGCCGTAAACCATCGACTCGGATGCGTGCAATTGGAGCGTGCTTTTCAGTCAGGCTAGCAGTGCTTTATACTTAGCCTCATTGTTTGATGCTGGAAACCCGAGCGTGATGGAATGTTCAATACTTAGTCCGTCCAGAGAGATCAAGACTATTCCTAGCCTGGCTTCATGCCCGTTTGAGGCGCCATTACGAATAGTTTCCACATTTCACCGACGAAGAGCTTCCAACATTCTGCGGGGTCTTGTGACGTTTCGAGATTCAAGTGGTCAGAATTGCTCGGCTACTTCCGCGATAAGCATGCCTTTGTCTCTCTTCGACAATGCAGGGTTGGATCCAATAGGTTGCCCGGTTATTTCCAAATCCAACGGCGCATTGCTAGGCTGGTGTGGGTCTTCAAGTGACGGGTCTGCAGACGGGTGTGAAACTTTCGCGTCGCCTTCAATGTTTAGTTGGATGAGAGGACGTGCAATTTCCACCGTGCCTACCTCCTTTAGCCTGATCGAACCGATAAGATCTACCGGCCATACTAGGTGAATTCCAAGCGAGAATTCTGCTACAAAGTCAGCCAATGCTTGGGCTTTGATGGCGGTTCAGGGTTGAAACATGACATCGAATTGCCCTAACTTGACTGCCCATTTTAGAATTTGGCCGGAGAAGTCTGCCCGCTCAAATAAGGCTTTCAAAAGGAACTCGGTCAGCACCACAACCGTGTGAGCATGGAAATAGTGTGCCAATTTCCTCGAGGCCATCATTAGCGCCAAAGTAAGCTTTTCCAGTGGCAAGTATCTAGACTCTGCCGGGAGCAAGGTTTTGCTTACATAGAAGATTGGTAGGTGTTGGGTGCCTTCTGTTCGGACAAGTATCGCACTAACTGCATATTAAGAAACAGCCAGGTAAAGGTAGAGTTCTTCGCCGTGCCTTGGTGTGACCAAGAGTGGGGTGGAAGACAAATATGTCTTTAGCTCGGCCAAGGCTCTGTCGCATTCTTTATCCTATGAAAACTTGGACTTCAAGGCTCGGAAAAAATGGCGGCAACGATCTGATGACCAGTTTATGAATCGATTAAACGCGATTGCCATACCGACAAGATGTTGTATGCCCTTTGCTGAGTTGGGCTGTTTCAATTCCTGTATGGCTCTGATTTGTGAGGGGTCCACCTCGATGCCTCGATTGGTGACTAGGAGACCCAGGAATTTCCCTGACCCCACGCCGAAAGCACACTTTGACGCATTCAGGCATAGCTTGTGTTGTTTAAGAATGGTGAAAATCTCTGCCAGGTCGGTCAAATGGTCGGCCTGATGCTTGCTTTTGACCACCATGTCATCGATGTAAGCCTCCATTGTGCGGCTGAGCAGTGGGGCGAACATTTTGGTTACCATTCTCTGGAAGGTTGCCCCGGCATTTTTCAAGCCAAAATGCATGACTCTATAACAGGACAATTCCCTCGGTGCTATAAAAGAAGTAATCTCCCAGTCAGGCTCATGCATGGCGATCTGGTGATAACTGCGATATGCATCCAAGAAACTGAGTCGGTTGTGTCCGGCTGTAAGGTCCACCAGCTGGTCGATTCTGGGCAAAGAAAAACTGTCTTTAGGGCAAGCTCGGTTGACCGTCTTGTAGTCAACGCATACTCGCCATTTCCCATTCTTCTTGTGTACCACGACCATGTTAGAAACCTACCGAGGGTAGTGCACTTCTTGGATTATCCTAGCTTCGAGCAAATTTTTGACCTCCTCTGCCATTACTTCGACGTGATGAATGGCTGATCTCCACGTTCTTTGAATGACAGGTCGACCGTCCGGGAAGACATTGAGTTGGTAGCAAATAAAGCTTGGATCGACACCAGGCATGTCGTAAGGCGTCTATGCAAACACTTCAATATTCACCACCAAGAACTCCACCATCTCCAGCCGTTCTTGCGCGGTCAAGCTAGATCCTAACAGGAAGGACTTGTCTAGATTATCTTCGTTGATCCGCACCTCCACCAAATATTCAATGGCCTTTTCTTCGGCCCTAGTGCCCACATCATCCAGGACACTTTGATCTTTCGGGCCTTCGATAATTTGCACGAAGCCTTTGGTTGCTTGGCTTCCATTTACGGCTACGAAACACTACTTAGCCATGACCTGATCACCCCCAAATCTCTTCAATCACTCGTAGCAGATGGAAACCACATAACTTGGTGGAAGGTCGACGCTACCACCTGCATGGCGTAAAGCCTTCCCTTGCGTAGGATCAGACTGTATGTGGAGGGCACCTTCAACACCTAGAACTCCATCTGCTTGACCACGGATCCTGCTTTGACCGGTAGGATTATCTTTCCCATGGGCCACTCCAGTTGTGAGTTAAAACCAACCAGTGGCGAAGTTGTCGGAGCCAAATTTGTATCTCTAAGTTTGAGCTGCTTGAAGGCGTCATAGTATATGATGTCGACCGAGCTACCTTGGTCAATCAAAATGCGCGTAACATCAAAGTCCCTGATGCGAAGGGTGACCACCAGAGCGTTATTGTGTGACGTTTGAATGCGTTCAAGTTCCCTGCTTGAGAAGCTGCACACATTTTGCTCCTCGGCCTTGCCTCTTTTGACCACAAGCTGGACTGACAGGACTTCCCTTATATGTTCTACTTTTTTTGACCATCCCTCGGAGCTCGCAAACCCGCACTGGCTCGACGATACCATGGATCACATTGACCACTCATTGAGGGGTGCTTCTAGGGCGGCCAAACCACTTGGCTCAGTCGGAGCATGGTGCGTGGCCTTGACGCCCCGTCGATGTAACGGTCCAAGTAACCAGTGACAACTAACTCTTCCAAGTGTTGTTTCAGGGGCAAACAGTCCTCCGTACGGTGCTCTCGTTCACTATGAAAGGTGCAGCGATACTGCGGATTGAAGCCCTTCTGCGCATCGCCCAACTTGGCTAGAAACCGAACATATACCTCGTCGCGGATTTCGCTAAGTATGCGGTAAATTGGGATTTTAAAAATTGTGGTGATGCCTGTTCGGGTGTTCAACTTTCTATTCGCGTCTATCGCAGTATCACAGGGGTAATCAGCTTGGTCGTTGCGACGACCTTTACCCCGATTTTTACAATTCGGACCACGGTCTGATTCTTTTACGCGGTCACTTGGATGGTTTGTCTCCGGTCCGACCGTGTGGACTTTTTTAGCCACCCTTTTGCCCGTTACCACCGGATTCGTCTTTGTGGTGGCCGCGGTCGCATCATCCTCTACTCGGATGTGCTCGTTGATGCACTACATCAACAGTTCCATCGAAGCTGGTTGATTCATTGTAAGCGAATCCCTCAATCTATGTCCGACTGGGAGACCGTGCTTGTATTGGGTGATTGCTAGGTTGGTTGGGCAATCAAGGATCTCGTTGAAAGTTTCCCAATATTTGGCATTGCATGCTTTGAGGGAGTCGCCCGGCTCTATTTTGACACTCAGAAGGTAGTCAACCTCCTTTGGCGTTTGGTGTTGGTTTTGAATCGGGTCACGAATGCTTTCGCCAACTACTGCCACCTTTCGATGCTTTCCTTCAGTAACCTCTCAAACCACTTCAAGCCCAACTCGCCCAAACTTGACGGGAAAATAAGGCACATGAGAGCGTCGTTACGCCTGTATCCAGCCATAACCTGCCGGAAGTGGCTTACGTGCATGTATGGATCGAGTGTAAACTTAGGCTGGTGAAAGCTCATAGAGAGCAGTGTGGTCTTTATCTCAAGGGAAAATGGGTGACGTTCAACCTTGCCAAATCTTTGTCCAAAGAGACATGTACAACTGGACGGGGTGGCGGCATTACGACTTCTTCATTGGCGCGACCTCTATAGGATAACCGCTGCAGCTTCGGCACCCTTTACTTCTCCCGTCTGCACGCTTGCTCTTCCAAGACATCCCTTAAGTCCTCTGAACGAGCGGAGTAAGAATGTCTTGACGTCGTCGGCGGACGTGAGAGACGATAACTGCTGTCTTGCGTGCAAGACTTCTTTACTGGAGGGTTAGAGTCTCCAACCCCATAACTTCTGGTGATGGAGAGAGAGGGCGTGTGTCACTGGTTCTGGCTGCTTGAGCGATGGGGTTGGGTGCACTCACTATGGTTATTCACTCCAACAACACCCTTCTCTTTAATGTCTCAATTTCTGCCGCTATCCTCCGAATGATGGCATCTTGATCCTTCAGCTTATGTTCTAGGCGCTGAGCGTATGACTCACTTCGCCGCTGGTGCCCGTCAGGGCTTCGCGAGTGGTCAATGCTCCTTACGCGCTTGTCTCGCGCATCTCTGGGGTGCTTAGCAGAAGAGGTCTCCAGACCAGCCATGGTAGGGATGGCGAGAAAACCATCTCTTCTCCGAATGGACTTCGGAGTGATGCCGTCGATGGCGGACGGTGGAATGTCATTGTTGTTCGCCATGAAGGATGATTGGACGAGCTTGGAGGACAAGGTTGTTTATCAAAGTGTTTCCATAGATGGCGCCAATTGTACGGGGTGCAAATATCAGTCACTATCTGTACTCCTCATGTCCAAGTTGCGCTTCACTCCAATCAACCTGAGAACACAATGACAGTGAGCTACCTGGCGGTATATTGTCGAAAAACCTTCCGACGGTCAAGTTAGTACATAGGGAGAGTGAGAGAGAGAAAAGAGAGGAGATGGAGTGGTAGGTAAGCTATCATCATAAGATGTTCCAGAGCTGAGTATGGGGGCGTAGCACCGTTTATATATTTTCTGCGCGTGCCTTTGCGTCCATTCACCTTTGGGCGTGTGGACCTGTTCTCTGCTCCCATTTTCCCAAGTGTTAGCGTAAGTACAGCTAAACACCACTTAACAAAACCCCCAAATGGTTCTGGTGCGAACGAATAGCACGGTTCCTTGCCATCACACCGAAACCACATCACGACCGTGATATTTGCCCGGTTTAATTGGAGGATCCCGCTGCGGCTTAGCCGACCTCCTTAGATCTAACCTAGATACTACCCGGTTAGACTAATCTGTGGAAGACTACACTAGTCTAGCTCGGCGGAGCGAATATGGTTAACCGGCTAACGGTCTAAGACTGCTTCGACTGGACCGGACCGAGGCCCTAATCGAGCGCGCCCAGTAGCCGTATGAACCTAGCTTGGTCACTGCGCTTGGCCCAGCTTTGCTCGGTCCAAACTGGCTCGGCCCAATATCTCAGTAATATAATATAAAATAATTTTTTTCTATTTTCTCTTATGAAATTTAACCAAACAAGAATGAAAGAAATCACAATCACAATCATTTCTTTTTTTTTTATTTTTTTATTTCTTACTTATCCAAACAAGAATGAGAGAAATCACAATTATTTTTCTTTTCTTTTCTTTTCTAATTTAAGTAATCATTTTTTTTTTTCCTCTCCTAAATTTCCAAACATAATGTTAGGGCATACCACACCATAACGTGAAATCTTAAGAGCTAAGCTATATATATATGTGTATACAATTTTGCCATAGTGACTGTCGCGATTTCTTTCTAGGCTAATTTAAGATTCGTTTGGCATTGACTTTTTTAGTCAATTTTTTTGTGTTAGAAATTTTTTTAATCTGATTTTTTTAGTCTTGTTTAATTTTTGATTTGGGGCTTTTTGACTTTTATGAGATAAAAAGTGTAATAATTATATGTAAAAAGTAATATTTAGTCTCATTGGCTTTTATAGTTAATTTTGTCTTTTTGTGATTATTTAGCACCAAAATATTAGCTAAACCATGGCTTAGTTTTACTATAATAAAATTTATTAAATTTTAAAATTTTAAAATCTTTTTATTTTTTATGTATTTTTTTTTATAAAAATTTAAAAATTATTATTAATCATTTTAATAATTTTTATCACACATTTTAACTAAAAAATATTAAAAGGTTGCTTTCTAAATTAATCCTAAATTTTGTTAATATGCTATGGAAATAAGAATTTTTAAAAAAAATTTATTTCACTCATTGCTTTTCGCTACTAAAGCTGTTTTTATTATAAATTTAGTTAAATATCTTTTATCAAATATCTTTTATCACATTTTTGTAAGGACATAAAAGAGAATTAAGAGGTAGAATTTAAAAGCATAGTATTAGGTTTGTGCAGTGTATTTTATTGTAAGTTTAACAATTAAGAGGTATAATTTAAAAGGTTTAACTTCTTTCAAGTTGTTATCTTAATTTGAGAGAGCGTTCAGATTTAGTAAGTCCATTTTGGAACCGATTTCGCTGATCCGAACCGTTCACTTTTTAGTACTCGTTGAATAGAATATTCATACAAAAAATCAAGATGATTGGATATCAGTAGATATATATTTGAATCATATTTGTTTTAAAAAAATGGACGACAAATATAATTTCAATAATAGCCATCCATTTTTTATAATATAAATTTGATTCAAACATATAGCTACCTATATTTGACTATCTTGATTTTTTGCATGAATATTCTACTCAATGATTCCTAAAACGTGAACGGTTCGGATCACTGAAGTCGGTTCCAAAATTAACCTACCAAACTTAAATGCTTTCTCAAGTTGAGATGGCTAATATGAGAGAAGCCTATCCCTAATTTAAAAGCACATGCCCTTAATTTTTGGAAAATTAAATTTTTTTATTTAATAAATTATAAGCAAAATTATAATTAAACAATTCCACACAATCTCCAAAGTAAAATAAATAAATAAATAAATAAACTCATAAAATCAAAGCAAAATTACAAATTAATAATTTTTTTTTAAATAATTGCAATTCAAGAAAAAAAAAATGATTTTAATCATTAAAATTTATGAAATTTATCATTAATTAACGAGACATTTTTTCATGAATTCCTTTTCATTTACTTATATTCTATTTAGTTTACATTATTTTCTTATATTCCAATAAGTCTTATGGGTGTCATAGTTATCAAAATACTCCTAATAATATTCATATTTATAGTGTAAATGTTCCGTGATGTGAATGTTCACACCATCAATGTGAATGTTTATACCATTAATATGAATATTAACATGTCAATGTGAACATTTACACGTCAATGTGAATATTCACATTGTAAAATATGAATGTTTATATCACTAAAAGACTAATCGTTCAAAAAATATTTGTAAGGATAAAAATATTCATAAAATACTTTAAATATGAGAATTAGGATTTAATAGATCAAATATTCAAATAATACGACTTACTAAAATATAAAAATATCTTATGAATTAATTAAAAAATAAACACCTAAAAAAAAAAATTATAATAAATCTCCCTTAATTAACCAAATTATACATTTTTAAGATGAACTCACTCCAATTTAGGCCATCCAAGGTGGGAAATGAAGAACCTTTGAGAGGCGTTTCCAAACAGGATGGTTGAAGAAAGGTCCCGCGAAAACTGCATCCATCAATCAGCTTTCTGCAACTCCCTTCATCAACACTGCTTCATCGTTCAAGGTATTGAACTCTCTCTCTCTCTCTCTCTCAACCCCCTTTCTCTCCCTCCTCAGCTCTCTCTCTCCAATTTCCGAATTCCTCTTCTGGAACCCATCTGTGAATGGAACCCCCAATTGGAGTGGGTTGGTTTCTCAACTCAGGACAATTAATAGGCTGCTGAACCCCTTTTTATCCCTCTCTGTTACCTCCATGGTATCTCACCTATATATGTATACATCAATTCCTAACCCTAGCATTACAATTTACATATTTGTCTTGGTTTCTGTTTTTCAAACCCTAAAACTTCGAATTCACACTGTATATGTCTACATATGTGTTATATTTTGAGATGCCTAATGTGTATAGGGATATCTTTGATTCGAATCCTTAACAAATTGGATTCTTGTTTGTTGATGATAAATTAGTTTGGTGCTTCATGAGTTTCTACAGTTTTCATAAAGATGTTAGTTTTCGTAGGCTGTGTTATGTTAGTTTGTGTGGTTAGCTAAAATAAAGAATCTTGTTGGAGTATATCCTTGGAGAAATTTTAATATAATCATATCCACCTTAGTCATGCTATTTTTTTCTTCAATTATGGTCAATTTTTTTTTTTGGTTATGACATTATTTTAGTTATGACTCATTAGTTCCTTTAGTTATGTTTAGTTATGTTGGGTTTAGTTATGATATTTTTTCATTTTTTTAATTATGATACAGAAAATTAAATCAATTTTTTTTTTTAGTTATAAAGTCATATGTGCATCATAGTGTTTCCCATATACTAGCTTAAACAGTTTAAGTAAAATAAAGTGCACTTTTTTTTTTTGGTTGTACTTTTGCTAGGCAAAAATGCCTAACAATGTTGGAGTTGCTTTAAGCATGTAAATTTGCTCGTTCCACTGAGGGAAAGTAACAAAAAGGTACATGGCCGTTGACTGGGCTGAACTTCCACCAGAGTTGCTACAAACCATCGCCGAGAAACTCACAATACACATTGATTACATTCGATTCCGAGCCGTATGCGTGAATTGGAGATCTTCATCCCCAAACACCCCTCACCACCTCCCTTGTCAGCTCCCATGGCTGATGCTCCCCCAATGTAGGACCCACCAGACCCACAGCCATGGCTTCTTTCGCCTCTCTGCCAACAAGGTTCACTTCCTCAACCTCCCCGAAGCCTCTCATCACAGACGCCGCTGTGGGTCCTCCCACGGATGGCTCGTTATTCTTGACGAGTCTCCGGCGGTCTTCCTGCTCAATCCTCTCACCAGGGCCATGGTCCATCTCCCGCCACTCTCAGCGTTCCCAAATGTTGTGGACTTCAATTTCTACGATGTTGGCCGCGAGTACTCGCTCCGGGCTACCAACGGCGATACCTACACGTGTAATTTGAAGGACATGCGTGATTCTTTCATCAAGAAGGTGATTCTTTCTTCGAGTCCTTCGAGTAGTCACAATTATATTGCACTGGCAATACTGAATCAAACAGGTGATCTTGCTTTCCGTAAAAATGGAGAACAATCGTGGAGATTTATAGAAAACGCACAATCTTATTGTGAGGATGTTATATATTGGAATGGTTTATTTTATGCTGTGAATAAATTTGGAGAAATTGCAGTTTGTGATGTTCATGGTCCTTTGCCTAGGGTTTCCATTATTGGTACACCGCGACAGATTGGTGGTGATATACAGTACTTGGTGAGTTCGTCTGAGGAATTATTATTGGTTACACGGTATTTAGATGAATTCAATGATGATCAACCTGATATTATGTTCAGAACTATGCAATTCCGAGTTTATCGGCTGGATTTGAGTGGTCCAAAGTGGGATAGGGTGACAAGCTTGGGTGATCGGATGTTGTTCTTGGGGGAAAATTCTTCCTTGGCTTTGTCGGCTCCTGATTTCCCAGGTTGTAAAGGTAATTGCATCTACTATACAGATGATTATGCTGAATCAAATTATGATGGCATTTCTGGAGATCATGATTTGGGTGTTTACAACTTAGAAGATGGTAGTATTGAATCATTACCTTGTTATCCACGGAATTCAAATTCTGCACCGATTTGGGTCACTCCCAATCCATATTAAAAATGTAAGTGTTCTTGTTTATATTACTTTGTCTCTTACTTTGAATTATGTATGTTGCTCTTACTCTGAACTTGTAGGCTTAAGTTTATCCATTATTCCTGTCTCATAGCCGATTAATGATGGTTACATGCACTATTTTAATATAGTGTGATCTTCGTTGGAAGCTTCTTTATTTGTTTGTTTCGGATTTATGTGGTGGTACTTTGCCACCATAAATTTGTAATAAATGGTTGTCATCTCTCAATAATAATTTGGATGAAATTCTTCATTGACTTGTTGAAATTTAAATCAAAATTCGCAAGTTCCTAGTTAAACTCTCACATTCACCATAAAGATTGAGATTTTTTTAAATTATTATTTTTAGGGCTTCACAATATAGGCTGTTTATATTAGCTCTGTAGCCATTAACTAGACTAGATTAACCAGTGGGCAAAATAGTATTTTGTAGGCAAAAGTATGGGCACTAGTTATTTTTTAGAAAAATGTTTCTTTTGATCTTGCTGCCTAACTTTTTAAGGCTTTGCAAGTTTGCATATATTTGTATGAAAAATTGTCATTAACCGCATGATTGAGAAGATGTCAAATTTTCTACTTGTACCATCTTATGTTGAATTTAAGGGAGCTAATAGTGAATTTGAAGGCTATACCTGGTTGTATTGGCTTCTAGGAGTTTGGGTCATGCGTGGGTAGGTTAGTTTGAGCTTAAGCTGGTGCACTAGTGCTATCTCATATTTTTGTGGGGATCATGCTATCAGAATTCTTTCATCCTTGCTCTTGTTTGAGAGCTGAGAGTTTTTTTTTTGAGATAATCAATATAGAGTTCTGAGTTTATTTTCCTGACTATATATTAATTTCCTCGAATAACTGTGGACATTACCTCTTTTTTCCTACTATGTTGCTGGTTGAACATACATAGCAGTGAGAAACCATCCCTCAAAAAAGATGAAATTCCAAAAATTGACAACTATGCAAGTTGAAGCAGAAAGGAACTAACTCATACTGTTCTATGAGAAGTTTTAGATGTGGCACCCGTTCTTATTTTCTTGTAGTCTAGCTGAATTTGTTGAGAAAGGGAAAGGATAAATGGTGGAATCATTCACACACTATTCATCGCATTCTTACTTGGTAGTTTCTTCTTTCTCCCTGAAGATTCAATCTGTTAATGAACTCACATTGAACATATCTTGAGGCGTGGAAAGAGTTAAGTGGAAATTTTTGCTTTGTGCACAACATCAACAAATGAAAATTATATTATGTGACACTTACAAATAACTTTCCAAGAAATTAGGCAATGAAAAATTTTGAAATGTTGAGTGACAAAAAAAAATTCACAATTTGTAAATTTTTTGGGTTAATTACATTTTACCTCTTTTTGGTTTAGTCCGAAAACATTTTACCCCCTTTTAGTTTAGAAATGTACTCATAACCTTCTTGTAGTCTGGAGTGAAGTGAAAACCTAACACAAACTATTGTATATAACAGCGCGTGTTGCACAATTTTGGCTGAGATGCGTGGTGACATTTTTAGGACAAAATGTGAGAGGAAAATTACAATAATGCCCTTTTTTTTTCTTCTTCTTTTCAACCACCCGTGTCCAGTGCATCTCCCTATCACATAGACAGCCCAACCCAGCACCACCAATGAGACAATGGAATACACAGATAGCTGCCACTAGTGACAGCCATCATCACTCTCTCCCTCACGACAACCCTCAACTGAAATGAACACACACGCGTACATATATGTAGGTGGTACTATTAGGTGAAGATGAGAGGGATAGGGAACTTGGGTTTGTTAATGGAAGCCGTGGGTGATGGCTGGAGATGTTGCAGCCACCATGTGTGAATGTAAGGGAGGGAGGGAGAGAGGGAGAGAGAGAGAGAGCTATTGGGTTTGAGTTTTTACCGGGTGGTGGTGCTGTGGTTTTGGTGTTCCTAAAGAGTTGAGTTGCATTTAACAATTAGAATGTACAATTATGGTGGGTAAAGCACAAGTTTCTTGTAATAATTTATAACATGATAAATATACTTAATTAAATTATATATATGAAGTATACATACAATATTGGTCACCATATACATTGCAGCACCCACATTTTCAAGACTTCCATGCAACATAGTAATTTATATTACTAATTTCAATACTATGAAGTTTGCATTTCCAGAATCAGAGCAGCTGCTGGCTGCTGCTACAGGAAGAGGAAGAAATGGGAGAAGAAAAAGAGAAAGGAAAAGAAAAAAAAGAGGTTGTGGCAGCTGAACTTGGAGGTGGCTGGTGATGCTCATGAGGTAGGGAAAGGAGGAGAGAGAAAGTTAAGAAGTAAAGAACAAGAAAGAAAATGGAGAGAGGCATAATGGGTAGAGAGAGAGTTTTGTTCTAAGGTTATGATGGCATAGACAAGAAAATTAGACAAAAAAATAAGGGCAATTTAGACATTTTGTAAAAACTGTTAATGGAGTTGAACTTTACATTTTACTCCAAATTACGAGGGGGTTATGAGTGCATTTCTAAATTAGAAGGGGGTAATGTGTTTTCGAAGCAAACCATAGGGAGGTAAAATGTAATTAACCCAATTATTTTTTAGCTGTGATATCAATATGATCTATAGACAATATGATCTATAATAGCTGTAATATCAATATAAACTATGGTAAAACGAGAGATCCTTCTCAAATCTGAATAGACAATATGAATGATATCTGCAGAATTCTATTTTACTCAGTTTTGGTTTCCGGCAATAAGGTATTTGATTGCTTGATTTCCTTTTGATTTCCAGGGTGTTTGGTTGCTGTTTAAGGACTACAGATGATGAACTGGTTATAGAGATTCAATCATCGTATGATGGAATGGATTCTTTGTAAGGATATTGTAACTTTTAAATCTGTAAATATAATAACAACATTGAAATGTATAAATTGCTTAATTTATTACAACCAAACCTGGTTGCTTGGCAATCATACTTGCTTGTGACTCTGTTTTGTGTGGTTGCTTAATGGAGAACATTATGTCAAATGCGCAATATTGGTTTATTTATTGAATTCAAAACTGGTTGCTTCACGAATCAAATTATCGTCTACTAGGTGGCAAGATCACAGGCTTGTCATTCATTCAAAACACCCGCCACCCCTCCCTTATATGCTATGAGAGAAGAATAACAACGACAAACTTTATGTAATGACTTTTTATGTAATTTCATAAATTTAATCTCAACTAATTAATATAATAATACTAGTATTTAAACAAGTATTTTATCTCACATTGTTATAGCGTAATCAACATGCCATTTGTTCATGAAACTCCTTCAACCTTGCGACAAAAGACAGATGATATCACATAACTTCAAACAATGTGCTTATGATATGATCGCAATTGGACAAAATGAAGTACCAGATTGAAAGCCATTAAGCAAGAATAAAAGTGACAAGTTTTAATTTTTTAAATTCTAAAACAAAAGACACATTTAAATGACTTACATTGCAAGAATAAAAGTGACAAGTCTTAATTTTTTAAATTCTAAAACAAAAGACACATTTAAATGACTTACATTTATAAAAATGTTAGTGTCACATTATTTTGATTAAAAAAAATTATGTATGAAAATTTTGTAAGAATGTTATTATTTTTCAAATTAAAATCTTGCTAAAAACCTTTTTTATTTTTATTTTTTTATTTTTTTTCTTATTATGACAAATTTATAAGAAAATTATCTTCCAAATTAAAATGTTGCTAATTTTAAAAATAAATATCATGAGCCAAAAAAAGAAAAGAAAAGGGAAGCTTAGAGAAAGAGACCGACTCTAAATTTGATGCCTTGATAATTGCCAGATTTCAATAATAGTTTCTCGAATCCATTATTCTAAAAACTGTGCTCAAGACGAGGTGTTGACCTTGTTCATATTTTTATACTTTCTGGCGCAAGCAGACCACCTAACTTGCTTGTCTTACCTCAGAGTAGTTACAAAACCAAGTAAAATAACATACAAGAATCCAAACCCTTCATTAATTCTGTGTAGTTTCTTGAAATAGTAGAAACATAAGATCAAAGAAGAAAAAGAAGATGGGAAGTTCATGTATTGTTTTTAGCATCTTATGCTTATGTTTTATAATCCCCTCGAAGGTGAGGGCTGGGAAAGCTGCTTGTCATGACCCAATGTATGGGAGTTGTTATGGAATCCGTCATAACTGTCCAGATGGCTGTCCTAGATTATGTGAGGTTGATTGCAGGCTCTGCAAGCCTTATTGTGGTAAGATACCTCCTCTTCCTCGACTGCACATGACGTGTGTGTGAGTGTGAGTGTGTGAGTGAAAGGGGAAAATTTCACCACCAAATTCAATCAATTTCTTTAGGTCTACCATTAATTGACTCAGTTTCATTTCACAACTGTCCTCCCGCTATTTTATTTTCATTATTTGGGACTAGTGCTATTTTACTTTCAATGGTTTATTAATTCTAGTTATTTTTGGGTGCAAATCAGCTTGTGACAAGCCAGGAGCAGTGTGCCAAGATCCGCGATTCATTGGCGCAGATGGGATCATGTTTTACTTTCATGGCAAGAAGGACAAGGACTTCTGCTTGGTGTCTGATTCTGAAATTCACATCAATGCTCATTTCATTGGCAAAAGAAGCAAGAAGGGAAGAGATTTCACTTGGGTCCAGTCAATCGGTATCTTGTTTGGGCCTCATCAGTTCTACCTAGGTGCAAGAACAGTAGCCAAATGGCATGAATCAACTGAGAACATGCTAATCCAGTTGAACGGAGAAGAAGAGATCCTGATACCAACTGTTCAGGGTAAAACATGGCAATCACCCGAAACTGGATTGACAATTGAGCGTTTAGCCGACACTAACAAAGTGAAAATCAAAGTGGAAGGGTTGTTTGAAATAGTCACACGTGTTGTTCCAATCACTTCAGAGGAATCACGGGTTCATGGCTATGATGTAACAGAAGAGGATTGCTTTGCACATTTGGAGCTCAATTTCAAGTTTGAGTCCGTAAGCAAGGCCGTGGATGGAGTTTTGGGGCAGACCTACAGACCAACTTATCAAAGTCGAGTCAAGATGGCAGCTCCCATGCCAGTCATGGGAGAGGGAGTGAAGTTTGCTTCTTCCCATCTGTTTGCAACAGATTGTGTAGTGTCGAAGTTTAGGTTAAAGAAAGAAGACAATGAAGACGGGGCACCATTGAGGATTGAATGCGGAAGCAGTAACAGTGGGAAGGGGATTTTGTGCAAAAGGTGAAACTAAATTATGCAAGTGACGGCTCATACTTGCAGAATCCAAATAATAGTTTCGATTTGGATAGTGTAGTGGCTATTTCTCTTTTAAATGTGAACTTGTATTGTTTCTTCAATACATACAAACTAATGTAAGTTCTTAATATATGCCATCCTTATGAGGACTCGGGCACATGAAAATACTTCTTTTTCTCTTAGACTATGGTTTAATTGCGGCACCTACGGTTTTAAACACAAAATAAATAAAATCTGTAAGTAAAATGAAATAAACTAAAATTTTATCAGTCATCGATAAGCTCAAATGGAAGTTTTCATAAATTTACTGATTGTTGCCAAAACTCATGGCTATGAACAAAATTGTCACAAAATGAAGAAGAGAATTACCAATAATCTCCACAAGAGCATAACCCATCAGCAAAATGGTGAAACCGCTTCGAATCTCGAATGATGATTGAACGCTTCTCAGTGAGTGATACAAACTTTGCCATGCCGTGACAATCACCACATATTCTGAGGTTCTTGGTTATAACTATTGGCCGGCCACTATCAGTTACCAAAAGGCCAAATGCAATGGCCAACTTCTCACTGTGCTTATTGATCAAATACTGTTTAACCTCCTCATCGACATTGTGCAGAACAAATTCTGTTCTAGGGACATACCCAGCCTTGTGAATTTTCTCAATAAGTTCATCCAATTTTTTATGTATCTTATCTGAATCAGGGTGTGTTTGATCACCCACAACAAAGCGGTGAATCTTGCTTCTATGTTCAATAAAACTACATCCAGGGTTACTCACGAAACCTCTTTCCTTCATCAAAAGCCTCACCTTTGAAGCATCACTCCATTGGCCAGCTGCAGAGTATATATTTGACAGCATGATATAGTTCCTAGAGTCAGAAGGGTTCAGAGCAAACAATCTCTCTGCAACTTCATTCCCAAGTTCAATATCACCATAAATCCTACAAGCATTAAGAAGGGCCCCCCAAATACCTGAATTTGGCTCCATTGGCATACTCTCAATCAACACATGAGCATCTTTCAAAAGTCCGGCACGCCCTAAAAGATCAACCATGCATGAATAGTGATCCAAACGGGGCTCAACCATATAAACACTTGACATAATCTCAAAGTATTTCCTTCCCTCCTTGACAAGCCCAGAATGACTACAAGCACTTAACAAATGAGTGAAAGTAACATGATCGGGTTCCACACCCTTTTTAACCATAAGATCAAAGAACTCAATTGCACCCCTGCCGTACCCGTGCACAGCATAACCTGCAAGCATTGCAGTCCAAGCAATTCTATCCGGATTTTTCATTTCTCTGAAAATCTCATATGAAGCATGTAATCTACCTGACTTCGCATAAAATCTTAAGAGTGCAGTCGAGATAGGTATGTCTGATTCGAGGCCACAAGTGAAGATATAAGCATGAATAGCATCAGCCAGTTTTCCTACACCTAAATCTGCACAACCCTGAAGCAGGGTCACCACGGTGGCTTGGTCAGGCTTAAGTCCAGCCCTGCTCATTAATTTAAAAACCTCAATTCCATCCTCAGGAAACCCATTTTGAATCTGAATTGCGAGAACTGAATTCCACGAGACCACATTTGGCACAAGCACTGCCTTAAACAATTGAGAAGCCAAGTCTAAATAACCAAACTTCCCATACATGTTAATTAGAGCATTAACAACCTTAGTTTCTGACAACAACCCCATTTTCACTGCAAGTCCATGAATATAGTTTCCTTCATCTACAGCTCCCGTGTTGGTACAAGCTGAAATTGTCGAAATCAGAGTCACCTCATTGGGTGCCATACCCATATCTGATCTCATCCTACAAAGTGAGCTCAAGCACTTACCCAAATCACCTCTCCGTGAAAACCCAGAAATCAACGAATTCCAGGAAACCAAATCCTTATTGGGCATTTCATCGAACAGAATCTGTGCATCATCCAAACACCCGAACTTGGCATAAATAGACACCAGACGATCACCAATGAAACCATCTCTGTAATTCAAAGATTTGATGACTTGGGCATGAATTTTTCGGCAAAGTGGGGTGGAGGAACAGAAATTTACGGCGGAAACGAGAGATTGAACAGTTGGGTCGGCATGGAATTGGCGAGAGGTTTGACAGAAAAAAGCGTTGTATAATCTTCTTGTTTTGATGAAATCGTGGAGAGGCAGGGGTAGAGATTGTTGTTTGACATAGCTGAAGCTTGTGGGATTGAAGTAGCAGTATGAAAGAGAGGTTAACCAAATCGGAGAACAAGAAGGAATTCTTGTCATCTCCCATACTTTTAAATTCAAATATTCCAACGTTATATTCCAACGGCCAGACCCTGGAGAACGTATTGAAATATATGAAAAAAAGTTAAAAATAGTCGCATAAATTGTGTATTGAAATTTAAATTTTATATTCCATTTTAATCTTAACAAACCAATTTTAATCACATTAATTTTTATAAATTATATTTTAAAATTTAAAATTTTATTTTTGTGCAAGAAATTTATAAATTTAAAATTAGGATATTTACACACAAATCCTAATTTATGAACTTATACTCTATTAAATCTTAACTAAAATTTTTTGGACCTTCAAGTCCCATTAAATTTTTATTAGTCGGAATTACCTTTCAAACGATGATTGTTTATCATTTATGATTATCTATAAAAAAAAATGATGATTCGACATTTATTTTGATTTTTAAAATTTTAAAATATCAACTTTCAAATTTAAAAAAAAAACTATTATGTACAATTTTTTTTTTAACTGAAAATTTTATGTCTATAAAGAAGCATGATGATAGAACATTGATATGCAAAACTGGAGAAAAAAAAACTAATAATGTTCTCAATTTTAAAATTGCAAAAATCTGTTAATGTTATTGGTTTTATTGGATAGTTAAATCAAACTAATAAGTAGAAAGGCAAAAACGTTTAATCTCATGTTCTGTTTTTTATTATTATTATCAATTAGTGAAATAATTATTTAAAATATTACTATGTAAAATTGATAATATTCTTAATTTTAAAAATTGAGAAAAACTGGTAATATTATCAATTTTACTAAATAAGATTTATTAGTTCAAAAAATTTCAAATAAGATTTGAACTACCATAATATTTGTAAATAGGATTTTAGGTAATTAATTCTTTAAAATTTGTATAATAAATTTTTTTCCCTTTAAACTAAAGAGAAAATTTATGATAAATCCAATCTAAGAAAGGTATAACGTAATAAGTCGAGTTGATATTTTCTATTAGTGAGAGGTTCACCCTTTGTGAAATAGTTTAGCGAGAAGTCCTTTTGTTTGTTTTGAATGACATTTTGTTTTTAATTTTACACTTAATTTATTTGTTGAGTTTTTTTTATCTGTTAACTTTCGTTGACTATGTCTTCAAATTTTATATCTATTTGTTCAATTTTTTTCTATCTATTCACAAATTTTTTTCTATCTATTCAAATTTATATCTATTTGTTGAATTTTGTTTCCTTATCTGTTCAATTTTTTTCCCTATCTGTTCAAATACTATGGGTTTCCTTCTCTATCTGTTCAAATTCTGTGGATTTCTCTTTATGCTTACCTATTGAAACACTATCGGTTGAAAACCTATTTCATAACTTTTTTTGTTTATCTATTGCAATCATCATCAACAACAATAATAAAGAAAGACGTTCTCAAAAAAAAAAAAAAAAAAAAAAATCTCTTATTTGTTGCATTTTCTTTTATCTTTTCAATGCAACAATGGTGAATCTATTTCTTTTTATTTGTTTAAATTTTATATATATTTTGTTTCTATTTATTGAACCAATTGTCTATTTCCTCTATTTATCTCTCTTTCTATCTGTCAAATCAAAGAGAACAATCATCACTAGATTTCAAACTATTGAAATTCTAATTTTTATCTATTCAAATTTTTATCTTTTTTAATTTTTCCTATCTATTGAAATTTTAAAATTCTATCTGTTGAAATTCTTGTCCTATTTTTTTTCTATCTATTGAAATTCTTGTTTTAATTTTCCTATTTGTTCAAATTTAGCACACAGGTTTGTTCAAATTCACGCGCAGATCTTATATGTTCATCATCAATAACAACAAAAGCTACAAAAAAAAAAGAAGAAGAAGTAAATTTGAAATCTAGATCAACATATCTCAGATCTACTATATAAGAAAATATGTTTCTTCTGTAATCACATATACATGTATATCATCATCAACCTAAGGTCTGCATATGTCTTCCATAGCTCCGTACATAGATCTGTGTTAAGGTTTCAGAGATTTGAACATTGGATCTGTGAATTAACTTGAAAATTGAACATATCAGAGATCAATGAGTAATTTAATAAGCATCAATCAAACATTTATCAAAATACTTGAAACTAAAATAGAAAAATATGTTGTATATTGTGGGGATGTATTTTTAAGGTCGCGCCATGTGGCCAAGGTGTTGGCCTAGGTGCCACGTAGACGAGCCATGATGCTGAGGTTATTGTGATATTGCCGAGATATGGTGCGGTAATGCCGGAATCTGAGATATTCAAATAAAGAACAAAAGCCCTAAATGATGTAGGACTACTTGTTTGGGTAAGGTTGGACTCTAAAAAGAGTTGATCCTAATCTAAATAGGAGGAGTCTTAGATAATTGATATCCTTGTAAAGGATAGAGTCCCATGAAGTAAGACTTCTAAGGAAAGTTAGACACTGATCATTATAAAAGTAAGGCACCCTCGTGGGTTTAAACTATGCTGTTGATTGTGAATTATGTACTTGTGTTGATATATTTGAGAGATAAGTTGACTAACTTGATTGTCGGAGTGCCCTCGGGTGGACTAGCCACCATGGTATTTCTTGTCTTCTTGTGCACAGGTGCTGGCTTAATCTATTCTGTCGCATGCTCTCCAGCTAAATTCGTGTTTGGTTGTGAGGTCAAAAATCAACACTCACAATTTGGCACCGTTTATGAAAACTTAGTTAGAATAGATAGCCATTATCATGCAAGATCAATGTGTCGGAAATGACGAGTTCAATGAAGATGGAGAACGTGGTGACATTGACGGAATGAAGACTCTTTCAGAATGGATGAATGCAAAGATAGGACATGAGCGCTACCAAGGAGATGAAGACAACCTGCAAGTGTGGAAGAGCTCAACCTAAGTGAGCAAATCCTAGATCTTGGAAGACAAGATCTTGGCCTAGATGAGTAGGTCCGAGAAGACAAGAGCTTAACCTAAGTGAGCAAATCCTAGATCTTAAGACAAGATCTTGGCCTAGATGAGTAGGTCCGAGAAGACAGGAGCTCAACCTAAGTGAGCAAATCCTAGATCGTAGAAGACAAGATCTCGGTCTAGATAAATAGGCTTGAGAATACAAGAGCTCAACTCAAGTGAGCAGATCCCAGAAGACAAGATCTCGACCTAGATGAGTAGGTGTTGGAACAATTCGCCTTAAATTCTTCAGTTGGTGGTTTTCGGGTCTTTAAAACTTGGCGATGAACTTGTCTATTGTCATGACCCAAACCCACCCCTATGGGTTTAGTACCGTAACCGGCCAGTAATCCGAGATTACCGAAGGCCTGCTTAACAGTAGAACAGTAATACGGAGTATAGGGGCTGGCGGAAGCTAATACAGTAAGTAAACAATGTCCAATGAGCTGTGAGTCTGTATGCAAAAAGACTTTTCATACACATATACATGAACAGTACAGAACAGCATGTACATATATACAATTATTCAGTTCAGGGACCTAATCCCTATTAAACAGTATAGTAACAGTCTATACAGTTTACAAAACAGTTACAGAGACAGACGGGGGAAATTAAAACAACCCTAAGCCATAACTTGACAGGCTCGAAACCTCGCAGTGAGGCACAGTGGTTGGCTTGACAAAACTAGAGCTTAACCCCGACGCTTCTAGCCGCGGTTTGGTGCCTGTACACCTACATATATATATGAGCAGTGAGCTAAAGCCCAGTGAATAACATAATGTGTAAAGGGGTTTAGAATGAATGTCCTTACAGTAATGAAAACAGTTCGTTAATTCAGTATATCAGTTATTCAGTCATATGTGGTACATCCATTAGCATAACAGTACAGTAAACAGTAGGTCTTAAAAGACCGAACAATAAATGATGGCCATCAATCAGTAAACAGTAGTGGTTTTAACGAGGGAACCGACAGAGATCTCTGTAACAGTAACAGTAAACAGTAGTTGCTAAGGATGCCACAATACAGTTCAGAATATAGGACATACATTCATTCAATTAACAGTATCAGTTCAGAAAGCAGTACAGTTCAATTGTTCAGAAGATAATCATTTTGAACATATCTTTACACAGTTGTTACTCACAGAGTTCTGGGCTACAGTAAAGCTAGAGCGTGTCCCCAGTCGCCAACCCTACACAGTTTACAGATTAAACACACACTAAGCTACACAGTTGGGAAAGATAAAAACTTAATCCCTAATTTGCCTCGGTGTGTTCTACATCTATATCCTCATTAAGATGCCTTAAACTAGGCCCAAGAATGCCTAGGATGAAATGAGGATGCAATGATGCACTTTAAAAGTATTTTTAGAATTTTCAGAAAACAGGGGTCCCGCTCGAGCGTAGGTTAATCCGCTCGAGCGGACATGCAGACTAAGGTTTCCGCTCGAGCGCATACTCAACCGCTCGAGCGTACTGCAAAACAGTCAAAAGTGCTGGATAGGTGAAATCCACGCTCGATTGGGCGCTCGACATCCGCTCGAGGGTAAGACACAATGTCAGTACCCCATTCCGCCCCTAGTAGAATGGTGCCATGATGGCCAGTAATCCGAGATTACCGAAGGCCAACTTTCAAAATTCACACACAATTATAGTATTACATATGGGGCTAACAGGTGCAGAAGCAATATATACAAATCTAATTAGTCCATAAGAGCAGTGCATAAGTTAGATGGAATGGCATACATCTTTACATAGCTTTAATACAACGAAATGAAGTACAAAAATACATCTTGACCAAAAGGTTTCTCAACCATCGAATACAAAATACAATGAAATACAACTAAGAAGCATAATCTTCAAGATGCTGCAAAAGTGCAAAATCCAAAACAAGTGGCAAGTACATTTAGGCGTCACCGCCGTCCTGCTCGTCACTTACATATATATAGAGGGGTAAGCTTGGATACTCAGTGAATGGTATAAATAATAAAGGGGTTTACATGAATGATTTTCGAAATCTTTATCAAATCAAGGCACGTCACATCTTGTACAAAATTAAAGAGCAAATCAAGTTTATTTAACAAATCTTCCAAGTCTCAACAATCAAAGTCTTTCAAGGCTATCAAGTTCCAAGAGATGACATTAGCAAAGGTTGTGCTACAAATGCTTATAGTCCCCTAGCACGTACGGACTTTCAAAGATGGTGCTACAAATACTTATAGTCCCTTAGCACGTACGGACTTTCAAAGATGGTGTTATAAATGCTTATAGTCCCCTAGCACGTACGGACTTTCAAAGATGGTGCTACAAATGCTTATAGTCCCCTAGCACGTACGGACTTTCAAAGATGGTCATCCAAAACAAAGCTCATACTTAATACATAAAATAGGGATATCATTCATGCTTAACAAATACTTTTATCAAAACAAGGCAAAGCTTTATCAAAACCTTAAGAACATAACTTTATTAAAAATACCACTCACCTAGTTCTTCAAACGTCGGGGTCAAGGCAAGTCCAAGTCCTACAAACACATGGCAAAGTCTATTGAATGCACTTCTCAAAACAAGTCTTGCGTGCATGCAAATGACCTCGGCATTCTTCAAAAACTAAGTCAAACCAAAACAAAACACAGTTTCTTATCTCAGGAAAATATGCTGGGCAACTACCAGGTCTGGCCGAGGTCCCACACCTCCTTGCCGAGGTGTGGCCTCGATGGCCACATTCAAGGAATGAAGTCGGGAAAATCTGGGTTTTCCCTCTCTTGAAGAACATGACGAACATGAAGAACATGAACATGAGGAAGATAAATGCAAAGACCATAATTTGCTATTACAAAATCTGAGATTTCATACTATGAATTCAAAAACATGGACCTGGGTACCCATATTCAAGGATCTTGTGTGGAGAAACACGAAAACATGAATCTTAATGCAAACTTTCGGATCAAACAAGACTTTTTCTTCAAGAACACATGAACACTATTTCCTCTTTCTAAAACCAACTTTAAATCAATGTATGACGTGCAGAACAGGTTCGATCGTGCAATGCAGTTAGGTAAACATAAAGAACAACAAGAGTAAATCAAAAATCTAACCTCAATACATGAATCTAACGGTTTGATCTCTAGGAATCAAGCTCGAAAGCCCACTCTCTCACTCTAAAACTTCTTCTTCTTCCTCGAGCTTCTCTCTCTCTACAAGGCAAAGATATAATACAAAATGTATATTTTCTGGGTCTGTCGGCTGACTTAACCCTCTGCAGGTTGGTTCTACTAAAAAATGTGATTGAGTGAAAAGACAAGACTATGACAAAGTGTACTCAACAAGCTAGGCAACAAGAGCACCCCGACAAGTAACGACATCGGCTAACAATAAGACTTCGGCAAGCAAGGGGCAAAGACATCGGCTAGAAAGGACAACACTTGGCCTAGCTGTGCCACACCTTGGCCTAGATGTGCCACACCTCGGTCTAGGTCGTACCAATCCAGGGGTAACGTCACTTGGGTCCAGGGGTAACATCTCGGCCTAGATAATACATATCTCGGCCTCGGCGATGAACACCTCGGCCTAGGTAGTGACATCTCGGCTAACATGTCAGAGCGAAGGTGGAGTCAACCAAAGTAAATTCCAAGATGGTCTTAGATGCAAGAGGTTCAAAACTAACCTAGGCTCAGGGTGACCTCGGCTAAACTCGCACCGAGTAAGGTACAAAGCATGCTGTAACACTTAAGCGAACAAGGGCAAGACTTGAAATGCAAGTTTAACAAGACAGAATCATATGAATACATACGAGTATGGTTAGGACAGTGTGAGGGTTATTACACACAAGGTCCCGCTCGAGCGTAAATTACCTCGCTCGAGCTGGCTTAAAAACAGAACAAAATGCTGGGAGCACGATTTCCACGCTCGAGCGCCAGTCACCCCGCTCGAGCGTGAGTTCAAAATCTGGAATTCCCAGATTCGAACCTTAAACTCAAAATCAAGTTTCAAACACCAAATTCGGTCCTCTTGGGCTCATTTTCTGGAAAACACTTCAAAACTCATAGTTTAACATGATTCAAAGCTCAATTTGTAAAATCAAAGCCCAAAGGAAGATCAATTAAACTCATTTTCAAACCAAATTTCAAGAACACAATCCAAGCATGACATGCATGAGTTAAAACCACTTCAAAGCTCCAATTTGATGCTCTAGTGAGCCAATTGTTCCAAAAACAAGATGAAATCATGGACTTAAGCTTAATTATGAACATGCATGTGACAATTTGCCATGAAAACAACTTAAAATTCATCAATACAACCATGAACTAAGTTATATTTCAACGTGTGAAGCTATTTCATGACTTAATCCACTAAATTTGACATGAATCATGTAAGAACAAGTTCAACTCACAAACAAGAGGGTAATTACACTACCTTAGGTCTTGTATCCAAGGTCTAGGAGCTCAATTTGACAATTCTCTAACAATTCCTTCAAGTTCTCTAGCCAAACCCTCAAGATCAAGTCAATTCTCTCACTCTCTTCCTATGAGGTCGATTGTAGACAACAAATGGCTGATGAAGTGTGTTTGTGTCAAAGTGTGCAAGCCTCTAAATGTGTGAGTTAGTGGCCACTAAGTGTCATTTTGGCAATTAAGTCCACGTAATGCAATTTAGCTTAATCTAATCTAGTTTAATCATGCCTAATCAGTTTTCAGATAAATATGCCATAAAATCACATTAATTATGATGATCACAAAACACTAATCAATTTCCGGTTCGGCCGCCGATAAGGCCTTCAATTTGCAATTTAAACACAAAGGCATGAACAGATATACTTAATCAATTCAGTTCCAGATTTCAGTCAGTCAGTTTAGTACTTCAATCAATTCAGTTACCAATCATAATCAGTCTCAGTCTAGTAGTAATCAGTGGTTAATCGGTAAATAGTGACGAGGGTTGTTACAGTTTCCCCTCCTTAAAAAGAGTTTAGTCCTCTAAACTCGAGTTACCTCTATTTTGGAAGAAAACAGGATTCAGTGGAAACAGTTCAGGATATCTTGTAGCCATGTCATCTTCCTTCTCCCAAGTGGCATACACGCCACCATGGTTTTGCCAGTCAACTTTCACTAACGAGATCTCTTTGTTTTTCAACTTCTTGATCCGTCTGTTTACAATCTGAATAGGCCGTTCCTCGTAAGTGTAGTTATCACTCAGCACTACACGAGTAGGCTCTATTACGTGGAAAGGATCCCGGAGGTAGTCCCTCAACATAGAAATGTGGAAGACGTTGTGCATATGCTCCATTTCAGGAGGAAGGGCAACTTGATACGCCACCGGATTAATTTTCTCAGTTATCTCATATGGTCCAACGTATCTTGGCGCTAATTTGCCTTTGACTCCAAAACGAGTCTGGCCTTTCATCGGTGTCACTTTCACAAACACGTGATCACCCACATCATATTCTCTATACCGTCTTCTGACATTAGCATAACTTTTTTGCCTGTTCTGCGCAGTTTTCAGTCTCCGTTGTATCAGTTTCACTTTCTCAGTCGTTTCGTATACAATCTCGGGCCCAAGCAAAGGCCCATCTCTAACTTCTGCCCAGCAAATCAGAGATCTACATTTTTTGCCATACAATGCCTCGAAAGGCGCCACACCAATACTTGAATGATAACTGTTGTTGTAGGCGAATTCAGCCAATGGCAAATGGCTTTCCTAGTTTCCCTGAAAATCAAGGACACACATTCTCAGTAAATCCTCCAGAGTCTGGATGGTCCTTTCTGACTGGCCATCGGTTTGAGGATGATAAGCACTACTCAGTCTCAATTCAGTACCCAATGCAGTCTGTAAGCTTTGCTAAAATCTTGATGTAAACTTCAAATCCCTGTCAGAAACAATGGACACAAGCACTCCATGCAGTCTAACAATTTCATCAATATAGAGCATAGCTAATTTGTCCGCATTATAAATTGTCTTAACAGGCAAGAAGTGAGCAGATTTAGTCAGTCTATCAACGATAACCCAAATTGAGTCCATACCTTTACTGGAGCGAGGCAATCCCACAATAAAATCCATGGTGATATGTTCCCATTTCCACTCCAGTATGGGTAAGGGCTGCAATAAGCCTGTGGGTCGTTGATGTTCGGTTTTAACTTGTTGGCAATGAAGACATTTCGATACAAAATCAGCAATTTCTTTCTTCATTCCCGGCCACCAGAAATTCAGTTTCAGATCTTGATACATTTTCGTATTCCCTGGATGGATAGAAAATTTTGAATTGTGGCCCTCTTGCAGAACCCTTCTTTTTAGTTCAGTATCATTCGGTACACACAGTCTTTCTTGAAATTTCAGTACATTATTTTCAAATTTGAAACTCGGTCTTGGTTTAGTTTCCCTTTCTTCGATGATCTTCTTCAAGAAGTCATCCAGTTGCTGTTTCTCTTTAATCTCTTCAATCAGTGCCGGCTGAGCAGAAATAACAGCTATTGTTCCATCTTGTTCTCGTAAAACAATTTCAATTTCAGATTTTTCAAGGTCACAAAGTAGTTCTTTCTGCCCGGTAAGCAAACAGACTAAATTTCCAATCGATTTCTGGCTCAATGCATCGGCAACGGTATTGGCTTTTCCCGGATGGTACAAAATCTATAGGTCATAGTCTTTAATCAGTTCTAGCCATCTCCGCTGTCTCATGTTTAGTTCTTTCTATGTGAAGAAATATTTCAGACTCTTGTGGTCGGTATATACTTCACATGTCGCCCCATACAGATAGTGACGCCAGATTTTCAGTGCAAACACTACTGCAGCAAGTTCTAGATCATGGGTCGGGTAGTTCTTTTCGTGTGGTCTCAGTTGTCGGGAAGCATAGGCAATAACTCTCCTATTCTGCATTAAAACACATCCCAAACCCTTATGAGAAGCATCACTAAATACAATAAAACCATCGGTACCTGAAGGTAGGGTAAGAATCGGTGCAGTTACAAGTCGAGTTTTCAACTCTTGGAATGCTAATTCCCTTTGGTCAGTCCAGTCAAATGATATCCCCTTCTGAGTTAACTGAGTCAACGGTAAGGCAATTTTGGAGAAATCTTTGACAAATCTTCTGTAATACCCGGCTAGTCCCAAAAAGCTTCGGACTTTTGTCACATTTGTTGGTCTAGGCCAGTTTACTACAGCTTCAATTTTCTGCGGATCAACAGAAATTCTATCTTTGCTAACAACATGCCCCAAAAACATAACATGATCGAGTCAAAATTCGCATTTAGACAGTTTAGCATAAAGTTTCTGTTCTCTTAGGGTCTGTAGGGCAAGTCTCAGATGATGTTCATGTTCTTCTATACTTTTGGAGTAAATTAGTATGTCATCAATGAATACAACAATAAAGTCATCAAGGTATGGTTTAAAGATTCTTTTCATGAGGTCTATAAATGCAGCAGGTGCATTGGTAACTCCGAAAGGCATAACTAAAAATTCGTAATGTCCATACCTTGTTCGAAAAATAGTTTTGTCAATGTCTTCTGGTTTAACTTTCAACTGATGGTATCTTGATCTGAGGTCGATCTTAGAGAACACTTGAGCACCCTGTAACTGATCAAATAAGTCATCAATACGTGGCAATGGGTATTTGTTTTTCACAGTTACCTTGTTCAGTTCACGGTAGTCAATACACAGTCTCAGTGAGCCATCTTTCTTCTTCACAAATAAAACAGGAGCGCCCCATGGCGAAGTACTAGGCCTGATGAACTTCTTATCTAGCAATTCTTGCAGTTGCACTTTCAATTCCTTCAGTTCAGTTGGAGCCATTCGGTAAGGAGCTTTAGATACTGGTTGTGTTCTCGGAGTTACATTAACGGTAAATTCAATCTCCCTGTCAATCAAATCCCCTGGCAGATTATCTGGAAAAACATCTGGGAATTCTCTGACTATACGAATACTGTTCACGTTAGCATTATCATCAGTAGATACAGTCAATACAGAACACAGATATCCCTTACACCACTTTCTAATCAATTTAACAGCTTTCACAAATGAAATCAAGTACGGAGGAGGTACTACCTCAACCCCATTAAACACAAATTCAGGTAAACCCGGTGGACGAAAAACTACTTATTTCGTTACACAGTCTATGGTAGTATGGTATTTCGTTAACCAGTCCATTCCCAATATTACATCAAAATGTTCAATGTTCAAGGGCAGTAAGTCAATAAACAAATGTGCATCTCCAACAATAATTTCACAAGCAGGGTACATATATGCACAGGTCATAGATTCCCCAATGGGTGATGATACAGCTAACAGATAATTCATGGGTTCTAATGGTCTATTTAGTTTTCGCGAAAAAGCATGCGACACATATGAATGCGTAGACCCCGAATCAATCAGTACATAAGCATTTTGAGTACAAATAGAGAGAATACCTGACACAACGGTCTCAGTATTCTACACGTCTCCCGGTACTAGGGTGAACACTCGGCCTTACCTCATAGGCTCATTCCCGGTAGCTTTGGGGTTCAGTTTTGGTGCAATAGCTGATGCTGTCACGCTTGGTGCAGCTTTACTATTGGCTTGTGGAGCAGAGGGGCAGTCTTTAACCATGTGGCCCACCTTGCCACACCTATAACAGGCTCCAGATATTTTGTAACAGACCCCTTTGTGCTTTTTGCCACACTCAGAACAGGGCGGTATGAAACCACTCCCTTGGCTGGGGCTAGTTGTTGACCCCGTATTCTGTTTCTTGTTCAATGGGTTATGCTTGCCTTTCTTGAATTTAAAACCCTGCCTTTTTCCACGCCATTCAGACGCTGGTGTTTCAGTTTTCAGTGCTTCGATGTTCGATTCAGCCATCAAGGCTCGGTCAAGGACATTTACATAATTCGGTAATTTCAGGACATTTATTCTGTCGAGTATTGCAACATTAAGGCTGCCTTCAAACTTTCTGGCCTTATTGTAGTCAGTGTCAACCATATGTGGTGCATATCTAGCAAGCTCGGTGAATTTCGTTTCATATTCAGCAACGGACACTGTGCCCTATCTCAACTGTTCAAATTCAGTTACTTTTCTGTCCCTAACACACTGAGGGAAGTACTTTTCAAAGAAGGCTCCTTTGAATTGAGCCCAAGTCATAACGGTATTGTCATCACGGATAAGCATCCACCACCTTCTAGGTTCTTCTTGCAGAGTAAAGGTGGCCAATAGCACTTTATGTGCTTCGAAGCACGGAAAAATCTCAAACAATTTTTCTGTCTCGAGAACCCATGCTTCAGCTTTTAACGGTTCAAGGCCTCCCTGGAAGGATGGCGATTTCATTTTGCTGAACTTATGGGTGAGAGCAATTATGTCCCTATCATTAACATTCACATTCTGCTCCGGTTGTACCGGAGGAGGAGGTGGGGGATGTTGATTCTGTTGTTGATCTAGTCTCTCAGTTATTAGTTCCATCATTCTTTCCAGCCTTGCCATTCTTGCCACAGAGCATGAGGATTTAGATTCATTTACAGTTCTCGCATTATCCATTTCACTATAGGCAGTTATAGCAGTTATCAACATAGGCAGTCATTTGTTTAAACAGATTAACACATTAGCATATATTCAGTCATTCCATAGCCACACACTTATCATGCTCATGTAATGCCCTAATCGCTTTTCTAGGACATCCTATAGCTCATTTGGACACGTGTGTGTGGTATAACTCGTGATAAGTATCGCTCTGATACCACTCTGTCACAACCCAAACCCGCCCCTATGGGTTTAGTACCGTAACCGGCCAGTAATCCGAGATTACCGAAGGCCTGCTTAACAGTAGAACAGTAATACAGAGTACAGGGGCTGGCGGAAGCCAATACAGTAATCAAACAATGTCCAATGAGCTGTGAGTCTGTATGCAAAAAGACTTTTTATACACATATACATGAACAGTACAGAACAGTATGTACATATATACAATCATTTAGTTCAGGGACCTAATCCCTATTAAACAGTACAGTAACAGTCTATACAGTTTACAAAACAGTTACAGAGACAGACGGGGGAAATTAAAACACCCCTAAGCCATAACTTGACAGGCTCGAAACCTCGCAGTGAGGCACAGTGGTTGGCTTGACAAAACTGGAGTTTAACCCCGACGCTTCTAGCCGCGGTCTGGTGCCTGTACACCTACATATATATATGAGCAGTGAGCTAAAGCCCAGTGAATAACATAATGTGTAAAGGGGTTTAGAATGAATGTCCTTGCAGTAATGAAAACAATTTGTTAATTTAGTATATCAGTCATTCAGTCATATGTGGTACATCCATTAGCATAACAGTACAGTAAACAGTAGGTCTTAAAAGACCGAACAGTAAATGATGGCCATCAATCAGTAAATAGTAGTGGTTCCAACAAGGGAACCGACAGAGATCTCTGTAACAGTAATAGTAAACAGTAGTTGCTAAGGATGCCACAATACAGTTCAGAATATAGGATATACATTCATTCAATTAACAGTATCAGTTCAGAAAGCAGTACAGTTCAATTGTTCAGAAGATAATCATTTTGAACATATCTTTACACAGTTGTTACTCACAGAGTTCTGGGCTACAGTAAAGCTAGAGCGTGTCCCCAGTCGCCAACCCTACACAGTTTACAGATTGAACACACACTAAGCTACATAGTTGGGAAAGATAAAAACTTAATCCCTAATTTGCCTCGGTGTGTTCTATATCTATATCCTCATTAAGATGCCTTAAACTAGGCCTAAGAATGCCTAGGATGAAATGAGGATGCAAAGATGCACTTTAAAAGTATTTTCAGAATTTTCAGAAAACAGGGGTCCCGCTCGAGCGTAGGTTAATCCGCTCGAGCGGACATGCAGACTAAGGTTTCCGCTCGAGCGCATACTCAACCGCTCGAGCGTACTGCAAAACAGTCAAAATTGTTGGATAGATGAAATCCACGCTCGATTGGGTGCTCGACATCCGCTCGAGCATAAGACACAAGGTCCCGCTCGAGCGTAAATTACCCCGCTCGAGCTGGTTTAAAAACAGAACAAAATGCTGGGAGCACGATTTCCACGCTCGAGCGCCAGTCACCCCGCTCGAGCGTGAGTTCAAAATCTGGAATTCCCAAATTCGAACCTCAAGCTCAAAATCAAGTTTCAAACACCAAATTTGATCCACTTGGGCTCATTTTCTGGAAAACACTTCAAAACTCATAGTTTAACATGATTCAAAGCTCAATTTGTAAAATCAAAGCCCAAAGGAAGATCAATTAAACTCATTTTCAAACCAAATTTCAAGAACACAATCCAAGCATGACATGCATGAGTTAAAACCACTTCAAAGCTTCAATTTGATGCTCTAGTGAGCCAATTATTCCAAAAACAAGATGAAATCATGGACTTAAGCTTAATTATGAACATGCATGTGACAATTTGCCATGAAAACAACTTAAAATTCATCAATACAACCATGCATGCATGAACTAAGTTATATTTCAACATGTGAAGCTATTTCATGACTTAATCCACCAAATTTGACATGAATCATGTAAGAACAAGTTCAACTCACAAACAAGAGGGTAATTACACTACCTTAGGTCTTGTATTCAAGGTCTAGGAGCTCAATTTGACAATTCTCTAACAATTCCTTCAAGTTCTGTAGCCAAACCCTCAAGATCAAGTTAATTCTCTCACTCTCTCCCTATGAGGTCGGTTGTAGACAACAAATGGCTGATGAAGTGTGTTTGTGTCAAAGTGTGCAAGCCTCTAAATGTGTGAGTTAGTGGCCACTAAGTGGCATTTTGGCAATTAAGTCCACGTAATGCAATTTAGCTTAATCTAATCTAGTTTAATCATGCCTAATCAGTTTTCAGATAAATATGCCATAAAATCACATTAATTATGATGATCACAAAACACTAATTAATTTCCGGTTCGGTCGCCGATAAGGCCTTCAATTTGCAATTTAAACACAAAGGCATGAACAGATATACTTAATCAATTCAGTTCCAGATTTCAGTCAGTCAGTTTAGTACTTCAATCAATTCAGTTACCAATCATAATCAGTCTCGGTTTAGCAGTAATCAGTGGTTAATCGGGAAACAGTGACGAGGGTTGTTACATCTATATAGAATAGAAATTTGATGCTTCAAGTTGCGTTACTAAGTTGGTTTCTTAAAGACAATATTTGCACCCACCAAATGGTGTGCTCTAGTTATAGTAAATTTGCCTCTAGGATACAGTGAAACCTGATCTAAAGATCAAGTCTACCGGCGTCTACATTGATGACAATAGATCAGAATACTCTTGATATAATCAAGAAAATCAAGACACTGATAATCAAATCTGTAGAACTAGATTACTAGTAAGAAAAGCTGAAATTCGCTTAAGAAACTCTTGATTGAAAACTCAAAATCAAGACGAAGAAAGATAGAGAATTGTAGGAATGCTTCTTAATTTTTTGGAAGGAATGAAATGGCTGATTTCGCAGCCTATTTATAGGCCTTGATGGATCTAATCGAATGGTCATGTCCCTTGATCGCATCTGATCAGATCTGATTGTTGGATCGACGATCTATGGTGCAGATCATTCTCACACCGAATAGATGCCTTGACTAATCACACCTGATCACAATCGGGTGCCATCTCATTCGTACGATCGCGCGCATCTCCAATCAATGGCTATGATCAACCCACTCCAGATCGGACATATAATCGTTTGATCGGTTGGATGACTCATTGCCAATGACGTCACGTCATTGCCACGTAGAGTTGACTGTATTCCACGTCACCTATGCTACGTCATCGTTCCAACCTGTCCGATGCAAATAGGAAAGCGCCCTCTTGGCGCCTTGCACCGATGCGTCCGTGCTAAGTGCAAAGTGTACTATCAAACGCCATACAACCCACTGCTTATGCCACGTGTGCGAGCGTGTGCGTGTGCGTGTGCGGATGGTGCGAAGCACCGTCCTTGTGATGTGAGTGCATGTGCACTAGCATTCATTCTATAATACCATATTCAAAGGAGTATTCCATGTAGCACTTTATTAAGTGCTCCATGTTTTCCTCTCTTTCTGATGTGGGACAAAGCCTAAGCTTATTTCATGCTTTCCAAAGAAAAACATGGAAGGTTTTGAAAACACCCAAAAATAAACTATAAATTTGAAAACCTATTTTGAAAAATTTCCTAACATTCCCTTACCATTTTCAAAATATCAGATGATGATTCTTGGTTCACTTGGCAGCCTTATGCATAGGTGAAGATATCTTACAATTTTAATCATTCACTTAGTGAAGACATCTCAAAGTTAGTCAAGATGGAATAGTAGACTTGTCTTTGAACTAGCAATCTTATACGAATAATCGGACATGTCTCACGCACAGTACAGGTTACCTTAAGTATTCAAACAAACCTACACGTGGATTGGCCTTATGTCTATATCCTATTTCATGAGCACTTTAGAGTCAAGCCCTTAGACTCATAGAAAGCCGCACCACCTCCTACACTCACATAGGTAAGCTTACTAAGAGTACCCCTGTAATTTACAGTACCCTAATAACCCAGTTATAAGCTTATTAAGGGTTTGCTAAGTCATCATCTTCTTTCCACATTACAAGTACCAAGCATTTCAACCTTGAGATGAAAATGAAACAAAACTAAGTGCTTACAATCATGACATATGGTGTACTTAGGTTCATTGAACTCAAGACTTGATGTTTCTTCAAGTGTTGAATTGAGTTTTCACCAGGAGTGATTATGTTAAGTGGGTTTAAGACCCATCCCCTTTGATATTTTCCACACCAAATCCCTTGCAAGTCCCTTTGTTAAGGGGTCAGCCAAGTTTTCACTTGACTTCACATAACTAATGGTAATCACACCTTCTGTGATTAACTGCCTGACAGAGTTATGTCTCAGTCCTATATGCCTGGACTTTCCATTATAGACATGCCTATAAGCTCGTGATAGAGTTGCTTCATTATCACAATGCAAAGATATTGGTGGCATAGGTTTTGGCCATATCTTAATCTCTAATAAGAGATTCCTTAGCCTCTCTGACTCTTTGCTACAAGAAGCCAATGCTACAAACTCAGATGCCATGGTTGAGTTTGTTATGCATGTTTTCTTTTTAGAACCCCAGGAGATAGCTCCCCCTCCAAGAATAAAAATCCAACCACTCGTGGATGAGTGATCTTCATGGTCAGTTATCCAACTAGCATCCGTGAATTCTTCCAGTACTGCTGGATAGCCATTATAGACTATTCCATAGTCTATTGTTTTCCTCAAGTACCTAAGTACTCGGTTAACAACATGCCAATGCGCATTACTGGGATTACTAGTGTATCTACTAAGTTTTCCCACTGCAAATGCAATATAGGTCTAGTGCAAGTCATGGCATACATCAGGCTACCTATTACTCTTGAGTATTTTAGCTGATCAACAGCTCTTCTAGTATTAGGATACAATTTTAAATTTGAATCACAAGGTGTAGACATGGGTGTACAATTTTATTGACTAAATTTCTTAAGTATTTTCTCAATATAGTGTGACTGCGTAAGAATCAAATTATTGTCCTCTCATTTGATCTTAATGCCTAGAATTACATTAGCCAAGCCCATGTCTTTCATACTAAAGCTAGATGACAAGAAACTTTTAGCACTTTCAATGACTTCATTGTTAGTACCAAAAATAAACATGTCATCTACATATAGACATATGATTACACCTTTATTGTTAGTAAACTTACTGTATACACACTTACTAGATTTATGTATTCTAAAACCATATGACACTATTACTTTGTCAAATTTTTCATGCCATTGTTTTGGAGCATGTTTTAGTCCATATAGTGACTAGGGCATATTCTTTTGATTAGGGCATATTCTTTTTTAGTCCATATGATTACACCTCTTCTTTTGATTAGTCCATATAGTGATTAGGGCATATTCTTTTGTCAAGACTTCTTTAAAGTAAAGATAAACATTGTAGGAACTTTCGTTAAACCCTCTTTTTTTATTTTTATTTTTATTTAGAAGTCTGAGACAATTAGTTATCTTTACTTTCAAGAAGTCTTGACTCTTCCTCAACTTGAAGGTGTTGAGCCAATTCCTCTAAAGTTAGATCTTCCTCTTTATGTTTCAGAGTTTTCTTAAAATCCTTCCAAGAAGATGGAAGTTTCTCTATTATAGATGAAACTATAATAGATTCATCCATGTTCATATTCTTTTGTCGAAACTAACTCAGAATATGTTGGATCTCATGGAATTGTTCCATAATGGGCTTTGTATCAATCATAGTAAAACGTATGAAATTACTAACAAGAAATTTCTTATTGGTGGCATCCTCGGTGAGATACTTTGGCTGTAATATGTTCCATAGTTGCTTTGCCGTTTCCAAATGTTGATATACATCGAACAGAGAGTTTGACAGTGTATTCAGAATGTGTCCTCGACAAATGTAATCGTCATTCTCCCATTTGGTTATGGTACAAGTTTGCTCCATAGTCTCGTCTTCTTGCTCCATCGGATATAGGGTAGTCAACATATAGACCACTTTGAGAGTGGTGAGCAAAAAGTGCATCTTTTTTTGCTAGCGTTAGAAATTTCCTCCATCAAACTAGTCAAGCTCCATGAAATCTTGAGTCATTTTCTGAATAGATATAGCCATATCCAAGATATTGTCTTTAGATTGTTGGAACAATTCATCTTGAATTCTTTAGTTGGTGGTCTTTGGGTCTTTAAAACTTGGCGATGAACTTGTCTATATAGAACAGAAATTTGATGCTTCAAGTAGCGTTACTAAATCGCTTTCCTAAAGACAATATTTGCACCCACCAAAAGGTGTGCAGGGGTTATAGCAAATTTGCCTCCAGGATACAGTGAAGCCTGATCTAAAGATCAAGTCTACTGGTGTCTACACTGACGACAATCAAGGTTGTTAAAATCGGGATCCTAAGTAGGATCGGTGAGAGGGTCTGGTGGATCGGATCGTAGGATCGGATCGAGGATCGTAAGATCTTACTTTCTATTAAAAAAAAAAAGATAAAAATTAAAATTAAACTTAAAATGATACATATTAAAAATAAGGTGCAAAATCATAAAATCTACGATCCTGCTTGCAATCCTACCTGCGATCCTATACGATCCTACTTGATCCCATGCGATCCTACATGATCCTACTTGCGATCCTGTTATAACATCGATCCTATAACGATCTGGATCGTTTTGGCAAAGTAGGATCGTAGGATCGTACGATCCTACGATCCGGATCGCGATTTTAATAACCATGACGACAATAGATTAGAATACTTTTGATATAATTAAGAAAACCAAGACACTGATAATCAAATCTGCAGAACTCGATTACTAGTAAGAAAAACAGAAATTTTCTTAAGAAACTCTTGATTGAAAACTCAAAATCAAGATGGAGAAAGAGAGAGAATTATAGGAATGCTTCTTAATTTTTTGGATGGAATAAAATGGCTGATTTCGTAGCCTATTTATGCGCCTTAATGGATCTGATCGAATAGTCATGTCCCTTGATCGTATCCGATCAGATCTGACCATTGTATCGACGATCTATGGTGCAGATCATTCTCACACCGAATAGATGCCTTGACTAATCACACCTGATCATGATTGGGTGTCATCTTATCCGTAAAATCGCGTGCATCTCCAATCAACCGCTATGATTAACCTACTCCAGATTGGACACACAACCATTTGATCGGTTGGATGACTCATCGCCAATGGATGCCCCGTCATTGCTACGTGGAGCTGACTGTATTCCACGTCACCCATGCCATGTCATCGTTCCAACCTGTCCGATACAAATAGGAAAACGCCTTCATGGCACCTTGCGTTGATGCTTCCGTGCTAAGTACAAAGTGCAAAAAGCGCCATCAAACGCCATACAACCCACTGCCCACGCCACGTGCATGTGTGCATGTGCGGATAGTGCAAAGCACCATCCTTACGACGTGAGTGCATGTACACTAGCATTCATCCCCTAATACCATATTCAAAGGAATATTCCATGTAGCACTTTATTAAGTGCTTCATGTTTTTCTCTCTTTCCAATGTGGGACAAAGCCCCAAGCTTATTTCATGCTTTCCAAAGAAAAACATGGAAGGTTTTGAAAACACCAAAAAATAAACTATAAATTTGAAAACCTATTTTGAAAAATTCCCCAATAATAGGTATGAGAAGACAAGAGTTCAGCCTAAGTGAGTAGATCCCAGATTCCAAAAGACAAGATCTTGGCCTAGATGAGTAGGTCCGAGAAGATAATAGCTCAACCAAAGTGAGCAGATCCCAGATCACAGAAGACAAGATCCCGGCCTAGATGAATAGGTATGAGAAGACAAGAGCTCAACCTAAGTAAGCAGATCCCAGATCCTAGAAAACAAAATCTCAACCTAGATGAGTAGGTTCGAGAAGACAAGAGCTCAACTTAAGTGAGCAGATCTCAGATCCTAAAAGACAAGATCTCGGCCTAGATAAGTAGATCCAAGAAGACAAGAGCTCAACCTAAGTGTACAGATTGAAGAGAAGAAGGCCTCAGCGTAGGTTGGTAGATTCGATATGAAAGGAATTTGACCTAGGTGAACAATTTTGAAAAGATCAGAACTTATCGGAGGCGAATAGAGTTGAGATAAAACAAATCTTACCCGAGATTAAAAGATCTTAACGGTAAGGGATTGTCGAGGCCTTGGAATGTGGCTTGATGAAATTCAAAGCTCGGCTCTAATGATTTTAATAACCTCAGCCGAAGTTAAGAATAAATCGAAGGGAATAACCATTGAAATGAAATCGAAGGAATGACCCTTGAGTGGAGAACGGTCCCTGAGCGAGTTAACTTAGGCTTGCCAAGAAAGTAGAGTTGAAACTAAGGGATATTCCAATGAGGAATTGTGCGTTTAACTTAGGCTTGTCGGGAAAACATAGCTGAACTAAGTTAAAGTGATGTTTCAACGAGAAACAAGACAAAACCGGCCATGATCTAGCTAGTTTGTACGAAAAGCCGAGATAGGTAGCACTCTTGGTGCACCAAGATTAAGTCTTAAGTATTCTATTTAGACGAGCTAGGCATGATAACTTTGGTCATGGATGGCTAAGTTAGACTTAGACAAGATTCAGATGATGTATTCCTAATGTGAACCTAAGTTGTATTTATATTCACATTAGGGGGCAAAGAGTAGAAATGAGTTAATGAAGACTGGGTCAGTCATTTAAAAGTGATATTTAGTGAAATTTTCAAACAAATTTGGTGAGATGAAGGTATCTGAGATAACACATACCCAAGATGACATGATCCGAGATCATGGTTTTATCTGAGATGTTTTATATTGATCTCGAACAGAGTCTTGGCCTTCTTGATAAGCCTTGGTGTTTGCTTCCTTGATTTCTTGCTCCTTGTTAGTTAGTGCATTTGCTAGTTTCTTCTCAGCTTCGACACTGTTCTTTTCGGTAGCCTTAGCAATGGTCTTGGCTTTCCATGCCTTGACTTTGGCTACAGTAACTTGGTCATTTTGCTTCATGTGCTTCTCTTTCGAGATGTTGAGTTGTTGGAGGTATCTATTAGACTTCACAGTTTGCTTGGTCAAGACCTTTTTCATTTGTTTTTTTTGCCTTATATGAACATGCATGAGCATGTTGGATTGACTATAAGGAGATGGAGTTGATTGCATAGTTATGACATCAGGCATGTCAGTAAGAAGGTCTTTTACGACAAGTGGCCGGTGAGACATGTTGTTATTGGTTACAACAATGGTTACTCGTTAGTATGCAATAGATAGGGCAATTGAAGGATTGTCAAGGTCATAGGTTGGAAGCTTAGGACCTCGGTGCTTCCTGCTTTTGGTTCTGGCAGCAGGATTGTCGCTATGTCGACGTTTGCAATGTCGTTGAGATAGTGTCTTGATGAGTGGAGCAGTTGATGAAGTGTTTGGCTGCTAATCTGGTTCAGCTAGTAAAGTTTGAACCTTGGGCACTAATGGAGTATTCATAACAATGAAAACTTCAAGAACAACGATGATAGTGTGCAGAGGCAAAAAGAGAGAGTCTGGGGACATAAATAGAGACAATATGGAAAAGTGAAAAGGTTTTGTTTGAATTGAAAAAGGGTGGCAAAAAGTTATGATTTTGAATCCTTGGGCGATGTGCCCATGCTGACGTCAGACGGTGTGGGGTAGAACTGATATGACATGATGGAGATGTGATTGGTATGCTCTAATCTGGTGATAACACGCGGAGGCAATACGGTTGAGACAGTTATAGCGTGACAGCTCACACGCATCTTGGGTTCTTGGAATTCTCGAACTAGCGAGTCACGATCTCGGTTAGTAGTGCGATCTCGATTGAGATGCTGATCTTGGATGAAAGAACATGTTAGTTCTTGATTCTTGATGAGTAAACACTTGAGTCCTTGTTTCTTGACGTCGACGAGTCATGACCTCGGTCGAAGGAATATTTTTAACATGTTGTTTAGCCAACATGTTAGAATATTAGACGATATAGGTTCCATCACCTTAAGTCGCCAAGGTAATAGAACCTAGAAGGCAGTTGTGGGGACGTATTTTTAGGGTCACATCACGTGAACGAGCCATGATGCTGAGGTTATTGTGATATCACCGAGATATGGTGCGGTAATATTGGAATTCGAGATATTTGAATAGCGGCAAGAGTCCTAGATGATGTAGGACTACCTATTTGGGTGAGGTTGGACTCTAATAAGAGTTTATCCTAATCTAAATAGGAGGAGTCTCGGATAATTGATATCTTTGTAAATGATAGAGTCCCATGAAGTAAGACTTCTAGGGAAAGTTGGACACTAATCATTATAAACGTAAGGCATTCCTGTGGGTCTAAAGTATGCTTTTGAATGTGAATTGTGTACTTGTGTCGATATCTTTGAGAGATAAGTTGACTATCATGACCTAAATTCGCCCCTATAGGTTTAACATCGTAATCGGCCAGTAATCTTGGGATTACCGAAGGCCTCTGAGATAGATTAACATAATATCAGGGGCTAGCAAAAGCAAATAACACTACAACAAAAAGAGTCTTTAGAGACGAAAACTAATGACGGAAATAAATTTTGTCACGAAAGATGTACCTTTTAATGAAGAAAATAATATTTTGTCTTCAAATGTACCATTTTTAGAAACAAAAATAAAATTTCGTCACTAATTTACATACATAATAAAAAAATTAGGTGACAAAATCATTTTTTGTTATTATTTATATTTTTTTTGTCACCGAAGATTTTCCCGCTAATTTTTCAGATGGTGCCAAAATTTTGAGACTTTTGGTGAGGAAAAAATTGGTCACTACTTATTTTTAATAATTTGATATCATTTTGTGAGAAAACTATTTTCGTAGCCAATATTTTTGTCTTTGGTGAGGAAATAATTTTGTCACCAAATAAATGGTTTAGTTGCTAAAGGTTTTAGAGGGAAATTAATATATTGTCTCCTTATGGAATCAGATATATCGGTTCTTCTTCTCACACACACAGATTATATTTGACCACCAAAACTCACCCTACATTGCCTCACCTCAGCGTAAACCACCAACGTTGTTCGCTACCGTCGCTTGCCACCGCCACCGTCTCATCCTCACAGGTACTCTCTTATTCTCGGTCTGTCTCTCTCTCACTCGCGGTCTGTTTTTCTCTCTATTTCTCGGTCTGTCTACCTTGGTCACTCTCTCTCCCTCTCTGTCCTCCTTTCTCTATTTCCCTTTTTCTGAATCTTGCTCTAGGGTTGTTATGATTTGTTCAATTTAATTTGGTATTGATTTCAAAAAATGGGTTTGTTGAAGTGGTTTGATTTGTAAAGTTTTGTGGATTTGATGTCCTAAATGGGTTTGATTTTAGTGGTTTCAAACATTTTTCCCTATTTTTCCTTTCTCTCTTATTAGTTTCAAAGCCCTAATCTATTGATTGTGTATGTATTTGTATGTATATTTGGTCCATCATTGTATATGTATTCAAAGCCCTAATCTATTGTCTTGAAAAACCTTGTTTTAGGGGTTTTTCACTCATTAGTAAAAAATATTTTTTACCAAAATAAACGTTGTGACTCTTTTCACTGGTTTACCTCCAAAGAGTATATTGTGACAAATCACCGGAATGCCTTCATATAGATTCTGGCTTGCGTGGTTCTTGTAAATCACCAGAATACCTTCATATAGATTCTGGTTTGCGTGGTTCTTGTAAATCACCAGAACGCCTTCATATAGATTCTGGTTTGTGTGGTTCTTGTTTCTTGATTTTCTTTTTTTCATATATAAGAATCCAAGGGAATGTTTAAATTTTTGGTTCTACATGAATGCTAAATTTAGATGCACAAGAGGAGGGGAAGTAAAGGGAATGGGGGGAGAGGTATATATTTTTTTGTTTGGTTAGATGATACTTATAAAGGAAAAGGAGGAGAAGTCAAATAAGTAGCATTTTAAAAAAATGAGGAATATACTTGGTATTAAAAATATATTAATATCCAGTATTTCACTTTTCCCTTGTCTTTTGAATTTTTTTGGAGAAGTAAAGCACCCAAATTGCAGGCCCTCTTTCCCCTTTCGACCCTTTTGTATACTTTTCTTCCCCTTAAAAACCATCCAAAATAATGTTACCCTTCCCCTCCATATCCGTCGCTTCCTTCTCAAACCCTCAAATCCAAGAACAATTATTATATATTGCTGTTAGTAGTGGGCTTTTTCAAAGAAATAGGCACATGCCTATTCTAATACATAAACTCTTTTTTCCCTCTTTATATTTAGTGTTTTTTATCATCAATTTCTACATATAGCTTTGATATATAATGCTTGTGTTTGTTATTGAATTAGATTCTAGCTATAATAATTTTCTTACTCTTTAGAAATTATTATTTAATGTATTTGCAGTTGCTACCTAGTAGTGTTGTATGAGATATATATCTTGTGGTGTATTTGTGGTGTTTTGTTTCTATCTTTGTCACGGGTGAAGTAGACATCATCTTGATTCCTTATTGAAGTAGATTTCTGCTGACATTTTTTCTTATGTAGTAATTTTGACCGCTCAACTCTATAGAGAGCTTAAGTAGTTATTTGCAAATCCTTGTGGTTGCATATAAATATACATGTATTGCTGTCAATTGGTTTTCTTCCCTATATTCCATTTGTGAAATGCTGAAGATTGCAGAAAGATATGCATGTCTAGGTTGGTTGAAAATTATTTCTTGTGTCAAAATGACTACTGGATTAAGGAATTGGGCTTCCGTTTATTATTATTTCTTGGTGGGAGAGACTCCATAACTTATGAATTGAGTGTTCTACATCTTACTAGTTGTAAAATAGGACCTGGTAGCACATTAATTTGCATTACAATATCCTGATTTGTCTTCTTGATGGTTGGAGTTATGTCTCTTTGTAGACTCTATGCAGGATCATTACACTTGGTCGCCAACACAGATTCATTTCTATTTGAGTAGGGATCAATAAAATCTTATATAATTGGTTGGTGTATAAGGTTATAAGAATAAGTTGTGAAATCTTTACAATTGAATTAAATTTCACTTTTTGTTGATTTCTTTTAAACAACAAAAAATATTAAAGATGCGTAGACATGTGGTAATTTTTGTTGATTTTTAATGATCTTTTTTGGTAAAGATGTGTTAAAATTATTAATGACCATTTTTGTTAGTTTTTATTTCTTGCTTACATATAACCTTAGAACTTGTATAAGAATCTTCATTAAAGATCTGGACATATATTTGGTGAAGCTCTTATTGAATTTTTCAATTTAATTAGTTCATAAATACACAAGTCTACATTATACTATATTGTTCCTAATCTTTCATTTGTGATTAGACATGGATAAAAGTTGGATTGCCCTAGGTAGGATGGCTGATGGAAGGATGAGTAAACCATATAATAATGGGGTCAAGTTATTTCTTCAATTTGCAATGGGGGTTTTAGACCAGAATGGTAATATTTTCTGCCCGTGTATAAAGTGTGTGAATGTTTATAAACAAAATCTTCAAAATGTGGAAATTCATTTACTCCAATATGGGATTATGCAAACTTACGCTATATGGCACCAGCACAGGGAACCCCATGTTTCAAACGAGCCTTGTCATGATGATGAGATGCGACTTGATGGTGATGAAATTTTTGGTGGTATTGAAGCCTTAGTGGAAGATCGAATAAGAGGGGAATCAACGGATACAACCCAAGGGAAGGAAGTGAGAACTTTTTATCAGTTGTTGACTGATGCCAAGCGTGAGGTGTTCTCGAATTGTACAAATTATACTTTGTTATAGTTTGTGATGGAGGTGCTTAATATGAATGTAACAAATCAATGGAGCAATAAGTCAGCTAACATGATTGTCACGACCCAAACCCGCCCCTATGGGTTTAGCACCGTAACTGGCTAGTAATCCATGATTACCGAAGGCTTGCTTAACAGTAATACAGTAAAACAGAGTACAGGGGCATGGCGGAAGCCAAAACAGTAAATAAACAATGTTCAATGAGCTGTGACAGTCTGTATGCCAAAAAGACTTTTCATACACATATACATGAACAGTACAGAACAGTATGTTCATATATACAATCATTCAGTTTAGGGACCTAATCTCTATTAAGCAATACGGTCGCAGTCTATACAGTTATACAAGCAGATACAGAGACAGACGGCGAAATTAAAACACCCCTAAGTCATAACTTGATGGGCTCGGAACCTCGCAGTGAGGCACAGTGGTTGGCTTGACAAAACTAGAGTTTACCCCGACGCTTCTAACCATGGTCTGGTGCCTGTACACCTACATATATATATATATGAGCAGTGAGCTAAAGCCCAATGAATAACGTAATGCGTAAAGAGGTTAAGAATGAATGTCCTTACAGTAATGAAAACAGTTCGTTAATTCAGTATATTAGTCATTCAGTCATATGTGGTACATCCATTAGTATAACAGTACAGTAAACAATAGGTCTTAAAGACCGAACAGTAAATGATGGCCATCAATCAGTAACAGTAGTGGTTCCAACAAGGGAACCGACAGAGATCTCTGTAACAGTAACAGTAAATAGTAGTTGCTAAGGATGCCACAATACAGTTCAGAATATAGGACATACATTCATTCAATTAACAGTATCAGTTTAGAAAGCAGTACAATTCAATTGTTCAGAAGATAATCATTTTGAACATATCTTTACACAGTTGTTACTCACAGAGTTCTGGGCTACGGTAAAGCTAGAGCGCGTCCCAGTCGCCAACCCTACACAGTTACAGATTGAACACACACTAAGCTACACAGTTGGGAAAGATAATAACTTAATCCCTAATTTGCCTCAGTGTGTTCTACATCTATATCCTCATTAATATGTGTTAAACTAGGCCTAAGAATGCCTAGGATAGGATGAGGATGCAAGGATGCACTTTAAAAGCATTTTCAGAATTTTCAAAAAACAGGGGTCACGCTCGAGCGTAGGTTACTCCGCTCGAGCAGACATGCAGACAAAGGTTTCCGCTCGAGCGTAGACTTATCCGCTCGAGCGTTCTGCAAAACAGTTAAAAGTGCTGGATAGGTGAAAATCACGCTCGATTGGGCGCTCGACACCCGCTCGAGCATGAGACACAATGTCCCGCTCGAGCGGACTTCAAAACAGTGCAAAGTACTGGGAGCATGAATTTCACGCTCGAGCGCCAGTCACCCCGCTCGAGCGTGAGTTCAAAATCTGGAATTCCCAGATTTGAACCTCAAGCTCAAATTCAACTTTTAAAACATAAATTTCGATCCTCCTGGGCCAATTTTCCAGAAAACATCCCAAAACTCATAGTTTAACATGATTCCAAAGCTCAATTGTAAAATCAAAGCCCAAGGGTGTTTCAAACAACTTAATTTCAAACCAAAACTCAAGAACATAACTTCAATTGAACATGCATGAGTTTAAACAAATTCAAAGCTTCAATTTCATGCTCTAATGAGCCAATTCTCCAAGGACAAGATGAAATCATGGACTTAAACACAATATGAACATGCATATAACATTTTACCATGAAATCAACTCACAACTCAACAATTCAAACATGCATGCATGGAGTGAGCTCCAATTCAACATTATTAGACTAAGACATGACTTGGCTCCTCAATTAGACATGAACCATGCAAGAATCAACTTAAACACAACAATGAGAGGTTGAATTTCCTTACCTAAGTCTTCAATCACAAGACTAGAAGCTTAATTAGACAATTGTCCTTCAATTCTTCAAGTTCTCTAAGCCAACTCTCAAGAACACTCACTTCTCTCCCTCTCTCCCTCTTGGTCGGCAAGTCTAAGAAAGAATGGGCTGATGAAGTGTTGTAATGTTAGCATTAGAGATCAACTAAGAGGCTCATGAAAGTCCACTAGGTGGCAAAATGGTAATTAAGTCCAACTCTTGTAATTTAACTCATTTTAATCCGATTTAATCATACCAAATCACATTTTAACTGAATATGCCATAAAATCACATTAATTCTAAGGATCACAAATCATCAATTAATTTCAGATTCGACCGCCGATAAGGCCTTCAATTCGCAATTTAAACACAAAGACATGAATAGATAATCAAACAGCCAACGGATAGACATACAATTAAACAGATATACTTAATCAATTGAGTTCCAGATTTTAGTCAGTCAGTTCAGTACTTCAATCAATTCAGTTACCAATCATAATCAGTCTCAGTTTAGCAGTAATCAGTGGTTAATCGGTAAACAGTGACGAGGGTTGTTACAATGATACTAGAGTTTTTAAGTAGACTTTTACTGAAAGAAAATTTGGTTCCAAAGTCAACTTATGAAACTAAGAAAATATTACGTGACTTGGGCTTGTCATATGAGCTCATTGATGCTTGCATAAATGATTATGCATTATTTTAGAAGGAGAATGCAACACTAGATAGATATCCAATTTGTAAGACATCTAGATACAAGATCAATCGTGGAAGGGATAAGAAGATCGCCCATAAAGTATTGCGGTACTTTCCTTTGACACCAAGGTTGAAAAAATTGTACATGTCAAGGAAGAGGGCTGAGGACATGAGTGTATCTCGACTTTTCGTGCTCCTTTCGGAAGACAACTAGCGCTACAGTTTGGACTCCTGCGGTTTTGAATCTAGTTTCACAAGTGCAATGTGAAATAGATAAACACCAAAGAGTCCAAATCCGACAAATCTTTTGGAAAATCAATTTTGAATCAAAATGCCAAAAATGGATTGCTTTGCCAAACATAGAGTCGCCACCTAAATATTTTTTGAAAATTTAGGAAACCTGAGACTCATGCCAAAGGCCACTTATCCGTCATTACCAAAGTGTCTCGGCTTAGGAACTTAGGTATGAGAGGGGAAGGTCATGAATTGAGCACCCCACTCACCCGATCAAAGATCGACCTCTATTAATCATGATGTGAATCTTATTTACATTATATGCTCTTGTTTTGATTTATTAGGCTAACTTACTATGTGATGCGCACACAAATATAGACTATTTTGTAAGAATTGGAACACTTGATCTCATGTTTGTTTTTGAAAAGAGTTTGTGAATGTGCCATTTGAAAAACTGGGCTCAAATGTACATTTAATCAAATTATCACAATTTAAGCAACTAGCCTTCATCCACATGCATTCAAACAATTTATCACTTAAGCACTTAGCCTCATGGTGAACATGCTAAACATGGCAACACTAACATGCAATGCAATATGCTAAAACAATCAAAAGCTCACCTAGTACTCCAAGCCAAAAAAGATGATAGAGTTAGAATAATGCATGATCCAAACTATGCAATATGACTAATGCAACGTAGGCAATGTGCAATTACTAAGCTCGACTACTAATATGGCATCTGAATCAATTTGATAACATGCGGTCTAAGCACGTATTCAAAGAAATATTAACTAACAATTAAAGTTAGAATGATGTGCCGAGCTCAATGCATGCAAGACAATGGATGCAAGGCATAAGAGATGATAAACAAAATTTGATGCCCTAAACTAAACATCATAAGCAGGTAAATAAAAGGGAGAAAGAGTGGGGTTGGAAGACATACACATTATTACAACTGTGCCCTCGCGAAGGAGGGTCCGAGTGAACTAACTAGCTAAGCGAATTAACAAGCTATTACAAAACAAATTAACTAATTATTACAAACCGAATAAACTAACTATGCTAGCTAGTTATTCTAACGTCACAATTAATGAACTATTCTAGCTAATTAGTACACTAACTAACGAAGTAAGTACACTAATTAATTAATTACAAATTAGAATTAGCTAATTAATTACAACATGAATACAACACTGGAGCAATAACTAAGTTAACTAATCAGCCCCGGGAAGGGAGGAATGCTCATGCATGCACGGATGTCCACCCGAAAAGCCCACTGTTGATCATTTTTTCACCTCAGCCCCTGCTCTGTTCTATTCCAAAAAGTTACTGCTCAATTTTACAAAAGTGGCCGGTAGGCCAGAAGTAGTGGCTGGCCGGCCACAAATGGTAGCCTGCCGTCCAGAAATAGTGGCCTGCCGACCACTGAAGCTTTGTTTCTCCTGCTGCAACAGAAAGCATATAGAGCACAAACAGTGTATTCTCAAGGTATGTTTGTACACCTTACCCCTTCTTATTATCAAACAGCTCAAAGAAGTGGCAAGCTCAATTCATAAGCCATCAATCGATGCAATTTTATTATATGATGGCCTATGAACCAATGTGTACAATTTCAATAAATGCAACATAAAAGACTCTCAAACCTCCTCCCTATCATGGATTGATCAAGGGCAGTGGTTGACCTTAACTCTTGAACCGTTTTCATTGCTAACAAGTATGAAACGACTCAAGACTCAATGGGTTCAATTAACGTCTGATTGAACCCAAGTTGATTATTATCTTGCATCACCTTTAGTCCCAATTTTATTAATTCATTTTCATTACCATCCATTCTTTAGTTAATTGAGTCCAAAAGTGAGCTTTAAGTCCTCTAATAGAAAGAAATATCAAACAAAGAGTTGCTTTGGGCATGAAAGAGACACCATGTCGTAGGTAATGAACCCCCAAATGGATTAAACCATTAAGCACAATATCTCAATCTCATGCTTAAACAAACACTTGGTTTGAAATAACTTTCGAAGCAAAGAAAAAACCAAGAAAGGGAGGAGGTTGCAGAGGTGATTAGAGGTGATCACAAGTATGGAAAACTTGAAATAAACACTATAAACTCAAATAGGTTGGTGGCTAAGGCCTAAACCACCAAGCCTATGAGGACAATTACACTACAAGCATGCAATACAAGGCTCAAATGCAATGAACAACCAAAAATAGTCCTAAAATAGTGCTAAAATAGTTCTAATACATGGTGGAATTAAGACAAAAATAGCTAGAACAATAAGCTAAAACATGGAGCAAGTTAGGCTAGTAAACAAGCATAAGGAGGGGAAGCTACCCCCTCCATTTTTTTGGACTTAAAAACATGGTTTTAGCCACTAAAAAACCTAGGGGATTTAGTATTAAAAAGCTCAAAAAAAGTGGACAAAGAGGTGGGAAACACAAGGGTAAAGGCTTAAGAAATGAGGTACAAAGAAAGGTGATCCGCCCCTCCACCCCTGATGGCTTTAAACCACAAGCTTCAGCCAAAAAATACAGAGTATAAACAGTGCAAAAACAGTCTAAAAATAGTAGGTAAAATAGCAAAGAAAACAAAGAAATAAGCCAAGACTTATACCTCTTGAAGAGGAGAACCCTTTCCAAATAACAAACCAACACACACCCTCAAGAGCTCAAAGTAAGCTCAAAAGTGCCTCAACTCAAAGACCACAAGGTTTGGTTTAGAGTGTATAAGCAAAGGCTTAAGAATTTGCAAGAGAGAGAGAGAGAAAGAGAGAGTGAGAGAGAGAGAGATAATTGTAGAGAGAGAGATAATTTTGTTCCAAAATTTCTAACTCTCAAAAATGGAAAGGGAGGTCTCCTATATATAGAAAACAATGAAACTCCCTCAAAAATATCCCTGCATACACGTGTAGGCAAGTGCATGCATTTGTGAAAATAGTTGGCACAACTGGCCAAAATATCTGCCAAAACACACAAGTGGCCAACAGGCTATACAAATGGCCGGAAGCCCACATTGGTGGCTAGCAGCCCACACTAGGGGGCCGGCACGTCCTAGGGTTTTAGGTTGAAAAACTATAGTTTTGGTCCAAAATAAGACAAAAGGCGTGTGGGGGTTTGAAAGCTCAAAGCTGTGGCATTCTGTTAAGGACTTCGAGCACTTGACAAACATATACAAATTTATCATTGGGTGTGCAAGTGGTGGCGCCCAAGTCGTAAGGGTGGTAAAAAATGGGGTGTCTACAGTTGCCCCTCTTTGACAGAACTTGAAGTCTTGACATGACGTGAGTGAATGTCAAAGCCCGAAGACGACCCATTTTGACAAGGCAGTAAGACTTGGGCAAACAATCAAGACATAAATTAAATGGCTGTGCTCGCAAGCTGCCTATGTATCCTTTTGCAAGGAATCAAACCAGCGTAGTTTTGGGATAGGATACAAATGATATGCATGGAAAATATTTGAAAGCTGGACTCACACGCTTCGCAAAGCCGGCTATTTTGAAAACTCTTGATCATGCAAGATGATGCGATAAGTAATAACAGATGCAATAAGCAATAACAAAATAACAACATATGAATGAGCAGCTTCAAGCTTAAAAACCAGCATAGGTTCCATGCAAAAAGATCTGAAACACACCCTAACCACGTCGAAACGTGAGACGAGGAAGAAAAACACTGCTTAGGGGTCGCGTTTCACGCGTCCTAAGAAACCGAGAAACGAAAACTACTCGGGGTCGCGTTTTACATGTCTTGAGATAAAAATCGCTCAAGGTCGCATTTCACGCATCCTGAGATAGAAAAAAAATCGCTTGGGGTCACATTTCACACGTTCCGAGATAAAATACTCCCAAAGCCGCGTTTCACACGTCCTGAGATACTCTAATTATGCTGAAATCGTGAGAAAATGAGAGAAACTGCTCAGGGTCGCACTTCGTGCATCTCGTGACAAAACATGCCCAGGGCCATGCTTCACATGTCCTGAGATACTCTAATTACGCTGAAATTGTGAAAAGAGGAGAAAAATCGCCTGGGGTCGCGCTTTACACATCCTGAGATAAAACACGCCCAGGGCCGTGCTTCATACGTCCTGAGATAAAAGAAAAACAGCTCAGGGTCACGTTTCATGCCTCCTGAGATAAAATATGCCTAGGGCCGCGCGTCACGCGTCCTAAGATAGGAGAGAAATTTCTCGGGCTCATGTTTCACGTGTCCCAAGATAAAACATGCCCAGGGCCATGCTTCACGCGTCCTAAGATACTCTAATCATGCTAAAATCGTGAGAAGAGGAGAAAAACTGATTGGGGTCGCGCTTTACGTGTCCCAAGATAAACACACGTCTAGGGCTGCGCTTCACGTGTTCTGAGATAAAACCCGCCATGGTCGCGCTTCACGCATCCTGAGTACGAGACCGTACAATAAATACATAATGAAATAAAAGAGTGCGATAGATGCACAAAGTGAACAAGTGCGACAGATGCACAAAGTGAACAAGATTACAAATCAATACAGTAACAACGTATGTTCCATGCAAGATAGACAACCGGTGTATGATGTTAATTGAAAGCATGTTCTATGCAAAAAACAAGAGCATATTCTATACATGAATCATGAATGATGCAGAACACGCGTGCAACATAAGTGTATATGAAAATGCACTTTCTATGCAACAGAAGAGAACAAACATGTAATTTGACACAACAAATAAAACGATATTTGGTGGCAACCTCCAATTTACCCCTCGGAGGCTTTGTAACATGCTCAAAAGAATACACCTTGTGGCAAATGGAGAACAGTCCCATGCCGAAACACTGTTTCAAGTTCCTCGAATCAATCTGGACCCAAAAGTGAACCTCTCATACATTGCTTGGGGAATAGAGGCACAAAACAGAACCAGGCCACAAATAAGGACCACCGGCCACAAGGGAGGACCATCGGCCACCCGTCGGCCACCAGTAATGCTTGCCGGCCACTAATGTGGCCTGCTGGCCACCCGTGCAACTTCAAGGGCAAATTGGCCATTTTGCTTCAGGTCTTTATAAACACACATCCACACCTCACATTTCACACACCCACACATCCAAAATTACCTCCCCTCTCTCTCTAGGTGCTTCCTCTCTCTAGATCCGTGCTTTATATGCGTTTTCCAACGCCCCATGCAAACTTTATTTGCGAAACCCTTTTAATTCTCTACACTTTGAATCGATCAGATTTTGATTTCGTTGCTTTTCTTGAGTTTTCACCACTTAAGGCTTGTTCTCCTCTAGTTTCTCTCGGGTTTTGTGAACTTTGCCCGGGTTTTGACTTTTTCTCCCATTTTCTCTCTCCTAGGGTTAACTTTTTCCAAGTTTTTCCTATTTTCTCTATTTTTCTTCATTTTTCACCCATTTTCACCCACTTTCCAGATGGCAGATGATATATCACAGGACGAGGCTCCTTCTGAGATTCCACCTCTATTATCAGCCCATATCGAGGTTGAGGAGCCGGTTATTGCCGAGGTCGGTGAGGCGGCGGAGGGCATCGCAACTGATCTTGAGGCAGAGTTTGTTCTAGAGCTCGAGCCTGAGACACTACCACTGGGGGTATGGCCCTTTGATCTCCTAACTTATCATCTTCGCACACACATACTATCGCCCAGAGGCATTAGGCGCTTTAGCGATTTCATTGGTGGCGTACCAGAGGACGTTTTACTGAGGGAGCCGGACTCTCATGTTTCTTGTAGCGCCACTGAGGTACGAACTCTACTTTCACACTTTCCTGCCTTTCCTTTAACTGTATTTCTTGCATTGCCTTTTATTGGAATGCTCTTTTATCACTGTCTTTTATCTGATTCACTATTTCTTTGCCATAAGAGGACTCTCGCTCTTACAGGGGATATGGGGCAGTGACAACGAGAGACTGGTACTATGAGCTCCCTCTAGAGGTCCGCAACCTTATTGACGAGGCCGGCTTCAGCCAATTCTGCTACGAACTTTCACAGCACATAGCAAGCGAGGCTCTTCTCGGAGTGTTGATGGAGATGTGGTAGGACACCACCAACTCTTTGCACTTCTCTTTTGTTGGGGAGATGACGATGACACCTTATGACTTCGCCATGCTCACAGGCTTAAGAGTAGGGGGTGATTCGATCCCCTTCGATATGGACATGGGCGAGTGAGAGACAACTTGGACCCATCTACTCGGAGCGCGCCCAACTCTATACAAACAGACGATGGTAAGGTACAGCTAGTTCACCGAGCGCTTTCGCAGGAGCGAGCCTGAGACACTGAAGGAGGTAGAGCAGTATGCTAGGGGCTTCTTGATGTTCCTTCTCGGTACCACCTTGTTTGCGAATAGGTGGAACACCGTGGGTTTATATTTGCTGAGCGCCCTCGTGACCCTACCCCGGGTTTGGTTCTATGATTGTGGTGGAACTGGCCTCACCACACTCTATGGTTACATGAGCTCCACTTTCCGCATGAGGGGAGAGCGGGTCGGAGGCTACTAGAAAGCCTGGGAGGTATGCACTACACCTTTCTACTTTGCACTTTCTGTTTTCTGCTTCACATTTCCCACTTTATCTCTGTTCAATATCTGTTCATAACTTGTGCTTTCTGCTTTGCACTTTCTGTATCTGTATCTGTTCATATATTTATGCTTTCTGCTTTGCACTTTCTTTATCTATATCTGTTCATGCATTATGCTTTCTGCTTTGCACTTTCTATTTTGTGTTAATACATTGTGCTTTCTGCTTTGCACTTTCTGTTTTATATCTGTTCATGCATTGTGCTTTTTATTTTATATCTGTTCATACATTGTGCTTTCTGCCTTGCACTTTCTGTTTTGTATCTGTTCATGCATTGCTGATAACACCACTGTCCTTTTCTTGCAATTATGGGTTTATGCCTACTTTCCAGCTCTGGCTCCGAAGCCTGTGGAGGAGATTTCCCCCATGGTGCCGTACTCACGACGGTATGATAGCCGGTGCCGGCATTGGAGTTGCGACGACACGACCTTCGCCTTCTTTCATCGATACTTCGACACGATGGCTGCTGACGAGGTAATTCGAAACTCACAGTCATTTCTGGTTTACTACTGTTTTGATTCATACTTCAGCAACTGACGACAACTAACAATCTGTACATTCTCTATTTACAGATTACATGGCAGCCTTGGGCGACGATGCTGGCTAGTGTGAGGGCTCCCGATTCTAATTTTGCTAAAGGGCCCAGTCTGCCAGCCTGGTTTTTGAATGAGCGATTTATACGCCAGACCGTAGGTTCATCCGATCCAGTTATTTCCATGCCACCCCCAACGTCTATGAGGACAACAGATAGGCTCCCAGTTGAGGCGATTATCCAGTTCATGGTGGGCCTAGATGCTGACTTCTTTAGAGCGGAGGACGACTACACGACATTTATCCAAACTCATCTTATGCCCCCTTTGGTAGGCGTTCGCACGGACGAGGCAACAGGTGCTCCCATGGCGTGTAAGGTTGCTCAAAAGGCTAAGGCCGATACTAGAGAGGCCTCTCCCATTGGGCAGATGACCAGTTGACGGAAGATTCCCACTGTGTTTACGTGTTGGTGGCCGACCGAGACAGTCTACCAGATTCCAATCGAGCCGGCAGAGGCAGGACACGAGTATGTTAGAGCTCGAGGCGCACCTCAGGTATGGACCACACTTACAATTTTCACCCCACATTTTTCATTTTGGATATTGATTATTCTAGATATTGATCATCCAAATGCACTTGCAGGCACCCACGGAGTATACAAAGAGCCTCATCGAGCTAGTTATTTCTCTGATTAATATGGTGCAGAGGAGAGAGAGGCTGCTTGGTCTCCACGGTATTCAGGTAGTTTCCTCCATTTCAGCATGCATTTCACTATTAACTCTATTGTGCACCACATTATCATATTCCTATTGATACATTCACACTTCCACTGTAGTCTTTCCCAAACTGCACTGATACATTACATTGGCACACTGTACTCACACACTGTGCTCATATTGTATTTGGTTTCTGCATGATGCTTATTCTGCATACTATGTCTGTATTTGACACACACACTGTAGCTGATATGTTGACAACTATTTTTTTAGATTTCGAGGGCACCAGTGGCAGCAGCAGCAGCACCGACAGCATCTCTTCTAGCAGCAGGGAGGAGAGATAGAGAGAGACAAGCCCCAGCACGTGGTTGAGATATGCGCTGTGGTCAAGGTAGGGATAGGGGTACCCGAGGCCGGAGCAGTCCCTGAGAGCCCGTTTTGAGTGATAATGATGCCGAGACTAGCGACTCCGAGGAGGCAGCGAGTCGACATTTTGAGTTATTTGAGAGCGGGGGTGATGATGTTGGCTCACGATCCAGGAGTAGAGATAATACTGGCTCTGGCTCAGAGTCTGATTCTGACAGCGGTGCTGACGGAGACAGTGCCCCTGAGTCCCCTTCGAGGAAGAGGACGAAGAGGGCCTCTTGAGCTTAAGATGACTGGCGCCGATTTTTGTACTTTTTGCTTAGTTTCTTTTTGTTTGGTAGTTTAGCACATGTATAGCTTCAGATAGGTTTTACTTTTTCTTTGAAAACTTGTACTCTCTTTTGTAAAAACCATGATCGGAATAAACCCTCGCAGTTTTTATGAAAAGTGTTATTGCTTTTGCATTATGAGCACCATATTTGCATGAAATAGAAATAGAATTGAGTTTGAAAATGAAAACTTGTATTGGCACGGTGTTCTTAATCAAGTAATGAGACAACCAACGACAAAAATATAAAATACAACTCGATAAACAAAGCAAAAATAACTCAAACATAGATATGCATACTTGTTAAAACCAAAAGACTCAAAACAAAACTTCAAAACACGAAGATCAAAACCAAACTAGGCTGCCAAAATTGCCCAGGACACAAGTGAACAGCCGGCCACTAATGGTGGACGGCAGGCCAGAAGAAGTGGACGGCCGGCTACTAAAGTGAAGAACCACCAGAAAGTTGACAACTGGCCTCCACTCACAGCCCTATCTTCTATAAAAGGACCTCCTTCGTGATTTCTTCTCCAGAACCTCATTTTAGCTGCTGTTTTTTCCACAAATGGAGATATTTCTTGTCAAGAAGCTCAGAGATTGGGTAGCCACTTTAGATGACACGGAAAAGGTAAATTTCTGGGGTTTCGACATAAACGTGCTTTTTCCGTTGAGCCATACTCCACTTTTTTTTCTATTCTTCTATGTTGCGGCCTTATGCTGTGACCTAATTACGCATGTTTTTCACTTCAGAACACAGGAAATGTGCCCGACTCTTGAAGAATTTTCGGCATTGCTGGGACCCGGCGTGACAAAGAAATCATGCCTCAGCCCCGTTTTGGCCACGCCCAAGCTTTAGGATGAATGTGTGGGCTTACTTTGCACGAAGCTCGATCTTTGGCCTATGACAGAGAGCTAGACACACCTAGCTTGATTCATCGATTTTCTGATATCAGTGATAGAAGAGACCTTCTCTGGCGAGGTTTTCGGCAACATGCTCCTTGTGTATGTATGCTTGCACATTTCCTTCTTGCCCCTAGTTATGGCGGAACCAGCATTTGGTTGATCGAAGTGGTCCAATGTCTAAAAGAAGGTAAGAGTTGTATCGGTTTGACGCTGGTTGAGACCCTGATGGGCTTAGATGCCTTTCATCGGCGAGAGACCACCAAATTGGCGGGGAGTCCACTACTTCTTCATGTATTGTTTCCTACCCTTTCTGATGTATACCTCACACATCACTCGACACTCATACTCTATGTTTCATCCATTCCCAAGTATGGCTCATAGATAAGCTGAAGGTGGTGGACTCTTGCCCCGTATATTCAGATTGAGCTTATTTCTTTCGCCAATGACTAGTGGATTTTCCCAATGATGGATGGTGGTGCAACTGGATGTGCAGCAGGTCTGCAACTAACATAGTTGGCGTTGCCCCTGGCTTCATTTGATTGAGATGAGTTATAGCATGACTCGGCAGCCTGGCATACAGTTGATTGGCCTTACCTACTGTATGTTCTACTTTTCCTTCCGGTTCAGACGCCAGTTTGGACATGATCAGACCTGCCCACAGGAGAGGGTAGAATACCAGGCTTCATTCCCGATTCGTAGTCTACGCCTGGCTAGGTACCTCACTGCTTGGAGGACGAGAGAGCTTCTGACCTTTGCCCCTAGTTTCAGTTATGCCCTTTCTGGTGAGTGCTTGGCTTGGCTTGGCTTGGCTCGAGGATGAGGCACAAGTCGGGCCAACTTTGGCTACAGAAGCTTTCGCAAGCAGGAGCACCTGACTCACCTATGCCCTTAGTTTATTACTTTGACCTTTCTTTTCAAGTTTTATGATGTAAAAGAAACTTCAATTTGTATAAGAGAGTTGGAGAACTTTATGTTTGAAATCAATGGAATTATAGTTGTGAACACTAAATTTTTTTCTTTTGGCCCAAAAATGGTCTAAGTTGTAAAAGGTAAAATTTTGAACAAAATTAACTTTTATTAAAATTTTCCAAAACCATTTTTGAAAATGATCACCACCTGACACGTACATAATCAATCCTCAAGATGTACAACCCCAAATCAAAAGATCATAACTGCCCCTGATTGCATATACCGGCTCTTCTGCTTGACCGGAAGATCACAACTAAATTGACTGATGATGAACATAGATGACTTGATTAGACACAGGGACAAGACAATTGAGGAAGAGATGATTACGGCTGAACTTCAGGATGAAGTTGCCGACGCATCCTAAAGATGGGAATCAGGCCTTACGTAGTTCAGTTCAGGTTCACTCGAGTATTGACCCTCTCCTTTGCGCTCTAACTTTTGCCAAAGTCGCCCTTTAGGGTTTTCAACCTTGCGAGCTTAGTTTTTCTTTATTTCTAATTTTTCATGCTCTAACTTTTGCCTAGATCGTCCTTTCGGGTTTTCGGCCTAGCGAGCCTCTCAGGGGTAGTATTTCTTCAACTTGTCTATATTGATTGGCTGTGAAAATGCCAAGCCATCTAAGTCCATGAGAATAACACCTCCTCCTGACCAGATAGCTTTGATGATGTAAGGACCAGTCCAATTGGGTCTAAACTTGCCCCTAGGGTCATGGATGGGAGCTCGATTGTCTTTCAACACCATGTCTCCCTCCTTGAGATTCCGGGACTTAACTTTCTTGTTAAAAGCCCTGGCAATTCTGCACTAGTAGCCCTGAACATGATACAATGCTTTTAGCCTTTTTCATCGAACAACATTAACTCCTCAAATCTACTTCGTTGCCAGTCCGCTTCCGCTATCTAACACTCAATTATAACTCGCAGCGACGGGGCTTCAATTTCGATTAGCAAAACAGCTTCCATCCCGTAGACAAGAGAATAAGGGGTCACCCCTGTAGACGTCTAGATCGAGGTTTAGTAGCCCCATAGTGCGAATGACAATTTATCTGGCCAGTCCCTGTAGGTTTCAACCATATTCTACAAGATGTTCTTGATATTCTTTTTCGCGGCTTCAACAGCTCCATTGGTTTGTGGCCTGTATGTAGATGACTTATGAAAAGCAACATTGTATTTCTCCAGCAAGTCTATCACCTCTTTCTTAAAGTAGGAGCCATTATCTGATATGATCTCGTTTGGAACTCCGTACCGGTAGATGATATTGTTTCTGATAAATTTGGCCACATGCGATGCCTTCAACACTGCATAAGACTGAGCTTTCACTAACTTTGTAAAGTAATCAATCGCCACAAAGATATATTCATGCCCATTCGACCTTTTGGTGAGACAACGCCGATAACGCCGATTTCCCAGACTGATAAAGGCCATGGCGAAGTCATGTTGTAAAGTTTTGACGGCGGGATATTCATTCGATTGGCATGAATTTGACATTTGTGGCATCGCCGTACAAAACCAATACAATCCTCCTTCATGGTGGACCAGTAGTAACCTTGCTTGAGAATCTTCCGAGCTAACATCACACCATTCATATGTGTCCCGCATTCTCCGCCGTGGATAGCCTCCATAAGGCGCTTCGATTCCTTTTCTTCCACACATAGTTTATACATTCCCAGATGACCTCTTTTATACAACTTACCTCCGCAGATGATAAATTGGACGGCCATTCGCCATATTCCCTGTTTATCCTTGGCATTTGCCCTGGTGGATACACCTCATTTTCCAGGAAATTCCAAATATCAAATACCAGGATTTTTTGTCTTGCACTTCATCTATTGCGGTAATAGTTTCACAAGCCGGCGTGTATTTTTGTTCGATGATAATCGGATGCATCCGGACTCTGAGTAGGATGTCTACCATAGAAAATAGAGTTGTGAAAGCATCAGCGAACCTGTTATTCTCTCTCAGTAGATGCGTGAATGTAAACTTTTCAAGCCGCGGAATCAGAATATGCAGGGTCTGATGGTAAACCTTTATATTCTCTTTTTTGACTTTCCAGTCTCCGCTTGCTTGAGAAACAACTAAGTTCGAGTCGCTGATGGCATCCAACCTTATTGCCCCTAGTTCTAGGGCGGCTTCTAAAGAAGCAATACACGTTTCATATTCTGCTTCATTATTGGACACCTTGAACTGGAGTTTGAAGGCTAAAGGTATATGGGAGTCGTCAGGTGTTATTAGCAACACACCTATCCCATAACCATATCGATTAGACGCTTCATCAAAGTACATTGTCCAAGTTTCCTCTTCAACTTGTAGAATGTCTTCATCTGGGAACAAGTATTCCACTGCCTCATCTCCTTCTACTGGGTGGTCTTCTAGGAACTCCACTACAGCTCTTCCCTTGACCGACTTGCAGGTGACATATTTGAGATCAAATTGGGAACGAAGAAGCAACCAACGAGCCAGCCTACCCGTAAGCGCCGGTTTCTCAAAGAGATATTTGATGGGATCTAATCTCGAAACCAGGATTACAGAGTGAGCTAACAAGTAGTGCCTCAACTTCTTGGTAGCCCATACCAAGTCTAGGCAAGCTTTCTCCAAATGAGTGTACCGAGTCTCATAATCTAGCATTTTCTTGCTTAAGTAGTAGATGGCTTTCTCCACCCTATCTTCAGATTCCTGAGCGAGCATGCATCCCATGGTCGTGTTTGTTATTGACAAGTACAGAATCAAAGGCTTCTCTGGCTTCGATGGCGACAACACAGGCGGATTTTAGAGGTACTACTTAACCTGTTCAAAGGCAAATTGACATCAATCATTCCATTGGAATTTCTTCATTTTCTTTAGGAGACCACATAGTGGTTCACAAGTCAAGGTTAATTTAGAAATAAACCGTCTTATGAATTGCACTTTACCCAAAAAGCCTCGCACCTCCTTTTCAGTCCTCAGTGGTGGCATTTCTAGGATGGCCTTGATTTTGAAAGGATCTACTTCAATGCCCCTGTGTGTGATCGAAAAGCCCAACATTTTTCCTCCCATTATGTCGAAGGTGCATTTCTACGGGTTTAACCTCAATCTGTATTCCTTGATCTGTTAAAATAATTTCTCCAAGGTGGTGTAGTGGCCCTCTCGTTCTTTGGACTTAACAATCATGTCATCCATGTACACCTCGACCTCTTTGTGGATCATGTCATGTAGAATGGTGGTTGCAGCCCTCTGATAGGTAGCTCCAATATTTTTCAAACCAAACTGCATAACTCAGTAGCAGTAGGTACCCCATGGCGTAGTGAATGCGGTCTTCTTTCTATTCTCGGGAGCCATCAGAATCTGGTTGTACCTGGAAATCCCATCCATAAACAATAGCAATGCATGGCCCACAGTGAAATCCACTAATTTATCAATATGCGGTAGAGGAAAGTCATCATTCAAACTAGTTCTATTCAAGTCCCAGAATTCTACACACACTCGGATTCTACCATCCTTCTTCGACATTGGGACGATGTTGGCCAACCAAGTCGGATATTCAGATACTAACAAAAAACCTGCCTCGATCTACTAGGTGACCTATTCTTTGAATTTCAGCGCCCAATCCAGTTGAATTCTACGCAGCTTCTGCTTGACTGGTCGGGCCTCGGGGTCAAGAAGGATCCGATGTTGTACAATCTCAGGATCGATTCCAGGCGTATCTTCGTAGGACCATGTGAAAACATCTTTGAAATCTTTTAAAAAAGCGATTAAACGCTCGCGCTCCTCCGAAGACAACATGTACCCGATCTGGACTAGGCGCAGATCCTTCTCAGTACCCACATTAATGGCAATGATTTCATCAGCACAGGGTTTAGCAAACCTCTCCTCCTCTCGATTAATCAAGCTTTTCAAAGCCCGGCGAATTTCTTCCCCTTCGTTTTCATTAAAATTCTGAAAATCTTGGTCAATACAATAAACCAACGGCATAGAGAAGTACACAGAATCTCCAGAGTTCTCATTCAAAAGGTCTAGATCTTCGGTTATAGACTCAAAACAAAAGCTGAATGAAGACCTAGACAGGACTTTGGTATTCGGGTTACCACCCCCAGAAATACCAGACTCAGACTCAAAAGAACTTGAATCTGATCCAGACCCAATAGACTCAGTGGAATCAGATTCTAGCTCATCACCCGATTCAGAACTGGATAGATAACCTTCCTCCAGCTGCCATATAAGAAATGGTGCCATTAATGCATCCAAAATGCCACCAATTGGGTTCACACCCGGTTCTTCCCTGATCATAGAGATAGTAAGGTTATCCCCCAAGTTCTCTAGGTCAGCCATAGGATCTGTCAGGAGACTAGCCAGTGCTGCCCCTACTCCAAGTTCATTGCCATCTGAGTCACCTTTCGTGCTCTGTTCAACTTTGGCGCTTGGCTCAGCTCTTTCTTTACTATCACTGTCTTGCAGTTGCAGATCAAAGAATATCTCAAACTTGGGGACACGCTGTTTCAAGGAATTCACCCAAGGCTCGGGAAAGCCACAAAAAGGGAAATCTTCTCTCTCCCGAACAAAGTGGCCATTCAATGTCCCCTGGATTGGCCTGTGGATGAGCTCATAGTGTTTCCCGGCTTCTTGGCCTTGGCTCTACTTCTCATTTCTTCCCCCTTCCTGATCCAGTCCCCTTTGGTAAGTACGTAGCCCAGTCCAAAGGCATGTGGATTGTGTGGCACATCTGTCAGTGCTGTAACACCTTTCCGACCACTCATTCTAAGCCCCATTCCTGGAACATGCTGTAGTTTGTTCATGAAATTGATGGATTGGACGTTGACGTGCATGTCTTCATCTGCAGCTAGAATGGTCTGCACTACTCGGGCTTCAGCCAAAGTGAACCCTGAGAGAAATATATCCTCCTCGCCATAGGTGATCTCCAGCACTGGCTTAGTTACCTCTTACGGCGGATGGATGGATGAATTCCCAAAAACAATCGCCACTTATCCCCCATGAGGATACTTCAACATCTATGGAGAGCGGAGGAAACGACCTTCACATGATGCAACCAGGGCCTCCCTAACAGTAAATTGAAGGTAGCCAGAACATGCAAGACATGGAACTCGACCTCTTGCTCAGTTGGGCCCACCTGGGCTCTGACTTGCACTGTGCCCATGACCTCTCTACTTGTATTATCATACGCTCATATTACTTAGGTTGTGGGAACAAAGTCCGCTTGTTTAAGGCCAATTGCATAGGCGGTGCAAGAAGGATAGACATTGATGGCCGAATCGGTATCTACCAACACCACCGGCACCCATTTCTCCCTACATTCCATAGATATGTACAACGATTTGTTGTGTGCTGAGCCTTCTGGCGGTAGCTCTTTGTCAGAGAAGGTAAGGGTTGGCCTAGCACTACTTGGAAAAACCAAACCTACCAGCTGCTCGGGCGTGGTGTCAATGGACAATTTAGCTTTGTCCATTGCCGACAACACTGCCTATCGGTGTACTCAGGAGGCCATGAGAAGACCCCAGATGGAGATGTCAACTTAGATTTTCTTAAGCTGTTTCAACACTGCTTCTTCCTTTAGTTTTTTCTCTTTCTGTTTCTCGGCCTCCCTGTCTTTTCCAGACGCTTCTGCTTGATCCAAGTGCGGCGGCTTTAAATACCACCCACTTCTTGTCAAATGGTCTATTTCTTCAGCATACCATGTATTGTCCGGAAGGAAATCACCCCAGTCTTCGTCGGTGTGGGCCAGATGCAGATCCTCATCATCCTACCATTCACCCTCAGTGGCCGGCAAACAATTGTCTAGCTTTGCTTGTATCACCTTCATATCATAGGTGTCCCCCACATGGTGTTGTGAAATTACAGCTTCCCGACTATCTTCAACCCTTTCTCGTTTAAACCGCCTTAGTGCAGCTTCCTGTTCAGTGTCCATAGTGCTCATAATGCCCATTTCCTGGGTTGGGTTTTCCCCACCAGTGTTCTCTGGCAGCTTTCCTTTTTCATCGGCCCTTCCGGCCACTGCAACTATCTCTGTTTCTTTTCCTCTGGTTTCATTTCAGTTTCTTTCTCCTTGTCAGGCTCATCGCTCAGTCATCTAGTGTTGTCAGTTGATCTATTCAGGTCAAACGACCAAATTTACACATCTCCCTAATCCTGCTCGTCAAAGAATTGTAGGTTGTCCAAATCCTCCTTAAGCTCTGCTAGATCGTCCATCCCCTGGCTCGAGCCGTCTTCCCTGACCACATTGATGTCTACCAAGGCTGGCAGCACCAATTCAGGCTTGATTTGACCAGTCGACACAATGTAGTGACCTGGATCATATACCTGTAGACCGTCCGAACTTCGCTCCGCGCGCAAGGGCACAAATTGTGTTCTAGCTACTACAGTTCGGATTCCTGTCACGATTCTGAATCTAATCTCACAAAGTGCAATGTAAGACTGATAAATCACCAAAGAGTCCAAATCCGACAATTGGTTTTGAAAAATCGATTTTAATCAAAAAGCGCCAAACATGGACTGCTTTGCCAGATTTCAGAGTCGCCACCTAAATATTTTGTTTTGGAAAATTTAGGAAACCCTGACTCGTACCTAAGGCCACGTGTCCGTCATCACCAAAGTTGCCTTGGCTCGGGAACTTGGGTACGAGAGGGGAAGGTCCTGAAATGAGCACCCCCGCTCGCCCGATCAAAGGATCGGCCTCTACTAATCATGATATGTTGTTTTGAAAACACATGTGTTCTTATTCCAATTTATTGGCTAACTTACTATGTGATGCGCACAACATACAAGTATAGACTCAATCGCAAGAATTGGAGCAAAACATCTCATGTTTGTTTTTTTCGAAAATGGTTTGAAAGTGCTACTTGCAAGTAGGCTAAGACGTGGATTTGCCACCCTCAAGTGGGCTTAGAAAACAACATGATTTTGCCACTCCGCAAAATGGGCTTAAAACGCACATTTTGATGAATTGTTCTAATTCAAGTAATGAAGCCTTCATCCACAAGCATTCATGCAGTTATAGCAGTTAAGCATATAGCCTCATGGCAAGTATGCTATCATGGAAGTCACTTACACACATGCAAGGATGCTAAAGCGTAAACACTCGCAGTGTACTCCGAGCCAAAACAGAAGCTAGTTAGAAATCATGCATGATCCTAACTATACAAGATGCCTAATGCAGCGCATACAAAAATGCAACTAAAATAGGCTCGGCTATCTAAGATGGCATATGAATGCTACACTTGATACATGTATTTAAATAGGAATTGAAATACAATGCAATTTGAATGATGCGCCGAGCCCGGTGCATGCAATACGAATGAATAATGCACGTATGCAAAGCATAAGTATGCTAATTGAAACATGCCCTAAAACTAACCATCAAAAGCTGGTAAATAAAAGGGGAGAAAGACGTGGAGTTGGAAGACATTCACATACACACGCACACTTATTACAACATTTGTCCTCTCACAGGAGGGTCTGAATAAAATGAAAGCTAACTAGCTACGCTAATTAAGCTAACTATTACAAACCAACTAATTAACTAACTATTCTAGCTAATTAATTATTATAGAACAAATTGAATAACTAGCTAATCTAAGCTAAGCTAATTAGAGTATTACAAAGCGCTAAGCTAAATTAATTACAGCACAGGTAATTAACTACAACTAGCTAACAAAAACGATAAATGGCCTCGCGGGTGAGGGAGATATGCATGCTCGGTTGTGTCCTCCCGGAAATCCATCGCCTTGCCTCAAGACGCCTCTGTTTGCACTCTTTTGAACCTTTGAAAAGTACATCGATTTCCATATTGCTCCTTTTTGATCTCAAGAACACCTTGAGGGCTGAAATTCCTCCTGTTGCTACAACAAAGCACAGGCAGAGGCAAGACAGTGTATTTGCAAGGAAATGTATGCATTTCCACACTCCTTATCATATCTCAAGCTCAAAGGAGTATGACGCTTGACTCTCGAGCCGTCAACCAAGCATTTTCAATGCATGGTGGTCAAAGAATCAAGCTTGTGCAAGCTTAGTAAAAGCACACATAAGACTTGAAAGGCCTCCATCCTATCATGCACAATCAAGGGCGTCGGCGACCGAGAAATGTGACACGTTTCATCACTATGAGTATGAAACGTCCCACATTTCTCGTGTTTGGATTAACGTCCGATCCAAACACATGCAATGCATCACACATGCAAACAACATGCTTATCCATCAATGCTAAAGTGGCATGCAGAAGGCTCTAGCATGCCAACACTTCATGTACAACATGCTAGAAGGCTTAAGCATTAAAACTAGTGAAGGACACAACACTAGAACCATGCAATGCAATGCTCAATGGACTAAACCAGCCCTAAACATACCTTATGCATGCCAAAATAATGGCTAAAATGAGTTGAAATGAAAGCTCAAAATGCTACAAGAACATGTACACATGTTGGCCTACAAGCAAGGCATGATACACAACCCTGAAAAGCAATGAAGGAGTGAAGTATATGAGAGTGTGACTACACTACATGCACTAAAATTACATGCCAAATGGTGCCATATCATGCAAACATCACATGCACAACATGTTAAAGGCCCCAAAACTCAAAACTAGTCAAGCCCCTTTACACTACAACCATATTAAGTGATGCTAAAATGACCCTAACCATTCAAAACAGATCTAAGGCAGGTCAAAATAGTGGCAAAAACATGCTAGACTTATAGCATAGATGGCAAGAAAGATAAGCTCATGTATTGGCTCACAAACAAGGCATAATGCTCAACTTTTCAAAAGCATTGAAAGAGTGATTTAAGTAGAAGTATGGCAAAGATATAAGCTCTGAAATTACCCACCAAAGGATGCCATATCATGCACACATCACAAATATAGCATGCTAAGGGCCTCAAAACTCAAGACTAGTGAAGCCATTTACACTATAGCTATACAAAGCAAGCCCCAAAAGGCCAAGAACACTAAAACAGTCCTAAAGCATGTCAAAATAATGCCAAAAACATGCATGGAGTATGGCCAAGACAAGCTAGAATGAAAGGTCAAAACACCAAGTACACTAGGCTAATGGGCAAGATTGCACTACAAGTGCAAAAACCAAGCAAGAGGTGACCCCAACAACCAAAATCAGAGTTAAAGCATGTTAAATAATGGCCAAAAACATGCTGGAATAGAGCCAATACATGCTAGAATTATAGGCTAAGACATGAAGCATGTTAGGCTAGCAAGTAGGTTTTACACTATAAGTGTATGAAGCATGCAAGAGGTGACCAAGACAGCCCAAAACAGAGTTATGGAAGGTCTAAAAAGTCATAAAAATGAGCCTAAACAAAGCCACAAAGAAGTAGAAACACATGCTCTTTTGGTAGGCTATCAACACATGCAAACAAGAAACAAGGAGGGGAGGCCAACCCCTCCTATTTTGGACCTCAAAACATGGTTTCCACCACTGAAATACCTCTAATTTTCAGTGGTGAAAAGGCCAAAAAAGTTGGATTTAAAGATAGTGAGAAGTTGCACAAAAGGCCTCACAAGCCAATGAACAAAAAAAGAGAACAACCCCTAGACTCACCAAGCCTTAAACTACCATTTTTACACCTTAAAAATAGAGTTTTTGGCAGTCCAAAACTAGCCCCAAAATAGTCCAAAACAATGGAAAAATAATGGTGAAACAAGTGTGCAAAAAATAAGCTTGAAAGGAGAAAGTTCTTACCCTTGAAGCACCTTGAAGGACAGCAGCAAAACCAGCCAAAATCAGAGCCAAAATCAACCTTTTGGAGATCAAAAAGACCTCCAAGAATCTCAGCCCAAAGGTAGAGGTGTTTGGTCTAGGGCCTCTTTGCAAGAGTGTAGAGAATTCTAAGCTTAAGGCTAAAAAACAAGAGGAGAATGAGAGAATTCTAGGAAGGGAGAGAGTTTTGCTCACAAATCTTCTAGAGAGAGAGGATTCTAGAGTGAGAAGCTCCCAAATTTTCTAACCCCCAAAATATATGAGATATGGCTCAATATATAGCAATATATGAGCATTGGGTCAGAAATATCTCAATTCAGAAATATCTGGGACAGTTTGGAACAACTGGAGCAAAATATCTGCCAATTCTGGGCTTTCTGGGAAAAAGTGGTCAACCGACCACCTCCACTGGTCGACCGACCACTTTTTCTGGTCGACAAGGATCATTTTTGGTCGGCATATGGTCAGCATGCTCCATTTGTGGTCGGCATACTCCCTTAGTGATTTGTAGCAAAAATCAGTCCTGGTCCCCGACTTGAAGCAAGCCTAATGCCTTTTCAGGTCATTCTTGTGTGCAAATTGAAGCCCCGGAAGTAAGATTTCCAATGGTGGCATCCTAACATCAAAATTCCAACTGTGCTATGAGATATCCCTATTTTAGTGAAGACTTCTCAGTTTCGGTCCAATCGGATTGATGCCCTACTTCAACCAACCATATCTCCCCCATCCGGACTTGTTTAGGGGATTCTTGAATGCAAAATGAAGCCCGAAAGTCTTATTTCCAACGGTGGTGGCCTCATAGCTGAAATCCAAGTGTGCAAACGGATAGGCTTGATTTAGCGAGGGCTGCTCGACTCTCTCTTAGCGATTCATGCCCATTTTCTTTTCTAGCTTGGTTTCTTCCCTCTTCTCCTCTTTTCTTCAACTCCAAACCTCTAAAAAAGATGTTTGGAAGATTTGTCAAAGAGTTCACCTCTCTTTCATTTATTTTTACTTTGTCCCTGCTCAGTTTACCGAAAAGCGCAACATTTAACAAAATGCGAGCGTCGGAACATCGTAGGAACTTTTTTCAAAAATATTTTGAAAGAGAGGGTTTTAAGGTCTAAAATCATTGGTCAAAATAGTTTTGGTCCAAAAATGGGGTATAAGGTTTGGATTTGACTCTTTCCTTGCCAAAGAAATAGAACCTTTGCACTGCACAACTTTCAACACCAAGTAAACCATCAGTAACGCCCAAGTTTTAAGGGTGGTAAAAAATGGGGTGTCTACAATACCCTATTAGGTAAGTCCTCAGAACACTCCAGCAACAGACTAATGCCTTCCTCAAAGGCCGACTCCCCTTCCACTGTAAGTGTCATGACCCGAACCTGCCCTTATGGGTTAAGGACATAACCGGCCAGTAATCAAGGGATTACCTACGGCCTCAAACCAAAAAACACATAACTCATCAGAGTAAAGGGGCCAAACGGAAGCAAATTTAAAACTTTTGTCCATAGAGTTGTGTTTACATGGCACATCGTAACAGTCCATATATATATACCTGTTAATAACTCACATCAAAGGGATAACAACATAAAGTTCTATACATACACAGGATCATTCAAGTTTAAGTCAGTCAAATCCAAGATTTATATACAAAAGTAATCCGATGTTTTCGCCAATATAACAAAACTAGATCAAAAGAACAAAAGAGGCGAAGACAAGTCTCGTGCATGAGACGTTTGGGCTAACTCTCCAAAGCCTCAACTGTTTCTCACATATTTCACTGAGGCTGGGTTTGGACGTCCCTTGGCTCACCTACATAGACATGAATGAGCATGAGCGAAAGCCCAGTGAATAATATCAAATAAGGAAGATACATGAACAATCTTTGAAATAGTTACATCAGACGGCCTTGGGCCCAATTCATGTTTCTATTTAATGTATCCGGACGTATCAAACGGCCTTTTTGGCCTAATCGTTTGTATCCAACGGCCTTTAGCCCAATCGTACAGATCCGACGGCCTTCAGCCCAATCGTTCATATCCGACGGCCTTTGGCCTACTCGTTCATACCAAACTATCATTCATGTCAGATGGCCTTTGGCCCCATCATTCATATATCAGACTATCATTCATGTCAGACGACCTTTGGCCCAATCATTCATATGTCAGACCATCATTCATGTCAGACTATCATTCGTGTCAGACGGCCTTCGGCCCATTCATTCATTCGTTTATGTCAAACGGCCTTCAGCCCATTTATTCATGTCATACGGCCTTTGGCCCATTCATTCGTGTCATACGGCCTTTGGACCATTCGTATGGCATAGCAAACATTTGTCCACAACTCAAAGTAACAACTTATAAGACTTATATGGAAGTAAACAATTGGACGAATAACATACTTTAGATATCTTTATTAAGACATTACTCACAGTGATCTGCCGGTGGATTTGCTCTCGTGCTTGACCCTACACATTTCATGAACATAATGGGTCACAAATGATTCATTCCGTTCTTAATTCATATATTCGTCTTAGGCTTCGTTCTTATCCTTTTAACTCATTTACAATGCTTAATGCATGCCTAAGAGTGCTTAGAGATGGAAGAGAACGGAAAATGAAACTTAATTCAACTTTGCAAAATTTCAGTAAAAGGGCTCCCCGCTCAAGCGCAGGTTTCCCCGCTTGAGCGGACCCCCTTTGGTCTGCAAAAGTACTGGTTGCCTCATTTTTATGCTCGAGCGTGAATTCGGACGCTCGAGCTGAAGGTCACACTATATGGCTCTCCGCTTGAGCATGAATGTCCCCGCTCAAGCGGACATCAATGTCTACAAAAATACTGGGAGCTCGCATTTCACGCTCGAGTGGACATCATGAATTTTGGGTTTTCTAGAACTGTTCTTGAGGCTCAAACTTGCATTCAAACTCAAAATACTTCACATGCAAACCTTCTAACATGATACAAATGCTAGATTACAACATTATGAAGCTTAATTTCCATGAATTACTTACATACACACACGATTCATATCAAACCCATCATCAATACTTCAATTTCATGCATCCAACACTCATGCTTCTATGAATTGCACTTGCATGTGAACTACAACTTCCATTTTCAACTTAGATGATACAAATGATGATCAAAAGCATGAATTTTAACCACAATTCTACATGGATCATATTTTTCATGCTCAATTATACAACTTCATGGAAAATTCTTACATGCATGCACATATAAGCTGAAAATTCTTCAATTTCATTTTAATTCATGTTCTTGATTACCCAACTAGGTTGAATACACAAATTTACAAACTTATACTCATGAATTCATGCTCAAATGCTCACCTAATCTTTCAAATAGTAGCAAATACTTGAGCCTAGCCCTTCAAAGCTTGAGCTCCTTAGCGAGATCTTCAAGATTGGCCCTTCTCTCTCTCTAATTTCAGTTTTCTCTCTCTTTAGAGAGCAGATTTAGATTCTTTGAGCTCAAAAGAATGAGCTTAAGTGTAGTTGGGTTCTTTATATAGGCTTCTTTAATCAAATTTGATCATAGCTAATTAATAGCACTTAATTAATCGTTCTGAATCTAATTATTTTTATCCAAATAAATTTTCAATTAAATTTCACCGTAGGCTCTAAAAATTACGCTAATTACAATGGCGTAGTCAATTTCGGTTTCTGTGGCCAATAAGGCCTTCAATTTAAATTCTAAAGCATATAATCAAACAGATTTTCCTACGGTGAACAGATAAAAATTCAAAACCGCATATATTCATATAGATGGCACTCAAAATCATATCAAACACATAATAACATTCGTAATTAAGATTAATTAGCATAATATGGAACAGGGTTATCATAGCCTTCCCCCCTTTAGGAAGTTTGGTCCTCCAAACTTATTTTACCTTCGTCGGGGAACAAATGTGGATAGTGTAGTCGCATTTCATCCTCTTTTTCCCATGTGGCATCCGTCCGATAGTGTTCTTTCCATTCCACTTTCGCCATTGGGATGGACTTGCTTCTCAATTGTTTCACTTGCCGGTCAATGATTCGTTCCGGCCATTCGGCGTACTCCATATTTTCATCAAGAGCTACCTAGTGATAATCAATCACATGAAACGGATCTCGAAGATAACCCTTCAACATTGATACATGAAACACATTATAGATTTGCTTGAATCCGAGTGGCAAAGCAACTCTATAAGCAATTGGACCAAGTCTTTCTAGAATCTGAAACGGCCCAATGTAACGGGGCGAAAACTTACCCTTCTTTCCAAACCTGACTTGGCCTTTCATCGGAGTCACACGAATAAACACATGGTCACCAGCCTCATACTTGAGAGGTCTTCTTCGAACATCTGCATAATTCTTTTGTCGGTCCTGAGCTATTTTGAGCCTCTGTTGGATTATTTTGATCTTCTCAGAAGTGTCTTGCACAATTTCAGGCCCAAGTAAAGCTCTATCCCCGACTTCTGTCCAACAAATTGGTGATCTACACCTTCTACCATACAAAGCCTCATATGGTGCCATACTGATGCTGGAGTGGAAGCTGTTATTGTATGCAAACTCTGCGAGTGGCAAATAATCTTCCCAACTCCCTTGAAAATCCAAGGCACACATCCTTAGCATATCTTTCAAAGTCTGTATTGTCCCTTCTGATTGTCCGTCTGTCTGTGGGTGGAATGCAGTACTAAGGGGTTGTTTGGGGTGTCCTAAATAAGTGCACTTTTTGTCTTTTTGGACTAAAAAGTTGAGGATAAAAATATGGATATTTGAGTTAACTTTTTGACTTTTTATAGAAAAATGTGTATTAAAAAATTGTATAAAGAAGTGTGTAGAAGAAGATTAGAAATGTGGATTGGCAGCCGTACAATCTGTGCAATTGAATTGATGGATGGAAATTATTGGCCAATGTTTGGGCATTGCACTGAACGGTTTTGTTCGGCCTGCGGGGGCTATCACGGGTCCTATTTTGATAATCTGAACCGTTCAATGTGTAGAACTCGTCGAGTACTATATATTTATAAAACATCATGTTGATCGGATATCAATAGCTATTTGATCAGATTTGTTTTTTCTTCAATCGTTAATTATAACACCATTCATTTTTTTATACAAAACTGATTTGATCATGTAGTTATTGATATTCAATCAATGTGATTTTTTACAGGCATATAGTACTCGACGAGTTCTACATATTGAACGGTTCAGATTATCAAAATGGGACCCGTGATGGCCCCCACGGGACGAACAACAGTGTGTTTAATTGCACACAATCTGATCAGATTTGTTCGGCCACACACAGCACAGAGCAGTGATTGCTTACATCACTGAGTTGTACTTGGCTTGGAAAATTAATTTTTTAATATTTTTTTGTGAATAGTGATAACTTTTTAGCTTTTTGAGTAATTTTTTGGCTTTTTGGATTTTTCTAAACGTGCCAAACTTGGCCTAAACCTCAATTCTGTCCCCATAGCCCTTTGCAAACTTTTCTATGATCTAGACACAAATTTCGGATCTCTATCCGAAACAATAGATACCGGAACTCTGTGTAAACGAACAATCTCATCAACATATATAGTTGCCAGTCTATAAGCATCAAATGTAGTTCTAACAGGTAGAAAATGTGCAGATTTAGTCAGTCTATCAACTATAACCCAAATAGAATCCATACCTCGAGGAGCCCGAGGTAGACCAACAATGAAATCCATAGTCACATGCTCCCACTTCCATTCAGGAATAGGGAGAGGTTGAAGTAGACCGCTCGATTTCTGATGTTTAGCTTTAACTTGCTGACATTGAAGACATTTGGACACATATTCTGCAATTTCTTTCTTCATTTTAGGCCACCAATAGCTTTGTTTCAAATCCCGATACATTTTATTGTTACCCGGATGCATAGCAAACACTAATTTATGGACTTCATCTAAAACCCTTTTCTTTAGTTCCGGAATATCTGGGATACACATTCGGTTTCGAAATCTCAACACTTGGCCTTCAATGCTGAACTCTGCTTTCGGACTTGCCTCAAATTCATCAATCACTTTCTTGAGGAATTCATCCTCTTTTTGTTTCTGTTTAATCTCATCAATGATTGCCGGTTCGGCTGAAATAGCGGCTATTAATCCGCCATGTTCACATAATAGCACTTCAATTTCAGACTTCTCAAAATCTTGTAAGATTTCTTTCTGTTCAGTAAGCAAACAAGCCATGCTCCCCATCGACTTCTGCTTAGGGCATCAGCAACTGTATTTGCTTTCCCGAGGTGATATTGGATTTCAAGATCATAATCCTTTATCAGTTCAAGCCTTCTCCTCTGCCGCATATTTAGCTCTTTCTGTGTAAAGAAGTATTTCAGACTCTTGTGATCTGTGTAGACTTCACATTTCGCCCCATACAAATAGTGCCGCCAGATTTTCAAAGCAAAAACAACTGCGGTCAATTCTAAATCATGTGTTGGGTAGTTCTTCTCATGTGGCCTCAACTGTCGAGAGGCGTAGGCAATTAACCTTCCGTTCTGCATTAGTACACAACCCAAACCTTTATAAGATGCATCACTGAAAATTACAAAGTTTTTCATACCTGTGGGCAATGTCAATACTGGTGCAGTGGTCAGTCTCGTTTTCAGTTCATGAAAGGAAGATTCTTTTTCGTCGTTCCATTCAAATGGTTGCCCTTTGCGTGTCAATTGGGTAAGAGGTACAGCTATCCTTGAAAAGTCTTTCACAAACCTCATGTAATACCCGACTAAGCCCATGAAACTGCGGACCTCTGTTACATTTGTTGGTGTAGGCCAATTCACAATTGCCTCTATTTTCTGTGGGTCCATTGAAATCCCTTCTTTGTTGATAACATGCCCTAAGAAAATAACTTCATCCAACCAAAACTCGCACTTCTTTAGTTTAGCAAATAATTTATTTTCTCTAAGTGTTTGCAGGATAGTTCTCAAATGATGTTCATGTTCAAGTCTATTCTTAGAGTATATATAAATGTCATCAATAAAAACCATAACAAATTTGTTAAGGTAGGTTTTAAAAATTCGGTTCATTAAGTCCATAAATGCTGCCAGAGCATTAGTCACTCCAAATGGCATAACAAGAAATTCAAAATGACCATACCTCGTTCTGAATGCGGTTTTCTCAACATCTTTTGCCTTTACTTTCAACTGGTGGTACCCGGATCTCAAATCAATTTTGGAAAACACTTGTGATCCCTACAACTGGTCAAACAGGTCATCAATACAGGGTAAGGGATATTTATTCTTTATTGTTACCTTGTTCAATACTCGATAGTCGATACACAAGCGTAAGGTTCCGTCTTTCTTTTTCACAAATAACACTGGTGCACCCCACGGTGAAGTACTAGGTCAGATAAACCCTTTGTCAAACAGGTCTTGCAACTGTTCTTTCATTTCTTTCATTTCAGCAGTAGCCATTCTGTAGGGAGTTTTAGAAATAGGCTGGGTGCCTGGCATAATTTCAATCGTAAACTCTATCTCTCTGTCCACCAATTCCCTTGGTAATTCATTTGGAAACACATCTGGAAATTCTCTAACAATAGGGATACTGTTCAATTCAACATTCACAGATTGTTCAGACAACACGTAACACAAATAACCCTGGCACCCTTTCCTGATCAGTTTACATGCCTTCATTGCAAATATTAAATAAGGTGGAGGTACTATCCCGTTACCCACAAACACAATTTCTTCCTATTCTGGTGGTCTAAACATAATCCGTTTTGTCACACAATCAATGGTGGCACAATATTTAGTTAACCAATCCATGCCCAGAATTATATCAAAGTGCCTAAAGTTCAAGGGCAACAAATCCACATACAGAATAGCATTCTCAATTCGCATGTCACAAAAACGATATATAGATTCACACAATACAGATTCCCTAGATGGAGCAGATACACATAGCAGATATGACAATAATTCTAGAGGTCTACTCAGTCTAGATGCAAATGCACATGTTACGAAAGAGTGTGTTGATTCGGAATCAATTAACACAAAAGCATCCTAATTACTTATAGAAATAGTACCTGAGACAACTACGTTAGCATTCCGTGTATCGCTCGGAATAAGCACGAAGTCTCTCCCTTGCCTCACGGCATCTCCAGTGGTAGTAGATCTCATAGTATTTCCCGATTTTGGAATTGATGACGTTGAGCTAGCAGCTAATTTTCCACTGTTCTGATTACAATCTCTGGCCATATGCCCTTGTTTACCACATTTAAAACAGGCTCCTGACACACGGTAACAAACCCCACGATGCTTTTTACTACAAATATTACACATTGGGGATGTATCTCAGGAAGAATTAGAAGTACTCGAGGAGCCCATATTCTGCTTCTTCAAAAATTTCTTCTTCGAAAAGAAGCCTTGTCTCTTACCACCTTTCCAGTTTGTCGTTGGTTTAGTCTGTCTAGTTATGTTAGCTTTTGACATTATGGCCTGGTCCAGCACCCCAATATAGGTTTCCAGCTTCAGGACATTTACCCTTTCTAGAATGTCACTTCGAAGCCCACCTTCAAAATGTCTCGCTTTCTTGTAATCAGTATCGATCACATGTGGTGCAAACCTAGCCAACTCAGTGAATTTGGCCTCATACTCAGCTACTGTCATGCTATCTTGTTTAAGTTCCATGAACTCTGATACTTTCCTGTCACAAACACACTGAGGGAAGTACTTATCATAGAAAACTTCCAGGAATTTTGCCCAGCCAATGTCTTTATGATTCTCACGCATCAACATCCACCATCTCCTTGCTTCTTCTTCTAGCATAAAGGTGGCTAAAAGTACTTTCTGTGTCTCTGAACAAGGAAACACCTCAAACAGTTTTTCAATGCCGAGAACCAATGCTTCAGCCTTTAATGGATCTAATCCCCTATGAAACTGTGGCAATTTTATTTTCTTAAACTCTTTGGTGAGAGCTATTATTCGGTCATCATTTTGTAAGTCTGGCACCGGAGGTGCCGGAGGTGGAGGTTGTGGTTGCTGCAACTGTTGTTGCCACTGTTGTTGCCTCCTCAATGTTTCTGCCATTTCCTGAATCAATGCTTCCATCCTATCCATTCTAGTAGTAGATGACTCCTCTATCTCATCACCTCTTGTTCTCACCATCTAATTAGACTTGCATTATACTTTATACAAAAGATTCACAGGTATGCATATACTAAAGAGCATACATATTCAAATAATTTGCAATGCAAGCAAATCACAATTTATAACACATAATCGTTCACATTAAAACATTTAAGCGTATTTTCGATACTTTCAGATTCATACTTATCACATGAATGCATCCTACATCTTTTCTAGACGATTAGTGCTCATTGCTCATTTGGACAAGTGTGTGAGTTATTAACTCGTGCTCTGATACCACTCTGTCATGACCCGAACCTGCCCCTATGGGTTAAGGACATAACCGACCAGTAATCAAGGGATTACCTACGGCCTCAAACCAAACAACACATCACTCATCAGAGTAAAGGGGCCAAACGGAAGCAAATTTAAAACTTTTGTCCATAGAGCTGTGCTTACATGGCACATCGTAACAGTCCATATATATATACCTGTTAATAACTCACATCAAAGGGATAATAACACAAAGTTCTATACATACATAGGATCATTCAAGTCTAAGTCAGTTAAACCCAAGATTTATATACAAAAGTAATCCGATGTTTTCGCCAATATAACAAAACTATATTAAAAGAACAAAAGAGGCGAAGACAAGTCTCGTGCGTGAGACGTTTGGGCTGACTCTCCAAAACCTTAACTGTTTCTCACATATTTTATTGAGGCTGGGTTTGGACGTCCCTTGGCTTACCTACATAGACATGAATGAGCGTGAGCAAAAGCCCTGTGAATAATATCAAATAAGGAAGATACATGAACAATTTTTGAAATAGTTATATCAGACGGCCTTGGGCCCAATTCATGTTTCTATTTAATGTATCAATCAACTAAAGTTTTAGACGTATCAAATGGCCTTGGGCCCCATTAACTCATACCCGACGACCTTTGGCCCATCCGGACGTATCAAACGGCCTTTTTGGCCCAATCGTTCGTATCCGACGGCCTTTAGCCTAATCGTACAGATCCGACGGCCTTCAGCCCAATCGTTCATATCCGACGGCCTTTGGCCCACTCGTTCATACCAAACTATTATTCATGTCAGATGGCCTTTGGCCCCATCATTCATATATCAGACTATCATTCATGTCAGACGGCCTTTGGCCTAATCATTCATATGTCAGACTATCATTCATGTCAGACTATCATTCGTGTCAGACGGCCTTAGGCCCATTCATTCTTTCATTCGTTCATGTCAAATGGCCTTCGGCCCATTCATTCATGTCATACGGCCTTTGGCCCATTCATTCGTGTCATACGGCCTTGGGACCATTTGTATGGCATAGCAAACATTTGTCCACAATTCAAAGTAACAACTTATAAGACTTATATGGAAGTAAACAATTGGACAAATAACATACTTCAAATATCTTTATTAAGACATTACTCACAGTGATCTGCCGGTGGATTTGCCCTCGTGCTTGACCCTACACATTTCATGAACATAATGGGTCACAAACGATTCATTCCGTTCTTAATGCATATATTACTCTTAGGCTTCGTTCTTATCCTTTTAACTCATTTACAATGCTTAATGCATGCCTAAGAGTGCTTAGAGATGGAAGAGAACAGAAAATGAAACTCAATTCAACTTTGCAAAATTTCAGAAAAAGGGTTCCCCGCTCGAGCGCAGGTTTCCTCGCTCGAGCGAACCCCCTTTGGTCTGCAAAAGTACTGGTTGCCTCATTTTTATGCTTGAGCGTGAATTCGGACGCTCGAGCTGAAGGTCACACTACATGGCTCCCCGCTCGAGCATGAATGTCCGCGCTTGAGCGGACATCAATGTCTACAAAAATACTGGGAGCTCGCATTTCACGCTCGAGCGGCGTTTCCCCCGCTCGAGCGGACATCATGAATTCTGGATTTTCCAGAACTGTTCTTGAGGCTCAAACTTGCATTCAAACTCAAATAACTTGCATACAACGACCTATACTTCACATGCAAACCTTCTAACATGATACAAATGCTAGATTACAACATTATGAAACTTAATTTCCATGAATTACTTACATACACACACGATTCATATCAAACCCATCATCAATACTTCAATTTCATGCATCCAACACTCATGCTTCTATGAATTGCACTTGCATGTGAACTACAACTTCCATTTTCAACTTAGATGATACAAATGATGATCAAAAGCATGAATTTTAACCACAATTCTACATGGATCATATTTTTCATGCTCAATTATACAACTTCATGGCAAATTCTTACATGCATGCACATATAAGCTTTAAATTCTTCAATTTCATTTCAATTCATGTTCTTGATTACCCAACTAGCTTGAATACACAAATTTACAAACTTATACTCATGAATTCATGCTCAAATGCTCACCTAATCTTTCAAATAGTAGCAAATACTTGAGCCTAGCCCTTCAAAGCTTGAGCTCCTTAGCAAGATCTTCAAGATTGGCCCTTCTCTCTCTCTAATTTTGGTTCTCTCTCTCTCTAGAGAGCAGATTCAGATTCTTTGAGCTCAAAAGAATGAGCTTAAGTGTAGTTGGGTTCTTTATATAGGCTTCTTTAATCAAATTTGATCATAGCTAATTAATAGCACTTAATTAATCGTTCTGAATCTAATTATTTTGATCCGAATAAATTTTCAATTAAATTTCACTGTAGGCTCTAAAAATTACGCTAATCACAATGGCATAGTCAATTTCAGTTTCTGTGGCCAATAAGGCCTTCAATTTAAATTCTAAAGCACATAATCAAACAGATTTTCCTACGGTGAACAGATAGAAATTCAAAACCACATATATTCATATAGATGGCACTCAAAATCATATCAAACACATAATCACATTCGTAATTAAGATTAATTAGCATAATATGGAGTAGTATTATCACAGTAAGTCTCATCACCACAGGCTTAGGTTGAGGGTTGAACGTGTCTATCTTGCACAGATCTACGCCTTCCGGAATGAACAACGTTGATTTTGGTAGGTGAGAGGCAGTAATATATACGCTTTTGTCATAAGGGGTGACCAGTGTATGGATCAGGTTAAGATTTTGCGGTGGGGGGACTTGATTATGGGTTGGGAGTGGATTTGTGGTTATATTTGGCTTTTAAGGTGGAGCGATCACCTTGTTGTCAAAAAGATCCTGAATCTCACGATGTAATCGAAAGCACTGGTCGGTATCATGACCATGTTGTTGGTGAAATGCACAGTATTTTGCGGGGTTGTGTTTAGGTGGAAGAGGATCAGACAATGAGAGGGGTTCTAAGGGTTTGAAGTGCCTTTTCTTGACTAGCATTTTCATGGCTTGAGAGAGAGTCATGTACAGTTGGTTGAAAGTTCTCTAGTATCGAGTAGGGTTGGACGACGTTTGTGAGCTTGTATTGGCAAAGGGGTCGGCAGTCTTGGTTGTGGTGACAACGCTTACATTTGATGGGCTCGCAGCTGTGTTACCAGTGGCAGCCTTGGAACTGCAGACAAATGACCTTTTCGCCAACCTCTTCTCATCTGTAATAAGCCCCTGCTTCATGGTGTCTTAGATTTGCACTCTCATTTCATGAAGTTCAATAAATGTGAACAGAGCTAGGACGATCATCTTTTGTAGCAACTTGCCGTGTAGATTTTGGACAACCATCTTGATCTGATCCTTCTCAGAAGGCCTCGTGGTCATCATCGAGGCTTTAGCTCTCCATCTTGTCATAAATTTGGAGAAGCCCTCCTTCGGCTCTTTGCGTGTTGCCTCGAGATCACGAGTTTTGACCTCGATTTAAGTATTGTACGAATACTGCTCAATGAAGGCCTCGGCCATCTCCTCTCAATTCTGCTTGACAGAGTCTTCCAACTTAGCATACCATATGGCCGCTATATCTAACATGGTACGGCCAAAGAGAGACAGTTTCTGTAGTCTAGTCAGGTCCATAGGTCGCAAGATGTCTGAAAACAGCCATAGGTGAACCATCGGATCTCCGGAACCGTCGAAACGGTCAATGTGTAGCATTTTAAACCGATTTGGCAATGTCACTGCAAAATTGGTATACCCGTCCTCTATGTCTGGGATGGAGTTAAGCCCTTGTGCCCTTTTGAATAATTTTTCTAGTTTATTGACCTTGAGCGCAGTTGGGTCAACCTCAAACTCAAATGGAGCCTTAGTCTAATTAATAGGGGTTTTGGAGGCTTGTGCTGGAATGGGCTCTGCTGGATTGCCCTGGTTTTCTTGAACATTGGCAGTATGAGTGGTGGCCCCGGGTGCTGGGATACCCGTGGGAGGTGCATGGAATGTAGAGGCCGCAGCCGGTTGTGGTTGCTATTGTTGTAGCCTGATTATAATCTCGACTTGATGGGCTGTGACCTCGGCCTGACGGGTCGCATATTGCTGTAGGGTTTTAATAGTCTACTGCAAATGATGTATCAATTCCTCCATACTGACTGAGGGATACTGTGTCATTGGAATACGCGATCGATCTCGTGCTGGACTAAAAGTAGATGACTGTCCCTGAACTGGACTGGACACAGGTGAGTTGAGGGGTGACTGCTGTAAAAACTAAACCGATGAACTCTGCTTGATTCTCTCCCGTCTCGTAACTGGTGGGAGTGAGGTAAACACGGGTTGTCCCTGAACAAGATCCTTGTCTTTACAAAGTCTTCTAACTCGGGTCCAGAGTACTTGGGAAATATCCGAACTTTCTGAAGCTGTGGTTTAAAACTACCTAGAAAAAGAAATAAAGTAAAAAGAAAACAGTAATCAGAAACCGCATAGCACTTCAGCTAAGACGTTATCAACACAGACATGATCAAAGTTGTAGGACTATGCTTCACACTAAATTCAGCCCCCCAAAATAGATACCAAATTTGCAGTTGCTATGCACATTCCTGTACAGTTTCACTGTAAAGCACATACCAGTTAAGAGAAAGCCAAAACACCCCTATGAAGGGATAGGGTTACCCTGTCCTAATTTCGTCAGGAAGTAGGGTTTCACTAGTCAATCAAGCGGTTTTCACACAATCCTGCATTCAGGTGAGCATCCTGTCCTAGTTTGGAACAGTCACTAAGGCTTTACTATATGTAACTAGGCCAAATGGTCAAAGAGGGTACCTTAGCAAGACTACCCAATATACCTCTCGCACCTAACACTGAGAAATGAAAGGAGGATCAAACGGTACAACGGTAATCCAGATCCAAGGGTTGTATTCCCATCATGGCAGAGCCCACAATTGGTCAGCCTTTTGGCAAACATTTGGGCAAGCCTCTGGCAAACCATCTAGGAATAGCAGATGGCAAACACAATGATGTAAGCGCACCAATGCAAATGCAAATGCAAAGAAGCATACAAGTGTAGATAAGATTTCACATCATGAAGTTCGAGTCAAGCTCTTTAAATTTCCCCAAAGTCGCCAAAAACTGTAGCTCGACTTTTCGTGCTCCTTTCGGAAGACGACTAGCCCTACAGTTCGGACTCCCGCGGTTCTGAATCTAATCTCACAAATGCAATGTGAAATAGATAAACACCAAAGAGTTCAAATTCGGCAAATCTTTTGAAAAATCAATTTTGAATCAAAATGCCAAAAATGGACTGCTTTGCCAGACACAGAGTCGCCGCCTAAATATTTTTGAGAAATTTAAGAAATCTGAGACTCGTGCCAAAGGCCACTTATTCATCATCACCGAAGTGTCTCGGCTCAGGAACTTAGGTACGAGAGGGGAATGTCATGAATTGAGTACCCCACTCGCCCGATCAAAGATCAGCCTTTATTAATCATGATGTGAATCTTATTTACATTATATGCTCTTGTTCCGATTTATTAGGCTAACTTACTATGTGATTCGCACACAAGTATAGACTATTTTGCAAGAATTGGAACACTTGGTCTTATGTTTGTTTTTCAAAAGAGTTTGTGAATGTGCCACTTGAAAAAGTGGGCTCAAATGTACATTAATCAAACTATCCCAATTCAAACAACAAGCCTTCATCCACAGGTATTTAGACAATTTATCACTTAAGCACTTAGCCTCATCGGGAACATGCTAAACATGGCAACACTAACATACAATGCAATATGCTAAAACAAACAAAAGCTCACCTAGTACTCCAAGCCAAAAAAGATGATAGAGTTAGAATAATGCATGATCCTAACTATATAATATGACTAATGCAACGCATGCAATGTGCAATTACTAGGCTCTGCTACTAATATGGCATATGAATCAATTTGATAGCATGCGGTCTAAGCACATATTCAAAGAAATATTAACTAACAATGCAAGTTAGAATGATGTGTCGAGCTCAATGCATGCAAGACAATGGATGCAAGGCATAAAAGATGCTAAACAAAACATGATGCCCTAAACTAACCATCATAAGCAGGTAAATAAAAGGGAGAAAGACATGGGGTTGGAAGACATACACATTATTACAACTGTGCCCTCATGCAAGAGGGTCCGAATGAACTAACTAGCTAAACTAATTAACTAGTTATTATAAAACGAATTAACTAATTATTACAAATCAAATAAACTAACTATGCTAGCTAGTTATTACAACATCACAATTAGAGAACTACTCTAGCTAACTAGTACACTAACTAATGAAGTAAGTACACTAATTAATTAATTACAAATTAGAATTAACTAATTAATTACAACATGAATACAACACGGGAGCAATAACTAACCTAACTAATCAGCCACAAGAAGCGAGGAATGCTCATGCATGTGTGGATTTTCACCCAAAAAGCCCACTGTTCTGCTGCCAAAATGCTTTTGTTGCACAGTAGAACATCTTTTCACCTCATCCCTTGCTCTGTTCTGTTCCAAAAAGTTGCTGCTCAATTTTACAGAAGTGACCGGCAAGCCAAAAGTAGTGGCCGGCCGGCCACAAATGGTAGCCTGCCGTCCAGAATAGTGGCCTGCTGGCCACTGAAGCTTGGTTCCTCTTGCTGTAATAGAAAGCATGCAGAGCACAAATAGGGTATTCTCAATGTATTTTTGTACACCTTACCCCTTTTAATCATCAAACAGCTCAAAGGAGTGGCAAGCTCAATTCACAAGCCATCAATCGATGCAATTTCATTGCACGATGGCCTATGAACCAAGGTGTACAATTTCAATAAATGCAGCATAAAAGACTCTCAAACCTCCTCCCTATCATGGATTGATCAAGAGAAGTAGTTGACCTTGACTCTTGAATCGTTTTCATCACTAACAAGTATGAAACGACTTAAGACTCAATGGTGTAGTTCGGCTTTTTCGCGCCTCCTTTTTCGAGAGTACGAAATAATCCCTATAGTTCGGAGTTTCGCGGTTCTGAATCTAATCTTACAAGTGCAATATGAAATTGATAAACACCAAAGGGTCCAAATCTGGCAAATCCTTTGGAAAATCAATTTTTGAATCAAATTTCTAAAAATAGACTGCTTTGCCAGATACAAAGTTGCCACTTAAATATTTTATTTTGAAAAATTTAGGAAATCCATGACTCGTGCCAAAGGCCACGTGTTTGTCATTACCAAGATTGTCTCGACTCGGGAACTTAGGTACGAGAGAGGAAGGTCATGATTTAAGCACCCCCGCTCGCCCGATCAAAGATCGGCCTCTACTAATCATGATATGATTTTATCAACATTATGTGCTCTTATTTCGGTTTATTTAGGCTAGCATTACTATGTGATGCGCACACACACAAGTATAGACTATATTGAAAGAATTGGAACACTTGATTCATGTTTATTTTGAAAATTGTTTCGAAAATATGTACTACTTGAAAAAGTGATCTCATATGAACATCACTCAAATTATTCCAATTCAAGCAATAAGCCTTCATCCGCAGGCATCCAAGCAATTTAGCACTTAATCAATTAGCCTCATAGCAAGCATGCTAAACATGGCAACAATGACAATCACACTCATGCAATTATGCTAAAGCGAACAAAGGCTCACTTAGTACTCCAAGCCAAAATAAACAAAAGAGTTAGAAAAAATGCATGATTCCTAACTATGCAATATGACCAATGCAACGCATGCGATATGTAATCTAATAGGCTCGGCTACTAATATGGCATATGAATCAATTTGATAACATGTGGTCTAAGCACGTATTCAAAGAATGTATAGAACTAACAAAACGGTTAGAATGATGCGCCGAGCCTCGGTGCATGCAATACAAATGGATGGAAACATGGAGAATGTTAATTGAAATATGATGTCTTTAAACTAACCATTGTAAGTTGTTAAATAAAAAGGAGAAAGACGTGGGGTTGGAAGACATACACATTATTACATTGCGCTCTCACGAAGGAGAGTCCGAATGAATAAACTAAGCTAACTCGCTAACTAATTAGAATAAGCTAATTTAGCAGATTATTACAAACCAAAACAAATAAACTAGCTAAACTACTTAACTAGTTATTACAACACTTGATTTAACTAACTAGTTAACTAACTAATTAAATAATTACAACACAAGTGCAATTAAAAAAAGGAGCAATTAAACTACACGACTAACTACTACGTCTCGGGAAACGAGGGATCTTTATGCGCGTGCTCGGTTTCTACCCGAAAAGCCATTGTTTTGATTCTGAATGCCTCTGTTTGCATAGTTGAACACCAACACTGCTGCTCACTTTTCTCTGTCTTTCAAACTTACTACTGAATTTTGCACCAGTGGTCGGTCGGCCAATGATAAGGATTGCCGGCCATCAAAGGTGGTCTACCAACCACCTGCCTGTTATGGAAAGTGGCCTGCCGGCCACCGCTGCACAGGTTCATCTTGGTGCAACAAAGGACAAACAGAGCATATACAGGGTATTTCAAGGGTTTGTTTGCACAACCCACCCCTCCTTTTTATGAGAAAATCAAGGGAGAAGCAAGTTTGGTTCACAAACCATCAATGGATGCAATTTCATTGCATGATGGCTTGTGTAACCAAGTGTGCAAGCTCAATAAATGCAAAACAAGACACAAACCTCCTTTTTTTCATGAATAATCAAGGGAAGAAGTTAACCTTGGAGACTTGAATCATTTTATCACTAGCAAGTACGAAATGGTTCAAGCTTCCATGTGTTCAATTAATGTCCGATCGAACACAACCAAATTATTATCTTACTCACTTTTAGTCCCAAGTTTTAGTTTACCAACCATTCCTTAATCCAATTAAGTCCAAGGAGTGAGAATAAGTCCTCTAATGGAAAGAGGGCTCAAAACACAAGTTGCTTTGGGTATGAAAGAAGCATCATACCGTTGGTAATGAACCCACTAAGGGATTAAACTATTAAGTGTGAAACCTCATTTTCATACTTGGGCAAGCAAGTGACTTGAAGCCATTTTTAAAGCAAAATAAAAAAGCCAAGAATGGAGGGAGGTTGCAAAGATGATTAAGTGCTGAAAATGAGTGAGAAAAGCATAAATAAATGCTATCAACTCAAACAAGATGGTGTTTAAGGCCTAGAACACCAAACTCATGAGGACTATTACGCTATAAGCATGAAAAATAAAGTTCAAATGCAAACAATAGCTGAAAACAGTGCTAAAACAGTGTAAAGTAAGTCCTAAAATATGTTGGAATTAAGCTAAAAAAAGCTAGATTAAAATGCTAAAAAAAGCTAGATTAAAATGCTAAAACATGGCACCAACTAGGCTAGTAAGCAAGACACAAGGAGGGGAAGCTAACCCCTCCCAATTTAGACTTCAAAACACGATTTTGGCCACTGAAAAAGCTCTGAAAATCAGTGTTTAAAAGCTTGAAAAAAGATAGTAAAAAGGTGGGAAACACAAGGGCAAAGGCCTCCAAAACAAGGTAGAAAGAAGGGATATCAACCCCTCAACCTTTAATGGCCTTAAACCCAACCTTCAACCCAAAAAAACACATATTTTTGACAGCCCAAAACAATGGAAAACAATAGGAATAAAAGCAAATAAAACAAAGCTGTGAGGAAAGTCTTATACCTCTTGAAAAGAAGAAGCAATTCCAAGCAACAAAACCAAGTAAACACACCCTCTAGAGCTCAAACCTCGCTCAAAGACACCTCAGCTCAAAGATGAGAAGATTTGGTTAAGGGTGTATCGGCAAAGGTTAAAGAATTGTAGGAAAAAATGTAGAGATTTGGCAGAGAGAGAGAGAGAGAGAACTGTAGAGAGAGAAAAAAAAATTATCCCAAAATTTTCTAACCTCAAAACATGAGAGAGGGGCCTCCTATATATAAACATGAAATTCCCTCAAGGAGATCCAGCCCTACACGTGGGGATAGATGAATGCATCTGTGCAAAAAGATAGCACAACTGACATAAAATATCTGCAAAATACACTGGTGGCTGGCAACCCAAAAGTGATGGCTGACAGCCCAAAAGGGGTGGTTGGTAGGCCACCAGAGACTGCAGGCTGGAAAAGCTAGGCTTGGTCCAAAACTGGGACAACAAAGATACAGGGTTTGAAAGGCTCAAAGTTGTGGCATTCCGTTGAGGATTTCGAACACTTGGCGAGCATATATAAACTCATCATCGGGTGTGCATTGAAGGACGTCCAAGTCGTAAAGGCCGTAAAAAATAGGGTGTCTACAAATGGGTTTAATTAACGTCCGATTGAACACAAGTTGATTATTATCTTGCATTATTTTTAGTTCCAATTTTATTAATTCATTTTCATTACCATCCATTCTTTAGTTAATTAAGTCCAAAAGTGAGCTTTAAGTCCTCTAATGGAAAGAAATATCAAACAAAGAGTTGCTTTGGGCATGAAAGAGACACCATGCCATTGGTAATGAACCCTCAAATGGATTAAACCATTAAGTACAATATCTCAATCTCATGCTTAAACAAACACTTGGTTTGAAACAACTTTCAAAGCAAAGAAAAGCCAAGAAAGGAGGGAGGTTGTAGAGGTGATTAGAGGTGATCACAAGTATGGAAAGCTTGAAATAAACACTATCAACTCAAATAGGTTGATGGCTAAGGCCTAAACCACCAAGCCTACAAGGACAATTACGCTACAAGCAATGAACAACCAAAAATAGTCCTAAAATAGTGCTAAAATAGCCCTAATACATGCTGGAATTAAGACAAAAATAGCTAGAATAATAAGCTAAAACATTGAGCAAGTTAGGCTAGTAAACAAGCACAAGGAGGGTAGGCTACCCTCTCCATTTTTTTGGACTTCAAAACATGGTTTTAGCCACTGAAAAACCTTCGAGATTCAGTATTAAAAAGATCAAAAAAAGTGGACAAAGAAGTGGGAAACACAAGGGTGAAGACCTAAGAAATGAGGTACAAAGAAGGGCGATCCTTCCCTCTACCCCTAATGGCCTAAAACCATAAGCTTTAGCCCAAAAATACAGAGTATAAACAGCCCAAAAATAGTCTAAAAACAGTAGGCAAAATAGCAAATAAAGCAAATAAATAAGCCAAGACTTATACCTCTTGAAGAGGAGAACCCTTTCCAAGTAACAAACCAACACTTACACACCCTCAAGAGCTCAAAGTAAGGTCAAAAGTGCCTCAGCTCAAAGACCACAAGGTTTGGTTTAGAGTGTATAGGCAAAGGCTTAAGAATTTGCAAGAGAGAGAGAGAGTTATAGAGAGAGAGAGAGATAATTTTGCTCCAAAATTTCCAACCCTAAAAAATGAAAGGAGAGGTCTCCTATATATAGAAAATAATGAAAATCCCTCAAAAATATCCATATATACACGTGTAGGCAAGTGCATGCAGCTTTGAAAACAACTGGCACAGTTGGCCAAAATATCTGCCAAAACAAAAAAGTGGCTGGCAGGCCACACAAATGGCTGGCAGCCTACATTGGTGGCTGACAACCCACACTAGGGGGCCGGCAAGTCCTAGGGTTTTAGGCTTGAAAAATTATAGTTTTGGTTCAAAACAAGACAAAAGGTGTGTGGAGGTTTGAAGGCTCAAAGCTGTGGTATTCTTTTGAGGACTTTGAGCACTTGATAAGCATATACAAATTCATCATTGGGTGCGCAAGCGGTGGCGCCCAAGTTGTAAGGGCAGTCAAAAAATGGGGTGTCTACAATGAGATGGTACAAAGACAAACGAGTGGGCGGCGAGATATTGAGGCATCCCGCTAATAGTGATGAATGGAAGGAATTCGATGCATAACATCCCGAGTTTGCCTTGGAGCCTCAAATGTGAGGCTAGGGTTGGCTGTTGATGGGTTTAACCCTTTTGGGAACATGAACAACTTTTACAGTTTGTGGCTTGTCATACTGATTCCATACAACTTGCCACCTTGGTTGGTTATAAAGGATCCATTTTGTTTGATGTCATTACTTATTCTTAGAGAATCTCACCCTGGGATTGATATTGACGTCTACATGCAACCATTGGTGGATGAGTTGAATGAGTTATGGACAAATGGTGCACTAACTTACAACGCTTCTACCAATGAGACTTTCTGAATGTATGCAGCTTTGTTGTGGACAATACAAGATTGGCCTGCATTTGGTGACATATCTGGGTGGAGAACAAAGGGTCATTATTCTTGTTAAAGTTGCAATGATGAACCATATTTTGAATCTTTGAAAAGTAAGGCAGGGTACACTAACCGTTGATGTTACTCGCCTGAGGACCACCCAGAAAAGCGAAAGTGTAGGGCTTACAATGGTAAGATTGAGAAACAGAAGAGATCTTTGGAGTTGCCGATGGAAAAGATGCAAGACCAGTTGGACAACGGGACAAGTGTCATATATGGAAAGCATCCAAGTAATAGAAAAAGGCCCCCTCAAGCACCTAATTGGACAAAGGTAACCATTTTGTATGAGCTACCCTATTGGAAGAAGCGAAAACTTCAACACAACATTGATGCCAAGCATGTGGAGAAAAATTTTAGTGAAAATGTTTTTAGAACTATGTTAGGCATTGATGGAAAGAATAAGGACATAGACAAGACACAGTTAGACTTGGAAGATATGGGTATAAGGAAAGAGCTATGGCTAACACAATGACCCGATGGGTGATATGTCAAGCCTCAAGCAAGCTTTTCATTGACACCTGTAGAGAGGGAGGGTTTTTTTGAATTTTTAAAAACTGTCAAGTATTCAGATGGGTATGCGACAAACATATTCAAATCAGTGAATACAAGAAATGGTAGACTAACAGGCCTAAAAAGCCACGATTGCCATGTACTTATACAAAGAATTCTTCCCATTAGAATGCGTGGTTATGTGGATAAAGAAATTAGCACAACACTTTTTGAGTTAGGCAATTTCTTCCAAGATCTATGCTCCAGGACACTAAGGCGGAGTGAACTGGAGAAATTAAAGGAACATATAATACACATTTTATGCAAGCTTGAAAATATCTTTCCTCCAGCCTTCTTCGATGTGATGATCCATTTAGCTGTTCATTTGCCTCTGTAGCTCGACTTTTCCGCGCCCCCTTTTGGAAGGTGAAATAAGCCCTATAGTTCAGACTCTCGCGGTTCTGAATATAATCTCACAAGTGTAATGTGAAATTGATAAACACCAAAGAGTCCAAATCCGATAAATCTTTTGGAAAATCGATTTTGAATCAAATTGCCAAAAATGGACTGCTTTGCTAGATACAGAGTCACCACCTAAATATTTTTTGTTTTGAGGAAATTTAGGAAACCCATGACTCGTGCCAAAGGCCACGTGTCCGTCATCACCAAGGTTGTCTTGGCTCGGGAACTTAGGTACGAGAGGGGAATGTCATGAATTGAGCACCCCCGCTCGCCCGATCAAAGATCGGCCTCTACTAATCATAATATGAATCTTATTAACATTATATGTTTTTGTTCCGGTTTATTAGGCTAGCATTTACTAATGTGATGTGCACACACAAGGTATAGACTAGTTTGCCCGAATTGGAATAATTCAATTTCATGTTTGTTTCTCGAAAAGGGTTGGATTTTGCCACTTAACAAAGTGGGCTTGAAGTTTGTGAATTTGCCACTTGACAAAGTGGGCTTAAACGTACATTCATTGAATCATTCCAATTCAAGTAACAAGCCTTCATCTACAAGCACTCAAACAGTTTAACAAGTAAGCACTTAGCCTCATGGCGAGCATGCTAGACATGGCAGTCACTCACACTCATGCAAGTATGCTAAAGCACTAAAAACTCACCTAGTACTCCAAGCTAAGATAAAACAAAGAGTTAGAAAGATATGCATGATACCTAACTATGCAAGATGACTAATGCAACACATGGGATATGCAACTAATAGGCTCGGCTACTAATGTGGCATATGAGGCAATTTAAATAGCATGCGTTTAAACACATATTCAACGAAGTATTAAACTAACAATGCAGTTAGAATGATGAACCGAGCCTCGGTGCATGCGATACAAACGGATGCAAACATGGAGTAATGCTAAACAAAACTTGATGTCCCTAAACTAACCATCTTAAGCTAGTAAATAAAAGGGAGAAAGACGTGGGGTTGGAAGACATACACATTATTACATTACGCTCTCATGAAGGAGAGTCCGAATGAATAGACTAAACTAACTAGCTAACTAAGCTAAAGCTAATTAAGCTAACTATTACAAAACTGAATGAATAACTAGCTAAACTACTTAACTAATTATTACAACACTTGAATTAACTAACTAGTTGTGGGCTCGCCTTTTTTCCGCGCCCCGCACCTTTCGAAAAAGGGTTTGAAAAGAAAGGTCCTCACAGTTTGGACTCTACCTGCGGTTCTGAATCTAGTTTCATAAGTGTAATGTGAAACTGATAAACACCAAAGAGTCCAATCCGGCAAATCATTTTGGAAAATTGCTTTTAGATCAAATAATGCTAAAACTGGACTGCTTTGCCAGATTACAGAGTCGCCACCTAAATATTTTATTTTTGAAAAATTTAGAAAACCCTGACTCGTGCCAAAGGCCACATGTCCGTCATCACCAAAGTTACCTCGGCTCGGGAACTTGGGTATGAGAAGGGAAGGTCCTGAAATGAGCACCCCGCTCGTTCGATCAAAGATCGGCCTCTTCTAAGCATGATATGTTTTTTTGTAAACCTCATGTGTTCTTGTTCTGGTAATTTAGCTAACTTTACTATGTGACGCACATAAGCAAGTATAGACTAAAATCGCAAGAATTGAAACGAATTCAACTCATGTTTGTTTTTGAAAATGGTTTGAATTTGCCACCCTTAAGTGGGCCAAAACGCAAATTTTCCATCAAACATGACGTGCTTAAAACATGATTTGCCACTTCGCAAAGTGGTCTTAAAATTCACACTCATTGAATTGTTCTAATTCAAACAACAAAGCCTTCATCCACATGTATTCATGCAGTTTAACAAGTAAGCACATAGCCTTATGGCAAGCTTGCGAAACATGACAATATGGCAATCACACTCATATAAGCATGCTAAAGCGTAAAAACTCACCGAGTACTCCAAGTCAAAACAAAAACTAGTTAGAAACAATGCATGACCCTAACTATATGAGATGCCTAATGCAACTAAATAGGCTCGGCTACTTAATCATGGTATTTGCAACACTTTGATAGCATGCTTTTAAACACGTATTCAAAGAAATGTATTGAAATTGAAAATGCAGTTTGAATGATGCGCCGAGCCTCGGTGCATACAAGACAAATGAATGGATGCAAACATGTAAGCATAAGGTATGCTAATTGAAAATGATCCTAATCTAACCATCGAAAACAACTAAATAAAAGGGAAAAAGATGCGGGGTTGAAAGACATACACACACTTACGCACACTTATTACAACATTGTGCCCTCGCGAAGGAGGGTTCAAATGAATAATTAGCTAAGCTACTCTAAGCTAAGCTAATCAAACTAATCTAATTAAACTAACTAGACTAATTATTACAAATCAAATGAATAACTAGCAAACTACTAATTATTACGACACTTAACTAATTAGCAAACTAATTAATTAAATTACAAAGCCAATGTATATAAACTAATCATGCGAAATATCTAAATTACACTGCCACAACTCTGTTTTAGGAAGTAGAGGATGCATGCACTCGGTTTTCGCCCCGAAAAGCCCTCCGGTTTCGCTCTTGAGAGGCTCTGTTTGCAGGGTTAAGTACACTTCAAAACCTTTCTGCTCCACCTTACCAAAAACTTTCTGAGGATTGCACCAGTGGCCTACTGGCCATGGTAGGTTGCTGCTGGCCCCCTACCAGCCAAAAATGTGCCTTGCCGGCCAAGAGTGAGTCTCTGCCGGCCACTGATACTCTGAATCACCACACTGCAACAGAGCACAAACAGAGGAAAATGAAGGGTTTTTCAGGGGTTTATTTGTACTGTGCCTCTTCTTATCATCTTAAAACCTCAAAGGAGTGGCACTCTTAGATCTAAAACCACTAATCAAGTAATTTCATTGCATGATGGCCAAAGATCCAAGTTGCACAATTTCAATAAATGCATAAATATGACTCAAATGACCTCCACCCTATCATGCATGATCAAGGGTGATGGAGTCTAAGGAGATTGGTTCATTTCATCACTTTGAGTATGAAATGCTCCAATCTTCCTTGTGTTCAATATAACGTCCGATTGAACACATGCAATGCAACGCAACATGCTTATCTTGCTTAAGTTTTACTTATCGCTTTTGTTTACTCATTTTAGTTACTGATCCATTCTTTAACCGATTAAGTCCAAGGTGAGTGTCCTCTAATGGAAAGAGGGCTTAAACCATAAGGACCTTGAGCATGAAAGAGGCCTCATGCTGTTGGTAATGAACTCCCGAAGGAATTAAACCATTAGGCATGAGGGTCTCAATTCTACACTCAAGCCAACAAGAGGCTCAAAGCCACTTTCAAAACAAATGGAAGAGTGAAGAATAGAGGGAGATTGTAGAGATTTCAGTGCTGAAATGGCATGCAAAATGATACTACAACATGCAAGCAACCCATGCAAATCATGTTTAAAAGTCGAAAATACCAAACTAGTGAAGATCAATACACTATAAGTGTGCAATACAAAGATCCAAAGGTACAAACACTTCAAAACAGTCCTAAAACAGCCCAAAAGGAGTCCTAAAACATGCTTGAAGTAAGCTAAAAATAGCTAGAATAAAAAGCCAAAACATAGTACAAGGTAAACTATTAAGCACAATTGCACTACAAGCATACAAAGCAAGCCTCAAGGGACCAAACTAGCTCAAAATAGAGCTTAAACATGCCAAAATAATAGCAAAAACATGCTGAGATTAAGGTACAAAATGCTAGAAAATCATACTCACATGTTAGGCTATCTAGGCTTGCAAACAAGATACAAGGAGGGGAGGGTAACCCTTCCCATTTTGGACCTCAAAACATGGTTTTTACCACTGAAAATTCTCTGAGATTCAGTGGTTAAAAAGGCCAAAAAAAGTTGATTTGAAAGCTTTGAAAGATGGCACAACAACTTAATAATCAAGCAACAGGAAGAGTGGACTACCACTAACTCCAATCAAACCTCAAACCACCATTTTAGACCATGAAAACAAAGATTTTTAGAGGTCAAAACCAGCCTAAAAAAAGTATGTAAAGATGGCAAAACAAGTATTTAAATTAAGCTTAAAACACAAGTATTCTACCTCTTGAATACAAGATGCAATTTAGGCAACAAAAGCAAGCCAAACTAGGCTAATATCCTACTCCAAACCTTAAAGAGGATCTCAAGTAGCCTCAACTCAATGGTGATCAAGTTTGATCAAGGGTTTATATGCAAGAGTGTAGAGAATTTAGGCAATAAGGCACAAAATATCAAGAGAGAGAGAATTTTTTTGTCTTCAAAATTTTCTAACCCCTTCACATACAAGAAGGGGCTTCTATATATAGAGAACGCAAAATCCCCTCATAAAGATCCAGCCACACACGTGTTGGAAGATGTCTCAATTTGTGCAAACAGCTGGCACAAAATATTAGAAAATATCTACTGATGCACTAGTGGCCGGCCGACCATTAGTGATGGCTGGCAGGGGCTTATTGATGGCCAGCAGGCCAAGATCCATGGCCGTCAGTGCCCGAATATGGTCGGCAGGCCATCAACAACATCACGTTGAAAGGACCTAAACATGGTCCAAAAAAGAGACAGAATTGATGCATGGTTTGGAAAACTCAAACCTGTGGCGTTCCGCTGTGGACTTCGAGCGCTCGACGAGCAATCAAACTCATCACTGGATATATCTGCAAGAACATCCAAGTCTTGAGAACGGTCAAAAATGGGGTGTCTACAGTTGTCCCTTTTTGACAGAACTCAGAGTCATAAAATAACGTGAGTGAATGTCAAAGCCCAGAGATGACCCATTTTGACAAGGCCGCAAGACTTAGACAAACATTCAAGATAATAATACATAGTGGCGCTCGTAGGCTGGGGCAAAATGCAAATGATACGCACAATGCAAGAACATAACTTATGATCATGCAGTGAGGCAGTAATGAAGCATTTACATGCAAATGTCATGCAAGGAAAATGCCACATTTTAAATAAACCGACGAGGTACAGTAATCTCATACATGAGAAGAAGTAAGCAAATAAACATGCCACGCATGAGAATCACAAGATGAACCACATTTCATGCAGAAACGATGTAAGAAAATTATGCAAACTTAACTGCACCTTACGCAGGAAAGGCTAAGAGTGACTGTCGGGCGCACCCGAGGTTTCAAACAAAATTCCGACGCGTTGCACGCGTAAGGAAAGAAGGGATGATGTGAACATCGGGACTCACCCACGTGTTTCTAAAGTGTAACATCCTAATGCGTCGCACGTGAGAGGAGAAAAAGCAACTAGAACACTAGGACGTGCTCACGTGTTTCTAACCGAAAACATCCTTATGCATCGCACGCGAGAGGAGAAGAGGATGGTGCAAACACCAGGTGTACCCGAATGTTTATAACTGAAAACATCCTAACGTGCCACACGTGAGAGGAGAAAGGGGGTGGCGTAAACACCAGAGGGTGGTATAAACATCGGAGCACGTCCCAATGTTTCTAACCAAAACAAGGTGGTATAAGTATCGGAACACATTCCAAACGCTTCTAACTGGAGGGGGGGATAAACATTGGGAACACGTCCCAATGTTTCTAACCAAAACAGGGTGTCGGTGTAAACATCGGGCGTACCCGAATGTTTCTAACCAACAAGGAGTGGTATAAGCATCGGAACACGCTCCAAACGCTTCTAACCAGAGGGGTGGTATAAACATCAGGAACACGTCCTAATGTTTCTAACCAAAACAGGGTGTCAGTGTAAACATCGGGGCATACCCGAATGTCTCTTACCAACAAGGAGTGGTATAAGCATCGGAACACGTTCCAAACGCTTTTAACCGGAGGGGTGGTATAAACATCGGGAACACGTCCCAATGTTTCTAACCAAAACAGGGTGTCAGTGTAAACATCGGGCGTACCCGAATGTTTCTAACCAACAACGAATGGTGTAAACACCGGGCGTACTCGAATGTTTCTAACGAACAAGGAGTTCGAGGGACCGAAATGATCTCACCTGGGATTCCTCTGAATGAACCGTACATACAATATCGTGCATGTAGAGAAAGACACTTAAAAAGTGTGATATGATAAGAACGCATGTTCTATGCAAACTACACAACCGATATATAAAGGTGACGACCTACCCTATGCAAAATTGAAAGCATATTCTATGCATGAGACAAGAGCATGTTCTATGCAAAATAATCAACAATGCATATTCAATGCAACATCCACATTCTATGCAAACATGGGGATGCATGTTCTATGCAACAATACAAAAGGCATGTTCCATGCAACGATAGAGAAATGAGCATTCTATACAACGGCCAAAGCGTGCTTGATAAAGACAACTCAAAGGCAACTTCTGATTTACCTCTTCGGAGAGTTGTAATATGTTAAAAAGGATACACCTTGTTGATGTTGATGAGTGACGACCATCGCACACTGGAAACTCAATTCTGAGCTTCCGTGAAGATATTCTAAATCAAACACTGAACATCCCTTGCACTTCCTGGAATCCAAGGACACAAAACAGAGCCAGGAATGTAGGGAAAACTCATGGAAACCTGCCGGCCACCAGGGGGAGCCGCCGGCCACCTGCCGGCCACTGGTGTGCCCTACCGGCCATTGATGGCAGATTTGGGCAATTTTGACTTTTCACATCCGGGTCTTTAAAAACAAAGCATGCCACTTCATTTCCACACAACCTCATATTTGAAATTCCTCCCTCTTGCTCTCTAGGTGCTCCTTCTCTCTAGATCCACGCTCTCTACGCGTTTTCCAACACCCTAAAAATATTTTCTTTGCTAAATCTTTCTAGTTCTCTTCACTTTGAACCGATTAGAATTTGATTTCGACACTTCTTTCTTCATTTCCACCATTCTAGGCTCATTCCCCTCGATTTTCTCTCGAGGTTTGTACACTTTTCCCGACTTTGACTTTCTTTGACTTTCTTTGACTTTTTCTCTTTTCTAGGGTTGGCTTTTTCAAAGTTTTTCCCTTTTTTTCACTTTGCCTTATTTTTTACTCATCTTGCACCTATTTCAGATGACGGACGATGTTCTACATGATGGGGCTCTCCCCGAGCTTCCTCCAATAGATTTTAAGGCAGACTTTGAAGCCGAGTTGGAGCCATTACTACTGAGCATATGCCCCTTCGATCCAGCGAGGTACCATCCTCAGACTCACATAGTACCCACCGCAGGAGGCATCAAATCCTTTACTGACTTTGCTAAGGACGCGCCAGAGGACCTCTTACTGAGAGAGCAAGCATCTCATTTGTCAACCATCGCAGTAGAGGTACGAAAAACTATTTTTTATGCAGTACTACCCTTAACTGTTTTCATTTCTTATACTGTTTCGATTTGATCTCATGCGCTGCCTGGATCTAACTATATCTCATACATCACTTCTTTATATTCGACTGTATTTTTCATTGTCTGATCTGATTGCATCTCTTGCATTATCACAAGACGGGTCCCGCGCCTTTAGAGGCTATGGCACGACGACTGCTCAAGATTGGTACGGTGAGCTCCCAGTTGGAGTTCCCAACATCCTTGATGAGACAAGCTTTGGTATCTTCTGCTCCAGCCTGACTCAGGTCGTAGCGAGTCGTCCTCTCTTAGGGGCTCTGGTGGAGAGGTGGTGGGACACTACCAACTCTATCCATTTCTCCACCACGGGAGAGATGACGATGACCCCTTACGACTTTACCATGATCACTGGCTTAGGCGTAGGGGGTGATTCGATCCCTCTCAACCCTGATATGGGGGAGTAAGAGGCAGCATGGGTCGCGTTGCTTGGGGCATATCCACCGATACTCCAGGCATGCATGGTCCGGTGTAACTGGTTTGAGAAGCAGTTCAGGGAGACTGAGCCTGAGACAGTCGAGGAGACAGAGCAGTACTCCAGAGACTTCCTCATGTTCATTTTTGGTACCACATTGTTCTCAAACAGGTGGAATACCGTGGATCTATATCTGCTGAGCGCCTTGGTGGTGCTCCATCGAGTTCAGTTCTATGATTGAGGCGGAGCCGACCTCACCACTTTGTACGGATATGTGAGCTCGACTTCCCACAGGAGTGAGAGATTGATTGGAGGCTACTGGCGGGCTTGGGAGGTACACAGCTTAGTTTCTCCTTTTTACTTTATATTTTCTGCTTAGCATTTCTTGCTTTACACTTATTCAACACATGTGCTTTCTGCTCTGCATTTTCTGTACCTGTTCATGCGCTATATGCTTTCTGCTTTGTATTTTTTGTATCTACTCATACATTGTATTGATCGTATATCGTCGCACTTTCCCTGCAGCTATGGGTGTACGCGTACTTCCCAGCTCTCGCTCCAGAGCCTGTAGAGGAGGTTCCAGTGACAGTTCCCTTTTCTCGGGTATACGACAGCCAGCTCCGCCGTAGGACTCGGGAAAGCTTTATGTTTTTCCGCTAGTATTTTGATGTGGTCGTGGTGCATGAGGTAACCCAAAACAAAGCCATCTTACTTTTCAACCATTTGAATCCACACATTAACGATTAACAGCGACTAATCATCTGTTCATTTCCATTTCAGATCACATGGCAGCCTTGGGCCATGATACCGTCAGGGCTCTGAGCCCAATATGATACAGCTCGGGTTATCACCCGCCATCATATTCTTCTCGAGGGCCCGATTTGCTGCCCCTGGTTCTTGGGCAAGCGCTTCGCGCACCAAACTGTGGGCCTGCTGCCCTATTCATACCGATGGCACCTCCAGCGTCTATTAGAGTGACACACAGACTGTCTGCTGACGAGGTGATTCAGTTCATGGTAGGGCTGAAGGCAGAGTATTTCCGTATAGAGGGTGATTATGCGACCTTTATCCAAACACACTTGATGCCGCCTCTGACTGGTGTTCGCGGGGGCGAGGGAGTCAGAGCTCCTGCCGTGAGGGTGACACGCAGAGCGAGTCGGACGAGCACAGCTCGTAGCAAAGGGACTCCCTAGGCAAAGCAGAGGACTGGTTGGTCAGAGCTTCCGACCGAGCTGATTGGTTGGCGATACTCCGAAGAGGCTTATCAGATCCCGATCGGGCCTCCGTTGGCTGGTCACAGATACGTCAGGATGCCTGATGCACCTCCGGTATGCATTGCAGTTTTCAATTTGTTTTTCATTTTTGCCTAGATACTTAGACATTCATTCATCCCATACACTGATCATTTCAAATTGCATTTGCAGGCCTCTACAGAGTACGTTGAGGGGTTACTCGAGACGTTGGCCTTATTCGAGGGCATGATCTTGAGGAGGGAGGCGATACTCGGCTTCCATGGCATTGAGGTAAAAATTTTCAGTTTTCTTGCATTTCGGTCATCATATCTCTGCTGACATTCTGAAGCTGGCATTTCAACTGAACATTTCTTCACTCTGTACTGATACACTGCGTGTATAGATCACATCTAACACATTGCATTCTCACATTACATTCATACTCTGCATGTACCTATTCTACATATCACTCTTGCATCTGACACACATACCGTGGCTAATATACACTAACTGCCTTTTCAGGTCCCACCTTTACCAACAGCAGCAGCAGCTGCAGCAGGACCTTCAGCACCTCCTCCGACAGCAAGAAGGAGAGGGAGACAGCCTCCGGTACGTAGCGGAGGCAGAGGTAGGGGTGTCCGTGATGGGAGTGGCCCTTCAGAGCCTATCATGCACGATGATGATGATGAGACGAGCAAGGATGAAGAGGCAGTGAGTCTATAGTCAGAGTCATCTAAGGACGGAGACGACAATGCTAACTCGGATTCCGCTAGTGGTGAGGCTGAGAAGGGCTCCGATTTAGACTCTGATTCAGATTCAGACAGTGGCACCGATGGAGATAACAAAGAGGGCCTCTCGAGCCTGAGATAGCTGGCACTGATCTTTCTATATTTTGACTTAGTTTCTTTTTGCTAGTAGTATTGGCACTTTGTATAGTTCAGATGAGTTTTATTTCTTTAAGAACTTGTACTCTTTTGTAAAAAGTGACCATGATCGGAATGAAAACAACTTTTGATGAAAAAGTGTTATATTTTGCATTTTGAGCATCGCATAACATCGCACAGCATAAAAAAAAGATTGATCTTGATTGAAAATTTGCATATTCCATTAGCGTTGTCTTAATCAGGTAATGAACTGACCAACAATTAAAAAGACAAACAAAGTAAAACAACTCGATAAACAAAACAACAACACGACAATCAATGCAAATACAACTCGATAAGCAAAACAATGACTTGATAAACAACACAAATACCACTCAATAAGTAAAAGCAGACGAATACAACTCAAATAAACATGCTCAAGCCCAAAGGGACTCAAACATAAAACCTCAAAAGACACGAATAGCATAATACAACTGTTGCATGCAACTAGATCTTCACAAAGGAGGGCAGTGGGCATAAAAGGGGAGGCTGCCGGCTATGAAGGATGGCCTGCCAGCCATTTACTCCCTCTGTTGGCCATCAATGAGCCCTGCCGGCCATCAATGTACAGAACCTCCCAAATGTTGACACCTGCCCTCCACTCACTGCCTTATCTTCTACAAAAGCTCCAGCTTTGTGGTTTCTTCATTCCAGCTCTGCTTTTGCCACAAATAGAGCCATTCTTTGCCAAAAAACTCTCAAATTGGATTGCAGCTTTAGATGGCTCGAAAAAGATAAATTTTTGAGATTTCGGGATAAATGCACTATTCCCGCTGAGTTGTACCCCGCTGTGTTTTCCATTCCTCCATGCCGCAGCTAGGTGCTAGAATTCGATCACGCATGTTTTTAGCTTTGGGAGACAAGAGATATGTCCAATAATTGAAGAATTCCAAGTTTTGATGGAATCTCGGCGTGACGAGAAAATCTTGCCTCAGTCTTGTTTTGGTCACATCCCAGCTCTAGGAAGAATATGTGGGCTCACTTTACACGATGTCCGATCTTTGGTTCACAACGGGGAGTTGGATATTCCCAGTTTGATTCATCGATTTTTTGACGTCGGTGACCGCCACGACCGTCTTTGGCAAGGATTTCGGCAACATGCCCTTTGATTGTGTATGTTGGCTCATTTTCTGTTCGCCCCTGGTTTCGGAGGGTCTAACGTTCGCTTGATCGAAGTAGCTCAAGGCTTGAAAGAGGGAAAGAGCTACATTGGCTTGACACTGGCCGAGACTTTGATAGGCTTGGATGCTTTCCATTGCAGGGAGACAACCAAGTTCGCAGGAAGTCCACTACTCTTGCAGGTAATGTTTCCCACCCTTCTCACATGTGTTTCTCACATCACTCGGCCCTCAAGCTCTGTTTTTCTCTCAAAACCCCTTTCTCACTTTTCTCTCCACATACACATCTTTATTCTTTAATCTCTCTTATTTTTCATCCCTCCCCAAATATGGCTCATGGACCGGTTGAAAGTAGTGGACTCTTGCCCTACATATTCAGCACGAGGCTATTTCTTTCGCCAATGACTAGTTGATTTCCCGAACAAAGGGTAGTGGTGCCATTGGATGTGCAACAGGTCTGCTATTGACATTACTTGGCATCACCCCTAGTTTGATCTGCCCGAGATGAGTTACAGCATGTCTCGACAGCCTGGCATTCAGTTGATTGGCTTGACACACTGTGTCTTCTACTTTTCGCTCTGGTTCAGGCGTCAGTTCGAACATGACCAAACTTGCCCAGAAGAGGGGGTAGAGTACCCGGCTTCATTTCCAATTCAAGAATTTTTGGCTCGCCTTTTTTCCGTACCCCACACCTTTCGAAAAAGGGTTTGAAAAGAAAGGTCCTCATAATTCGGACTCTACCTGCGGTTCTGAATCTAGTCTCACAAGTGCAATGTGAAACTGATAAACACCAAAGAGTCCAATCCAGCAAATCATTTTGGAAAATTTCTTTTAGATCAAATAATGCCAAAATTGGGCTGCTTTGCCAGATTACAGAGTCACCACCTAAATATTTTATTTTTGAAAAATTTAGAAAACCCTGACTCGTGCCAAAGGCCACGTGTCCGTCATCACCAAAGATGTCTCGGTTCGGGAACTTGGGTACAAGAGGGGAAGATCCTAAAATGAGCACCTCCGCTCGCCTGATCAAAGATCGGGCTCTACTAAGCATGATTTGTTGTTTTATAAACCTCATGTGTTCTTGTTCCGGTTATTTAGCTAACTTTACTATGTGTCGCACACAAGCAAGTATAGACTAAAATCGCAAGAATTGGAATGAATTCAACTCATGTTTGTTTTTGAAAATGGTTTGAATTTGCCACCCTCAAGTGGGCTAAAACACGAATTTACCATCAAACATGACAGGCTTAAAATATGATTTGTCACTTCGCAAAGTGGTCTTAAAACTCACACTCATTGAATTGTTCTAATTCAAACAACAAAGCCTTCATCCACAGGCATTCATGCAGTTTAGCAAGTAAGCACATAGCCTTATGGCAAGCATGCGAAACATGGCAATACGGCAATCACACTCATGTAAACATGCTAAAGCATAAAAATGAAGGGTTTTCCAGGGGTTTATTTGTACTGTGCCTCTCCTTATCATCTCAAAACCTCAAAGGAGTGACACTCTTGGATCCAAAACCACCAATCAAGCAATTTCATTGCATGATGGCCAAGATCCAAGTTGCACAATTTCAATAAATGCATAAATATGACTCAAATGACCACCACCCTATCATGCATGATCAAGGGTGATAGAGACCAATGAGATTGGCTCATTTCATCACTTTGAGTATGAAATGCTCCAATCTTCCTTGTGTTTAATATAATGTTCGATTGAACACATGCAATGCAACACAACATGCTTATCTTGCTCAAGTTTTATTTATCGCTTTTGTTTACTCATTTTAGTTACCGATCCATTCTTTAACCGGTTAAGTCCAAGGTAAGTGTCCTCTAATGGAAAGAGGGCTTAAACAACAAGTACCTTGAGCATGAAAGAGGCCTCATGTTGTGGGTAATGAACTCCTGAAGGAATTAAACCATTAGGCATGAAGGTCTCAATTCCACACTCAAGCCAACAAGAGGCTCAAAGCCACTTTCAAAACAAATGGAAGAGTGAAGAATAGAGGGAGATTGTAGAGATTTCAGTGCTGAAATGGCATGCAAAATGATACTACAACATGCAAGCAACTCATACAAATCATGTTTAAAAGCCGAAACACCAAACTAGTGAAGATCAATACACTATAGGTGTGCAATAAAAATCTCCAAAGGTACAAACACTTCAAAAAAGTCCTAAAATAGCCCAAAAGGAGTCTTAGAACATGTTTGAAGTAAGCTAAAAATAGCTAGAATAAAAGGCCAAAACATAGTACAAGCTAAACTATTAAGCACAATTGCACTACAAGCATACAAAGCAAGCCTCAAGGGACCAAACCAGCTCAAAACAAAGCTTAAACATGCCAAAATAATAGCAAAAATATGCTGAGATTAAGGTATAAAATGCTAGAAAATCATGCTCACATGTTAGGCTATCTAAGCTTGCAAACAAGATACAAGGAGGGGAGGGTAACCCCTCCCATTTTGGACCTCAAAACTTGGTTTTTACCATTGAAAATCCTCTGAGATTCAGTGGTTAAAAAGGCCAAAAAAAAGTTGATTTGAAAGCTTTGAAAGATGGCACAACAACTTAACAATCAAGCAACAAGAAGGGTGGACTACCACTAACTCCAATCAAACCTCAAACCACCATTTTAGACCATGAAAACAAAGATTTTCAGAGGTCAAAACTAGCCTCAAAACAGTATGTAAAGATGGCAAAACAAGTATTTAAATTAAGCTTAAAGCACAAGTATTCTACCTCTTGAAGACAAGATGCAATTTAGGCAACAAAAACAAGCCAAACCAGGCCAATATCCTCCTCTAAACCTCAAAGAGGACCTAAAGTATCCTCAACTCAATGGTGATCAAGTTTGATCAAGGGTTTAAATGCAAAAGTGTAGAGAATTTAGGCTATAAGGCACAAAATATCAAGAGAGAGAGAATTCTAGAGAGAGAGAGAATTTTTTTGTCTTCAAAATTTTCTAACCACTCCACATACAAAAAGGGGCTTCTATATATAAAGAATGAAAAATCCCCTCATAAAGATCCAGCCACACGTGTTGGAAGATGCCTCAATCTATGCAAACAGCTGGCACAAAATATCAAAAAATATCTACTGATGCACTGGTGGTCAGTCGACCATCAGTGATGGCCGGCAGGCCAAGATCAATGGCCGGCAGTGCCCAAATATGGCTGGCAGGCCATCAACAACATCATGTTAAAAGGACCTAAACATGGTCCAAAAAAGAGACAGAATTGATACAAGGTTTGGAAAACTCAAACCTGTGGCGTTTCGCCGCGGATTTCGAGCGCTCGACGAGCAATCAAACTCATCACTATATATACCTGCAAGAACATCCAAGTCTTGAGGATGGTCAAAAATGGGGTGTCTACACTAGTTAACTAACTAATTAAATAATTACAAGACAAGTGTAATTAAAATAAGTAATTATACTAAGAAACTAACTACTCCGCCTCGGGAAACGAGGGGTGTGCATGCGCATGCTCAGATTCCACCCGAAAAGACCACCATTTTGCTCCCGAATGCCTTTGTTTGCACGATTGAACATTTTCAGAACAACTTTGCTTCACCTTACCAACACTCTGCTGAAATTTGCATCAGTGGCCAGCCGGCCAATGATGAAGATTGCCGGCCACCAGCCGGCCATGGAGGTAGTCTGTCGGCCACCTGCCGGCCACTGATGCCTTGGTTCATCTTGCTGCAACAGAGGACAAACAGAGCATATACAGGGTATTTTGAAAGATTGTCTGCACCACTCACCCCTCCTTTTCATGAATAAATCCAAGGAGTGGTGAACCTAAGCCACAAATCACCAATTCAAGCAATTTCATTGCATGATGGCTTGTGAACCCAAGAGTGCAAGTTCAATAAATGCAAGAAAAAAAGACACAAACCTCCTTCCTTTCATGAAAGATCAAGGGAATCAGTTGACCTTGGAGACTTAGATCATTTCATCATTAGTAAGTATGAAATGGTCCAAGCTTCCATATGTTCAATTAACGTCCGATTGAACACAACCAAGACACAATCAAATTCTTATCTTTGCACAATTTTAGTTTCAACTCTTAGTTACTCTTTTTGATTACCCTTCCATTCCTTAACCAATTAAGTCCATTGCTGAGTTGTGTCCTCTAAAAGAGAAGGAAGTGTCAAATTTTAGTATAAGGCAAGAGAGAGGCGTCATGCCGTTGATAATGAACCCCCAAAAGAGGAATAAACCATTAAGCATGGACCTCAATCTCAAGCTTAAACAATCCCAAGGTTGAAACAACCCTCAAAGCAAACAAAAAGTGAAGAAATGAGGGAGGTTGCAGAGATTATGCTTGCTGAAATTAAGTGAGAAAAACACTAAAACAATACAATCAACTTAAACAAGTGGTGTCTAAAGGCCTAAAACACCAAGCTTGTGAGGACACTTACACTAGAAGCATGCAAAACAAGACTCAAATGGCTTAACCAACCCAAAATAGAGTTAAAAAAAGTCCAAATTAGAGGTTAAAACATGTTGGAATTAAGCTAAAAAATGCTAGATTAATATGCTAAAACATGGCACAAACTGGGCTAGTAAACAAGATATAAGGATGGGAGGCTAACCCCTCTAAGTTTGGACTTCAAAACATGATTTTGGCCACTGAAATAACTCTAAAAATTAGCATTTAAAAGCTCAAAAAAAGATAGTGTAAAGGTGAGAAACACAAGGGTAAAGGCCTTGAAAGCAAGGTGTAAAGAAGGGTGAACAACCCCTCAACCCTTATTGGCCTTAAACCACAAGTTTCAGCCCAAAAATACAGAGTTTATACAGCCCAAAAATAGTACAAAAATGTGCTGGAATGAATACAAAAGTAGCTAAAATAATAAGTTAAAACATGGAACAATTTAAGCAAGTAAACAAGCCAAAGGAGGGGTGGCTAACCCCTCCATTTTTAGAACTTCAAAACCACTTTTTTAGCCTCTGAAAATCTCTAAAAATCAGTAGTAAAAAGCTAAAAAAAAGTTGATGAAGAGATGGGAAACACAAGTGGAAAGGCTTAGGGTATGTTTGGTAACCATTTTATTTTCAGTTTACAGTTTATATTTACAAAAATTTTAAAAATTGTGATAAAAACTCGTTTGGTATAAAAACTCGTTTGGTAAAAAAATTGATTTATAATTCGGCTTCCCAGTTTATAAATCTGACCCAAAAAACGGAAACAGAAAAAACCTGTTTTCGCTGATTTAATAAACTGGCACTGTAGCGCAAGTTACTGTAGCGGAGCTACAGTAACTTAATTGTTAGCAACTTGATCCTGGTTCAAATCTCCGCAGCACCAATATTGAATTTATTTTGTCCAACGTTAATATCTCATCTTCCTCCACCTCATTCATTTATTTTGTCCAACGGTAATATCTCATCTTCCTCCACCTCATTTATGTTCACTTGAACGTCACAGATCAGGTTTGTCTCTCTCCCCTCTCTTCTCTCTCTCTTCTCTCTCTGTCTCCCCTCTCTTCTCTGTGTTCACCGACCTTGCTCTCTGTGTTCACCGAGCTTCGATTTTTGTTTTCTTTTCTAAAACATTATGTTGCAAACATGCAGATCTTTGTAGATCTGTCAACAAATTGATCTCAGGTCTGTTTCTTCTCTCTCTCTTGCTATGGTTTGTAGGTTAATAGATCTGTCATGAAATCGATTAATGACGAGACAAAGGGTATGTTTGTTTGTTGACAGATCGATTTCATATGCACTTAGGTCTCTTTCTTCTCTCTCTCTTTGATGGCAGCTTCGATTTCATGGTAGCTTTGGGATTTCAGCTGCCATCAAATTGATGGCAGCTTTGGGATTTCATGGCAGCTGAGATCAATTTGATGGCAACTTCGATGGCAACAAATTGATCTCAAATTTTTGTAGAGCTACCATGGTGGTTTTTTTTTTTTTTGAAATGACAAATTTATTTTGCAGATTTTTTGCAAAATCTCCGAACCACATCGATCTCACTCTCAGGTCAGTTTCTCTTTCATGGTTGGTTGTAGATCTGTGCTACATTTCGTAGATCTGTACTATAATTTGTTCTGCAGTTTTTTTCTCGAACCAGAAATCTGTTCTGCAGAAATCTTTTTTTTTTGTTGGTTGTAGATCTGTGCTACAAATCTTTTTTTTTTTCCGAACTAGAAATCTGTTCTGCTTTGGGAAAACCTAATCAGTAGGACCTTGGAAGGAGCCCTGATTAACCTGTGCCATAGCCATTGCTGAACATGAAATCAGATTGTTGTCAAGACTTGAGCATCAGAACTGAAAATATATTTATTGTTACAATGAGAGTTAACATTTTGTCTGTTACAATGAGAGTTGAGCATAAAAAGTGACATTTTTCATATTTGATATGCGATTTATTGATGGGTTTTGCTTGAAACTGAATTGGGTTTTGGGGAAATCTAAGTCAAATAATTGGGTTTTGCTTGAAACTGAATTAGGTTTTGTATCTTATCATCAGGCAAAAAGATCTTTTTCAATGCCATTTTTTTGTTGGTCAACCTGTCAATGGCCATCAAAACAATGGCTTCACTTCCCTGTAGAGATTCGTCAAAAAGGTCGTACTGCCAAGTTCAACAACCAACTCAAGAATAAGTCCAACAGAAATTCATAGAATGTCAAACAACTAGAACAAAATGAGTATACGTACCCCTTCCAGCTTCAGATGCAATCTTCAGAAACAGAAGAAAAATCTAACAACTAGAAAAACAATCAGAAAAGAGGAAAATATTTGAAAGAAAGAAAACAAGGTAGCACACATTCATGTCTACAAAATAGTCAAAAACAAAATTAACTTTGTTCATGATAATTCACAAATTATCCAACTGATGATAGGGAATGGGGGGAGGTGTGATAAAATGAGTGTTCGAAGAGCAATGCAATATATCATAATAAGTCAATTAAGAAGAATTACAAAAGAAAGAACAAGCAAAATACAATCACAGGCTCAACATCACCCAGAAAAGCCGACAGTTGAAATGCATATATTTGATATTAACTTTCTTAGGCCATTCTTTGGTATTTGAGTCAGCCAAAGTAACATTGATATTAAGAATGCTCTAGCAATTAGTTGGCATGTGCCTTCTAAATCACTTTTTTCTTTGGCTTGAAGGTTGCAAATCAATCCTAAATATAACGGAGATAATTACTGTTAGTCTTGGTTTCAAAGCAGAAACTAGTGCATTTATTAGCTTGTTTGCAAACTTCAAAAAGCCTTGTAGGAATCCATTTTCTCCATCTGCCCTATGTTGAATCATATTCTCTATAGTTCCAGTCTTACTACGTTTTATTTATTTATTATTTTTTTATACTGTTCTATTCACATTTTGTTTATCTTTTGTGGATGTAGTAATATTTCTATTGTTTTCTGTTTAATTCTCTCCAGAGACCTGCAGAAATAGGCTACACATGCATGCAAATTTGGTAAATGCTTGCATATATCTTGTTTTGACATTGGCATTTGTTAATATTTTTCCTATGTCTATTCTTCTTCTTCTTCTTCTTTTTTTTTTTTTTTTTTTGTTGGCAGGGTCGTGATATTCCAATTGTCCATCGTGTAATAAAGTTAATAGCCATTGGAAGAATGTTTTCCTCTCATATGTTATATTGTGATACATGCATGAAAATAACCTTTTATGCATGATGAAAATAAATGTGGTGTCAAAAGAATGCTTATGGGATTGCATGAGCTTGCATCTCTCCGTTTCATATATTTCTTTTTCATATTTCTTGTTTTCAACATTTTGTTGACAACTAATTGAACAGGTTGGCAAAACTGGACGTATGTAGCCAACACCTAGTAGTTGAATGAGGCTTTGTTGAGTTGAGTTGACTCCATTGAGTTCATAAATTAACTTTTTCTCCAAATGGGATGCTCAAAACTTTTCTTCCTTGGGACCAACTACGTTAAAACTAAAAATGGATGTTTCGATTTTTACTTACCTGGGACAAATAGGTTTCTTAGATGGATAGTTAAATGAAATTGTTTTCCTCAAACTGGACACTTTCTTGAACTTTTTACCAACAAAGTTGTCAGAAATTTTTGTGATTGAAGAAAACAGATCCATAATTCATTTCTCAGTAAATATAATCTTATAGGTCACCATAAATTCTTGACACCTTTCTCTTTAAACACTATTTTCCTTCCAAGCATCTTCAAACTGATTATATGGTTTTTCTGTGTTCTATTTCCTTGCCTTATAGTAGAACCTAGAAGAATCATTATTGGTGTTCATCTAGCTTGAGAGTTGGATGCATTTATGTTGGTCAAAATTCTGTTTAAGTTTCTGCACATTAGCACTACATGGAATTTCCATGAACATATTTTGAATTTCGGATGGAAATTGTGATTGGCAGGTTCAAAAATAGTTTTCACAAATGCTAGTAAGTGCTATTGTTTGACTTAAGTGCTATTTTTTTCACTTAAGTGCTACTTTAACAGAATGCTACTAATCTAGTAATCTATACATTTATTTGATTTTAACAGAATGCTATTTTTTGACTTATATGCTAGTAAACTCATATTTTCATTTATTTGACTTATTTGCTAGAAATCTTCGAAATTTGCTATACCAACCCACAGGATATTTAAACTGCTATTTATTCTTCAATGTCTCTTCATTTTATTTGACTTATATTTTTTCGAAATTTGTTTAAACTGCTGTTTATTCTTCAATGTGTCTTCATTTTATTTGACTTGTATTTTTTTGAAATTTGTTTATCTATGAATAAATGTAAATATTTAGGTAATGGCATCAACAATACATTATGATCTCCCCATTGATGATGATGATGCTGTTGAAGTTGGTAGAGAAAACAGTAGTCCATGGCCTCAGGCAAATGAGGCTCTTTTCATTACCCTCATGGATGAGGAGGTGAAAACCAAGAAGAGTAAAACAACTGGAACATTCACGAAACAAGCTTGGAATAGGTTGAGAGATCAAATGAACGCGAAAACCCAATACCAGTATAACTCACACCAGCTTCGGAACAAATACAATTAGCTGCGTATTATGTTCAACAAATTTACGTCATTACTGAAGCATACTGGTGTTGGTTGGGATAGCCAGCGACTTACTATCACTGCACCGGATGACGTTTGGGAAGCCCTTTACAAGGTTTAATTAACTTTTTTCATTTTCTTTACTACATTTAATTAGAGAATTCTTCATGTTAACTTCAAATTCATTGATTTGTAGGTTAATACCCATGCAAAGAGGTTTAGGAAAAAAGGGATGGTTTACTACCATGAGTTGTCTCGTATCTTAGGAGACACATTCGCAATTGGTAAACTAGCTTTTCCTTCCACCAAATCACCTTCTGAAAGTAGTGCCGGTTCTGATCTTGAATTTAAGGTAAAGAATGAGGAGTTAGATGCATTGCAAATTGATAGTGATAATGAAAATAGAGATGGCCAAGGCAAGGGCAAGGGAAAGGGCAAGGGCAAGGACAAGGGCAAGAGCAAAATGGGAGGTAAAAAGAGTAAGAAGAGGAGCTCTTTTCAAGATAATATTTCTGAAGCACTCAAAGAAATGAGTGAAAATAGCAAGAGGAAGGTGGACCTAATGGAAAAGCGTTTCACAAGTGCTTCAGTTACTAATGTTGGCGATGACAGTGGTTCAATTGAAGGTGGCTCTACTCCATCACGTTCATTACTGAAAGAGTGCATGGCACTATTGCATGGTATGGAGGAAATTCCTGCTGCTGCTTACACTAAAGCTGTGAACAAGCTTGCATCAGATCCCATAATAAGGGAGGTATTTGTTGATATGCCTGCTAGTAGGATGAGGGATTGGGTCCTTAATCTTTGAGAGAGTGCAGATTTAGTGTGGTATGTGTTTGTGTTGTTTAATTTATTTGGTAGTTTATTATGGAAACAGACTTATTATGGAAGTTTATATTTGGTACTGTAACTGTTGTATTGTTGGATAATCTTTTGTGCTGTAACAGACTTAGTGTATTCTGCGAACAAGCTTGTATTGTTGGATAACTGTTGTATTGTAGTTTTTATTTTATTTTTTTCAGAATAATTTATTATGGAAACAGAGTTAGGTGTATTCTACTAGTGTTTTTAATATTGTACTGCAAAGAGATGGGTAGATGGGTCAATGAGTAGATATCAAATTGAGTAAATGGTATGCAGGCTTTCCATTACTGATATAATATTGTACTGGTATGCAGGCTATTTTTATTTTGGTAGTTTATGGTTGGTTGAAGTATTGAATGTTCTTTCTCCTATACAATGTTTGTTAGTAGTATGCTCTTTTTACTGCATTGTCAACATTGCATAGGAAGCATTGTCAACATTGTATCACTGCATTCTCAACACTGCATTGCAAGGTATGTATGATCTTTTTCTATATAAAATTCTTATGTCATTGTATTGTCAACATTGTTTTTTCCATTACCTGTTCGATGAAATGTGTCAATGTGTCTAGATTATTGATACTGTTCTGTTCTAGTCAATGTGTCTAACATTCAGTAAATTTTGAAGTCATATGAAACATCTGGTCCAATTTTGAAGTCATATGAAACATCACTAGATGTGGGTTATTTTAATTTGGAACAATTTGGTACTCAACTTGTGAATAAGCCAAGTCTCTCTGACTATGAGGCCTAAATAGGGAGGTTTGATGAACCTTTTGTGTGCGTGTGTGTGTGTGTGTGTGTGTGTGTATGTGTGTGTGCAAATTACCTGTTTGATAAAATGCCCCAATGAAAGGGCATTGATTTGAGTTCCTTTGCTAAAATTTTGGAGCTTCTAACAGGTGAATTTGAGATTTCATTTAATAGAAATCAAACATTGGCTAGTATTACAAAGGCTTGTTTGTAGTTCTCCCCTGTTTGTAGCTGCTGGAAGTGAAGATAACTTATTCTTCTGCTACGAGTCCAAATGATCTTGACAATAGATTTCTCTATACTATGGTTACTGAGGGTCTTTGATAGAGTATCCAGTAGTTTTGTGAACATGATAAATGTTGCCTTCACAGCCAAACAAAGAATACTATAAATAACAGCGTAGTATTAGATGGCTCACCCAATTAACATAGAGATGAGATACCCACTTCATAGATTGAAAAGCAATTTGCAAAAACGATTACTATATGGAGTATGTGTGCATGGGGATGGCTAAATTTAATGTTTCTCTTTATTTCGGTCTACAGCATAAATAAAGAAAATGTGGTACAGTCATACAATAAAGAAAGAGACTAGAAACTTTGGCTTTAAAAGTCTCCACTATTTGTTTTGTTATGATTTAAAATAATCTTACCATATGCATGATCGCCAATTCTATGAGACATTTTTTAAAAGGTGTATATCATATGTTTGATTATAATGTAAATTGATCTTGATCTTGATCTTGATCTTGATTTATTTTTTTATCATTTTTTGTTATAATAATAAATTGGAGCCAACATTTGAATTGGACATCACTAGATATGGGTTATTTTAATTATTTTAAAGTGATATGAAATTAAAATATATGGAGCTAACATTTGAATTGGACCAAACAAAATGGTTACCAAACTAAAAAAAGTTCAATGAAAGAAAAAATTATTGTGTGACCATTATTTCATGTATTTTCATTATCACTAATACTTTTGTTTTTAAGGGGTCAGCACTATATCACAGTGATATATATGGAGCCGATGCATGCTCTTGATTTGGGGTCAACACTATATCACAGTGATATATATGGAGCCAATGCATGCTCTTGATTTGAGTTTTGACTCAGACAGTGACGATGAAAATATACAATTTCTGGTGTGTGTAGCACTACATGAGTATTGTAATACTTACCTTCAACCTAGACCATGCTGAACGTCCATATTACAAGGACATGACTACGTATTAGAAATATTGAATGGCCATGAAAGAAGGTCCAAGGAAAATTTTAGAATGGAACCAGATGTATTTATTAATTTGTGCGAGGCACTTAAGGTATATGGTAAATGGAACACTCACGTTATCTGACTGTCCAAGAGCAAGTTTGTATATTTTTGCTAACAATTGGTCACAACGAACGAAATCGTGTTGTCCAAGAGCGATTCCAACATTCTGGCCAAACCATCTCCAAATACTTCAACCGAGTCTTGAAGGCAGTGTGTAGGCTTGGTAAACAAGTTATAAGGCCTCCAGATTTTGATGAGGTGCCTGCAGAAATTTGACATAATCCACGCTTCTATCCTTTTTTTAAGGAAATCACTAATAGAATATTTGAAATATAAATTTTAGTAAAATATCCTGCATTATTAAAGTCATTTGTCAAATAGGATTGTGTTGAAGTAATTGATGGTACCCACATATCTGCAAGGGTGCCAGCATCAGAGCAAATACCATATCGGGGTAAGCATACAGTTACAACGCAAAATGTAATGTGTGTTTGCTCATTTGATATGTGATTTACGTCTGTATTGGCCGGTTGGGAGGGCACTGCAAATGATTCAAGAGTGTTCATTGAAACCGTACATGATCCAACAAATTTATTTCCAATGCCACCAATAGGTACGTATTATATGGCATTTTGTTAATTTATAATGAATATTCTTTTGTCAACCCATAATAATAGATACATATATGTTGAACAGATAAATACTATGTTGTTGACTCGGGTTATACAACTATGCCTGGCTTTTTATCGCCATACCGTGGTGAGAGGTACCATCTAAATGAGTTTCGTAATCAACGTCGACAACCAAGAAACAAGAATCAAATGTTCAATTACCGACACTTCTCACTGCGCAATGTGATTGAGAGATGCTTCGGTGTCTTGAAGGCTCGTTTTCCAATTTTGAGAGACATGCCTCCGTATTCAACTAAGACGCAGAGATACATCCCCATTGCATGCTGTACAATACACAACTGGATAAGGACACATTCTCAAAATGACACATTGTTCGCTGAATGGACCAATCCAGATCGTATCGTTGAAGATAATGGGCCTAGTGGAGGTGATAGTAGCAGCTCGACACATGCAGGAAGTAGTTCTCAGCAACCAATTGACTTAGACATTAGTCAACCTCAATTACGTCACATGTCTGATGTAAGGAATCAAATTGCTGGTCAAATTTGGGAATCTCTCGGAAACAATTGAAATATTATTTATGCGTATAATAGATTGTGGAAGATGTTTTTTTTATGATTTGTGGAAGAATTGAGATGTTATTATTATGGTTTGTAAGTTGTTATGAACATTATGGTTTATTATGGTTATTAAATTTATCTATGGTCGGTATTGTATCAATATGATTATTATGGATAATGTGTATGATCCTATTGTCAAAAAAAAATTTTAAAAAAAAATTTAAAATTAAAAAAATTAAATAAAAAAAAATTAGGCCTTAACAAACATGTTTTTTAGTTTATGTTTTCAAAAATTTTCAAACATTTTGTCCAAACCAAACGAGTTTATTATTTATGTTTTTCAAAAAATAAACAAAAACCAGTTTATAAAATTTTTGTAAATATAAACTGAAAACGTAAACGTTACCAAACGCTACCTTAGATAACAAGGTTCAAAGAAGGGTGATTAACCCCTCTACCTTCAATAGCCTTAAGCCACAAGCTTCAATCCATAAAAATAGGTTTTAAAGAGCTTAAAAATAGCAAGAAAAGATGGAAAACAAGTGGTATAAAGATGGTACAAAGGCAACAGAAAGTATACCTCTTAAAGAGGAATGAACCCTTAAGTCAAAAAATACAAATTTCACACTCACAAGTGCTTAAAGAGCTGAAATTCAAACTCAAATCATCTCAGCAAGAAGTTCTCTAGGTTTGGTTTAGAGTATTTGGGCATAAGCTATGCAAGTTGAGAGAGAGAGAGAGAGAGAGAGAGAATTGTAGAGAGAGAGGACTTTTCCAAAATTATTTCTTCACTCCTAATGTTTTCTCACCTTGAAAGCAAGAAGAAAGGTCTTCTATATATAGAAATATATGAGCTTTGGTCGAAAATATCTAAAAAAGAACAGTTGGAACTTTGTGGAAACAGCTGGAGAAAATATCTGGATTTTACACTGGTGGCCGGCAGGCCAGAAATGGTGGCTTGCCATCCACAAATGCTGGCTGCCGGCCATGCTTCTAGGCCTGACTTCAAATGAGTATATCTCCCTGATCCAGACTCGATTTTAGATCATTATTGAGTCTAAATTGAAGCTACAGAAGTCCACTTTCCAATGGTGGCAGCCTCACATCTAAATTCTAAGTGTGCAAATAGATATGCCTATTTTAGTGATTGCACATTTTTATCTTAATCGGATGGATGCTTAACTTCAAACAACCATATCTCCCTCATTCGGACTCGGCTTTAGGAGATTCTTGAGTATAAATTGAAGCCCCAGAAGTTCACTTTCCAATGGTGGTAGCCTCACAACTAAAGTCTAAGTGAAAAAAGAGATTGGCCTGATTTAGTGAGGCTGCCCAGTTCTCTCTTAACGGTTTCAAGCCTAACTTCTTCCTCAACTAGTCTTTTTCCCTTTCCTCCAATTTTCTTCAACTCCAAACCTATAAATAAGAGGTTTAAAAAGATTTTTCAAAGATTTCACCTCTCTTCCATTTATTTCCACTTTGTCCTTGCTCGATTTACCAAGAAGTGCAATTTTTAACGAAATACGAGCTTCGGAACATCGTAGAAACATTTTAAAAAATATTTTGAAAAATAGGGTTTTAAGGTCTAAAATAGTTTTAGTCTAAAATAGTTTTGGTCCAAAAGTGGGGTGTAAGGTTGGGAGTTAGAGCTCTCCTTGCTGAAGAAATCGAACGATTGGACAACATAACTTTCATCATCGAGTGATCAACCAGTGGTGCCCAAGTCTTAAGGGCGGTCAAAAATGGGGTGTCTACAGCCTTGTGAGGCTATTCTTGGAGTACCCGTACAATATCGATGGATGTACCTAATTGAAAGGTATTTTTTACACTTATACTTGTAAATGAGATTTGCGTAAGTGTGTTGCATGTGTAACTATACTCCCAATTCGTTCTCTCTTGAAGTTTTCTTGGAGCATTAAAAAAATATGTGACCAACCGAGCTCGACCAGAAGGTTCAATTGTTGAGACTTACATTATCAAAGAGTGCATTACTTTTTGTTCAATGTATGTTGATGGGATTGAAACTGTGCATAATCAACCAGAACAGAATGAAGTTTGTGGTGAACGTCAACAAGGGTTGACAATATTCACAGAAACTGCACGTCCAATTGGTCTAATCACACGGGATGCTGAAATGTCTCAAGAAATTCGTGATATTGCTCATTGGTTTGTGTTATACAATAACCCAGAGATATAGAAATATTTAGAGTATGTGTTTCATTGAATTGTGTTTATGCTTAGCTTTTTTATTTTCGAAACTACGTGGTGTAGACACCCCATTTTTGACAGCCCATAAGACTTGGGCGTTACTGATGGTTTACTTGGTGATAAAAGGTGTGCAGGGCAAAGACCTAGTTTCTTCGGCAAGCGGAGAGACAAGTCTCAAATTCACACCCCATTTTGGACCAAAGCTATTTTGGATGGTTTTTAGACCTTAAAACCCTCTCTTTCAAAACTTTTTTGAAATAAAGTTTCTACGTTGTTCCGAGGCTCGCATTTTGTCAAACGTTGCGCTTTTCGGTAAACCGAGCAGGGACGAAGTGGAAATGAATGAAAGAGAGATAAAATCTTTGAAAAATCTTTCAAAACACCTTGCTTAGGGGTTTGAAGTTGAAGAAAGGAGGGGAAGAGAGAAGAAACCAAGTTGGAGGAGAAGACAGGCATGAATCTGGGTAGAAGGGAGTCGAGCAGTCCTCGCTGAATCGGGCTTATTAATCTGGATACTTGGATTTTAGCTATGGGGCCACCACCATCGGAAAGCTAACTTCCGGGGCTTTCACTCAAGAATCTCTTAAAGCCAAGTCCGGGTGGGGGAGATATGATCAGTTGAAGTTGGGCATCATCCCGGTTGGATTGAATCTGCGCGGCTTCACCAAAAAGGGCATAACTTTTTGCACAGGAGGAATTTTAATGCAAGGTTTGCGGCATTGGAAAGCTAACTTCCGGGACTTCAATTTGGACACCCACCGGCCATTTTTTGACCTTAGAAGCATCTATCGGAAATCTATTTAGCCGACCGGCCATTTATTTTGGCCGACGGCCTCCTTTTCTGGCCGGTTTGACCTTTTTGCACCTTCCAGGCATGGTGCATGCCAGCTGTGCCAGCTAGGATGCACAGACCTTGCTCCCCGTGCATATATGTGGCTATTTTGCCCCTTTGACCACCTTTGACCCCTCTTTTTGCACCCTTTGCTCAAGGCTTCTTGAGGAAGTTTTGATCCCTTGTCTTGGCTTCCTCAAGAAACTTGGCCAGCTGTCTTAGCTTCCTCTAGAAGCCTTGACCTCCTTTGCACCTTTTGCCCCTTTTACTTAGCTTCTTTGAGAAGCTTAAACCATTTCCCTTTGCCTATATAAGAAACCCATCCTCCTCCATTATTTTGGTTCAGCGAAAAACCAGACCTAGGGCATATATATCTGATATATATACCCTCTCTCTATATATCTCCCTCTCTCTCATCCTTTGTGTGTGTTTAAGAGCCTTAAAGTGTGTTTTGACCATAGTATTGCACCAACACACACACCATTACACCACACTTCGACTTGAGAGGCCTTGAGGGTTTGTTCTTAGAGTTTTAAGCTGGTTTTGATCACAAGAAGAGGTCTGACCTTGTTGTTCATCAAAGGTTCTTCAAGGGTAACTTCTTTGCTTTAGTTTCTCCATTTTTGCACACACTTTTAGCCTATCTTGCTTTCTGATTTAAGCTTTGTGTATAACTGAAAAAAGTCTTGTTTTTAGATCCTTTTTAAGTTTGTTCAAGAACACTTTTGTGTTTGGGGTTGTTTGACCCCTCTTAGGCCTTGTTTGGCCTCATTTTTGTGCATTTTTAGTGAGCTCCGGGACCACCTTGTTTGAGCCTCCTCACCACTGAAATCTTGAGGGATTTCAGTGGTGAGGATGGTGGTTTAAGGTCCTAAGAAGGAGAGGGTCATCCCCTCTCCTTGTTGTCTTGTTTGATGCCCTTTTTGGCCTTACAAAGGGGCCTATATTTGCACACTTCTTAAGCTCGGTTCAGGCATTTTTCAATGGGTTTTAGGACCCCCATAAGCCATTTCCAGAGTTGGTTTGGTCTTGCTAAATGTCTATCTTGCATGTGCTTAATAACTCCTTGGATGGCCCTCTAAAGTAACTCATCATTTTTGCATGCCATGGTTGCATATCAGTGGTTATTTGGGCCTATTTTCACATGTTTTATTCACTGATTTTTGATGGTTTGGTGAGATTCCATGTGCATCATATACTTGCCATACAACCCATGTTTGCTAGTCAAAGTTGCATGCTATTTTAGTCCATCTTGATAACATCTTTTGGCCATGCTTTGAACTGGAAATATGCATGTTTTGGGACTGTTTTGCATCTGTCTTCATGCTTCATGATCAAATAATGCATGCTTTGTATAGCTATAGGCCAATGCGTATGCCTAGTTTTGCGTTTCGGGGCCATTCCATGCATCGGGTGCCATGTTTCCATGATTCGGGGCTGTTTTGTATCACATTTCAGTGCTGGAATTACATGCTTGTATGCCATATTTCATGCCTTGCCATGCCTTGTTAGAGTTGCATACTATGCCTTAGGTTTGGTCCTCGGTTTGCGTGCATGCGTGCACGCATTTCGAGAGTCTCATTTTTCATCTAATGGCCACTGATTTTGGCATGCTTGCGAGCAATCCATGTTAGTTTAAGTCCATCGTCGCATGTTGTTGCATGCCATGTTTGCTTACATGTTTAGGTTGCGCGCCTAGTATACATTGCTCAGTTGCATGCTCATGTAGCTTCCATGCCTAGGTTGCATTTCATTGAGCATGCGTCCCTTGCCTCTTGATCAATCATGATAGGGGTTGGGGCCCTTTGATGTGTTTTGTGCTTGCATTTCATTTGATATCAAAGTTGTAAAACTTGGCCTCTTAGGCCATCATGCATAATTGATGGCCCGAGGGTCGAGGGTCATGCTCCCTTGAGTCCCTTGCATGATAGGGAGTGTGCCCGCGCATACATGTGCTTGAAATTCTATGTCATGCACTGTCTGTCCTTGTTGCTGTCAAAAACCAACTTCTGTAGGAAGTTTCTGCCGACCGGCACTGAAGAATGCCGACCGACAAATGATATGAGGCCGATGGACTTGAAAGCAGCCGATGGAAATTTCCCATGGCCGGTGGTCATTTCACTTAGCCAGTGGTGTTATGCAGTTCTCATTGAAGATACCCTGAGACTTTGGCAATTTTCAGAGAAGCAGGGCAACATTAACAGAGGCAGCAGTGGCATGGTATGGGTTTCCGGGCAAAATGGACCGAGCATGCATCATTCGCGCATTCCGAGGCACGGCTGCGGCCACCTTCTGTCTGCATTTATTTTGTTAATTAATTAAGGGTCTGTAATAATTAATTAGCTAGGATAGTTGATTTGTTATTCAGACTGTATTATTCTTTCGGTCCCTCCGAGCGAGGGCAAATTTGTAATAAGTGTGGGTGCGTGTGTGCATGTCTTCCAACCCTACGTCTTTCTTCCCTTTTATTTACCCGCTTGTGATGGTAGACTAAGGCATATTTAAATTAGCATACCTTATGCTATGCATGCGTGCATTCATACATTTGTCTTGCATGCACCAGGCTCGGTACATCACGCTAACTGCACTCGAATTTCAATTCCAAGTTGAGTATTTGTTAGTTGCAGCATTTCACATGCCATGTTTAGGATAGCCGAGCCTGTTTAGATTGCATCTTTGCATGTGTTGCATTAGCCATTTCAAATATGAACTAGGATCATGCATGTGATTACTAACTGGTTTCTGTTTTGGCTTGGAGTACTGGGTGAGCTTTTATGCTTTAGCATGCCGCATGCGTGTGAGTGTTGCCATAATTGCATGATTACCATGAGGCTAGCTGCTTATGTGATATAACTGCTTGAATGCCTGTGGATGAAGGTCGAATTGCCTAAATTAGGATAATTCATTAAAACTGCGAGTTTTAAGCCCACTCGATAGTGGCAAAACCATTTTTCCTAAAAGTCCACTTGAGGGTGGCAAAACCTGCATTTTAGCCTACTTGCGAGTAGCAAACCATTTTCAAAACAAACATGCTATGTTTTGTTCCAATTTAGGTGATTTGGTCTATACTTGTTTGCTGTGCACATAACATAGTAATTCTAGGCTAATAACCGGAATAAGAACACATAACGTTTTCAAAATCGGATATCACGGTTAGTAGAGGCCGATCCTCGGATCGGGTGAGAGGGGGTGCTCATAGCTGACCTTCCCCAATCGTACCCAAGCTCCCGAGCCGAGGCAACTTTGGTGATGACGGACACGTGGCCTTTGGCACCGAGTCAGGGTTTCATAAATTTCCCCAAAAATAAAATATTTACGTGGCGACTCTGTATCTGGCAAAGCAGTCCATGTTTGGCACTTCTTTTTCTAAAAATCTGTTTTCTTAAAACGATTTGCCAGATTTGGACTCTTCGGTTCAGATTAAGAACCGTAACAAAACCGAGTCCGAACTGTAGCGGGGTCCCTCGCGGACGTGTTACAGTTTCTGGCGACTCTGCTGGGGATTTAGAGAGCTTGACTTGAACTCGTGATATCCTGTTTTGATTTCACTTATGTGTCTCTTTGCATTGCATATGCATTGGTGCGCCTAGGACACAGTGTTTGCCATCTGCCATTCCTGAACGGTTTGCTGGAGGCTTGTCTTGTCAAGGCATGACCATAAGGCTGACCGGTTATGGGCTCTAACAGTATGGGAACACAAACCCCGGTTTTACCGGGGCACCCTTTTTGACCATTCGACCTAGTGCATATTCGGAATCCATAGTGACCATTCCAAACTAGGACAGGTTGCTTACCCGATGCTAAGTTGTTTGAAACCGCTGCGTGCGTAGTGAAACCGTAGCTCCTGACAAAATAGGACAGGGAAACCCTACCCCAACATAGGGGTGTTTTGGCTCTCTCTTACTTGCTATGTGCTTTTAGAATGTATCTCTACAGGGACGCATATACCAGTTTGCAAGTCTGGGTATCAGGCCTGTGGGCATCAGCATCAGTATTTGGGGAATCAGTTTTACCCAAGGGCATCAGTTTACAGGCAGATATTTGGGAAACAGTGATCAGTATTGAGTACATTCATCCTAGTATGCTCAAATCCGTTCCAGTGAAATTGTGCTGAGATGCTGTCTGTTTTCTCTCTTGCTAGGTAGTCCTGGAACTATAGCTTCAGAAGGCTTCGATATCCCCGGGGTACATTGGACTAGTGTTGATAGACTTTGTTAGGTCAGAAATTCAATTCAAGGGAAACCAGTGTTCTTTCGCTGAGGCAAGGCAAAGAAAGGCCAGTCAGGGCTCACCGGTTCATCTGATCCGTCAGTCGCCAGTCACATCACCTTTGTTCAGACTCTGCAGACCATGATGGCCCAGGGTTCGGAAGAATTTGTGGCCGTAATAGCAGCGTTAAATCAGGGAACTGCCATGCAGGCTGAGACCAGTATTGAAATGCAGCATCCATCTGGGGCATCTGCCTCACATCCAGCTTTGGGACCCCAGCCAAACTTTGACCCACTTCCGCCAGTTGAAGATTTGCAGTGTCCGAATCCTCGAGAAAGGTTGACTCAAGCTCAGGTGCTCAGACCCCTGGTGCAGCCTAATGAGAGACTTTATTCCCTTGATGTTAATGAGCTCAATCCGACTGCAGTGAAGATTGCGAACCTTGAGAAGCAATTCAAAAAGGCACAGGGCCTTAATTCCATTCCCGACATTGAGGATGGGCACACTGAGTTTTCCGTACGACTCCCAGACAGATTCAAAATGCCATATATTGACCGTTTCGACGGGTCTGGAGATCCAATGGTACATATCCGACTTTTCTTGGATGTCCTGAAGCCAATAGGTCTGACTAAGCCACAGAAACTCTCTCTGTATGGAAGAACCCTGTCGTGTGTAGCAGCCACTTGGTACGCTAAGTTGGAAGATAAAGTGAAGCAAGACTGAGAAGAATTGGCTGAGGCCTCTGTTGATTAGTATTCCTACAATACCCAAGTTGAAATGACCATGCAAGAGCTTGAAACAACCCGCCAGAACCCAACAGAGCCTTTTGTGGAATTTGTTGCAAGATGGAGAGCAAAGGCAGCACAGATGACAGATCGGCCTTCCGAGAGGGATCAAGTGCAGATGATGGTGCGAAACCTCGAGCACGATATGTTGCAAAAGTTGATAGTCGCTCCACTATTCACTTTCAAAAGTTTGCATGAACTGGGGGTTCAGGTCGAGAATGCGTTCAACACAGGGATCATTCCCAGAACAAGTGAACCGACAAGAAGAGTGATTTCAAGGAGTACCAATGCTGGTAGTAGCACTATTCCCAAACCCACCGAAATCAATATAGTCGCCACAGCCGACCCTTTTGCCAATCCAAGCCTACAAACCGCCGGCCCAGCCCGAGCTCAAGGCAGAACTTTCACCCCCCTCTATATGAGCCTGACTAGCGCACTAAAAGTCTTGATGGAAAGAGGGCATCTCAAACCCCTCGATCCTCAACCTCTCCCTAACCCACTTCCAGCCAGACATAATCCCTCAAGTACTGTATGTACCATCAGCAGCGCGGTCATGGCACCGACCGTTGCTACCGTCTTCGTCATGAGGTCCAAAATCTCATCGACAACCGGACGATAGCTCCCCCTTCAGCCCCCGATGACCAAATACCTCATCCACATCTCAATCTGATCCACACACTGGCCGTCCCTTACGACCCCAGCGTATACATCACCCCGGCCCATCTACCCAAGCCTGAGGTGTTTATCCCGGAAAACATGGACTTATGCATGATGGGTGCATCTGAACCCCAATTATCTTAAACCCATGAACCCACTACTTCTGAGCTGATGAAGATGATCGAAGATCTTCAGAGAACTGTGGCAGATCTGGCCTTTGGAGTTTTGGCTCCGTCATCGACCACATCACGTACCAGGGAATTCATGTCTAAAGGCTCCCCAACCTTGGGACGGGTTGCATTTGAAGAAGGCCAATCCCTTGGCAAAGTGGAGGCAAGTGGTGAGAACAAGGTAGGGGCAGGCATTGGTCCCCATGAACACCTTCAGTGGGATATTGAGGCTTTGAAAACCGAAGGGCTGAACAAACAGCAAGTACTCGTAGTTGTTGCAAAAATTGTAGATGACACTTTCGCCACTCAGAATGAGAGCAGTCTGAATCAAGGGGCAAGCCGGGAGAAGGGCCTTTGTACGAGGAATGTTCCTTTCAGCCCTAATCCCGTGCTCGAAAACGATCAGCAAACCCAGTCAACGCATGCCAATCCCTTTGCTGGTGCATCCAGCAAAACTCCACAAACCTCAAAACACCCACCTCGAGGCCAGAGGGTGTTCGCACCACTGTACATGTCTCTATCAGCGGCCTTTAGGATCCTGATTAGAGAGGGGGATTTGAAACCCTTGGAGCCGCGACCACTGCCAGATAGACTTCCTTCCTCTCATGATCCGACCAAGTACTGTGCCTTTCATCAGCAAGTCGGCCATGTCACTGATGGTTGTCTCCGTCTTCGCCACGAAATACAAGATATGATTGACAATAAGGTCATTGTCGCACCAACTCAACAAAGTCTATCGTCATTGGATCAGTGAACCTGGGGGATAATGCGGTGCGATCGGGGGATGAACCACCTACGGGCGGCGCTCAGTTTACTTCAGATGTGGTGTTTGACACGCACAGTTTTGAGCAATGTGGGAACACTATTTTTTGTACTTTCTGACTTGGGTATTGGGTCAGTTTTCTTGTTTGGTATATGGTCAGTCCTTTTGTACTAAGTCGGTCAGATCTGTCTTATTGTATCGAGTCAGTCCTGTCGCGTTGGAGTTGGGTGATTCCGGGGGTGTTACCTCGGACATCACTTTCTTGTTTTGTGTTTGTCTTTTTGCTTTCTTTTGAGTCTGTTTCTACCGTGGAGCCAGTTGTGCTTATAGATTTGAATGAAACAGCAGTGGTTTTTCATGATTTTGTGCTTGCTTCTGCCTTATGCCAGTTGTGCCAGAAGGTTTGACTGAAACGGCAGTACTTTTCGCCTACTTTTCTGTGCCTCGAACTCATTGCATTGACTTAAGTTTTTGAAAACCTTTTGAACATTGTGATGAAAACAAAAAGGAAGAAATTCCTCAGATTTTGCAAAAATTTGATCATTTGAGAGAAAGAGAGGCATGCTAAGCCTTTAATGATCGAGATCATGCTTGTTAATGTGAGTACTGAGAAGGATCCTGGCTTGATCCAGATTGGTCCCACACTGTCTTCAGCGCGAGTAACTAGTCGCCCTCTTAAAAGATTTTAAAAAAAATATATTTTGCGCGATCCTACGAAGACCTGTGTGGAATCGCTCTTGAGATTGTGCAGCCTAGGATCGCTCTTAGCCTCGAGACTCGACCCCTCATTTTCAAACCTTGAACTTGGATTCAGAAGGTTCAACGATCAACTACAATGTGAGGCTTGTGTGGCCTGATTTGAAGCAGCCCATGAATTAGGGGCAGGGAAGTCAGATCAAGAAGATCAGATGTCATCAAAAGAAGCTTGCAAGGCTAGATCAGAAGTATCCCTAGAACTGGGGGCAAAAATGCCAGATGTGCTCGAAGAGCCGAAGATTGGTCGTCCTGCAAATCAATGAAGACTGGCAAGAATGCCAAACCCCAGAAGAGAAGAAAGAAGAAAGTATTGCTAAAGAACTACTGAGTTCCTGTCCACAACACTAGGGGCAAATCCGGCCCCCATGGGATGGACTTCTGCATTGTCAGCGAACAACAGTCACTCTCCTGGATTCAGACAGATTCGAGATCTCAAAACCATTTGACATGGACAAAGCTACACTTTTACCCTTGAGAGGCTCGCTGGGTCGAAAACCCGGAAGGGCGACCCAGGCAAAAGTTAGAGCAAAGAAAAAAGGAAAAGAACAAAAAAGAAGGAGAAGAAAAATGCAAATAACAAAAAAGAAAGAAAGAAAAGAAAAAAAGAAAGAAAAGAAAAGATGAAAAAAAAATGAAAAGAATTGAAAAGAAAAACAGAGCTCGCAAGGTTGAAAACCCGGAAGGGCGGCCTTGGTAAAAGTTAGAGCGCAAAAGGAGAGGTTAAATACCCGAGTGTACCTTAACCCCGAACTACGTAAGGCTTGAGTCTCATCTTTGGGATACGTAGGCAACTTCATTCCGAAGTCCAGCCGTAAAACACTTCAAAATCAACTGTGTCCATGAAATGATTTTGATCATCTTTGCCTTCTCTGTATCCGAGAGTTCGGTTGTCATCGTCACTCTGAGGACTGATTGTAATGCGCTGCGATGCTATCCAAACAAGGGGCAACTTTCCGTTGCCATACAGTGTGCCATGGTGCCATTCAAACAAGGGGCAACTTTCCGTTGCCGTGCAGCTCTCTTTAAGCAAGGGGTAATTTTCCTTCGGATCTGAGGCTGTACATCTCAAGAGTAGGTTCCGTGCTTGTTGAGCATTGGCCGTTTGCAAAAATAGTTTTTGAGAATTTTTACAGAGGTTGACTAATTCTCTAGAAAAATTATTCCATTTTTCCAAAACCAGACCATTCCTTGGACCCAAAAAAGGAAAATTTTCAGTGCTCATAGCCAGACTTGCATGATTTTAAATCAGAAAATCGAACAAGCATGTTAATCTAACTTTCATATTGGTTAAAATTGTTTCAGTAGAAAACAAAAACAAAAATGGTCAAAATAATGAACTAAGGGCACAGTTGAGTCAGGCTTCCTGTCTTTCTCCCGTTGTCAATGCACCTGCCAGAAAGGGCACTCTACCTGCCAGAAAAGGGCACCACTGAAGCTGACCGCAAAAGGGCAGAAGGCTCTCACATCCTCCACGCAACGAGGTATCAAGCCAAGTGCGAAGCACGAACGGGAACGGATCAAGATATTCCACTCCTTTGTTTGGACATATCTAATCACGTCCAAACTCCCCAGTAAGAGTATCGTCAACCAATGTCAATTGCAGATCTGCTGCACATCCAGCCGCATCGCAACCCCTCTGTGGGAGAAAGTTCACTATTGTGAGCAGAAGAAGGGAATCTAGCAGAATGCTTGCGGCAAGAACCCGTAACTTCCTGTTTATTCATCAACCACCCTGGGGAGGGATGAAAAATGAGAGATTAAAGAATAGAGAGATGTGCGCTGAGAGAAAAAGTGAGGAAAGGGATTTTTTAGAAAAACGGAGCCTGAGAGCCGAGCGATGTGAGAATCACAAATGAGAAAGGGTGGGAAACAATACCCGGGGAAACAGGCTCCATGTGCACATTTGAGTCTTGTGTTTTATTTTGTCTGTCTCGATTCTTGTTTTGAGTCGCTTCGAGTGTTACTCGATGTGTTTAGGTTGTTTACCTTTGTTTTTCCCTTGTCGAGTCGTTTTGGCTGTGTTCAGTCGTAGGCTCAATACCCGGTTATGAACTCATTTCTCAATTTCCAAAAAATCATCTTGTGCTTAGAGTGCTGTGCCATTCTCCACATTTGTGGAAAACAGTATTTGTTCTTTCATAAAACTGCAGGGTCCACCCCCGATAAGTGTGAACAATAGAACAAGGACCTATCTGAAGCTATGTAGGTTCCAGAATGCAAAGCAAAAGAAAAAAGGAAAATTTGGAGCATCTTAGGGTGTTCCAGCTTTGGCAAAATCCGAGACTGCATTTCAGGTGCACCTTCCCAGACCTCGCCATTTCTCTGGAGTATGAGTGTATCTCGACCCCAAGTGTAAGCCTGCTTCAAGTCAGAATGGCAATTAAAGCAGCAGCAGATGTTATCTCTTGCCAACATAAACAGGGTGTGCCCTTTTTGAGCTGAGTGTGTTACAAAGTCCTCCGAAAGGTAAATCGGAGGCACCAGAGTACATGTTTGATGCCCTTCCATTGCATAGAATGTGCACTTTCATATACACTTCTGTGACATGCGTGCCACACATCGTTATGATTCATGCATAGAATATGCTTGCTTTCGATTCTGCATAGAATTTGCTTTCAATATTGCATAGAATATGCTCCTGTTTCTTGCATAGAAAATGCTCGTATCTTTTGCATAGAAAATGCACTCTTCCATACTTGCATAGAAAATGCACGTCATTTGCATAGAACATGCATTCACTCGCACTATCTTGTGCACTTACACTTTGTATCTCACTAGCACTGTCTTGTGCATCTTGTGGTTGTATCTCACTCGCACTATTTTGTGCATTGCATATCAATCGCGTTGTTTAGCGTATCTCACTGTCTTGTGCATTTCAAAATCAATCGCGCTGTTTAGCGTATCGCACTGTCTTGTGCATTTCAAAATCAATCGCCCTGTTTAGCGTATCGCACTGTCTTGTGCATTTCAAAATCACTCGCGCTGTTTAGCGTATCACACTGTCTTGTGCATTTCAAAATCAATCGCGCTGTTTAGCGTATCGCACTGTCTTGTGCATTTCAAATCACTCGCGATGTTTAGCGTATCGCACTGTTTAGTGCACTTCAAATCACTCGCGATGTTTAGCGTATCGCACTGTTTAGTGCAACTACATTTGCGCTATTTTGCGCACCTCAATCGCACTGTTTTGTGCAGTTTATCATTCGCGCTATTTTGCGCATTGCACTGTTTTGTGCAGTTTACATTCGTGCTATTTTGCGCACCTCAATCGCACTGTTTTGTGCAGTTTATCATTCGCGCTATTTTGCGCATTGCACTGTTTTGTGCAGTTTACATTCGTGCTATTTTGCGCATCACACTGTTTTTTGCAGTTTACATTTCGCACTATTTTGCGCACCTCAATCGCACTGTTTTGTACAGTTTATCATTCGCGCTATTTTGCGCATCGCACTGTTTTGTGCAGTTTACATTTCGCGCTATTTTGCGCACCTCAATCGCACTGTTTTGTGCAGTTTATCATTCGTGCTATTTTGCGCATTGCACTGTTTTGTGCAGTTTACATTCGTGCTATTTTGCGCACCTCAATTGCACTGTTTTGTGTAGTTTATCATTCGCGCTATTTTGCGCATTGCACTGTTTTGTGCAGTTTACATTCGCGCTATTTTACGTATCACACTGTTTTGTGCAGTTTACATTTCGCGCTATTTTACGCGCCTCAATCGCACTTTCTTGTGCATTTCGAATCACTCACACTGTCTTGTGCATTTCAAATCACTCGCGCTTTCTTGCGCATCGCACTGTTTTGTGCACCTTACTTGCATTTTGCAGGCATCCTATCGCGCTATCTCGTGCACCTCACTTGTACTTGTTAGTACATCGCATTGTTTTGAATACAAACCGGCTTCGCGTAGCGTATAAGTCCAATTGTCAAAGTCTTCTTTCATATCATTTGCATCCTGCCCCTGAACTACACTGGTTTGATTCCTTGCAAAGGGATACGTAGGCAGCATGCGGGCACAACCATTCATTCATTTGTATTTTGTTTTGTTTGTCCAAGTCTTCGGCCTTGTCAAAAATAGGTCGTCTCTGGGCTTTGACATTCACTCCCGTCATTCTTATGACTTTCGAGTTCTGTCAAAGAGGGGCAACTGTAGACACCCCATTTTTGACAGCCCATAAGACTTGGGCGTTACTGATGGTTTACTTGGTGATAAAAGGTGTGCAGAGCAAAGACCCAGTTTCTTCGGCAAGAGGAGAGACAAGTCTCAAATTCACACCCCGTTTTGGACCAAAGCTATTTTGGATGGTTTTTAGACCTTAAAACCCTCTCTTTCAAAACTTTTTTGAAATATAGTTTCTGCGTTGTTCCGAGGCTCGCATTTTGTCAAACGTTGCGCTTTTCGGTAAACCGAGCAGGGACGAAGTGGAAATGAATGAAAGAGAGATGAAATCTTTGAAAAATCTTTCAAAACACCTTGCTTAGGGGTTTGAAGTTGAAGAAAGGAGGGGAAGAGAGAAGAAACCAAGTTGGAGGAGAAGACAGGCATGAATCTGGGTAGAAGGGAGTCGAGCAGTCCTCGCTGAATCGGGCTTATTAATCTGCATACTTGGATTTTAGCTATGGGGCCACCACCGTCGGAAAGCTAACTTCCGGGGCTTCATTTTTCACTCAAGAATCTCTTAAAGACAAGTCCGGGTGGGGGAGATATGATCAGTTGAAGTTGGGCATCATCCCGGTTGGATTAAATCTGCGCGGCTTCATCAAAAAGGGCATAACTTTTTGCACAGGAGGAATTTTAATGCAAGGTTTGCGGCATTGGAAAGCTAACTTCCGGGACTTCAATTTGGACACCCACCGGACATTTTTTGACCTTAGAAGCATCTATCGGAAATCTATTTAGCCGACCAGCAATTTATTGTGCCGACCGGCCATTTATTTTGGCCGACGACCTCCTTTTCTGGCCGGTTTGACCTTTTTGCACCTTCCAGGCATTGTGCATGCCAGCTATGCCAGCTGGGATGCACAGACCTTGCTCCCCGTGCATATATGTGGCTATTTTGCCCCTTTGACCACCTTTGACCCCTCTTTTTGCACCCTTTGCTCAAGGCTTCTTGAGGAAGTTTTGATCCCTTGTCTTGGCTTCCTCAAGAAGCTTGGCCAGCTGTCTTAGCTTCCTCTAGAAGCCTTGACCTCCTTTGCACCTTTTGCCCCTTTTACTTAGCTTCTTTGAGAAGCTTAAACCATTTCCCTTTGCCTATATAAGAAACCCATCCTCCTCCATTATTTTGGTTCAGCGAAAAACCAGACCTAGGGCATATATATCTGATATATATACCCTCTCTCTATATATCTCCCTCTCTCTCATCCTTTGTGTGTGTTTAAGAGCCTTAAAGTGTGTTTTGACCATAGTATTGCACTAACACACACACCATTACACCACACTTCGACTTGAGAGGCCTTGAGGGTTTGTTCTTGGAGTTTTAAGCTAGTTTTGATCACAAGAAGAGGTCTGACCTTGTTGTTCATCAAAGGTTCTTCAAGGGTAACATCTTTGCTTTAGTTTCCCCATTTTTGCACACACTTTCAGCCTATCTTGCTTTCTGATTTAAGCTTTGTGTATAACTGAAAAAAGTCTTGTTTTTAGCTCCTTTTTAAGTTTGTTCAAGAACACTTTTGTGTTTGGGGTTGTTTGACCCCTCTTAGGCCTTGTTTGGCCTCATTTTTGTGCATTTTTAGTGAGCTCCGGGACCACCTTGTTTGGGCCTCCTCACCACTGAAATCTTGAGGGATTTCAGTGGTGAGGATGGTGGTTTAAGGTCCTAAGAAGGAGAGGGTCATCCCCTCTCCTTGTTGTCTTGTTTGATGCCCTTTTTGGCCTTACAAAGGGGCCTATATTTGCACACTTCTTAAACTCGGTTCAGGCATTTTTCAGTGGGTTTTAGGACCCCCATAAGCCATTTCCAAAGTTGGTTTGGTCTTGCTAAATGTCTATCTTGCATGTGCTTAATAACTCCTTGGATGGCCCTCTAAAGTAACTCATCATTTTTGCATGCCATGGTTGTATATCAGTGGTTATTTGGGCCTATTTTCACATATTTTATTCACTGATTTTTGATGGTTTGGTGAGATTCCATGTGCATCATATACTTGCCATACAACCCATGTTTGCTAGTCAAAGTTGCATGCTATTTTAGTCCATCTTGATAACATCTTTTGGCCATGCTTTGAACTGGAAATATGCATGTTTTGGGACTGTTTTGCATCTGTCTTCATGCTTCATGATCAAATAATGCATGCTTTGTATAGCTATAGGCCAATACGTATGCCTAGTTTTGCGTTTCGGGGCCATTCCATGCATCGGGTGCCATGTTTTCATGATTCAGGGCTGTTTTGTATCACATTTCAGTGCTGGAATTACATGCTTGTATGCCATATTTCATGCCTTGCCATGCCTTGTTAGAGTTGCATACTATGCCTTAGGTTTGGTCCTCGGTTTGCGTGCATGCGTGCATGCATTTCGAGAGTCTCATTTTTCATCTAATGGCCACTGATTTTGGCATGCTTGCGCGCAATCCATGTTAGTTTAAGTCCATCGTCGCATGTTGTTGCATGCCATGTTTGCTTACATGTTTAGGTTGCGCGCCTAGTATACATTGCTCAGTTGCATGTTCATGTAGCCTCCATGCCTAGGTTGCATTTCATTGAGCATGCATCCCTTGCCTCTTGATCAATCATGATAGGGGTTGGGGCCCTTTGATGTGTTTTGTGCTTGCATTTCATTTGATATCAAAGTTGAAAAACTTGGCCTCTTAGGCCATCATGCATAATTGATGGCCCGAGGGTCGAGGGTCATGCTCCCTTGAGTCCCTTGCATGATAGGGAGTGTGCCCGCGCATACATGTGCTTGAAATTCTATGCCATGCACTGTCTGTCCTTGTTGCTATCAAAAACTAGCTTCTGCAGGAAGTTTCTGCCGACCGGCACTGAAGAATGCCGACCGACAAATGATATGAGGCCGATGGACTTGAAAGTAGCCGATGGAAATTTCCCATGGCCGGTGGTCATTTCACTTAGCCGGTGGTGTTATGCAGTTCTCATTGAAGATACCCTGAGACTTTGGCAATTTTCAGAGAAGCAGGGCAGCATTAACAGAGGCAGCAGTGGCATGGTATGGGTTTCCGGGAAAAATGGACCGAGCATGCATCATTCGCGCATTCCGAGGCACGACTGCAGCCACCTTCTGTCTGCATTTATTTTGTTAATTAATTAAGGGTCTGTAATAATTAATTAGCTAGGATAGTTGATTTGTTATTCGGACTGTATTATTCTTTCGGTCCCTCCGAGCGACGGCAAATTTGTAATAAGTGTGGGTGCGTGTGTGCATGTCTTCCAACCCTACGTCTTTCTTCCCTTTTATTTACTCGCTTGTGATGGTAGACTAAGGCATATTTAAATTAGCATACCTTATGCTATGCATGCGTGCATTCATACATTTGTCTTGCATGCACCAGGCTCGGTGCATCACGCTAACTGCACTCGTATTTCAATTCCAAGTTGAGTATTTGTTAGTTGCAGCATTTCACATGCCATGTTTAGGATAGCCGAGCCTGTTTAGATTGCATATTTGCATGTGTTGCATTAGCCATTTCAAATATGAACTAGGATCATGCATGTGATTACTAACTGGTTACTGTTTTGGCTTGGAGTACTGGGTGAGCTTTTATGCTTTAGCATGCCGCATGCGTGTGAGTGTTGCCATAATTGCATGATTACCATGAGGCTAGCTGCTTATGTGATATAACTGCTTGAATGCCTGTGGATGAAGGTCGAATTGCCTAAATTAGGATAATTCATTAAAACTGCGAGTTTTAAGCCCACTCGATAGTGGCAAAACCATTTTTCCTAAAAGTCCACTTGAGGGTGGCAAAACCTGCATTTTAGCCTACTTGCGAGTAGCAAACCATTTTCAAAACAAACATGCTATGTTTTGTTCCAATTTAGGTGATTTGGTCTATACTTGTTTGCTGTGCGCATAACATAGTAATTCTAGGCTAATAACCGGAATAAGAACACATAACGTTTTCAAAATCGGATATCACGGTTAGTAGAGGCCGATCCTCGGATCGGGCGAGAGGGGGTGCTTATAGCTGACCTTCCCCAATCGTACCCAAGCTCCCGAGTCGAGACAACTTTGGTGATGACGGACACGTGGCCTTTGGCACCGAGTCAGGGTTTCCTAAATTTCCCCAAAAATAAAATATTTACGTGGCGACTCTGTATCTGGAAAACCAGTCCATGTTTGGCACTTCTTTTTCTAAAAATATGTTTTCTTAAAACGATTTGCCAAATTTGGACTCTTCGGTTCAGATTAAGAACCGTAACAAAACCGAGTCCGAACTGTAGCGGGGTCCCTCGCGGACGTGTTACACGTAGTAATCACTTCTTCTTTTTTTTTGAATCGGGAACACAAAAATCTATTAGAAACTCGAGCTGGACATGACATAACCCATATACAATGACAAGAATTTCCCAAGTGGTTCAAAGAGAAGGTAAAGCATTTATAATTTTTCGACATTTACAACTTAAACAAAATTAAAGTTTTATAAAATGTCATCCTTTATAAATTATTTACTTATTGTTTGTTACATGTAATTGTAAATAAATAGATTGAGAGTGGAAGAGTCATCAGAGATAATCGATGCATTGTGGTCATTAGCAAATGGTCCTAATTTGCTAGTGAAAGAGTACTCAGGTTGCATAATCAAATAGCAGATGGTTCCATACTCGAGATCTAGACAATCGTCGTACAAGTCAGAATAGTGGTGTGCTTACATAAGGGGATCACGAGGGAAAATTGCATGACTTCTATGGTCACTTGTGCAAGGTTTTATAATTTGACTACATATGTGATAAAAAAGGTTGTTTTGTTCCAGTGTGAATGGTACAACACCGGTAGCACTGGTAGAAACAAAACAATACGATTTGATACATATTACGCAAGCATTGACGTGAAAAGTCGGTGGTACTAATCTGACCCATTTATCCTACCTAGTCAAGCTAAACAAGTCTTCTATCTGAATAATACCAAATTGGGTGAACCTTGGAATGTCGTACAAAGGGTGCAACATAGAGGTGACTTTAATGTTCCAGAAGCTAGTAATGGAGAATTATTGGATCCTTCAGAGAATAATGATATGTTCCAACAAGAAAAAATTACTGATGTTGTTCCAATTAACATTGACCCAATTGTTCAATATTGTAGGGATGATGTTGAATTCAATGTTATTTTGGAAGTAGGGTCATTAGATGTGATAATGGAAGAGAATAGAGATGATGAAGGAGATGAAGAACATAACATTCTTGATGTTGATATGGATCCTGATATGGATTATGATATTTAATTTTTATTTTATACTTTATTTCCGAACAGATGTTATTAATTAATGTAATTTTTACTTTATATGTTTCTGTTACTTTCTTTTTCTTCTTTTATTTAATGGTGCAGGATGACATTGTCTATATTTTTCAATTAAAGTTGAATTATGTTATATAGTTGTAGAAAATGGTCCAAGGCAAAAAATAATGGCTGAAACCATGTGATTTGAGAGCTAAGAAGCTAACAGAATATGAGAAACAAAGAAATAACCGAAATAAGGAGAACTGTGAGATAATGAACAATCTTGGAGTGAAGAATATTACAAATTCTTTGGTGAGTGCGGTTCAGCCCAAATGTGCAAATGCAAGGGAAAAGGGAATTAGGGTTGAGGTAGATGATGATGATGGGTATAAACCATCAGAGAGTGAGGATGACAATGATGATGAGTCATTGGGTTCCTTTGATCGCGAGGTGTTATATACATTATTTTATATTTGTGTGTGAACATGTTTTTTACTAGTTACATATCTTCTTCACATATCTTACACATCATATATTTTTTAAAATATATTTTAACTGTGTTAAATATCTTTTTTACTATTTGATTATGTTATTTCAGGAACAAGAGATGCCACCAGGTCTCCGTTTACAGTCTCATTCAAGGCCATTGACTTCCACCCCAGAGGAAGAGATGGATCCCCCAAGTCAGGAGGTCGGTACCCAACCCTTACTACCTCATAATGTGCAACCTGAGCACGAGGTGACTACATCTAGCAGTGTTGGTAAGTTTGCAAAGTTGTTTTTAAGGTTTAACTTGCATTTGTTTACTTACTAACTCAATTAATATTATGTCCTTACAGCATCATATGACAGACGTGGTCGTGGCCTGACATGCGGCATACAGGCCCATCGTATTGTTGATAAGGATGAGAAGATGTTAGCTCCTATACCTAAATAGTTTCGTGCACCAATAGAAGATAACGCCTCTAAGCTGTTCTCCAAGATTGGTATAGAGGTTCGAACGCAGTTACCAGACCTGAGCATTCGTAGGTGGAAGAAGGTGAATGCTACTAATAAGGAGCCGATCATCCAACGCTTGGCGGTATTTATTGACAAACTCTTGTCTCTGAAGTTGTAGCATTGTTTGTGATAAGGCTTCAAATAAAAGGATATGATTGTTCATTTCTTGATTTATAGAAGTTTGAACATATTGTTTTGGATGATTAGATATGGCCACCTTGAATCAGATAAGCATCTCTGTCTTTCCCTTTTTAATGAATTAATTAGTTATGGTTTTCATGTTTAGGCTCTAGTGTTTTTTTTTTTTTTTTTTTTTTGATTTTGTAGGATCAGTTTGATCTACAAGGCAATTGGAGTGATGTAGCAAAGCCTTTAGACACACAGTTTGGTCAACGATTGAGTGACTTCACCTATAAGTTGCACAAACAATACAAGCAACTTAAGGATGCAAGATGGGAGGATTAAGTGAGAAGCCACCCACCTGCAAGTGTTACTCTTAATTAGTGGACATCTCTAATTGACAAGTGGAATAGTAAAAAATTCAAGGTAAAATGTTTTATGTTAATTGTCAAAAATTAAGTTTCTTCTTACTAATGTTGTCTTTTCTTGTTTTTATTAGTGTTTGAATTGTGTAGGAACAATCACTAACTAATGTGAATAATAGGATGCAAATGAAAACAAAACATCGATGTGGATCAAAATCAATCCCGGTCGGGGTATACAGCTCGATGCGTTCTACTAATTTATTTTATTGGATTAGTAGGCTTTGTTATTTAAATATTTGAAATAACATTGAAAAACAAATGAATCAGATAATTGCAAATGGAAAAGTGCCCGATTTGGCAAAATTTTACAAGTCCATCCACTATAATTTGGACACGCATAAATGGATTTCATCGGAGAGCCAAGTTAATTATGTATGTACAAGGCAATGCATATTAATTTTGATAAATTATTTATTTTGCTGTGTAGGGTAGAATAACTAATAATTGTTTGATTTATTTCAAATTAATAGGACAACATGATACAGACGCAAGCAGAACAGCTCTCACAGGCTGGTGCGATCCCCTTGACCCCGGAGGAGTTGTCGGTCAAGGTGCTTAAGCCAAGGTCAGGTTATGTGAAAGGATTCGGCATGAGGCCTTCTTCTTCTATGAATACAACTATTGCACCTGCTAAAAATAATGACTATGTTCAACGCCTCGAGATGCAAATAGCACAACAAAATGAACAAATTGCAAGGTTTCAAAAGTCAGAGAAGAAACAAATAAAGCAGATACAAAGTATCATAGAGTGTTTGAGGCAGAAAGGTATCACGAGAAATTTTGAGAGTAAGGAAAGTTCAGATTCTGATAGACAAGCTTCTTGGTTAGTATATTATGATTCTATGTTAATTTAGTAGAAAATTTCTTTTTCAACTAGGGTAGAATAAAAAACTACTTTGAAATTTAGGCACTAAAGGTCCAGGGAAAATAGTGAAATATGCATGTAAAGGCTCGGGAAACATCACAAACACTTTGAGACAGAAAAACATAAGTTGTGCAAACTTACGAAAGAAGCACGTGGCCCCCGATTTGAAAACTACTTTGAAATTTGCACTATTTCGACATGTAGGCATGAAACTAAATCAAAAAATGCACTTTTCCAATACTTAAGCTTGAAAATAGGCCATCGGAGGGCCAAAATCGTATAACAGCCATGAGAAGGCCTGGGGAACACCTCAAACACCTCGGGAGGGACCAATGTATGTTGTGAAAACTTATGAAACTAGCACGGGACTCCCGGTTTGAAAACTAAGTCAAAAAATACACTTTTCCAACACTTAAGCTTGAAAATAGGCCATCGGGGGGGCCAAAATCGTGTAACAGCCACAAGAAGGCCCAGGGAATACCTCAGAAACCTCAAAAGAGACCAATGTAAGTTGTGAAAACATACAGAACTAGCACGGGACTCCTAGTTTGAAAACTAAGTCAAAAAATACACTTTTTCAACACTTAAGCTTGAAAATAGGCCATCGGGGGGCCAAAATTGTGTAACAGCCACGAGAAAGCCTGGGGAACACCTTAAATATCTCGGGAGGGGCCAATGTAAGTTGTGGAAACTTACGTAACTAGCATGGGACTCCCAGTTTGAAAAGTAAGTCAAAAAATGCACTTTTCCAACACTTAAGCTTGAAAATAGGCCATCGGGGGGCCAAATTGTGTAACAGCCACGAGAAGGCCCGGGGAACACCTCAAACACCTTGGAAGAGACCAATTTAAGTTTTGAAAATTTACAGAACTAGCATGGGACTCTCAGTTTGAAAACTAAGTCAAAAAATATACTTTTCCAACACTTAAGCTTGAAAATAGGCCATCAAGGGAGCAAAATCATGTAACAGCCACGAGAAGGCCCGGAGAACACCTCAAATATCTCGGAATGGACCAATGTAAGTTTTGGAAACTTATGAAATTAGTACAGGACTCCCAGTTTGAAAACTAATTTAAAAAATGCACTTTTCCAACACTTAAGCTTAAAAATAGGCCATCGGGGCCAAAATTGTAAAACAACCATGAGAAGGCCTGGGGAATACCTCAAACACTTTGGAAGGGACCATTGTAACTTGTGTAAACTTACAGAACTAGCACGGGACTCCCGGTTTGAAAACTAAGTTGAAAAATGCACTTTTCCAATACTTAAACTTGAAAATAGGCCATCAAAGGCCAAAATCGTATAATGGCCACGAAAAGCCTAAGGAATACCCTGAACACCTTGGGAGAGACCAATGTAAGTTATGAAAAGTGACGAAACTAGCACGAGACTCCCGATTTGAAAACTAAATCAAAAAATGCACTTTTTCAACACGTAAGCTTGAAAATAGGCCCTCGGGGGGGGGCCAAAATCGTGTAATAGCCACGAGAAGGCCTGAGGAACACCTCAAAAACCTGGGGAGGGCCAATGTAAGTTGTGAAAACTTATGGAACTAGCACAGGACTCTAGGTTTGAAAACTAAGTCAAAAAATACACTTTTCTAACACTTAAGCTTTAAAATAGGCCATCGGGGGGCCAAAATCGTGTAACACCCACGAGAAGGCTTGGGAAACACCTTAAACATCTCGGGAGGGATCAATTTAAGTTGTGAAAACTTACAAAACTAGCACAGGACTCCCAGTTTGAAAACTAAGTCAAAAAATGTACTTTTCCAACACTTAAGCTTGAAAATAGGCCATCAGGGGACCAAAATCATGTAACAGTCACAAGAAGGCCTGGGGAACAGCTCAAAAACCTCAGGAGGGACCAATATAAGTTGTTGAAACTTACAGAACTAGCATGGGACTTCCGGTTTGAAAACTAAGTCAAAAAATACATTTTTCCAACACTCAAGCTTTAAAATAGGCCATCGGGGGGCCAAAATCATGTAACAGCCACGAGAAGGCCGGGGAACACCTCAAATACCTCGGGAGGGACCAATGCAAGTTATGGAAACTTATGTAACTAGCACGGGACTCCCAGTTTGAAAACTAAGTCAAAAAATGCACTTTTCCAACACATAAGCTTGAAAATAGGCCATCGAAGGGCCAAAATCGTGTAACAGCCACGAGAAGGCACGGGAAACACCTTAAACACCTTGAAAGGGACCAATTTAAGTTGTGAAAAACTTATGGAACTAGCACGGGACTCTTGGTTTGAAAACTAAGTCAAAAAATACACTTTTCCAACACTTAAGCTTGAAAATAGGCCATCGATGGCCAAAATCGTGAAACAACCACAACAAGGCCTGGGAACACCTCAACACCTTAGAAGGGACCATTTTAACTTGTGTAAAGTTACGGAACTAGCATGGGACTCCTGGTTTAAAAACTAAGTCAAAAAGTGTATTTTCCCAACACTTAAGCTTGAAAATAGGCCATCGGGAGCCAAAATCGTGTAACAGTCACGAGAAGGCCTAGGGAACACCCTGAACACCTCGGAAGGGACCAATGTAAGTTTTGAAAACTTACGAAACTAGCACGGGACTCTCGGTTTGAAAACCAAGTCGAAAAATGTATTTTTCCAACACTTAAGCTTGAAAATATGTCATCGGGGGCCGAAATTGTGTAACAACCATGAGAAGGCCCGGGGAACACTCATAACACCTCGGGAGGGACCAATATAAGTTGTGGAAACTTATGGAACTAACACAACACTCCCAGTTTGAAAACTAAGTCGAAAAATGAATGTTAAATTGTATATTTGATTGATAAGATAACAATTGTCTAACTTGCATTCTTTTTCTTCTTCTTTTTTTTTTTTTTTTTTGTTTTGTTTTGTTACAGATTCGAGATCAGATATGGACGTGCTTGGTAATCTTGAGAGTAGAAGTTTGCTCATTTTGTGTTTTTGTTCATATTACGTTACATGTATTTTGGTTGCGTTGTAAATTTTATATTTTTGTGAGTATTATGGGACATATTTGGTAATCCGCACTTGATATTATATTTTTGTGGATATTAGTAGACATGTTTTTTTTGGATATTAGGAGACGTGTTTGGTAATTCGTATGCAGTTGATATTGTATTTTTGTAGATATAATGCTGAAATCGACTGTGGTATTTATGAAAATGAACATATTTTTGTATTGATTTGTAATAGATATTTTATTGAACAGGTTATTGAAATGCACAGAGAATTTTTAGTGAAAGAAAAATTGAAAATATTACTCTAATTTTAAAAAAAAATAATTATTATTATTAACGACGAAAAAAAAAACTGTCACTATTAGTTTTCAAACAACATGACGAATAATTTTGTCACTAATGATATAGTTCCAAACAAATAATTTTGTCACATTTGCTGAATATCACTAAATTGAAATATTTGGCGACAAAATATTTTTTTGTCATTGAAGAATTTTCTTTTGTGCTCATTTTAGTGACAAATTTTTTGTCACCTTAATCTATATCATCGGTGAGGATAAATTTCCTCACCAAAACCTTTATCTTAATATTTAGTGACGAAATATTTCATCGCCAAAACAATTAAAATAAAATATTATCTAATTCTAGTGACAAAATTGATGATATAGAGGACGAAAATGAAAAATTTAGAGATGAAAATTTTCGTCGCCAAAAATGAAAAATTGGCAACGAAATGATTTTTCGTCACCAGGTACTTTCAACGACAAACGTGGTGACAATTATTTCGTCGCAAATCACTTTGGTGATGAAAATTTGATGTTTGGAGACAAAATGAGTTTGTCACCAAAGACCTTTTTTGTTGTAGTGACAAATATACAACGTCCATTGTGTTGTGCAGACTTATATGAGACAGAAAATTTAAAACTTTATATGCATACATTATCACATCATTCATACGTCATCATATATATACAGATGAGACAAAATGAGACTTAGCCCTATTTATAAAATAAACAAAGACTTGTTTAACCAAACAAGAAAGCGAAACTTAAACTTTCATCACATAGCCATAACCACTTGACAAATCCGGAACCTCCACAGGAGGCACATAGGTTGGCTGACAAAAAAAAGATTCCAAGCAGATGCCTCTAAGCCTAGTCACGCGCCTGATCACCTACATACATAAATAATACAGTGAGTTGGAGCCTAGTGAATAATAACAGAGTAAAGATTTTAATATAGCATACTTAAGCCATGGTATTGTTACCCTTGGGCGAGGGCCATGAGACCACGATATTATTACCCCTAGGCAAGGGCCTTGTGCTCATAAGCCATGATATTGTTACCCCCGGGCAAGGGCCATGTGCTAAGGATGTCACGAATACTTTTCAATACATGAACAATCATTTATTGATACAAAACATATCATTTCAGAAAACAGATCATTTCTTGTCATATCAGATAGGAAAATACTTAAACGTGAATATAGCTTTACAAAGTTATTACTTACAGATAGCTGCAGAAACAAATCAGGCAGACAATAGCGCGTGACCTATACAAATACATAACATATACACATTGAAACACAATATTACTTCCTTAATCAAACTTGACTTCTCTTGTCTTTTGTCTAACTAATCCAAAGGTCTACTACGCTTATTCTTTCTTTAGTCAAATGAATCGAGTTCTCATTTCACATATTCTTTCATTACTAAATCATTCTTTTCTGAATAAACCAATTTCTTACTTGGTATAGACACCCCATTTTGACAGTCCTCAAGACTTGGACGTCATCGCTTGTGCGCTCGATGATTATGTCTATAGGTGCTCATTTTGGTGCCCGAAGTCCTCAACGGAATGCCCTGTTTTTGAGCCTTCACATCCTGTTCATTCTATGCCTTGTTTTGGACCAAAACCTTTAAGCTTGCAACCCCTGGTGGCCAACCGGCCACTATTTGAGGCTGCCAACCACCAATTGAGTCTGTCGGCCATCATTGGTGGCATACCGGCCACTAGTGTCCTTTTTGCAAATATTTTGTTGACAGTTATTCCCACAATTGGCTTCATTTCCGTACATGTATATGGAGGGATTTATCTCAGCCAAATGCATGTTTTTCTATATATAGCAGGCCTCTTCCCCCATTTTTGAGGGTTAGAATTTTTGGAACAAAAATCTCTCTCTCTCTATCTCTTGCAAATTTGTGCATATTAGCATACATACATCACACTTGTGCGTACACCTCCTTAACCAAAGTTGATCATCTTTGAGCTGAGGTTCCTTGAAGCCTTCTTGGAGCTCTTGAAGGTGGTTTTGGCATGAATTATTGCCTAAAGTTGATCTTTGCTTCAAGAGGTACAATACTTGTCTTTTAAACTTGTTTTGCATACTTGCTTTTATATCTTTTCCCACTGTTTTTTGGGTTGTTTTGAGCTATAAAAAACTCTGTTTTTGTAGGTTGAAATTGGTGGTTTTAGGCCATTGAAGGTTAGGGGGTGTTTCACCCTTTTTTATTCCTTGCTTGTAAGGCTTTTCTGACCTTCAAACCATCTTTTTTTGGGCTTTTGAACACTGCATTTTAGAGTATTTTCAATGGTGAAAATCATGTTTTGAAGTCTAAAATTGGAGGGGTTAGCCTCCCCTCCTTGTGTCTTGTTTGCTAGCCTAGATAGCTCTATGTGTTAGCATATTTTTCTAGCCTTTTGTAGCTTAATTCCAGCATGTTTTAGGCTATATTTTAGACTATTTTAACTTTATTTTGGGTTGGTTGTTGCATTTGAGTCTTGTTTTGCATGCTTCTAGTGTAAGTGTCCTCACAAACTTGGTGTTTTAAGCCTTTAGACACTACTTGTTTGAGTTGATTGCATATTTTAGTGTTTTTCACACTTAATTTCAGTTAGTATAACCTCTGCAACCTTCCTCATTTCTTGACCTTTTTGTTTGCTTTGAGGGATGTTTCAACTTTTGGATAATTTAAGCTTGAGATTGAGGTCAATGCTCAATGGTTTAATTCTCTTTTGAGGGTTCACTATCAACGGCGTGACACCTCGCTCTTGCCTTAAACTACCCCTTGTTTGACACTTGTTTCTCTTTTAGAGGACTTACTCACCAATGGACTTAATTGGTTAAAGAATGGTTGTAAGTTAAAATGAGTAACTAAAAGTTGAAACTAAAATTGTGCAAAGAATTTGGTTATGTTTTGTGTGTTCAATCAGACGTTAATTGAACACAAGGAAAATTAGGGCATTTCATACTCAAAGTGATGAAATGTGCCAAGTTTCCTAGGTCTCTATTGCCCTTGATCATGCATGATAGGGTGATGGTTTTTGGTCTTGTTTGTGCATTTATTGAACTTGTACACATTGGTTCCTTAGCCATCATGCAATGAAATTGCTTGATTGATGGTTTGAGGACCAATTGTATCACTCCTTGGAGATGTTTTGATGATAAGGAGAGATACACAGTACAAACAACCTGTGAGAATATCCTCTCTTTGCCCTGTTTGCTCTCTGTTGCAACAAGGAATTGTGCATCACTAGTGGCCGGCCGGCCACTGTTACTAGCCAGTTGGCCATCAGTGTTGGACGGCAACCCCTCAATGGTGGCATGCCGGCCAGCAGTGATTTTTTAGCAATGTGCTTCTGAAGCATGGCAGAGTTGATCTAGAGAAGGAAAAAGTGTAAGTATTGTGTAACAAAGGCATACAACAACAAAACAGTGGATGTTCTTTGGGCGAAAACCGAGCATGCATGGGTCTCTTTCGCTTCCTGGACTAGTTAATTAGTTTAATTAGCAATTAGTCATTTATTTGTTGTAATTAATTAGTCGTAGCTAATTAGTTTGTTTTGTACTTATTTAATTAATTTAGATTGATTAATTAAATTAGTTTGTGTTACAAATATTTAATTAGCTTAGCCTAGTTAAATTATTTAATTGTTGCAGTATTTAATTAGCTTAGAATAGCTAGTTATTCATTCAAGTTTGGTAAAAATTAGTTAAGTAGCTTAGCTTAGCTAGTTTATTCATTCAGACTCTCATTCGTGAGAGTGTAATGTAATATTGTATATGTCTTCCAACCCCACGTCTTTCTTCCTGTGGACTCGGCTTTTTCTCGCGCCTCACCTTTCAGAAAGGGTTGAAAAGAAAGGCCTTACAGTTCAGACTCACGAGGTTCTGAATCTAGTCTCACAAGTGCAATGTGAAATTGATAAGCACCAAAGAATCCAAATTCGGCAAATCATTTTGGAAAATCAATTTTCAATCAAATAATGCCAAAATTGGATTGCTTTTCCAGATACAGAGTCACCACCTAAATATTTTATTTTTGGAGAAATTTAGGAAACCTTAACTCGTGTCAAAGGCCACTTGTCCGTCATCACCAAATATACCTCAGCTTGGAAACTTAGGTACGAGAGGGGAAGGTCCGGAAATGAGCACCCCCGCTCGCCTGATCAAAGATCGGCCTCTACTAATCATGATATGATGTTTTATAAATATTATGTGTTCTTGTTCCAGTTATTAAACTAGCTTTACTATGTGATGCTCACAAGCAAGTATAGACTATATCGCAAGAATTGGAACATTTCAAGTCATGTTTGTTTGCGAAAATGGTTTGAATTTGCCACCTCAAGTGGGCTTGAAGATGCGAATTTGCCACCAAACGTAATGGGCTTAAAATAGGATTTGCCACAACAAAGTGAGCTTTAAAACTTACATTTGTTGAATCGTTCCAATTCAAACAACAAGTCTTCATCCACAGGTATTCATGTAGTTTAGCATTTAAGCACATAGCCTCATGGCAAGCATGCTAATCATGGCAATATGGCAATCACACTCAAGCAAGTATACTAAAGCATAAAAGCTTACAAGTACTCCAAGCCAAAACAAAAACTAATTAGAAAGATGCATGATCCTAACTATGCAAGATGTCTAATGCAACGCATGCGAAGAATGCAATGAATAGGCTCGACTACTATATGGGATTTGCAACACCTTGATAACATGCTTTGAAACACGTATTTAAGGAAGTATTGAATCTGACAATGCAGTTTGAAAGATGCGTCGAGCCTCGGTGCATGCAATACTAATGAATGGATGTAAACATGCAAGCATAAGGTATGCTAATCGAAAATGTCCCTAATCTAGCCATTGAAAGCGATTAAATAAAAAGGAGAAAGACGTGGGGTTGGAAGACATGCACACACGCACTCACACTTATTACAACATTATGCCCTCATGAAGGAGGGTCTGAATGAATAAGCTAACTAACTAGCTACGCTAATTGAGCTAACTAATTATTACAATACAAAATTTTACTAACTATTCTAAGCTAATTAAATATTACAAACCAATTTAGCTAAATACTTAACTAACTAATTACAAAGCAACTAGTCTAATTAATTACAACATAGAGTAATTAACTAACTTTTCATACTTAAATAATTACAACGTTTGCCTGAATTAGTTACCACTAATTAACTAATCAAATTACAACATAATTCATTATACTAATGAATCAATTAAAGCAATCAAACGCATTCGATAAGAGCACCAAGGAAGATGGATGGAGGTTGCATGTGCATCGCCTGAAAGTTACTCGGTCTGCCCCAGACTGCCCCTATTTCACCTTTAGTCACTGCCTCTGTTTCTGCAAAACTACACTGCTGGCCACACACCAAGGGCCGGTTGTGCATTACTGATGGCCGGTCGGGCCTACAGAGGGCCGGTCGTGCATTGATTTGGTGCAAACTTTGTTTTTGTGCTCTAAGGTGAAATCAATGCAGACGGAGCATTTTCAAGCTCTATTTGTCCTTCCTTCCTTCTCTATCATAGGAAAGCCTCAAGAGAAGGTTGGGATTGACTCCAAAACCATCAATGAGCGATGTAATCGCTTGATGATCTCGGATATCATTTTAGACCAAAAATCAATGAATGAAATGCAAATGGACCACCCCTCCCCTTTTGTCATGGAATGAACTCAAAAAGAGGAAGTTGAAACGCTTCAAGGACATCAAAAACACCATGAATTGATGCTTGATGACCCTTGACACAAGAAACTTGGCATAACGTCCGGCCAAGTTCAAGCTATTCAAGCCATTTTCTTTAAGGGGGTTGATCCAAATTTTAAACCAATTGTTTTAGGCCTAGCCATACATTAGTCCATTTGTCCAAATATGTTGTTTAATGTCCTCTAATCCAAGAAGTGATGTCAAACAAGAGGTCCCTATAAAGCATGAGAAGGAGACTACACCGTTGACGATAAATCTCTGAAGAGATTAAGCCATTAAGTGTAAATCTCCTTTACATGCCTTGAGTAACCTCAATTGGTTGAAACCATTTTCATGAATGAAATATATGGATCCATTTATTGATTAGTGAAAATCAGCCTCAAAGCATGTGAAATGAACCAAGAAAGCATGTTAAGCAAAAAGTGTGTAAACTAAGTAACCTCAAGGGTGCCTAACAAGGTGTGAACCAAATGGAAAGGCTTAAACAGCCTTAAAAAAGTCCCAAATACATGCAAATCAGAGATAAAACATGCAGGAAAAGAGGACAAAAAGTTAGGCAACAAAGATAAGAATTGAAGGCTAAATAACAAGAATAAGGAGGGGTGGCCATTTTTGGAGCTTCAAAGCATGATTTCCAGCCCTCTTAAAACCTCTGAAAATTAGTTTGAATACCAAGGAAAGAGAGTGAAAAGGAGAAGAGTTTAGGTTATGAAATAAAGGTGTAGAAAGAGCAACCCTTTTGGTAACCCTTCAAACTCAACTCCAACACCTTAAACAAGCTCAACAACAACCAAAACAGCAAGAATGATGGAGTAAAGAACAAAAATGAAAGCAAGGAAAGAGAAAGCAAGCTTATACCTTTCAAGAAGCTAGCTTGCTTTTAGAGTTCCAAACTCAATTTCAATGCACTCTCAAGCTTGAATTACACTTCCTCAAGATCAACCAAGGCTTTAGGATGATCAAACAAGGTTGTATAGGGTGTGTAGTGGTAGTGTAAGCAAACTAGGTTAGCTCAAAGGATGCCTTGCAATGGAAGAAGGAGGAGTCAAGGCTCTCAAGGTGTATGTCTCTCTTCTAGATATTTGTTCAACCCTCAAAACAATCCTAGAGCTTCGGTTTTATAGAATTCAAGCTGAAAAATGTGACAAATATCTTCAAAAATGAACAACTGGCAGCCTCCCGCCCAGAACAGTGTTTATCGCCATCAAAGGCCGGCCAGCCATTCATAGCCACGGCCGGCCATCATCAATGCACGGCCGGGCCTTGATGGACTCCCCTGTTTTTTTGGTTCAAGCTCAGCTCAGGGTGAGAAATGGTCTAGAAATGAGATCTAAGGGTTCAAACAAGGTAAATGTTGAAGATGTGAAGCTATTTCAGAAGCCTGATTGATTTCGAATCACTATGAATTCGCAATTTAACTTTCATCATTGAGTGCACTGAATCAAGCGTCTAAGTCTTGCAGGCAGTCAAAAGTGGGGTGTCTACACTCCATTTTATTTATCCGCTTATGATGGTTAGATTAGGGGCATCATGTCATGTTTCAATTAGCATACCTCATGTTTGCATCCATTCATTTGTATTGCATGCACCAAGGCTCGGTTCATTATTCTAACTGCATTGTTGTTTCAATATATCGTTGAATACGTGTTTAAACGCATGCTATGAAATTGTTGCAAATAACATTTTAAGTAGCCGAGCCTGTTTTAGTTGCATTTTTGCATGTGTTGCATTAGCCATCTTGTATAGTTAGGTATCATGTATATTTTTTCTATCTCTTTTTTTTTATCTTAGCTTGGAGTACTATGTGAGTTTTTAGTTCTTTAGCATACTTGTATGAGTGTGAGTGATTGCCATGATTAGCATGCTTTCCATGAGGCTAAATGCTTACATGATGAACTGTTTGAATGCTTGTGGATGAAGGCTTGTTGCTTGAAATGGAACGATTCAATGAATGTACGTTTAAGCCCACTTTGTTGAGTGGCAAATTCACAAACTTTAAGCCCACTTTGTTAAGTGGCAAATTCAAACCCATTTCGAAAAACAAACATGAAATTGAATTGTTCCAATTCAGGCAAACTAGTCTATATCTTGTATGCGCGCATCACATAGTAAATGCTAGCCTAATAAATCGGATCAAAAGCATATAATGTAAATAAAAATCGTATTATGATTAGTAGAGGCCGATCTTTGATCGAGCGAGCGGGGGTGCTCAAATGTATTCATGACCTTCTCCTCTCGTACCTAAGTTCCCAAACCGAGGCAACTTTGGTGATGACGGACACGTGGCCTTTGGCACGAGTCATGGGTTTCCTAAATTTTCCCAAAATAAAATATTTAGATGGCAACTCTGTATTTGGCAAAGTTGTCCAATTTTGACATTTTTGATTCAAAATCGATTTTTCAAAAGATTTGTCGGATTTGGACTCTTTGGTGTTTATCAATTTCACATTGCACTTGTGAGATTAGATTCAGAACCGCGGGAGTCTGAACTGTAGGGCTTTCTTTTCAAACTTCCAAAAGAGGGTGCGAAAAGGGCGAGCTACAGTTTCTGGCGACTCTGCTGGGGAATTAAAGAACCTGACTCGAACTCATGATATGAAATTTTATCTATACTTATATGTGTCTTTGCATTGCATTTGCATTGGTGTGCGTAAGTCACTGTGTTTACCATCTGTTATTCCTAGACGGTTTGCCGAAGGCTTGCCTGCAAGGCTGACCAGTCACGGGCTCTACCACGATGGGAACACAACCCTTGTATCTGGACTACCATTGTACCGTTTGATCCTCCTTTCATTTCTCGGTGTTAAGTATGAGAGGTATATTAGGTAGTCTTGATGAGGTGCCCTTTTGACCATTTGGCCTAGTTGCATATTAAAAGCTATAGAGACTATTCCAAACTATGGTAGGATGCTTACCTGAATATAGGATTGTGTGAAACCACTTTGTTTGAATAGTGAACCCTAGTTCTTAACAAAACTAGGACAGGGTAACCCTCTGCCCTCATAGGGGTGTTTTGGCTCTCACTTAACTGGTATGTGTGTATCAGTTACAAGTTTGGGTACCAGATTTGGGGACAGAAGTCAGTGTTAAGTACAGTTCTATAGCTTTTGATTACAATTGTGTGTTGTTCACATATGAGCTAAGGTGTTGTGTTGTTTCTGATTTTTTCTTTCCTTTTGCTTTATTTCTTTTCGCTAGGTAGTTTATCACAATTGCTTTGGACAGTTCAGATATCCCCCGAGCACTCTGGACCCGTGTAAGGAGACTTTATAGATCCGGAGATCTTGACAGGGGACAGCTTGTGTTTGCTTCACTCCCACCGGTTACCAGACGGAGGAGGGTTAGGCATAATTCACCAGTTCAGTAATCACCTGCATCCAGTTAGAGACATCTTCTACATCCAGTCTAGTAAGAGATTACTCGCTAATTCCGATGGCACAATATCCCCCGATCAACATGGAGGACTTGATCCGTCATCTCTAAAAAACCGTTGAAACCATGCAGCAAGATACTGCCCACCAAGCTGAAGTTACAACCCACCAAGCCGAAGTGATAAACAGGTTGCAGCAACATCAACCACAGCCGGCAGCGGCTTCAGCTTCCCATGCACCTCCTGCGGGTATCCTAGCACCCGGAATCACTACTACTGTCCAAGAGAATTTGGGTAACCCAATAGACCCCATCCCGTTGCAAGCCTCCAAGGCACCAGTGTACCAAACCGAGCCTCTGTTTGAATTCAAAGTTGACCCGACTGCACTTAAAGTCAACAAGATAGAAAAGCTTCTCAAGCGAGCATAGGGTGTGAATTCAATCCCCGACATCAAAAATGGATACACTGACTCTGCAGTAACCTTGCCAGACCAGTTTAAAATGCCACACATAGATCAATTTGATGGCTCTAGAGACCCCATGGTTCATTTGTGGTTATTCTCCGATATCTTAAGGCCAATGGGCCTCACCAAACTTGAAAAGCTGTCACTTTTTGGCTGGACCTTGTCAGGAATAGCAGCTATCTGGTATGCAAAATTGGAGGATTTTGTGAAACGGAGTTGGAAAGAAATGGTTGAGGCCTTTATCGCACAGTACTCCTACAATACCCAAATCGAGATCACAACTCGTGATCTTGAGGCAACCCGTCAGGAGCCAAAGGAAGGTTTCTCAAACTTTGTAACGAGGTGGAGGGCCAAAGCTTCGATGATGACTACAAGGCCGTCAGAGAAGGATCTGGTCCGCAATCTGCAAGGGAAATTATTACAGAAGATAATTGTCTTTCCATTGTTCACATTCACTGAGCTCCATGAGATAGGGGTTCAGATTGAAGATGCAGTGAAACAGGGGTTGATAATCTATGAGAAGGAGCAGGCGAAAAGGCCTTTTACACGCAGTTCCAATGCGACCGCTAGTGGTAGCACATTTGCACAGCCGTCTGATGTGAGTGTCGTCACCACTACAGCCAAGACCGTCAATCCTTTCGTGAGTACAACTCCACAAACCTCAAACAACCAGGCCCGATCCCAGAGGACCTTTATCCCACTCTATGCCTTTATCCCAAGCCATGAGCGGGCTGATCAAAAAAGGGCATTTTAAGCAATTAGAGCCTCGCCCATTGCCCGATCCTCTCTCACCTAAGCATAACCCAGCCAAATACTGTGCTTTTCACCAGCAGCACGGTCATGACACATACTAATGCTTCAGGCTGCGTCATGAGATTTAAGATTTCATCGATAATAAGGTGATAGCACCACCCCAAAAGCCAAATGTAGCCACCAACCCTCTCCCGGCCCACAATCAAGTTCCCCCACCCCGGAACCAAAACCTAGTACATACACTGGCCTTCTCATACGACCCCAGCGTACATATCACCCCTTCCCACCTACCCAAACCAGCCGTGTTCATTCCTGAAAGTACAAACTTGTGCATGATGGACACATCTACACCTCAACCTGAACCCGTGGTGGTGACAATGGCCAAATAAGAGAGGTTGGCCTTGGAAGAGAATGCCAGTCCATTGCCTGAGAACTCTACAAACTTATCTGAGGGGGGTATGACCCGTGCTGTTACATTGTGCCAGCAGATCAAATCAAACCAAAAGTGGTATTACCGACAGCAACGGAGGTCAGTGTGGTTAGAGATGATGGCCCCAGCCAAGGTCTGAAAGATCTAGCAAAGCTGGAAGAAGACAATCTGTAGTTCTATAACGAACAAGAACAAGGGTAGGGATGTAATCGGTTCGGTACGGTCAGTATTTAGGTAAAAAATTACACCGAATTGATAATGTCAGTTTTATTATTTTGAACACCGATACAGACCGTTTCTCACATCAAACCGCACCGAACCGAACCAATTGAAACAGTTCGGTTTGGTGCGGTTTAATCGTTTAGAATTTTTCAAACTTGAGTCACTTATAAATATAATCATTAATCTGTATAAAAATATTAAATTAGTTATTTGTCTACCATTTCAAACATATCCAATCCATCCATTTAATACATATTTTTTAATTACTAAATTAACAAAAATAAAAACAAAAAAAGAAGTTTAAAAATACTAAAGTTTCAAGAATAATGAGTTAGAGTTAAGATTATATATAATAAGAGTTTACAAACTTAGGTTATAAAGATGATAAGGTTAATTAATTAAGGTTAATAATTTATTATACTTATTAATATCATTAGATTATTAGATTATATATATTATAAATACAATATATGTTGAAGCGGTCGGTTTCGGTTTAGATCGGTGCACAAGGTGCTTAAACTAATACTGAACCAAAAACTGAAAAAATTCAAATTTAAAAGCCGCACAGACCGATTCTTGTTAGAAAACATACCAAATATAGCCGGTTTGGTCCAGTTCAATCGGTTTGGTAGGTTTTTTCAATTTTTCTTACATCCCTAATCAGGGGGACGTGCAGATTGACTGGTTTGATCTGAATGAGTCAATAGACAACATCGGGTGGCTTAGTGACGAGCCTAACAAAGAGGAGGAAATTGAAACACAGCCAGAAGAACAAGAAGCAAGAATAGATGCAGTGGCCGGAATGGCCGAGGAAAAGGGAAAACTACAGGAGGATACCAGTGTGGAACAATCAGCTCAAGAATTGGGCATTGTCAGTACCACTGATACAAAGTAGGAAGCCACGTTGATGCGGTTTGGAAAAGAGAGGGATCAAAACAACCAGAAAGCTGGAACAGCTCAACCCCCTGCGGGGAATACTTATGATGAGATAATGATCAGACCGGAGCTGAACAACTATTTTTCGGATGCCAGAGGTGCATGATGGGAAGATGATGATTTACATCTAGCCCACACTGATGAAGATTGGGGTGAAGATTTGCCAGATGATACTTGGTACTCTAAAGAGGTGGACCACATGACGAGGAGTAGGCTGTATTTCAAGCGGCCGCACTTGGACCAAGCTGAAGCCTCCGGGAAAGATAAAGAGGTTGAGAAGCAGAAAGAAAAACAGTTGGAAGAAGAGGCGATACTGAAACAGCTAAAGAAAATTCAAGCCGATATTTTAATATGGGGTATGTTCATGGCTTCTCGGATACATCGATAGGCTGTACTATCAGCGATGGATAGAGCCAAACTGTCATTAATACGACTCCTGAATAGCTTATGGGATTAGTCTTCTCGGGAGGCGCCGTGCCAACTCTAACTTTCTCAGACAAGGAATTGCCGCCAAAAGGCTCAGCGCATAACAAACCTCTGTACATATCAGTGGAGTGTAGAGAAAAATGGGTACCAGTGGTATTGGTCGACACCGGGTCAGCATTTAACGTCTGTCTATCTCGTAAAGCTTATGCTATTGGCCTGAAACCGGCAGATTTCATGCCCACAGCCCAAGTGATTTGGGCGTATGACAACACTAGCAGAGAGGTAATGGATACAGTACAAATCCAAGTCCAGGTCGGCCCAGCTCAACAGGACGTCGAGTTTCATGTCCTAGATGTGCCGGCCACTTTCAATTTACTACTAGGAAAACCTTGGTTGCACCAAGTAAAAGCTATCTCTTCTACCCTTCACCAAATGCTGAAATACCCTCATAGGAAGGAAGTGGCTATCATCTTTGGGAATTCATCTATATATCCTCCACCAGAGGTAACTACACCTGTGCTGGAAATTGTTCATGGCGAGGAGGATGTTTTCCTTTCAGGGTTCACTCTAGCTGAGGCCCGAGCGATATAGAACATCTTGGCAGCCAATAAGGGCTTGTATGTCAGTGCTCAATCAGTCTATTTTATGAATAAACTCCAACATATGCCAGAAATTGAGTTGGAAAGAAGTGGCCGAAAAGGCCTCACTGTACTGGCCGATGTGCCACGTAATCCACATGCCTTTGGTCTTGGCTATACGACCACCAAAGAGGATTAGGTCAGGAAAAGAGAAGAGATGGCAGGCAAAGCTAAAGCCAAACAAGCTGGGAAATTATATGAGCTTGTTCACAGACCAATTTGGGGAACGCTGAATGGTCATTTTGTTCGGAAGGGTGAAGATTTCTGATTTTGTGGTTTTCCCGAGCCCTAGTTGAATTCTGCGAAGCAGCGTGTCCCCAGCTTCAAAATCTTATTTGACTTGCAGCTGCAAGACAATGACACAGAAGAAAAGGATCAGCTAACTGCTGAAGCTGAGAAGAGCATGGAAAATAACTCGGAAAACAGCGAACTCGGAATAGGAACAGCACTGGCGTGTCTCCTTTCGGATCCTCCGGTCGATTCAGAGAGCTTAGAGGATAACCTGACTATCTCCATGATCGGGGACCAACCGGGTATAAACCCTTCTAGCAGTATTTTGGACGCATCTGAAGCGTCATCTCTCGTTTGGCAGTTGGAGGAGGGCTACCTGTCTGGTAGTTCTGAGTTAGGTAGTGAACTAGAATCTGATTCCACAGAGTCTGCGGAGTCGGAATCAAATTCCGGTTCTTCTGAGTCTAGGTCCGGTATTCCTGGGGGTGATAACCCGGATGCCAAGGTCTTGTCCAAGTCGTCCTTTCTTTTGCTTTTGAGTTAGCTGTAACTGAAGAGCCGGATGAGCTTGACCTTATGAATGAGAATGCCACTGCAAATTCTGAGTATTTCTCTGTGCCACTCGATTATTACATTGATCAGGATTTTCAAAATTTTAATAAAAAAGAAGAGGAAGGAATTCCTCTAGTTTTGAAAATTTTGATTAATCGAGAGGAAGAGAGGTTTGCAAAACCCCTCGCTGATGAAATCATTGCTTTTAATGTAGGTACTGAAAAGGATCCGCGTCTGGTCCAGATCGAGTCCACATTGTCTTCGGAGGAGCTCAAGCACTTAGTCGATTTATTAAAAGATTTTAAAGATGTTTTCGTGTGGTCCTACGAAGACATGCCTGGAATCGATCCTAAGATTGTACAGCATCGGATCCCTCTTGACCCCGAGGCCCGACCTGTTAAACAGAAGTTGCAGAGAATACGTCCGGATTGGACTTTGAAAATTAAAGAGGAGGTCACCAAGCAGATCGACGAAGGGTTCTTCCTAGTATCTGCGTATCCAACTTGGTTGGCCAACATCATCCCAATGCCGAAGAAAGATGGCAGAATCCGGGTGTGCGTGGACTTTGGAGATCTGAATAGAGCTAGTCCGAATGACAACTTTCCCTTGCCGCACATCGATGAATTAGTGGATTTCACTATGGGCCATGCATTGCTCTCCTTCATGGATGAATTTTCCAGGTATAACCAGATTCTAATGGCACTCGAGAACAGAGAAAAAACTGCATTCACTGCGTCGTAGGGAACCTACTACTATCGGTTGATGCCATTTGGGTTGAAAAATGCCGAGGCTACCTATCAATGGGCTGCAACCACAATTCTGCATGACATAATCCACAAAGAGGTCGAGGTGTACGTGGACGACATGATTGTCAAGTCCAAAGAAAGAAAGGGCCACTATACCGCCTTGAAGAAATTCTTTCAACGGATCAGAGAATACAGACTGAGGTTGAATCCACAGAAGTGTACTTTCAGCATAACAGCAGGGAAAATGCTGGGTTTCTTGATCACACAGAGGGGCATCGAGGTAGATCCTTCCAAAATCAAGGCCATCTTAGAAATGCCACCACCAAGGACTGAAAAGAAGGTGCGAAGCTTTCTGGGCAAAGTGCAATTCATAAGATGGTTTATTTCTAAATTAACCTTGACTTGTGAACCACTTTTTGGTCTCTTGAAGAAAGGAAAGAAATTCCGATGAGATGATCGATGTCAATTCGCTTTTGAGCAGATCAAGTAGTACCTTCATAATCTGTCTGTCTTATCGCTACTAGTGCCGGGGAAGCCCTTGATTCTGTATCTGTCAATAACCGACACAACAATGGAATGCATGCTAGCTCAAGAATCTGAGGATAGGGTGAAGAATGCCATCTATTATTTGAGTAAGAAAATGTTGGAATATAAGACCCGTTAGACCCTGCTAGAGAAAGCTTGCCTAGCCTTGGTATGGGCTACTAAGAAGTTGAGGCACTACTTGCTAGCTCATTCCGCGATTCTGGTTTCGAGATTAGATCTATCAAATATCTCTTTAAGAAACCAGCGCTTATGGCTAGGATAGCTCGTTGGTTGCTTCTTCTCTTCGAATTTGATCTCAAGTATGTTACCCTCAAGTCGGTTAAGGGAAGAGCTATAGCGGAGTTCCTGGCAGATCACCCAGTAGAAGGGGATAAAGTGGTGGAGTACCTGTTCCCAGATAAAGCCATTCTGCAAGTCGAGAAAAAGATTTGGACAATGTACTTTGACGGAGCGTCTAACCAATATGGTTATGGGATAGATGTGTTGCTGATAGCACCCGCCAATTCCCATATACCTTTAGCCTTCAAACTCCGGTTCAAGGTATCCAATAATGAAGTAGAGTATGAGGCGTGTATCGCTGGTTTGGAAGTCGCCCTGGAACTAGGGGCAAGTTATCAGGGACTCGAACCTAGTTGTGTCTCAAGCAAATAGAGACTAAAAGGCCAAAGAAGAAAATATGAAGGTTTATCACCAAACCCTGGACGTTCTGATTCCTAGGTTTGAAAAGCTGACTTTCACACATCTACTAAGAGAGAACAGGTTCGCTGACGCCTTATCAACTCTATCTTCTATGATAGACATCCCGCTTGGAGTCCGGATGCGTTCGATCATCATTGAGTAGAGATATATGCCGGCCTATGAAACTATCGCCGCAATAGATGAAACGCAAGATCAAAACCCTTGGTATTATGACATCTGGAACTTCTTGGAAAATGATGTTTATCCACCAGGGACAAATGCCAAGGATAAAAGGGTAATACGGTAGATGGTCATTCGATTTATCATCTGCGGAGGTAAACTGTACAAGAGAGGTCATCTGGGAATGCATAAGTTGTGTGTCGAAACAAATGAATCAAAGCGCTTGATGGAGGCCATCCATAAGGGAGAGTGCGGGACGCACATGAACAGAGTAATGTTAGCCTGAAAAATTCTCAGGCAGGGTTACTACTGATTTACCATGGAGGAGGATTGTATTGGTTTTGTTTGGCGATACCACAAATGCCAAATTCATGCCAATCGCATGAACATCCTGCCGTCAAAACTGTACAACATGACTTTACCATGGCCTTTCTCAGTCTGGGAAATTGACGTCATTGGGGCAGTCACACCAAAAGGGTCGAATGGGCATGAATACATTCTGGTGACAATTGATTACTTCACGAAATGGGTCGAAGCTCAGTCTTATGCAATGTTAAAAGCAGCGCATGTCGCTAAATTCATCCGAAACAAAATTATTTGCCGCTATGGAGTCCCAAATGAGATCATTTCAAATAATGGCTCTCATTTCAAGAAACAAGTGATCGATTTGTTAAAGAAATACAACGTGGCTTTTCATAAGTCATCTATGTACCGGCCACAAACCAACGGAGCTGTTGAGGCCACCAACAAGAACATCAAGCATATTCTGCAGAAGATGGTTAAGACCTACAGGGACTGGCCAGACAAATTGCCATTCGCACTCTTGGGCTATAGAACTTCAATCTGGATGTCTACAGGGGCAACTCCTTATTCTCTTGTCTATGGGATGGAAGTTGTTCTGCCAATCAAAATAGAAGTTCCATCGCTGAGAGTTATGGCTGAGTGTTAAATAACAGAGGCGAACTAGCAATAGAGCAGATTTGAAGAACTGATGTTGTTTGATGGGAGAAGGCTGAAAGAATTGTACCATGTCCAGGGTTATCAACATAGTATTGCTAGGGCTTTTAATAAGAAAGTTAAGTCTCGAAATCTCAAAGAAAGGGATTTGGTGCTGAAAGACAACCGAGCTCCCATCCATGACCCTAGGGGCAAGTTCAGACCCAATTAGACTGGTCCTTACATCATCAAAACTATCTGGTCGGGTGGAGTTATTATTCTCATGGACCTGGATGGCCTAGAATTTTCCCAACCGATCAACATGGACAAGTTGAAGAAATACTATCCCTGAGAGGCTCACAAGGCCAAAAACCCAAAAGGGCAACCTAGGCAAAAGTTAGAGCACAAAAAATTAGAAATAAAGAAAAACTGAGCTCGCAAGGTTGAAAACCCTAAAAGGCGACCTTAGCAAAAGTTAGAGCCCAAAACAAGAGTGTTAATACTCGAGTGAACCCGAACCAAACTACGTAAGGCCTGATTCCCATCTTCGGGATACGTAGGCAACTTTATCTTGAAGTCCAACCGTAATCACCTCCAAATCAACTGTCCTGTCCATGTGTTTGATCAGGTCATCTTTGTATGTTCATTATCTAAGGGTTCGATTGTGATCTTTATTCTGAGAACTGGTTACAGTGTTGAGCAATGCTATTCCGTCAAGGGGCAATTTATCATTTTTTGGATTCGGGGTTGTACATCTCGAGGATTGATTCAGTGTATGTCAAGTGGTGTTCCTTTTCGAAAATGGTTTTGAAAAGTTTTAATAAAAGTTGATTTTGTTCAAATTTTACCTTTTACAATTTAGACCATTTTTGGACCAAAAGGAAAGTTTTCAGTGCTCACAACTTTAATTTCATTGATTTCAATAAAAAGTTCTCCAAGTCTCGATACAAATCAAAGTTACTTTTATTACATTCAAAAACTTGAAAAGAAATATCAAAACAATAAACTAGGGGCATAGATGAGTCAGGTGTTCCCCTGCATCCCCCGCTCATGCTTGTGGAAGCTTCTGATGTCAAAATAGGCCCAGTTTGTGCCTCATCCTTAAGCCAAGCCAGGCACTCGCCAAAAAGGGAGCAACTGAAACTAGAGGCAGGGGCCAGAAGCTCTCTTGTCCTCCAAGCAGTGAGGTACCTAGCCAAATGTGAACCTCAGATGGGGAATGAAACTGGGTACTTTACCCCCTCCTCTGGGTGAACCTGATCATGTCCGAACTGAAGTCTGAATCGAAAAGAAAAGTAGAATACACAGTATGTAAGGCCGATCAGCTATATGCTAGGTTGCCAAGTCATGCTGTAGCTCATTTCGGTCAGGTTAAGCCAGGGGCAATGCCAAACAATGTTAGCAGCAAACCTATTACACATCCAGTGACACTACCACCCCTCGTTGGGGAAATCCACTAGTTATTGGCGGAAGAAGTACGCTCGAGCAGAGTATGCGGGGCATGAGTCCACTACCTTCAGCTTGTCCATTAGCCAAACCAGGAGAGGGATGAAATAAAAGAGAGATTAAAGAATAAAGAACTGTATCTTGAGAGAAAAGTGAGAAAAGAGTTTTGAGAGAAAAACAGAACAGTGCCGAGTGATGTGAGAAACACATATTAGGAAGGGTGGGAAACATTACCTGAAGAAGTAGTGGACTCCCTACGAATTTGCTAATCTCTCGCTGATGGAAAGCGTCTAAGCCCATCAAAGTCTCGACCAACGTCAAGCCAATGCAACTCTTGCCTTCTTTCAAACCTTGGGCCACTTCGACTAGTCGAATACTAGACCCGCCGAAACTAGAGGCAATGAGGAAATGAGCCAACATGCACAGGTAAAGGGCGTGTTGCCTAAAATCTCGCCAAAGAAGGGCGTCGCGGTCACCAACGTCAGAAAATTGATGAATCAGGCTGGGAATATCCAGCTCTTCATTGTGGACCAAAGATCAAACCTCATGTAAAGTGAGCCCACACATCTGTCCCAAAGCTTAGATGTGGCCGAAACGGGGCTGAGGTATGATTTTCTCATCGCACCAGGATTCCATTAGCACCTAAAATTCTTCAATTGTCGGGCATATCTCTTGTCCCCTGAAGCTAAAAACATGTGTAATCGGGTTCCAACATCTAGCCGCAGCATGAAGGAACTGAAAACAAAGTGGAGTCCGACTCAATGGAAAAAGTGCATTTAAGCCGAAACCCCAGAAATTCACATTTTTCGAGCCGTCCAAAGTCACAATCCAATCCGCGAGGTTTTAGGCAAGAAATGGCTTCATTTGTGGCAAAAATAGAAGCTAGAATGAGTTCTAGAAAATAAATGACAAAGTTGAAGCTTTTGTAAAAGATAAGGCGGTGAGTGGAAGTCAGCTGTCAACAATTTAGAGGTTCTGCACATTGGTGGCCAGCAGGCCACATTGATGGTCGGCAGGCCACTTTTGTGGCCAGCAGGCCACTATTGGAGGCCAGCAGCCTCTCTCCTCTGGCCGGCACCCTTCCTCTTAGGTCTGTCGTCCACCTTTGTGCTAAACAGTGTTAGAAACATGTGTTTTGTTCTGCTTTTTGTGTGTTTTAAGGTCTCGTTTTGAGTCTTTTTTTTTAGCAAGTTTGTCAAGTTGTATTTGAGCTATTTTGTTTATCGAGTTGTTGTTTTGTTTATCGAGTTGTATATTGCATTTTACATTTCGGTTGTTGGTCAGTTCATTACCCGATTAAGCATTTTGTTTTAATCAAGTGCTCTTGGCCAGTTTAATTCCATGTCCATGTCATGCATGTATGGTGCTCATGATGCAAAATAACAACACATTTTTCATAAAAACTACACCAGTTTTTTTTCCCGATCATGGTTTTTTTACAAAAGTGGAGTACCAAGTTTTAAAGCAAAATAGAACTTCCTAAAGCTATACATGTACTAATGTTACTAATAAAAAGAAACTAAGAAAAAATACAAATGAATCAGCGCTAGTCATCTCGGGCTCGAGATGCCCTCTTCGTCCTCTTCCTAGACGGAGACTCAAAGCTGTCGCCATCAACGCTGCTGTCTAACTCAGATGCCGAGCCAGAATTGGAATCATCGCCGCTCTCTGCTCCAGAGCCTAACTCAACATCACCTCCAGATCTCAAGTCACCATCATCTCCACTCTCGAAGGACTCAGGTTATGGACTCACTGCCTCTTCGGAGCCACTAGTCTCAGCATCGTCGTCACTCAACACTGGCTCCGAAGGGCCTCAACCACGACGCTGCTCTCGGCTGCATGTTGGGGCCCATCTCTCCCTCCTCTCTGCTGCTAGAGAAGGTGGTGATGGTGTAGATGCAGTCGCCACCACTGGTGCTCTCAGTATGACTGGAAACTAAAAAGATACAGTATTGACATATCAGATGTAATGTATAGTTACAAATGTAGTATGATGAAAGTGGTGGAATGCAATGAGTCAGATACAGTACAACTACAGTACAGTGTGTCAGTGCAACATATCAGTATGATATGACAAGGGGTGAAATGCGTGCCGTGATATGAGTATCCATGCTTCAGTGAGAATGGTATGCACAACAATGTGGAAAATGCTGAAATACAGGCAAAAAATAAGGGAAGAATACCTTAATGCCATGGAGAGTGAGCAGTGCCTCCCTTCTTAGTATCGTGTTATCGAACGAAGCTACTAGCTCGAGCAGTCCCTCAGTGTACCCCGGGGGTGCTTGTGGATGTATTGGGAATGATCAGTATCCGGAAAGAACAAATATCAAAAAGAGAACGGAAAACTAAAGAAAATGTGGTACATACCGGAGGTGCATCGCGAGCTTAGACATATCTATACCCTACCTCCACTGGCTCGATCGGAATCTGGGAGGACGTCCCAACCGGCCTCCAGTATGTCAGCATGGTCTGGATCTCTGTCCAATCGGTGACCTATCCAGCGGGAGGGGCTCCTCCAATCCTGGCCCTCATCGCTCGGGTCCTACCTGCCATGGGGGCACCTGCTGCTCTGCCTGCACGAGCACCCGACAAGGGAGGCATGAGATGTGTCTAGATGAATGTTGAATAATCTCCCTTACTGCGAAAGTAGTCGGCATCCAAGCCCTCCGTGAATTGGATCATCTCCTGGAAAGAGAGGCTCTCTGTAGCCTTCATAGATGCTAGAGGCATCATAGGAACTATCGACTCAGGCAAACCCATGGTCTGGCACACGAACCGCTCACCCAGGAACCATGCTCGACAAACTGGGCCCTCCAGTAGAAGCTGAAAACGAAAGCCCCCCCAAGCTCCGGCATACTAGTCTCTAACTCTAGTCGGCATCAACGCCCAAGGCTGCCAAGCGATCTTCAAACAGGGAATATACAGATTGTTAGTTGCTGACAGTTGCTAAATGTGAATCAAAATAGTTGTAAAGTAAAAAATAACTGTGAATTTTGGGTTACCTCTCCCGCAGTCACTGTGTTGAAGTACCGACAGAAGAATGAGAAGGTCTCTTGAGTCCTCCTCAGGCATCTGTCGTCGTACCGATGAGAGTACGACTCCACGGGGGGCATCTCTACCTCCAACTTCAGAGCGAGGGTCGAGAAATATGCATATACATAAAGCTGCAAAGAAAAGACAACAGCGAGTATATAATGTATAGAAAGTACAGATGCAGAGAATGCAGAATGTAGAAAGTAGAATGTATAGTACAGATACAGACAATGCAGAATAAACGATGCAGAAAGTACAGATGTAAAGAATCTAGCATACACAGAAGTAGAAGATGGAAAATGTAAAGTAGAAATGTAAAGCATACCTCTCGGGCTCTCCAATAGCCTCCAACCCTGTCTCTCCTTTTGTGGGATGTCGAGCTCATATAGCCATACAGTGTGGCGAGGCCAACTCTTTCCCAATCATAGAGTCGAACCTGAGGTAAGTCCACCAGAGCGCTCAGTAGATACAGCCCTACGGTGTTCCACCTGTTTGCAAACAAGGTGGTACCAAAAAGGAACATCAAAAAGCCCCGGGCGTAGTGCTTAGTCTCCTTAGAGGTCTCTGGCTCTTTCCCACGGAAATGCTTGGCGAACCAGCTGTATCAAACCATGGCCGGTCGGAAAAGAGGTGGGCGTGCTCCTAACAGGTGAAGCCAGGCGGCCTCCCACTCGCCCATGTCCATGTCATAGGGGTTCGGATCACCCCCTATTCCTACGCCTATGAGCATGGAAAATTTGTAGGGAGTCATCATCATCTCCCCAACGGTGGAGAAGTGGAAGGAGTTTGTGGTATCCCACCACCGCTCCACTAATGCATCAAGAAATGGTCGGCTCGCAATATGGTGTGAGAGCCCAATGCAGAACAAGCCAAAGTCGACCTCATCAATGATGTAGTATACACTGACAAGGAGCTCCATATACCAATCCCTCGCGGATGTCGCTCCATAGCCCCTAACGGAGCGAGAGTCCTCATGTGATCAGAACAGTGGTATACAGTGATATGAGAACAGATAGATAAAAGGCAGTGTAAGAAATACAGTGCAAGAGTATAATTAAGGCAAGAAATGTAGCAAGAGGCAAGAAATGCAGTGTAACCGTGCAGTTGAAGCAATGAATACAGTTAAAGTAAGAAATACAATGTAAAATGAAGAAAACATGAGAATATAGTGAATACCTCGGTGGCCCCGTGGGACAAATAAGAGTCCGGCTACCGCAGCAAAAGGGCCTCTGGCGCGCATCGCGTGAACTCTCTGAAATGCCTAATACCCCCGGGTGGTAGTACGTGTGTCCAAGGATGGTATATCGCCGGATCGAAGGGGCGTACTCCCAGTGGTAAGATCTCGGGCTCAGGCTCGGCTTCCATCTCTGCTGGAGGTGATAACTGGGGTGAAATCTTGAAGAGAGCTCCGTCATGAGGAATATCGTCCATCATCTGGAAAGAAGATAAAAAAAAGTGGTCCAAAATGGAGAAAAAATGGCAAACTTTGAAAAAATCAACCCTAGGAGAGATAAAATGGAAGAAAAAGTCAAAGCCCAAGAAAAGGCACAAAACCCAAGAGAAACTCGAGGGGAACAAGCCTCAAGTAGTGAAACTCCAAGAAAAAACACCGAAATCAAATTTCAATCGGTTCAAAATGGAGTAAACAAAGAGGGTTTAACGAATGAACTTCACGTGGGGTGTTGGAAAACATGTAGAAAACCCAGATCTAGAGAGAAGAAGTACCTAGAGAGAGAGGAAAGAATTTCGGATATGGGGTAATGAGGAAATGAAGCCCCAAGCCCTATACTTAAAGACCCGAGGCAAAAGGACAAAATTGCCCCGAATCTGCCACGGGTGGCCGGCAGGCCACTTTTGTGGCTGGCAACAATACTTCAAGGCTGACAGGTGGCCAACGGTCTCCTCTTGTGGTCGGCGGCCTCCCTTGGGGTCCTGATGCTGTTTTGTGTCCTTGGTTTCCAAGAAGTGTAAGGATGGTTCACTGTTGAGTTCAAATTGTCTCTATGGAAGCTCGAAATTGTGTTTTTAGTGCACAATGTTCATCACTTGTCAACATGAACGAGGCGTATCCTTTAAACATATTATAACTTTTCTGAGAGGTAAATGGGAAGTTGCTACAGGATTTGTTTTTGTCAAATTATGCTTTTGTACCTTGTATAAAACATGCATGTCACTTTTTGCATGGAATATGCATTTCACATGTGTTGTTACATAAGATATGCATTTCACATATATGTTGCATGCACATCTTGCATTCATTATGAATCACGCATAGAATATGCTTCCGTTCTTGTTACACGCAGAACATGCTTTCAATTAACATTGTATCACGATTGTTTGTCTTGCATAAAACATGCATTCTTACTGTATCGCACTTGTTAAGTTTCTTTCTTATACATGCACGATATTGTATGTACAGTTCATTCGAAGAAATGCACAATATTGTATACACGGTTCATTCGAATAAATGCACGATATTGTATGTAGGGTTCATTCAGAGGAGTTCTGGATAAGATCATTCATGTCTTGGTAAGAGAACCTACTCCTTCACTTTGTGCATCTATCTCACTCTTTCATTTTGTGCATTTATCGCACTCCTTTATGTGCATCCATCGCACTCCTTCATTTTGTGCATCTATCGCACTTGTTCACTTTTGTGCATCTATCGCACACCCCTCTGTTGTTTTACCTCGGGACGTACGAAGTACGCGCCCGAGTGGTTGTTTCTTAGGACGAGTGAAACGCGGCCCTAGGCGGGTTTTACCTCGGGACGTATGAAGTACGCGCCCGAGTGGTTGTTTCTCAAGATTCGTGAAACGTGACCCTGGACGGGTTTTACCTCAAGACGTACGAAGTACGCGCCCGAGTGGTTGTTTCTTAGGACGCGTGAAACGTTGCCCTAGGCGGGTTTTACCTTAGGACGTGTGAAATACGGTCCCGAGTGGTTGTTTCTCAAGACGTGTGAAACACGGTCCTGAACGGTTGTTTTTCTCAAGACGCGTGAAATGTGATCCCGAGCAGTTCCTTTGTTTCTCCGGACGCGTGAAACACGATCCCGAGTAATTTTGTTCTCAGTTTTCTCAGGGTGCGTAAAACGCAACCTTAAACAATGTTTTCTTTCCTCGTCTCATGTTTTGGCGTGGCTAAAGTGTGGTTTGTCTTCTTAAGCTTGCAGCTACTCATTCATATGTTGTTATCTTGCTTATTGCATTCATTCTTGCTTATCACATTTGTTATTGCTTATTGCATCATCTCGCATGATCATAAGTTTTCAAAATTGTCGACTTTGCGTAGCGTGTAAGTCCAACCTTCAAACTGTTTTGCATACATATCATTTGCATCGCCCCAGAACTACGCTGGTTTGATTCCTTGCAAAAGGATACGTAGGTAGCTTGCAGGTGCAGCCATTTATTTTTTGTCTTATTTGTTTATCTAAGTCTTCGGCCTTGTCAAAATGGGTCGTCTTTAGGCTTTGACATTCACTCACATCATTTTATGACTTCCGGGTTCTGGCAAAGAGGGGCAACTGTAGACACCCAATTTTTGACCGTCCTCAAGACTTCGACGTCATCGCTTGTGCGCTCGATGATTATGTCTATATGTGCTCGTTTTAGTGCCGAAAGTCCTCGGCGGAATGCCCTGTCTTTGAGCCTTCACACCCTATTCATTCTATGCCTTGTTTTGAACCAATACCTTCAAGCCTACAACCCCTGGTGGCCAGCCGGCCACTGTTTGAGGCTGCCGACCATCATTGGTGGCCTGCTGGCCACATTGTTGGCCTGCTGGCCACATTGTTGGCCTACTGGCCACCGATGTCCTTTTTGCAGATATTTTGTTGATAGTTGTTCCAACTATTCCGACAATTGGCTTCATCTCCCTACACGTGTATAGAGGGATTTATCTTAGCCAAATGCATGCTTTTCTATACATGAGGGGGTCTCCTCCCCCATTTTTGAGGGTTAGAATTTTTGGAACAAAAATCTCTCTCTCTATATATATTTCTCTCTCTCTCTCTTACAAATTTGTGCATATTAGCCTACATATATCACACTTTTGCCTACACCTCCTTAACCAAAGTTGATCATCTTTGAGTTGAGGTTCCTTGAAGCCTTCTTGGAGCTCTTGAAGGTGGTTTTGGCTTGAATTATTGCCTAAAGTTGATCTTTGCTTCAAGAGGTACAATACTTGTCTTTTAAACTTGTTTTGCATACTTGCTTTTATATCTTTTTCCACTGTTTTTTGGGCTGTTTTGAGCTATAAAAAAGTCTATTTTTTTGGGCTAAAATTGGTAGTTTTAGGCCATCGAAGGTTAGGGGGTGTTTCACCCTTCTTTATCCTTACTTGTAAGGCTTTTCCACATTTGTTTCCCACCTTCAGACCATATTTTTTTTTTTTGGGCTTTTGAACACTGCATTTCAGAGTATTTTCAATGGTGAAAATCATGTTTTGAAGTTCAAAATTGGAGGGGTTAGCCTTCCCTCATTGTGTCTTGTTTACTAGCTTAGATAGATTTATGTGTTAGCATATTTTTCTAGCCTTTTGTAGCTTAATTCCAGCATGTTTTAGGCTATATTTTAGACTGTTTTAACTATGTTTTGAGTTGGTTGTTGCATTTGAGTCTTGTTTTGCATGCTTTTAGTGTAAGTGTCCTCACAAACTTGGTGTTTTAGGCCTTTAGACACAACTTTTTGAGTTGATTGCATGTTTTAGTATTTTTCACGCTTAATTTCAGCAAGTATAACCTCTGCAACCTTCCTCATTTCTTGACTTCTTTTGTTTGCTTTGAGGGATGTTTCAACCTTAGGATAGTTTAAGCTTGAGATTGAGGTCAATGCTCAATGGTTTAATCCTCTTTTGAGGGTTCATTATCAACAGCGTGACACCTCGCTCTTGCCTTAAACTACCCCTTGTTTGACACTTCTTTCTCTTTTAGAGGACTTATTCACCAATGGACTTAATTAGTTAAATAATGGTTGGTAAGTTAAAATGAGTAACTAAAAGTTGAATCTAAAATTGTGCAAAGAATTTGGTTATGTTTTGTGTGTTTAATCGGACGTTAATTGAACACAAGAAAAATTGAGACATTTCATACTCAAAGTAATGAAATGTGCCAAGTTTCCTAGGTCTCTATTGCCTTTGATCATGCATGATAGAGTGATGGTTTTTAGTCTTGTTTGTGCATTTATTGAACTTGTACACATTGGTTCCTTAGCCATCATGCAATGAAATTGCTTGATTGATGGTTTGAGGACCAAGTGTATCACTCCTTGGAGATGTTTTGATGATAAAGAGAGATACACAGTATAAACAACCTGTGAGAATATTCTCTCTTTGCCCTGTTTGCTCTCTGTTGCAGTAAGGAATTGTGCATCACCAGTGGCTAGTCGACCGGCCACTGTTACTGGCCGGCAAGCCATCAATGTTGGACGGCAACCCCTGAATGGTGGCCGGCCGGCCACTACTTCTGGCCTGCCATGAGCAGTGTGCTTGTGACGCATGGCAGAGTTGATCTGGAGAAGGAAAAAGCGTAAGTATTGTGCAACAGAAGCATACAGCAGCAAAACAGTGGATGTTCTTCAAGTGGAAACCGAGCATGCATGGGACTCGTGGGGTTGGGTTTTATGGGGGTCTGTATAACAAAAATGCTTGGGACTCTCAAAGTTAGGGACCTTCAAAATGATGTGGACTAATCATGTGTTTTTGTTTTTATTTTTATTTTTCTTTCCTTCCTGAACCAATCACAGATGAATGAGAGCGGTATTTTTTGAAGATCTGTAACATTGTTGATCAAAACCAATACATACATATATATATATATATATATATCTATAAGGAAAGGTATTTGGTTCATTTTTTGTGCTCGTTCGTTTGGATGAAGTTTTTCAACACATCGACTTTTGGGCCAAAAAAAAATTGGGATTTAAACTTTTTAACCGAATATCCTAAACTAAATCCCACAAAATTGACTAGATTTGATGGAAACCAAAAATACAGAATATCAAAAGTTTTCATAATTCGAAATTGCCCATAAAATATAATGAACAAAAATGAAATTTCATTAATATTTGATTTCCATGACAATAAAAATTAGTTTTTTTTTAATACTTTTAATGTATATTAATGTCAATTTTTATAGGCAAGTCACATAATTGAGTTGGCATATAGGCCCTGTTTGTTTTCAAAAATAGAAATAGAATAGAGGGGATTCATAGTGAGGGGATTCATAGTGAGGAATTGTTAAATTATTTTTATATAAAATAATAAAACAAATAAAAAATATAAAAAATTAAACATTATATTTAAAAAAAATTCACAATATATAAAAAAATAAAAAATTTTAATCCCCTCACTATTTTTCTAATACCATCTCTACCTCCTCCTTACCAATCCCCCTTCTAAGGGGACTACTAATACCAAGGGATTAATAGTCTCCTCCCCATCTCTCAAAACAAACACCTCATTAGTAATACCAAGGGATTAGTAATCCCAATCTCCTCCCTATAATCCTAAACAAACGGGCCATAGTGTTTACTCTTTCCCTTATTATTTGTCATGTAGGTTCTGTTTGTTTTAATATAAAATATTTTATAAAAAAAAAAATTTCTTGTAAATTAATTTTTACATAGGAAAAAAAAATTATTTTTATTTTTCAGTGTTTGATTAACACTTGAAATAAAAATATTTTGTTACTTAAAAAAAATTTGATTCAATAAAATGTCATAAAAAAATATGAAAAATAAAAAATTTAATTTTAAAAAAAAAAATCAATCAAAAATGGTGAATGAAAATAAGGTCCCGTTTAGGAATTGATTGGCCTTGTTTGGCAATTTTTATTTTTTTTATTTAGGTTAAAATTTATAAAAAAACAAAATAAATTAAAATAGTGAATAAGACAAAATATCATATTGAATTCATAATCATTTTATTTATTTCTCACAAACATCAAATCAAACTCAAAAAAATCCAGCCATCTTCCCATATACAAATATTTTAACCTACTAAAAGAGTCAAAAACTAAAATAGTCTACTAAAATAATCAACTTCCCAAACGATATTTTAATTGGCTTTTTGATTTTTTATAAAATAAAATATACAAAAAATAAAAAGAATGATATGACAATATATAATAATTTTTTTATATTTTAGCTAAAAACTCTATGCCCCAAACAGGGCCCAAGTATTAGTACTTTGAGCCCTATTTTGGTAATTAGGTTAAAAATGTAGAAAAATTAATTTTTTTACATTTTTTTAAATTATATTACCTCTATTTTTTTTTTATATATTTTAAAAAAATTAAAAAATAAATAAATAACTTTTTACCTAAATAGGATGTCTATTGTTTCCTCATCCGCAATTTAAACCACCCACTCAAGCTCACATATGAAAGGCTGAACACGTCTCACCTCCTGATAAAAAAACAAAGCCGTTGTTGTTGCCTTGTCATTTTGTAATTAGTTGGCAAATATTTTGGCTTATTTTGACAATCAGGAAAAAAATTAATTTATTAATTTATTTAGATTATTATTTTTTATATATTTAAAAAAAATAAAATAGCTCTAAATAAGCACAAAAAGATCAAATAAATTAATTAAGTCAATAAAATAAGATATCATATCAAAATTATAATTACAATTATTTTATTTTTTCTCTTACGAATATCACATATAAACCTAAGTTAAAAATTCTTTTCAAATAGAATTAATTTAACCAGATTAATTAATTAAAAAAATCAAAGAATCAGAGTAAATTAACTTTCCCAAACGAATAGTCATTTTCTCAAGAGAAGGGTTTGAAATTTTTTTTTTTTTTTTTTTTTTTTTGTCTTTTAGTGAATTCAAGGATTTGGCAATTCAATTCAATTTTTTTTTGGGGGGGGGGGTCTAGATTAGAAGTCTTCATTAAAAGTTATAATAATATTCACGAAATATAAAAAATATTAGAATTTTAAAAAAAAAATCGTTTAGTAAAAAATATATGTCAAGAAAATTACCACCATGAAAATTAAGTAATATAGTAAAGGGCTATTTACACACAAGTTTTGTTTTGACAATTAGTGGTAGTTTAGGTCCTACTCACAAAACTTTAAACTTATAAGCCCTATGTTAATTTTATATGACCAATTTACTCTTACAAATTAAAAACCCCAAACATTTTGTTTCCCACACTCTCTCAGACTCTCTCTCTCTTACCATTTCGTTCCTCTCCCCTCTCTCTATCTATAATTCTTTTAACTCTTTCACTTCGTATATGAATCACTAGTAGCATAGCCATAAAAGCAAAGCACTCATGGTAGCAACCTCACTTCTACTTGTCAACTCTCCTCTCTTAGCCCCCTCATCTCCCTCACTTGGTCTCCAAACAACGATATTTTCTTCACAGACCCAATTCTCAGCTCGATCCCAATCCAAACCCAGAATTAGACCCATTCGCCTATCCATCGTTGGATCTCAGATTGATGATTTTCGGAGGAAGAAAGACATAGTCATCGTTGCCCATCGCTTCTCGCCATCGTAGTTGCCCACTGCTCATTGTCGCCGATGCCGCCTCTCACCGTTGTAACCCATTCATGTCTATCTAGAACCAAATCTGGACATTTTCAGATTTGGAAAGTGTAAAAAAAGAAGGATGAAGGTGGAGGTAAGAAACGGAGAGAGAGAGAGAGAGAGTGAGTGATTGATGATATTCTCAATTTTAACCTTGAAAAAATAGAGAAATTTTTCAAAACGTCAGTATGTTTGGTTTGAGTTTTTTGAATTAAGTTTTTTGAATTAAGTTTTTTGAAAATTAAGTTTTTTGGTTTTCGTGTTTTTTTTGTTTTTAGTGAATATTTTTTAAATTTTAAACATTTTTTTTCTTTTTAGATGCACCTTACTTAGATGTATCTAAAAAGTAAAAAATTTGTGAAAAAATATTTTAAAAAATTAATAAATACATAAAAATATAAAAAATGTACTGAATTCTCTTTTTTTTTTTGTATTTTGGGTATTTAGTGAATTTTTAAAAGATTTTCTTCACAAATTTTTTACTTTTTAGATACATTTAAGTTAGGTATGCCTAAAAATAAAAATAAAAAATTGCTTAAAATATTTTAAAAAATCAGTAAAAACAAAAAAAAAACACGAAAAATAAGAAAGTAGAATTTTCTGAAAAGTGTTTTTTAAAAAGTGAAACCAAGCATAGTATAATATTCTCAGTTAGTACTGAAAAAATTGAGAAATTTCTTAGTTTTGGTAATTATAAATTGAAATCATTTTTAGTTTTAAAATTGAGAACATTCACAATTTGCAAAATTGAGAACATCTCAGACCTCAATTTCAAAACTGAGAACATCTCAAATCTTACTACAGACCAGATCTCCAGATCTTAAATCCAACATTCTTAATTTTGATATTTGATTTTGTTACGTTGCTTCAGAGTTTATTAAGTGATCATCATTCAACTTACAAATTGACGTGATCTATCAAAAGGGTAGGAACGTTAATTGCAATTCAAAATGGGAGTTGTGCGTTCAAAAACTTTTACACAAGACTTAAGTTACCACGCATGCTGTTATTAGAACTTTTAAGTAATTAATCCCATAGTGAATAAATTATAAAATACTATTGGATACATAACCCTCCTTTGACATGAAAAGTTGGAAGAGTTTTTTTTGGTTAAAATAGTTATAAGAAGACAAAATAAATTAAAAGTTAATAAGATAAAATGTCATATTTAAATCATAATTATTTTACTTTTTCTCTCACAAAAGTTTAAAAAAGTTTAAAAAAACCCAATTCAAATGAGATTTTTTTAGCTCCAGATTAAAATAATTAAAAAATTAAAAAGTCAAAAAACTAACTCACTTTCCAAAATGAAACCACAAACATGACTACGTAACATTTTGGATTCATGTGATAATTTCTATTGAGTCTGAATCAGTGTGTTTAGTTTTAATTTTTACATTCAATTTTTTAGATAGTGAGTTTTTTATTTTTCATTAGTAAATATTTTTAAAATTTTAATAATTTTTTTACTTTTTTAGATGCATCTTACTTAGATATATCTAAAATTATAATATTTATAAAAAAATATTTTAAAATTTTAATAAATACACAAGAATATGAAAAATATATTGAATTTTCATATTTTGTATGTATTTTTGGTATTTAATGAATTTTGTAAAGATTTTTTTCATAAATATTATACTTTTTAAGTGTATTTATATTAGATATATCTAAAAATTTTAAAAATTACTTAGAATATAAAAAAAAATTAAGTGAAAACAAAAAAAAATACGAAAAATAAAAAAAATTAATTTTCTGAAAAGTGAATATTAAAAATCCAAATCAAATAAGTTGATTGTGATTTTTTTTATAAATATTTTTTTGACAAATTAAGTCTAAAAAAATGTGTTTATTTTACACTCAAAAAACTAACGACAAAGACCACATTTGAGACATGTTATTTTAGTAATTTTTCTTTATGAATAAATATGCAAAAAAAATAGAAATAATAATATGATAATTTATAATATTTTTTCACCTTTTGGCTAATGTTTAGTCCCCTGAGAAATAAAATAAAAAAAGTTATGAATCCATTCAATTTTTGACAATTCCAGAAAAATGGCATTAATAGAAAATAACTATAAAATGATGAATGTATAATTAATAGAAAATAACTATAAAATGATGAATGTATAAGTAATTTACTTTTAAATTGTACAAAATAAAAAAAATCATCACTTGAATTTTTCACTATGCTTAGTTATTATTTTTTAAAAATATTTTTCAGAAAATTCTACATTCTTATTTTCTATGTTTATTTGTTTTTACTGAATTTTTTTAATATTTTGAGCAATTTTTTTAATTTTTAGACATACCTAACATAAATATATCTAAAAAGTAAAAAAAAAATTGAAAAAACCTTTTAAAAATTCACTAAATACCAAAAATATTAAAAAAAAAACGAGAATTCAGTACATTTTTATATTTTTATGTATTTATTAATTTTTAAAAATATTTTTTTACAAATTTTTTACTTTTTAGATAAATCTAAGTAAGGTGCATCTAAAAAAGTAAAAAAAAAATGTTTAAAATTTTAAAAATATTCACTAAAAAAAACACGAAAATCGAAAAACTCAATTTTCAAAAAACTCAAACCAAACACACTTGCTATCATTTTTTTTTTTGTAATTTCTTTTTACGATAAATTACATTGACACCCTTTGAGGTTTGGTCCAATTATTACTCACCCTTGACATTTTAGAAATTATATTCTCACCCTTGTGGTTAATAGTTTCATCTCACAAACCCCTCTGATTATATAAAAGGTAACAACTCCTAGTAGAAAAACAGAGAAAATTACATTAAAAAAAAAGTAAATGAAAGAGAAAAAAAAAGAGAAAGTAAAGCAAAGCAAAAAAATAGATAGTGCATGAGTTCAATATTTTAATTTCATCTAAATAATTACAATGATAAGGATTAGTGTAATTTCCTAAATGTTAAAGAATGATATGTATTAAACCAAAACCTCAGAGAGTGCAAGTGTAATTTACCCTTCTTTTTATCATGAATGTACGTAAAATTGTTTTTAGCAATATTTTTATTTTAAAAAATAGGATAAATTATAAATATACTTCTAAAATTTACTTAAAATATAAATTATTTTTATAGTTTGAAAAATTATAAATGCTCTCCTGTTAAAAAATTTTATTTAAAAGAATTAATTAAAAATATGAAATTCATAATTACTTTTCTATATAATAATAAAATTATTTAAATTATTAATTTAAACATATTTATAATATTATTAAATATTATTAATTGACTTGATAATTTATTAATAAAAAATATAATTTGTAAAATTAAAAATCTTAAGAATGAAATATAATTTCTAAAATTATATAAGATAATTTATATTTTAATTAAATCTCAATAGTGTATTTGTAATTTATATTAAAAACTAAAATTAAAAAAGAAAATAAAATAAAAAACCATTAAAAAAATTGCAAAAAAGTTGTTTAGAAAAGGACCTGCAGGTATCTACCCGCAGATGTACGTAGAGATATGGATCAGATGCTACACGACTAGCCCATCACTACTACTAGTAGAGCTAGACCCAGACACACAGAGAGAAAGACAGAGAGAGTGAGAGAGAGCAGGTGCTTCTTCAACAATCAAAGTGCATGTCAACGTTTGGAGAGAGAAAGAAAAACCCAGATAGATATATATATATATATATGTATATATTACACTTTATAGCTCCTACATTTGTCAGACTTTTCAAGGGACACTTTCAACAACAATACGCAGCGACACAGCCCAACACCAGAGAGAGAGAGAGAGTAGTCATTTATGAAGGTTTGCCGGTGAAAAATTAAATGACCATTAGCAAATAGTTCAGTCCTTTTGCCCCCCATATAGAGAGAGAAAGAGAGAGAGAGAGAGAGAGAGAAGGGTCAGAAAGTGCCAAAAATTCTATAACCGTAGACTTCACACGCGTCTCTCACCATCTTCTTTTTGATTCTCGCTTTGCTCAGACTTATTACCTCCTCTTAATTACAATCTTATCTTCCAAATCTCACGTCTTTATCATCATCTTTTTTTTCACTTCTCTCTTCACTCTCAACCCATCTTTGTACTTTCTTGATTTTCCGGCGAAGTCGCCGGTGATTCAATGTCGTCGACGGCGATGATCACGGCGGAGGGCAGCCGCTATCCTCCGCCTCTCGCCTCCCATGACGACGTCGTCAAAGACCCCACTCTTTTCTGGGACACTCTCCGTAACTTTCACTCTCAACTGGGTACCAAATATATGTAAGCCCTTCTTCCTCTTATGTTCTTTCATTATATACATACATACATATATATATATATATATATATATATATATATTCTAAGATAATGTATTTATTATGTTTATGGGTATGTGAGTTTTTTTATTTATTTTTTTTAATATTTTGAGTTGTGGTTGTTGAAAGGGTACCTGTGATTGGAGGGAAGGAGCTGAACTTACATGTTTTGTATGTAGAGGTGACCAACAGGGGTGGTTATGACAAGGTTCACAATCTAAAACTTTGTTCAAATCAAATGATAATGTTTTGTTTTTGTTATGTATGTATTTTTCTGAGAAAATGATGAATAGGTTGTGTCGGAGAAGAAATGGAGGGAAATAGGCTCAGTTTTCAAGTTTTCTGCAACAACCACAAGTGCTTCATATGCTTTGAGAAAACACTATTCTAGTCTTCTTCATCATTATGAACAGGTTTATTTCTTTAAGCTGCAAGGTCCCTTGATTTCCACATCTTCAACAGGTATTGCAATTTTGTTTTTGTTTTTTTGTTTCTCTCATGGTCTCTTCTTGTACTTAATTTTATTTTGTTTCTGTTTTTTTCTGTTTTTGTTTGCATATTCTCTGTTGTTTTTTTTTCATGTGGACCCTGAAATTGACCTATCTCATGAAATATTCCTTTAATATTATTTTATATTATAAGAGTGATTGTCCTAAATTTGTTCTTCCAATAGATTTTTGAATCATATTCTACCACTAATTTGTTGATAGGAAATTGTAAGAGTGTGAAAACATGAGCCACCAATTTTGTTTTGATTTCTCTACCGCAAACGTTATGTTCAATTTCATCATGTATTAATGTTGATGTGTCAAGATTTTGTTTTAATATTTTTTTTATTTATTTAGGTGATGTGAACATTTCAAGGTTAGGATTACATTAGACCCGCTTCTGCAGAGTAAATTCCGAATACTTCAAACAAAACACGTGACGTTTCCCGTGCATGTTGGGTACTTTTGGTTATTTGTCAATTATCTTTGCCCTTTTTAATGGGGTCCAGTATCTATCTCCTGGACAGACTTGTGGCTGCTGTTTATGCAATTTTTTGATTTCTTATGTCTTTTAAATTTTGTTTCTTAACTTCCTATAAATTTCAAATTATTCCCGAAAGTTGTTTTCTGGGAAATTTTTTGAAAACAACCCATCTTTCATCTCAAAATTTGTTTTAGCACAAACATGAAAACAATATGTGGGTGTTTGGGTAGTGGGTTTTTATGTAGGTTTTTTTTAGTCGTAGGATATTATTAGAGAAATTTTTTTTGGTGTTTGGGATGATAGTTGTGTTTTTTTTGTGGTTGAATGTGATGTTTGTGAGAGAAAAAGTAAAATGATTATGGGGTTGGATATGATATTTTGTTTGGATTTGTTTTTTTGGTTTTGCAAAAAGTTTTGTCTTTTAGTGGAAAAAATAAAAAAAAAAAACCACCACACGAACTTCCCAAACACCACCACATGTAATGTTTTCAAATTTTCTAAAAGGAAATGATCCGTAGCTCGAATGCGTAGAGCTCGAATGACTCGAATGGTACGGAAAATATTATCTTACCAGTAAGAGAAAAAAAAATCCTAAAACGACGTCGTTTTGGGGTTTCGAGCCATTCGAGTCTTTGATATTTCGAGCTACGTAGCGGAATTGTTTTCTAAATTTGTGGATACTGAAAACAGAAAATGAAAATGAAGAAATGGAAAATACTATCAAACATATTTCTTCTCACTACGAAATTATCCTCGGAAACTGTAAAATTAAGTTAAAATTGTTTTCTGGAATAATATTACTTCTGGTGGAGTAAAAAAATATTGCTCAGGTCAGCTCTACAATACCATCAGATCTTATTTAACTTGATGCATAACAATGGCAGACCAGGCAGAGCCCAAAAGAATAGTTAGAAGCAAAAGACTGCCCAATCACCGCCTCCATTATCACCCCCACCGTGACACCACAATCCTACCTCCACCACACACCACATTGCCGCCACCACCACCGCCACCCTACCTCAACCAGGTTACTACCACCACACTACTACTGTTGATGAGTTGAACTGTTAATCATGGAGTGCAAATATAGCTAGTATTGTTTGTTTTTACATCAACAAAGCCTTTGCCTTCTAGATAGACATGACTAGTTGTATGGCACGCAAATGTCTTGTCATTCATAAACTTGTAAGAGTGTTAAGAGGGTTCATATTACCAGCTCGGGTAAACTATCGGGGTGTGTGATTAATCTTACAATCTAGGGTAAACTATCAGTTAATAATGCTGCTTCGATTATTCTGATTTTAGGAGCTTGTCTTGTTCAATTTTTTTACAATTATTTTGATTTTTCCCATGTGTTAAACTTAATTGTGATTTCTCTTTTCCTTCCCCATGTTTTCCAGCTATTGGGACAATTGATGGGAAATTTGACTGTGGGTATTTGGTGTCTGTGAAAGTGGGTTCTGAGATTCTAAATGGAGTTCTCTACTATCCAGGCCAACCTGGCTCGTCTTCTATGTCAACTAGCCAACCTTGTACTGCCATCATTCCATACACTGCTAAGCATGCCCATTCAGGTCGGAGGAGCAGAAGAAGAAGGGGTGGTGATCCCAACCGCCCAAAACCCAATAGGAGCGGTTACAACTTCTTCTTTGCTGAAAAACATTCCATGCTCAAATCTCTCTACCCAGAAAGAGAGAGGGAATTCACCAAAATGATAGGTGAGTCGTGGACCAATCTCAGCCAAGAAGAGAGGACGGTAAGTACAATAAGCAAATTAACCTCTTTTTCATCGCAGCACTATTATGGTATTGTCTAATGTTGTGGTGTTGTTTAATATATCTGTTTTTTTGGATAAGTATTTAATATATCTTAGTAAGTACTAAGGAGTACATATTGAACAGTTGAATGTTCATTAAGCACTCAAATCATGATTATTGTCTTCAGGAATTGTGTGGAAGAAGATAAATAGGTGATTTTACGCATATAAGATTGTATTGATGTGTACCTAGAGCATATGCTAGACATTTTGGATTTTATTGATTGGAAATTGATGTTGATTTTGTGCTTTATTTGAGAATTAGACAGAAGATACCTAGAGGTTGTCTACTGATTACTTGCCTTTATTTGAAGTTCATTTTTGTATTCTTGCATAGAGGTGGGTATAAAAATGCTCATATTTGAGTGGTTATGTAAAACTCAGATTAGTTTGGAGAAAATGAAAGGTTGAAATTGTTTAGGCATTATTTTTGGTTGATTTAATGATGACTTTTAGCAGAGCACAGTATGACTCTTTTTCTTTGATCAGTGCAGAGCACAGTATGATTAAATAATGGATAAATGTGGAAATATATCAAGTGCACTTCTAGATTCTTATTAAAAGTTTGGATTCTCTCTAGTTGGGTCTTGGTGGACCCACCTCGAGGCTTACTTTTGTGAACTATTCATTTTGTAAGATTTGAGGGGTCTTAGGTTTTTTGTGGGTCTCACACTTGCGTAAATGGGTTGAGTTTAATTCTGTGATCAGTTTAAAAAATACTGTTAAAATGAAGGTGCAAAAGAGAACATGTTGGAGTTGATTGATGACTGACTTTGTTGTTTGTTACACAGGTTTATCAAAACCATGGGTTGAAGGACAAAGAAAGATACCAAAGAGAAATGAATGAATACAAAGAGAGAATAAAACTCAGGCAACAAAAAGCCGAGGAAACAGCCGCTGGTGCTGGTGCTGGTGCTGGTGCTGGTGGCTATTATGCTCAAGCAGAATAGCCCAGCACAGAAGACTAAAGGAGCATAGCCTGATACACATGTTTTCTGTGTTGCAACGCATGTAAAATGTTTTTTATGAATCTGTTTGTGACTTCTAAAGTAACTTATCTTGAGCTATAGAAAGGTGATAAATAGACATTTGGATACTTGCTCTTTGGGCAAATTATATATACCTCCTTCGAGATTTAGCTAAATTATAAATAACCCTTGAGATTTTAGAAATTACAGATACCTTCCTAAGGTTTATATTTTCATAACAAATTGTTTTCAAAATTGTTATGAAAATATAACTTTCAAAGGAATATTTGTAATTTTTTAAACCTCAGGGAGTATCTGTAATTTTGTTAAATCTTGAGGGAGTATATGTAATTTGCCCCTGCCCTTTTTTATTGGTTTAATGCCATTGATGGTTACTGTTTCAAGTATATGCCTCTTATACTGTAGCACTATTCAGGGCCAGCCTTGGGGGCTAAGGTTGGTGAGGCCTGTGCTTAGGGTTCCAAAAATTAGGCTAAAAAAAAGATCTCAAATTTAGTTTTATACTATATTAAAAACTTAAAATGGCCTAATTTTATTTAATTAATTTAAATCATTTTAAAAGGGGTCTCAAAAAATCTATTTGGTTCAATTGACAAAAGGCCCAATCAAAAAATATTTAGGGGGATTTATCAGTCGGTCCCATGCAAACAAATTAATACCCATCAAGTCTTGCCCTATTTTAGTTTCTAATTTTACTCCTGAATATCACAAAACACGCGTGAAGTAAACAACATATCATGAGGTCTCTCCTGTGTGCGTAAAACATACGCTCCTCAATTGTTCTGATTTGGAAACTATTCTAAGGCGATTTGAAAACCATTATGAGGCGATTTGTGATTTGAAAATCGAAAAAAACGAAGAGATTTTTCTTGAATCTTTCATCGTTTTCAAAGAAATCACTTCTGTTTCGATCTAAATTCTGATTTCGAACAGATCCCGAACAAATCTTTCACTATTTCGATCTATATTCCTTGTTTGATTCATCTACAATAAACATGTGAATCAAACGTGGGTCATATTCATCTTCCATTCTTCTTTTATAATTATAATTAAGTGATATTCAACTTCATAATAATCACATTTTCATGTTCAGTTGTTATACAATAATAGATTTACTTATTTTGCCCAATTCAGTGAGAAATTTGCTATATGAATGATAGATTTGTTTAATTTTTTTAATTGAGTCATAAAATTTGTTATAATAATAGATTTGCTTCCCTTTTTCTTTCATAACTGTAATTAAGTTATAAAATTCGACTCAAACCTATTTTCAATGTGTATCGTACAGTATTAATTTATGATTAATATTCAATTTCATAATAATCACATCTCCAAGTTTATTTGTTATACAATGATGGATTTGCGTACTTTTGTTAATTCAGTGATAAAATTTGATATATAATAACATATTTGTTTACTTTACCCAATTTAGTGAGAAAAATTGCTATAAGAATGATAGATTTACTTAATTGTTATAATAATATATTTGTTTCTCTTCTTATTTCATAACTATGGATTTGCTTCCATTCTTCTTTCATAACTATAATTGAGTAATAGAATTCGACTTGAAACTATTTTCAATGTGTATCGTACAGTATTAATATATGAGTGATATTTAACTTTATAATAATCACATCTTCATGTTCATTTGCTATACAATGATCAATTTGCTTACTTTTACTAATTCAGTAATAAAATTTGATATACAATAACAGATTTGCTTACTTTGCCCAATTCAGTGATAAAATTTGCTACAACAGTAATAGATTTGCTTAATTTTCTTAATTCATTGATAAAATTTGTTATAATGATAGATTTGCCTCCCTTCTTCTCTCATAACTATAATTGAGTGATACAATTTGACTTGAAGTTATTTTGAATCTGTACCATACAGTATTAATTTATGAGTGATATTCAACGTCATAATAATCATACTTTTACGTTCATTTGCTATACAATGATGCATTTTCATACTTTTGCTAATTCAGTGATAAAATTTGCTATGCAATTGTTTTCATCTACATCATGATACTTCATGTACTTTTGCAATTTGGAATCTAAACTTTGCTATGTAGTTAAATATTTGCTTAATTTGCATAATAGAGTGATACATTCTTCTTAGTTTGTCTAGTTCAGTGATAAAATTTTTCTTAATTCTCAATGTTCATGCTCAATGTTTTTGTACAGATGTTGCCAGTCATTGTAAAAGATCACGTCGTCGAGAAACAAGTTTCTCAAAGAAGAAAAAGATTAAAAAAGTTCAGTTTCTTATACAGCCAACAACACATGAAAGTGAAAATTAACTAGAAGTTAAACCTGAATCTAACATTGACAATGAGTAGCCCAAACAGGAACAACTGAAACAACCTACAGAGCTCCACAAAGCAAGAGGGAAGAAAAAGATTGATAGAAGAAAAACTAGGACTGAACAGATATATGATAATGAAGCAAAGTATGTCTACCGTTCTAACATTCAATCTCTTATCAAATTTTTCAAGACAACAAAACTCGAAGAAGAGCATTTGACACTATTGAGAAAGACACCTTTTTCACTTCTGATTGATACATTGAGTGAAAACAAGGTTAAAAGAAGAGATTCAATTAAATATGATGATGTGGTTGCAAAAATTTTACAAACTTACCAAATGGATGGAACAACATTTGAAATTGCTAGGAAGAAGCTGAAATTGAAAAGAAATGACTTCAAATTAATTTTTGGGATTGCATATGGACAAAAGAAGATGAATTTTGCATATGGAAGAAAAAATGAGGTAGCTATGGTGCAAAGAAGGAAAATAACCGAGAGCAGAATAACAAGTGCTTCAATCCAAAAGTTGATAACGAAACTTTTGAGAAGCAACAACAATGAAGATGTAGAAGATGTCGTTAGGCTTGTGTGCTTTCTGGTTTGTTTGCTTTTGTTGTATCCGGGTACTGGGACAACAATTGGTTGGGGGTTCATGAAATACCTCGAGAATATTGACGAAATGAAGTCTTATGATTGATTTGGTGCAGCAAAACAACATTTTACAAGATCAATAGCACACAACATCAACCAAATTGATAGAATGTGCGGATGTGTGATCATCTTATTGGTAAGTAAATACCTCACTTATAACTTATAAACTATAATATTTACATTTACTAAATACTAATTTATAACATTTTTTTTGTCCTCAACAGTATTTGATATGTGAGCATGCAAAGATCATCAAACCAAATAACAAGAACCCAATCCTAAGATTTGCAAGATGGAACATTACACATCTAGGAGAACAATTGGCAAAGTCATCCTTGCATGATCTAAAACATATTGAGGTATCCGTTGATGTCCTTTGTTTTGTTTAAACAAATATTACATTTTGTTATGCAGTGATAAATTTTAGCAAGACTGATAAATTCTTCTTAATCTTCATGGTGTCACATTTGTGGTATAAAAATTATTTAGGCATTTCATCTGTGCTAGGAAATTATTCAATAAACAAGTTTTATCAGTGTATAACCTTTATTTCTTTAATTAAATGATGAATTTTGCTATGCAGCAATAAATTTTGATATGGACTGATAATTTTTTGCTCACAGTTATAAATTTTCTTAGTAAGCTTCATTGAGTGATAAATTTTGCTTAATGTTGCTAATTTACAGATAAAACTTGTTATCATGAAGCAAATCACTAGTCTTATTATACATGTGAATCACTGAATGATAAATTATTACTTAACTTTGCGTCATATCATTCTTTTTTAATAATTTTCATTCATGTAGAAGAGCAATTTGAAAGACACAATTGAAGAACAGAACATATACAAACAATTGCAACCACAAACAGATGATGAGCATGAAGATGAAGAATGTAACTTTGAGGAACAAGAGGAGACTGAATTATCTGAAAAGAAAGAAGAACCAATTATCAGAAAGATATTCAGTCTCAGTCCAGGAAGAAATTCACCGAATCCCAAGCATCAAGCAGGTGCTTGAAAAAAGAGAAAATCAACAACATTGCAATCAAAAAAGAATACAAGAAGGAAACCAAACTTTCAGCATGAAACTGAAGAAGGTTAAGATCATGTGCAAAGAAATGAGCTTTCTTTTGACAACCTAGAAAATGATGAAGAAGAAACAATGATCAAACAGAAAGTTGGTCCAACAACTTCCCCGGGATTCAAGCATCAAACACCGGCTCAAAAGAGGAAAGCAAAAAGGAAACTTGTCTATGAAACAAATATCTACCATGTCAAAATTAATGAACATATCTTTTAGAAACTAGAAGAGAATGTCCTGATAATCAAAAGGCTAGAAATGGAGAAGGCAAGAATCCAAGCAGAAAATAGTGAGTTTAAGGACCAACTCATGAAGCTCAGTAAACAAATGGAAAAACAGAGCAAGAAAGCAAAGACACAAATGAAAGTGAAAGATGTGGAAATAATGCTACTTAATGAGAGAATTGCAATGTTGGTTGAATCAAATCTCTACCTGGACAGTCAAGAAGAACAAATCGTAGTTGAAGTTGAAGCCATCGCTCCCAAAACATCGCCTCTTGTGATCTCAATGATAAAAAGGGTGAAAAATAGAGAAACAAGAAAAGAGCACAAAGATCCAGATTTTTGGTGCATAACGAAAAGACAACCAAAGCAGAACAAGACAGTTGATGAAGCAGAACCAATGGTTGAAGAAAGTGCAAAGACCAGCAAAGAAGAGCATACACAACATCAACATCCAACAAAATAAATTGACACTTCCTATCTAGTGTTTCACAAATTGCCAAAGAAATCAAGGATGAAACTCACTAGTCTTTGGGCAACAAAAATCAGCAGGTAAGAACATGATTTGGTCATAAAATTTCCAAATTTAGAATCTAAATTTTAGTATATAGTCATGCATTTGCCAATGTATAACTTTTGTTTACTTCATTCATTGATAAATTTTGATATACAGTGATACAATTTGCTACATAGTGATAAATTTTACTTAATTTGTTTGGTAGAGTGATATATTTTGCTAATCTTCATGGTGTCTCATCTATGGTATCAAATTATTTAGGCATTCGAGTTTATGTTCTATACTTCATTTCATTGTTCGCATTTGATACATCAAGTAAAATTTGATGCTCAATTTGTTTCCCTAACCTTTGTCGCGTTAATTGAGTAACAAATTTTGGTATACAGTGATAAATTTTGTTTTCACGTTTGCAGTTATCCAATCTTATAAGGAAAGGAAGTAGGCAGCCATTTGTACTTGAATGATATTGACAAAATAGTCAAATACGAAAAACTTTCTGAAAATGTAAAATCAAATCTCTATTTGTGCATATATCAATTGTAATACCAAATAATAATTCACTCATTAACCTTGTTTGCTTTTGTTTTTAAAACAGGCAATAAATGCATACAAGGAAATCTTAATGACAGAAGAGCAATCGAAACCAAAGTTCAGCCTCAGCTCGCAAGCAGGAATAACATATATATTTACTACATCATGCCATGTAAGTAAATTACATATATATATATATTTCATTACCATAACATCCATTCTCCTTGTCTACATCAAGTGCATAGGTTTTCATTGATCCAGTCTTATAGTGATAAAATTACCATTAACGAATTATATTGTAATCAAAACTAATATATTTGCAAAACACAGTATTTGTTCACCACAAAGGATGAGGCAGAAACAAATCAATTGTTAAACAAACTGATGTTAGAAGCTATCAAGAAAAGATATATTTTTTTCCCAATTTTCAATGAAAAGCATTGGACGTTGTTGGTACTCGATACTGAAAATGGCTCATGGAAGTTTTACAATTCAATGACACCAAGCACAGAAACAGATAACCACTTAAATGAGGCAAACAAAGTGGTAAAACACCAATTAATTATCATATCATCCATTCCCTTTGTCTATATCAAATTTTATTATGCGTTTATTTGTCAAACACCAATTAATTATTAATATATTTTGCAGAGAAAGGTTATTAAAAAATACCTTCAACATCACAATCCCAAACTCATTGAAGGTAACAAGTTTCATGAAGAAACATAAATTGCAATGAATTATCCCCAACAAGTTGATCATTCATAAGTTTTTGAAAACAAAAACACATTACATTGATAAAATTATCATTGATGACTACTAACTTTGTTTTTCCAATGTCATTGTAGACTTGATTGTGGTGTCATAATTTGTTACCTTATGAGAGAATATGTATGTAACAAAGACATCTTTCCCAACTTAACAAAGGAGCAGCGCCAGCAAATCAGAGCAGATATCATAGATGCTTTGTTGACTAACCAACAGACAGACACCCAGCAAATCGTTGATGAGGCAATAGAAGCGGTGCTTGAAGGCAAGGAGTTTTGGGACACAATACACAATGACAACAATGCTTGAATAATTTCGAACAAAGATTATAATCATTTTGGTTCTTACTTTGCTTCAATGAATATTACAATGCTTGGTTGTTACAATGTCAAATTTGCTTCAATAAAACATTCAGTCTTTTTTAAACATATTGTTACCAGATCTGACTTTTGATATAGGTCTTGTTTTATGCAAATTTCATTCAAAAAATTAATTATGATGTGATTATTTATGTCAAATTTAAAGCTTAATAACAAGTTTGGAGTCACTATACTAATAAATTTATTTTTTTATAGTGTTTTTGTTTTCACTAATAAATTTATCCCTATTTCAACAAATTTATCACTGTAAACACTGATAAATCTTTCACTGTTTAAACAAAAAAATCAGCACCTCTCTCAATTCAAATTTGATTATAATCTGATTATTTGTATCAAATTTAAAGGTTAATAACAAGTTTGGAGTCACTATACTGATAAATTTATTTTCTTGTAGTGTTTTGTTTACACTGATAAATTTATCATTGTTCATACAAAAAAACTAGCACGTCTCTCTCTCTCTCTCTCTCTCTCTCTCTCTCTCTCTCTCTCTCTCATTCTTTTTTCCAAACTCAATTAAACAAAGCACTATAAAAAAATTAAAAATTTACCTAAATTGAAAATTAAAATACATACACTATTACATTGTTTTGATCATTGTAAAATTTTTAAAAATAAGATATAAGTATAGCTAGAATAAATTTGTAAAAAAGAAAAATTATATTTGTAGTTACTTACACATGAGCTCAAGAATGTTGAAAAATCATATTATAATTTTACAATGCAAAATATTAATATTTAAGAATTAGGTGTTATTAAAATACTCAAGAATATTCTCATGTATTATATTTCATATGAACATGAGAACACTGAAACATTTCCTAGACTGAAATTTTGAACAATTTAAATTGAAAATGAATTACAAAACTCAAAATATCTTGCTACAATAGCAAGATATTTGCCATTGATAAAAAAAAAAAAAAAGAAAAGAAAAGAAAAACACTACTATTGTAAAATCTCTCTCTCTCTCTCTCTCTCTCTCTCTCTTTCTATCATTCTTTTTTCCCAATTCAAATAAACAAAACACTATAAAAAAAATAAAAAATTTACCTAAATTAAAAATTAAAGCATAAACAGTATTACATTGTTTTGATCATTTTGGTTCTTAATTTGCTACAATGAAGCATTCAATGTTTTGTACTTAATTACATTCAATCTTTAGAATACATTCGTAAAATAAATAAATAAATTAATTAATTAATTAAAAAATATTATTTGTACTTAACTACACATGAGCTCAAGAATGTTAAAAGATCCTACTATAATTTTACAATACAAAATATTAATATTTAAGAATCAAGTTTTATTAATTTTAAGTTGATAGCTAATTTATTTTTTTTTTAATTTTTTTTTTAATAAGTATTACAAGTATTTTATTTTCAATACCAAATATAATATGCTTATATTTCATCTAAATATGAATATCAGAAAGCTGAAGCATTTTCTAAACTGAAATGTTGAACAATTTAAATTGAAAATGAATTGTAAAACTCGAAATATCTTCTTATTGTACCAAGATATTTGCCATTGATAAATTTATCACCGATAAAAAAAAAAAAAAAAAGTACTATTCAAACACAATATATTTGCTAGATAGGGGAAACAAAAGCGTGATTCACGCGATTGAACACCTGTTTTTCTCATCCTCCACCGTCGGCGAATCCCTTCCACTCTCAGGCAAAATAACGACCACAACCTAAGCGATTCGAACACCAAATCAACCGATTCGAACAAAAAATTTGAGGAAACATGCCTGTAAAGCATAAGCAACTGAAACCCTTATTTCTCTCCCTAATCAAACACATTTTCAAAAACCCTAAATATGGTTCAATTACAACTTGCAAATTTCAACAATATTAGGGCATTTTCAGAAAATAAAACTTATGAATATGTAAACTGTTCGTTGATCAAGCAATAAGGGTGTTGGTTTTCAAGTTCAAAATTAGGTTCATTTTAAAATATATATATTTTTTTAATTTTTGATACAAAAAAAAAATCAGTTAACAAAAAAGGAGGGAGTCGGTTCAAGAGACTAAAGTACGCAGTGGGTTCAACATATTAAAATGAGTTGTTCACATATATAATAGTTTATCCAGTGAATGTTTTTCTATTTGTCTACTGTGCATGAGTTTTGTTTAATATTTACTTTATTTGTGTTACTTTATATTCGACTAGAATTGATTAGGTTTCTGTGTTGATAAATTTATCCGTAAAAATGAATTGAATTAGACATTTTGTCTTATATTTACTTTATTAGCTTACTTTTGCTAATTCAGTGATAAAATTTGATATACAATGACAGGTTTGCTAACTATGCCTAGTTCAGTGATAAAATTTGCTATAACAATCATAAATTTACTATGCCTAGTTGAGTAATAAAACTTGCTATGAGAAATTTATCTCTGAAATTTGTATCATATCATTCATTTTTTTAATTTTCATCCATATAGGAGAACAATTTGAAGCACACAGATGAAGAGAAAAAAATACACCGAATGCTGCTAGGAGAAAGTCAGGATAAAGATGAACATGAAGATGAAGATGAAGATGCTGATTTTCAGCAACAAAATCAGGCTGAAATTTCTGAAAAAGAAGAACAAACATTGACTGAAGACAAATCCAAACATTAAACATAGGAACCAATTCCACACAAAATATGCCCTGAAAAGAAAAAGAAAACAGTACCCTTTGAATCAAAAAAGAGTGAAGCAAACAAAGTTGACAAAGAGCCTGAAGTGGATCCAAATCAGGTAGAAGTACTTGTTTTTGAGAGGATAGAAGACGACATGCTCAAAATAGAAAAGTTAAAAATGGAAAGGGACATCCTTCAAACTGCAAATAATAACCTACAGCAGTAACTCAACAAGCTGAAAAGGGAAATGCAAGAACAGTACAAAAAACAAATGCAAAGGAAAGATGAAGAAATCAAAATACTCCATGAGAGAATTGCAACATTGGCTGAGGCAAACAAGTACTCGGAAGAACAACACACACAACAGCAACCTACAATGAAGAAATTGAAAACTTCAAACGAAATTTTCAACATCCTACCAGAAAAATCAAGGCAAAATCTCATTGCACATTGGGTGAATACAAAAAAAAAAAGTAACAATCTTCTCTCTGGACTCCTGTAGTTCACTTTTGCCGATTGTTTATCATTAACTCATATTGAATTTATAAGTATCAAATATTTCAAAAATATTAATAAATTTATTATTCCAACACTAATAACCTTTTTTTTTTAGGATCAGCCAGTGTGGCAAGGATCTCACCATGGAACCTATGTCTACTTAAATGACATTGACAAAATATTGAAGGGTCAAGATTTGGTAGACATTGTAAGTTGAATTTGTAACTAATTAAAATAACATTTTAGTGTTTGATTTATATTAATTCCTTATTTTATTTTTTGTTTTCAACACAGGTAATAGATGCATATGCAGAACATTTGCTTGCACAAAAGCAAGGAACAACATCATTCATATTCATTTCAAGTTGCCATGTAAGTAATTAGTTTGCTTAATTGAGGAACAACACTTGTTTTCTTTTTTATCAGTGTATAACCTATGTTTGCTTGACTGAGTAACTAGTTTCAAACATATGACACTACCTTCCCTTTTCAATTGGCCCTGTTTCCTAATTCAAAGCTTGACATGTGAAACAAAAAGTCAAGCAAACCAAACCAGAATTTCTGACTCAGATTTTCTAATCATTGTTCTATATTTTGACCTTGTTATTGTGGTGCCACAGTATGAGTAAATCCCAGGCTTTGATTAAAAATTCTGGGCACTTTTTTGGGTTTTCAAAACTACTGCATATGATATTGAGAACTTCAACAAATACTGAGATGTCTTGAAATTGAAATAGCTTGATTATATGCTATAATGTTGCAGGACATAGTTCACTTTCATTTTGTTACTGGTGAAGCCTCATAGAGCTCTTGTTTGATGTAATTTATTAAGTAACGGACAACTTTCATTACAATTATGGAATGGAGAGAATCATCATATATATATATATATATATTACTAGATGTGCACACTCACATGAGTGTACTTCAAATAAGCAGTATGGATATATAGCCTGTTACAGATCATCTATGAATATTTACATAATGAAAGAGAAACATAGTATAGATATATTACCGGATATAAAGATCCATTTCACATGGAGGAGAAAAAAAGCCCTCAAGACACCAATAGATGTGTTCCCTTTATATGTAGCTGTCACGACCCAAACCTGCCCTTATAGGTTTAGCATCGTAACCGGCCAGTAATCCTTGGACTACCGAAGGCCTCTGAACAGATTAACAAGATTAAGGGACTAGCGGAAGCAAATACATAAATATAGTTGTCCAATGAGCTGTGCTGACTTATATGAAACAGAATATTTAAAACTTTAAATACATAACCGGTAGTCAACCATACATTATACCCACATACATTACAGTATTTTAAGTCCAGTCAACAGAATTAAAATAAGTCATACATATACATAGAACCAACAGAACTTGAACACAGGACACTTCAGGAACCTCCACGTGAGGCACAATGGGTGGCTGACAACAGAACACAGATACAGACAAAAGCCTTCAGGCTCGGGCTCCAAAATGCTCACCTATACATATATATATATATATATATACACACACAATGAGCTAAAGCCCAATGAATAACATTAAGGTAAAGGGTTTAGTGAACGAAATTCGAATATATCATAAGCGAAAAACAGATCATAGCATAATCATTTTCATACCAGAACATAATAATGGTACATCCCATATCAGTTCCGGATACCGATTAAACACATATCACCACAATGAAGTGGCTAACGAGATCTTATAAACACATGAATGTCATGGACCCGTATTTTCATGTCGTCCCCCATGACTTAGGACTATCTATGGATGCCATAATAGATTTCAAATACGGAATATTCGTTCACAAAAACATATATCATTTCAAAAAACATAGCTTATCACATTTCATTTGAAACATAATTCATATAAACGTATCTTTACAATAACGTTACTCATAGTGGTTCCCGAGAATGGTCAATCAATCCTCGAGGCTTGACATACAATCACAAAATACATAACACAAGCACGTCTTATCATTACACATTCAAGTGGCCATTAAGACTTAGCTTTCATTACATTGATTCTTGTTCTTCCTTAACACATTGCTCAAAACACACTCTTGAATCTCATAACTTAGAACATTCTTTCCTTAGTGTGTTTCTAATCCATAACCTCATTACTATGGCTTAATTAAGGCTTAAGAATGCCTAAGATGCAATGAGGATGCCAAAACATGCCTTGGAACATTTAGTCAAAATTTCTGAAAATAAGGTCTACGCTCGAGCGTAGATTTCCCCGCTCGAGCGGAGATGCAAAATGTGAATGGTCGCTCGAGCGCACATTCATTCGCTCGAGCGATCTGTATTGGACGTGAAACTTCTGGGAGCTTGCAATTTACGCTCGAGCAGACTTTTGGTCGCTCGAGCGGAGTTCACGCACTCAGATTGATCGCTCAAGCGTGAACTCTCACGCTCGAGCGTAGATGCAAATTCTGAAATTTCCAAATTGCACCTTCAAGCTCAAAACTCAAATTCCAACCTTCAAAACACATCTCTTGGGCCCCAAAACTTGAGATAACATAGTAAACTTGTAAAACATGAAGAATTTTGAATCATTTCATAAAATCATGGCCTAAGGGTTTGTTAAAAACTCACAATTTCAACTCAAAACATGACGAATGTTCATGAACACAACATGCATGAATTTTTCTTGTATCAAACTTCTCAAAACGTTATCAAACTCCACAAAACAACTTGAAACTTGGTGATTTCCCTAAATGAAGATGAATTTCAAACATGCAAGAGAGGATTCATGGAAATCATGCTCAATTTGTAAGAAAATGTACATGCATGCATGAATCAACTCTAAATCTTTCTTCTAAGCTCAATACACACATCAAACTCATAATCTTGAAGAAATTTCATGTTAAATGACTTAGGTACACAGTCTAGAGGTTGTAATCTTACCTAGAGTCTTGAATTACTCTTGTTCTAGCACAATCTTGGTGAATTCAACACAAAACCTTCAATCTCTTCCTTCCTCTCTCTAGAATTGTGCTCCATCTCTCTCTAAAATGTCTCACCAGATTTTTTCCACTCAAGGGAGATGAAACAAATGAGTTCAAATGAGCTTATTAGACTCATATAAGCTTATGGTGCTAAAACACATTAATTAGAATATTAGGCTAGCCAAACATGACTTAATTAATCGTTCTGAATCAATTTTTAATAAAATTTGCCATATGGTTCTAAAAATTCCAAATAACATATCGATGTAGTCAATTTCGGTTTCGGATGCCGATAAGGCTTTCAATTTACATATTAAAACGGAATTCTAGACAGATATTTCTACAAGTAACAGATAGTAAGCCAAATATCATGCAAATCACATAATAAACCCATAATTTATTTTATTCACTTAATTAACATCCTTAACTACCGATTAGTGGCTAGTTGTGGATCGAGGTTATTACAGTAGTATAGATGAATTTTGCAATGCACTGATACATTTTGATATGGATTGATAAAATTTTGATCACACTGACAAAAAGTTTCATACTCACCACCTATTTAATTTGAAAAAGTTTAAAGTTAAATTAACATTATTTTTTTTATTTATATTTGTTAGCACTTGTTCACTACAAAAGATGAGGAAGCAAAACAAAGAATGCTGAACAAAATGATGTCAGAAGCCATGAAAGCAAGATACTTTCTCTTCCCAATCCACCAAAATTTTCACTGGACAATACTTGTCCTTGACATTGAAGAAGTTTCATGGAAATTCTACAATTCGATGAGACCAGGGGGAACAATGACTAAAGATCCACATTTCAATGCTGCAAATGAAGTGGTAAAAATCTTTTCACTATCAAACTTACCATTAATCCAATACATATATCCTGATCCATGCTTAATTATACATCAAAAATTTATACAGTAATATATTTATCATTTTTTTAAATCCATGGTTTCTCATTAATTGTTTCAACTGACTTTCTAATACAACAATTATACAAATGTATATGTTGCAGAGAGAGGTTATTGAAAAATACATAAAGGATGAGAACCCAATCTCATTCACCCTGATAAATTTCAACAACAGACAGAGAACGTCATCAACAGCCCACAACAAGAAGACACATCGTAAGTTTATCAATAACAAAATACTGTTATTAAAAAAAAAAAGCAACAAAACTAAATTATAATATTTTGTTTTCAAAATGTTTTTGCAGGCTTGATTGCGGAATCCTTGTTTGCTACATCATCAGGCAATATGTTTTCAATAACAACATAATGCCTACTTTTTCCAAGGAAGAATGCAATCAATTGAGAGCTGATATGTTAACTATCTTCTTGACTGACCAACAAGTTCCTCAACGACAAATAACTGATTAAAACATTGATGACTTCCCTATGCAATAACCAACAGATCTGGAATAGAAGAAAACAAAGGAAACACTGATTCATTTGGTTGTTAGAATGTCAATACTTCATACATTTTGCTTGTTTGATTGTTACAGTGTTATCTGTATTTTGATGATTTTGGTTCTTACTTTCCTCCAATGTATTACAATGCTTTGTTATTACAAAATCAAAATTATGGACAGTGCTTCGTTGTTACAATGTCAAAGTTATGGACAATGCTTGCTTGTTACAATCTCACTTCAATGAAACATTCAGTCTTTTTTAGCCATATCGTTACCAGACCTGGTTTTTCATATCAATCTTGTTATCCAAATTTCATTCAAAAAATTGATTCTAATCTGAGTATTTTTGTTGAATTTAAAGGGTAATAACAGGTTTGGAGTCACTATACTTATAAATTTATTTTTTATAGTGTTTTGTTTACCCTGATAAATTTATAACTGTTTCAACAAATTTATCACTGTGAACACTGATAAATTTACCAATGTTCAAACAAAAAAACCAGCGACTCTCTCTCTCTCTGTCTCTGTCTCTCTCATTCTTTTTCCCCAATTCAAGTAAACAAAACACTATAAAAAATAATAAAAAATTTACCTAATTGAAAATTAAAACACAAGCACAATTACATTGTCCAAATTGGAAATTAAAATACTGTTACAATTTGTAGATATTCTCAACTTGAGAATGAATGTAAGAACATGCCATCCTTGGTAATTTCTGAATAATCAAAACCATTTGATACTTCAGTTAAACAACTCAAACATCCAAAGCTAGCTTCTGAGTGACCACAAAACATTATGCAGACTGAGAACTTGTTGCTAAACCAGATAAACATGGTAGTTGATCTAAATTTTTTTGCTTTTAAAGCAGTTAACACAGCAGATATGCAATTATGTATTCTAGAGATTTGATCTACACCTTTGTATTGTGGAAATTTTTCCTAGGAAAACTAGATAACTCCAGACAATGATAAATTTATCACTATAGAAAATAACATTTGCTTGGATATGACAGTGATAAATTTATCAACCACTGACATAAATGTAATAAACCATCAACTCTTCCCACACAATAAGTGATAAATTTATCATTTTTCAAAATAACAAAATTCAAGAACCACATTAATGGTAAATTTACCATTCTTACAAAAAAAAATCCATCCACTTGTCCAAACCAACCAATGATAAATTTATCACTTTATAAAATACCAAAAACAGCAACTACATTTAACCCAAATCAAATAATATAAATCTGTGAAACTTAATCTTGTAAAAATATTAGCAAAAAATATAATTTCTGATCAACAAATTCCTCAATCATTTAATGCAAGTAACACCTCTCAACTCTCAAACAAGTAATTCAATTAAAATCAATACAACTAAAGCAAAGCTTCTTTACATGTCTTCCGATTATGAGTTCCCATTTTTCCACACCTACTGCATCTAATTCTCTTGATTGCACCCTTAGAAGGCATTTTCTCCGGTCTTGGACGTCCAGCAGATCTCTTACAAAAAGAGGTAAAACAATGTCATCATCAACAACTACATTTGGCCTCCACATACTAGGAACTGGATAGATAGAATGTGAATAAGAATCACAATAACTGCTAACACGATAGTAATCATCAAGAAAGCAATTCAGATCTTTCCCACTCCTCTTTATAGCACAAAAACCATGTTTGCAAGGAAAAGAATCAATTTCCCACAATCGACAAGAACAACAACGTTTCCCAATATCAACCATAACTGAATGATCCAATTGGATTTCATAAATGTCATCGCTACATTTTTTAACTATCCATGCTTTTGTATCATTGAAAGCTTCTTCCAACTTTTTCTCTACAAAAGGACAAATAATACGATTCCACTCATTTCCAACTTCTCTCCTTCTTGAAAATTGCTCCATTAGTTTCACCCGTATAGCATCAACAAGACTAGTTGAAAACAAATGTCATTCATCCCTAATCCATGAATTAGAAGATTCTGCAGCATTTGTGCACATTTCACCATATCTTTTGCCTTGAAAATAAGCGTTACACCAACACTCATTAGGCAAATCCTCAAGAAACTTTTCGACACTACGACCACAACGACCCTTAAATTCTTCAAATAGCTCATTAAACAACTCAATAGTAGGAGCATATGCACATCTACTAAAAAGAGTAAGCAAATACTCTTTAGATTCACGACTCTTCACTGACGAATAAGTCTTCAAGTTTATCTTCAAATGCATTAGACAAAAAGAATGACAAGAAAATGGAAAGACCTCAGCTAAAGCGTTCAGCAAACCTCCATGTCGATCAGTAACAAACGTAATATTCCTCTCCGGAGTCAAAATACCTAATAACTTTGACAAGAACCAATGCCAACTGTCATAACTTTCACTATCAAAAATAGCAAAACATAATGGATATAAACCTACAAACAAAAATATATATACACGTTATCAGTAACAAATAAAAAAATTACAAAAAGAAATTCAAAACACAAAGTATATAACATATAGCACCAGCCGTAGATAAATTTATCACTGTATAAATATAAAAATTTAACAAAAGTATATAGCATAAATTTATCACTAATAGATTGACCATACTCAATAATCAGCACTCTCCAGTAACAAAAATGATAGAATTATCACTGTTTCAATAATAATAACACATAGACACAAAATATACCTTGGTTACCATCTTTTGCCGTAGCAGCCAATAAACAACCTTTGTGTCTTCCTTTCAAGAAAGTTCCATCAAGCATCAACATAGGCCTACAATACTTGAAACCATGAATACATGCCTTAAAAGCGAAAAACAAGCATTTGAAATGTCTTCATTTACTATCAATATCAAATTTCATATCAAAAACACTCCCCGGATTGCAAGAATTAGCGGCATCAACATACCAACGAAGATCGTCAAATGATGATAAATAGTCACCAAAAACAAGACCCCTTACTTTTTCAACACCCATCCAAGCTCGCCGATAAGAAACTTTTGTTCCATAATAGTCCTTGAAATCACAAACCACCTCACTAACCGATGTCAAAGCCTTATTACGAATATCACTTTAAATTAGCCCACCAATCAAACTTGAAGTCATTCTAGCATGTTTAATTGTACGAAAAGAAGATCCACAAGTATGAACATCATCAAATTGTTTAATAACAAAAGTTTTACTATAATTTTCCACTCTAGCATGCACGCTCCATAAACATCCCAAATCAGTCCTTCTCTTACAATGAACAGTGACACGATCCTTATCATTCTTAACCAAATCAAAATGAAAACCGAAATGAATAGAATACTTTGACAGCGCATCTCGAAATTCAACAACTCCTTGAGCAAACCTTTGTCCCACTCCTTTCATACAATTAACCCACCCATCGAAGAGTAAAGGTTTCCGTTGATTTGAATAAAATGAAGGCAAAAAATTATTTTCACAAACAACACTACTACTACTACTAGCTTCACTATCACAAATCATATAACATTCACCCAAAGAACAATCCTTTACAAAAACATCAATACGATGAATATCACAAGAAAGTGCCAATCCAACCATAACCTCCAAATCCTCTTCACTTTGTAGACCACAAGAAGAATATCCAGGCATTGAATACGATGTATTCATAGAACTACCAACTAACTCACTCCACTTTGCACACAATTTGTATACTAAATCCTTGAAATTAAATACATCATTATACTCGATAACCAATGTCACACCTCTAAACTTGCACATAAGAAACAAACAGTTCTCCATCACTATAAATCCTGCAACAAACAACAATTACATTTCAGCAAACAATTCAAACACCCTAAAACAAAATCAAATACAGTGATAAAATTATCAACCAACTCAAACACATCCAAAAACCAACACTGATAACTTTAACAGTTAACACCACCAAAGACCAAGAACAGTGAATAAGGCTTACACTTATTAGACATGGTAACTCGATTTGAATCTTACCATTACATTATGCAACCTTTTCATCTCCTATTCCCATACTCACTCATAAATTTATCACTGTTGAAAAAGTTAATCCAACATCACCCCCAAAATACACAGTGATAAAATTATCACTGTATAAAATAACAAACCAACACCTGTGTTCAATCAACACAATTTCGTAACCAAAAAAAATAAAAATCTAAAATTCAATCAACAAATACATATCTCAAAACTTTCAATATCATGATCAAAACACAAATTCAATCGCAACAGAAACAACAGAGTAACAACAATATCACCACAAAATCAAAATATCAACTCAAACTAAAAAGAACAAAAACATTGAAATCAAAATCAAACATACCAGTCGACCTAACTCCACAACACCGCAAATCAGAAAATGTAACTATACACCAAATGCGAAATCGCAAATAGGAAGAATCACCAAGCACGCAATCACAAATCAAAAATCGCAAAGATACACCAAGCGTGAAATCAGAAATCACGAAGCTCCATAATAATACAGTAGCAAATCGTGAAGTTCCACAGAAATCCAAATCATAAACACAATATTTTGATAGAAAATCCAAACAGAAATGCGCCAGAACAGGGGAGGGGTAAAACGGTACAAAAAAAAAAAGGCTCAGGACCTGTTGGTGCACAAGATCAAAAGTCAGGACTAAGAAGGGAATAAGTGCAAAACTCAGGACCGGCCAGTAAAAAAACCCAAATATTTATAAGTTTTAGTTGTTAGTCTAATTAAAAAAATAAAATATTAAATATATGTATATGTGTTAGTCGTTAGCCTAATTTTGTGTGGCTTATTTTTTTCTCTTTATGGCTCAATTATGTGTTTTTTAATATTTTTTTAAAAAAATATTTTACACAATTTTTATTTATTTATTTTGTAGATACATCTAATTTAGATACACTTAAAAACTATAATATTTATATATATATTTTTTTTTAAAAACGTTACCAAATACAAAAAAAAAAAAAAAATATGAATTGTAGATTCAGACAATTATTTTTGAAAACTCTAAACTAAATAGAGTGATTTTTATTTTTATTTTTATTTTTTTTTAATATCTAGAAAGGCTTTGAAAAATTATTTCGCCTTACGCTCCCGGAAATTTAGGGCCGGCCCTGGCACTATTTCCCATCCCTCTTTGCAGACTTGAACCAGAGAATATCAGGCCACATTCATCAGCCAACACAATGCAGCATTTTGTCTGTCTTTCTCGTTGCAATTGGAATTCGTGGAGAAAGGCCCACTCATGCGATGGCAATGGGGCGGGTATGGGTTGGGATACCCCCTTCTTCACCCTAACCACAGTTAAGTGAACATTGCCTCCATATCCGAAAACCAGTAAGACCCCAACCTGACCCTTCCTGCCCAATTCAGTGCAATTACAGAGTAGGGGTGGGCGCGGGTCGTTTGCGGCCACGGAACCTCTAATCCGTCATCCGTTCGCTAGATTGGCGGATTGGAGAAAATCAATCTGCATCCATCTATCAATCCGGCAGATGTGGATTGAGCGGATTGGCAGATTGGCGGATGGATGCAAATCGGTTTGGCAATTTAAAATTTTATAAATTTTTCAACATAATTCAACTTGTGCACTTCCTAAAAAAAAAGTATTACAGTTAAAAGACTTTAAAAAGTACTACAATATGTGCATGTATACCTCTGTATTGTTACATCTATATCTGTTTTTAAAAACAAAAACCAACCAACATATATAATCTTTTTTATTCATTATTTTTAGAGTTAGATTTTAATATATATATATATATATAGATAGATAAATAATACATTTATATTTTTCAATTCAAAAAATATATTCAAGTTGAAAAAATTTTTTAACAGAATATTTAAACTTTTTTTTCAATTGAAAACAAAAATAAAATATCTAAACAAATTGAAAACACAAAGTTTTACAAATGATTAGGGGTGCTTGCGGTGTGGCGGTTCAGTTGCGGCCAAAAGACCCTCAAACCTGTCATCCGTCCAAAACTAAGCAGATTGAAAAAAATTAATCTACAACCATCCACTCGTCATCACGCATCCGTCCAAAATGTGGCGGATTGGCTCTGTCGGTTTAGGTGGATCGGTATATCCGCTGTTCACCCCTATTACAGAGTAAAATGCAATTGCGAAAAGAGAGGAGATGCAATATTCAAAAAATATAGGGGGGGACTTCAAAAATCATTTTATATCAACAAATAACAGTGAAAATATGTGAAACAAAAATGACTATATTTTGAATAATACACGGTCCAGTCAGGGGTGGGGTCGGGGCAAGAGTGTAAATTTGGCCTAGTCCGGTGTCTAGTCATGCGAGCTTTCGTCAAAATTTGGGTTTCGGGCCAAAAAATTAGGCCCAGTCCCAGAGATACTATGTCCTTGGGTGGATTGGCCGGCCGACCCCACAAGCCGAGATTTGGGTTAGGGTTTCGGCTAAGCTTGATTATTATTTTTTTTCTATTCTTTTTATCATAATTTTATTTTTTCCACTAGGTCTTAGATGAGCCGATCTTCGAGTGGGCTTTAAACAGGCCGATGGGAGGGGCTATGGTCCAAGCTTACGGGCCAAACCAGGCTTTGAAACAGGCAGCCCAAGCCCAAGGTCTTGGGCTAGGCTTGGGCCCGGGCCTGGACAGGCCTAGCCGCACAGGGTCGCAGGCAAGTTTCAGGTGAGTTGCGGGCTGATGGACCAAATTTACATCCTTAGGTTGGGGTTACCCTCCCCACACACCTGATCAGAACCATGTTAATTTGTGTTTTTGCATTTTTTGTTATACCACCAAACCCAACTCCACTATGTTTGGTTGGTTAGAAACCCAAGCAAAAGTAGGGTTAGGAGCGACTGATATATGAGATTAAAAACATAAAGAGATGGAAACCATAAATCCCACATTGGTTGAGAAAGAAACCAGAGCGGGTATGGTGATCTATATAAGCTGTGGAAGGTGAAGCTATTTAAACTCATCTTTGCACTTGGGGCAATGACGCAGCTAGTGAGGTAATAACCGAAGCGCGGCAGTTGCTGGTGGAAAACTATTTCCAAACCCCCTCTTAGGCCTGGGTTTAGCCCTGGCCTTTGTGAATTTCTAGAAAGACTCTCCTCTAACCCCAGGGTAAAAAGCCCTACAATTTTCAGTCCCAAGTTTTACAAATTGAGCCATTCTGTTAGTTTTCATATCAACTCCTGTGTGGTTCACTGTGGAGTTTGCAGGCTTCTCTCAACCCAGACCTTAAACATTTTTCATAAATTAACCCCCAAATAGATCTCATTTACAACCCACCAATCCACCAAACCCACTCGTTCAAAACTTGCTAAAATACTTGAACCATTTTGAAGGCTTATGGGACGATGGTGGATTAAGAAATTGTCAACCGGCAACAATAGTTTTGTTGAGATTATTCCTTCCAAAAACCAACCTGCATACATCTCTAATAATTTCATTATTATTGTTTAATTTCATTGCATTTTCAATGAGAGAGAAAGTATTTTTTCACCGTACACCGAATGCCACGGATGAAAAAATTATAAAAGAAATGTTCTGTCAAAAAATTATGTCAATTTATTCTCAGAATTTATATACGAAGTGAGTGTACAAAAAAGCGTGTCCAACTCGACTCAGACATCAGGAATCTCTGGCCATATATGTAGGCAAATTAAGCTACGAGGATGCGACATCATAAACAAGAATTGGTTTTCAAGCCCTTTTGTTGAGACCATGAAAGAACCGGTGTTTTCTCCTCCTTGAATGCTTTCAAGAAGCCCTTGACAAGACATAGGGCACAAATTGCACCTGCATTATACCTCTCCACTTCATAAATCAACAAACTAGGCCTCGTTTGGAGAGTGGCTATTTTAGCCAAAAAGCCAACTAAAACTTGTCACATCACCTTTCTACTTTTCTGTACATCTTTTCGTAAAAAGCCAAAAAGTTACTAAAATAGCCTTTTTCCAAACCAGGCCTAAATGCCTTATATATGACGAAGGAAAGGAATCACATGGAATTTGTTTTGTTTTGTTTGATTACAGAAACACAATATCCCAAATGTGGAAAAGAAAGATGAACTTGTTAGAGTGTGTTTGTTTTGAGGGATTATTCCATGAGATTAGACCATTGTTTGGTTCAATTTTTTTGTTTCGAACTAATAGTTCCTCATATAAGGGATTATTGTATCCTGGGAGAGAGGTGTGATTATTTCTATGGGATTGGTATCCCATGAGACTAATATATGAAATGTCTATTTTACTCTCATGCTATTACTTAATAAACAATTGAAAAAAGGTAAAATAATCTTTTGAACATTTATAAATTATTTTTTTAGTGTTGTTAATGTAAAATTATATATTAAATAAAAAATATAAATTATAAATTTAATTTAATTAAAAATAATAAATTATAAATTATGGCCTTATAATTTTTTTAGTGTTGTTAAAAAATTAAATTTATATATTAAATAAAAAAAATTAGTGTTGTTAATTTAAAATTATGTATTAAATAAAAATTATAAATTATAAATTTAATTTAATTAAAAATAATAAATTAAAAATTATGACCTTATAAATTATAGATTACAAATTTAAAATTATATATTAAATAAAAATTATAAATTACAAGGGTAAAATAGTCTTTTGAACATTTATCCTTATCAGGTCCGTTAAATTTATATATTAAATAAAATTATTTTTTTAATGTTGTTAATGTAAAATTATATATTAAATAAAAAATATAAATTATAAATTTAATTTAATTGAAAATAATAAATTAAAAATTATGGCCTTATAAATTAAAATTTTTTAGTATTGTTAAATTATAAATTATAGATCAAATAAAAATTATAAATTACAAGGGTAAAATAATCTTTTGAACATTCATCATTGTCTAGTCCGTCCAACCAAACATTGAATTCACTAAAAATAATTCAATCCAGATATCTAATCTCATGACTAAACAAATATAGGATACAAATCCAATCCAACCAAATAGTCTGGGGACAATGTATCTCAGGACTAACAGTCCAATAGATTACAATCCCTCTTATCCAAACCGTCCAAACAAACACACCCTTAAAGTTTTTGTTTCATTTAATTATAAACCAAGGCAAAATATACAACACATGAAGACAAATACAAATCAATACAAGACACCGTTATTGACAGAAACATGAACATGCATATTATATACAGTATGTAAATCAATTATGATTGCATTACTCTAAAATGTTGCTACTAGTGGTGAACAGTTCCCAACATGGAATGATCTAGAAAATATGACAGTCAATTTAATTTTTGAGGAATAATCAAATGCATCTGTTTTCATTCAAACGTATCATAGTGGAATCCATGTAATGTTTAGTGCTTAAAAAATTCCTCCAAATAACAAAAATGCCCTGCACTTGATAAATGAAGAGAGCTCACAGTTAGATCACGGGAAAGTTATAGAACTAAATACCTGAGAATTGTTACGCATGCCATAATCTTGCAGGGCAGAGTTGTCAAGCAACTTCTCATTATGGTAGGAAAGACAGAAGTTTGCCCAGACATGCTTCCTATAAATAAAAAAAATAAGTGATTCACATAGTTAAACCAGGAATAGTACTAAGTGCAATGAAAATTCAACCTCCAGCACTCTTTTCAATGAAGAAATTTGAAGAGCAGACAAAAAGAAGAAAAAAGGAAAGAAAAATAACACCTGGCTTTTCGACACCAGCCTCATTGCTTCATTGTCGAAGCACAAGGAGAAATAGAGAAATATTAAAAGCATTTGGAATCAAATTACAAAGCAAACCTATCAGAAATTAGGAGAAGAAGATAAAACTTGGAACAACAGCCTTAATGACAAAAAAGGTAGCCATTATTTGAAAATTTGTCAAAAAAACTTCAGAATTAGCTGACATGATAGGAAATATATGATATAATGAAAAATTTGAAGTATCACATCCCCCAAAAAAAATTATCAAAAAAAAAGAAGGTATCATCAGCCAAAAATTGTTTTGAGATTATCATGTATAGCTCTCAATTACAAATTTTAATAAATAAAAATCCGTTTAAATTCATGCGAAAAGGAAATGTGATAAATTGTGGCAGTTTTAATATAGGGATTGTGATCTTATTCACCGAATACAGTTAGAACAGCGACTAGACAGAACAATTTTTGCCATATTACAAGCACAAACTCAAAAGCTAAGGACCATCTACAATAAGTTATAGAGCGTTGCAGCCCAAAAAAAAAGTTATAGAGCCTTCAATGAACGAAAATGTTAGAACAAGATAAGCCATAAAAAGTTCTCAGTTGTCACTTCAAGAAACTTCCCAAGCTGATCTCAAGTGATCGTTTATTACTATTATGAATCTATGAGTGACATTCCAAAGATACACATATATAGACGTACCAAGAAATGTGACGATGACCCATCGTGGACTGCTCCATGCCGTTAACCTTCTTCTTTATTGCCAGTTTCAAATCCTTCACAGTTGCAGAATTCATCACTGCCACATCTTCATCAAATGGAAATCCAATCAATCAACAATCATTAGCACTCATGTGCATAACATATTTGTTCAAATGACTAGATGGTAAAAAGAGGGCGTGTCTTTTTAAAGTACGAATGGAAGTGTGGTCCAATTTAAGGACGGAGATGCGCATGGCACTGCCGAGTTCCAAGCTGATGACAGTATCCACGTCTGACAGCGCTGGCTTCTTTGGCACGTCAGCAAGGATAGGATCATCAAGAAGAGCAGCCAGCATTGAATGCAACCTTGCCTTCTTGACATTGTTGTTGTTGTACCCTGTTCCCACATTGTTTTCGTCGTTGTTGTTGTCCTCCCCCTTAATGCCCAGAATCACAGATACATCCATTTCTCCAACAAGATATGTATGCAGATATATTTACATACTACCTACCAACTGCATTTTCACTTCAATATAAAGCTAACGTTTTGTAAGCCACGCCATTAAGAGAACCAAGTTAAAGGGTCAACCAAAATCAAACAGTGACAACGTAATTATGTCAATAATACATTGTATTAAAACTATAATACAATTAACCCAAAAAAGAAAAACCCAATTGCATAAAACCAAAATTTAACAATTTCATCAGGAATGTAGAGATGAAAACATAGCAACCGCCAAAGCAAAAGCTAATGAATGCTCATAATTGTATAGACAAAGGCCAGTAGAAGATCTGACTTTTGTTATTAGTTTGCCATTTGTGGGTACCATTGTGAGAGAAATAGAAAGAACAGCTCTTGCCAAATTTTAGCATTATTATAACTTGGCATGAAAAAGAGCACATGTTAGAGATGAATTCAGAAGACACGGAATATAGCATACCATTGGACCCATTTACAAGGTTAATTTTTATCTACATACAGCATCTGGTTTCTTACCCAAAATAAGAACAAAAACAAAATCAGAGCTTCAACAAACTAAGAAAAAAAATGTAATGTCACAACCACTACAAGAGCACAACATTTGTGTAATCCCAGCTTTAAACCGGAGTCATCCATCAAGCAGCAAGCAAAACTGAAATTTGGGGGTAAAAAATCAGATCCTAGCTTACAAACCAAAAATGCTAAGGGAAATTGACGGATGAGAGAGAGAGAGGGAGATAGAGAGAGAGACCTGATTTTGGTCACTTGCAAATCGCCGGCGCTGTTGGAAGCAACGGAGAGAAAAAGGGATTTCGCTCAATAGTCGGTTCGGTAGTCGACAAGTAGGCCTGTAAATGGATGGGATTCGATCGGATCCGTCAAAATCCAATTTCGACCCAATTAAGACAAACTCATATCCGATTCGGCTGTGATTGAGGCCTCGAAAATGAGGCTCGAAATTGTCTTGAATGCATTTTTTTTTTTTTTTCTTTTTTGGGCTAATACATTGCACAACAATAATTGAGGGTCACAATTTTTGTGGCTCAAATGGCTTGAAATTACCAAAACGACGTCGTTTTGAGTACAAAACAACTTCAAAATTGCCAAAACGACGTTGGCAATTTTGAGCCATTTGAGCTACAAAAATTATGGCCCTCAAACATTTTCCTACATTGCAGAAAAAAATAAATAAAAATAATAATAATAATAACAAGCAAAGCATCAACCCAGCAAAAAAAAAAAAAAAAAAAAAAATCGAGCCAAATTTGAGCCAAAAAATTTGAGGCCTCAATCATTAATCTATCCGATTATAGATCACGCAGATCTGAATTCGACCATTTTGGATGTTTGATTTAATAATCTGATCAGGTCTATTTACTTATTTATTTATTGAGTTATAATTTTATATAATTTTTTTTTATTATTTTATGTTTTCTTCGTTCAAATTGAGAATTATCGGATTATTAGATCAGAATCAGATTTTTACATATTCAATTTATTAATAAACGGATTAAGTGGATTCAGATTACCAGATTATCGGATCGAATTTTTTGTAAATGGATTCGACTTTTCGGATCGAATTTGGATTAAATCATATCCATTGACAGTCCTAGCCGACACCCCTTCTCCCAAAATCATGAAAAGTTATTGGTTGATTTGAGTTGTGATTCGCGAAGAGAGTCACAAATGTGTGTTGGATTGAATACTTGACAAATATTAAATATATGGTGAAGTTGTGAAAAGTTTTTGATTAGTTTGAGTTGTGATTAGTGAAGGGAGTGATTAACAAATATTAAATATATGATGAATTGTGATTAGGCACGATCACGTAACGTCCTTAATTAACTAATAATTTTTCTAAATTTACAAGACTATTTTATAGGCAGTTCTATATACTCACTGTGTCAATTTTAGGTACATGGAGAGTTTTTTTTTTTTTTTCTTCTCGAAATATGGTATGGATTACTTTAGCGCCGTAGCGCGTCCTACTTGTATATTAGCTCAAAACATTTTGTCTACCCTTTCTTACTCTGAAAGAGCAGGGCCTCTGCTTCGATATTAGGGCTGCCTAACTGACTAGAAACTAATTTCTTGAATAGAATGGATTGTCTTCAGTCCACTATCGTGTGGACCGTGTAGTGTCGGACCATGGACTTATTAGAATAAATTGCCTCCAGTCCAGTCCACTCTTCTATGGACCCTACAGTTACGACCCATGGATTTGTTATGAGAATGAGTTGTCTCTAGCTCGTAATAGTGTGTACCGTGCAGTTCCGGCTAATTGGGTTTATCCATGAATTTATCAAAGGAGAAATTCAGTTGTAATTTTAAAAGATAATTATGAAGAAGTATAAATTTTATAGAGATTAATAATTAAAAATATAAATTATTTTATGAATTTGTTATGGAATTACCGTAATTCCCCCTTTATTAAAACCATATATATATATATATATATTATTCATAAACAAAAATTAAATTAATTTAATAATTATAATTATAATTATATAAATATCTTCTAAAAAATTAGAAGGCCTATCTTTTAAAATCATTGTTATTATCAAAATCAATCATATCTCACTCATTTAGTCAAGCAAATTAACCGATAACACCACATATTGCAGTATTAATGCATATCCTACAAATCCTTAAGTTCGATGGGTCGGAATGAGATATATGGGTGGGCCATTTAATGTGGACTTGTTAACATCCACATACTTGGAGCTATTCAATCCGATAATTTTGGGCAAAAGGTCTAGTGTAAGGTGGCTTAGGCCTGAAATTTGGGAATATCCCATTTTTGGTAATTGTCTCTATAACATGTAGATGTTGTTGATTGTTGATGAATTACTTATTTGTTAGCAAAACTTAAAATAGTTCTTTGTCTATATTTATAAATAACGTATAATCATTTTAAATTTGTTTAACAAGTGTTTTTGAAACACTGTTAAAAAAGTAAGCTATTATAAGATAAGACTTTTAAAAATATTTTTTCTTAGATGGTGTTTGACAAATTAAAATTATTAGACAATGATAGTTTTAAATTTTATTGTCTTTAGCCCAAGTTTGTCTTCTCGATTAAAAGTTTTAGAGAAAACAAAATACAAGTAGGAAAAAAGGAAAACCCACTAATTAACAAACTAAATTATATTAAAAACTGGTTATTCTTTCTAATGTATGTATTACAACAAGATATCATATATATATATATATATATATATATATATATATTATTAAAAGTAATGGTAGGAATTTTTATTGATAAGTCCAATTTAGAAGTGTTTTAACCTAAGAAGTCCATGAAGGAATTTTTTAACCCATTTAATCCCATGTATGTATAGTTTTATTCCATAAAGTCCATTTTCTTGATTTACACTATTTTCTTGGACACTTATACCCTTATATTTAATTTTGATACCCTTATAAATATTTTTTGAACGATTAACAATTTAATGATGTGAACATTCATATTTTAAAATTCACATTGGTAGGAATGTAAAATTGGCCCGTGGGCAGCCTGAAACCCGGCCGCGAGCCAGGGCGGGCCCGGCCCGTTGACAATGTGAATATTCACATTGACATATTAACATTCACATTAATAGAAGTGTAAAATTGACCCCCGTCCCGTGGCGGCGCGAAACCCGCCCGCGACCCATGGCTGGCCCGGGGCCCGGGGCGGTCCCGGTCCGGCCCGTCGACAATGTGAATATTCACATTGACATGTTAACATTCACATTGATAAGAGCATAAAATTGGGCCGCGGCCCATGGGCGGCCAAAAACCTGCCCGCAGTCCGGGGCGAGCCCGGCCCGGCCCGTTGACAATGTGAATATTCACATTGACATGTTAACATTCACATTGATAGGAGTATAAAATTAGCCCGTGCCTCGTGGCTGCCCAAAACCCGCCCACGGCCCGTGGGCGGGCCCGGCCCGGCCTGTTGACAATGTGAATGTTCACATTGACATGTTAACATTCACATTGATAAGAATATAAAACTAGATAGTAGCCCAGGGCGGGCCCGACCCGGCCCGGCCAAGCCCGTTGACAATGTGAATATTCACATTGACATGTTAACATTCACATTAATAGGAGTGTAAAATTGGCCCCCGTCCCGTGACGGCGCGAAACTCGCCCGCGGCCCATGGGTGGCCCGGGGCGGGCCCGGTCCGGCCCATTGACAATGTGAATATTCACATTGACATGTTAACATTCACATTGATAAGAGTATAAAATTGGGCCGCGGCCCATGGGCGGCCAAAAGCCCACCCGCGGCCCGGGGCGGGCCCGACCCGGCCCGTTGACAATGTGAATATTCACATTGACATGTTAACATTCACATTGATAGGAGTGTAAAATTAGCCCGCACCTCATGGCTGCCCGAAACCCGCCCACGGGCCGTGGCGCGGGCCCGGCCCTGCCTGTTGACAATGTGAATGTTCACATTGACATGTTAATATTCACATTGATAAGAGTATAAAACTGGACAGCAGTCCAGGGCGGGCCGACCCGGCCCGGCCAGTTGATAATGTGAATATTCACATTGACATGTTAACATTTACATTAATAGGAGTGTAAAATTGGCCCCCGTCCTGTGGTGGCGTGAAACCCGCCCGCGGCCCATGGGCGGCCCGGGGCGGGCCCGGTCCGGCCCGTTGACAATGTGAATATTCACATTGACATGTTAACATTCATATTGATAAGAGTATAAAATTGGCCCGCGGCCTATGGACGGCCAAAAGCCCGCCCGCTGCCCGGAGTGGGCCCGGCCCAGCCTGTTGACAATGTGAATATTCACATTAACATGTTAACATTCACATTGATAAGAGTGTAAAATTGGCCCGTAGCCCATGGGCGACCCGAAGCCCGACCGCAGCCCGAGGCGGGCTTGGTCCGACTCGTGACAATGTGCATATTCATATTGACATGTTAACATGCACATTGATAGGAGTGTAAAATTAGCCCGCGCCCCGTGGCTGCCCAAAACCCGCCCACGGCCCGTGGGTGGAACGGGGCGGGCCCGGCCCGGCCTGTTGACAATGTGAATATTCACATTGACATGTTAACATTCACATTGATAAGTGTGTACAATTGGCCCGTGACCCGTGTGCAGCCCGAAGCTTGACCTCAGGCCGGGGCGGGCCCGGCTCGTTGGCAATATGAATATTCACATTGACATGTTAACATTCATATTGATAGGAGTTTAAAATTGGCCCGCAGCCCGTGGGCGGCTCGAAGCCTGATCGCAGCCCGAGGCGGGCTTGGCCCGACCCGTGACAATGTGAATATTCACATTGACATGTTAACATTAACATTGATAGAAGTGTAAAATTTGTCCGCTGCCCGAAGCTCGCCCGCGGCCCGGGGTAGGCCCGGACCTAAACCCGGGCCGCCCACGGGCTTCAGGCCGCCCGTGGGTCGCGAGTCAATTTTACACTCTTATCAATGTGAATGTTAACATGTCAATGTGAATATTCACATTGTCAACAAGCCGGGCCGGGCCCGCCTCGGGCCGCCCAGGGGCCGCCCAGGGGCCGTGGGTGTATTTCGGGCAGCCACGGGGCACGGGCTAATGTTACACTTTTATCAATGTGAATGTTAATATGTCAATGTGAATATTCACGTTTTCAACGGGCCGGGCCCGCCCTGGCCCGGGGCCGGGCTTCGGGCTGCTCACAAGTCACGAGCCAATTTTACACTCTTATCAATGTTAATGTTAATATGTCAATGTGAATATTCACATTGTCAACGAGTCGGGCCGAGCCCGCCCTGGGCAGCGGGTGGGTTTCGGGCCGCCCACGGGCCACGGGCCAATTTTACACTCCTATCAATGTGAATGTTAATATGTCAATGTGAATATTCACATTGTCAACGGGCCGGACCGGGCTCGCCCCGCGCCGCCCACGGGCTTCGTGCCGCCCATGAGACGCGAGTCAATTTTACACTCTTATCAATGTGAATGTTAACATGTCAATGTGAATATTCACATTGTCAACAGGCCGGGCCGGGCCCACCCCGGGCCGCCCACGGGCCGTAGGCTAGTTTCGAGCAGCCACGGGGCGCGGGCTAATTTTATACTCTTATCAATGTGAATGTTAACATGTCAATGTGAATATTCACATTATCAACGGGTTGGGCCGGGCCCGCCTAGGGCAGCCCACGAGTCGCTGGCGGGCTTTGGGCCGGCCACAGGCCGCGGGCTAATTTTACGCTCCTATCAATGTGAATGTTAACATATCAATGTGAATATTTACATTGTCAACGGGCCGGGCCGGGCCCGGGCTGCCCACGGGTCATGGGCCAATTTTACACTCTTGTCAATGTTATTGTTAATGTTAATATGTTAATGTGAATATTCACATTGTGAATGGTCCGGTCCGGGCCCGCCCCGGGCGGCGGGCTGGTTTTGGGCCGCCCACGGGCCGTAAGCCAATTTTACACTCCTATCAATGTGAATGTTAACTTGTCAATGTGAATATTCATATTATCAACAGGCCGAGCCGGGCCTATTTTTTTGGCCTATGGGCTGGCCCGGCCCGACTCGAATTTTTCCGGGCACCCACGAGGATCGACATGGGCCGGGCCCCTACACATTGACGATATGAACATTTACGTTGACGGTGTGAACATTCACATTAAGGGTATTTTGGTAATTATGTCACCCATAGGACTTATTGAAATATAAGAAAATAATGTGAATTAAATGGAACATAAGTAGATGAAAAGGGTATTTTGGTCTTCTTATCTCAAATTGAACCTAATGGAATAGTCAAAAAGAATATGGGTTGGATGGAATAAAGCTCTTAGAAAATGGATTTATCAAAAAAGCTCCCTTTTCTATACTTAATTGGCATATTATAAAGACTTTTTTTTTTTAATTTTAAGAGAACTACGTCAACATGTATTTTATTAATTACATATAGAGTTCTACACAAATTCAAATCTAATTTAAATTATATTGACTCTATTGATTTTATATAGACTATTTGACAAATATTTCTTTTCCATATACTTTTCATGGTAAATTGAGATAATTCACAAATCCAATACCAATTTTGCGTTTCACATTTTTTTTTCTTAATTCTTTCAGGGGTATTATGTTTTTTTTTTTTTTAATGCTAAAGTGCCTTTTTTTTTCTCTTCTTATTTTTCCTTGCATTATTCTATACCTAATATCAATTCTATATTATTCTATATTATGGATTTGTCATTTAAGTTTTATAGTGATTCTATATATGAAATTATACTTCATTTCCTATATTATTTTATATAATCACAACTCACATGAGGAAAAATCTGCACAACAATGATACTCTCGAGGAACTTCTAAAATTTAGATTTACTGTTTGAGTTACCTTTTCAATTGTTAAACCAAAAATTCTTTTATATTTTGACATTATATATATTATAGATGATTAATCACTTCACACACTTAAATGTATCTATCATTGGGAAAGTTTCATTATTTTTTCTTTTTGGATTTAGATGTTGTTATGTAATTCTTTATTGCTTAGTCGTTGTTAAATTTCTTTTATATAGTTGATATTTTAATATAATTAAGAATTCTTATTTTACAATCTTATAATTTAATATATATATATATATATAAATAATATAAAAGGGAATTTTTTTTTTTTTAGGATCCCTAGTAATAAGGTTTTATAAAATAAAGGACATCTAATACTTTCATAATGTCTATGGTCCCTCAAATCGATCTAAAAAAAATTCAATCCATAGAATTTCTCTCATCCAAACCAGAGAAATTCTCCCTAATTTACTTATAATTTTCTCTGATTTATTTACCATTTTCTTTGCGTTCAACAACAACCACCATCTAGCTTTAAGTAAATCCAAATCCAATCTACCACTGTACTCTACATATATGGATGACAAGAAAAAAAACAGAAACAATAAGTTTCTCAAGAATCCACAATCAATTCTTATATTATCTTATTCTCAAACCCAAATCCCCCAACATTTGAGGATATATATATACACAAACACACATTGTAACAATCCTAACCTACGATTAGCCGATTAACCATGATTAATTATGCCTAATGACTAATTAAGAGGGAATTCTAAATTAATTGCATGTGCATTGCATTATTTGTGTTTATATCTGTCGGCAGTAGGAATATTTGTTTATGTTTCTATTTTGTTCTACAAATTGAAGGCCTTATCGGCATCTGATCACGAAATTGACTTGGTATATGTGTTAGTTGAAATTTTTTAAATTTTATGGTAGATTAAATTGAAATTCGATTCGAAACGAATTAATTAGAATAAATATGACCCATTTACTTAATTTAAGCCAAGTTTGTTTAAGTCTTCTTAATTAAGCCTATATAAGGCTCGTTTGTACCACCATTGATCTTTTTCTTCATCACATCTTTGAACCTACACAACAAACTAACGTAAGAGAGAGAGAAGAGGGGAAAGTTAAGATTAAGCAAATAATTGCTAGCATTTAGGAGAAACCTTAGACATTTGGCCTTCAAGCTCAAAGAATTAGCATTCTAGAACATAATTGAACATCTAAGGTAAGAATTAAACCTTTAGGTTTGAGTTTAAGTTGTTCCATACATGAATTCTAGAGAAGTAAGCTAAGTTAAGCAAGAATTGAACTAGGAAGTAAAAAAGAAGAGCATCTCATGCATGCATGTACATTTCATGGAGTTTAAAAGTTATCATCAAGCTTTTCTCTTTTGCATGTGGTAATTATAACATGATTTTACTAATTCATAACATTTTTCACCATTGGACCTCATTTGATTAGGTTTTGGAAGTTTTGAACCCAAATCAATACATGCATGGTATGTATATATATAATTCACGTTTGAATTCGAAGAATCCACTTACTTTTGGGCTTTGATTTCGAGTATTGATTCTTAATCCATGATGTTTTACAAGTTTCCAAGTGTTTTCTCAACTTTTGGGTCCAAATGATGTGTTTTGAGGCTTTGAATTTGAAGTTTGCATCATGTACAGCAATCTGGAAATTCCAGATTTTGCTTCTCCGCTCAAGCAACAGAACCTGCGCTCGAGTGACCTTTTTGTGTTTTGCACCTCCGCTCGAGTGACCAAAAGGTGGCTTAAGCATAAAATGCATGCTCCCAGAAGTTTACATGTTTTGCAGACCGCTCGAGCGACAAGAGTTGTGCTTAAGCGGAGGCATAAGTCTCACGCTCGAGTGAGCGCCGAGCGAAAAAATCAAGCAACCAGTACTTTTGTAGAGCTTATAGGCCGCTCGAGTGACAAAAGTTGTGCTCGAGCGATTACTCACATTTTGTATGTCCGCTCGAGCGAAGGAAGTTATGCTCGAGCGGGACCCTTGTTTTCAGCAAATTTTATTAATTGTTTCCAAGGGCATTTAGTATCCTCATTGCATCTTAGGCATTCCCAGGCCGAGATTAAGACATAATAATGAGGATAAAAAGTAAAAACACACCAAGTAAAGAAAGAACCAAGTTAATGATTTCGGGTGTATAATTCAGTATGTATTCGTTCTGTATCTGCGTAGGTCACGCGCCATAAGATATCTGATTTGCCTACTCTGTTTGTTTGCTTTGGAGCCAACTATGAGTAATAACTTAATAAAGCTATGTTCAACTTTATTTATTTTCTGTATATGGAATAAGATTTGTTCCATGAAATGTTTTGTTTATACTATGAAGGATTGTCCAATTTTGACAAATATTCGTGGCAACAATTCTATGGTACAGGTATGTTATCTGTTCCCGGTCTAGAGGTTCCTTTATGGAACTAACAAGTTATCTAAACCCGGCTAGAGGTTCTTTTATAGAACTAATAAGTTATCTGTTCCCAATCCAGAGGTTCCTTTAAGAAATTGATAAGTTATCTAAACCAGGCTGGAGGTTCTTTTGTGGAACTGACAAGTTATCTATTCCCAGTCCGGAAGTTCCTTTAAAGAACTGACAAGTTATCTGTACCCGACCAGAGGTTCCTTTATGGAACTGACAAGTATGACCTTTGATGTTTTGTATGTGCTCTGTAGCGCTAACGGACGTAAAATTAAGTATGAACTCAGATTTCTATATATGATTTGAACAAGAATACGAACAAGAATACGAACATAAAATTAAGCATGAACTCTGATTTCTGAATTGGTTTTGGGACATCATTCATGTAACCCTTTACTCCGTTATTATTCACTGGGCTTTCGCTCACCATTTATTATTATATATATAGGTGAGCAGACGCGCGACCAGGCTTAAGGGAATGCTTGAAGAGTTTTGTATTTGTTAGCCATCCTTTTGTGCCTCCCAAGGAGGTTCCAGATTAAGTCAAGTCTTGTGCCCACGTTTTATGAATGTTTAAGACTTTGTTTCTTTTGGTTTACGATCAAATTTATGTTTATCTGTTAATGGGTGGCGTGTAACTACTGTATCTTTATGACGTCACATGTATGATTTTAAATTTAAAATTATCTGTCTCATATATGTCTGCACAGCGTGATGGACTATGTATGTTATATATAGATATATATATATATATTTGTTTCTATAGCCCCTTATTACGAGATATTTTATTTAGAGGCCTTTGGTAATCCAAGAATTACTGGCCGGTTATGACACTAAACTTACAGGGGCGGATTTGGGTTGTGACACACATAGAAGGTGAATGGAAGTCACGTTGATTCCCAGAGAAATTCCTAACTCAAGCCTTCATCATCTTTTTTCTCCAGAGATAGGAGGAATTTCTCTAAACTTTCCACTATCTAGAGAAATTCTGGACTTCCTGGAGAAAACTCCTAACTCAAGACTTCATCATCTTCTTGAATTCTTCAAAATTAGCACATTCATCGCCATCACATATCAACAGACTTGATTAACCCCAAAACTTAACAAAAATAAAAAAACAACCCCCAGGAAATCAAGATACTTTACTTTGCACCCATTTTGCTGATCGTATCCTTATACCTTATAATGGAGTCCAGCCTCTACAACTTCAACTGTTGCTTGAACCTGTTGATGAAATCATCAGCCTTCGCATCAACATGTTTATCTTCTACAGCCTTTGTCGAGACTCTACCCTTCTTTACCTTCGCCGGACGACGAGCCTCTACGATTTTGCCCTCTTTGAAGTGCATGAAAGTCGACTTGGAGCTCGTCGACTTCCGAATCTTCGCCGAAAGCTTCTTCGACAACTCACCAGAGGCGAGGTTGGTGTCGGACTTGGTCCTGTTCACGTGATGATGGTAGACCTCGTCTAGACTCCTCGAATCATTTTCTGATAAATGAGTTTTTTGAGAATTTTGATGGGTCTCTAATTTGGAGGATTCTAAATCTGGGTTTGGGTTTGGATTGAAGTCTTGAGATCTAGAAATGCATTGATGGGAGTGAAGAGGTTTGAATTTAGAGAGAGATGAAATAGGGAAGGTAGAGAGAGACAGATGAGGTTTGATTTAAGAGAGTCAAATTTCTCTGTGATGTATGAATGTGGGATTGAGAGACTTTAGACATTATAAAATAATATTATGGATCTTTTCCATTACTAAAAATGGGAGAAAGACTTTAGACTAATTTTCTCAATATAAAATCATTATATGATAATTCAATTACAACATATTTATATTTAAATTTTTTAATAAATTTTATATAATCTCTATTTCTATATATTTTTATTTTCTAAATGAATATAAAAGAAAATTAAATAGTTAGAATTATTTTTAATTTTACATTACTAATTTTTCTTTTAATTTAACTATTATTTTTAATATCAAAATGAGTATTTATTTTATTATTTTATAATTTAATATATATCATACAAAATTATTATATGATAATTACATTTTTATAATAAGATAGAATTAAAATTATCAAAATATTTATATAAGTATTAAAGTAACAATTTTATATAACGATAGTGCCAGTATTATCAAAATAAATAATTAAAATCATACTTTCATTTTAATTTAAAATGAAAATTTTTCTTTTATAACGCACATTCCACCGTCAAATATTTATATAAAAAAAAAAAAATCACACATCCATTGCACAGGTCAACTACTAGTTATAATAATACTAGTAACAATTGCCTCTACCTAAAAAAATGGATAAATTACAAACACACCCTATGAGATTTACTTAAATTATAAATTACCTTTGTATTCTAGAAATTACATTATGCCCCTTAAAATTCTAATTTCATAACAAATAAGTCCTTTTATTAATAAATCATCAAGTTAATTAACAATTTTTAATAATATTAAAATTTTTATTTCAATTATTAATTCAGATAATTTTATTATTGTATAGGTGAACAGTTAAAAATTTTACTTTTTCAATTAATTTTGTTAAATAAAAAATTCTGACGGGAAAATATTTGTAATTTTTTAAATCATAAGAGGCAATTCGTATTTCAAACAAATCTCAGGTAGTGTATTTGTAATTTACCCTAAAAAAATTAATTAGAGTTGATAAAATATTACATAAAATCGATTGTCACCAAAAAAAATAAAAATAAAAAATAAATTAACCATTTTATTAATTCTAAAAAATAGGTTAAAAAAACTTAATTACAAAAGCTTCATTAATAATTTTTCATCACAAAAAGAATAAAATTTAATTTTAATTGAAAATAAAATATTTAAAATTATGATCAAAATTTAAACACTAAAAAGTCTGTATTGTCTTAAACACTTCAAATAGTTAAGGCCCGTTTGTTTCACTGAATATAAAATGGAGGATATAATATGATGTGGGATTTGGTCAAGATATATAATGAATAGGATATAAGTATTGGATAGTATATCTCTCAAGTCATGTTTGTTGACTTGATATATAAGATTAGATATATGCTATGCATGTTTGTTTTACAAAATATATTGTGGGATATAACAAGTAATTTCCAAGATTGCCCTCATAATATTATATTATATTAAATTAAATTAAATAATATTATATTATATTAAATTCAAAATTTATATTAAATTATATTATATTAAATTAAATTCAATAATATTATATTAAATTAAATTAAATAATATTATATTATATTAAATTCAAAATTCGTATTAAATTAAATAATATTAAATTAAATAAAATTAAATTCAATAATATTATATTAAATTAAATTCAATAATTATATTATATTATATTAAATTAAATTAAATAATATTATATTATATTAAATTAAATTCAATAATATTTATATTAAATTAAATTCAATAATTATATTATATTAAATTCAAAATTTATATTAAATTATATTATATTAAATTCAAAATTTTATATTAAATTATATTATATTAAATTAAATTCAATAATATTATATTAAATTAAATTAAATTCAATAATATTATATTATATTAAATTCAAAATTTGTATTAAATTATATTATATTAAATTAAATTAAATTAAATAATATTATATTATATTATATTATATTCAATAATATTTATATTATATTAAATTCAATAATATTAAATTAAATTCAATAATTATATTATATTAAATTCAAAAAAATATATTAAATTATATTATGTTAGATAGACAAAAAGGTAAATTGGACTTTTTACATCATATCCCAACCAAGGGGATATGATATAATGGGGGGATGGTATTGTATATCCTCCACTTTTGAGGGATATACAATCCCACCGGATATTATATCCCCTTCAAAAAAAATTGCAAACATGGGATATATGGACCCCACCAGATATAATATCCAATCCCAATCTTCATATCCCCCAATCAAACAGGGCCTAAGCCACCATGACTTTGAGTCACCTTCATATAAGATTGAAAACTACCCAACGAGAAAATTCAGAGTCTGACCAATCGTAAATTTAAATTCTTTCGTTTGAAGCATCAATTTTGTTTCCTGGGTTGTCGGTGTTATTGTGCTATTCTAATTGCATAGCACAACAATACTCAAATTCAGTATGGTCATAGTTTAATAATATATAACAACCCTCTTTTAATGTAGTAATTTATTTACTCAATGCTTATGATGTTTGATTCTTCCGGGACACCTGTTACATATAGCCATTTATTTTACTCTCAATGCTTGTGATGATTAATGATACCTGGGAGACACCTGCTACACCGTTCATGACTAGTCCACCATATTATAGTATAAAATATAACAGTAGTGTTACTTATACTAATTAGTGTATTAACTTGTGTACCAACATCAGTTATGATATTATTATTAACCTCACTCATTATACAAATTATAAATACCAAAAATCTCTTAAATTATATCACATCATTAATTGATACACTAATTAATACATATAACATTATTCAAAACCTAGTTCACCGAACAAAAACCAAAAAAACACAGTTGTGTATATACATTAATAACCATCACATCTATGCTATAGTTTTTGAAACTGCATGTGCACATCAACATTCATCATCATCGTATAAATAAATTATTCCGTTTCCATATGTGTCCAAATGATCACTACCTTAAAAAAACTCACCGAAATCTCTTGAGGTTCTCTTGCCTGTTTCAGTACTTCCCTCCCCTGGTAGCTCTTTCTCCATGTGGAGTATTTTTTTTTAATGCCAATTTTAGGTTGTTTTAAAAAAAAAATTCTCAAATCCAAGCAGATTTAAACTTATTACTCAAACACACAAGTTGCTTCACGCATCATGTTTTCAAAACACTGACTTTAATCTTAAAGTCACCTTTTGAAAACACAATTTCATAAAACTACTTGGGTTTGAAAAATAAGTTTAGGACTGTTTGAATTGAGAATTTTGATTTAAAAAGCCCCCGCATTTGGCGAAAAAAGCCTATCTTCATGTCTCTGATCAGTTGGCACAAGTAGTCCAATTTGAGGGAAGTCTGCTTGAAGCTATGGCCGGCATGTTGCGGACATTGACATCAAGAGGCAACATTCGGTATTCAATATCGAGGTCTCTGAATGTTTTTATCATCTCCTCCACCAAAAGAGCTCGCCTCGCCCACCTCTCACCCATGTCCTGATGATTCATCCTATGCGACAGCCACACCGATATTTTCAGCCTATTCATGTCCTCTACATCTCTCAGGACTATCATTGGATCTGGGTACCAATGGTCACTCTTGTTTTCAATGTACCTACAATTAACAGACAAAACATCAGCTAGATGATGATATATTTTAGACATTGATGACTAGAATGAGAAAAAGTTTCCGAGAGAGAGGATGAATCTCCATATACATACCGGGTTATTCTCTCTTTCATCAGAGCAATCTTGTCCATGGGAGTGGCAATGTGGATACAGAAATCAATTGAATCTCCCATATCTGGACTACGGTAGTAATTGCTGATGGGTTTGGTAGCTAGAACGCTGTTGGGATATATGATCTTTTGGTTATCAAACCTCAGAAAAATAGTAGTTAGTATATTCATCTCTTCAACCACCATCTGAGAGAGAGAGAAGAAAAAAAGAAGCTAGAATTTACAACCTCGAACATAGAATATAAACGTGTTTTACATAGCAGCATATGAAAGATACAATCACAGCTATAAACTAGGATTTTGATTACCTGAACTCCATCTATTTCACAACGATCACCCACATCAAACGGGTGCATCACAAACAAGAAGATAATTGCCTCAAAAGTTGTCTTGCATGTGTTTCCAAACATAAACGCCACCAAAAGCAGCTGGGAGCCTAAAAAAACAAAAAAATGGGTACTTGTAATTTTGAGTATTAGAAGCCAGATGACCACTATGACAATTCCTACAGCAACGTTCAACATTTGGTGGAGTTTGTTCACTGCTGTTTTTGTATCGTTGAGAGACAATGCCAATGCCCTCCGTTCTCTGAATACATTAACCTGAGGAAGAAAACAAAAAAAGAAAAGAAAAGAAAGATATGCAGTAGTCCATTTTTCATCAAACATAATTCATATAAGACATTCTGAAAGTCGATCCTGCCGTGTAATCATCTTGAAGAATATAATTTTTCGACTTTATAACAACTGATTGAACCAGGTTTAGTCTTTGATCATCTGAGGGAAGAAAATGACAATTTCTAAGACTCTTCAAGTAGTAGTGACTTTTGGAGTAAGACATCTCTATTATTTGCATGACGAATGTATCTAGTGTGGATGGTGGATTGTGACAATTCATTTGCATTCTTAACACACTGGGTGTGATTTTAACTCCTATCTCCACAGTATTATTTCAATTCCTACCTCCAAAATCTTGTCCTTGGTGTTTCGTCACACAAACCTAATGCCATATTGATCATTTATCTTACTCACTCATATAAGGTTAGACTTTGATAAAAATATAACATGCCCATCCATCCAAGTCTTGGTACTATGAACCAGTGTTGTTAAAAGCGCGCCTAGGCGCAAGGCGCATCGAGGCTCAACCTGTGCGCCTGAACTGGTCCCAGGCGAGGCACGTTGAAGAAGTCACGCGCCTTAGGCGCGACTGGAAGCAGGCGAGAGAGGCGCAAGGCTCGCGCCTAGGCGCGACTGATGTTTACGCCCTAATCTTTGATCTAACGATCGTCTCTTCGTCTCTCGACTTCGATTCAACTTTGTGTCGTCTGTTCGTCTCTTGACTTCGATTCGACTTCGACTTCGACTGGGGGGCTACGACTTCGACTTCGACTTCAACTTCCAGGTGCGCTACACTCTCTCTCTCTCCCCTTCTGCCTTCTTCGACTTCGATCGTCTCCCTCTCGCCCTCCTTCGACTTCGATCATCTGATCAGTCTTCATTTTATTTATTTTTTTCTCCTTCTTCTTCTCTCTTCTTCGCTGATCATCTGCTCTGCTCTGTTTTTTTTTTTTTTTTCAATTATTTATGCCTTTGAGTCTCTGTTAAAACAAAAAAAATAAATACAAAATATTTATGTATTTGCCAATTAAATATTTTAACAAAATAAATATTTTTTAAAATAAATACAAAATAAATATTTTTTTCTCAATTATTTATGCCTTTGTACTCTGTTAAAGAAATACAAAATAATTTTTTTTTTACAAATAATTAATTAACACACTGCTATTGGTCTCTGTTTTTTTTACATTACATTATTTTCTAAATTGACACATTATATTACATTAATTATTTTTTAAATTGACACGTTATTACATTATTTTCCATTACATTGTATTAATTAATTTTCCATTAATTAATACACTATGCATTACACAATTGTGTTAATTAATTTCCATTACATTACACAATTAATTAATACACTATGCATTACACAATTGCATTGCATTACATTGTATTAATTAATTTTTCATTACATTACACAATTAATCACTTATGAATATGGATTATTTTATCTTTGAAAATTGAAATATTATGTAATATGTACTTTCATAGCTTTGAAAATTATTCTATATTTTGTCTTGAATCTTGATTACTTTTTATTTTTAAAAAAATTGTCTTAATACTATGAATGATTAGTCTATGTTAATTTTTCTATTTTTAATTAAAACTGTGCGCCTTACTTCAATAAAGCCCGCGCCTCGCCTTGCGTCTAGGCCCCGAGAGACCTTCAGCACCTTGAGCCTTTAAAAACACTTCTATGAACTTAGCTTTTGCATAAATCTGATTTCTCATCACTCTAGTAATATTCTAAATGAAATGTCTTGACCAACAAAAGCAAGAGAGAGCCATCAAAAGTTCATATAAGCATGGACACGGGATACAGGACTATAGAAATTATTATCAACTATCAACCAGGATAAAAATAAATGAAGATAACATTTACCACCCAATTCTTCAAAGCTCGCTTGCTGATTCCTTTGCCTTCACTTGCTCCTTCAAAGAGACGCATAGTCTTCAAAGCCTCGTCGTCTCTCAAAAAGCGCATCAGATCCTCCAGGCAGATGTATCTGGCAACAACAGGCAAGCCATTCAGACATAGCAAATACATGCGAACAAACCAAATCTAGAATATGTGCATAAAACCAGACTGTGATTATTGAAATGGTGCACCTACTTTGGCAATAAAACCATATGATATATTCAAAACCTAAGCTGCAATAGGTACCATCTTCTACTTTCAATTCAGTAGCTCTAAGGTATGTTGATGCACACTAGAATGCTAGAAAACAATGATATGTGTAGCTGCAATTACTCTTTTGCTCTGTTCTACCCAATTACACAAGACCTTCTTATGCACACAGAAAGGCATAACTATAGAACAACTGAATTCGCTTTTAGAGTAGGTAATCACTATTCTATATAAATATAACCCCGTGAATGAATTTAAATAAAAAAATTTGAAGGCCACGATTCAAATCAATCAAGTGAAGAAAGAAAGCTCATGTCATGATTGGGCAAAGAGATAAAAGCTTACTTGGACATTGGCTTAGCCACGTTGTAGAATATCTTCTTGGCTGCAGCTTTTGCCTGGCATTCGCTTGTGATCTGAACAGCAGACTCATCCTGGCCAGTTGAATCTTGGATTTGCTCGTCCAAGGTTGATAAGAACCCTTTTCGAACACTATTCATCAACCTCTTCATATTCCAAGCGGAAACGTTCTTCTGGTTCAGCCTGTGCAAGTGATCGATTGTGATACCTTCATCTTGCTTCTGCGGCGTAGTAGCACTAGAAAATCTGGGACTCTTCCCGAGCTTAGGGCTCTTCTGGTGTCTCCCACTCCCTATCACTTTCCCACTCCTCGGAAACACATTTCCCCTGAGATCAGCGGGCATAGTTGCCCCAGCATTCTGTAATTTCTCAACTTCAGCCATGACCTTCTCTTCCTCTTCCTGTTCTTGCTGAATCTCAATCAATGGAGGACCAGACAATGTCTCAATCACATACTGATTGAACAAAGACTCCTGAATTCGATCGAAAAACGTGCTCACGTGGAAAGACGAAGCGAGAACTTTAAGAAGGAGAGTTTTGAGAAGCCATATCAATGTACCCACCAAAAGACAAATCCAAATCCTAGTTACAAAAGGCAAGATCTGCCTATTAGTCACTCTCTCAACCCTTTTGTCAAAAATACATTGCCAAGCAATCAAGACAAGACTCAACCAAATGCAATTCTGAACAGCATTCCTAACCCCATACACGAAATACAAAACCCTCTTTCGCAACAGAAAATTGCGCTCAATGAAGAACACAACAATGCGAATAGCCCAACCAGAGACTAATCGACCCGAGATCAGAACCAAAATCATGAGTTCCCATTTCCACAATTCAAGTTCGAACAATCTTTTCTTCCTAAATCTGGGAATTGCAAGGGTACAAGCTAAAGCAGCAATAATCAAAATCAAACTCACCAATTGAATCACAGACCATGTACTGAACTTCATCATCTTGTACTCTTCAGGCAAATCTTCATCCAAAAACGGATCGTCCTCGTCGATTTCACTGCTTCTACCCAAAAACCCAGATTTCATCATCCTCTGAGATCTCTGATCTTGCTCCGGCGGGTCCATCAGTCTCGACTTCGTCTTCGCATTCAACAAACTCGATTTCCGGCGAAACGAAGAGTTGGAACTACAAACCAACACCTCCTCTTCGGCGGCGGCGCCACGGACGCCGCCGCTGACATTGGACCGGCGCTGAACCGGTTCGGAAGTACCTTCGTTAAACGAAACCCTAACTTCCCTCGGCGTGAACTGGCCGTGACTCGGACTCTCCGCGATCTTCGACAAACCGGGTCGCGAGCACTGAGAGAGAGGCGACTCGGTGCCGAACTCGAACTCTTTGGAGACTTTAGTCGCGTCGTTGGAGAAATCGTAGCTCGACTCTCTCCATATTCCGTTTCCACTCTCACCGGAATGTGGCGCCGGAGGTGACGGAGACGGTGACGGTGAATGGGAAGTGAGCTCCGTCTCTTTGGGAGTGTCTGGGGCGTTAATTTTGACGATGACTTCTTTGCGGTGGCTCTGAGCCATCGGATCGTCTTGCTGTTGAAGCAAGATGAGACGGGGGTCTTCAGAGGAGTGGTTTTGGGGGGTTTGCTTTTGATCATGGATTGATTTGAAGGACTTTTTCAGTTTGTCCATCTATTCATACGAAGAAGAAGAACAGAGAATGGGGTCTAGTAGACTCTAGATGATTCTCATGCGATGAGAGATAATATACTTAAAAATGTAAAATGATTTTATAAGAGGGAAAGTGAAAAGGTTTTTTTAAAACACCGCCATTAGCGGCAGAAAGAGAGAGAGAGAGAGAGAGAGAGAGGTGTTGGAAACAGAGACAAACTCAATTCAGACAACAGTAAAAAAGCTAAATAGTGGGCATGAGAGACAGAGAGAGTAGGTTTTGTGTTTCGCCGTGTTGGTTGGCGAGATTCGGAGAATTGGGATCCTCCCCTTGAGCCCCCTCCTTCATTTCCTCCTTGCAAGGGCCTTCGGGTCCACTTTGAGGCCCAGTTTTGATAATCCGAACCGTTCATATTTTTAGATTTATTCAGTATATTATACCTGTAAAAAATCAAGTTGATCGAATATCATAAAGTATGTGTTCGGAAAACTGTTTATTAAAAAATAGTTTGTAGTCCCAATTTTCTGAACGCATACTTTCTGATATCCGATCAACTTGATTTTTTACAGGTATAATATACTGAATAAATCTAAAAATATGAACGGTTCGGATTATCAAAACTGGGTCTCAAAGTAGACCCGAAGACCCCTGCAAGGAGGGAATGAAGGAGGGGCTCAAGGAGGGAATCTGGACTCAGATTCGGAAGCCGGAAAATCGAAGCCGTACAATTGTCAAAGTAAAAAAAACATCTGGCATTTGATGAGATGCGGAAACCTTCTTCCTTAAGTCCGCACTATTATTATAAGTTGTAACGTCGTAAATAGAGACATTGGTATGAAAAAGGGCATGTAGATCGGACCCATTGTGGGTTATCTCGTACTCGCTTTAATCATTTATAAATCATTTAATTTGTGAGTGCTATTGAACAAATTATTTATATTAAATTAATTAAATATTAATAACTATTTAATTAAATTGTATTTTTTACAAAAAAGAATTAGTAGTTCGTTTATTTTTATTTTTTGGGCAAATTATAAACACCCTCTCGAGATTTAGTAAAAATATAGATTTTTTCCTGAGGTTTGAGAAATTACAAATTATCTCATGAGGGTCAAATTTTCATAACAAATTAGGAAAAATTAGAGGAGAATCTGTATAAAAATAAAAATCTCAAGAGGCAATTTGTTATGAAAATATAAACCTCAAGGGGCGGGATGTAATTTCTCAAACCTCATAGGAGAATCTGTATTTTCACCAAATCTCGAGGTGGTGTTTGTAATTTATCCTTATTTTTTAAAATGTATTCCATTCAAGTGATTATTGATTAATTTAATAATTAACATTACTGATTTACTTAACAATTTTCATCATATGAATAATTTACATTATCAATATAACTTTCTCAAATTGAATTAAAGATGAGAGAAAAATATGAATCACAAAGAGAGTCAATAAAGTAGAATTACCATTTGAAAAGGATTGACATCTTTAATAAAACTCTCTTAATTAGGTGTCATAAATTTCATCATGGAATGTTGGATTTCATTGTCATATTTTTGTTTGTGGAGCAGGTGAATTGTAAATTCCAAATGATAAATTTTTAACCCAGTTCAAAAAAAAAAATGATAAATTTTAGGGGAATTGACTAGTAAATCCTATATTCCCATTTTATAGATCATATGATCCTAATTGTTTTATTTGTAACCGTTTAGTCCCATTGAGTGTATGTGGACCATTTTGCCATTGACGCCTTAAATGTAGGGATTGGTTCGTGGGACGCGCGTGGGTTTGTGGAATGGGGGTGTGATTGTGTGTTTCGTAACAATTACAAAATGTGGTAATCATTTTTTTTAGTTGATGCCAGTGATGTGGGTCAGTTCTGAGCTCACGTGACACTGTGTAACCCGACCCACGAAACCGTTCTAAATTCATTGTTCTATGTAATTGGGGGTTTCTAAGATTTCTTTTTTGGGTTTCGACGTGAAACGCAGAATCTGAAACGATCATCCCCTTATGTCATTTGAAATTCAAATTTCGTTGATTGCGGAACCAACGACCCTGATTTTGGAAATATTTGATCGTTTATGCATAATAGAATCTTTAGGGTTCGAAATCCTTTATTCGTGGTGGCCAAGAACCCTAATACATTCCGTGGAACTGGTGGTCGCTCTGCGAACATTGCAGATTAGGCTGAGGTTTGTTTGGCTGGGGGTACGGAAAAGTATTTGAAATGCCTGACACTGGTAAGTTGGTAATGGATTGTGTTTTTATTTTACGTTTAGCATTATATATTGACGTGGTTTGGGATTTTGGTTTGAGTCGATCATGGTATGTGTTACTCCGCACAGTCAAATATGAGATGTAGGTATGATTGTCGTTATAATTTGTTCAGTAATGGCGTGTTTCTGAGGATTTGTTTGTTGTGTTGTTTGAATAAAGTTTTGGTTGGTTTTGAAACGTAGGCAAAACTGTACTTGTAGTGCCAGTGTAGGGTATGTGTTTGAAGTTTTGTGTGAAAAGGATTAGTTATTGTGTGGGGTTTTTTACTGTCGAGGGAAAGTGCTTTGTGTGAGGGGACCACGTGCAGCAGGGTGTGGGGATCACATAATTTTTTATGTGTGTGTGGAAGTTGTGTGGACGTGGAATGTGTATGCTTGTGTCAAATGGTATGTATTATGTTGCTTTGTCACTAACAGTGTTGGTCAAAGGGTTTGTTGATGTGTGTGGTGTACGCGGGCGTTATGTCAATGTGTTGTGAACATTTTTTTGTTGGAGTTGTAAGTAATTTTGTTAAGTGACATGTTTTTTTTTTCAGATTTTGTTTTTGTGAATGGGTTGGGTAATGTATGTTTATGTGAATTTCTGAAATTTGTTAGTTTGTGGTGAAGTTGTATTTGTTGCTTATGTGAGTTGTGGAACTGTAGGTGTTAATTCTGCTGGGTCTCGGTGGACACGGTCATGTGAACGTAAAAGGCAAGAGGCATTGGGCTTGTCATCGAGAAGAAAAGTCGGGGTGAACATGCCTGGACGAGTCCTGTTTAAGCAGCCCAATATTGTCAGCCGGGCCGTTGGTGGTAGAAAGGGTGTCAAACCACGGCTCAATTTCCGGTCTAACGTTGCTGGGATCATTAAATTGGTGTACGCAGTCAATTTGCGGGAAGTGCACCTGGCATACTTGAGAAGGACACCGTTTTGGATTATGATTGATGCTATACTAATGAACCAGATTGATCACACAGAGTTCCGAAAAGGCGACGATCTGATCGTGCGTATCCTAAGGTCATACAGTGTACGGGAAGGCAAGTTTGTTCTGGGTGGTCGTGCAGTTGACTTGACGGATGAGGATATGAAGCTGTTGTTCGGTCTGCAAGGTGGTAATGCATTCCTTGATTTGACGCCACGACCAAGGCCTGCGTCTGATTTTGTCCAGCGTAGGTGTCCAGGGACAAGCAGGATAACGGCCAAACTTGTGAAGGATTTGCTGATGGAGGCTTCGGTGGGGGACACCCCGAACGATCATGAGGATACGGCCAAGTTTATTTGTCTGTATGTGTGTGGGAAGCTTTTGTTTTCCACGTCCGGAGAGACCATTAGTTGGACCCTGATACGGTACGTGGACAACTTTGACGCCATGAAATTATATGATTGGGGTGCAGCTGTACGTAATATGCTCATGTGTTCGGTAAGGGACTTCCATCGGACACCGGAGAAAGTTACCGGATGCGTAGTTGCTTTAACGGTACGTGTACAACCTGTATGTGGTAGTTAATTTCTTGGCTAAAATAAGTTTATGGTTTTTGTTAAGGTTTTGGAGTGGTTGTTATTATGGTTTGGTTGTTTCATGCTTGTTTGTGTTGCAGTTCTGGTTGTGTGAACATACAAACATTGTGAAGCCGAAATATGGTCACAGGTTCCCCAGATTCCTGAGATGGGACGTTGGTGAGCTGCTATCTACGTCACAAGGTCTGAAGCTGTCCGAGACAAATAAGTTTGAGGTAATTATTTATGAATCGTTGAGTTTTTTGTCAGGTTATATTGTGTTCCCATGCTGTTGTTGTTATGTGTGGTTGCACTGATGTTTGGCTGTAAAATATGATGTTTTGGCTAGGTGATCACGGACGAGTTGAGTGTACAGGTGCACGAAGTGGCAATGTTGGAGGGGGAGCGTATGTTGGGGGAAGGTAATGGGGGTCTGGTTGAAGAAGAGGGTGGTAAAGTGACAGGGCTGGCTGTTAGTGGGACTGCAGAAGTGGCTGTTACATTGGAGGGCAGGAGCTATGGTAAGCAGTGTAGTGGGAGCATACATAAGGAAGACGTTACTGTGCATGTTGGCATGCGTAGTGTGGAACGTGGGGGTGTATCCAGCGTGGTGGTGGAGGGTGGGGATGGTAAGAGCAATTGTGGAAATGTTGGTTCAAGAAGTCCTGATTTTATAACTGTGGACGCAGGAGACAGCAAAGTTGTAATGGAATTGAAGAACGAAGTTGAAAGATTGAAAAGGAAGAATGAGATGCAATCAGTTAATTTGGTGGCAGGATTCGAGAGCATTTTCAAGGTGAAAGATGAAGAATGCAAGAAACTTATAGCTGAGAATGCCGAGTTACGGCGGAGCCTTGCAGCCCTTGAGGAACAAGTTGCTGAGCAAGCAGTGCATAGTGTGACGCAACATTTCACCAGTGTGAATGTCACGGACACTAATGTTGACGGATATGTTGTTCGTAATGGGGTTGGTGTTGGTAATGTACAGGACCACTGCCCCACTGTTGAAGGTGGTATCATGGTGGACGCCTCTCCCGTCGCATATGTTCCCATAGTTGACAACAACGAAATGCACGATCCCATCCTAGCAGATGACAGTGACGTTGTTGTTGTGAGTCCGTTGTTGACGGAAGGTGGCAGTGCTGTGGGTGGTATGAACTCCTTTGTACGTAACATCAAATGTAAAGTGAGGAAGAATCTGAAGTTATCGGGGTTTGAGTACCCAGAGTTGAGGCGTAAGGGACGGGTGATGAACAACGAAGTGAACGTTTCAAAGACCGGGGTGGTTGGATGTAGTGTCGATGTGGTGAAAAGCCAAAGTGTGATTGATGTGGACGGGGTTGGTGACGGGAAGAAAATTTTCACAGGTTTTGGAATCACGAATCGTAACACAGTGTGGAAGATGATGACTGAGACAGAAAAAGATGTGATAAGCAATGCGTATGATAGATACGGTGATAGGTCAGTACTGTGTGTGTTTTTGGGTTTAATTTTAAAGGAGTGCACTACTAATTGTAGTGGTAGTTTTTTGTACTGTAGTACACAATGTTAGTGTTTTTTATATGATTGTAATGTTATATGTTGACACGTGTGTAGGGCTGTAATGTGGGTTGGTCGAATTGATGGCAATGCAGTATATTTTTCGGACGTTAGATCACTGGTGAGGCAATTAGGTGTGCGGGGGAATGTAAGTGTTACCAATTCCGTTATGGGTCATACTAGTTTACCGAAATAACTCTTTTGTGAATATGTGTGACTGTGTGAAATTTGGTTTTATTTGGATTCTGGCACTATTTGTCGCAGGTTATTGACGCCTTCGCAGAGGTGCTGTCTGATGAGCAGGAAAGGTTGAATGTGGGAAAAGATTTTCCGGAGAACTCCTATTTCTTCAGCAGCATATGCTGGGTGAGTGTTTTTCAGGTATCCATTGTGTGTGTCATTGTTTGTGGGTGGTGTTGACTGATCTTGTTTTTTTGGTTTGTCCTGTGTTTTTGATGTGTGCAGGACGTGATGAAAGGTGACAATGTGGAGGCAAAATTCAAGTATGTGACGAGCAATTTACGTGCTGGTAGGGATGCGCGTTATATCCATTTCCCGGTGTGCCACCTTGGTCATTGGACGTTAGTGGTTTATGATACTGAGGACGGAAGCTGGAAGCACTACAATTCGATGCGGAGCAGGACGGGTACAGGCGGTGTGCACTATGCGGAGGCTGTAAAATTGGTTTGTTGATTTGAATAATGATAGAGTTGACGAGTGTTGTACTAATTTACGTGTATTGTAGGTACATGTTATAAATTCTCATTGGGTTTGTTTTTATGGCGCAGAAAAAAATTGTAACGGACATTCAGCGGCAAGCGATGGCTGCAAATGGATTGGAGCAGCTGGTTGGTACGCAGGACTTTGATATGATGGTTGAATCAGTTTCGGAATGCCCCCAGCAGCGTGCGGAAACGTAAGTCCGACGTGTTTTTATTTATTTATTCTTTGTAACAAAAGGTTGTTTATGTAGAAGATTTCTGATGTGTTTTGTTGATTGACCGTTTCTAATGTGTGTTTTGTTGCAGCATGGACTGTGCAATTATTGTTTGCGCAGTAATGAGGCAGTATGTGAATCATGTTGATGTGGGGCGGTCGTTGGAAGGTGGCAACTGTAGCGTGTTACGTGCGGACATGGTGAAAAGATTCATTAGAGATCCTATACGTGGGGTGATGAGCAACATGGGCCGAATGGTTTGGTGAATGAAGTTCAATTACCGTTACGTTACTACGTACTAGAACTACTTTATATTTTGATGCGTAGATTACAATTTGGAAAAAGTTTTTTGGTTGGCAGTTGCAGTACATACTGTTTATATTTTGTGTGTTGGTTTTTTGGTTTTTGCATTGGTTTGTGGTATATAATGTGGGTTTTGTGATGGATATTTTTGGTTACGTTGAAATTAAATTATACCTAGATTATAAACAAATAAGAACTATTACGTTACTCCGTTCCGCAACTGTGTTGAATTACAGTGATCAATACGCTCGTTTTGAAATACTGATTTACTGTAGTTGCATCGATATGGAAATCTAACTTACTGGTTGTTGTTCTGTTCGTCTTGCTGGCGGTGTTTAAAGTGGATATTTTTGTGTGTTGGTTTTTTGGTTTTCGCATTGGTTTGTGGTATATAATGTGGGTCTTGTCGTGGATATTTTTGGTTACGTTGAAATTAAATTATGCGTAGATTATAAACAAATAAAAACTATTACGTTACTCCGTTTCGCAACTGTGTTGAATTATAGTGATCAATACGCCCGTTTGAAATACTGATTTACTGTAGTTGCATCGATATGAAAATCTAACTTACTGGTTGCTGTTCTGTTCGTCTTGCTGGCGGTGTTTAAAGTGCATCGTTTCGGGTAGGGTGCGACTGTTAGTTGGAGTTGGGAATTTAGGTGTGTGGTGATGGTGTGAGTTACAAGTTTTGGTTCATGTTTGCGTCGTAAATGTGTGTTTGTGGCGTGATGTTCGCACTGTGAAGATTGTATGAATTAATGACAGAGGAAGTAATATGTTGTTGATGTGCAAAGGCTGGTGTGATATTCACCACATGACTTCCACACGCTTGGGTTGGTTATCCTGCATGTTGTCATACCAAACGCGAATGCAGATTATTTGCATGTTCTGTTGTAGTTGAAAAAATACTGCAGTTCAGGATGCACGTAAAGACACGTGAAAAAATGTTGTGGAAGGTATAAGCTGACATAAAAGTTTGTGACGGAACTATGTTATCTGCTGTGCAGATTACACGTATGAAATTAAATGAAGGAAACCTATTATTAATAACTGAGTGTGCCAATGATAGTAAATTGGTTATGACATTGTCGTGTGGCGTCGCACAAAATTATTGAAATCGAAAAACAATTGAAACAAAAAAATTGTATCGAGGAAAAAACTGGAACAGTAATAAGAAAGTATTGTATCGAATATGGCGAGGAAAAAACTTGAGTAGTAGTAATAGTTTAGTGCTGGTGTGGCCGGGTGAAAGGATGTGGTTAAATGGGTTCGTTGCATGTCTTCCTGTTATGATTCCCCATGCGCCCACATCTGCCGCATCTTATTTGCTGAACATGTTCCCCCTTTGACAATATCCTCTTCTTCTTTGGTCTACCGGGTGGACGTTTCACAGCAGGGGGCTTTATGATGTAATCATTTGGGTTGAAAGGCGGTTGCTCGACAGTGGGAATTGGGAAAATACTTGATGCGTAAGTGGCCCGAAACTCGGACACGTGGAAGTATGGTTCGACCAAAGTGTTCAAATCCTGCCCACTCTTACGGACGGCAACCATCGCATGTGCGCAAGGGAACCCATTGAGTTGCCACTTGAAACATGAGCAAGTTCGTCGTCCGATGTGAACAGTGACCGATGGGAAAGAGTGCACCTCGTACACATCAGCGTTTGATTGGCTCACTTTCCATGATCTACCTTCGTTGAATGCTTTTTCTAAACGATCTTCCATTTTGGGACATATGGTGCCGGTCCACAGTTGGGAAGCGTCTCTACGTTTCGCCATTTGTCGCATCAATTTGGTCCGTATGCTGTCAACCATTCTTGTGATTGGGAGGTTACGGGCCTCACGGACCCATGAGTTGAATGATTCTGCAGCATTTGAGCACATTTCGCCGTAACGTCGCCCCCTGCAGAATGAGTATAACATGTAGGTAAATAATTATGAACATTATGAGGAAATGTGTTGTGCATGTGGTTTTTATGAGTAACATGTGGGACGGACCTGAAAAATGCATTTGCCCAATGTTGTGGATGTGCATTTGCTAGGAATTCAGATGCAACAGACCTGCCCGATTTTTGGAATTGTTCTACTCTGTGGTTAAAAGAGGTAACAGTTGGTGCGTATGCGCAATGTCGTAATTTGCTAACAAAACCTGCCCGGTGCATACTGTTTGTGTAACGCAACCTGTCCCTTAAGTTCCTCTGCAAATGTTGTAGACAGAATGCATGTTCTGCATTCGGAAATACGGTGGGCATTGCCTCAAGCAAACCAAGGTTCCGATCCGATACGAATGTTAGAGGTCTGTCACCATGAACCACCTGCGCGAGATGATGAAGAAACCAAGACCAGTTTGAGGTGTTTTCGGAATCCACCACCGCATATGATAGCGGGAACAAACCTGCAGATTTGGAAATTTTTGGTAGAAATAAGGTTGTGACAGAAACATAGCCCCTGGGGTTAATGACCACGTTAAAATGTAGTTTGCAGGTGGTGTGGTTGGTTGTCATGTGAATGGGGTATTGTGATTGTGTAAATTGAAGGAACTAACCTTGGTTGCCGTCTTTTGCAGTGGCCGCAAGTAGAAAACCTTTGAAGCGGCCTTTGAGGAACGTGGCGTCTAGGAAAAGCAAAGGGCGGCAATGGTGGAACCCGTCGATGCATGCTTTGAATGAAATGAAATATCGTCTGAACTGTTGGGTGTGATCATCGTATTCGATGTTAATGTAGGTCCCGGGGTTGTGTTCCAATACTGCGTTGCTATACCAACGTAACTGGTCAAACGAAATGGAATGTGCACCGAACAATTCTCCCCTCGCTTTTTCAACACCGAACCAGGCCACCCGATAACTTATATCGAGCCCGTAATCTTGTTTCAAGTCCAATATCACTTCGGTCGGACGGGTTAAAGGTCTATCACGCACACGTTCAGATACAATGTCGGCCACAAGATCAGACCCAACAAGTGGGTGTGTGGACGTACGCACAGCCACGCCACAAATGTGTTCACTGTTCCATTTTCGTAAGTAGAAAAATCCGTTTGCCTCCAATTTCCATCCGTGCACAGACCACGTGCAAGACTTCGACTCGTTCATAGCACATATAGCCGTTACCCGAACGGAGTCGTTCTTCAGAAATTTGATCTGGAACCCACATTCAACGGCGTATTTCCGTAGTACATTGCGAAATTCAGAAGCCCCACCTTCGAAATGTTGTCCAATGTGGGTAAAACCTTTTGCCCATGGAGCGGAAAGGAAGACTTTCTCCTTGTGGGGACAAAATGATTGCAGCAGGTCGGTTTCATCATCCATTCCGAAATCATTAAGTAGTGCATCCCCCGTTGTGCCTTGATCTTGGATTATCATTGGGTCAATGGCAGGAATGTTATCATCCCGACGAGGATGCTGTTCAATGACCACGTCAATTAACTGCAACTGGAACGAGCGCGCAAGGCAAACCATATTCTTCAAGTCGACATCATTCTGTAATGAGAAGTTGTTATAGCCGGGAATCTTATAGAACAACTGGAAATTTCCCGGCAGGAGTCCGGAAAACTTCGAACAAACATAATCGACAATCTCAGTAAATGTATTTGACGATTGTAGATTATATGCGACATTCGTGGACCGGTAAGAACAAAGAAGCATCAAAAAGGCGTCCATCTGCATAACGGCACAGGTATCAGTAAGAAATAACACACGACTAAGTATGTGATAAAGACCCATAACTCGAAGATGAAAAAAATTGCGACAGAACTGCAACTACAATGGGAATTGTGCATCGTTGTCAATGTGTGGTTGCAAGTGCATAGCGAACGGGAATACATGGAATTGGCTATTGTGTTGGTGAAGTCTAATGTTTATCTGTAAACATTAACGTGCAAGTGTGTTCCACAACATCTACGAAGTTGTGCATAGGTGAGGGGGGGATTACTTAAGTGTGGGTATGGTGAGTGAGGGATCCGTAACGGAAAATGAAGAGATAACCTGTATGATATGACGGTCGGTGTGAACGTAAGCGGCTGACTTTCTAAGGCGCAGAGACGATCATGAACTCAGAATGCAAACCCTAACTATAATACCTCTTAAATGAATTTTGACCCACAGTGAGGTTCCACAGTTGCTGGGATTGCGCATACAAATATGGAAAACAGAACATCCCATATATTAGCTGAGGCCATATCCGTCCAGGCCAGACAAAAATTTTTTAAAAAAGGACTTATGGGTAAGGAATCCCACCTAATATGGAGTTTTCAATCAAAGAAAAAATCAGCAGGACCAACTGGAACACAATTCACCCATAAAGGACTTTACGATAAATTTCCCTAAATTTTAACAATTTTTTTTTTCAATATTTATTTTTATTTGATATAACCTGTTAAGTAAATTTAAGATAAAGACTTTTAGAAATAGTTTTTCTTAGATGGTGTTCGATAAATTAGTTTAGCACTTTAAATTAAAAATTATATTTGATTAAATGTCAATTCGTAAAACTTACAAATTTAAATCACTCTTAAATATATATTAAAAGTTATAAAATAAATAAGGGGAATTATATTACAGTCTCTATAGTTTGAGATTCGTGTTACTTTGATTCTTAACTTTTTAATTACGACACATTTGATAATAAATTTTGAATATTGTTCTAAATAAGGACAATTGAAAATACCATTATTCAATTTCAAAGGCAAAATCGTCAATTTAATAAAATATTAATTAATTTGACAAAAATAAATGTCAAATATTTTTAAATTTTTAAAAATTATTTTTACTCACCAAATATAAAATTATGTAATAGGTGGTTATTTTTATTTTCATTAAATTAGTTTTTTTTTTTCAAAAGTTAAATATGTCGACAACTTTGATATCATTATTAAACTAATTCATTAAATCAAAAAATCCAAACTAAAAACATTTCATATATTAGGTTGGTTTGTCAAGGGCTCATTAGGCTTTTTCGGCTCAATGAGCCATAAAAGACAGAATAGGCTCATGAGCCACAACAGACAAAACATCTCATCCAACCCCATAATCATTACACTCTTCTCTCACAAAAAAATTAAAAAAGCCAAAAAGTCAAAAGCCCTTCCCAAACTAAGCTTTTGAGCCCAGGCTCATATAGTCAAAAAAGTCAAAAAGTCAAAAAGCCAACCCATTTCCCAAACGGAGGCTAAATATATCGATTATACGTTAAAAACCTATCAATCACCCATTATATGCTCATCATTCAAATACATAATAAAAATTAATTTGGTAAAATAAATAAATATGTAAAAGATTTATTAATTTTACATAATTTTATCTTTAATGGGTAAAAATAATTTTTCAAAATTTAGAAATATTTTTTTGACATTTACTTTTGTCAAATTAGTTTATATTTTATCAAATTGACGATTTTACCATTAAAATTGAAAAATTATATCTTCAATTATCTTTATTTGGAACAATATTTAAAATTCATGGACAAATGTGTCACAATTGAAAAATCATGGACCAAAATGACACAAGTCTCAAACTATAGGGACCGTTAGTGTAATTCGGCCAAAAAAAATTTAACAATAAGATTTTTGTTTAATGTTAACCAAGTTTATTGTTAGAAAATAATGGTTTTTTTGGCTATTTTAGCCACAAAAGACAAAATAAGTTATTTTAGCCACAACCAACAAAATATCGCATCCAACCCATAATCATTATACTCTTCTTTCATAAAAAAAGTCAAAAAAGCTAAAAAGTCAAAAAGCCAACCCACTTCCCAAACCAACCCTAAAGTGGATCCCAACTACCGGTTAAGTTGAGTTCAAGTGGGTCTAGATTATTTGCAATGAGATATTTACATTACAAAAATAATGACAAAAAATCCTTATGATTTGAATGATAAATTGTCTTATAAAGTTTACCTCATAAATAAGGTATTGGGAAAGGTATATAACCACCTATCCCACATTAATTATAGAAGAAAATATTTATGGGTATTTAAATCTCTAGTTTTTGCTAAGTGTAACGCCCTAAAAAAAGTACATAAAACCCATCACTTTAGACATGCATTGATATAAAAGAAACCAACCATTTCTATTCATCAGAGTAGTTCTTACAACAGTATTACATGTTAACAACAAAAGCAAATGCCCTATGGGCTTACAGCTTTCCAAGTCAACACCTGGTTACACAAAAAAAGAGTACTAACTGAATACAAAATAAGTTCTTGGCTTGATATACATGTAATACAAACAAAATAAACAAAAAAAGAGTCTTCAACTCTCATCATCATCCAAGTTATGTCCTTGGAGGTGGCATACTACCTGTCCTTGAAAATAATGTCCCATATAGGGTGAGCTAACGCCCAGTAGAAATATGCTAAACACAGTATGAGCAATAACTAAGACATTAGCAATTGATAAATGTTCAATTTCCATAAATCAATTCATAACTCATTTCCATTTCATGACCACTATGTTCATGTTTCATTTCAGTTTCCATTTCTTATTAATTTCACAATTTACATCAACGGCTAAGAACCTGGCCAACCACTTATATGAGACAGTGACTCATATTAAACGTTTCCCATTTTACAATAGATAAACATACTAGTTGTATCAACATCTCAACAAATAAGCATACAAGCTGTACCCACATTTCAACAGATATGCATATTAGCTATATTAACACTTCCAAAGATAAGCATATGAGCTGTATCAACACTTCCATAGATAAGCATATAAGCTATATCAACACGTTAACTGACAAACATATGAGCTGTATCAGTGGAGTCCATCCCCTGTCTCCTCCCAAACAACATCCGGTTTAGAGGTTCATCCCCTATCTTCCCCTAAACCGTGGAGTACATCCCCTATCTCCTCTCACACACACAACGTATATACGTATAGGTCATATACACAATCAATCAATACATAACGTTAATGTATTCTATTAACCGTCATACTCTATGACATATCCAATTGATTAGTTTTAGTTTACCTAATCATCATGCATTGTCTACAACAATCAAAACTACCCTCCACCGGTAGCCCAAGCAATTATCTCTAAACAGATAATAAAAGCTCCAACAGATAAAATATCAATGTTTTCAAAAGTGAGCGATTAATAAATCTAACTCCATTATTCTACTATATAATGAACCAATTTCATTATTTCCAACTCAATTCCATATAACCACAATTTTCCCAAATTAATCATACCAATTAATTTATACTACCAATTAGGATTTTCTACCCCATTTCCCAATATTGACCCAATGGTCTACATATCAACAACCAATGATGATACCATTATTTTGAAACCCACAATACACATTTTAGAATCAAAATAACAAAATCATCTTTTAACATTTTGAAACCCTAAGTCCCAAAATTACCACACTTTATCAAAACAACCAAAAATCTATGTCAAAGACCATAAGAGTGAGTAGGAATCCCTACCTCAAAAGATGACAGCCAAAGAAGAAGATAACGAAAACGAAGTTGCTCCAAATCACAAGTTTCTCGGATCAAAATGTAGCTCTCGACGATCAACCCAACTTTTACAAAGGCCAAAGGTGAGGAAACAACTTCTACTAGATCAAAACTTAGAGAGAAGTTTGAGTTTTAGAGTGAGGTGCTCTCTAATGGCTTTTTCGGAAAAGTAAGAGAGAGAGAGAATAAGAGAAAATGATTTAAAAATGCCCCACAGCCAACTAATATATGACATTCCCGCTCGAGCGGAAAACACAACACTCGAGCGTCAAGAACAAAAAACTAGGTCCGTTCGAGCGCAAGAAGGCCCATTCGAGCTCCAAGACACAAGAATAAAGTACATCCACTCGAGCGCGAAAACCAGTCCGCTCGAGCGTAGATTTCCCCCTCCCAGAACTTACACAAAAAATGTACTACCCGCTCGAGCACCAACAATCCCGCTCGAGCGCGACCCGCTCGAGCACAGGAAATCCGCTCGAGCATAGAAATCACACCTGCAGGTAGGGGTGGGCGCGGGTCGGTTGCGGCCACGGAACCTCCAATCCGCTATCCGTCCGCCAGATTGGCGGATTGGAGAAAATCAATCCGCATCCGTCCGCCAATCCGGCAGATGTGGATTGAGCGGATTGGCGGTTTGGCGGATGGATGCGAATCGGTTTGACGGTTTAAAATTTTATAAATTTTCAACATAATTCAACTTGTGCACTTTCTCAAAAAAAAAAAAAAAAAGAGAAAGAAAGTATTACAGTTACTTAAAAAAGTATTACAATCACTGTATGCCTTATCTAAAGAAAGAAAGTTTAAAACTTTAAAATATCATGATCACTGCATGCCTCATCCACATATTATAATCACAGCATGATTCATCCACATAAAGTATTACAATTTGTGGTTCTTAAAATATAATAACAATTCAAACCACTAAAACCATGAACAGAACAGTAGTAGAGATTGTATGTTTCTGTATTGTTACATCTTTATATGTTTTTGAAAACAAAAACCAACCAGCATATATCATATTTTCTATTTATTATTTTTAGATTTAGATTTAAAAACCAAAAAATATAGATAAATATTACGTTTATTTTTTTCAATTCAAAAAATATATTCAAGTTGAAAACTTTTTTTCAACAGAATATTTAAACTCTTTTTCAATTGAAAACACAAACATAATATTTAAACAAATTAAAAACACAAAATCTTATAAATTACTAGGGGTGTTCGTGGTTTGGCGGTTTGGCGGTTCGGTTGCGGCCAAATAAATCTCAAATCCGCCATCCGTCCGTCAAATTGGCGGATTGGAGAAAATCAATCCGCAACCATCCGCTCGTTATCACGCATCCGTCCAAAATGCGGCGGATCGGTTCGGTTCGGTCGGTTTTGGCGGATCGGTATATCCGCTGCTCACCCCTACCTGCAGGAGTTTTGTAGACAACGAAAATACTGGGAGTGTGCAATCTTCACTCGAGCGCTAGACGACCCGCTCAAGCAGAAAGACCAAAAACCTGGTAACAAGAAATTAGACCAAGGCTCAACCCACCTGCTCGAAACATGTCCAACACATCCTAAAACTCAATCAAATGGAATTAAAGGACGACAACAAGGTAGACACAACTACCAACTCCACGGAACCGAGTCCGGAATGCAACAGAACAGTAAATGGGATACTGGAATCGCTATAACCTTCCCCCCTTAAAGAATTTCGTCCCCGAAATTAAATACAAGTTTATCAAAAACAAGTTTTCTCTATTCCCAACAATATTACAATATAATGTTAAACAATCCGACCCGTTACTGGTCAACCCTATCTCTTTTCAAGAGGCATATCACATTATACATAACAACCTGCATTATCAACATGCATTCTTTTGAAATTTACCAATTTCAACTCATTTTCCACAATTCCATAATACATATAACATTAGCATCATGCTTGCATTTCCATAATACATTGAACATATGCAATGTTATAACAAATTTCCATTAACCAAAACATTCACAATGTTTTACAACTTAAGACATATATAATGCTCTTAAAGTTCAACGATATTACAAAATTACCAATACACGGTTACACATCAACAAACAAGTCCGGATATTTCTCGTGGACTTCCAACTCACGTTCCCAAGTGGCTTCCTCCACTCCATGATGTTTTCACAAAACCTTTACCAAAGGAATGGTCTTGCCACGCAGGACTTGATCCCGCCTATCCAAGACCCGAACCGGTCTCTCTTCATACGAGGCATCCTCATCTACCTCTAAGTCAGTCCAATCTAACACATGGGACGGATCCGGCTCATACTTCTGAAGCATACTCACATGAAGCACGTCATGCACTCCGGACAACTGCGGTGGCAAAACTAAACGATAAGCAACCTCTCCAATCCTCTCAAGGATCTCAAAGGGACCGATAAACTGAGAGGATAACTTCCTACTCTTTTCGAACCTCATCAAACCTTGCCTAGGTGATATTTTCAAGAAGACGTGATCACCTACCTCAAACGCCAAAGGCCTCCTCCTACGGTCGGCATAACTCTTTTGGCGACTCTGGGCTGTAACAAGCCTCGTACGAATAAGCTCAACTTTCTCCGTCGTCTCCCTAACCAACTCCGGACCTAACAAAGGTGCATCACCCACCTCGGCCCAACACACTGGAGACCTACACGGTCGGCCATACAAGGCCTCAAACGGTGCCATACCGATGCTAGACTGAAAACTGTTGTTGTAGGCAAACTCCACCAAGGGCAAGTGCCTCTCCCACGTCTCATTAAAGTCAAGGACATAACCTCAAAGCATATCCTCAAGGATCTGAATAATACGCTCGGACTGCCCGTCAGTCTGAGGATGATAAGCCGCACTAAAGGTCAACTTAGTGCCCAAGGCACTCTGCAAACTCTGTCACAACCTAGCTGTAAAACGAGGATCTCTATCTGAGACGATCGTCACTAGGACCCCGTGCAATCTCTCTATGTCCCGAATATACAAGTCGGCGAGATGATCTACCGAATCTCTCACGCGCATAGGAATGAAGTGCGCTAACTTAGTCAACCGGTCTACAACCACCCAAATAACATCACCACCCCGCTGAGTCCTCGGAAGACCTACAACGAAGTCCATAGTGACATGCTCCCACTTCCACTCGGCAATAGGCAAGGGTTACAACAAACCCGCTGGCCTCTGATGCTCGGCCTTCATTTGTTGACAAGTAAGGCACCTTGATACGAAAACAGCCACATCTCTCTTCATACCCTGCCACCAAAACTGGCGACCCAAATCCTGATACATCTTAGTACCTCCCGGATGCACCGCAAGGTGTGAATAATGGAACTCTCGGAGTACTTCCTCTCGGCAAGACTCCAGCACAAACAAACGGTCTCGGTATCTCACACTCTGGTCGGGATACACTGTCAAACCCTTCTCAACCTTCCCACTAGAGATCTTCTCTCGGAGGGATTCTACCTCAAGGTCACCTCTTTGTGCCTCTAACATTCGAGTCACAAGTGTAGGCTGCGCAACAACAGAAAACAAGGCCGCAGCCTCAACAGATTCGCCCAGAAGCAAATCAAACTCGCCAAGTGCACCCAACATCTCCCATTCCCGGATGGCTATACAAGCTACATCACTAATGGGTTTCCTACTAAGGGCATTAGCCACAGCATTGGCCTTTCCCGGGTGATAGTGCAACTCAAAATCATAATCCTCAATGAACTCCATCCATCTCCTCTGCCTCAAATTCAAGTTTCTCTGTGTAAACAGATACCTCAAACTCTTGTGGTCCGAGAACATCTCGAACCTCTCACCGTAAAGGTAGTGTCTCCAAATCTTCAAGGCGAAGATCACTACTGCTACCTTTAGGTCATGTGTAAGGTAATTCTTCTCGTGTATTTTCAACTGACGTGAGCTATAAGCTACCACTTTCCCCTCTTGCATCAACACACCACCCAAACCCTCTCGTGAGGCATCACAATAAACTGCATAACCCAACCCTCTCTCCGGAATAATCAAAGTCGGAGCGGTGGTCAATCTAACTTTCAACTCCTGGAACGACTTTTCGCAAGTCTCACTCCACACAAACTTGACCCATTTCCGCGTCAATCTAGTCAACAGCGAAGCTAGCCTGGAGAAATCTTTCACAAACCGACGGTAATACCCAGCTAATTCCAGAAAACTGCGGATCTCAAACACACTCTTAGGCTGTGCCCAATCTTGCACTGCCTCTACCTTGGATGTATCAACAGACACCCCTTCCTCGGATACCACATGGCCTAAGAATTTGACCTCTCCTAACCAGAACTCACACTTTCCAAACTTGGCATACAGCCTATGGGCTCTAAGCAATTCAAGCACCACTCTCAAGTATTCCTCGTGCTCCTCCTCAGAAGGCGAATAGATAAGAATGTCGTCCACGAAAACGACCACAAATCGATCTAAGAATTCCCGGAAGATCCGGTTCATCAAGTCTATAAAGACTGCTGGTGCATTGGTAAGCCCGAATGGCATCACCAGAAACTCATAATGGCCATACCGCGTACGGAATGTCGTTTTAGGAATATCCTCCTCCCTGACCCTCAACTGGTGGTAACCCGATCTCAAGTCTATCTTAGAGAAACAATGGGAGCCCTTCAACTGGTCAAACAAATTATCTATACGGGGCATAGGGTACTTATTCTTAATTGCAGCCCGATTCAACTTTCGGTAGTTAATACACAATCTCAAGGCACTATCTTTCTTTTTAACAAAGAGGGCCGGTACTCCCTACGGTGAAACACTAGGGCGAACAAAACCCTTATCTAGCAATTCCTGGAGCTGAATCTTCAACTCACTCAACTCGGCTGGGGCAAAACGATAAGGTGCCATAGAAATCGGCGCTATGTCGGGCACTAGATCAATAGAGAACTCTATCTCTCGGTAAGGTGGCAAACTGACGAGATCCTCGGGAAAAACATCCGAATACTCGCAAACCACCCTCGGCAATACAATCTGGGTCTCATCACACTCACCACTCATAAAGCTAGCAAGTAGGCCACTAAGCTTATTCCACCCTCGCGGATCATACATCGGTGGCAACACACTACCAACCCGATCCCCCAAGAAATGGAAACACTTCCCACTCAAGGTACATACTGTGACCCTCTGGCGGTAGCAATCAATAACAGCCCAGTATGATGATAGCCAGTCCATACTCAAAATAACATCAAAACCCTTCATGGGCATGACAACAAAAGGAAAATGAAGCTTATGGTCGGCGACCTCTATATCACAACCTCTACATCCGTGTTTCAAAATCAATTCACCCACAACATGTGATACAACACAAATAGGAGATGCTAACAGTGCCAACTCTAACTCCAACATAGATGCGAATGCAGCAGATACAAAAGAATGAGATGCACCCGTATCAATCAATACACTAGCAACCGAGTTACAAAACAGAAAGGTACCTCTCACTACTGATGGAGCCGGTACTAGGTCCTGCGCGGTAACAGCATACACGCGCCCTGTAGGCCCCTGATCCACCTGCTCACCTCTAGGAGCAAAAGACTGCTGCACTGACTGGGATAACGAAGCTCCCGGATTGGCCCTCGAGGCCTGCACAAACTGAGTTGGCTGATAACTCTGCGTCTGCCTAGAACCAGACGCTCCTGAAGTGGCACTCAACTGTGGGCAATACCTCTTCAGGTGCCCAGGCTGACCACACTGATAGCAAGACAAAGGCTGGCCCCTGCCCTGACTCTGGCCATGAGGTCTAGCTAAAGAAGAAGCAGCTCGCTGACCCCCTCCCTTCTGCGGGCAAACCGAAGACTTGTGACCCAGCTGGCCACACGTAAAACAAGTCAAGCCTCCCTGACTACCTTTTCCAGAGCCCGCACTCGGCACTGGAAAGGTCGATCTAGCCAAACCACCCTGAGACTGCTGAGGGTTAGAACCCCTCTGTCTCCTGCCGTCACCCTGACCATCTTGGCTCCTCTTGGAGCCTCTCTACCCTTCATCCTCCTCCTGCATCATAATCTCCATATGAGCTGCAGCATCAACCAAACGTCTGTACTCTCGGATAAAGGACCCTCCAACTCTCAGCTTGAGTCCACGCCTCAACTTCCGCTCAAACTCAAAGCAACGGCGTTCCTCGGACGCCACAAGTTCAGGTGCAAACCTAGATAGACTAGTAAAAGTAGCCTCAAACTCGGCCACTGACAAGCCCTGCTGTTTAAGCTGGCAAAACTGCTCCCTCAGCTTCTCCCTAGCAGCTGAAGATAAAAACTTCTCCTGGAAAACATTCACAAACTCCTCCCATGCACCACCAACACTGCCCTTTTCGTACTTCCACCATTGACCCGCATCTCCCTTCAGTTGGAAGGATGCCAAGGTCACCTTTAAAGCCCTGTCCTCGATGCCTAGCATCTCGAACGTCTTTTCCATCTGTTCCAACCACTCGTCAGCCTTAAGTGGCTCCTTCGGATCCCCAACAAACTCGTCCGGATTGGACCAGAAGAATTCCCTTTTCAAGAAGGAAGGCCCTGCCTCAGCTACGTGGGCCTGATCCTGATTCCCTGCTCTGAGAATACCCAAAGATCCTACTATCTCTCGAGCCAAGGCACTCATAGCCTGCTGACCCGTTGGCTCGGCCACATTGGCCTGACCAACTCCCTCCTGCTGTGCCGGAATATCATCTGGTAAAGGCATCTCCTGCCTACCACACCTGCCACACCTACCACGTCTTCGTCCTGACATCCTAATAAAGGTAACCAAGACCATTAGCACATTCACAAATGTGCCGAAGCTATAACACTCACATCCTAATGCATGGATAACAGTAATTCACTCCACATAAGCACATAATCACATAAGCAATTACGAATTTCATTTCCGGATAATGATAGTCCCGAGGCGTTAATAAAGTTCCGGTTAGAAACAGCATTGATCAAGTGCTTTTCCAACAAGACTCCCAGAAACCCAAGGATCCAATCAACATTTTAGAAACTACATTCCATACCCATATAGTCACATAAACATGTTATCGTATAAGCACATAACACTACATCTAAGTCTCTATCAAGCAAGACAAACCCATTGTGATCCTAATCACTTCCTACGTACCCAAAGTATTCGAACCCGGTAGCTCTGATACCAAGTTGTAACGCCCTCAAAAAAATACATAAAACCCATCACTTTAGACATGCATTGATATAAAAGAAACCAATCATTTCTATTCATTAGAGTAGTTCTTACAACAGTATTACATATTAACAACAAAAGCAAATGCCCTATGGGCTTACAGCTTTCCAAGTCAACACCTGGTTACACAAAAGAAGAGTACTAACTCAATACAAAATAAGCCCTTGGCTTGATATACATGTAATGCAAACAAAATAAACAAAAAAAGAGTCTTCAACTCTCATCATCATCCAAGCTATGTCCTTGGAGGTGGCATACTGCCTGTCCCTAAAAATAAGGTCTCATATAGGGTGAGCCAACGCCTAGTAGAAATATGCTAAACACAGTATGAGCAATAACTAAGACATTAGCAATTGATAAATGTTCAATTTCCATAAATCAATTCATAACCCATTTCCATTTCATGACCACTATGTTCATGTTTCATTTCAGTTTCCATTTCTTATCAATTTCACAATTTACATCAATGGCTCAGAACTTGGCTTGACTCATATTAAACGTTTCCCATTTTACAATAGATAAACATACTAGTTGTATCAACATCTCAACAGATAAGCATACAAGCTGTACCCACATTTCAACAGATGTGCATATTAGCTATATTAACACTTCCAAAGATAAGCATATGAGCTGTATCAACACTTCCATAGATAAGCATATAAGCTATATCAACACGTTAACTGACAAGCATATGAGCTGTATCAGTGGAGTCCATCCCCTATCTCCTCCCAAACAACATCCGGTTTAGAGGTCCATCCCCTATCTTCCCCTAAACCGTGGAGTATATCCCCTATCTCCTCCCACACACACAACGTATATACACATAGGTCATATACACAATCAATCAATACATAACGTTAATGTATTCTATCAACCGTCATATTCTATGACATATCCAATTGATTAGTTTTAGTTTACCTAATCATCATGCATTGTCTACAACCATTAAAACTACCCTCCATCGGTAGCCCAAGCAATTATCTCTAAACAGATAATAAAATCTCCAACAGATAAAATATCAATATTTTCAAAAGTGAGCGATTAATAAATCTAACTCCACTATTCTACTATATAATGAACCAATTTCATTATTTCCAACTCAATTCCATATAACCACAATTTTCCAAAATTAATCATACCAATTAATTTATACTACTAATTAGGGTTTTCTACCCCATTTCCCAATATTGACCCAATGGTCTATATATCAACAACCAACAACGCTATCATTATTTTGAAACCCACAATACACATTTTAGAATCAAAATAACAAAATCCTCTTTTAACATTTTGAAACCCTAAGTCCCAAAATTACCACACTTTATCAAAACAACCAAAAATCTATGTCAAAGACCAAAAGAGTGAGTATGAATCCCTACCTCAAAAGATGACACCCAAAGAAGAAGATGACGAAAACGAAGTTGCTCCAAATCACAAGTTTCTTGGATCAAAATGTAGGCCTCGACGATCAACCCAACTTTTACAAAGGCCAAAGGTGAGGAAACAACTCCTACTAGATCAAAACTTAGAGAGAAGTTTGAGTTTTAGAGTGAGGTGCTCTCTAATGGCTTTTTCGAAAAAGTAAGAGAAAGAGAGAATGAGAGAAAGTGATTTAAAAATGCCCCGCAGCCAACTGATATACGACATTCCCGCTCGAGCAAAAAACACAACGCTCGAGTGTCAAGAACAAAAAACTAGGTCCGCTCGAGCGCAAAAAGGCCCGCTCGAGCTCCAAGACACAAGAATAAAGTACATCTGCTAGAGCGCGAAAACCAGTCCGCTCGAGCGTAGATTTCCCCCTCCCAGAACTTACACAAAAAATGTACTACCCGCTCGAGCGCCAACAAGCCCGCTCTAGTGCGACCCGCTCGAGCGTAGGAAATCCGCTCGAGCGTAGAAATCACACCTATAGGAGTTTTGCAAACAACAAAAATACTGGGAGTGTGCAATCTCCGCTCGAGCGCTAGACGACCCGTTCGAGCGGGAAGATCAAAAACCTGGCAACAAGAAATTAGACCAAGGCTCAACCCATCTGCTCGAAACATGTCCAACACATCCTAAAACTCAATTAAATGGAATTAAAGGACGACAACAAGGTAGACACAACTACCAACTCCACGGAACCGAGTTCGGAATGCAACAGAACAATAAAGGGAATACCGGAATCGCTATACTAAGGGTATGAGCCCTTTTGGGCATTTATATTTTTCGAAAAAAAGAGAATTATAGATCTTTCATGGATGGACTTAGACCAAGATTATAGTCCAAGTTAATTATACAAAAAGTGCCACACATGTGCCGCCCGCCTGGATTAGGCCGAATCCGTGGCCCTTGGATCTTGGATTTTGGGCTTGAGCCTTACTAGATTGAATAAGGTTTGGATTTGGGCTGGGTTGACCAACCTATAAACATACAAAACATGTGTGTATGAAGTTCATAACCTCTAGATTGACAGTGGAATAAATCCATCAATTTTGCAGAATTCAATCATGCATTGTGATGGGCATAGCCCAAATAAGTGGCCCAATGGGCTGTCCAAACAATTCCTAACCCAACTTAGGCCCAGGGGCTAGACAAGAAGAAAAGACAAGCAACCTCCTTCTGTGAAGTCCACGGCATGACAACACTACCATAGACTTACGGCTGATAGGACAGGTCGACTGACAGGGCACGGTAAGCGAAGAGGCCAGAAAGGTATGGAAGAAATCAATATATACAAGTAATCACTCTCTCTCTAAGGACCTTCTACTTCCTCTCTAAGCAAAAAGCTTCAATTTTTCTACTAGAGACTGCTCTAACTTAAACATCGGAGGGTCCTCAAGAAGGAACCCCACCTCCGGGGTCCTGCTCGACGGACTTAGTGCAGGTACAACTGGGAAGACGAGGTTCAATCATCCTGTAGAGCATCCAGACCCTGTCCGACCCATTCCTCATCCGACAAAACTACATTATCACATTGGTTGTTAACCTTTATGATTGAAGACGACTCCTCTCTACCCTTTCTTTATAAATAGAAACCACCCCCCTTTGGGTTTCTCCCCAGAAAAATTACTTTCTATTTTAAAGAAACTGTGTATATTGCAGATTTCAATTTGCTTTCTTATTTTTGTTTCCATTTATTATTTTATTCCTATAATTTGTCTTGTCTTATATTCCTATTATTCAAATTTTATCCCGTTTCAATTAGTCCCATCATTTCTATTTTGTAATTCAATTCACAAAACTAAATCTGTTTTATTTTCGCTGGTTTGGCATACTTTAAAAAAGTTAAAAAGTCATTAAAAAAATTAAAAAGTTATCACTATTCACAAAAAAAATAATTAATTTTACAAAAAAAAAAGTACATCTCACATGTTACGTGAGTTGTACTTTAGCTGCCCACCGTTTGTGCAAAGGGAACAGATGAAGAAGCAAACAAGACGGTGTTGTTCGGCCCATGGGGGCCATCATGGGTCCTGTTTTGATAATCTGAACTGTTCGATGTATAGAACTCGTCGAGTAATATATGTCTGTAAAAAATCATGTTGATTGGATATCGCTAACTACATGATTAAATCAGTTTTGTATAAAAAATGAATGGTGTTATAGTTAACGGTTAAAAAAATACTAATCCGATCAGATAACTATCGATATCCGATTAACGTGATTTTTTACAAGCATATAGTACTCAATGAGTTCTACACATTGAACGACTCCAATTAGCAAAACGGGACCCGTGGTGGGCACCCACGGGCCGAACAACACCATCCAATTTAATGCCCGAAAAGGAGGCAAATTTCTCTTATACACTACTCTGCCCACCGTACTGTCTACTCTACCCAAGCTTCTCCTATATACTAATTTATACAATTTTTTAATAGATATATTTTTTTAAAAAGTCAAAAAATTATTCCAAACAACCATATTTTTTTTCTTAAACTTTTTAATCTAAAAAATTAAAAAATACACTTATTTAGAACACCCAAAATAACCCGTAAATACACGCATTTTATACAATATGTATATCGTTATGTCTCACCACTACTATTAAAACTACTAATTCAATAATCCTTGAGCCAACTCATACTTTTTAAAACATGTTTTCCAATCTGAAATAGTTTTAAAGTTATTTTTTAAATCAGATTATTTTAAAAAGCCAAAACATAATTTTTAATAAATTTCAATAAATAAATTAAAATTACATGTTCAAAAGGTTAATTTAAAAACACATTTTAAAAACTTATGTTTTAAACACACATTTTCATAAAATAAGTAAGTTATAAAAAAGACACACAAACAATTTGAAGAAAGGGCCCAGCTTGTCTCCAGCTAGAGATTAAGATTGGACCTCCCAATTCACTCCGTGAGCTCACTTTTAGGTCCCGTTTTAATGATCTGAACCGTTCACATTTTAAGTTTGTCGAGTACATTATCCCTATACAAAGGGGGTGTTTGTTTCAGCTTTTCAGAGCCAACTTATGGCTTTTAGCTTTGAAAAAGTTATTTTGGACTGTTTGGTTAAACTTATTTCAAACAGCTTCTGATTCTAACAGCTTATTTTAACTCAAAAAAGTTGATTCTGAGAAGCTGTTCACCCATTGCTTCTGATTATCAGCTTCTGCTGTGGACATGTTAATTTATGGTTATACTCTTAAATTTTTTTATTTTTTATTTTTTTAAAAATAGAAAAAGACCCAAATAGACTATAGATTATTATTATTATTTTTTATGAGAAATGTAGACAAATAAAAAATAAAAATTAATTGAAAAAGCTATTTCACAGCTTATTTAACAAACACTACTCAGCAACTTAAATCTATAATCCAACAGTTACACCAAACAGATTAACAACTTCTGATTAAAGTCATAATCTATAATCTGTTAAGTTATAATCTATAAGCTGTTTTAACAGCTACACCAAACGGGGCCAAAATCAAGTTCAACTACGTATTTAAATAAGTTTTATATGAACCGTTTATTTTTTCACCGTCCATTTTTTTTTATACAAAACTTATTCGAACACATAATTGTTGTTATTCGATCGGCTTGATTTTTTACAAGGATAATATACTCAACGAATCCTAAAATATAAATGGTTCTGATCATCGAAAAAGGGCCCAAAAGTGGGCCTACGGAGCGGACTGGACAATCCAACCTTCATCTCTAACTGAAAATATGCTGGACCCTTTAAGAAATACGTTTGTAAAGGTCACACCTTTGTTAAAAAACTCAATGACCTTGAAATGTCTAAACTTGTTTGATTAATTCTATACTAAATCTGAACATATTTAAAACTTGATTTTTTTTTAATAAAAAGAAAAAGATAAAGAAAAAGAAAAAAGAAGTAAATTATAAAAAAACTTTTAAGTTATTTACATTTTCTTCTCATTTATTTTCCATCCATAAAATTTTCTATAAGTTCATAATTCAAAACCTTAAAAGTGTGAAATGATATCTAATACGCAACCACAATGAAATTAAGGAGATTTTACCAAACTACAAAGAGAGAAAAGAAATGACGGAGATACTATAATTAAAATTGGGGAACTTATTGATAAGTCCCATGTAACAAGTTCAAAACCCAACTAATCCCAAAACAAAATACTTGCACCAATTAGTCCAACACATTTTTAATTGTTACTAAAAAATCTTTTTTCTTTTTTTTTAAATTTATAGACACTGTTCACATCTTACTACCGTCGGACTTCCATTTAACGGTCGCCGGAGACTCACCGGAATGTCTAGAATATTGCCGGAAAAAAAAAAATTAAAAAACATGTTATGAAACTGTAAAATTTTACAGTTCTAAAGAATGTTATAAAACTGAAAAATTTTACAGTTTTAAACCATGATTCATTCCAGTACCAAAAAAAAAATTTGAAACTGCAAAATTTTACAGTTTTCACCGCCTGTAACTAAAACTCGAAAACTGCTTGTTCAGAATTCGAAAATTTTCTCCATTAGAACAGAAAAACAGAAGTGTATAGCAGAGAGAGAAAAAAAAAAAAAAAAGAGATCGAAGGGGAAAGACGGATGTCTAACCAAATCTGTGTAGATCTACTCAGATCTGATGTAGATCTGAGTAGATCTATATCAGATCTAAGTAGACCCATTCATCTTCTTCGTCGGAAAATATATCATCTTCTTCGTCGGAGTTGATTTCAATGCTTGGTGGTTATCAATGAACCCCGATCAATGGAGAAAGATATGATCACCGGTGGTCCTCTTCCATGACAAACACGGTGACAGAAAAATGCAGAAAAAAAAATGAGAGAGGAAGGGAAGCAAAAAGCAGAGAGAGAGAGAGGAAAGGACTTTTGGGTGTAGTGAAAAAGTTATGGGATTAAATGGAGATCACATGTTTCCCATGGGACCTATGGGTAATTTCCCCATTAAAATTTTACGCCCACCTCTCCCTTTCCGCCACCCAAACATGGCCTGTATGGAAAGGCTTAGGCCATTAGTCTTAAAATGGAAAGAGTCATGGGCCGCAATTAGAAAACATCCAACTATTCAGATTTTACTCGTGTACAACTTTAAAGAAAAATGATTAACAGATCGAATTTTTCACGGTTCGATTGGCCCGAATTCAAAACGACATTTCCCCCTCCCCTCTTTTATATCTGAAACAGAGGGAGGGAGGGAGAGAGAGAGAAGAAGAGAGAAGAGGAAGAGAGAAGGAAGGGGTAACAGAAAGGAAGAGAGCACCGCCTCTCAATCGCTGCCTCCGATCTCTGATTCTTCTCCATCACCCGGCCTTCGATCTCTGATCTCCGCCTCCGATCTGTGTATGATGATGCTTTGTTGAAATTTTTTTTCAGATTTTTACATTTTTTTTTTAGTTGATCTCTATAGTGGGTTTGCTTTTTGGTTGATCTTTATATGTGACTATGAAGATGTGTTTGGCTGATGGTGATGATTCTCTCTTTCTCTCTGCTGTGTTAATGATGATGTGTTGAATCTGTGTTTGGTTTTGATTTTAATTTGTTGAATCTGTGATTGGTTTGTGGGTTTGAATATGTGATTGGTTTTGGTTGTTGTCTCCCATCTCCTCTCCTATCTCCTATTTTTTTTTTTCTTTCTTTCTTCTTCTTCTTTTTCTTTCTTCTTCTTCTGTAACGAGTTATGAGAAAAAGTAATAATAATAATAAATAAATAAATAAAATCCCAAAACAACGTCGTTTTGGGATTTCGGGCCACTCGAGCCTCTGATATTTCGAGCTACATAGCGGGACTGTTTTTTTAGTCATTAACATGACATTTATCACATTATTGTACTCCATGACATTTAAGAATAATTTAGAGAGTATTACTATTCAAATTAAAAAATTAGACTCACTTTTCACACCTAATAATATGACACTTTATTAAAATATCTAAATCAACTATCTTTCTTATTTATTTTTCATTATCAACCAATCATTTTATTGACAAATTATTGAATTTAAAAACCGAGTCTACAAAATAAGTTTGTATATCATTTTTTTAATTTAAATGGTCTCATGTATATATAGCAAGGATAACTTAAATGGTCTCATGTATATATAGCTGTTTTGCACTTTACCTCCATATCATTTATGAAATTTGTCCAAATATATTGTCAAAAATTATAAACTAAAGTGGACAAATGATAATGTCAAAGGCCCAATTGTTGTTTTCGTGACACACTAAGGCTGTATTTGAATTATGAATATATGTAAGTTAATGTGAATAAAATACACTTATATTTTACTTAATTTTACACATTTTTTTTTCCTTTCCAAATTTGTTTCGACATTTATGAACCAAATTTAGGTAACAATTATAATTATGGGTAGGGATGTAAGAAAAATTAAAAAAAAACCGACCAAACCGGTTATATTTGGTTTGTTTTTTAATAAGAATCGGTCCGTGTGGTTTTTAAATTTGATTTTTTTCGATTTTCGATTCGGTATCGGTTTAAGCACTTTGTACACCAATCTAAAGCGAAACCGACCGCTTTAACATATATTGTATATAATATATATATATATATATAATCTAATAATATAATGATATTAATAAATATAATAAATTATTAACCTTAATTAATTAACTTTATCATCTTTACAGTTCCGTTTGGTAGCTCGAATTTCGTTTGGCCCAAGTGGCTCGACTGCCCAAAATAATGTCGTTTTGGGCATTTTTTTTTTTGGGAGTCCCTTTCTCTCTGTAGAAGAAGAAGAAGAAGAAGGAGAAGAAGAAAAAAGAGGAGGAAGAGAGAAGAGGAAGATGTGTGAAAGATTCATCCTGATCAAAAAAAAAAAAACAACACCAAATCATCAACATCAACAACAAACTACACCAAATCATAGAGATTCATTCTCTGTTTTTTTGAAGATAAAAAATCAAACCCAAAAATCCAAAAATTAAACTAAAAATCAGAGAGATTCAACCCAAAAATCAAAAATCAAAAATCAAAATCAACATATCATCCTCATCATCAACAACAACACATCATCATCATCACCACCATTATACACAGATCTGTACCCAAGCGGCGCCGGTGATGGCGTTGGTGATAGCGGCGCCGGTGGTGCTCCTCTCTCTTCCCCCTTCCTCTTCTCTCTCTCTTTCTTCTTCTCTCTCCTCTCTTCTCTTTCTTCCTCCTCTGTTTCAACGACATAAGAGGGAAACAAAGAAAGAAAAAAGAAAAAAATATATATATATATATATATATACCCAAAACGACGTCGTTTTTGATATTCGAGCCACTCGGGGCAACTTTTTCTCGAGCTACGAAGGATTATTGTCATCTTTATAACCTAAGTTTGTAAACTCTTATTATATATAATTTTAACTCTAACTCATTATTCTTCAAACCTTGTATTTTTGAACTTTTTTTGTTTTTATTTTTGTTAATTTAGGAATTGAAAAATGTATTAAATTGATTGATTAGATATGCTTGAAATGGTAGACAAATAACCAATTTAATATTTTTATATAGATTAATGATTATATTTAAAAGTGACCTAAGTTTGAAAAATTCTAAACCGATTAAACCGCACCAAACCGAATGTCTGATGTGAGAAGTGGTCTGTATCAGTACTTAAAATAATAAAACCGATATTATTGATTCGGTGTAATTTTTTACTTAAATACCGACGGTACCAAACCGATTATATCCTAATTATGGGACTCGAAGCAACAATTCATTTGTGGCTTTATTGCCCCGATACAAATACATCAGGAAAAAAGAAAGGACCTGGATCCACCTCCAAAAAGAAAGGAGTCCCCCTATTCGACGATAAAAAATTTAGCAATTTGGGCTATGTTTGGCATAATTTTTTTTTTTTGTATTTTAGTCTAAAAAAGATAAAATAGATTAAAAAATTAATAAGACAAAATATCACATTCAAACTATAACTATGTTGTTTTTTCTCTAACAAAAGTAAAAAAAGTCAAAAAACCCATATGAGATTTTTTAGCCCAAACTAAAATATTCAAAAAAAACTAAAAAGCCAAAAAATCAATCTTACGTCCCAAACAAAGGCTTAGTAGGAATCTGTAGCAAGGTTCTATACATCATTATCAATCCCTGCAGTTCTCTGTTTTTCCTGATATATATAACCTGAAGGTTTCTGTACTCGAGGAAAATGGCTATAACAGGTTATTACTCATTCCTCACAGACAGCTAGCCAACCTAAATTACAAAAGACAAACAGTTGCCACATACAATTTTTATAAGGACTAAAGTTGTCTTTTCCAATGTGTACAGATTAGCCAACCGAAATTACAAAAGACAAACAGTCCCCCAAGAGACAAGGTCTAAGAAAACAAATGAAAATAGAAGGAAAATACAAAAAATAATTGACATTAATGTAAACATTATCCACCATCCTCGCTCTCTTACCTCTTCATTGGCTATCTGTGAGTTCAGAAATTTCTCCAAGATGCAGTCTTCTCTCCTTCTGCAACCTATTCCGAGAGAATTAAAATCCTCACATCAAGTTTCTTGATAAAAGCATAGTGGAAGTGAAAAATGTACCAAATCTTTTCCTTGCCTTCTCTGCCATGTGTTGCAAGATCTCTGTTATTTCGGAAAATTCTGGCCTCAAAGTTGGGTCTTGCTGCCAACAACTTTCAAGCAATTCCAGCATCTTTGGATAAGTGTGCTTTGGTATCATAGGCCTAAGACCCTAAAACCATCGTAAAAAATGAGTATCACTTCAATAATCCTATAATAAAAAAAAAAGGCACTAAGAAGTTTCGATATTTGGCCAAGGAAAAGTCTGCAGATTGCAAATGCTAACTATCAATTTCATAGGCAGAGCGTCTAGAAAATTGGACTAAATTCCATCCAAAAAATGAAAAATAGAACTGAGGAAATTGAGATTTACTTTCTGAACTACGCCAACTGCTGCTTGTAATGGGGACGACAAGTGTACATAAGGAAGCCGGCACATTATTGAAAGACAAAAAATTATTAGCATTGTGCAGTCTGTAAGATCATAACCTAATAGAAGCGACAGATGAGTGTAAAGAAACTAAAAATGTATGTTGTATTTTGGTTTCAAAAAGAAAAAGGAAATAAAACAAGAAAACAGGTGCATTGAGTTACTACATGACAGAACCTTTCCTGTTAGAAGCTCCCATAATACAACTCCGAAGCTAAAACACCAAAAACTTCGGAAAACATTTTACCTGGATTCCTGTTGCAAAATAGCTCTCGATAGATTGGTAGACAGATGTCATAAACCTCCTAAGCACCTCCTCAACATCCAGAGGAGGAGCGCACTGGACAAGAAAAAACACCCATAAAAAAATATAAAATATTACATAGTCAAAACAAATATTATCAGAGATGTAAAAACAAAATAATCATGGGAAGAGAAAAACAAAATTACCACAGTATTGCAAGCACAGTAGGATTAATGGATAAGCAAGCCCCAACATAGTTTTCATCCTCAATTGCTTCAACTATGAATCTCAAATAAGATGCAGCAAATAACCAGTGTGGTCCATAAAAAAAAGAGAGTAATATCTTACAAATTTTAATAATTTTCCTTTTCTCCCTCTATTTCATCTCTTGTTTTCCAACAAAACTAAATTCATCTCTTGTTTTCCAACAAAACTGTTTTCTCTTGCAGAGAACCTGCCTTTCCGTAGTATCTTAAAAAATTTAGTAATCTGTAACCTCTCCCATTCTCTTGTTGGTGTTGTGCTTCATCGTATTCTCAGGTGACACATGACTCGATTTTCACAATTTCAACAATCAAACATTCAAAAAAATTTAGAAATTTAAAATGAGTTTGCACATCATTAGCCAATGGCCCATCATAGAAACTTCAGGATAAATTTGTTTAATGTTGGGGTTGAGTTTTAATAAACTATTATTGGCAATTGAACTACTAAATTTACAGATTTGTTAAGTTGATTTGTGTTTCAATTTTAGTATCACTTAAGAATATTTACTTCTTCCTAGTATCAAATAAGAAAAAAATCATACACAGTTGATCTGTGTTTCAATTTTATTATCACATAAAAATATTTACTTCTTCCTATTATCAAATAAGAAAAAAAATCATATAGGACTGTAGGATTTTATCCCCCCCAACTGAATAAAAATACTAGTTCTGCCCCTAGTAGCCACAAATTGGATATCGTGGCATAGCAACATCCACCAAACGAACAGCTGATGTGAAATGGCTACATGTTTGATAATGCAATCATGACCATCTATTTCTACCATTCTATTTTACCATCTAATGTAATGGGTCATTCTAATTGTTAATACTAGATTGGAGATGTACATTATTACCAATATTGTGTTGACAAGTAAAATAGTAAGCATAATATGATATAAACATATGATAACTCATAGAGACCATGATTCGCAAATACTTATATCATCGTATGATCAAGACAATGACTGATACGGGAAACAATCATATACCTTTTGTTCTTTGAAAATAAAACCACCAGGCACTAATTGCCAATCCTACGCCTACATTTTTCATCTCCTCAAATTAGACACAGAGATTTCCAAGACGGTTTTTAAGCCATGCAATCTACAACTTCTCTTACCACACATAAGTATTCTGGACCCCAGCCCTTCATATATCAAGATGAAGAAAACCTTAGCATCCTCAAAAAGGTTAGTAATTCAAAGACTTTGAGAGTCCTTAGTGAGACCTTGTCGCCTTTCCACAAACAAAACCAAAAAAAAAATATAAAGAAGAAGAATAAATAATCTGGCACTGATACTATGAGCAAATAGTTGCAAACATTTTTAAAAAAATCACAGCATTCCAAGATCGTCTTTGTACACAATTTAGGATACTTTTTTAAGAGAGCTCCAATAGATCCCGCTGACAAGGCCACAACTAAAGTACCTGCCCTTTTCATGATGTTCAACGAAGCTTTTCTATCAAATCATATCTTTCTCTCTTCTATTCCAAACTTTCTAACTCTACTTTTCCTACTTTATCTCCAAAATCTCCATACATATATATGCAACATGAAATAAATTCAATTCAATTTAATTCCAAATTCCAAATTCCGCCCATGAACATATTTTCTCAATGCTCTTGTTGTTTGAGAAAAGGAGAAAAAGAGCCTAGTTCTAGATTGGCTTGTTCAGCTCACTGCACGTAAATGGAACAGAACCACGAACAAACTATACTTAACAAAAGCACAAACTACAGAAGCTACAGTTTAGAATCCAAATATCTTAAAATTTTAAAGCTTCTAAATTTTAGTCCACAAAACTTCCCTATTTATGAATTTACAAATGTTCAAATCTGCAAAGCAAGAAAATACATATAAGGTCCAAAGCTGATCAAAATACTCCATCAATGGGATTATACAAAATCCAATGTCTACACATTGAACTTCTCTCATTTTTTTCATCAACAAAACACCCTTTTTAAAGCAAACAAATATTAATTGACAAAAGAGAAAAGTTTTACTTTAGTTTTAATATACTATTATCGGCAATTGAACTATTAAATTTACAGATTTGTTAAGTTGATTTGTGTTTCAATTTTATTATCACATAAAAACATTTACTTCTTCCTATTATCAAATAAGAAAAAAAAAAAATCATATACAACTGTAAGATTTTATCCCCAACTGAATAAAAATACTAGTTCTGCCCCTAGTGGCCACAAATTGGATATTATGGGGTAGCTACATCCACCACAAGAACAGTCGATGATATTTTCATTTAGTCCTAGAAGGCTGGAAACAAATGTGAAATGGCTACATGTTTGAGAATGCAATCATGATCATCTATTTCTACCATTTTATTTTACCATCTAATGTAATGGGTCATTCTAGTTGTTAATACTACATTGGAGATGTACATTATTACCAATATTGTGTCGACAAGTAAATTGTAAGTATAATATGATATAAACATATGATAACTCATATCGACCATGATTCATAAATACTTATATCATGGTATGATCAAGACAATGACTGATATGGGAAACAATCATATACCTTTTGTTCTTTGAAAATAAAACCACAAGGAACTAATTGCCAATCCTACACCTACATTTTTCATCTCCTCAAATCAGACACAAAGATTTGCAAGACAGTTCTACAACTCTTACCACACACAAGTATTCTGGACCCCAGCCCTTCATATATCAAGATAAAAAATCCTTAGCATCCTCAAAAAGGTCAGTAATTCAAAACTTTGAGTGTCCTTAGCGAGGCCTTGTAGCCTTGCCACAAACAAAACCAACAAAAATGAAGAAGGCATATTCTAGCGCTTTATCTGATACCATGAACAGGTAGTTGCAAATACGTTAAAAAAAATCATGGCATTCCAAGGTCTTCTTAGTTTCTGCTTTTTAAAAAAAGAGAGCTCCAATAGATCCTGCTGACAAGGCCGCAGCTGATGTACCTAACCTCTTCATTATATTCAACAAAGTTTTTCTATCAAATCATATCTTTCTCTCTTCTATTCCAAACTTTCTAACTCTCCTTTCCCTACTTTATCTTCAAATTCTCTCCATACATATACAAGCAATGTGAAATAGATTCAATTCAATTCCAAACCCTCTCATGAACATATTTTCTCAATATTCATGTTGTTTGAGAAAAGGAGAAAAAGAGCCTAGTTCTAGATTAGCTTGTCCAGTTCACCGCACGTAAGTGGAACAGAACCACACAAAATCTATACTTAACAAAAGCACAAACTACAGAAGCTACAGTTTAGAATCCAAATATCATAAATTTTAGGGTAAATTATACTGCCACCTCCTGAGGTTTATGTTTATTACAGCTCCCCCTCACATTTGGAAAATTACACTGACCCCCGTGTTAATTTAATTTTATGTACGATGATCATTACGGTGAGGGGGAACTGTTATGCAACTTTAAACCTCAGGGGGCAATCTGTAATGAAACTTTAAACCTCATGCGGGGGGATGTAATTTCCAAAAAGTGAGGGAAGAACTGTAATAAACATAAACCTCAGAGGGTGTCAATGTAATTTACCCTAAATTTTAAAAGCTTCTAAATTTTAGTCCACAAAACTTCCCTATTTCGAAACAAAGGAAAATTAACAAATTATAAATTTACAAATGTTCAAATATGCAAAGCAAGAAAACACATAAACTACAGAATAAGTGAGGTCCAAAGCCCATCAAAATACTCCCATTGGTGGGATTATACATAATCCAACGTTTACACATTGAACTTCTTGCATTTTCTTCGTCAACAAAACACAGTTTTTAAGCAAACAAATATTCATTGGCAAAAGAGAAAAATGTGACTTGAGCTTGCCACGAAGAATAATAGCATTAAAGATCAGCTTACCACGAAGAAAACACATAAAATACAGAATAAGTGAGGTCCAAAGCCCATCAAAATACTCCCATTGGTGGGATTATACATAATCCAATGTTTACACATTGAACTTCTTGCATTTTCTTCGTCAACAAAACACAGTTTTTAAGCAAACAAATATTCATTGGCAAAAGAGAAAAGTGTTACTTGAGCTTGCCATGAAGAATAATAGCATTAAAGATCAGTTGCCAGAATAAGAAAAAGAAAGATGAAGCCCATAGCACATCAAACATTATAGTTAATCAACAACATTATGCAAAATTGTAGATGTCAAATATGCATTCTTCCCATGTAAAAACAATTGATCAAGTATCTAATATATCAAGAAAACAGTTACAAATCTATTTACAAATAGAATTAAGTAAAAATGGTTCTAGTAATAATTAGAATGTACAAACAGTGTATTTGTTTTCATTGCACTTCATAAGTTGGAAAGATATCATTGTCGCCATCATTGTCATTGTCATTGTCATCGTCGTCATTCATGTCGAGATACTTGAAGGTAACATCATCGCTCTTTGGGTCCGGGTAATGGAAGCTCGGGTTCACATAGCATTTCAACCCATGAAAGAGGTTCAGATTATCCACCAGCTTATGAAAAACATTGCATCCACAACACTACAAAACATCAAACAATCCACAACTAAACATACATATACACATACAAACACAAACACATAAATACACATTACATATGATTTCTAAATTACCTGCACGAAGACGGTGCCATCAGTGTATGCGTGGGGATTGATGGCGCGGGTAGTCCTTTGGCCACAAACATTGCAAGTGAAGGCGACGAGCATCCTCCGACGTGGAGATTTGGTGAAGAGGGACCAGGGGAACGTAGAGACCCTCTCCATACCGGAATTCGGCTCAGCTCCGGCGGGGACAGAAGGACCTTCCATGCCGGAATCGGTCGTCCAACCTCTCACAGACGCCGCACTCAGAACTAATCCCATCGCCGCATCCTAAAAATACCCAATTTATCCCAAAAACAAAAAACCCGAAATTTATCTTTTCCTTAACAAATTCATAATCCAAACATAGACTAAATCACGAATTGATCAAAGAATTTGAGAGCGAGTAGTGTAGTTTGATTACCTGGGAGAGAGTTCGATTACTGAGAATTGGGACGAGACTTGAGTCGTAAGAATCGGAATGAAGATCGGATTCGTTACTGTTATCTGAACCAATTTGAAATTTTTGTTTAAAAAAAAAACAAAAAACACAAACACAAACACAAACACAAAAAGGCGGCGTAGAGAGAGAAGAGATAGAGAATTGAAGAGGGGCTTACTCTTGGAAGAGGTGGGAAGGCGAAGGAACCTTCTCGATTGTGATGATGATGAAGAGTCTTTGGTTATGGGGAAGAAAATCGGAAGGCAAGAAGGCGTGGAAGAGACGATCGTCGCAGGGGAGGTTAGTGCTTTCATGGTCTGAAATCCTAACAAGATGATAATGATAATGATGAAGAATTGCAGAGAAGGTTAATTTGCTGATACTGGTTGTTGTCTGGGTTTTGATTTGATCAATCTGATTCTCAAGAGTTGAGGCTTTGATCTTTGTCGAAGGGTTGTGATTGTGGGGTAGAGTAATCTAGAAGAGCAATGTTAGGATGCTCACAACAATCTTGTTAGGCTCCGTTTGGGAAGAGTTATTTGTGATTTTTTTTTTTTTTGGTTATTTTAGTCATAAAAGATAAAATAGATTATTTTAGTTACAGAAAATAAAATATCACATTTAACTCATAATCATTATATTTTTTTTTACAAAAAAAAAGGTAAAAAAATCATTCTCAAACAAAAATTTTTAACCCAAACTAAAATAATTAAAAAAAGAATAAAGCTTTGGACCCCAGTGGGGTACTGGAAGTCCCTTCCCATTGGTCCAAAAAAACAAATTTTTTTTTTTTTTTTTTTGAGTTTCCAGCCATCCCCAGGCCGACACGTGGCACTGGGGGGTCACTGGGGGTCACCCCAACTAGGGGTCTGTAGCATTACTGTTTAAAAAATGGGTGACTTACACCTCCATATTTGGGTTTAATACATATTATTATTATTATTATTATTATTGATATTTGAGAAATTATATTAGCTTTTTATCATTATAATTATTAAGATAAAATAAAAATATTAAATTCATGTACTCTATTTTTTTTTTAAATATATTTTACTTTACTTCTTGTGTGTGTATGTTTTTTTTTTTTCTAATGTAATTTTTTTATTTTTTTATTAAGAATTGTTGACTTTTATATAAGTGGGGGTTGTGAAATAAGACAATTAATTGCTGTGATGAGAATGTAGTTTCTAAAACGTTCGAGGGTGGGATATAATTGGACCAAATATCAAAAAATATCAGTGTGATTTACCTTTAGAAAAATTATAATCCTAATCAAATTGTTAATATATTAAATTGTATTAGAATTTAATTATAGAAACTTGTTTGATTCAATTCAATTTACGATTTTATAAATTTTATATAATAATAAATATGATACATATTTTATATTAATAAATAAATTAATAATCATTAATTTGATTAAATTGATTGGAGTTTATTAATTTTACAATGATGATGACTAGGGTTTGAATTTTACAAAAAATATTTTATATAAAAATATAAAAAATAACAAATAAATATGTCAATATGTGCCTATTCTTTCAGTACCATTACCAAAGTCTTGAAATAAGAAATTACAACAATTTAAATAATTTTACTATTTTGAAAACTAAAACTAAAACCATAACCATAACTAAAAATATCAACCAAATTAAATTGGATTGATTTATCGATTCCATTGCTTTATTGAAAAGTCCTAAATCTAAGCGGTGTATGTGAGTTGTTGGTACTTCCTTCTAGGGCTTAAAATGGGAACAAATAGAAACTGAATCAATCCAATTAAGCCCTAGTTTGGGGTGTTTTAAAAAATTCAAAAAGTCAAAAAATTATAAAAATATATATATATATATATATATTACTATTTATAAATTAAAAATATAAAAAAATTAATATCCATAATATTTTAATCAAACTAACTTTATACAGTTTTCGGAATTGACTTGACCCCTTTAGTACTGTGACAGGAAAAAAAAAAATTACATATATAAAATCACTAAGTTGGAACGGAAATGTTAGGCCCGTGGGGCCCACCACGGGTCCCGTTTTGATAATCCGAATCGTCAATGTGTAGAAATTATTCAGAACTATATGCTTGTAAAAAATCACGTTGATCGGCATTGCTAACTACATGATCAAATCAATTTTGTATAAAAAATAAATGATGTTATAGTTAACAGTTGAAAAAAAAAACTAACACGATTAGATAGTTATCGATATTCAATCAACGTGATTTTTTGCAAGCATATAGTACTTGACGAGTTCTACACATTGAACGGTTCCGATTAGCAAAACAGGACCTGTGGTGGGCCCCCATAGGCCGAATAGCACCATCCAATTCAAACCCGAAAGGGAGACAATCATTTTCCCGTCTCCTAACCCTCCTACTGCCCTGCCCAACCTGTATGCCTACTCCACTAATTTCTCATACACACTTATTTATATATCTTTTTAATACACATTTTTTCATAAAAATTCAAAAAGTTAACCCAAACATCCATATTTTTTTTTCCTCAACTCTTTAGTCTAAAAAAATAAAAAATGCATTTATTTAAGACACCCTAAACAATCCCTAAGTTGCACTAGTTAAAATCACACTCCATCCAATTAATTTAAAATATTTTTTAAACTTTAATTAATTATTATTTGAAAACTTAAAATTATATCAATTAGAAAGTACATGATATAACATGATAAATTTTTTTCATATTTCCCATTTGAGAACAAGTTTTTTTTTAGTAATTTTTTGGTTTTTTAACTAAAATATGATGTAAAAAAATTAGTATGTTTTAGATGATTTTTTAATTTTTTATAAAACGATGTGCAAAAAGTAAAGAAAATGAAATATTTGACTTTTTGGTATATGCTGTTAGTTTTTTTATTTTTTTAGTGACTTCTTAATTTTTAAACTAAAAAATGATATTGCTAAACTAGACTTTAATAATGAATTAAACTAAATTGACTTAATTAGTAACGTTGAAAATTTTATGCTAAAAAAAAATTAAAAATTTAGCCTTCACATTAAAGATTTCAAAAGTTTGTATGAAAACTAAAACAAAATTGGACGGATTAAATAGCAAAAAATTAAAAAAATTTGAGGGGGTCACATTATAAAGCATTCGTTTGGCATGTAAGTTTGAGAGGTGTTTTTTTAGGCTATTTTAGTTACAAAAAGATAAAATAAATTAAAAAGTCAATAAGTTAAAATGTCACATCTTAATTATAATTATTTTATTTTTTTCTCTCACAAAAGTCAAAAAAGTCAAAAGTTTATTACAAACTAAACTTTTTAGTCTTAAGTTAAAATGAGTCCGGATCTTCTGCCATGGTTTCCTGCCATTGTTCCTGCGGTGCCCCCAAAACGACGTCGTTTTGGGGGCAAAAAATAAAAAAATGAAGGAAATAAGAAGAAGAAAGAAGAAACTGAGAGAACCACCTTTGCTTCCATCAAAAACCCTTCTTCTTCCTTCGGCGGCACCAGCTCCCTTCTCTCTCGCGCGCGCGCGTGCGATCTCAATTTTGCCACCAACACCCAACCACCATCATCGGTCACATTTCATCACCGCCCAGCCACTGCCACAACAAGACTCTTCTCTCTTGATTCCTCTTCGCCGCTGCACACACATAAAAGTCTAGAATTTTAAAACAAATGGGTTCATTGAAATTAAATAGAAACAATAGCAGAACTATAGATTTTTTTAGGATATTCTACAGAACCCCTAAATTGTTTTACAAATTTCAAACAAGTTCAAATTCAAATTTTTAGGGCTTTACACTATAAACAATTAAAACCTAATCTAAATAAAAACAAAACAATGGAAGCTAATATTATGACCCAATTTTTGCAACGAACACTACAATTATATGTAGTGATCTTTTTCTATCATTTTTTAGTTGAGATGCTGGCAATGATGATATGCTCGTGACAACAAGTTGAAGCCGTAGGCAATGAAGCTTTTCTGTGGCTCTGTGTTGTGTTTTCTTCGTCAATCTCTCTTTGAAAATCCTAGATCTGGGTTTGCACGCTCCTCCTCCCTCGCCTTGCCTCGTCGCCACAGTTTCGCCTCACCTCGCTGCTGACTCACCGCCGTTTCGCCTCATCGACTATACTCCTTCAGCTTCGTCTCTCTCTCATTTCCTCTGTTTTGGTTCTCTCATTTCCTCTGTTCTGATTCTGTCTATTGGGTTTAGGTTCTAATGGATGTGAGAGAGAGAGAGAGAGAGAGAGAGAGAGGTGGAAAGGAGAGAGAAAAAAAAAAATAACAAACGACGTCGTTTTATATACCACTGCAGGAACCATTGCAGGCTACCACGGCAGAGGATCTGGACTCAGTTAAAATAACTAAAAAGTCAAAAAACCAATCTATATTCCAAAAAAATCCAAAATTAAACCGACAAATTAGTTTATCCAATTTTTGTAGGCTGCAGACGGGACTTTGCTGATGGGCTACCCAACCGACACGACCTTGTGCAACGGAATAGGTCCAGACCTAGGCCCAGAAGATTTTGGGCTGCACCCTTACTTTTTTGAAATATGTGGGCAAAGCCATCTCTTCATTAAATTTCTCTATCAATCTGCGTACAAAAAAGCAATGTTAGACCATCTCCAACCCTGAACTAAACTTGTCATTAAATTTAAAATTTGGTAAAAAAATCACTTTTTCATGCTCTAACGGTTTCACCAAACCGGTATCAAATTCAAAATTCATCAAACAAATCATCAAAGTGAGGACAGGCTCCGTATTTCACCAAAACACTGTACATGATCATTGGGGAAGACGAACCGGTCGACCAGCCGGTTGACCATAAAAGGGTTCAAACAGTTCCAAAAAAAAGTTCAAACAGCTAAAAAAAAAAAAAATTCCCTTACCAGTCGACCGGCCGGTCGACCAACCGGTCAACCACCACAGGGTTCAAACAGTTCAAAAAAATTGGTTCAAACAGTTCAAAAAAAAATTCCTCTTACCGATCGACCAGCCGGTCGACCAACCGGTTGTTCCTGGAGCAAATTTGATAAAAATTAAAGGGTTGGAACCAGTGATATCAAATTGAGGAAAGCATCATTTTTTCATCAGATTTGATGACAAAAGAAGTTCAGGTTGGAGATGCTCTTAGACCATCTCCAACCTGAACCAAACCTGTCATCAAATTTAAAATTTGGTAAAAAAATCACTTTTTCATGCTCCAATGGTTTCACCAAACCGGTATCAAATTCAGAATTCATCAAACAAATCATCAAAGTGAGGACAGGCTCCGCATTTCACCAAAACACTGTACATGACCGTTAGGGAAGACGAACCGGTCGACCAGCGGGTTGACCAATCGGTTGACCATAAAAGGGTTCAAACAGTTTTAAAAAAAAGTTTAAACAGTTAAAAAAAAAAAAAAAAAATTCCTTTACCGGTCGACCAGCCGGTTGACCGGCACAGGGTTCAAACAGTTAAAAAAAAAAAAAAAATTCCTCTTACCGGTCAACCAACCGATCGACTAACCGGTTGTCCTCGGAGCAAATTTGATAAAAAGTAAAGGGTTGGAGCCAGTGGTATCAAATTGAAAAAAGCATCCTTTTTTTCATCAGATTTGATAACAAAAGAAGTTCAGGGTTGGAGATACTCTTAGCGATACAAAACAAATTATTAATTTTTTAAAGTAATATTTAAGGGTATTTTGGGAAATTTATTAAAAATTAGTTTTTGACTTTTAACCAAACTTTTTGATTTTTTTGAAAGATGATTTGTGAAGTTGATAAAAAATTACTTTTTTACTTTTTGAGTTAATATTTATTTATAATGTCACATCACCATGTCATAGTGTAAAAAGATCAAAATACCCCTTCCCCATTTGGTAATTATAGAATTTCATCATCTCAATCTCTAGTACCTTAAATAGTGAATGGAGGGTATATTCATAAATTGTCATCTTGCGTTTAACCAGCCTCCCAAATGGGTTTGTACACAAAAAAGTTAACGTTTACCTTTTTGAACAAACGAAGCGCAGCTTCTAACCACATACCCAAAGTAGGCCTCCGAGGTTATTTGGCTAGCACTAAAAAAATACACTTTTTTTAATTTTTTGTATTTTTTGAGTCATAGTATTTCTTAATTTTTATGTACATTTTTTTATAAAAAGTTAAAAAATATATTAATCTAGTACATTCTAAACAATCCTTTACATAGATGTGGATCCTATATGATATGAGTCTCATATTTATATGAGTATTGTGTAGAAAATTTAATAATTATTTTGAGATTTTTAACATTTTTGGTCTACAAAAGTAACTATCAAAAAAAGGAGAGATTTACAGTCCATAAGTCTTATTTATTTTTGGGGAAATTACCCACAGGTCTCATGTGGAACATGTGGACACCATTTAATCCCATAACTTTTTGAGTACACCCAAAAGTCCTTTCCTCTCTCTCTCTGTTTTTTGCTTCCCTTCCTCTCTCGTTTTTCTTTTCTGCATTTTTCTCTCATCGTCTTTGTCATGGACGACGACCGGTGATCATGTCTTTCTCCATTGATCGGGGTTCACTAATAACCGCCAACCATCAAAATTAACTCGTGACTTCACTCTCACCGACGACGAAGATAATATATTTCCAACGAAAAAGATGATATATTTCCGACGAAGAAGATGAGTGGATCTACTTAGATCTGATGTAGATCTACATCAAATCTGAGTAGATCTACATCAGATTTGGCTAGATCTAAACAAAAAATAGTTACCGGAATACAATCCTCTCTCTACATGCGCCTTTCTCCTTCGATCTCTTTTTTTTTTTTTCTCTGCTATACACTTTTGTTTTTCTGTTCTAATGGAGAAAATTTTCGAATTCTGAACAAGTAGTTTTCGAGTTTTAGTTACAGGCGGTGAAAACTGTAAAATTTTGCAATTTCAAATTTTTTTGGTGCTGGAATGAATCATGGTATAAAACTGTAAAATTTTACAGTTTCATAACATGTTTTTCAGTTTGATTAATAAGGATAAATGGTTAATAGATTTTTGTTTTGAAACTGTAACATTTTACAGTTTCAAAACTTACTTTTCAGTTTGATCACTATTTAGAGATTATTTGCTTGAACCTTACAAAAATTGAAAAATAACATATGTTTTCCCCATTGTTGCTGTTTTTTGTCGTTTCATTTTTTTTCCTTTTAGTTTATCAATATTTAGCACATTTTGCTATTTTTTTTTGCTATAATTTATCCATTTATTCTTTTTTTTTTTTCCGACAATATTCTAGACATTCCGGTGAGTCTCCAGTGATGTTCTTAACGTCCAGCGAACGTTCTGAACATTCCGGCGACTTCCATTAACGTTCTTAACACTCCGGCGAACTTCCGACGAAACTCCGGCGACTTCTCGGTGATACTCCGGCGACTTCCCGGCGATGTTGAACATTGCGACGAGTCTCCGGCGACCGTTTGACGGAAGTCCTACGGTAGTAAGATGTGAACAGTGTCTGTAAATTAAAAAAAAAAAGGATTTTTTGGTAACAATTAAAAATGTATTGGACTAATTGGTGCAAGTATTTTGTTTTGGGATTAGCTTAGTTTTGAACTTGGTACATGGGACTTATCAGTAAGTTCCCCTTTATTTTTTTCACCTATTGATATGCCCAAAATGTGACGGGACAAAATAAGTATTTTAAATTTTATTAATGTATTAAAAAAAAATGTATAGGATTGATCCGTAATATATCCTAAAATAAAATAAAATAAAATGGTGAAAAAGTACATGACTTTGCTAAGCTATGGATGCTACACCACATTTATAAATCGGTGATATTACATGCACTAATTAATGTAAATACTAGTTTACCAACTAGTATTATGATATTATTACTGACCCCATCTATTATACAAATTATAAATATCTAAAATTTCTCAAATTATATCCTATCATCTGTTAATATACTAGTAGATATATTAATTAATATATATAGTATTATTCTTTATAAATAAATTAAGAGGTTGTTTAGGATGTCCTAAATAAGTATACTTTTTGTCTTTTTGGACTAAAAAATTGAGAAAAAAATATAGATGTTTAGGTTAACTTTTTGACTTTTTATGGACAAATGTGTATTAAAAAATTGTATAAATTAATGTGCAGGGAAAAATTAGAACTGAGAGTTGTGCAGCCGTAATTTTTTACTTTTGATGAATAGTGATAACTTTTTAACTTTTTAAATAACTTTTTAACTTTATAAATTTTTTTTTTTAATTTGCCAAACTTGACCTAAGGATCTAATAAGTGCCTTAGAACCCTTGTTAATAATATATTTAATGAATTATAAAAAGTTGTGAAGGCAATATATATACTCTATTAAAGAGTTTTCTTTTTCCTTTTTTTCTAAAAGATCTAATATACCCTTTTTTTATTTCCTTAATAGAATACATTTTTAACAAATTAATAAATCTACTTTTCTAACTCATTCATAATACACCTTATGTTTTATTAATGACTATATATATCACTATTTTATAAATTGAGTTTTTTATTGATAAATTCTATTTAAGAGTATTTTAACTTAAAATGTTCATGAAGGAAATTTATATTCCACTTATTACTCCCATGTATTTATAGTTTTATTCCATAAGTTCTTTTTCTTGTTTTACACTACTTTTTTAGACTATTATACCCTTATATTTAATATTGTTATATATTACACAGGAAAAAATAAACACAATCATTATGTTTTGGTAGTTCACATGTTGGTTGTCATGCAGTTTCAATGTCGTTGTGAATTGATGTTCTGTGTGATTCTTAATTGTATTAGGGTTTCTCTTATGTTTGAAGAAGATGGACAGTGTGCTCTATTTGTTTACATTATTGCAAAGTCAAACATTGATCAGAAAAGAGAACGAGTAGTGCTCTATTTGAAGAAAACGAATAATGTGCTCTATTTGATTACATTGTCTTAAGGTTAGTGTGGGGACATATTTTGTGAATGACAGCACGTAGCCAAGGTAACGCCGAAGTGTCAGCCGATGTGCCACGTGGCATGGTCATGACATCGAGGTGCTCTCGGCTAGGCCGAGATTATCTACGGAGATATCAAAATTCGGGGTATTCAGATAGATGACAAAAGTCCTAAAATATGAGAGGACTTCAGTCTTGATAAAGATAGAACTCTTAGGGAGTTTATCTCTATCTAACTGGGAGTCCTAGATGAGTATTGAGCCAAAGTCCATTGAAGCTAGGCTTCTACAGGGATCAAGTTAGTGCTGGCTATGAAAGGAAGACACCCTTGTGGGTCTAATGTATATTTTTTATGCTCTATCTAGTGAATTAAGCACTATTGGCTATCTTTGATAGATAATTACTGACTTGATTGTCGGAGTGCCCTGGGTGGACGAACCACCGCCAGATTCTTATCTTTTTGTGTTAGGTTGTTCGGGCTTAATCTATTCTACCGGTGCTCTCTTGCTGAGTTTCCCTGTTTGGTTGTGTGGTCAAAAATCAACACCCACAATTTGGTGCCGTCTGTGGAAACGTAAGGAGAATAGATGGCCAACGACGGGCAGAAAAAGAAGGTCGGGGACGACATTCCTGGTGGTAGTGGCAAGAATGCCGATCCTAATGTGGAGGAGGAGGAGAACTGCAATGAAGGGCCTTGGGATCAGAATCTTGAGAAAAAGGACGTCGACCAAGAGGGAGACGCACCGAAAAAAGCATGTCAAGGCGGGCATTACAATGAAAGCGACCTCCAGGTATGGAAAGATAGATGCCTGAGGAGGGATGGCGAGATGAAGGGAATGGCAAACAAGTTGGCAGACCTACAATCGGTTGTCAACGTCATGATGTAGGACAACATCATGCAGTCACCGTTTCCATTGGAGGACACGCCGATTCCAGCGGCTAAGAATGATGCCTAGAAAGGAGGGCATAAAGCAATCCCAGCAGTCCCTCAGCATGACAAGGTGAAAGAACGCTCCCATCGGCCTTTACGAGACGCCGAGTGAGCAAAATCAATAAGAAGAGATTCTCAAAGGACGCCTCAGACCAAGGGAACTTATGTCAAGGAACACTGACATGTTCAGGAGAAGGAACTTTTTTTGACGTAATGAATGAAGAGAAGTCCATGAGGACTCATAACGACACCGGGAGCAGTGCACCAAAAAGGCTGAAGTCTGTGGACAACCGAGCTCCTGGTTAGACTAAGGAGGATCTGAGGGACTACCTCCATAGGTCACATCCTTCATCAAGCCAAGGACGTCGTTCTCTATAGAACTGGATAGGTTTGAGGTCCCGAAAAGGTTCCATATGCCAAGATTCCAGATATATGACGATAAGACCAATCCAAACTTTCACATCGGTTTGTACCTAAATTCAATGGCATTGTACACCGGGAACGAGCTGCTACTATGCAAGGTGTTCCCCTCATCCTTTAGGGAAATCGCGTCAGATTGGTTTCACAAATTGCCGAAAGGAACTGTGAAGAGATGGGAAGGCTTGGCTGAGATGTTTGTAGCCAGGTTTGTTACCAAAAAATTGTAACCGTTGAGGGTAGACTCCCTGATGGCCCTGAAGATTGGCAAAGATGAAATCCTCACGGCTTATGCCAAAAGGTATTATGAGGCATTTAACCGAATACCAGGGTGCAACCAAGAGTTAGCGGTCGTATCTGTGGAGAAGTGGTTTGAAAATATTCTTCTGGTCCTAGGGGACGCTCTTGATCCTCAAATAGACACCTGAAAGGAAATGAACACTCCGGTCGGGGGTGCCGGAATTAGCACTCCGACAGACAAGTCAGTCTCTACTCTCTCTAGGTTACTTGTATTTTAAGTTAAACATATTAATTCTTACATACCTTTCTTCGTCTGTTGTTCCTTTATTTGTACTCGTTTCCTGGGCCTCGGGGCCAGGCTCACTTTTCACTCATTATCCTTTTATTTACTCGGCTCCATAGTTCAATAGATACTCGGCCTATCTATTGCATTCGGCCTCCTGATCGTGTAGGATAGAGCCGAGTAATATCTGTCTTTTAGAGCACGCTTCTGATTCTGCCATTTATCCGGCCCCCACAATTGCCCCCCAAAACTCCCCATTGACGGTAGTTAATTGGTGTGTTTGGTTTCGAATTTGAAAAGTCAAGAGAGACATAAGTTAGGCGGCTTCACTTATCCTAATGCGATTGTCAGAACGCACGCGCCTTTCGGTCATCATTATACTTTCCCTCCTCGTTCATGCATCTCTCGCATTTATTACGATTTGAAACTCCAGTCCCTTCGAATGCATGCTTTTTCGAATATTTGAGCCACCTGGATTGCCAGTTGGTATCCCCTCTTTGACACGCGTCTTCTGCAACTCCTCTCTGTCTCTCCTTGTCTCCTTTGCCTCTCGTAAGTTTTCTTCTCTTCTCTTTGTAATCCTATTTTTCGTGTTTATTTTAGATTTAGCATACCCTTGAGTCCTCGCTATAATGGCTAAGAACTTGAAAGACCTCCTTTCCAAGGGTCGTATTTCGGGGTTCCGACGACATTTTTCTATCCCTGATGTTGTCCACCTATCTCTAGTGACAGACAATACTCTTGATATGGAGAGGGAGGATCAAAATACAATTATCTTTCCTCTCCTATCCATTGCGGAGTCCGTTTTTCCCTACAGCCATTCTTTAGGGCCGTCCTCCGCCATTGGGGTCTGATTCCTTCCCAACCCAATGTGAATTTTTTTTGAATCATCATGGGAATCGTAGAGTTGAACCGGCGCCTTAGGATCAACCTTGGCATTCCGGCCATTCGGCACTGCTATGCTTTAGCCAAATCCTCCAGTCGGCATGGGCGCTACTTTCTCAAGGCCAAGGACACTGACTATCACTTGGTAACTATGCTTGCCAGCTCTGGCAAACGCGTTGATGATGTGATGGCCAATGTTCGAGGCAACTGGGAATTCGGCGAAGGGGAAGACCGCCTAGACCTTATATCCAGACGGAGGGGTGAACCAGGTTGCCGTGTAACTCCTCGTGTTTATTGATCTTTCTTTTACTCGGCTTTTTCTCCCAGTCTAATCCTTTGTTTATGCAGGCAATAAGTTGAAGAAGATTTTGACTTCGGCCGACGAGGCAGTCCTTGCGGAAATTAAGACTGCACTCAAGTATTTTGGCTGTCCAAACGTACAAAAGCAAGGGAGAGCCGCACATATACTCCTGCGGTATGAGCCTACTTATACTACGTTCTTGGCCGCAGACGACATTCTGATCCCAACCGGCGAACAACATCTTACGGCTCTTGTTATCCCCAGCTTTAAGACCTTTAGGCAAATTGGTTTCGAAGCATCTGATTCGGAGCGAGACGTAGAGTCGGTGGTCGAGGTAGTTGCCGAACCAACGAGAGAGTTTGCTGCGGAGGTCGAAGAGGTCGATGAGGCTCTGAACTCAGCGTTTGAAGCAGCCGGTCTTAACCAGCCTAACTCACCGTCCACTTCGGGTCGCGGAGAGTTTTCCTTTGGAGATATTTTTACTGGTTTAGAAGATCTACCCGGCTCCTATTCCGAGGGTATGGCGAAGGAATCTCTTTCTCAACTAGCACGAAAAAAGAATGCTGAGCGTTTGGCCGCCCGTCAGAAGGTCGAGGCCATTACTTCCAAAACTGCCCTCCCTGAATCATCCGAGCTGGTCGTTGTTGTTGAAATGGCTCAAATTGTTTCTGTTGAGACGGAACGGTCAGTTGAATGTTTGACTCCAGAGGCTGATAAGGGTAGGGAAAAGCAACCCGCCGATTTTGAGGTCGTCTCTGAAGAAATCCCAGTCGAAAAAAAGCCGCGCTTAGAGGAGTCGGATGTAGTTGTTCCTTTTGTGGTTCAGCCGAAGATAAAAAACGTGCCGATCTCTTCTGACGCATTGGTTGTGAAAGATTCAGCCATGGTATTGAGCCTGGCTTCGTCGGTCTCATTGCCGACTGACAAGACGACTTTCTGCTCGGAGTCGGACGTGTTAGCAATTGCATTGGCCGCTTAGACAGCTCTTTTGGTATATATCTTGATATTATCTTTTGCGTTTTCTATGTATATTTGTTTTGGTTTTAACATTCTGTTTTACAGACAGTCAGCAGGATAGCCGAAATAGGGCAGCGTCAGCACGATGCCGTCGAAGAAATAGGCCATTTAAGATCGGGGGTGGAGGGCGAAAGGAGTAGGGCCAGCTTCGAGGCGGCAAGGGCGACGATGGAGAGTGCAAGCGTGGAGGCCGAAATGGAGAGAGCGAAACATGCTGAAGAGTAGAGGTTCATTGCCGAGTAGAGGGCAAGCATGAGCGATGAAGCGCTCAAGTCAGCCCAAAAGGTGATTGCCAGGCTGGAAAACGAATTAGAAGAATTGAAGAAGTCAAAAGAAAAAGCCGACTCCGAGACTTCCAAGGCGTATGAGGTCGGGCAAGATGCCGCCCTTGAAAGCTACACGGAGGAAGTTCCTAAATTTGAAAACCGAAAATTCAAGCACGGCTGGCTCAAAGCCCTTGCTGTTGCAAATGTGACATTGGCAATGCCAATTCCATATTAGCAAGTGGACATCGAGCCGCTGGAGTCTGACCTCGAGGACCTTGAGGGTTGATTTAGGACGCCACATTGGTTGTTTTTGCCTAGGATTTTAAATGTATTTTCTTTTATTTTATTTTTACTCAGGATAATGTTCATGTATAAAGTGATACTTTGTCTATATTTAGTTTATCAATGAAATTTTCCCTTGTTTTGTGTTATTCTTGTACTTGATTAAATAAATAGACAATTATTCTATAAATGAATAGACAATTATTCTATTAAAAAGATGGATGATTCAAAAGTTGGGAGATATTCTTGATTCAGATTTAAGGAATTTACCCTTGCCTTAGATATGAACTGGACTGCCGAATGAGTCTGGTTCGTGAAATGTCTGAGGTACGATCCTTTCAGCTTAAGGCCAAGGGATTTAGCCAATCGAGGTACGATCCTTTCGGCTTAAAGCCAAGGGATTTGGCCGACTCGAGTAGAAAGCCATTGATCATTTGAATAAAGGGATTTGCCCTTGCCCCAGATATGAACTGGACCGCCGAATGAGTTTGGTTCGTGAAATGTCTGAGGTACGATCTTTTCGGCTTAAGGCCAAGGGATTTGACCGACTCGAGTAGAGAGCCATTGATCGTTTGAATAAAGGGAGTTGCCCTTGCCCCAGATATGAATTAGACCGCCGAATAAGTTTGGTTCGTGAAATGTCTGAGGTACGATCTTTTCAGCTTAAGGCCAAGGGATTTGGCCAAATCGAGTAGAGTACCATTGATCGTTTGAATAAAGGGTGTTGCCCTGGTCGGGGGTGAAGCTGGAAAGCCAAAAGTTGGCGGCTTACGGAATGCGTGCATTTATGAGGTCGCCTCGGGAACGCGGTGCGCCCATGAATTACTTAGAGAGGGGGTTGTGTCCAAACAAAACTCAACCCTGTATGAGGAACTAAACAAAACTCAGCCGCGAAGAGTGAATGTCTGGCAGATTATTCTTCAATAGCAATGAGGAAGGCAAGACACTGGCGGAGCTGGACTTGATGAATCGAGGTGGCGAACTTTCCTAAACGGGGGCCAAAGCATCTGTTAAGCATGAGAAGCGTCATTCTCCTCGTCGACGAAGCAGGTCACCCAGAAGGGAGAAACGCCAACGGGACAGTTCCTCTCATCCGTGCAGCGAAGCCAGTGGGCCATCACACCCATTGAGCTTTGCAGTTTTTGTTGATAACAAACTGATGACGGAGGCGGATTCAATCATCCGAGATCCAAATGTGGCAGTAGAATTTGCGCGACAGATCTTTCCGCCAGAAGTTCAACAGTCGATGGTTGGTTGACGAAACTTCGAAGTGTTCTGAGAGGGCATTCGTGGGGCGGTGAAGGGGCTGCACACCTCCTACGAAATCGGTATGCGTCTTCGTACTGCTCGACGGGAGATAGAGTAGAGGGACGAACTCATTCAAAGCCTAAAAGCTCGCGTGGAGAAGGTCGAGCGTGAGTTGAGAAAGGTCAAGGCTGGTGGGGAGCAGTTGGCTAGAAAGTCTAGCCCGATCGTGGAGGAGAGGGCGACACAACGGCTAATAAGTCATGCGATCGCCGATCGGGATACGACTAGCATGTTTGCGATTGAGTCTGCCAAGACTAGGGCTTACGAGAAAGGCTTCCATGAAGGTCGCCGGAAGGTCGGAATAGAAAAAATCAGGGAAAAACTCACCGAGGAGGTCTGCCGATGCGAAAATCGGGGATTTCGGCATGTGTGGATCGAGGCACTGAAGGCCGCGGATGCCCTTCGTGCAGTAGGTGTTCAGTCGGCTTCACCATTATATCATCGCCGCAATCTCCCCTTTGACGCGTATGAGATAGAGAAGAGTGACGATGAAGGTGGCGCCAAATAAGCTTTTATGTAAAAATAAATACATTTTGTATTTATTTATTATTTAATTAATAATGTATTCGAAAGTAGTTTAATGAGGACATATTATTCAGAATGTTTTTGTTATTGTACCAACTATTGCATGAGTGGATTTAATTTTGATATTATGATTTTCTTATTCTAACTATGATAGTATGAAATTATATTTGTTGATAAAATGACCATGACCATGAAAATATACATAGTTGGCCAAAAAGTAAATCGCACAAGGTGCCGCGAATTCGGCCCAAACATATGGATACGGCTCTCGGAATTCGGAACCTCATCCGGCCCAGGCTCGACGTTGTCATGCACTAATGGGGCTCTGAATCCAGAGACTTGTGCCCCGAATCCGGAGTCTTTGTCGGCCCAAAGGTGTCATGCACCAAAGGGGCTTCGAATCCGGAGACTTGTCTTTTATTGGAACACTTTTGAACTGGATTGCACAATGAATAAACAGGAATCTTTGTATTACAAAAGTGGAATGTGTACACGGTGAACCGTTCTAAATTAGTATCATTCCCCACAAGTCGGTTCAATGATAAAATTTGCATAAATGCGTGGAATTCCAAGGTCGTGACAGACTCCTTCCTGACATGTCTTTGAGTCGATATGCCCTTACTCCTGTGATCGAATCAATCTGATAGGGGCCGTCCCAGTTTGGACCCAATTTTCCATCAGCCAGTTTCTTGGTAGCTGGAAGTACCTTCTTCAGGACCAACTCTCCTGGTGTGTAGCGGCGCAGCTGAACACATTGATTATATGACTCAACAAGCTGCTGCTGGTACCGTGCCATGGGCATAAGGGCACGGTCTCTTCGTTCTTCGATCAGAATCAAATCCAAAGCCAACATCATGTCGTTTCGGCCCAAATCAAAAACTTGTGATTTCAGGGTTGGATGGCCGATCTCCAAGGGTATAATCGCCTGGGTTCTAAAGCATAAAGCAAACGGCGTTTCTCCAGTGGATCGTCTCGGCGTAGTTCGATGAGCCCACAATACACTCGGCAATTCTTCGACCCATTTACCTTTAGCTTTCTCCAACCTCTTCTTGATGCCGTCCAAGATGGATTTGTTAGAGGCTTCGGCTTGACCATTGCTTTGTAGGTAAGCCGGCGTAGAAAAGTAAGGCCGGATACCATACTTGCTGCACAGCTCTCGGTAGACGCCATAATCAAATTGGGTGCCGTTGTCTGAGATAAGAGCTCTTGGAATATCGAATCGTGTTATGATATTTCTCCATACAAAGCGCTTAACATTGGCATCTCGAATGTGCGTTAATGCCTCCGCTTCGACCCATTTTATGAAGTAATCTGTTGCGACGATCAAGTATCGCTTGTTCCCTGGGGCCCTCGGCAATGGTCCTACAATATTAAGAACCCACTGGGCGAACGGCCAGGGACTGGTGATGGAGCTTAACTCTTCAGCAGACAGATAGGTTAACGGGGAGAACTTCTGGCATTGTTCACATTTCTTCACATAGCATTCGGCATCAGCTCTCATTGTCGGCCAATAATACCCCTGTGTTATAGCTCGATAGGCCAAAGAGCGCCTGCCAGAATGGGCACTACAACTGCCTTCATGTATTTCAGTCAGAAGTTCTTCAACTTTTTCCGGGTGTACACATTCCAGGTATGGACCAAAAAGGGATTTTTTATAAAGCTTTCCTTGCGGATCCAAGTAGTATCGCAGGGCTTTGTTTCACAGTTTGTGCGCTTCTTTCTTGTCCGTTGGGAGCTGTTCGGAAGATAGGAATGCAGCGATGGGATCCATCCAACTTGGTCCAGATTCCATGTCATTGAATTGGACTTCCTCCGAAGGGCCAATGCTCGGCCCTGGGATGAATCCTACTTCGATGGTCCGTTTAATCTCTGAGTTAATGGTGGAGGTAAGGCAAGCCAGGGCATCTGCATGTGTGTTCTGATCACGTGTTATCTGATTCAATTCATGATGGTCAAATTTTGCTAGCAAGGAGTTAGCCGTTTTCATGTATGCCGCCATACAGTCGTTTCTTGCCGCGTACTCCCCCTTTAGTTGGTTGATCACCAGTTTTAAATCACAAAATACAAGCAAGCGTCGAGCACCCAGAAGATGTGCGTTCCGTAAACCGGTTAGAAGGGCTTCGTATTCGGCTTCGTTATTTGATGCTTCGAAGGCGAGCTTGACGGCCTGCTCGATTATTGCGCCATCGGGAGCCATGATTACTACTCCTGCCCCACTGCCCCGTTGATTGGATGATCCATCACAGTACAACTGCCAAATGTCCCCAATGTAAATTCTCCAGTTCAGCTTAGGTTGAACTTCATCAGACTTGAAGTCGGCAAGACCCCCAGTGAATTCGGCCACAAAGTCGGCAAGCACCTGTCCCTTGATGGAGGTTCTAGGTAGAAACTGAATATCTTACTGGCTGAGTTCAAGAGCCCACTTTGAAACGCATCCTGATGCTTCCGCACTACGTAGTACTGATCGGAGGGAGTAATCTGTTAGCACCCCGATGCTGTGCCCCTGGAAGTAATGCATCAGTTTTCTCGCCGCCATGACTAGGGCTAGGATGAGTTTCTCTAGCGGCAGGTAGTGTGTTTCGGCATCGACAACTGCCTTGCTCACATAATACACTAGCCGTTGCTCGCCCAGCTCTTCCTTAATCAGTACGACGTTGACGGCCCGGTCGGAAACTGCTAGATACAAGATGAGCGGGTCGCCTGCCGAAGGTGTTGTTAAGAGTGGAACTGATCAGAGGTAGGTTTTGAGACCGTTGTAAGCGGCTTCGCACTCGACGGACCATTCGAAAGCCTTGCCCTGCTGCAGTGTAGGAAATAATTGTCGGCAGCGATCTGTAGACCGACTGATGAACCTGTTGAGTGCGGCGGCCATCCCTATCAACTTTTGAACCTCTTTTACTGAACGAGGGGAGCCGAGTTCCAAGATTGTTGTGATTTGCCTTGGTTTGTCCTCGATTCCTTGGTGGTTGACAATGTAACCCAAGAACTTGCCAGAGCCGATCCCAAACGCACATTTGGAAGCATTTAGCTTCATTTTGTATTTGCGTAGAATTCCGAATGTCTCCTCCAGATCGGCTATATGATTCTGCTCTTCCTTGGATTTGACCACCATGTCGTTGTTGTATACTTCCATAGTGTGGCTGAGTTGCTCCTTGAACATGGTGGTGACTAGTCTCTGGTAAGTTGCCCCTGCATTCTTCAGCCCAAAATGCATAACCTGATAGCAATAGGTTCCTCTTGGGGTGAGGAATGCAGTTTGTCTTGGTCCTCCGGATGCATGGCAATTTGATGGTAGCCTCTGTAGGCATCGAGGAAGCTCATGCGATGATGACGTGCTATAGTATCTACCAGTTGGTCTATCCTTGGGAGAGGAAAACAATCTTAGGGGCAGGCTTTGTTTAGGTTCGTGAAATCAACGCAGACTCGTCAGGCCCCATTCTTCTTCTTTACAACCATAGTATTAGAGAGCCATGTAGGGTAGGTCACTTCCCTGATTGTCCCGGCATCAAGCAACCGGTCAACCTCTTCAACAACTGCGGCAGTGTGCTCTGCGGCTGATCGCCAGCTTTTCTGAATGATTGGTTTGTATTTAGGGTCAACATTTAAACGGTGTTGCGAAACAGACGGATCTACACCCGGCATCTTATATGGAGTCCACGCAAATACATCAAGGTTGCCAAGCAGGAAGGAAATTAGCTGCTGTCTGTCGGCTTGATTGAGGGAGGCGCCGACCATAAAGAACCTGTCTGGATTGTCGTTGATTTCAACTCGATCTAGGTCTTCCTTGGCCTTTTCACTCGGGAGCCGCCCAACATCATCAAGGTTCTCCCGATCCGGTACCTCAATGGAATTCACTTGCAACTCCTTCGGCGTCTTTCCAGCAAGAACATAGCATGCTCGTGCCAACTTCTGTGAACCACGGATTTGCTCAATGTGAAGTGCTGTCTGGAAGCGAAGCAGCTGATGATAGGTGCTTGGCACAGCTTGCATAGTATGCAACCAAGTTCGCCCCATGATGAGATTATACGGCGATGACAGCTTCACGACCAAAAACTCCATATCTACTGTTCGGGAGCCCGCTCGAACGGGTAGTGTGATTTTCCCCAACGGGTACTCTGGATTGGCGTTGAAGCCGAATAGTGGATAAGGGACCGAGGAGAGATCCGATTCAGAGAAGCCGAGTTTGATGAATGTTTTGCAGTACATAACCTCCGATGTGCTCCCTGGGTCAATGAGTACGCGCTCAACTGTGAATCGGTTTACGCGTAACTCAATTACCAAGGGATCAATGTGGGAAAGTGTCACTCCAGTCAAATCTGAATCATCAAAAGAAATGCTTGCAGCTTCATGGGGCCGTTTAGCCGGAGTGAGTTGATTTTGATGATTGGGATTCGACTGAATCGTATGCACTGAGGATGAAATTGGCAGGCTGTATATCAGGTGGATCACGCTGAGTGGAGGGGAATCCTGTCTTAAGGCTATTGCTTTGGTTGAATTGCCTTTTCGGACGTACTGTTGTAGCCGATCATCCTGCAACAATTTCTCCAGGTGATCTTTCAATGCATAACAACTCTCAGTTTCATGGCCATGATCCTTGTGATACTCGCACCGCCTATACCGTCTTCGAGTGTCGGGAGGTCCCACCATTTTTTACGGCCACTTGAAGACTGAAAGATGTTAGATTTTGGACATGACCGTGCTGATCGGCTCTAACAACTCAGTATATTTCTTGTTGGCGCGCCTTGTGCGCCTGCTGTCGACTTGTAGCTGTTCATTCGCTCGGTGGGAGCATTGGTCACTTGATCGGCGAGAATCCCGTCTCTTATCTCGTTTTGCCCGATGCCGTAGCTCAGGGCTTTGAGGTGCTACAGAATTTAACAGCTGAGCAATTTCAGCAGGAGCCGTCTTGTTGGTCACATTTTCGGCTTTAACCTGCAAGGCATCATCTTCCACTTTACAGTATTCTTCAACTTTCTTCATCAACGAGCAAACTATTTTGGGGGGCCGTCTGGTCAAAGAGCTGCGGAGGGCACTGTCGGGATGTAGCCCCATCTTGAAGGCGGTGATGGCTATGGAGTCATTGCAAGCATCGTCTAACAGATTGAAACATTCCCAATATCGCGCCGAATACGCACGAAGGGTTTCCCCCGGTTGAATCTGTATCGCCCAGAGGGAATCGGCCTGCTTTGGCTGGACCTCATTAGTGATAAACCTTGCCCTGAAGGATTTTTGGAGTTGGTGGAAGCTTTTAATCAAAGCCGGCTCCAGTTTATAATACCATCTGACAGCTAGTGGTCCCAAACTGCTCAGAAATATTCTGTACATGAGAGCCTCGTCGTCTGCATGCAGCGTCATGGTTTGCTTGTAATGGCGGAAGTGATCGGTGGGGTCTGATTTACCGTCGTACAAGGTGAATGACGGTGCTTTGAATTTCTTGGGTAGCAGTGCCTTTGCAATCTGTCTTACAAAGGGATCGTGCTGGTCTTCTTTATCTGAATTGTTTCTTCTTCACTTATGCCTTATACGGGGACTTTCTTAAGAAGAACTGGTAGTTTCAGGCCGCCCCTTCTTCTTGGGCTCTGGGGATAATGAGTTGGAGTCGCTATAAGTGTCGTCTTGTCGGGCTTGAGGTCGTCGACCACCTGCCCTCGAAGGTCGTTCCGGATCTAGGTGTACAGCTTGTTTGGACTTTGCTACTTCCAAGGCCAAATCTTGACGGAGACGTTCATTCTCAGCGATTATGTTCTCCAACCTCTGTTTGTTTTGCTTTGCTTGTTTCATGATCGCCTGCATTGTCTCATGTTCTGAAGTCGAGGGTGAGCGCGAAGTTCAAGGCACGTCTTGCGGCGATAGTCTCCGGGCCAAGCATGTTTGTTGGAGTGAAGTCGTCTCTTTGCGTGGTTTCATCAGTGACTATCAGAGGGTCTTCTGTTACACCTGCCATGGATATATTTGAGTATTCCCACAGACGGCGCCAATTGTGGAGAAGTGGTTTGGAAATACTCTTTTGGTTCTGGGGGACGCTCTTGATCCTCAAATAGACACCTGAAAGGAAATGAACACTCCGGTCGGAGGTGCCGGAATTAGCACTCCGACGGACAAGTCAGTCTCTACTCTCTCTGGGTTACTTGTATTTTAAGTTAAGCATATTAATTCTCACATACCTTTCTTCGTCTGTTGTTCCTTTATTTATACTCGTTTCCTGGACCTCGGGGCTAGGCCCACTTTTCACTCATTATCCTCTTATTTACTCGACTCCATAGTTCAATAGATACTTGGCCTATCTATTGCGTTTGGCCTCCTGATCGTGTAGGATAGAGCCGAGTAATATCTGTCTTCTAGAGTACGCTTCTGATTCTACCATTTATCCTGCCCCCACAGTGTCTTTTAAGAACGGCCTGAACGATAACTGTATGCTTCAAAAGTCACTGGCAAAGACTCTGCCGAAAAGTATGGAGGAACTCATGGTCAGGATTGAAAAATATGCAAGAGCCGAAGAGGATACGCTAGGAACAAAGGCGTCAAAACATGAGAAGAGGAATGGCTCGCCAAAACGAGGCTGAGGTAATACAAATTTTAATAGACAAGAAACAGGACTGAGGGCTGCACAGGCAGTCACCGCCGTGTTCTGGATCCCGGTTTATAAAGTCTTGGAAAGGATCAAAAACCAGTCATATTATAGAGCGTCAGAGAGAATCCCTAGCGAATTTATGGGGAGAAGTCTGGGGAAGCACTGTACTTTTCACAATGAAGATGGACACTTGACGTAGGGTTGTAAAGCCCTAAAAGCACATTTGGAAGATCTGGTTAGACAAGATCACTTAAAAGACCTAGTGGATGAGGCCAGAACGAGAGAAGAATAGGCAAGGCTACCCCAGGCACCGGTAGCACCACCCCCACCAGCACCACAACCAAAAGCAGATGGACCGCGAGTGATCAATGTGATTCATTCAATGGTCAATGAGAATGAGGTACGTGGGGAGACTCAAAGGGTGAAGCATTTATAACATGTGTACCAGGTCCAGCAGAAGAGGCCTAGGACAGACGAGTGCCAGCGACCAATGGTGTCATTTACTGAAGCAGACCTGGACATGGTGCAACAGCTACACAACGATGCCCTGGTGGTATCCCTCAAGATTGGAGAATGCTAGGTAAGGTGCATTCTGATTGGCCAAGGCAACTCTTGTGACATCATGTATGTGATGTTATAAGGAGCTCGGCCTTTACCGAGATGATTTGGAGCAGTCCAACAGCCCAATGGTCAGGTTCAATGGAATGCCAACATGGCCCCTAGGAGTAATAAATTTGGAAGTACAGGCAGGCACCAAGAAGGTAAGCACAGAGTTCACAGTAATTAACACCCCCCTTACAATATTATCTTAGGAAGGCCATGGTTGCACGCAGTAAGGGCTGTTTCCTCAACATTGCACTAACTGTTGCAGTTCCCAACGGAGTATGGAATTGAAGAGGTTAGAGGGGATCAGGTGTAGGCAAAAAATTGCTCCGTGGCGGCAATAAAATCCACCTGCAACGTGCAAGAAGCAGAAACAGTGAAGATTGAGGACGAAGACATGGAGGTCTTGGACGACATTGGCATAGAGCTGGCCGACAAAAGTGAGAAAGCCTTAAAAAAAAATTTGGTCCAACAAGGTGATAAAGAGCTCTTCTTCCTTTTCGACTCAGGCTTGGCTGAGGAGAAGGAGAAGGGGTTAGAATCATTCTTACAAGCAAACATAAAGGTGTTTGCCTAGACGTCATACGAGATGCCTGGCATTGATCCCGAGGTCATTTGCCATAGATTAATTATAGACAAGTCGGCTAAACCTGTTATTCAGCAAGCAAGAAGGCTGAAGTTGGTTTATGTGGAGGCAGTAGAGGAGGAAGTGGACAAATTGTTGGAGGCCAGAGCCACTCGGGAGGTAAACTACCCAACTCGGTTGTCAAACACAGTTGTGAAAAAGAAGAATGAAAAGTGGAGGGTCTGTGTGGACTTCACCAGCCTGAATAAGGCTTTTCCCAAAGATAGTTTCTCACTTCCCAAGATCGATCAGTTAGTAGATGCCACTTCAGGGCATGGAAGGATGAGCTTCTTGAACGCTTACAGGGGGTACCATTAGATAGCAATGTACCCCCCTGATGAGGAGAAGACTGCATTTATCACCCCAAAAGGGCTGTATTGCTACAAAGTGATGCCTTTCGGGTTGAAAAATACAAGAGCAACCTACCAAAGGTTGGTGACCAAGATGTTCAGACACTTGATTGGCAAAACAGTGGAAGTATACATTGATGACATAGTTGTGAAGACCAAAGAACCTGAGAATCACCTGGCCGACTTAAAAACGATTTTTGATATCCTTAGAACATATCGGCTCCAACTCAATGCTTCAAAGTGCGCATTTGGAGTTGGGTCCGGTAAGTTCCTAGAATACTTGGATACCGGAAGGGGCATTGAGGTAAGCCCAGATCAAATCAAGGCTATCCTGGACTTGAAAAGCACAACATCGGCTAAACAAGTACAGATGTTAACAGGAAGGGCCGCAACCCTGAATAAGTTTATAAGTAGAAGTTCAGATAATTGTAAACCATTTTTTAGTTTATTGAAGAAGACCACTGATTTTTTGTGGACAGAGGAGTGCAAAGTCGCCTTGGCCGACTTGAAGAAATACCTAACCACAGCTCCAATTCTGTCAAATTCAGTACCTGGAGAGGAGTTATTTTTATACTTGGTCGTTTTAGAGCACGCAGTAAGTGCAGTGATAATCAGATAAGAGAAAGTGGAACAAAGGGCAGTGTACTATGTGAGTAAAACCTTAGCAAGCGTAGAGACCAGGTACTTACCCCTGAAAAAGTTAACACTAGCCCTGGTGATGGCTTCAAAAAAAACTAAATCATTATTTCCAAGCCCACAAGATTGTGGTATTGACTGAGCACCCATTGAAGTCCCTGCTGCGACAAGGAGATCTGATAGGTAGGGTAGCCAGATGGGCAGTGGTATTGGGCCAATATGACTTAGAGTTTAGACCTAGGACGGCAATCAAAGGCCAGGTTCTGGCAAACTTTGTGGCCGAGTTCACACATGGTGCCATCCCACATCGGGCTTCAGTGAGCCGCGACTTAGAGTGTCCAAGGGAACAAGAGGAGACCTAGCTGGGAATGAAAAATCCTACCGCAGAGCAAAAGAAAGGAGAAAAGCCGAAGCCCTGCGATATCTACATTGGCGACTCTTTTCGCCTGTTTATTGATTAGAGTTTAAACCGTCAAAGAGCGGGGGTAGGAGTAGTGCTAGTATCACTAGATGGGCAGATGTTAGAACAATCAATTCGTTTCAGGTTCAAGGCCTCAAACAATGAAACAGAATATGAGGCACTGATCGTAAGGTTGAAATTAGAAGCAACAATGGAAGCTGACAAAGTGGTAGTCTTCTGTGACTCCCAACTTATCATAAACCAGACAACATGCGAGTATGCACTCCGAGATGAAAGAATGATAGCCTGTGTCAAAAAAGTTGTGAGACTTCTAGCCTTATTTCAATATTGCCGACTATATTAGGATAGCCGAGATGACAACAGCCATGTTGATGCCTTGGCTAACCTGGCTAGTGCAATGAAATCAGGGGAGGCAAGGACAATAATGGTTTATTATTTGTCAGGCCCAAGTGTGGAACCACTAATCACAGAGTATGAAGCAATGTGTGTAGAGATGGGCCAAAGTAGATGGATGCAATAGTAATGTTCCTTAGGGACGGCAAGTTACCAGATGATCGCAAGGAAGCACACAAGACTAGACTGAAGTCGGCTAGATTTAGTCTAACAACAAAAGGACATCTCTACAGATTGTCTTTTACTGGTCCCCTTTTAAGGTGTGTGCATCCCTCCCAAGTTGAAGACTTCTTTTATGAAGTACATGAAGGGGTATATGGAAGTCATGTTGGGGGCATATTGCTTGCTTATAGGGCCATTACTGAGGGGTAATGGTGGCCCTACATGCAAAAGGATACTGAAGCCTACGTCAGAATGTGCGAGAAGTGTCAAAGGTTTGCACCTTTGATACATCAACCAACAGCAGATTTGAACCCAATGTCTAGCCCTTGGCCATTTGCCCAGTGGGGCATGGATCTTGTTGGACAACTGCCTCAAGCAATTGGGCAAAGGAAGTTCCTGCTAGTAACAACTGATTACTTCACAAAGTGGGTAGAAGCTGAACCTCTTGCGAAGATTCGAGATATTGATGTAAAAAACTTCATATGGAAGAACATCATCACAAGGTTTGGGATCCCAAGAGCAATAATAGCAGACAATGGTACACAGTTTGACAGTAAGCTAATCAAAAGCTTCTGTGCAAAGTACAAAATCAAAAACTACTACTCTACTCCAAGTTTTCCTCAGAGTAATGGTCAGACAGAAGCATCTAATAAGACTATCTTGGATGGGATCAAAAAGAGGTTGGAAGTAGCAAAGGGAAAATGGGTGGAGGAGTTGCCCAGTGTACTTTGGGCATATCGGACTACGCCAAGAAAATCAACTGGGGAGTCTCTATTTGCCATGGCCTATGGCACTGAAACAGTTATCCTACTAGAAGTTGGCATTCCAAGGATCAGAACCCAGGGAGTGAAAAATGGTACCAATGAAGCATTTCTAGCCCGAGATCTAAACCTTTTGGAGGAGAAAAGAGAGAGAGCAACAATTCGGCTAGGGGCATACCAGCAATAACTTGCTAGGGCTTACAATAAGAAGGTCAACCCAAGAGAGTTCAAAGTTGAGGATCTCGTGCAAAGGAAAGTAGTCAACAACAAGAAGGATCCTGGAGAGGGCAAGCTTGTCCCAAATTGGGAGGGGCCTTATAGAATTATTTCGGTCGTCGGTAATGGGGCATATCAGCTTGACAACAGTGAGAGCAAAGAGTTGCCAAGACCTTGGAACACTTGCAACTTGAAGTTTTCTATGATTAGATTTTTTTTTTTCGAAATTTATGTCATTTGCCGAAATAATAATAAAATTTTAGCTTGATTTTTGTAAATTTAAAATTTGTGTGCTAGAACTTACCAGTCCTTTGGCGATATTTTTGATTGAAACATGACGAATAACTGAGACTTATTATATGGTATAGTTAAATTACACTTGCATATAATACAGTTGAACTAAGTTGGCAATGTTTCTGATTGAAACATGACGAATAACTTAGACTTATTATATGGCAGAGTTGAATTATACTTGCATATAATGGAGTTGAACTAAGTTGAAATAACCTGGACTTGCCATGTCGGCAGAGTGAAACTCAGAATGGAACTAAGTGCATTTTAGTTGGATTAACAAAGAAACCCAAGTTGAACACTTCGGCTAGTCTTTGTTTGAATCTGATTTTGGCGAAAGATTATACGTGCTTAATGTGAACGTAAGTGAAACTTAGGTTCACATTAAGGGGCAGGAGGTAGGAGTGATAAAATAAACTTGTGAGCAAGAGCTTGGGACTTGTTGAAATTTTTGGAAAAATTTACAAGTTAGAATGGGCTTAACACTTGTTGAAATTTCTTAGAAATTTACAAATTAGAGTTAGCCGAGGTAACTATGAATAAAGTATCCGAGATACATATTATCCGAGGTGATCAACCAGGTTGATAAAACCTGGAAAGGGTGAAGTCTTGATAGAAGATAACATATGAAGGTAAAAAAGCAATACTGAATAACACTTGTAAAAATATTTTGATATTTTTGAAGTGTTAGCCAAGGTATGCTAATGGTAAGCCGAAGAAAACATTCAAGGTTTATATCCGAGGTATTATATCCCGAAGTTACTATGCAGTCAAGGCATACTTTGAAGAAATACAAGAATACTCTAAGCATGAAGGCGTATTAAGCATACAAGAAAAGCATCCAAACACTTAAAAAGAAAAGCATGCATTTAAGGAAGAAACTTGTTCAGATACAGAACGGCACTTCGGCTTGTGGGCAAAATGACAAACTTGTTCAAAGTTGCAAAAAACATTTCGGCTTGGTGAAAGAGATTACTGGTCCAAAAATTACAAACTGTTCAAAGGTAAAAAGTAAAAATTCCTAAGTATTAGAGTTATGGGCACTGGTCTCAGATCGCTTAACCTTGCCTGTTGGTGGTGTGTCGGCCTCGGTTGGCAATGCGACTTCCTTCTCCGCCACTATCTCGGCATCGATACCCAGCAAGGTCTGGTCCAAGCTCTTCTCAACTGCCTGGACTTTGGCCTCAGAAATGGTTTGTTTTGGAGAGGCTCTCTTAGAAGCCAAGTCTTCTTCTTCATCATAAGTCAACTCCAGGACTTGACCATTCAGTGTTGGGGACTTGGCCCCATTAGCAGCATCTTCTTCTTCTTCAACATCGTCCGACTCGGCCTTCTATTCATCGTCCTCACCGCCTGATCCTTTGGGAGGCGGATGAAAGGGCACTTGAAATTTGGTGATGTCTACACGGTCGGAATCTAGTGGGATGGAGAACTTGTTCAAAGCAGCCGTCCAGCCAAGGTAGTAACTTCGGTTGCAAGCTTGGTTTACTTGTTCTTTGTAGGCATCACGTACGTCGGCTTAGCCTTCGGCAATGGCCTTTTCGTCAAATGCCTTGATTTCGACTGCTTTGGTTGCCAAGGCCTCTTGCAACTTCTCCTCAACTTTGGCAATTTTAGCCTCAGACTTTTTTGCCTCGGCCCTAAGAACATCAGTCACCGCTTCAGCGACCTCGGCCTTTTCCTCGGCTTGATCCTAAACTCGTTTAGCAGCCTTGGCTTGATCCAACAATAGCTTCATTTTTTTTTCGGCGTTGTTGAGGGAGGTGAGGAAGCCAGCAACTTCTTTGGTCTTGCGGACAAACTCTTCTTTGAATGCCTTGGCTTTCGTGGCGAAGGAATGGGCATACTGGATAGCCTGGAAGGAAACAAACAAATTAGTATGAAGAACTCAAAAGATAAGTCAGAAAGTTCTAAACGTTGAAAACTTACCAGAACGGAGTGCTGCATCATTAAAGCAAAATTTTCATACTCGGTAACCTCGGCCATGCGATTCAGATCTGTTGGCAAGAGGACAACGGTGGAGAAAGCAGCATCGACCTCAATGCTGTCGATAGCACTGTCGCTGGCCTTCATTGGTCGATCACCAATCATAATAGCAGGGGCCTAGGGTTCGTCGGCTTTGAAAGCACTTGGGACAGCTGCTTCTTCGGTCGAGTAGTGTCAGATGGCAGGCCTCTTCTCGACAACAGAAGTATTTTTCTCGATCTCAGCAAGTTTTGAGATCGACACGATATCCTCTGATTTTGCTTGGGTGACAGAGGCCTTTGCCTTGGCCCTTTTCACCCTCTTTGGTTTTTGCTTGGGCTGGGATTTTGATAGAGAAGACTGAACGGAGACAACTCCTAGAAGGTTGGCCAAGAGGTCCTCCACGACAGCTTTGTTATAACCCATTTCTTCGGCGGTTGTAACAACGGTGACTTTGGAACCAAAATGAATTGCTGGCAGGGCAATTGGTGGGTTTGTTGGGTCAAATGTCGACTTTTCAGAATCTCGTCGTCTGCAACTTTGGGTTCTACCCGTAGGGACGTTTGGTGGAGCTCGGCGTCGGCGTATTGATGTCGGGATGAGTTGAGGGGCAGATGTCGAAGGCAACTCAACTGGATCAGAAGAGGAAGCCTGATCAGTTTTTGGTTAGAAAGTAGTTGGAGGGGTTGAGGCAGACGGTGGAGTTAGACTTCTCCAAGGGACGTCGAGCAAAGCCGACTTGTACATTGGGATGTAATTGAGTAACAGAGAGGCCTTGCGTTTGTCTATAGGCAGGCCGAACAGCTTTTTCAAGTCCTTGCTAGGGAAAAAAAGTCTGTCGGAAGTCCTTTGCCGGTTGGGGAAGAGCTGCAAAAAAGAATAAGAAGGCAAAAGTATTCAGACAAAGATATATAAAGTTGACAAGTCCTAATAAAATTGTGATTAAAAGAATGACTCTGTCCTTACCATCACCCTTTTTAAACACTGCTCGGCGTAGAGAGAAGAGATGAAAATCATCATCAGGAGCAAACTCCCGGTTGCCCAAGACGATGAGGTAATCATCTCCAGCACCCTTGTTGGAGTCTGGAAGGTCGGCTATGATTTTGTATGCAATGGATCTAGGTTTCAGGTAGTAAACGTAGCCTTTTTCAAACTTTAGGCCACACATGGTGTAATAATATTGAATATCGGCCAATGTTATCCTAGCATTTTCTTGGCGAGCTAAGGCAATTATACCATTAATAACCTTATAGGAGTTGATGGCTAGCTGCATTGGGTTGAGTTTATAGTAATGAAAGATTTCCCTGAAGAGAATGTTTAAAAGAAGCCGAAGACCACATTTGATGAAAGAAACTACTGGAAAGGGCATGCAATCCCCATCGGGCATGATAGAGTCCTCATCTCCAGCCAACCTGAGTTGAACGTTGGCTGGGATGGAGAACTCTCGATAGAAGTATCCTAATTTTTCTGGGGTATCTACCTGTTACGACCCAAACCCGGCCATATGGGTTTAGCACCGTAACCGGCCAGTAATCCGAGATTACCGAAGGCCTGCTTAACAGTAATACAGTAAAACAGAGTACAGGGCCTGGCGGAAGCCAATACAGTAATTAAACAATGTCCAATGAGATGTGACAGTCTGTATGCCAAAAAGATTTTTCATGCATTCATACATATACAAACAGTACAGTCTATACAAAATTTACAGTCACACAGTACAGGGACCTAATCCCTTGATAACAGTACAATTAGCAACTGACAGTCTATACAGTAATCCAAACAGTATGGAGACAGACGGGGGAAACGAACAAAACACCCCAAAGCCATAGCATGGCAACTCGGAACCTCGCAGTGAAATCATCAAGGTACGGTTTAAAAATTCTGTTCATGAGGTCCATAAAAGCAGCAGGTGCGTTCGTGACTCCAAAAGGCATAACCAAAAATTCATAATGTCCATACCTCGTTCTAAAAGCAGTTTTATCAATGTCTTCCGGTTTAACCTTCAGTTGATGATACCCCGATCTGAGATCAATCTTGGAAAACACTTGTGCACCCTGTAACTGATCAAATAAATCATCAATGCGCGGTAATGGGTATTTATTTTTCACAGTTACCTTGTTCAGTTCACGGTAGTCTATACACAGTCTCAGCGAGCCATCTTTCTTCTTTACAAACAAAACAGGAGCGCCCCATGGCGAAGTGCTAGGCCTGATGAACTTCTTATCCAGCAGTTCCTGCAGTTGCACTTTCAATTCTTTTAGTTCAGTTGGAGCCATTCGGTAAGGGGCTTTAGAAACTGGCTGTGTTCCTGGAATCACATCCACGGTGAATTCGATCTCCCTGTCAATCAAATCCCCTGGCAAATTCTCTGGAAAAACATCTGGGAATTCTCTAACTATAGGAATACAGTTTACATTAGCATTATCATCAGTAGATACAGTCAATACAGAACACAGATATCCTTTACATCCCTTTCTAATCAGTTTAACAGCTTTCACAGATGAAATCAGATACGGAGGAGGTACTACTCCACTCCCATTAAACACAAATTCAGGCAAACCAGGTGGACGGAAAATAACTTGCTTGGTCACACAGTCAATAGTGGCATGATATTTTTGTAACCAATCCATCCTCAATATTACATCAAAATGATCAATGTTCAATGGCAGTAAATCAATAAACAGATGCATATCCCTAACAATAATTTCACATGCGGGGTACATATAAGCACATGTCATGGATCCCCCTACGGGTGACGATACGGCTAGCAAATAGTTCATAGGTTCTAAGGGTCTATTCAATTTCCGTGAGAAAGCATGCGATACATAAGAATGTGTAGACCCCGAATCAATCAATACATATGCATTTTGTGCACAAATAGAGAGGGTACCTGACACAACGGTTTCAGTATTTTGCACGTCTCCCGGTACTAGGGCGAACACTCGGCCCTGCCTCATGGGCTCTTTCCCGGTAGCCTTGGGGTTCGGCTTTGGTGCTACAGTTGATGCTGCTGCGCTTGGTGCAGCTTTACTACTGGCCTGCGGCGCAGAGGGGCAGTCTTTAACCATGTGGCCCACCTTGCCACACCTGTAGCAGGCTCTAGATATTTTATAGCAGACCCCTTTGTGCTTCTTGCCACACTCAGAACAGGGTGGTATGAATCCACTCCCTTGGCTGGGGCTAGTTGTCGACCCCGTATTCTGTTTCTTGTTGGCCGGGTTATGCTTGCCTTTCTTAAATTTGAAACCCTGCCTCTTACCACGCCATTCCGACGTTGGTGTTTCAGTTTTCAGTGCTTCAATGTTTGACTCAGCCATCAATGCCCGGTCGAGAACACCCATAAAAGTCGGTAGTTTCAAAACATTTATTCGGTCAAGTATTGCAACATTAAGGCCACCCTCAAATTTTCTGGCCTTCTTGTAGTCAGTGTCCACCATGTGTGGTGCATATCTGGCAAGTTCAGTAAATTTCATCTCATATTCCGCAACAGTCATTGTGCCCTGCTTTAGCTGTTCAAATTCAGTCACCTTTCTATCCCTGACACACTGGGGAAAATACTTTTCAAAGAAGGACTCCTTGAACTGAGCCCAAGTTATCACAGTATTTGCATCGCGGATTAACATCCACCACCTTTTAGCTTCTTCTTGTAGAGTAAAGGTGGCTAACAATACTTTATTCGCCTCTGAGCACGGAAACACTTCAAATAATTTCTCTGTCTCAAGAACCCACGCTTCAGCTTTTAACGGTTCGAGGCCTCCCTGAAAGGATGGCGGTTTCATTTTGCTGAACTTCTGGGTCAGAGCAATAATGTCCCCATCATTTACATTTACATTAGGTTCCGGCTGTACCGGAGGAGGAGGAGGCTGTTGGTTCTGTTGTTCAAGTCTAGCAGTTATCAGTTCCATCATTCTTTCCATTCTTTCCATTCTTGCCTCAGTAGATGAGGACTCAGGTTCATTTGCATTGTCCATTTCACTATAAGCAGTTATAACAGTTTTAAACATAAGCAGTCATTTGTTTAACAGTTTACCACATTAGTATGTATTCAGTCATAACATAACCACACAGTTATCATGCTCATGAGATGCCCTAATCACTTTTCTAGGACACCCTATAGCTCATTTGGACACGTGTGTGCGGTATAACTCGTGGGAAGTATCGCTCTGATACCACTCTGTCACGACCCAAACCCGGCCCTATGGGTTTAGCACCGTAACCGGCCAGTAATCCGAGCCTATCTGCTAAGGCTTAGGGGTGTTTTAGGAATTCCCCTTTTGTACTGTCTAACTGTTCTGCATAGACTGAATGTTTTATGTACTGTTTGTAGGGTTGAGTCCCTAGTTTGAATGATTGTAAATATTGTGCATACTGTTCTGTACTGTTTACGTATGAATGTATGAAGAATCTTTTTGGCATACAGACTGTCACAGCTCATTGGGCATTGTTTCTTTACTGTATTGGCTTCCGCCAGGCCCTGTACTCTGTTTTACTGTATTACTGTTCTGCAGGCCTTCGGTAATCTCGGATTACTGGCCGGTTACGGTACTAAACCCATAGGGTCGGGTTTGGGTCGTGACACTACCCTCCACCTGAACATATCCATAATGTCAGCTAAAAGAAGGAGGTGCAAAATTTCAGAAGAGAGTGGTTGGTATGGGTTTAGAAGACCTCAGGTAAACCCTAAACAAGAACTGGGGCACGGGTTTTTCAAGATCTAGGGGGAATTTGTTTCAATTTCCCTAAAGGAATGTGATTTCTATCAAGTCCCAAACTTAAATCTACGCGGAAACAAGAAATCAAAGGCTAGAATCTGGAAACAAGTCAAACAAACAAGAAAGAACATGATTCAGAATCAAGAAAGCAACATTTTTTTTTCAAGAAACACTGAATAGGTGTATGGAAAGTGCAAAAGCCAAGAACAGTGGCAAAGTTGGTAAAGCTTCAAGTTTATGAACACTACGTGCGTGCGAGGATCACAAACAATGTGAATAAGACACAAGGGTGTATTGAACAACATGAATCATAGACAAATGTGAGATTCGACATACAGTAAAGATTCAAGAACACAAACAAATTTACAATGGCAGCAAATAGCCTGTAAACAGGCAATAGATTTTGAAATAAATCAGCAACTGAACTTAAAGAGGACAGAAATTGAGAACTTACCAAATAGAGCCGAGGAACCGTAGCTGGAGTAATGATCATCGGAGTAAGATGGCAATAAACACGGGAGCGGAACAATGAAGAGAGTACCGGAGGAGACGATCGGAGCAGTTGCAGAAAGCTCGAAGAGGCGACAATGGTGGTTTGGGAGTTTTTTCTTTTGCTTTAGAGAGAGAAAGCTCGAGCAAAGAGAGAACAAATGAATGCAAAGTGAAGAGGCAGAGAGAGAGAAAGAGTTTTTGTTAAAACACAAAAAGACGACAAAACATAATTAAAACGCCTTGGACGACGGGTTTGTCAGGCGGTGTGCGCAGAAGCAACGCAACCTAATAGTGTGTCAGGTACAAACCAATGAGGGAACGACGCGTGGAGAAAACAGTTGAGTAAACCGTACGTGACAGCTCATGCGAAGATAAAACTCTTGGAGTTCTTGATTTAATGAAACAAAAACCTCAGCTAGAGGAGCGATCTCTGTTAAGGAACTTGAAGAACTTGGTTCTTGGTTATTGATAGAGTAGACTGCAGAGTCTTGGTCATATGAAGCTGACGGGTGATGATCTTGGTTATGAATGATAGAGTAAGTCTTAGCCGACCTACTATGTGGACAAATGATGTAGGTTTCATCACCTTAGGATGTCGAGGTAATAAAACCTAGGGGGCAATTGTGGGGACATATTTTGTGAATGACAGCACATGGCCAAGGTGACGCCGAAGTGTTAGCTGAGGTGCTACGGACCGTGGTCGTGACGCCGAGGTGCTCTCGGTTAGGCCGAGGTAATCTGCAAAGATATCAGAATTTGGGGTATTCAGATAGAGGACAAGAGTCTTAGAATAGGGGAGGACCTTAGTCTGGATAAAGATAGAGCTCTTAGGGAGTTTATCTCTATTTAATTGGGAGTCCCAGATGAGCATTGTGCTAAAGTCCATTGAAACTAGGTTTCTACAAGGATCAGGTTAGTGTTGGCTATAAAAGGAAGACACCCTCGTGGGTCTAATGTATGTTTTTTATGCTCTATCTAGTGAGTTAAGCACTATTGGCTATCCTTGAGAGATAATTACTGACTTGATTGTCGGAGTGCCCCCGGGTGGACGAACCAGCGCCAGATTCTTATCTTTCTGTGACAGGTTGTTCGGGTTTAATCTATTCTGCTCGTGTTCTTCTACTGAGTTTCCCTGTTTGGTTGTGTAGTCAAAAATCAACACCCACAGTTAGTATGTAATGGATGCATGTCATTTGTGATTGGATTTATATGAAGGATTGTATGTTGTATTTTTTGCTTCCAACTTCATTTTCTAGTATTGATAGACATGTAAGTTTTATTTGGTTGTATGGGGTTATGGGTTTTGGCTGGTTATGTGGGTGAGTTATGGCTCTGTTTTTTGAATGTGGTGAATATTCACATCGCATTAAAAATGTAAATGTATATGAATGATTGTATGATATGTTTCTTGCTTTTAACCTTATTATCTAGATTAGATTTTGGTTGGTTGTATGGGGATATAGGTTTTGCCTGGTTATGTGTTTGAGTTATGTCTCTGTTTTTTGAATGTGGTGAATAATCACATCGCAAGAACAATGTAAATGTTCATAAAGTGTTCGGTTTTGTTAGTTTGTAATGGATGAACGTTATTTGTGATTGGATTTATATAAAGGATTGTATGCTCTGTTTTGTGCTTCCAACTTCATTTTTTGGAATTGATGGACATGCAAGTTGTGATGACCGGGTACACTACTCATTCCATTTTTCCTTTGTTTAGTTTGGATTAGTCTTGTTGGCGTGTCGGGTTGGCTTGGAAAACCTTGTTAGTGGTTTGAAATTCTTGCACTCGTGAGTCTCTCACGAAACTTGTTCTTGTCCTTTCGGTGATTGATTTCCGCTCATTTTGGAGGGTGCTCGGTTGAGTCCGGGGTGTCTGGGAGCAATCAAATAGGGTTTTGGGTTGGTGGGCCAAGGTCGCACGTACGGGGGCCCAGGGCCGCACGTGCGGGAGGGTTAGGCCGTACGTGCAAGAGGGAGGAGTTTTGGTGAGTTAGATACTGTCTAAATTGCAGGTGCGGAGGGGGAGGTGCAGAGGAGCCACACGTGCGAGAGGCTCGCTCTAAACGTGCGGTCGGCCTAAGTCTGAAAATTCTGCTTTTTTTTTTATATCTCTTTTGGCCGAATTGTATCTCATTTGGGGCATCTCTTTCTTACTCTAAACACCATCTTTACTCTTCATTCTCTCTAGAAAACCTCATCTAGCACTTAAAATCTCTGATTCCTTGTGATCCTTTGAGTCTTGAGTCATCATTTCTCTCTAACCTTGAAGATCAAAGCTAGAGCTTCTCTTGGTGTAATGGAAATTGAAGAATCCTCAATCTTGAATCTAGGGTTTCATCTCTTTCATCATCAAACATTGAGGTAGGGATTTCTTGAGTTATATATACATGTTTTGCTATTTTAATGTTGATTTTAAAAGTTTTCTTGAAGTTCTAATGTTCATCTTTATTTTGAGATCTAAAATGTAGAGAGTTTTAAAAGTGAGTTTAAATCACAACTCTTTTGTTATCCATGAGGATTTTCCTGTTATTAAACTCAAGAAAGATGATTTTGGTAGGGTTTCACCAAGGAAATGGGATATGTTTGTTTTTTGATGAAAAACCCTAGAGAATTGGGGATTTTGAAAATGTAGAGAGGCCTATGGAGTTCCTTCTTTTCTTGTGTTAAAAGAGTGAATGTGTATTAATTTCATGATGTGGTTTGCAATGACAATTTCTTGATATATATAAAAATGGAAATTTTATTTTTTTAAAATCTATTGATAAATGCATGAATATGTGGAGTTGTAAGATGGCAAGTTGTTGTATGCCATGGACTATGTGAAATGTGAAAATGGGAACTTGTAGTTGAAATTGGGGATAAAGTTGTGGAGAAAAAGAGGGATAGTTTAACATGAAATTTTATTTATTTTTTAAATCTATTGATAAATGCATGAATATGTGGAGTTGTAAGATGGCAAGTTGTTGTGTGCCATGGACTATGTGAAATGTGAAAATGGGAACTTGTAGTTGAAATTGGGGATAAAGTTGTGGAGAAAAAGAGGGATAGTTTAACATGAATGTGAAAAGTGTTTAGTGTTATTGAATTTGAAACGAAATGAAAGGTAATATGCTAGACATTGTCGAAGGTTTGGTTATAATGAATCAATGTGGAGAAATGCTATCTAATGATCATGATTGCTACATTGCATTTTCATCTAATTAATTATTACAAGATTTGTATTTAACTTTGTCATGTTGTATAGGCATTCTAGCATTTCATTGTTGTAAGTCTTGAGCTAAGATTTGAAATCTTTTGCATTGAGAATATGAAAACACGAAATAAAGTTTTGGAATTTTTTTGGGGTAAATACATTGGTAAGTCCAGTTAGGAGGTGTAGATGAATTTGATAAGTTGGCCTGAGTGTCCGGGGTAAAAGACCGAAAACACGTGCGGAGGAGGTACCACTTCCCTTTCGGTTAGCAACCGGTAAAGTGGGGTGTTGGTAGTGCTCGTAGAGCCTATTTGCAGACACCAATCTAGGGACTACTTGAGTCGTATTTACCGTCCCTATTGATTTAAAATTGGAAATTTTGAAAATTGTTGAGATTGCAAACTGTAATGAAACATGGTACTTTTCGAGAAGAACATGAAATGAAATTTTTCTTTCATTTGGCACTGCATGACATTGGCATTTGCATTTGTATTTAACATTGAGAGTTTGCATAACTGTATATACTTTGTAAGAATTCTCTACTGGGCTTTATGCTCACCCCTATGAGATTTTGGTGTAGGAAAAGACGTGGTGATCCCGCCAAGTTGAGGACGTGGAAAATTGTGAAGAGTATATAGCTCTATTTTGTTGTGATTTAGTTGTTAGCCAATGGCTATTTTTGTATGGGTCCGAGAGGCCACTTTTGCGTAATCGGGGCTTGGAAGTTGTAGCCCATGAGGGCATTTTATTTATTTTGGAACTTGACACTCTACATGCTATAAATTCATGTGTTTTTTTCATACCTTTGAATGTATAATCGCGTGTGGAACTTTTGTAACGACTCTATTGATTAGTGATGTAAGGGTTAAAGTTTGCTATTATTATTTAGCGGATGTTGTTGACGTAGTTAATCTATATTGGTTATTTTTGGGGCGTTATACAAGTTTTATTTGGTTGTATGGGGTTATGGGTTTTGGCTGGTTATGTGGTTGAGTTATGGCTTTATTTTTTGAATGTGGTGAATATTCACATCGCAGTAAGAATGTGAATGTATATGAATGATTGTATGATCTGTTTTTTGCTTTCAACATCATTATCTAGATTAGGTTTTGGTTGATTGTATGGAAATATGGGTTTTGATTGGTCATGTGTTTGAGTTATGTCTCTGTTTTTGAATGTGGTGAATATTCACATCGCATGAACAATGTGAATGTTCATAAAGTGTTTGGTTTTAGGATTAGCTGTGCAAATTATAGACTTAGCGATTTTTTTTTTTTTGCATGATGTCAATGTTCATATACAATTGTTATAAACCTTTTTTATGGTGTTTGTGTGTTCATAATGTGGTTGCTCACTTCTTTGTTTTTATGTCTTTGCAACAGATGGATACCTTTATGTCGTTGGTGTGCTCATATGCGGGCAATACTACTGTAATAAATGTGGTGCGAACACTGTCTTATACACGTTTCGGGGAGTGTGTGTGTGAAAATAGAGCGAATTATCTATTGATTGTGTTTCATTGTTTTATCAGCTACTTGGGATTAATAGGTGTAATTTGGACAATGATGATGAGTTTCAAAGTATGTTATTACTTGCCAAATCAATGGGGGTTCAACATATAGAGGTTGTCATTGAGTTGAAAAGTGAAGTCGGTCAGTCTAGCAGCTCTGGTTCACTACGTGTGGGAGGTGGGGATGAAGTGGATGCACTTCAGAGATTTTGCCACCAGGAGGAGAAAAAGTTGTTGTAGCCCCTTGGGTCAATGGTATTACACACGTGGGACAACGATTTATAGGAGGTGCTGAAAAATTTCGTGATATTTTATGTATGTATACAATCCAATGTGGCTTCCAATTTAAGAATGTCAAGAATGAGAGAGCAAGGGTTACTATGGTATGTGCGATGCGTGAGGATAGGGATTACCTATGGGCTATACATTGTAGAGCATAATCAGCAAATGGATTTTTCTATATTAAGAGGTTGAGTAACGTACATAGCAGTGGTATGGATGTTCGGACGTCGAAAAATTCGAGAGTCAGCTCTGATTTGGTATCGACTATTATCTCTGAAATTGTTAGGGATAAGCCATTAACTCGCCCTTGTGAGGTGGTTGGTATTTTGAAGCGGGACTATGGGTTGGATGTAAGTTGTCATGTTGTGTGGATGGGTGTGGAGAAAGCAAGTGGAGTCATTCACAGGGATCATTTATTATCTTTTGACGAGTTGCGATGGTATTCGGATGCCATGATACATTACAATTCGGGAAGTTATGTTAATATTGACTACAACTCAAGCATTTAAAAGTTTAGCCCTTTTTTTGTATCATTTGTTGCATGTATTTTGGGGTTCAATTTTTGTCGACCGTTGTTATTCCTTGATGGGATGCTTTTGAAAGGAAGGTATAAAGGTCAACTATTTGCCACAACGACGAAAGATGGTAACAATGGTTAGTATTTATTGGTTTTCAACTGATGTAAATATTTACATTACGTTCCATTCATGTCAGAATATGAATATTGAAATTCTGTTTAGAATGTGAATATTGTCATTGATATCACTAAATAACATGTGAAATAATAAGATGTTATTATTTACAACATGCCTATAAGAATTCACATGTAAGCAAAACAGAGTAATAGAATATTGACATGATGTAAATGTTCACAGCACCTATTCGATTCGTGTTTTTAATTTAACATTTTGTTGTTAATATTCACATTGGAATATTGTGTTCATGTGTTCGATGTTGTTGTGTTGTATTTGTCGTAGGTTTATTTCTTGTAGCATTGCGATTGTTGATTTAGATACCACGACCAATTGGTCATGGTTCTTGCACGAGCTTGGGAAGGTTGTTGATACTAGGTGACAAATTACGTTCATTTCTGATTGTAATATTGGGCTGTTAGAAGCGATGCCGATGGTATTCCTATCAGCTCACCACGGTTATTATTTATAGCACTTGAAGAACAATTTAAGGAACCAGATGAAGGGTATTGATAATCAATTTATAGACCACTTAGTTAGTAGTTTGGGTGATTGTGCATATGAGCCAACTGTGGTGGGTTTTCATAAAAAACTTGAGAAATTAAAGAAGGAGAGGATGTAACGAGCACGTAATTTCTTGAGGGAGTTGGCACCTGAGCACTGAGCAAATTCATATTTCAGGTAGGTTTATACGCTTAATGTATATCTGATGTGAAATTTTATATTCAGGTCGAGAAAATTCATTTCAATTATTGTGTAATGTTATATTTTGTAGGGGCATGGGTTATGGGGAGATAACATCCAATGTAGCGGAGTCGTTTAATAATTGGATGAAAGAATCATGTAATCTTCTTATCACTTAGACGGTGGACACTATTCGTACTCAGTTGATATGGCAAATGTCGGCGCGACGGAACCAAGCAAACAAGTGGAATGAGACTATTTGTCCTACATTTGAAACCATGCTTCATGATTCGTTCAATGACAGCAAATCTTGGCAGGTTAGCAAGGCCAATGAGGATATATTCGAGGTTCATTTAATACCATCTATCACGGTTGATATTGCGAGGCGTACCTGTTCTTTTCAATGGCAGATCAACGACTTCCTATATGACAATGCTGTTATTGCAATTCAGAAGAGTCGGTATAGTCTCAACGATTGTGTTGAACATTATTTTCATGTCGAGACGTATCGTGCGGCATATTCGGGTGCCATATTCCCTATACCATCGGTGAAGAAGCCGTCCTTCGATCCCACAGACTTCACCATATATCCACCAACTGTGAAAAGACCACCTGGCAGGCCGAAGAAGAATAGGATTCCATCGAAGGGAGAGAAATTGAAGCAAATAAGGTGCGGAGATGTGATAAGTTGGGAAACCAATAGGAAATCATGCAAGGAGCCAATATAGGATGTGCAAAGTTCATTTCAACATTGTACGTGGGGGTTTTTTATTCTTGTTTGGAATAAGATTATGTTTTTGGTGACAATGGGCATAAAGAGTGTTGGAATCAAGTTTGTGTATTTGCCAAATATAATACTGTGTTTTTTCTAATTTTCTTAGTATTGATATGTTTATCTTTTTGGTTTGTTGTACCTAAAATAGTGGCATTGTGAGTGGTTTTGTTTAGCAAAATGAGATTTTGTTGTGTATATTGTGATGCATGTATGTGTGTGGTGTGAATATTCATATTTTTGTTATCACTGACAGCATCAAAATAGTTAACATGAATATTTATATCATTGTAACCATTCACATTACCAAATCATTTGATGTGAATATTTGGATTTGTATTACGAATTGTTATTGTGAGTGTTTTTTGCTAACAAAACGGGATGTTGCGTATATTATGATACATGCATGGGCGCGGTGTGAATAGTGACATGCCTATTACCATTTACAACATCAAAACATATGATGTGAATATTCACATCATCTGTAATATGCTATTTGATGTGAATATTCACATTATTTGTATCCATTCACATCATCAAATTATTTGCTGCGAACATTTACTTACGTGTTAAGATATATGATATTCACACCTGTCACACTATGTTACAATAATACTTTAAGCAATATTCACACCCATGGAGTGAGGCTTTAAACATATAAGAATGTGTCTGATCCCTTCATGTTGTGGAAATTCACATCATGTTGTATTTGGCAAAAAAAAATACAATCTTAATGTGAATGATCAACACGAAATAGGCCTCAAAATGCAGATACATATATTGAATGAAAAATTGGAGTACAAGCAATGATAGAGAATTGATTTACACTTAAGCTAGTCTGCTCCAATATGTCAAAACTATTGATACTAAATTGTCTTAAATGTGGATAACAGTTATAAGTGGATACCCCCGACTTATAGGTTTTCATATTGCACTGTTTTTGTGTGATTCAAGAAAATGTGTACTAATGAGTCTCTTATTTGACACCATTCAAAGCGATTAAGGCTATCAACAATTTCCTCACGGTATACATGTGTCCTGATGATGTAACACACTGCGGGTCTGCAATTCACCTTGAAAAGGCAAAGTTGTTATTGTTAGAATTTGAAATTTAGGTGTGTATAATGATTGTGGAAGATGTGTACAAATTGATGTGAGGCTTACGATTCGGATGCTTGCTGAGGACAGACGTCTACTAATATGATTGGTTGTGATAGATCTTGGCTTGATAACTTGGTCCATAGTGGTGATGATGGTCCAATAATGTGCACCACTGCCTCGATGTAGTCCCTCTGTCATGGAGGAAAGAATGAAATTTCATATTAGGCACAAAGCAACATAGTGCATACGTCCAAGTTCCAATATTACACATTGGGTGTGTTTGTTTGGACGGACTGGATAAGGGGAGATTGAAATCCACCGGACTGTTAGTCTTAGGATACATTGTCTTCGGACTATTTGGTTGGACTGGAGTTGTATTCCATGTTTGTTTAGTCATGAGATTAAATGTCAAGAAATGACTATTTGGTTGGATAGCATATAAATCATATATTTGTTTGGGATATTATGAAGAAGGATAAATGTTCAAATGACTATTTTACCCTTTTCAATTATTTGCTAAATAATAGTAATATTAAAAATATCTTTAATATTTTAATTATTTTTAACTAGATTAAATAAAAATTTATTTTATTTTATTTTTTATACAATTAAATAAATTTATTTTTTAAAATTAAATAAATAAAAATATCAATAAAAATATATGTTATTTTTTTAATTAAAATTTTAAATAAATTTATTTTAAAAAATAATAATAATTAAATAAAACATCTATTAAAATTTAAATAATGAAATTAAATAAAATATAAAAAAAAATTTAAAATAAAACATCAATAAAAATTAAATAAAATTATTTTATTTTTAAATTCAAACATTTAAATTTTGTTGAATTTTATTAAATATAATACATAATTAAATAGTAGAGGGTCAAAATGGTCATTTCACCACCTAATCTCATATTCCCTTTATTCCTCTATTTGTGTCCCACTCCCTCCCATGGGACACAATAGTCCAATAGATTTGGGACTAATAGTTCGGAGGGATTAATAGTCCGGTGCAAAATTTTTGAACCAAACAACGGACTATTAGTCCGGATGAACTAATAGTCCAATCCCACCTCTCAATCCCTCAAAACAAACACCACCATTATGACAACTATTATATGTGTCAGTCACTTACGACTATTTGTGCTTGGTCAATAAATGGGTCATATATGCTGGGTCTTGGTCGTAATAAGTTATAATGCCTTCATAGATTGTCTTTGACGTCGTAGACAACGATCGTCTAATAGAGGTCGTGATGTATTGGGAAGACGGAATATCTCAGACCTTGATAGTTATTGATATTTGATCAATCAATTTATTTCTCTTGTGGATGGGGTATTCTTGCATGAATTTCTGCACACAATGGACATATAATTATGTTTTAAGTGTTTATATCAATGTTCACTCTTAAAGATGTGAATGTTCATATCTTTAATTTGTCAATCAGTCATATAATGTATTATGGTTGTGAATGTTCACATTTGTTAACTCTTAATCAGTTATATAATATTGATGTAAGTCAATAATATAATCACACAATGTTGAGGTGAGCATTTACATCTATTCAATATGCAATTCAAATACTGTTCATGTGAACATTCACATCAACATTGTGCACAAACAAACCAATAGTCTAGTTGTTACCAAACATGTACTTGTGAAGATGAATGTCTAATCCTCCAAAGTTGGGTTGACCAGCTCTTATAGTTCGAGTAGTATTTGCTATATGCATCTATCACCTGCACAAACAGAGGGGTGACAGCACATTATTTCTAGTGTCTATACGGTGTGTCTGTGTGTATGTATGGTTTGTACAAATTTGCGAGTGTCATACGTTGTTGTGTAATGATTCTTCCTTGATGATATGTATGGTGTCATCAAAATACACATTTCTAGACTTTGAGTCCTCTTGCCACACAAACAACCTGTGCATTGTGATACTAAAAAATCTGAATGTTAACATTACACAATTATAAAATGATCTAATACATTACGTACAGATGTTAAGCGTAACATCATCATTAAAATAAATACAATCTCAATGTGTATAATCACTTATTCATTACTGTCATTCTTGTGCAAATTTTGAACCTTTTGCTTGTTAAGTTTGCTCATGTTGGCCCAAACCTTCATTTTGTTGGTCAATGTTAACTTCTTAGATTTTGTTGGTTGCTTTGTTTGTGGCTGTTTGGCCAAATCTTGTACAATATGGACTGTATAGGATTGGTTTTTAGCTCCATCTTTTTCTTTCTTTAGGCTAGGCAGGTTAGGGTATTGAAAGTCAGCTAAGCGGTGCTCTCTCTGCACCTTTTGCTTGATATGCTTCACCCTAGATGGTGGGTTGAGAATGTCTTTCAATGGTGCAATGGGATGCTTCTTAAGGCTGTCATGAACCTTTTATGCTTTGGCTTGCGTGATAATATGGACGGACTGATCATTGTAAAGGTCTTGAAGAATTGTTTTTTTGCATTCTAGGTTGATGACCAATTTTGTCAATCGCTCAATTTCTGTATCTTTCCGCTACATGCAATTCTTGATTTCCATGTCCACATTGGATGGGCCTGATTGGTTGAATAATTTGGTTTCAAGAACAGCGATCACCCTTGCCCTCAACTCCCATGATTCTTCCAAGTGTTTGTATTTTGCTTCCCATTGTCGTACGAGACTCCAAGCTTTTTGGTTTTCTTCTATAAGCATATCCGCGATGTTCGATTTACTTGGTTGTGCTATGATGATACATCTCTCAGCATTGGGGTTGTTAAATCTGGTGTTGATGTCATCATTAACATTATTTAGGTTAACTGCATCCCCAAAAATTCCATCGCCGTTGTCATTGCCTTCATTGTCTTTGCTTTCATCATTGTTGCTTTCATCTTGTTTGGGTGTTGCACTCGATGAATCCTCATGTTTGGGATCCACCATCAAATTGATATGATGGTACAATTTTGTTTCTGTTGGAGATGCCATCAACTCGTCGCCATATACCAAGAATTGGAAACATTATGTTACTTACATAGTTCATTGTGTCAGTACGTGAATGTTCACAACATTTTGGGGTGTACTTTTACCTCATTTAAACCAAGCTTCGGCAAAGATATGGACTTCATGCTGATATGTAAAGCTGTGAGGTCCCACTTCACACACCGATGAATGGCATTGGGTTTGCGGGGTTGTAAGATGGTTGTGTGCTTACACAACCAGCACTGAAACAAATAACAAACATCAATGTTCCCACCATTGCATACTATTGTGAACATTCACATTAGTTTATAATGATGCCAAACTGATGTGTGTGCTACATTTGAATGTAATGATGCCAAACTGGTGGCAATGCTTACATTAGATCATACTATTATGTGTGCTACATTTGTACATTTGTTTGTACACACTGATGTGAATGTTCACACTAGTGTTTACTGATATGAATTTCTACATCAATACACACTGTTGTGAATGTTCATATCATTGCACTGATATGAATGTTCACACCAGTGTCCAATGAAATGAATGGTTGTGTTAATACACACTAATGTACAAGTTCACATCATTGATGTCAACCTTGACATCATTGCTTACCAATGTGTGTGTGCTACATTTGTCTTGGTGCCAACATGAGCAAAACACTGGTGTCAATGTTTACATTAGATCATTTTATTGTGAATGTTTCCACCATTGTATACTGTTGCGAACATTCACTTCAGTTTGTAATGATGCCAATATTCACACTAGTATCTACCGATGTGTGTGTCACATTTGTTTTGTTGTAAACAGGAGTGAACATACCTTATGAATGTTCATATTACATATATAATAAGATTTATGAGATTTACCATTAACAACATAACACATCCGGTGACTCGTCCTGGTTTTCTCCAGTTTTGGCCCACTAACCCCATGAGAATTGCTCGGATGATCTCAACCTACTCATACTCAATCATCTTGTCTAATGGGTCCATGTATGAATAGAATGCCCATCCAATTGTTTCTCCACACGAATAGTTTCATGTATGCATACATGCAAACTAATCTTGCAACCTCTCCGTTGTTTTTTTTTTGTGCCATTTAATGCTTCATTTAGAATTTCACGTATTTTTGCCGCACTTAATCGACTGATATCCTTGCATGTTCGGTATATGATGCCGGTCGTTGGTTTCGCACCATCAGAGAGGTTCATTGGCTAGGTGCCGCAGTTTACCCCAAAAATAAGTGATACATTACTTCTAAAAATCTGAATGTTCTTCTCCCAATGTAAAACCTCCCACTGGATGGCTTGAATGTTTGCACAATACGTATAATGACATCATCGTATTTCATACAATGATTGAGGTCAACTTCATTATTGATCAATCAATCAAATAGGGGCCAAAATGGTGTTTTCCTAAGGCATTTCAATTGCCCATTTGTAAATTTTCTACCATTTAATAGTTTCCCCAATCTAATGATATTAGACCGGCAGTTGATATTTTTCATGTTCACTTGTTCGGGACTAGCTGTTTGATCGAGTTTGCCTTTGACATGGGCTTCCTCTTTTTTTCTTTTGCCTTGAAATTTACGGGGAACACCTGTTTATTCAAATACAAACAAATTTAATGTTATTATTCATAAATCAATAGTGATAATAACTGTAAATTATATGTCATGTGAATAATGGGATGGTCATGGTGAAATATTATGTGAATTGCTGGTGTATATGTTCTCATGAACAGGTTATAGCACATGACAACCCAACATGATACAACAACAAACCAACAAAACAAACATGATGTAAATGTGTGTGATGGGTACAGTCTTGTGTTGTTCATGTTGCCATTGGTTTGTAGTCATTACCAATATTTAACTATCTGATGTAAATATTCACATTATGTACAATGAAAATCAGATTGATCTAAAAAAGACTTGACAACCATTCAAGATTAGGGGCTCTACATCAACAAGTAACAATACTAATAACTTTGTCAATATCTACATCATATTCCATTGATATTAGAAGGTAAATATTGACATTGATGTCAGCATGTAAATTTTGGCATTCTGTTTAGAATGTAATTATTTCATCACCATCAACAACCAACAACTCTAACATAGACACAAGGGAGGAGATATGAAGTGTATTACAAAACAATAACACGTGACAATTTAAGACAAATAAGTCATTACCAATATTTAACAGTCTGATGTAAATATTGACATCATGCATAATGGAACACACATTGAACCAAAAGATGGTTAACAACCATTAAAGATTAGGGGCTCTAATTGCTTTATAACTATCAACAAGTAACAATACCAACAATTCTGTAAATATTTACATCATATTCCATTGATATTAGAAGTTAAAAATCTACGTTATATTCATACTGTGAATATTGACATTGACGTAAATATTTACATCAATGTTAATAGTTACACCATATTCACATCATATTCGATCACCTTGTAAATATTGTACATTTGCCAATATGGTGTTTAAATTATATTCTATCATATTTCAATTTGGAGGGAAATTGGGGTTTTATGGACATCAACAATCAGCAATACCAACATTGACAGAGGGAAAAAAATAGAGTTCATTACCAAATCACAACCACAAACAACATTAATAACAAAGTAATGTAAATTATACATTTGTTTGTTAATGTTATTCATATTCAACAAAAAATCAACATCACCAACATGGACAAAGAGTGAAAATAGGGAGTTCATTACAAAATGAAATCCCAAAACAACAATAATAACAAGGGCAATGTAAACATATACATTTATATTATCATTGTTTGAAAAACAGAGAGTGGAAGGATGATGCTTACTTTTGGTCCTCATTGTGGGTGGGATATGTAAATCGACGGCCGACAAGGACCAAGGAAGAACGAACCCCAATCCTTTCGATGTAAATCTTTGCAGTGGTGCATTGATGTGGAATAACAGTGGTCGACGATGGTTGGTAGTGGAGGACGACGATGGTGTGGCGATATGAAATTTAGGGTTATGGTTGGGGAATTTTTTGGTGCCAACAATAAGTTTTTTTTTGGGAATGAACGTGTTGTGGAGTGAAGAGATGGAACACGAACGGTTAGATTTTCAAAATTGAGTATGCATGGGAGAAATGAAAGAACGATATTTTAGTCTTACTACACTAAATGGGACATAATGAAACAATAAAATATAATTTGAGTTTTATGATATAAAAGTCTTAGAAATGAAATTTATGAATAAAACTCCCTTATAAATTAGATCAATAAATTTTTTTTTTAATTAAAAGATATTTAAGAAAATAGTGATAATATTAAAGCAATAAAAAGCAAATCGTGAAAAATGAAAGGACACAAAATAAAAACGTAAAAGAGAGGAAATTGAAGGGGAAAAAAATGGTAAGAAGGATATTCTAATCCCTTTAAGAAAAAAATAATTATTTCATAGAATATATTTATTGTCTTCATAACTTGTTATAATAATAAATTATTTATGTCATCAAATACATTCTAAACAACAAAACTCATAAATTAATTATTTGATGCTTGACTCTTCTCCGACAAATTACAGCAGCAACAACAACATGGAGCCCATTACATAACCCGAAAATTGGGAACATTGACCAGCATGATACAGCAACGAACGCGACAGAAGAGTCGTGGTGTTAGCTTGCGTTGGTGGAATATGTGAGGTGGGTCGTAATCGCTGATGTATTGAACCCATTGAAATTTGACCCAGCAGCTGCCGTATACGCACCCATGTTTGGAAACACCAGCCAATCGTTGACCTGTAGTTCCGGTAACTGGTGACCCGTCAACACCGTGTCAAGGGCATCGCACGTGGGCCCAAACACAGTCGAACAATAAGTCCTCGCTCCACCGCACCTTGGGTTCTCACGATTCGACGTGCACGCAAACGGCGTCGCATTCACAGTAGCATGGTCGTACAGTATACAATTCATGGACCCGTAAACGCCGTCGTTTATCCAGTACTCCCTCAGCTCCCCCCTCACACGCTTCCCGATAATGTTGGTGGCTAACGTGAAAGCCGACTCTGCAAAAAACCGCCCCGGTTCGGCAATGAAGGTTAAACCGGGTTCCTTGAAGTACTCTTGGATGGCGGATTTAACGGCCGTAGCAGCGTCGTCGAACTGTGGACCCGCCGTAAAACCGCCGCCGATATTAAGCACGTGCATTTCAGGCATGCCGAGCTGTGACGCCACATCGAACACCCCTTTTGCCGCCGCTATGGCCGCTTTGTAAGCGCCAGACTCAGTAGCGCCGCTTCCGATGTGGAAAGATATGCCGGAGACGGTGAGTCCGGCGGTTTGGGCGGCTTGAAGGAGCGGCGCGATCTCGTCTGGAAGAGCGCCGTATTTTGGACCGAGCGGGCATCTAGCGCCGCCGTCGTCCGGAGATTTGACCCGAATGAGCAAATCGCAATTCGGGTGGTACTTCCGGATCTTAACGATTTCTTCTTTGGAATCAAAAGTCGTGAGGTTTACGCCAACGCTCGCGGCGTACTTGATGTGAGACTCGGCTTTGCAAGGGTTGGCATAAACGATCCGATCAGGAGAGACTCCGAGAGACAAAACGGTTTCGATCTCGGCCCGGCTAGCGCAGTCGAAGCTCGAGCCGAGAGCAGCCAAGACACCGAGGAATGCTGGGTTGGGGTTGCATTTGACGGCGTAGAAAGGACGGACGGTTGGGAGGGTGCGAGTCCATTGGTCCATGAGAGACGCGACCACACCCAAGTCCAGCACGTAGAAGGGTTCTTTAAGGTCTTGTTTATTGAAGATGATGGACTGTATGAGAGAGGTTAGACCATCTTTTGGTAGAGCCGTCAGGGTCTTAGCCCTTAGCCCTGGTGCACCCAAGATGACCTGGAGGCTATTATGGTTCGAGACCATGACTCGGAATGGCTCGGAGGCCGTGACAAACGAAGAGAGGGAGTAGAACAAAGCAGGAGGGTTTGGAAGTCGTTATATATATGGGTGGCTTTTTGGGTAATATATAGGGAAGATTTGAAGGTATTATCTCAGACTGCTCATTGATTACGAAAAAACAGAGAAAAAGGTGTATTATTGAGTTTTCAACCCAGAATCAGCACAAATCAAATGTGTATATATATATATATATATTTTTTGTGATAATTAAATGTCTGAATTAATTTGTGCGAACATTCAATTTATTTGAAATTGGTGAGAAGTGAAACCACGTTCAAAATAAGAAGAATTGAAAATAAAAGAAATTTCTTGGCTCCCTGATTTAAGAAGAGTTTGAATTTCGTGGGGGCAAAATGAATGGGTAGGTTTTCAAAGGATTCCAAACGCGTTATTACGTGTAAGCGGCGAATCGGATGGTGCATGGGCAAAACCACCGGATTGTTTATATATCTCATGGCCAAGGTTTTTTTTTTTTTTTTGGACGATCAGTGGAATTATTTTCAAATATCTACAAAATTACATCAAATCAAAAACACTCATAATGGACAGAGTTTACAAGAGAAGCTCTAGATTTTGTTTTTTATGAAAAAATAATTACATGAAAATGAATCATCGAATCAATTTATTACCTGGGGCAAGTCTCACATATTTACAAATATATGTGACTCAGTTATATTTCACCAAGTTAAACATTCCATCTCAATCTCATTCTTCATTCATCTCCCAAAACAAACAGATATAAAGGGTGTCTTTGATTCAAGGAATTATGGGGGATTATTTATTATTCAAATTGCTTATCCAATGGAGGAAGGTGTCCATCGTTTGGTACAAGTTTAATCCGCCGGACGACTGGGGGAGTCCATATCCCTCATATGAGAGACAAAACAATCCGGGGGTGAGATTATTTCCATGAGATTGGTATCTCATGAGACTAATTGGTGAAAATGTCCATTTTATCGTCATGCTATTACTTAGGCCAAGTTTGGTTATCCTAAATAAGTACACACTTTTTATCTTTTTTCCATCACATCATCTCTCTACTTTTCTGCACATCTTTTCGTAAAAAGACAAAAAATGCACTTATTTAAGTCATCCTAAAGAACCCCTTAGTAAATAATTGGAAAATGGTAAAATAGTCTTTTGAACATTTACAAATTATTTTTTTAGTGTTGTTCATTTAAAATTATATATTAAATAAAAAATAAAAAATATAAATTATAAATTATAAATTATAGCCTTATAAATTAAATTTTTTTAGTATTGTTAAAAAATTAAATTTATATATTAAATAAAATTATTTTTTTAGTGTTGTTAATTTAAAATTATATATTAAATAAAAAATATAAATTAAAAATTTAATTTAATTAAAATAATAAATTAAAAATTATGGCCTTATAAATTAAATTTTTTTAGTGTTGTTAAATTATAAATTATAAATTTTATATTAAATAAAAAATATAAATTATAAATTACAAGGGTAAAATAGTCTTTTAAACATTTATTATTATTTAGTCCGTCCAACCAAACATTAGATTTACTAAAAATAATCATTTCTAGACATCTAATCCCATGAGAAAACAAACACGAGATACACATCCAATCTAACCATATAGTCCGGGGAATTTACAGTCTTAGGATTCAAGTCCAATGGATTCTAATCCCCCCTTATCCAGTTCAATCAAACACACCCAAAGGGTTAAAACACATTTTATCTTCCAAACACATGACAAAAATATATGTAATTCACACACTTATGTTATTTTTATGTGTGGGTATTTTAATTTTTTTTATTAAATCGTTAACAGACGTAACAATGTACTTCAGTTTACAAACCATAAGAAATTTATGTGTTTGTTTTCAAATATTAAGGGGATAAATTGCACATGACATAGACCAAAGCGGGATAAAGTAAAGTTGGTCCATAGTTATATGTAGTTTTAGAATTGATTTAGGGTTTAGAATTTAAAATTTATAATTATATAATTGATTTTGATAGATCAACAATTTTTTTAATATTTTACCCTCAAACTGCTTCCATATTAAGCTCTTTTCTCTAGGTTCTTAATGACTAGTGTTGCAAATGAGCCAAGCCGAGCCGAGTCAAGTTTTACTATGTTTGAACTTGTTTAGTAAGATTTTAATGAGTTCAAACTCGAGATCTAACTCAATAAACTTTTAATGAACCGAACTCAAACCGAGTTGGCTTAAGCTTAATTTGAGTTCGAACCTATTTACGAACCTTAATGAGTCAAAAAAATTATAAATTTATATTTGTATATGAAACTAAAGTTACAATTGAAACTTTGATTATACAATTATATATACAATATATATAAATATACTAAAAAAAAGTCAATATCTTATCAAAATAATAATATCTACCACCACTATCATCTATATGTATTATATATAGCTATTATTCACATATAAATAAATTTAGCTATTATTTAAATTTATATTCTTGAAATTATAAATGACATATTTATTCTATTATTTATACAAAATTTTATGTTATTTAATATATAAATAGTTTATTTATTTTATAATTTAAATAAATACTAAATGAGCCTAACTAACAAGCTGAGCTAATAAGTTGAGTTTTAATTTGTTTAGATTTATTTATTAAGATTTTAACAAATTTAAACTCGAACGCAATAAAAATTTAACAAACCAAATTCAAATGAACCATTATCAAGTTTAGTTCAAATCTGTTAACAATTCTATTCATTTATAGTCCTATTAATGCCAAATGAGGGATAGGTGAAGCAAATTATAATAAAGCCTCCCCCCACCCCCCATCTGGAAAGGTTTGAAAATACTATAACGCGTTTGCAAACCAAATAGTAGACAAATACAACTTCACTTTTTCAATAAAAACCCACCCGGCAAAGCACCTATCCATGTTAAAAAAACAAAATGAAAAAGAAAAGGTGCAATATGTTGTAAAAGTATCATTAGGGGTTTGCATGTTAAAAGAAAAAAAAGGTGCGAACGTATGAAATTATTGGAGATAATTTAGGATGATTGCTTTTTGTAAATTGGACCATGTAAGATTATAACTATGCTACATTCCCTTAATATGGAGCTATCATTTTGACTCTTAATAAGGTGAGAGAGAGAAATGAGGGATTTTTAGTAAAGTCCAATGGAATAATAGAGAGATTTGTTTAAAAAAAATTGGAGTACATTTAGAGAGAGAAGTTTTAAAAATGAACTTAAATCTCTTCTATTCATAATTTGAATTGAAAGATGTTATTTAGACACGAGAAACCTACATAAGTCCTGTTTAAATAATCTTATTTTCATTTTGTACAATCTTTTATGTATATTATTTACATAAAAATTAGATCGATTTGATATTTTTATTATATTTATTTCTAAAAAATGAAAGACAAGTGTGTTCTTAAAAGTAAATCATTTATTTTTTAGTGATAAATAAGATAAATTAAATTGATTACGAATGTTGGATCGACCTGCTTTTTGTGTATAAATGATATTTTTGAAGAGTCCGACAAAATGATCTACCATACATGCAGATAGGTGTTATTGATAGTTCATTAAAAAAAAAGAGAAATAACTCTTAGAAAAAGAAATATTGGATAATTTGGAAAGATCCACAGTGAATGTGCTGAAAAGGAAGGGCTCAAGTACTGTTTTTCCAATATTTTTAGCGCATTGAAAAATATATAGAGGGTGGTCTGGGATATTGAACAGCTTGTAGCACCAAAAAAAAAAAAAAAAAAAAAAAAAAAGCAATCATGCTAGAGACTACTAATTTGGTAGCTCTAAATCCACCACTAATGAAGTAGAAAAGAAAAGAAAAAAAAAAAAAAAAATCAGACACAACACATACTGTGGCAGTGAGTGGGAGCCACTGTCATATCATTAGTGATAGCTCTAATTAAAGTTCCCACTCATTTTCTAAAAAAAAAAAGTCAGATCGTAATAAAATTTTTTTAAAAAACTGAGAAGATGATTTTAAATTTTATATTTGTGACCTGTTTGGTAACATTTACGTTTTCAGTTTATATTTACAAAAATTTTATAAACTGATTTTTGTTTATTTTTTGAAAAACATAAACTACAAACGCGTTTGGTTTAGACAAAATGTTTAAAAAAATTTAAAAATATAAAAAAAGTAAGAAATGACAAGTGGTGACGGGTGGTGGGTGGAGACGAGTGGTGGCGGCAGAAGACGATGGTGGAAAATGATGGCGGATGGTGGTGGCGGAAGACGGTGGTGAAAAATGGTGGCAGGTGGTAGGTGATGGTGGCAGAAGCCGGTGGTGAAAAATGGTGGCAAGTGGCAGGTGGTGGCGGCGGCGGCGGCGGAAGACGGTGGTAGAAAGTGGTGATAATGGATGGTGAGTGGTGGTGGCGGGTGGGTGGGTGACGGTGGCGGGTGATGGTGGCAAGTGAGTGGCAGATGACGGGTGGTGGCGGGTGGTGGTAGTAGTGGTGGGTGTGTGGGCGACGGTGACAGGTGGTAGCGAGTGGATGGTGGTGGTGGTGGTGGCGGGTGATGGTGGTTGGTAAGTAACGGATGACGGTTGGTGATGGGTGGTGGGTGGTGGTGGCGGGTAGGTGGCGAGTGGTGGTGGTGGTGGGAGATAGGTGGGTGACGGTGGTTGGTGGTCGAGAGTGGGTGGTGGTGGTGGTGGCAGGTGGTGATGGCAAGTGGAGGGCGGATGATGGTGATGGGTGGTGGTGGCGGGTGGGTGGCAGGTCGCTAGTGGTGGTGAGTGGTGGTGGCGGGCGGTGGATGGTAGTAGCGGGTCGTGGGTGGTGGTGGTGGTAGCGGTGGCGGCGGCGGCGAGAGATGGGTGGTGGTAGTGAGTTGATGGCAGGTGGGTGGTGGGTGGCAAGTGGGTGGCGGGTGGTGGTGGGGGGTGGGTAGTTGGGGGTAGTGGCAGAAGACGATGGTAAAAAATAGTGGCAGAAAATGGTGACAGGTAGTGGCTATTGTTGGGTGGTAAAAAAAAAAAAAAACTCAAAACGTAAACTCATTTTTTATATTTTCATTTTTTGGCTAAATTTATAAATTGAGACCATTGATAATTTCCCATCTTTACCTTCACCTACTCCACTACACACTCCACTTCACCTACCTCCACTTCACCACACACTCCACTTCACCTAACCCACTATCACCTCCACTACACCTACTACCACATTTTCTTCTATATATAGATTGTATAGGAATTGTAATTCATCAATCTTGTAATACATCAAAATATATATCAATCAATAATACAGTATTGTTAACATGGTATCAGAGCAGGTTTAGAACCTAGTATTTTTGCTTCACCGGCGGGCGGCAACTTCGCCTTGGCCGCCCGCCGGACCTCAACCTAGTCCGCTAGAATTCTCTTTATAGATATAGATTGTATGATGCAGGCGCTCCCTTGACATTGAGCGTCCCACCTACACCAATCTCAACAGGCTCGTCTCTCAGGTGATTTCATCGCTGACTGCTTCTCTTCGTTTCGATGGAGCTCTGAATGTGGATGTGAACGAGTTCCAGACCAATTTGGTCCCATACCCAAGAATTCATTTCATGCTTTCTTCATATGCCCCTGTTATCTCTGCAGAAAAGGCCTACCACGAGCAACTCTCGGTTGCAGAGATCACCAACAGTGCATTCGAACCGTCTTCTATGATGGTGAATGCGACCCGCGCCATGGCAAGTACATGGCGCTGCCGGCGGTTGCTGCCGAACATGTAGATCGCGGCGGTGTCCGGCCATCTCCCCAGATCTCCACCTCTGTTGTTGAACTGTACTCCTCGACCATGAGGCCATCTATGACATTTGCCGCAGATCTCTCGATATTGAGAGACACACCATACCTCACTCAAGACAACATACACAGGGGAGGGGAGGGGTACTGATCTCTCTCTCCCTTCGGTTTACCTCTATCCTTGCGACTCCATTGGCTTAGATCGATGTTGAATTCATATAAGGTGACATGAGCTGCAGTGCTGAGAATTTCTTCGACAAAAGGATCGATTCGCTGAAGAACAGTCAGATTAAGGACTTTGGTGCTTTGCTGGTCCAGATTCGGCATTAATTTGCCATTCTGAGACATTTTTCTCTCTCTCTCTTCGCCGTTGTGAAGGAAAGCTATTGGTGAATAGACACCAGGTGCCCATATCAGTCATGCAAGAGTTGCTGTGCAAAAGCTACAAATCCATTTCAGACACCCAATCTCAATTCACCACTCATTCTCAGATGGGAGAGCCTATTTTTTGAAAAGAGATTTCGTTTGGATTTTTTTCTTGCCCACTAGTGGAACAAAGCTGTGGAACAAAGCTGTGGACCAGACATTGGGACCAGTAATCGAGTCCCTTAGCTCACGATGGTGGTGCCTTTTTTTTTTAAAAAAACATAATCATCTCTCCTCACTTTGCATCCACCGTCCACACTTTTTTGATCCCTTTTATGACACTTTTTTTATTTTATTATTTTATTTTATTATTAAAAAAAAAAAAAAAAAAAAAAAAAAAAAACCTCAGAACCCATGTGCTATTTGATCCCTTTTATGGCATTTTTTATTATTATTATTATTTTATTTTATTAAAAAAAAAAAAAAAAAAAAAAAATTCATTCCAGTTTAATTTTTGTGCTCCATCTTGTCCCTTCACGCCATTCGGATTTGCACAATACACTCATTTTATTCATATCGGGATCAACCCCGATCCACATTTTCCACAAAAAAAAAAAAAAAAAAAAAAAAAAAAAAAAAAACAACAACACACCAACAACACAAATACACAACACATCACACCAACCACAGCTTTGTTTTCTTTTCTGCAGACGGCCACCCACCGACCTACTCTGCCGCCGGTCTCTTCTTTTTGCCTCCGTCCTGGGCGGTCCTTGACGGTGCTGCCTCGGAACTTCCTTGTCCACCAAGCACGTTCACTCCCCCATACTCCTCCACTGCAGCATATGGAGGACCTCCAAATCGGAACATCACGGTGGCCTTCCGCTTCAGCTCCTTGTTTTCTGCCCTTAGCACGCTTATCTCTGCTCGCGCATCCTTATACATGCGTTGGAGCAGAGCCAGCTGGGAGTTTAAATGCTGCACCTCATTTGTCCTACTCTGCAGCCGGTTCGACAAATTTGTGACCGCCGTCATGGTTTCCACGCATGACTTCAGAGTATACTGATTAGCCTCAATATCAGTTTGCATCGCCATTTTTTGCTCCACCGACCGCATCGGAAAGTTCAATGGAGCAAAACCAGAGGTGTTTGGTTGCGGTTCACTGGCCACCGCACCAGTTATTTCTCTTGTGGGCTCGTTCAGTTCTGGAAAGAGCGTGAGCAGGTTCTGGGTAACTGGACGGGAAGAAGAGGCCATGTTTTTTGAGTTGCTAAGTGTTTCAGCGAAGGGTTGGTTTCCGGGTGTTTCAAGCTTTGCAGAGCCAAGCTCTCCGAGCGTTCAGAGGTTTCAGACTCGTATGCACAGCCTTCGCCTCAACCTTGTTTTAAATAGCCAGGGCCAGCCACGCGCATCGCGCGCCTCTTGCCACTAGCCGACAAACTGGCACGCAAGCCAAGGCGCCCACGTGCCTCGCCATCATGTCCGGCACACCTTTTGATGAATTGGGCACGCCTTTTGATGGCACGCCTTTTTACAAAATTGAGCGCACCTTTTGAGGATGCGATTTTTTAATGGGTCCGACAAGACTCTGTAAACTGTCCCGACATTGATTCCGGTTAGCTCCTTTATGGGTCCGACAAGACTCTGTAAACTGTCCCGACATTGATTCCGGTTAGCTCCTTTATGGGTCCGACAAGACTCTGTAAACTGTCCCGACATAGATTCCGGTTAGTTTCTACAAGGGTCCGACAAGACCCTGTAACCTGTCCCGACATTGATTCCGGTTAGTTTCTACAAGGGTCCAGCAAGACTCCGTAAACTGTCACAACATTGTCTTCTACAACGGTCCGACATGACCCCATAAACTGTCTTCTACGACGGTCCGACATGACCCCATAAACTGTCTTCTACAACGGTCCGACATGACCCCATAAACTGTCTTCTACATCGGTCTGACACCACCATACAGTGTCCTCTACACCGTTATGACACCCCATACAGTGTCTTCACCACCGGTCAGACACGACCATACAGTGTCTCCTATCCTTTTTTTATTTTTATGTATTTTCTTGTTTTGTTACTCTCTCCAAACTCAAGTTGGTTAGTTTCTCTCCTCCTTGAGTTTGCGGGGGGCTGTTAGAATTTCCCATCTTTACCTTCACCTACTCCACTACACACTCCACTTCACCTACCTCCACTTCACCACACACTCCACTTCACCTAACCCACTATCACCTCCACTACACCTACTACCACATTTTCTTCTATATATAGATTGTATAGGAATTGTAATTCATCAATCTTGTAATACATCAAAATATATATCAATCAATAATACAGTATTGTTAACATTTATAAATCAAAAATTTACCAAACAAATTTTTATTTGAGTTTTTAAAATTTTTATAAATATAAACAGAAAATTAAAAACCTAAGTATTACCAAACGACACCGGCGTATTTTAGGTAGAAAATAAAGTGCAAATATTAGTATACAATTTTAAATAATGAAAGAAGATTCCAAAGGAAAAGATCAAGAAGAGATCTAATATACAGTTTTAAATAATGTAAGAAAATTTTAGGCAATATATTTTACGAAAAATGAGTAAGAGCACTAATTAGTGCCACCACTAATGATGTAGCAGTGAGTTCCACCCACTGCCACAATATTGTTGTGTCTATTTTTTTTTTTTAAAAAAAAAAATAGATGCCACATCATTAGTGATTGTTTTAGAGCACCATTTTTAGTGATCTCTATCATTGCCCTATATTTTACGAATAAAGATTTGGACCCCCAGTGGGGGTACTGGGGGTCCCTTCCCATTGGTCCAAAAAAACAATTTTTTTTTTTTTTTTTTTTGAGTTTCCAGCCACCCCAGGCCGACACGTGGCACTGGGGGGTCACTGGGGGTCACCCCAACTGGGAGTCTGTAGCATTACTGATATTTTACATGGTTGCCATTATTTGTCATGGTAATTTGGATTTAAATACATTTTTTATCTATGAAATTTTTGTTGACTTCACAAATTTCTAAACATTTATTTGGGGAGGGGTGAGATCTTCGGATTGGGAGTCGTAGCTATATATGGCTGGAATAACCCTATCCAATACTAACTAACCCCCCAACAATCAAACAATCTCTCAAACTAATTCTTCCTCTCAACCTGAATTCTTGAATTTCAACTGCTGAATCCAAAACTTTCTAAATCATAAATTTATTAATATGACTATGAAAAAAGAAAGCAGTAATTGAAGAAAAAAAAGAGAGAAAATGAAAAACTAAATTTGGAGTCCATTCATCCTTTTCTCATAAAACTTGATTACAGTCCAATCCCTCCTTTTCCCCCATCAACCGTAGCTATATACAGTTGGAATAACCCTATCCAATACTACCTAACAAACCTCCTAACCAACTAACTAACCACCCCCCCCCCCCCAACAATCAAACAATCTCTCAAACTAATTCTTCCTCTCGAACTGAATTCCTGAATTTCAACTGCCAACTGAGCTAACTGAATCCAAAACTTCCTAAATCATAACATTTTCACTTTTTTTTTTAAATGGAAAAACAAAGCAAAAAATTACAAAGCATCAGAAGCAACTAAGGCCAACAGATGAAATAGAACTCACCCAAACTGCCCTTACCATGCTCTTGTGGAAAACATCAAATTCCTTACCTCCTGAATGGACTACACTATCAAGCATATTTTTTGAGAAGCTAATCAGTGTGCAGATGCCCTTGCTCATATAGGAGAAAACTAGGTGGAAGACTTGAAGATCTATGAAGACCCCCTTATTTTGCTAAGACCCATTATAATGGCTGACATGGTTGGAATTGTGTACAAGAAGGATTAATCCTCTCCTTTACCTAATTTATACTGTTGTTTAACTTTCCTTATTATCTAAAAAAGATGAAACAGAGCTCCGTCCATCCACATACACATAGGAAAAAGAAAGGAGTCCCTATTCCACAGTAAAAAATTTAGTAATTTAGTAGGAGTCTGTCTGCAGCAAGGTTATATACATCATTATCAATCCCTGCAGTTCTGTCCCTCACCAACAGCTAGCCAACCTAAATTACAAAAGACAAACAGTTGCCATATACAACTGTGATAGGGACTAAAGTTGTCTTTTCCAATGTGTACAGATTAGGTCCCCCCAAGAGATATGGTCTAAGAAAACAAATGAAAATACAAAATTAATTGACATTAATGTAAACATTACCCACCATCCTCGCTCTCTTACCTCTTCATTGGCTATCTATCCGTGAGTATTTAGAAATTTCTCTTAGATGCAGTCCTCTTCTTCTGCAACCTATTCGGAGAGAATTAAAATGCTCACATCAAGTTTCTTGATAAAGCACAGTGAAAGTGAAAAATGTCTCAAAAGCTTTTCCTTACCTTCTCTGCCATTTGTTGCAAGATCTCTATTATTTCAGAAAATTCTGGCCTCAAAGTTGGGTCTCGCTGCCAACATCTTTCAAGCAATTCCACCATCTTTGGATATGTGTGATCTGGTATCACAGGCCTTAGACCCTAAAAACCATCGGAAAAAAGAGTTAATCACTTCAATAATCCTGTTATAAAAAATAAAAAAAAGCACCAAGAAGCTTCGATATTTGGCCAAGGAAAAGTCTGCATTTTGCAAAATGCTAAATATCAATTTCAAAGGCAGAGCGTCTAGAAAATTGGACTAATTTCCATTAAAAAAAATGAAAAATATAACTGAGGAAATTGAGATTTACTTTTTGAACTACGCCAACTGCTGCTTGTAATGGGGACAAATGTTCATAAGGAAGCTGGCACAATATTGAAAGACAAGATTATTAGTGTAAGAAATTATGTATTATTGATTGATTGATATCTTACAAGATTATTTGATTACAATTCCTATACAATCTATATATAGAAGAAAATGTGATAGTAGGTGTAGTGGAGGTGATAGTGGGTTAGGTGAAGTGGAGTGTGTGGTGAAGTGGAGGTAGGTGAAGTGGAGTGTGTAGTGGAGTAGGTGAAGGTAAAGATGGGAAATTCTAACAGCCCCCCGCAAACTCAAGGAGGAGAGAAACTAACCAACTTGAGTTTGGAGAGAGGAACAAAACACGAAAATACATAAAAATAAAATAAAGATAGGAGACACTGTATGGTCGTGTCAGACCGATGTAGAAGACAATTTATGGGGTCATGTCGGACCGTTGTAGAAGACAGTTTATGGGGTCATGTCGGACCATTGTAGAAGACAGTTTATGGGGTCATGTCGGACCGTTGTAGAAGACAATGTTGTGACAGTTTACGGAGTCTTGCTGGACCCTTGTAGAAACTAACCGGAATCAATGTCGGGACAGTTTACAGAGTCTTGTCGGACCCTTGTAGAAACTAACCGGAATCTATGTCGGGACAGTTTACAGAGTCTTGTCGGACCCATAAAAGAGCTAACCGGAATCAATGTCGGGACAGTTTACAGAGTCTTGTCGGACCCATAAAGGAGCTAACCGGAATCAATGTCGGGACAGTTTACAGAGTCTTGTCGGACCCTTAAAAAGTTGCACCCTCAAAAGGTGTGCCCAATTTTGTCAAAAGGCGTGCCATCAAAAGGCGTGCCCAATTCATCAAAAGGCGTGCCATCAAAAGGCGTGTCCACTTTGTCAAAAGATGTGCCATGAAAAGGCGTGCCAGTTTGTCGGGCGGCAAGAGGCGCGCGATACGCGTGGCGGCCTCGGCTATTTAACCAAGACGAAGGCTGAGGCTGAGGCATAGGCATACCATTCTGAAACCTCTGAAACCAACCCTTCGCTGAAAAAAACTCTGCCTCTGCGGAGAGAGAAACTGTGGAACACTTTGTTGCCATTCTGGCACCAACCCTTCCGAACATTACCAGTCTGAAATTGCTATTTCGCTGAAACACTTAGCAACCCAAAAACATGGCCTCTTCTTCCCGTCCAGCTACCCAGAACCTGCTCACGCTCTTTCCAGAACTGAACGAGCCCACAAGAGAAATAACTGGTGCGGTGGCCAGTGAACCTCAACCAAACACCTCTGGTTTTGCACCATTGAACTTTCCGATGCGGTCGGTGGAGCAAAAAATGGCGGTGCAAACTGATATTGAGGCGAATCAGTATACTCTGAAGTCATGCGTGGAAACCATGACGGCGGTCACAAATTTGTCGAACCGGCTGCAGAGTAGGACAAATGAGGTGCAGCATTTAAACGCCCAGCTGGCTCTGCTCCAACGCATGTATAAGGATGCGCGAGCAGAGATAAGCGTGCTAAGGGCAGAAAACAAGGAGCTGAAGCGGAAGGCCACCGTGATGTTTCGATTTGGAGGTCCACCATATGCTGCAGTGGAGGAGTATGGGGGAGTGAACGTGCTCGGTGGACAAGGAAACACGGAGGCAACACCGTCAAGGGCCGCCCAGGACGGAGGCAAGAAGAAAAGGCCGGCGGAATAGGCGAAGAAGTGATGGCGGTGGGTGGCCGTCTGCAGAAAAGAAAACAAAGCTGTCGGTGTTGTTTTTTGGTTTTTTTTTTTTTTTTTATGTAAAATTGTGATCGGGGTGGATCCCTGAGAGAAATAAAATATGGGCTGTTGTGCAAATGTGTAAAATGTTTTTTTTTTTTTTTTTTTTTTTTTTTTTAAAGATAATAATAATAATAATAATAATAATAATAATAATAATAATAATAATAATAATAATAATAATACAAAGAATGGGTCAAAGTGGGAGGATGGAAAGAAATATTATTTTAGAGGATGGTGGAAATATATTGGTGGAAAGATATTATAATAAAAATATATATATATATTAAAAGAAAAGAAAAGTGGGAAAGAACGTGGGTGTGTGTGAACCTGGTCCCTCGGCTGCTGCAGTGTGGTGATATGTTGTTATTTTATTTTATGAGGGTGGCCTTGAGTGGAGATAAACAGAGGTGCTTCAGATGAAAGCAAAAAACATCCCAAAAAGAAAAGCAAAAGCAAACCAAACACGCCATCACCCAACCCCCTCTCTCTCTCTCTCCATTCATCAATTCTCAGTGTTATTAGACTAACGTTCATCAACAGTCGAAGCTCAAAGACTCTACTACCATGGCGGACGCTTCCAACCACGCCAGATTTCTTAACCCATGGGTCCTCCATCATCAGAAATTGGGTCTCGAGCTCAAGTGCCCTCTCTGCCTCAACCTGCTTAATCGACCAACCTTGCTCCCCTGCAATCACATCTTCTGCGATTCATGCGTACCGAGATTGACCCATTTTGGATCCGAATGCCCTGTCTGTAAACAACAGTACTCTGATCGAGATGTAAGACCAGCACCTTACATGGAAAATTTGGTAGCCATTTATAGAAGTTTGGAGGCTACTTTCAGCGCCAGTCTCTTTCAGTCTCTTACTTCTGATGGTCCTCTCTCTCTCTCTCAAAAGCAGACCAAACTCTCTAAACTTATGGAAGAAGATGGAGAAGACTTGACGCCATTTTGGCTTCAAAGCTCCACCAATCGCCGGCGCCGCCGATGACTTGGGAGGCGGTTTGGAGGCAGCGGAGGAAGGGGGAGACGAAGACACGGTGGAGCGGCAACCGTGGCGGCCCCAGATGCGGCCGGACCACCAAGACCTGGAGTTGGAATCTTCACCCAGTCCAGGGCGTGATCGCGAGTGCCGAAGAGAGGATAGAGAGAAAGCAGAGAAGTGAAAATTTGAGAAAGATCGGTTTCGAACTCTTCGTCACTGCCATTGAAGAAGAAATTAGGGAAATTTGGGTTTGTCCGGCGGGCGGCCAAGGCGAGATTGCCGCCCGCCGGGGAAGCGAAAAATATTAGGTTCTAAACCTGCTCTGATACCATGTAAGAAATTATGTATTATTGATTGATTGATATCTTACAAGATTATTTGATTACAATTCCTATACAATCTATATATAGAAGAAAATGTGGTAGTAGGTGTAGTGGAGGTGATAGTGGGTTAGGTGAAGTGGAGTGTGTGGTGAAGTGGAGGTAGGTGAAGTGGAGTGTGTAGTGGAGTAGGTGAAGGTAAAGATGGGAAATTCTAACAATTAGCATTGTGAAGTCTGTAAGATCATAACCTAATAGATGCAACAGACAAATACGAAGAAACTAAAAATGAATTTTGTATTTTAGTTTCAAAAAGAAAAAGGAAATAAAAGAAGAAAACAGATGCATTGAGTTACTACATGACAGAACCTTTCCTGTTAGCAGCTCCCATAATACAACTCCGAAGCTAAAAACATCAGCCTTGCGATCATATGGTTTGTGTTCAATAACCTTCCAAACATTGAAACAAGTAATCAAATGTCAGATGTGAGGTTAACTAGTTAATTTCCCTGTAGGGCATATGCTCTTTTATGATGCAATTTATATGGTTTAGCTGGGATTCATGATGTCAGGTTGCAATTAAACCAAGCAGTCTTGAAATGAAATTCAACATAATGGATTCTAAGATTGGAAATAAGGCTTAACAACTTAAAATGCAGACTCAGAATAAAATGTCCTGCCAGTGCTACTTGTGAGCTAAAAAAAATAATAAAAATTCAGTAGTATCTGTAGAAAACCAACCTCTGGAGCCATCCAACGATATGTTCCAGTTTCTGCAGTCATCACTCCGGATGGTGTTTCCACCCTGGCAACACCAAAATCAGCTACTTTAACAACCTGTCAAGCAGAGCTTTGGACATTTCAGACAGATTGAAAATCAGAAAAAGCATGACAATACTATACATGGTATACTAATAATGTTCCTATCACCAATGAGACTTGCCAAGGTGCAAAGACATGAATTGATAAAATGATGTACAATTAAGCACAAAATGTAACCAGAAGCCTTTTTTTCATTTGTTGCTTTGTGAGTGTAGCCACATGTGCACGACGGGAGGAGGGGAAGGAATTCAACCTGATAGGGTGCTTAGCAAAATACAGGTCTAAGATACAGTTATTGAGGGGCATAAGAACTGCATCTTTAGACTTGAGTGTACTTCACACCCTACTGATAATAGAAATAACAAAAGCAGTAAGTATATAAACAGATGACCGAGTAAGTAATCAATGCAGGGAAGTGAATTCTTACTTCACTTTCATCCATTAAAAGATTGGCAGCCTTGAGGTCTCTGTGGATTATATTATTCTGGTGCAAGTAGTTCATCCCCTTTGAAACATCAATTGCTACTTTCAGCAAGGCTGGTAATTTGAAAATGCCTTTGCGCTTATGCATAAAGTCATACACACTCCCACCGGACATGAATTCTGAAAATGGAAAGGAAAGAACCACCAAAAACAAAAGGCAAGGAAGACTCTTTTAAAAAAAAAGCCACATAAGAAAGAATAGGAAATCAACAAATTAATATTTGTGTATAAGTAACTTAGAATCACCAGTCACAATGCATAGGCTTGGAGGTCTTGTACATGCACCAATAAATTGCACAACATTCTTGTGCCGAACTCTTCTGCAAATTTAAGAAGGAATTCAGAGAGGCGGGATAAGATAGCGAGCTTGTTAATGGAGGAAGCCTAACTTTCTATACATATTAACGTTTTGCGTGAATGATTATTCAAGAACCAATCAAGTTAAATGTTTGGTTGATTTATTGCAAGCACAACTTCATTTATATGCCTAACGAAAGAACAGGTCATGAAACAAGAAAACCTAATACTGAGTGGTTGTGAAATACACTAAGGTCACAGAAAATTAATTCACTTTAGTTCCTGAAAGCATTTGATCTTTAATTAGGAAACTATTTTCAGTAACGGTAAGAGTTTTTCAGAATGCAGGAGACACTCAAATATATCTTACCAAGTCATCATGTATACTCAGACACATTTCTCTTATTACATGTATTGATCTATTTGACAGCGAAGAAAATACAGAACTCATTGCCAACATTTGATTGGGGCTATGTGCATTCCAAGTAACATTGCAAAGAGGAAAGATTTGCAATTGTATTGATGACTGCAGTATTCTTATTTATACAGACATATCCCTCGAGTTGCAATTGTATTGATGAACACATTGTACTCAACATGTCCTGACACCTGAGAAATAAAATATCACTTAAAAAGTAAATCATGGTTGATGGGAATTACAAGCAAACAATGTTACAAACCTCAGTATGTAAACTTCCTGAGCAAACTCCTTCTGCACATCATTTAGATATTCAGCCCTGAGAACTTTGATGGCCACATCCTGACTATTGAAAGTACCTTTATACCTGTGTCAATAAAGACATATTTTTGAACATGCAATTACAGGCAATCAAATCAATAGGGCAAATATGGTAAAACTCACAAATCTCCATATAATCCAGTAGCAATTTTTTGGTCAAATTTCAACAGCATGGGATCAATTTCCCATACATCAATGCCATCAGTAGGTATGTTCACGTGGTCAGGATTTAGCTCGATCCCAGTTTGCTGTAACTCCCCCATAGGAGATATGAGATGATGTTTCAACCTAGATAGCTTCTGCAGTACACTTCAAAATACACCGTTTTAAGTATATATATTACAAATAATGCAAGGGATGACCATTGATTCAATGGTTAAGACTTGGCCTAATAACCTTGAGGTTATGAGTTCAAGTCTTGGGACCATCACTTTGAGCGCATTATGCCAAAGGTTAGGTGTGTGCTCAATCTTTCCCCTCCCAAGCACACATAATTGGCGTTGTTTTTTGTATTACAAATAATGCATCATATCTGACAAACAGTACGTAGACAGGCTACCTCAATCTTTGGAATTTCCTTCACCAAAACGTTTGTAAGCTGCTCTGTTCCCTAAAATTTTCATCAGACAAATGAGTCAAGCAGTTTGTAATGAAAAGGGTAAAATAAATGAGGTTTCTCAATCTCATTGAATGAGGCTTCTCAGATTCTCAAAACATCAAATGGAGGTTTCCTAATAAAGATTCCTTTCTTTTAAAATACTGAAACTTTATATCCATTGCGAAACACGATTAACAAGAACATGTCAAATAAAGATTATCAACATCAATAACTTCATCAATCTTTTAAATGAACGTCCCACATTTTTTACCAATAACAAATGGGATTACGTAGTGCACGTTCTTTTCCTTTGAAATACCAAAACTTCATATGCATTGGGAATCGCAATTCACAAGAAGTCATCAAAAAACAATTATCAATAGAAATTATCTTCATTATAAAAATAATAATAATTACCAGAGTATTTTGAGGACAACAAAAGTTAATTTGATGGAAAATCAAGGTCCTTACTAATCCAAAGTAGAATGGAAGATGGAGCATTATTGCACTCCACATTGCAAAGAGGTCAACATCAACATTGTAACATGATCTTGCTGTTCGAGTTAAATTACCAATCAACAACATGAAATTCAAAAAATCTCAAATAAATACTAAGAAGACCTGTGTACTCAAAAATACCAAGACATGAGTGTGTACATGACACAAGAGGCTATGAAACTAGAAAATTGCAGTTTCATTTAGGTTCTGTTTGTATATTGGATTTATGAAAGGAAAAGAAAAGGAAATTTAGCTTCTACTTCATTCCCTCCACAAATCCAATACCCAAACACAGCCTCAAGGATAAAATGGTGAGGAAACAGCACGTAATTCATGTATCATGTTTCTTGTTGACTGCTAGTACTAACATATATTGGTGAAAGAAAAAGAGAAAGAACAAAGTACCTCGTATGCCCAGCCATAAACAATAAAAACATCCAGGGAGTAACCATCTGTAGTAGAAAAAGCATGTGCTTCTTGGATATTCAGCCCAATCTCAGAAAGTAAGGAAGTCAACTGAAAAGTAAGCATACAACAAATTTAAGATGTGGAACGTCAACTTAACACACACACAAATAAATTGTCAGATTGTGCCAGTCAATTAAATTGAGTGTTGTTGGGATCAGTACAAGTTGTTGGATAAATAGGTTCAAAACTAATCTGCACAAAGAAAAAAATACTGCAGAAGGTGAGCTAGAAGAAAACCAACTCGTCCTTGGGTAGTTTAGTCATGTGCAGTGAGGTTAATAACTGCCTCTAAAGGGACACCTAATTCAACAAGGCCATAAAAAACAAGGTTTTTTTTTTTTCCTCCAACAACCAAAAAGGGGATCTTGATGTCAAACATAATGAATGGCATGTGAGCTGAAAGAAAGTATGACAAAATAAAACTGATGAAATCTTTTTTGATAAGTAAACAAAACTAGTACAAATAAAAATAGTATATATAGTTGTTTGCATATTTAGAAGGGAAAATTATGTAGTTTCGCAACAATTTGAATATCCCCATATCTTGAATTTATTTATTTTTCACTGTTTCTTACTATTTGTAAATGAATGAAATGAATTTTTACGTATTACACTATCAGCATGTCACTTTGTTAAAATCCACCTCACCTACTCCACTAAACCTTCACCCACTTAAACCTACTCCACTAAACCTAACCCACTACACCACTACCACCTCACCTACTCCACTAAACCTAACCCACTACACCACTACCACCTCCACTTCACCTACTCCTTACCTACTACACACTCACCCTCTTCTATATATAGGAATCATGAATCATTGTAATATATATCAATAAATATCAATCAATAATACAATTTTCTATTTCTCTTTATACATTAAATTTTCTACATGGTATCAGAGCAAGGTTAAGCACTTAGTATTTTTCGCTTCACCGGCGGGCGGCAACCTCGCCTTGGCCGCCCGCCGGAGCTCAACCTAATCTGCTAGAATTTTCTACACATACCTTGAAATTTCTTCGAGTCCACCACCACTGCCTCTCCTCTCACTGTTGTCCTCCCATACACCACCGTCTCGATCGTCTTCATCTACAATGTTGCAGTGAAGGATCTCAAGCGTGGTTTTGTTGCATCCAACTCAAAGGATGACCCAGCCAAGGAAGCTGCAAATTTCACCTCCCAGGTTATTATTATGAATCACCCGGGTCAGATTGGTAATGGGTATGCTCCAGTTCTTGACTGCCACACCTCCCACATTGCTGTCAAGTTTGCTGAGATTGATCGTCGATCTGGCAAGGAGATTGAGAAGGAGCCCAAGTTCTTCCGTGAACATGCTCTCCTTCCTTTTACTCTTGGAGTGAGGCAGATGATTTGCTGCTGTAACAAGATGGATGCTACCACTCCTAAGTACTCAAAAGCAAGGTATGATGAAATTGTGCAGGAAGTCTCTTCCTATCTGAAGAAGGTTGGTTACAACCCTGACAAAATTCCTTTTGTCCCCATCTCTGGTTTTGAGGGTGACAACATGATTGAGAGGTCCACTAACCTCGATATGATTACACAGCCCAAGAGGCCATCAGACAAGCCTCCTCTTCTCCACATTCTTGATAACACTAACAGCAACAGTTTGACGCATTTATTAGAGAAAAGGTCCAAAGGCAGCTCCTGTCAAAGCTGATGCTCAGCAGGCTGTACCACCTATTGAAGTGCCAGCACTATCCTTGCACATGGGGGGCACCCACTCATTTCTTTATTGTTTTCTTTTACTCACCCATGTGACCCACGATGCAACCTATACTTTTTCTTTTCTTTACACTCTTGTTCCCCACTTTATTTATTATATATATATATATATATATATATATCTCTTTTTATTATATTATATTAAAAAAATAAAAAATAAAAAATAAAAAAATCTTCATCTCTCCTCCGTTTGATTTCCAACTCCATTATTTTTATTTTTATTTATTTTCTCCAAACCACTTTCCTTATTTCCTCCATCTTTCATTTTTTGATTTCAAATATATTTTTATTATTTTTTCTTTATTTTTCTTTCACATTCTTTTTAATCTTTTTCCAATTCCCTTCATACCATATAGCTTTGCACACCAAATCATATTTTATTCATCTCAGGGATCAACCCCGATCACAATTTTACACAAAAAAAAAAAAAAAAAAAAAACCAACAAACAAACAAACCACCACAACACACCCGCACCCACAGTGGGATTTTTCTTCTCTACTCTGCTGCAGGTCTCTTCTTCTTGCTTTTCTCTTGGGTGTCCCTTACCGGCGCTGCCTCCATACTACCCACTCCACCGAGCACGTTCACTCCACCCTGCTCCTCCACTACAGCATATGGTGGACCTCCAAATCGGAACATCACGGTGGCCTTCCGCTTCAGCTCCTTATTTTCCGCCTTCAGCACACTTATCTCTGCTCGCGTATCCTTATACATGCGCTGGAGCAGAGCCAATTGGCCGTTTAAATGCTGCACCTCATTTGTCCTACTCTGCAGCCGGTGTGACAAGTTTGTGACTGCCGTCATCGTCTCCACACAGGACTTCAAAGTATACTGATTGGCTTCAATGTCAGTTTGCACTGCCATTTTTTGCTCCACAGACCGCATAGGAAAGTTCAACGGAGCAAACCCTGGGGCGCTTGGTTGAGGTTCACTGGCCCCCGCACCAGTTATCTCTCTTGTTGACTCATTAAGGTCTGGAAAGAGAGTGAGCAGACCACGGGAAGACGAAGCCATTTTCTGGACAACAGAGTGTTACAGAGTGTCTCTCTCAGAAATCTCTCTCAGAAAACAGAGTGTTACAGAGTATCTCTCTCAGAAATCTCTCTCAGACAACAGAGTGTTACAGAGTATCTCTCTCAGAAATCTCTCTCAGAAAACAGAGTGTTACAGAGTATCTCTCTCAGAAATCTCTCTCAGAAAACGAAGAGTTTTTCAGAGTTTTTCTAGCAGGTTTTTGTCTCTGCTTCCAAGCCTCAGCCTCCGCTTCGGTTTATAAAGACCATGACAAAGAGGCCGACACGCGTTCTGTCGATCATGTGCATCGCCGCGTGTCTGGCGCACCTTTTGATGGCACGCCTTTTTATGGATTGGGCACGCCTTTTGATGGCACGCCTTTTGAAAACATGGGCACGCCTTTTGATGGCACGCCTTTTGAAAGATTGGGCACACCTTTTGAGGGTGCGACTTTATAAGGGTCCGACAAGACTCTGTAAACTGTCCCGACATTGATTCCGGTTAGCTCCTTTATGGGTCCGACAAGACTCTGTAAACTGTCCCGACATTAATTCCGGTTAGCTCCTTCATGGGTCCGACAAGACTCTGTAAACTGTCCCGACATTGATTCCGGTTAGCTCCTTTATGGGTCCGACAAGACTCTGTAAACTGTCCCGACATTGATTCCGGTTAGTTTCTACAAGGGTCCAGCAAGACTCCGTAAACTGTCACAACATTGTCTGCTACAACGGTCCGACATGACCCCATAAACTGTCTTCTACATCGGTCTGACACCGCCATCCAGTGTCCTCTACACCGTTATGACACCCCCATACAGTGTCCTCTACAACGTTATGACACCACCATCCAGTGTCTTCACCAATGGTCTGACACGACCATACAGTGTCTCTTATCCTCTTTTATTTTTATGTATTTTCTTGTTTTGTTACTCTCTTCAAACTCAAGTTGGTTAGTTCCTATCCCCCTTGAGTTTGCGGGGGGCTGTTAAAATCCACCTCACCTACTCCACTAAACCTTCACCCACTTAAACCTACTCCACTAAACCTAACCCACTACACCACTACCACCTCACCTACTCCACTAAACCTAACCCACTACACCACTACCACCTCCACTTCACCTACTCCTTACCTACTACACACTCACCCTCTTCTATATATAGGAATCATGAATCATTGTAATATATATCAATAAATATCAATCAATAATACAATTCTCTATTTCTCTTTATACATTAAATTTTCTACACACTTGTTATAATTGCCCTTGAATAACACAATCTATATCAATTGGACAGGGTAAAAAAAAAAGGGTTTCCAATAGGCACAGGCACGATATTCTATATCTTTACTATGTATCTGTTTGGCTCTGCTTGTGTTGCAAATCTAGAAGAAGAAAAAAAAAAGGTGGATACCCCAAAAGCTATGTACTTTAGGGCTTTGAGTGACTATCTTGTGTCTTGAATAGGGTTGCAAATGAATCGAGCTGTTCATGAACAGGCTTGGCTTGGCTTGTTTAGTAAATGAGCTGAGCTCGACCTCGAATATTAGGCTCGTTTAGTAAATGAGCAGAGCTCAAACTTGCATAACCTCGGCTTGTCAAACTCGGTTCATTTATCTTTATTTAAATTATATAATAAATATATTAGTTATATATTAAATAATATATAAATATGTATAAATAATAGTATAAATATATTATTTATATATTAAATAATATAAATAATGTTAAAAAAAAAATTAACAAGCCGAGCTCGAGTTTCATTAATATTAAAGAGCCGAGTCGAGCTCAAACCCAACTCCTTATCGAGTCGAGCTCCATCCATGCAGACAATGGAGCGATGTACAGACACACATCTTGCCGCTGATATCTATTTCGTAACTGTGGATGAAATTGATGTGTCAAAATCTGACTGTGGACTTAGGAATAGTGACACAAATTCCTAATTATCATAATTGTATAATTGTTACTATTCCGCCTTCTTCTTCTCATTGCGATGCTTCTTCTTGATTGGCTCTGGCGAAGAGGGGCTGATCGATTGTGTAGAACTCTGCGTTTTGGATCGTCCACGCTTGGAGCCCAGCGTGTTCATGTTTATCTAAAAAATCTCTGTAACTGGAATTGGCTCCGAATTGCATAATATAATAGTTGGAATCCCGCCCTTTATTTTTCTTGGGCGGGCATATTTACAATTTGAAATCCCTTCCCGTTGCGCTCCAATAAATTCCCACCAGTGTTTCAAAAATTGTGGGGCCACATCATCGATTACATTATAAAAAACGTCGTCATTATGGTCCCGCAAATCGATGTGACCGGAATAATAATTATGTGGCCCTAGAGACCGGGCCCAACATGTTTTCCCAATCCTAGATGGGCCTTCAATTATAATGCTCTTGGTCCTGTGTGGTCTTTGGGCTTCATCTCAGATATTTTCTACAACCCATTGTTGTATACATGTTGGGACAATCCATACTGTCTCTGTAAAACGATGAACGTACGGCAATAGGGGTTTAAACGATATTCTGTCGTAATTAGATGACAACTTGTCGTAATTTAGCCAATAACATTTTGGATCGCCATTTCTTACCATTGCCAATGCTTCGTCCTAGCTGCCGGTGGCAAGTGCGTTGCGATATATATTTTCTTTGTTGTTCTGGTTAGCGCAGCGGCCCCTCTCACGGAATTCACCCCATTCCGTGTAGTTCCCGTATTTGGAGATGTATTCCAGCACAGCCTGATGGTTGTTGGCCCCTTGTATATTTGGATGGAAATGGCGATTAGTGCGATTGTGAGTAACGTCAAAGAACCGTTCATCCTGTGTCTGAAAACGGTATGGAAATTGGACAAGAGCATGGAGATGTGGTTCACCGTCCTCGCGTAATTCATGTGCAACCCTCACATAATTTGGTGGCCTGTTAGTGAACAACTCTCTAATTTTCTCTAACAATCTCTCTTTAGGTACAGAACATCTGGGATGTGAGGAAGATGTTCTTGTTTTGAACTCTAAAACGACGTCGTATTGAGGCCATAACTCACTCTTAATGACGTCACTAACTCTCTCGGATGACGCAAGTCACTCGCTAAAAACTTTACTGGTAGAAGAGAGTGAGGGAGTGAGTTATATATGATCCCAGGAGCGTCCCTATAATATTACTGGGACGCTCCCCCCCGCGCCACGTGTCGTCCCCTGATTGGTGCTCCCTTCCACATTTGGTGCCGTGTTGTCAGCTACAGGGCTCTGCTCCACTCCCAGATCTGCGGCCATGATTAAAAGATCTAAAAAGGCAAGCGCAAGCGGGAAACTATTTAATCCCAAATAATTAGGGATTTTAAATTATTTTGCAATGGATCTCGGAGATCTAGGTCAATTTAGGCGGTTGATTTTAAAATATGAGTCGGATCTTTTGTTGTTGCACTAGTCGTTATTTGTCGTCGGCGAAGAGAACGCCGAAAATTTAATCCGGCTCATCAATGCCTTACAGCGGCAAGAAGATGCTCTATTCGCCGGTCTGAAAGCGGTGTCTGAGCTCGATAAGGAATTCGGTTATATTGGAGTGCAACGGGAATGAATTTCAAATTGTAAATATGCCCGCCCAAGGAAAATAAAGGGCGGGATTCCAACTATTATATTATGCAATGCCGGAGCCGATTCCAGTTACAGAGATTTTTTAGATAAACATGAACACACCGGGCTCCAAGCGTGGATGATCCGAAACGCAGAGTTCTACACAATCGATCAGCCCCTCTTCGCCAAAGCCAATCAAGAAGAGGCATCGCAATGAGAAGAAGAAGGCCCAACGCAGGAAGATATTCCACTTCCAATGCGGATGTTCGATATTCCACACGAACGGATGTGTCGAACCACATCCACTGGAGAGAGAAGACGTTATCAGGGGTCTTTTACGACACTTTGAAAAACCCGATGTGGTTCAAAGCGGTAGACATGTCTCGACCTGGGAATCACGGGGTCTACAAGATAGAATGCTTGTTCAACTGCAACCTCCGGCGAGTGTTGGGAGTCCGGACGTTCACGGCGACAATGTATACATGGCTGACATCCAATGGTCTCAGAAGCCTGACGGAGACTGTATTTACCCAGCTTATTGCGCGCAGGATGACGAACAAATTATCCAGCTTTGGGATTATTAGTACAGTTAATTATTGTCTCGCACTTACCATTGTACTCGACGAGCTTTCATATTATAAAAAAGATTGGCGGTGGAAAAATATTTATGTACATTTTCACGATTAAATAATAAAATGTTAAGCTATATTTAATTAATGTGATTTTTGTTTTGGATCATCAACAATAATATAAATGGGCCCAAATACAGTCTACTAAATTAAGAGGCCCAATTACAGTCTCCCAAATGAAGAGGCCCATTTAACGTGACAAGGCCCATAGTTAGCCAATGCTTTTTCATAGGCCCTTTAGACATAGGTCCATCAAAACTATGAAAGAAGTGGACACTAAAATGGATCATATTCGGGGCGGCCCAGTATTCCAATATAATACACAACAGGACAGAGTTACAACAAATTTGAACAAATTATTTTATTGAGGAATAGTAACAATTATGCAATTATGATAATTAGGAATTTGTGTCACTATTCCTAAGTCCACAGTCGGATTTTGACACATCAATTTCATCCACAGTTATGGAACAGATATCAGCGGCAGGATGTGTGTCTGCACATCGCTCCATTGTCTGCATGGATGGAGCCATCGCCTGGGTTTCTAATTCGGACACCGCTTTCAGACCGGCGAATAGAGCATCTTCTTGCCGTTGTAAGGCGTTGATGAGCCGGATTAAATTTTCGGCGTTATCTTCGCCGACGACAAATAACCAGTGCAACAACAAAAGATCTGGCTCATATTTTAAAATCAACCGCCTAAATTGACCTAGATCTCCTAGATCCATTGCAAAATAATTCAAAATTCCCAATTATTTTGGATTAAATAGTTTCCCGCTTGCGCTTGCCTTTTTAGATCTTTTAATCCTGGCCGCAGATCTGGGAGCAAAGCGGAGCCCTGTAGCCGACAACACGGCACCAAATGCGGAAGGGAGCACCAATCAGGGGACGACACGTGGCGCGGGGGGGAAGCGTCCCAGTAATATTATAAGAACGCTCTTGGGATCATATATAACTCACTCCCTCACTCTCTTCTACCAGCAAAGTTTTTAGAGAGTGACTTGTGTCATCCGAGAGAGTTAGTGACGTCATTGAGAGTGAGTTATGGCCTCAATGCGACGTCATTTTAGAGTTCAAAACAAGAACATCTTCCTCACATATCCTAGATGTTCTGTACCTAAAGAGAGATTGTTAGAGAAAATTAGAGAGCTGTTCACTAACAGGTGAGAGTTGCACATGAATTACATGAGGACGGTGAACCACATCTCCATGCCCTTGTCCAATTTCCATACCGTTTTCAGGCACAGGATGAACGGTTCTTCGACATTACCCACGATCACACTAATCGCCATTTCCATCCAAATACACAAGGGGCCAACAACCATCAGGTTGTGCTGGAATACATCTCCAAATACGGGGACTACATGGAATGGGGTGAATTATCAACCCAATTCATGAACAGGCTCGGCTCGGCTTGGCTCGGCTTGTTTAGTAAACGAGCCGAGCTCAAGCTCGAATATTAGGCTCGTTTAGTAAATGAGCAGAGCTCAAACTCGCATAAGCTCGGCTCGTCAAACTCGGTTCATTTATCTTTATTTAAATTATATAATAAATATATTAGTTATATATTAAATAATAGTATAAATACATTATTTATATATTAAATAATATAAATAATATTTTTTATTTAAATAATATAAATAATATTAAAAAAAAATTATCAAGCAGAGCTCGAGTTTCATTAATATTAAAGAGCCGAGTCGAGCTCGAACCCAATTCCTTATCGAGCCAAGCTCGAGCTCAATAAACGAGCTCGATAAGTAAACAAGCTGAGCTTGGGCTCAACAAAGTTCGGCTTGGCTCAGTTTGTTTGTAGCCCTAGTCCCAAATCTTGATTATACACTTGGTTTTCCAACAATTTTGACATCCCCACAATGTCAAAATGACATTTTCCCCTCTGTTTGTTGCTGTCTTTCTATTTCTAAATAAATGATAGCAAATCTTATTATAATATCAACATGTTACTAATTGCAATTGCCTTTGAATAACACAACCATTATAAATGGGAAGTGGGGAACAACCATTCAGTTGGATGTAGAAAGCAGGGTCTCCAATCGGCACAAGCTTGATGTGGTAGAGGTAGAAAAAGAGAACTAAATATCATAATAATTGTGTATGCTACGGTTTGGCGTAATCATTTTGTGTTGAATCCTGATCATACATATTCCTCAAAATGTTATGAAACCTTCAATTAAAATATAATCATGTATGATTGCAAAGAATGCCTCCATTATAAATGCACAAACACCACCAACAAAAGTATTTGCGATCAATCTTAACCAATTCCACTATGGCTAGTAGCTGCACATCTACATAAAACATGCTAGAGAAAGATATAGTAACAAGTATGTTAAGCTTTTGTTATTGACAATCCCATTTGACAAAACTCCTTTCAGTTGTAATTTTATTTGATCTTTTATTTCAGTGAGACTATGAGTATTTAGATGCGAATCCAACCCGAATTGTGCAGTTTGTGATCTTAATCCTTTAATGTTTGCTACTTCACCGATTATGTACGGGGATCGAGCTACCTGGTCAGCTCGCGAGGGTCCAGGGCAAGGTTGTTAAGATCGCGATCCGGATCATAGGATCCCACGATCCCAAATATACCATTCGATCTGACTCGTATTTTGGATTGGGCCCGTGTCAAGATCGTGGTGGGATCAGTAGGATCGTAATAGGATCACAATTCCATGCGATCCTGTTAAATAGGGATTTTTTTGTTGCCTTTAAGTCAAACAGCCCTTTATTGGACAAAGGAAGGACAAAAAATGACCCTCTGAGTTATGATTAGGGCAAGAGAAATTGGACATCAAACTTCAAATTTTGTGTAACTACTAACCAGGTATGCTCCTTTTCTGTCTTCTTCTTCGCTGCTCTTCTTTTTCTTCGAATCTTCATTCTCTGCCTTCATCTTCTTCTTCTTCTTCGACTCTTCTCTGCTTCGAATCCTCCTTTTCTGTCTTCGACTTCTTTTTCTTCCCTTTAAGGTTTGTTTCTGTTTGATATATGATATATAATTTATATATATATGTATATATATTTGTGTGAATGAAAACCAAAAAACTTTTTTTTTCCAATCACTTTTTTTTTATATATATATTTATAATATATATATATATGATTAATGTTGATTATAGCAATGATGATAATTTCGGCGACCATAGTAACTTATTTTAGTCTTTTATTTGTTCTACCCTTATTTAGTTTGTCTTTTTTTCATTAAGAAACAATGACAATGGTGTGCAAGTGTTGGTATTTTTTTTAATTATGTTTTCGATTTCTTTTCTTGAGAAAAAATGTTTGAATGCTACCTTTAATTGCTATATTTCTTTTTCTTTTTTTTTTTTGAGTCATTCTATATTCATTTTGATAGTATTACTAGTCATATAAAACTTATTGCATTTTTTTTATCATTTTAGTAGGATCTTATGATTCTTGATCTGATCCTACGATCCGATCCAGCAGACCCCCAAAACAATCCTGTGTAGGATCCCGATCTTAACAATTTTGGTCCAGGGGGCAGCGCCCTCGAAACAAAAAGCAAAAATGCAATCGAAATTGTTTGACCGCTCGAGCGGTCATTTGTGTGCTTGAGCAAAGAAAATAATCATCTAGTACTTTGGTAGAGCGTCTAAACTTTTGGGAAGAAAATTTTACCGCTTGAGCGGTGAAAGTTGCGCTCAAGCAATCAACCTATATGTTTCGCACTGCCTTTAGTCACACCACTCGAGCGGTGAAATGTGCGCTCGAGTGGTCTGTGCGATCCTATTTTCTATAAAGTGCGCTGTTTGCTATTTCAAGGTTGGGGCCGTCCAGATTTTCAGAGAGGAACAAAATACAAATGTGTTTTATATTGGAGGTTGCTTTATGAGTATTTCCTTGATGATTTAAGAGTGATCAATGGATCCATGAACTTAATATCAATATCATCAAGGGTTTGTTTGTTTTCGTTTATTCACAAAAGAGAGAGTTGTTCTTCGGTGGATTCCGTGGAACTTGGGCCTGAAGCTTTGGTGGATTCCAGAGTGGCTCATTGTCGTAGATTCGACATCGGCGTTGTGGATTCAACGTTAGGCAAGACAATTATGAAGTAAAAACAGTGGTGGAAGAGGCACATAGGGGTCGGTTCAATTTGGGCGTAGATTCGTTAGATAATTGAGGGTACACTTGTGTAATTCATTTTTGTCTTCTTAGTGGATTGTTTTGTGGCTTTTGCCCGTGGTTTTTTTTATCACAATTGGATGCGCTCCAATTGTGGTTTTTCCATATTAAATCGTTGTGTCGATTTGTCTTTGATTATTTGATTAGGATTGTTATTTACTGTTTAAAATTGATCCATAATTACAAATTAATATCTCGGGGATTTTAAGATTTTTCAAAGCGGTTATGATCAATAATTGCCCTCTCCCCATAGAAGCTTCATTAATTATCTGGGAAATAAGATTTGAGATAAGATACATCATAGATGTTAACAACGTAGCTACACCATATACATCGTATCGTAGAACATGACCACAAACAATATATAACCTATGAAAATCAGATGAACCCAATGCTTGTGATGAGGCACAATTGGACTAAAAAACAAAACAAATTTAAGAGTCATGCAAAAGGAATTCATATCATAAAATAAACAAAAATTTATCTACCTGACTCAGAAGTTTTGGCTTGTCAATTGTCGAAATTGTAATTTCATATAGATGCCTGCATAATTTTGAACGTTTATTATGCCACTTATACTAGAAAGCTTTAAAGAAAACCTCAATCAGGCGCAAACCTTTCAAAAGTATTTACCGGAAAAAATGCAGATTACCATCATCTCCAACTTGACCATTTGATTTGTTTGCTTCAAATGCAAGTTCAAGATTTGGTGACAAGCCAAAGGCAAATGGTGGATGAAAGCTGAAAATCAAGGAAATTGAAATATAGGAAATAGTGTTTACACAGTGTTGCAGAAAACGAAAATATTTTTAAGGCAAAAGATGTAATTCAGGAAACATTCATATTATCATGCCTGTGCCTGCCAGGAGAATCAGAAATTTGCGCATCCACTTTTCTTATGAAGTTTGAATGAACAGAATCACTGGAGGTTGCATCAGAGACAGCATGAACCTGCATAAGAGAGCAATTGCCCAGATGCATTTGGCCAAGCGAAGAAGTTACAAGCCTAATTGGAGGAGCAATAAAGAAAGTAATATTAATTTGAAATGTTTTGCATCAGTTATGTGAAGATTAAAAAGAAACATATACCAGAAAAATCAACTTGGCAAAGATAAATTAATGAATAACTTATTTTAACACAAATATTTAGATATAGAATCCCAATTTTAAAAATGTCTAAACCAAACAAAGCCTGGTGTCCCAATCAATTGGGTTAAACTATATGAATCCTTTTTCCGCCAATCCACTCTAACAAGGGCCATTATATGCTAATTTTACAAAATATTTCAGCAACTTATTCAATCTTACATGACATATGGAAGAAATTGATTGTCAAACTGGATGCAAACAAAATTCTTGGATGAAACTTTTAAAAGCAGGAACCAACATTGAGCTTCAACAGAAACAATAACAAGCATGATTTAAATGACAGAATGGTGAGGAATGCATTTCATAGAAAAAAGAAAAAAAAAGAAAAGAAAAGAAGATACTAGGAATAAAGAATAATCCCATCATTCACAAAAATTTTAACTAGTGCATAAGAATTACAAATGAGATTATTTTTACTACACTTCATTACTGACTCATCTTTTTACCAACTTCAGCAAATTCAGTTCTGTAGCCTTAAGTTGCACCAGCTCAGCTGAATACAATACGTTGGGCTGTAACTTAAGTCTCTCTAGCTTGAACTTTGTCTCCACCTTGTAAATACAAAATGGGTTTGCATTGTTTATTTTATTTTTAACTTCTCAAATCATTTCCCACATGGCAATTGGCCTACTTAAATACTTCGGAATATTTGGCGACCTACACAGGACACTAAACTTCTGAAGATAGTAACAAAAGTAGATTTTCTGTACTGTGAAGAAGTTTAAGAGAATTTTTTCCTTTATAACAAGAATTACCTGAAAGATAATGTAAAATCAACACACATTGAAAAGGATGCTAGCATGAGTCCAAAATTAAGACCCTCACCAAACTGTTTGGAAGGATAAAGTAACAAATTTCATTATTTCTGCAGATGCAGCAACCACACAACAAGGATCCAGACAAAAACCATAAAGCTATAATGCATAAAGTTAACATCCATAATTAACTAAAGAGAAGATTGTTCTAATTAGTAAATGACAGTTTCCCAAGTGATTTACCTGCCCAAGTCGGACTTCAAATGCAGGTCTAGTAGTAGGGTCATATGCCAGATGCAACAATCTCTTGTGCATAAGAACATCTTCTGGCCTCTCTACGTTCACATCAGTTGCATACCTGCAATAGGTAGTCCAGACCTTGCAATGAATCAACCATCACTAAAGTACACAATTAGGAAGAAAGCGTAATCTAAGCAAAATTTTAGATTCAAGAGAATTTGAAGTTCCAGCCAAACAACCCAATATTTTAGAACGTGACAACAATATGATTATTAAGACCAAATAGAAAACTGATCTAATAATCTAACCAACTGATTGGCTAACTATAATCCTTGCACCTCACTAGGAGGTCAAGGGTTCAAGTCTTGCTTCAGTTGCACCAGACTTCAAATCACTAGGAACTAGTGAAGTCAAGGGTTTAAGTCATAACACAAGCAAGGCTTAACATACTTCTCTCTGTTTCTTTTTTCTTTTCCCATAAAAAGGCATCCCAGTATCTTCAAAGTGACAAAAAGGGGAAGGGGGAAAAGAAAATTGGTAGGAAAAACGGAAAGGAACAATAATCCCCTTTGTTTACTTGCCGAGAAATTGGTAGGTTAAAGGAAAAGGAAATTCCAGATTCTTATAGCTTATTATTCCACAAAATGGCACCAGAAAACAGACCTTAAGAATGAAATAAGATTAATGATTCATCCACCAAATTTGTTTAGTCCGAATTGTTTATTCCTAGTATTTCATTCAGGTGAATTCGGGCTAAACAAATTTGATGGATGCAGTGGTGTTGATGAAATAATCAAATCAAAGAACATCTCCAACAACATATTCCAAGACACTGATACCAACAGCCGAACAAAAGTTTCTATAAAGTGAAAAAATGGAAGGGGGGGGGGGGGGGGGGGGGGGTGGGAAATTAAAGAATAAACACAATCAGTATAATAAACACGTTAAAGGGTTAACGAACAATAATCCCCTTTGTTTACTTGCCGAGAAATTGGGTAGGAAAAGGAAAGGAAATTACAGATTCTTATAGCTTCCGTAGCTGTGGAACATAGAAAGAACAAGATATATAGCAAAGACTTGTACAAATAATGTGTATTGCCTGAATTAACCTACCTGTTTCATTTTGTTAAAATCCAATAAACACAAAAACGTTTTCACCTCCATTTCCTTTTTCTGAATTCCATGGGCCATCAAATAGAAGGCAAAGTAGACAACAGGAATCGAATTTAGAAGTCCAAAATTATTTTCAATTATTTTTCAACAAATTTCTTAGCAACCAAACAGGAGGAAAAAAAAAAAAAAAAAAAAACACAAAAAGCATGAGAACAAAGTCAACAGATTATGATTTGGCAATCTTATTTTCCTCAGTTTGCCCGCCAAAATTATCCAAACTCGGTCGATTGAAGTGGTGGAACAGTAGTACCTAATCGGAAGTCGATTGAAGTGAGCCCAAAGCTCGTCCTCGAAACCAGGCTGACTAGCCTCTTCGTTGTCCGAATCTCTGAGTCTCCGAACAATCTCGTGATAAACCTCAACTTTCTGCCTCCGCTTCCGAATCGGCACCGACTCCGAAGCTCTGCTACTACAACTCTCCGTGTCTTCCATGGCCGATCAAAGAAGAGGTCAAATCAACATATACAAAGTTTTTTAGAAAAAAAAAAAAAACAAAACAAAAGAAGAGAAGAAAGAGGACGATGACGACACCCTTGATTCCGATTCCAAAACAACATTCGAAAGCGAAACCAAAACGAGCAACGACAATCACTTGGAGTTCACGTGAATTGCAGATTCAAAGCAGAAACGGACAACGACGACGAAGACGACGTCAATGAACCGACTCAAATTGAACACATCAAAGAAATACTATGAAATACTATGAAATACGAATATGAATATATAGATATAGAAAGATAAAGAGAGTGAAAAGTATTGAAAATTCAAATTATTCTTTATGGCACATTGCATGAAAGAGAGACAGAAAAAAAAAAAAACAAACAAACAAAACCAAATGTGTTCTCTTTCCTTCTCTCTCGCTCCGTGTATATATATATATATATATAGATATATAAACGTGGATGCTGTGGTAACTCTGGCATTGCAACTTCCCCGCTCCGCTTCGGCCCGGCCCGGTCTTTTCTGGTTTTCTCATTCCAAGAAACTGGGACGGAATTTTTTTAAAGAAAATATTAAATGAGTGACATTTTTAAAATTATAAATTTTTTATGTGTATATGTAATTATTTTTTTAAAGTTATACTAATTCTTCCTCTTTTTTTCCCTCAAAATTATACATAAATTATTTTTAAACATATAATAAAGTAAAATATTAAGGATTTACAATTTAAATCCCGAGTTAACCTCTGTCGGATTAAATTTGTAATAAATAAAAAAAATTAACACCTAAACTTGCCATATCATTGGATTAAATTATAAGAGGTTTTTTAAGAGTTTCAAATATTTTTCTATGATAAAATTTAGGGGAATTTTTAAATAAAAAAAAATCACAACTTGACTCTGGTAAGAAAATAAGCTATAAGTTTTTAATTTTGTCAATTTAAATTATATTCTTTTGATATATTTTCAATATAAATTATTTACTTATTTTCATTAAGTAAAATCGATGGAGTATTTTAGCCACTAAACTCATGTTTGGTTTTGGATTTTTGGCTAAAAAAATACAAAAGACAAAATTGATTACATAACCCGATAATACAAAATATCACATCTAAACCATAATCATTATACTTTTTCTCTCACAAAAGTAAAAAAAATTGTAAGAACCACGACTTGTGATTAACTGTTAAACCATGATTAATAAGTAATTAAGGTGAAATGTTGCATTAATTGCATGTGTTATATGCTATGTGCGTTTCTATCTGTTTTGCGTAGGAATATCAGTCTATGATTTTGTTCGGTTCTACGAATTGAAGGCATTATCCGAATTCGATCATGAAATTGACTGAGATTATAATTTTTAGAATTTTATGGTAAGTTCAATTTAAATTCGAATCGGAATCAAATAATTAGAATAAACAATGTCAATTAAGTAATCACTAATGAAGTACCACTAATCAAGCCTATATAAGACCATATGATTCTAGAACATACACATATATGTACATCTCATCATCTTGGGTGACAAAAACATGAGAGGAGAGGGAAAGAAAGAACTCGAGGTGTGAACTCAACAAAAAGTGAAAAGGGGGAGAAATTAGAAGGATAATTGAGAATTGACCTTCTGGCTCAAGGACTTGAACCCTTAAGATAATAATTTAACCCTTAAACTATGTAATTATAATATCTAAGACATGAATTCTAGAGAATTGAGTTGAGTGATGCAAGGAGTGAGCTAGAAATGAAGGAATCTACATTAAACCATGAATGCATGCATATTTTCTCACATTTTGGATTTGCTTGCTAAGAATTCCCTTATGCATGTCATTGTTTTGACTCAGTTTTGGAAATTCATCAAGCTTCATGCTAGTTTATACCATTTGATCATGTTTGGAGGGTTTTGAAGTCAAGAAATTACATGCATGACATGTGTTCAACATTTCAGGCTTTAGTTTGCACAATTGGCATGCTTTGGGCTTGATTTTGCGAAATGATTTTTGAATTCCCAATGTTTTCCAAGTTCATACATGTTTCCTTAAGTTTTTGGACCAAAAAGATGAGTTTTGATGTGTTTAATTCGAGTTTTGAAACTTGGAAGCAAATCTAAAAATTCTAGAATTCTGTCTCTCCGCTCGAACAGCAGAACCTGCGCTCGAGTAACCACTCGTTGTTCTGCACTTTGCTCAAGCGACCAAAAGTTGGCTCGAGCGTAAAATGCATACTCACAGAAGTTTACTATTTTTTCAAACCGCTCAAGCGACAACAGTTGCGCTCAAACGAAGACCTCAGTCTCAAGCTCGAGCGACCGTCGAGCGAAAAAATCACACAACCAGTACTTTTGTAGAGTTTACAAACCGCTCGAGCGAAGGAGTTACGCTCACATTTTTTGAACCTCCGCTCGAGCAAAGAAAGTTACGCTCGAGTGAAGCCTTTGTTTCTAGCAAATTTGACTAAGCCTCAGTTTGGGAAGTGGGTTGGCTTTTTGCCTTTTTAATTTTTTTGGCTATTTTAGCCTAGGTTAAAAAGCTTAGTTTGAGAAGGACTTTTTGGCTTTTTGACTTTTTTGACTTTTTTTGTGAGAGAAAAGTGTAATGATTATGGGTTAGATGTAATGTTTTGTTTGTTGTGGCTAAAATAGCCTATTTTGTCTTTTGTGGCTATTTTAGCCACAAACCAACTTGTCAAACACCACCTAAGTGTTTTCAAGAGCATTTCAGCATCCTCATTGCATCCTAGGCATTCATATGCCATAATTAAGACATAATAATGATGATAGACTTAGAAACACACTAAGAACGAATAAAAATAAGCTAAGTACGATCCAATCATATGTTTCAATACGTATATCTGTTATGGTTGTGTAGGTCACGTGCCGTGAGCTGTTGATCCATTGGTTGCTAGCCAAGTTATCTGTGCAATTTTCTGTAAGTAATAATTCTGTAAAGTTATGTTTGACTTTAATTATTTTATGATGACATGAAAATGAATAGCTTTCAGAAATGCTATGTTTTGTATGAACGAATGATTGTTCAATTTTCTTTGAAATGTAATTATGGTATCCTTAGCAGAGGCCCTTGTCCAGGGGACATAATACTGCAGCTTTTGGTCATGAGGCCCTCGCCCGCGGGAAATAATACTGTGGCCCAAGCCCTCGCCTAGGGAAAACAATACTGTGGCCCATGCATGAGATATGTTACCCGGTACCGGAAGTTCCAATATGGAACTTGATAAGCTTGACCAAAGAGATATGTTAATGCTAATGGATTTACCACGTATGATATGAATATGATTAAGACTCTGTTTCTAATGCGGATATGTTTATGTTTCTGTTCAATAAGAGAATTGAAATCTATATATGTTATGGACATCATTCATTAACATCTTTACTCTGTTATTATTCACTAAGTTCCAGCTCATTGTATTATGTATGTATGAATGTAGGTGACCAGGCGGGTGACCAGGCACAGAGTTGATGACCTAGATTCTCAGTTTTGTCAACCAACCATTGTGCCTCCCGATGAGGTTCCCTTTTGAGACCTGATCGCACGTGTTTGAGACTTTGTTTCCTTTTGACGTATGAACAAGTTTTCTGTTTACATGTAAACTGGGCTAAGCTCTCTTTTGTTATATTATAATGAATATGACATAAGACTGCTGTATTTATGACGTCACATTTATGTATATAAAGTTTTAAATTTCTGTCTCATATTGTAACAACCCTCATACTGTTTACTGATTAATGACCGATTGATCACCGATTACTGTTAAACGAGACTAATAATGACTGATAACTGACTGATAATTGAACTGATTAAAAGTACTGAACTGACTGACTGAAACTGGAAACCGAATTGATTGAGTATATGTTAGTTAAATTGCATTCTATCTGTTTGATTGTATGATTATCTGTTCATACTTATATGTTTAAACTGCTAATTAAAAGCCTTATCGGCGGCCGAATTAGAAACTGATTGATGTTTAATGATCATCATAATTTATGTGATTTTGTGGTGTATTTACCTGAAAACTGATTAGGTATGATTAAATTAGATTAAAATATGCTAATTAAAGAGTTGGACTTAATTACCGTTTTGCCCTTGAGTGGGCCACTACCTCTACACTTTGAGCTCATTATACTTGAGCCAAACACATTTGCTCAGCCATTTCTTCTTGTTCTAGCCGAATTTAGAGAGAGAGGAAGTGAGAGTCTTGAGTTCATTTCAATATTGCTTAGAATTTGAAGAGAATTGAAGGTTGATTGTTGCTTTGTGGTCCTACACTTGGAATTGAGGCTCTAGGTAAGGGAACTCAACCTTTATTGATGTGTTTGAGCTAGTTCTTGCATGAGTCATGCTTCATTGTAGAACTAAGTCATATTTTGGTTCATTGTTGTTGATTTGAAGCTCATTTCATGCATGCATGTTTGTATTGTAGATGTTTGAGTTGTTTTCATGGCAAAGGGTTACATGCATGTTCATAATCATGTTTAAGTCCATGATTTCACCATGTTTTGAAAAGAATTGGCTCCTGAGAGCATCAAATTGAAGCTTCAAAATGGTTTGAATTCATGCATGTTTGCATGTTCATCTTGTGCTTGAAAAATGGTTTAAATTGGTTTGAATTAAACACCCTTGGGCTTTGATTTCTTAAAATTGAGCTTTGAAACATGATATCCTATGTGTTTATAAATGTTTTCCAGAAAATGGGCCCAAGAGGATTGGTTTTGATGCTTTTGAGCTTGGTTTTGGACCTGGAGCTCGAATCTGGGATTTCCAGATTTCCGTCGTCCGCTCGAGCGGGGGAAGTGCCGCTCGAGCGGGAAAATCGAGCTTCCAGCATCTTGCACTGTTTTACAGTCCGCTCGAGCGGAGGATTGGGCGCTCGAGCGGAGTCATGTCTCAAGCTCGAGCGGGCGTCGAGCGGGGATTTCACCCATCCAGTACCTTTACAGTACGCTCGAGCGGGAAAGTTTGCGCTCGAGCGAGTACCTTTGTTTGCTTGTACGCTCGAGCGGGGAAACCTGAGCTCGAGCGGGACTCTGTTTTTCTGAAAATCCTGAAAATGCTTTTAAATGTGCATTTTTGCATCCTCATCCCATCCTAGGTATTCTTAGGCCTAGTTTAAGGCATTTAGATGAGGATATCGTTGTAGAACACACCAAGGCAAATTAGGGATTAAGTTATGATATTTCCCAACTGTGTAGCTTAGTGTGTGTTCAACCTGTGAACTGTGTAGGATTGGCAACTGGGGAGGCACGCTCTAGCATACTGTAGCCCAGAACTCTGTGAGTAACAATTGTGTAAAGATATGTTCAACTGATATCTTTTGAATACTGAACTGAACTGTTTACTGAACTGGTATTATTTACTGAATGAATGTATGTCCTTTATTTCTGAACTGTACTGTGGCATCCTTAGTACTTACTGTTTACTGTTACTGTTACTGCGACAGAATTCTCTGTCGGTTCCCTCGTGGAACCACTACTGTTTACTGACTGATGGCCATCATTACTGTTCGGTCTTTTAAGACCTACTGTTACTGTTATGCTAATGGATGTACCACATATGACTGTTTACTGTACTGAACAACTGAAATACTGATTGAATTGAACTGTTTTCATCACTGTAAGGACATTCATTCTAAACCCCTTTACGCATTATGTTATTCACTGGGCTTTAGCTCACTGCTTATATATATATGTAGGTGTACAGGCACCAGATCGGAGCTAGGAGCGTCAGGGTAACTCCAGTTTTGTCAAGCCAGCCTATGTGCCTCACTGCGAGGTTCCGAGTTGCCATGCTATGGCTTGGGGGTGTTTTGTTTGTTTTCCCCCGTCTGTTTCCATACTGTTTGGACTACTGTACTGTTATAAAGGGATTAGGTCCCTGTACTGAGTGACTGTAAATTCTGTATAGACCGTACTGTTTTGTATAGACTGACTGTCCACTGTACCGCTATCTAGGGTAGAGTCCCTAGTTTGAATGAATGTAAATACTGTTCTGTACTGTTTATGTATTAATGCATGAAAAATCTTTTTGGCATACAGACTGTCACAGCTCATTGGACATTGTTTAATTACTGTATTGGCTTCCGCCAGGCCCTGTACTCTGTTTTACTGTGTTACTGTTAAGCAGGCCTTCGGTAATCTCGGATTACTGGCCGGTTACGGTGCTAAACCCATAGGGCCGGGTTTGGGTCGTGACACATATATATCTACATAGCTCAATGGACTATGTATATTTCTATATTTGCTTCCGCTAGGCCTTTATATTTTGTTATTTGGGTTAGAGGCTTTCAATAATCTGAGGATTATTGGCCAGTTACAATGCTAAACCTGTAAGGGCGGATTTAAGTCGTGACACAAAAACAAAAACCAAACGTGGCTAAAAAAATAAGACTAAAATAGCCAAAAAGCTAGGTTATTTTGGCTTTGTTTGGGAAGAAGGGTTAGGTTGAGTTTGGGGCTATTTTAGTTACAAAAAGGCAAAACAAGTTTTTTAGTCTAATAAGACAAAATATCATATCCAATCCATAATCATTACATTCTTTCTCTTACAAAAAGTCAAAAAATCATTCTCAAATGAGACTTTTTAGCCCTAGACTCTAATAGTCAAAAAATCAAAAAGTCAAAAAATTAACTCACTTCCCAAACGAAACGAAAACTCAATATAAATATATATAAAATGTCTAAAATATTTTTTTTATTGAATTTAATGACTAAAATACTATTTTTTCATTTGTTTTATTTAAAAAAATAGATAAATATTTAAAATTTAAAATAAATCAAAAGATTTTATTTAAATTGATGAAATAAAAAATAAAAAATTTATTTTGTTATACAAGTCAAATCTTATAATTTCTCTTAAAATTTAAATATTAAAATATTATATTTAACATTTATTTCTATTATTTTTATTTTACATTATTTCATTATTGTCATTTGTAAATTATTATCCATAGAGCCATATAGATTGTTCTTAATCCCACTTCCACTTTGACTAGGCGGTCTTCCTAATTTATTCCGCCTCAATATAATATAGTGCAGTCAAGACGGTAAAAGACCGACCCGTTTATCATGCCCGCCCCGATTTGTTGCTAACCAACTCTTTTGGCAAAACGTTGACGGCGTAATGCCCACTTCATCAGCGCGTATCGACGTGGATTCAAACGAAGCTTGTTTGCTTTGCTTGTATCACCCATTTTTCCAACATTATTTTATTTTAACAAAATATGATTTCTTTCATTATCCGATAGCGAAGCCTTAATTAAAAAATAACTCGATACTGTCTTTGCACCTCCACTGTGACCCAATGAGGCATCTCTTTTGTCTCGACTTCCACTGAGCTCTCTCAAAATAATAGGGCAATTACATGGACATTAGAGTATTTTAAAAAGATGGTTAAAAATTAATTTGGATTTTTAATTAAGTTTTTAGTCTATTTAGAAAATTATTTGAAAAGTTGATAAAAAGTTATTTTTTAATTTTTTTAATTAATATTTGTTTATACTGTCACATCATAATTAAATGATCAAAATATCCCTATCCATTTTAGAAAATAACTACTTTCACCATGTGACTCATTCAAACATCATAGAAGGTATAACTATAATTTTAGTTCTGTTTTGTAGCTCGAATTTCTTTTGATCCAAGTGGCTTGATTGCTTAAAACGACGTCATTTTGGGCAGTTTTTTTTTTCCTCTGCAAATGAAGGAGGAGGAGGAGGAGAAAGAGAGAGGAGGGAGCTGTGTGAGAGAGAGCAGCATATCATCATCATCATCAACATCAACAACATATCATCATCATCAACAACAACAACAACAAACAACACCACATCATCATCAACACGTATTGGCATCAACAACATATTATCATCAACAACAAACAACACCACATTCTCTGTTTTTTTTTTTTCTTTTCAGATAACTCAGAACAGAGAGAGAGATAGATCTATACACACACACAGAGAAAAAGAGATACACACACAGATCTGTCTGTGTATACACAGATCTGTTGATGATGGCGCCGGTGATGCCTTTCTTTTCTCTCTGTTCCCTCTTTCTCTCTCTTCTCTCTTTTTCTTTTTCTCTTATTCTCTTTTCTCTCTCTCCGTTCCTTTGTTTTCGAATATAAGAGGAAAAAAAAAATGTTCAAAACGATATCGTTTTGGACAGTCGAGCCACTCGAGCCAAAGAAATTTCGAACTACGAAAGATTATTTTATAATTTTATAAGTAATTTTTAACTATCTTTTCAAATAATTTAATGACAAAAGAATTATTTTAACTTTTTTTAACCCAAACTGTAAAACACAACCTTTTTTTTTTCTTTTTTTTTTTTTTTTTTTTTTATCAAATGGGGCCATTATAATAAATATACAAAGAGTGCAATTAGATCCTCCAATGATGGGCTTTGCTTGTATCATCACGGTATCACTTTTTATTGTAGTCCTAGTGTGACAAATGTGGGGACCCTATTTGGGACTACTAGTGCCCCTTGACCATGGACTAGGAGGGCATGGATGGATAGCTATTAGCTAATGCCTAGGAGGCCAAAGTCTGAAAAGTGGAAAAAGGGTGAGAGGGCAGTCCCTTTTTTTTATTTTTTTATTTGGCCCTTCCCATGATCCCTTTCAATTTTCATTTGATGAAAGTGAATTTAACATGAGATTCCACCAATTTTTTTAAACAAGAATTCTACACTTATTACATTTTAATAGCATGTTATTCTTATTATATCATTTGTTAATATAATATTGGTGTAATGGTCCTTACAATATATTTCCAATGCACTAGTAACAAAAAATAAGATAATAAAAATAACTATTCTTAGGAAAATTGTAATAAAAAAAAATTAGAGTTTAAATCTTATAACAAAATGAATTTTTTATTTTTTATTTTATCAAATTAAATATTAATATTTTGATTTATTTTTAATCTAAACTATTTATTTATTTTTATTAAGTAAAATTGAATATAAAAAAAAGCATTTTAATTATTAAAGTCAACAAAAAAGATATTTTATACATTTTATGTATACCTACATTGATTTTAATAATTAAAATATTATTTTTCTATCAATTTATTTAACAAAAATAGATAAATAATTTATATTAAAAATAAATAAAGAATTCAAATTTAAATTGATAAAATTAAAAATTCATAATTTATTTTATTATAGACTCAAACTTCTTACATTTTTTTTATAATTTCTCTAATATTCTTTGTTACATTATTTTTTTTAAATGGTTATTTATGATAATATTTTGAATTTTTATAAAAAAATATATATTATAATAAAGAAATGATTTGATTTAAATCAGAAATGATATGACTAAGATAAAATAAAATAAAAATGTGCTAAAGTAGCACATTCAAACCACCTAAATATGAGATGGGATGTAAGATCCCCAACACTGTGGGGCCATGTTTTTCACTCATAATTACACCCCAAGAGAAATTATGTGCTTTAAAAAAATAAGGGCAAATTACATATACACCCCTCGAGGTTTGGCTAAATTACAGATACCCCCCTGAGGTTTCAGAAATTACATCCCACCCCCTGAGGTTTGTATTTTTATAACAATTTGCCCCCTGAGGTTTATATTTCATAACAAATTACCCCCTAATTTCTTATGCAAATATAGCATTCAGGGGGGAATTCGTAATTTCTCAAACCTCAGGGGGGCATTTGTAATTTAGCCAAACCTCGAGGGGTGTATATGTAATTTGCCCAAAAAATAATAATTTGTCTTTAACCACCGTGTTTTGGGTGATTAACCATCTTCCTCATTTTTGGAGAAGGCTTTTTCTTCAACTTAAGATGTACGGTTCCTATACAACTTAAATAATATAGGTCAAGTTTGGAAAGACTAAATAAGTGTATTTTTTGATTTTTTTTGTATTATGTGTAGAAAAAGTAAAGAAAAGATGTTGATTGATGTGACCAAAAAAAGATAAAAAGAAGAAATAAGTGCACTTTTTTAGTTTAGCCAAACTTGACCATAGTATCCTATAATTAGTTAAGAGATTAAACATGTATTTAGAATCTTAGGTCACAAAAGCTTCTAGTCTTCTGGACATGGCACCTCGACATCAAGTATAGTCATTGTCATCGATACAAGATGTCTTTCTTATTCAGGTACCCACTAAAAGCTAATCATATATATCACATTACTTCTAACTTTATTGTAGAATAGCATGCAAAACTTGTCTTACAATTAACCAAGGAATGAATATTGCGGACCTAAATTACATTGTTTAAATCTAGACAAAACGTGCTACATAGTAAAAATCATGACATGACGAAACTTGTGCTTTTTTTTTTATTATTTATTTTAGTTTATTTTCTTGTGAAGCTTCAACAAGACATCTCTCCATCATTTATTACCGCATAGGCACTTTCTGATTCCCTCAAAATCTTGACTGAATTTACTTAGTTGATTGTCATTTTTTTCAATTACATTTGATTTACATTGTTGAGTTTAGGGGATCTTGATATTGATAATGAGCATGGTTTTGATTGTTGTTGATTGGTGCCTTTGGTTGTTATTGATTTTTTAAGTTATTGTTTGATATGGTCTAAAGACTTATGGTTATTGCTTTTATATAATTTGTTGTAGTGTGGTGAACCAATTAAGTGATTAAATCATGTTTCTTGCTTATCTACTAGAGAAATGCATATCACTTTCAGTTGTGATCATCTTCACTTTGGCACTTTGTAGTAATTTATTTTTTAAATATTATTTATTAATTGTAAATATATAATTTCTTAAGTAGTTATATCTTGATTTACAGATGAGAGATATAGTTGTTTTAAAAAGTATCATTAGGCCAACAGAAACAGTTGCAATCGAAATACTTAAAAGCACAGACCCATCTAAAGAAGTAGAAGGGGGAAGAACTAGGACTTGACTATTGGGAAGTACATGTTCAAGTCCCAGTCAAACCTAATGACAGCGTGATCCGATTATAGGGACTTGTCAAAACAATTGGACAAGCTATTGGAGCTCATGTTGCTTGGTCAGCTCCATTTGTGGTATATTTCTTTCGTAAATACTAATTTTATTAACAAATTTATATTAATTTAATATAGCTTCAATTACCTTTATAAGTTTATATTTTGGATGCAGATTTCGCAAGTTATGGATGTTAGCCGAATATTTATACAAGTGTGGTTAAGAATTTGGGAACTGAATTTGTTTTGATTATTTGTCTTTCCTGAGATGGATATCACTATGACTTTTTAGAACTTATAGTTGGAATAATTTTCTTTTAAATTTTTTTGCTTTAACTTTGTTAGTATGGTAGAATATTTTATAATTTTGATTATGATTTTTATTGTAATATAAATAAATTTATATTTTTAGATAAAAAATTGATTGTGGTTTGAATTTTTTTTTTTTTTTTTTTTTTTGATGTGATGATCCTACGGTGGTAATACTTGTTTATTATTATGAAAATATTACAAGATGAATGGATGTCAAATTAATATAGGATGTGGGCAATTAATATTCAATTGTTTATAAAATCGATTTAATTTTTACAGGCATTTATGCATGCTTAGTTGTGGCTTTTAAAGTATTAATGAAAAGAACATATAAGTGGCATTTTGTAGTAGTGGTAGTAGCTTTGCAAAGCGTCACTAGAATAAGTTTCAATAGCATTTATATCTATTTAATGACACAAATGAATTAGATTTAGTGGCATTTATGTTGCTAAAAATATCAATTGTGGCATAACAAGCGCCATTAAAATTCATGTAGTGGCATTTTTTAGATTGTAAATCTTCTTTAATGGCACTTGATAGCGTTATGAATAGTATCTACCATGACATTAAAGTGTCACTGAAAGTTTTTAGCCCTGATGGTGTAATGACACTTACAAGTGTCACTGAATTGCCACTAAGTCTTTTTTTAATGGCACTTGATAGTGTCATAAATAGTATCTATCATAACATCAAAATGTCGTTGAAAGTTTTTAGCAACGATACACTACAACATATAAGAGTTTGGCAACTAATTATTTTGGTCCCTAAAACCACTATTTTGGTCTCTAAATGGTTTTTGTGAAAAAATTAAATTCGTCACTAAAAAAGTCACTAAAAGTGCGTCTAGAAAAGTCTTTAGCGACGAATTTTTGAAAATGTCACTGAAAATGACAATTAGCGACCAATTTTATATTGTTACAAAATGTTTGATTTTACGAGACTAAACATTTGGTCGCTAATACTTTGTCATAAAATGTCCCAATTTGGTCGCGAAAAACAAAATAATGACATTTTTAACGACAATGATATTTGGTCGCTAAAAGACAAATAACTTTCTCTACAACACATTTTCGTCGCTAAAAAACAAAGTTGGGATAGCTAAAAATGCACAACAATTAAATGTCATTCAATCATAAAAAATAAAATAAAAAATTGACACCCACACATCAAAGACACTCTATTACCAAATCGTAATGAGTACATAGCTCTGAGTATATTCAAAGTTTCCAAACTCAAAGCTTTCAAAATGTTTTTAAAAAGTTTCCAAATTCAAAATTTTCAAAAATTGACATATCAAGTAATTCTCAATCAACCGATAATCATTGCTATCATGAGAAAACAAAGCAATGTCACAGCGAAGCTTCTTATACTTTTCATCAAGGGACTTCTCGTTGTCAGCATCACAAATACCAAAGCTCCCTAAGGTAGAAAGCGACACAATTATTTAAAACTAAAATTTCCCCCTTCCTGCCCAATCTGCTCCTGCTTGGCATTCCTTCATCTTCATTGACACTAGAGAAGAAAAATGTGAAAAACATTAGAGAGTTGCCTAGTCATGAAGAGCTCTACTGCATAATACTCATCACGATTTGTCAATCTCTTAGTAAAATCTCAATATTATCATACATCGATTTTGGCTACAATGATTTCAAGGCTTCATCTCAATACTCATTCATATAGGTGACTAAAAGTAAAAATGGTACATAATTTGATCAGGGAGAACTAATGAGACACCAACCACATCATACCAATGTATTTGTGTATGATCATTGTTTCATACTTACACACGCTAAAGGATTAAGACAGATCATTGACATCAACAACCACCTTTTATGCTTAGACCACACAGCTGGACAAAGAGAATGCATTTCATTCTGCCAATCAATCAAAACAACTGTTAGGTATATGTTTGTGGAAGGATTAAAAGCACAGAACAATAATTAATTGTAAGGATCTGGATCAGCAAGCCAGGTCAGGATTACAATGTTAAAATATCAAACTAAAATGAAAAGGAAGACCAATTTGTGTGTGCATGCATTGTAGTAGGGAGAAGGGAAACAATTAAGACACTCTTAGAAGTTTGCAAACTAAACCAAACCATAAAATGAATCGTGTTTTTAAAATTATGAATCAATGTTTTTATATGACCCTATCACCTGTATTGTTCACAAAGTTACATAACAAAATGGCCATATCCATGGTCAGTTTTAACTATATTCAGTACCAACTAACAGAACATTTAACACAGGACACTCTCAAGAAAGCTTGACCACATAATTCTGACAGAAACAAAGTTCTTGAAACTTATAAATGCTTTAAATGTAGGCTTATGAGAAGTCATTTCATATATACAGCATCTTGATAAAACAAGCATAAGATACGTAAGTGTACATTCAGCTAGATAAACTACAAAATATGCTAAGTTGCAACTTGCATTCATGATTGCGCGTGCTTATCACTTATATATGTATTCATGATATTTGTGTTTCTAAATGATTCCTAATTCATTAAATAGGACTCAACTAGTTATGGTTGTTATAGCTAATATATTGCCATTCATAGTTATCTAAAAATAATAATTAGATTTCTTTTACTTGGATTAATTTTAAGAATCAGATTCCTAAAGTTGCTAGAAAAAGAACAGAACAAATAAATAAAAATAAAACCATAGTTAATTTTAATAGAAAAGCAGAGCATCCATGGCACATATATGTATATTGAGAGAGAGAGAGAGAGAGAGAGAGAGAGAGAGAGTTGAGGGGGAAAGGAACTGGTTATATGCAAAAAGTACGTACTATGATGATAAATCAGGAACAGAGCAAACAAAATTTGATGCACATCGTTCCATGAAGCAAAAAAATAGACAATGGCAGTGTGTGTAAATGGTGGCATTGGATATAGTAGGAATCAAGTATTACTCCCACAGTAGGAATCAAGTATACCAGTTAAAGCTTGTTACTATGCTTCACTGTGATTCTAGGTGACTCACTTTCTTGTTGTGTTGATTCTTATTATAGCTCACTACTACTCCAAGCACGTTATCATAATCAAATGTTCTAAATAACAAGCACACTAAATTTATAAATATAATAGATCTATCTAGAGCAAAAGGTACTTACTCGGCTTCGGACCACGTCCTAAACCACTTATGTAGCCAGACTTACGCCCAAACACCTCAATGGAAAGCTACTCATCAGATAATGGGCCAGGTCCATCTTCTATAGCTTCATTCTTCCGCTCTTTAAGTTTTTTCTGCAATTGTTCATGAAATTAAATATAGTCATTTTATTTTGTGCAGCCGCATTGGCTAATTTGAGCAAATAAACAATGTATTATCAGCAAATAGCTTACTTGTCATAAGATTCATCACTGCCTGTTGTCTCAATCAGAACATAAAAGTTGTGCATATCAGCAAATAGCTTACTTGTCATAAGATTCATCACTGCCTGTTGTCTCAATTAGAACATAAAAGTTGTGCATCGAGGGAGGTAATGGATTTTGAACACCTTCTAAATGATTAAGAACGTGTTCCACACAATAGAAGAGGTAATGTTTGACAAATGGTGCAACAGTACATAGCAAACTTTTTCTTTAAGAAAAGTAATACCATTTTGAAGACAGTCACCAATCATATTAGGCTGGAGAATAAAATTGGACAGCAAATAATAGTTAGGCTTACATAAAAGGGGGCCCTCGTTTTTCCAATAAATCAAGGGACTTCCCTAAAATCTAGTTATAAATGAGGAGGCATAATGTTCGCTACGGTGTGAAGCCTAGGATTAGAACAATTTTGTTTCATTGAAAATTTTGCATAGCTTACTCGAACCAAATAAAGACAACTTTAAATGTAAACCTTTCACATCTAAAAAACATAAGAAAAAAATCAACATCATAAGAGTTGAACCAGCCTTACTTGAAAAGAGCAGAGCCGCAAAGTTTTTTCACAAAGTAAGATTCGCAAAATAAATTTAAGGTAACCAATTATTTCTTGTTTTTTTTTTATTTTATTTTATTTTTAATGCCCTTGGTCCAAAATCATGAGGATTAACAATGCCAGGCACACTTATTTATGTGTTGTACTTAGTTATTCTCAGAACTTGAGACTAGAAATTGTTGAAGGGCATACTCTAAAATGTATCAGAGTATCATTAGGGTATAATCAATAAAATGTATGCACTAGTTGAAGACATACTCTGATTTTGTAGGCAAGAACTTGAGACTAGGTATCTAGAATTCCAAACCTTTGGCCTTTTAACGATCTCCAACATTTCTAACTATATTTTCTTAACCAAAATCATGTTTTAGACTAATATTGGTCCTACTAATCTTAAACCTTATCATTTCGAAGAACCTCTCTCTAATGCAGTTAAATAATGTAATGCAAATAAAAGAAAGAGTTTTTAGTTCAAATATTTATATCCAGATCCAGTAGAGAAAATTTACCAGATCCATTGAGTTGCTATCCGAAAATTTAAATGCAGATAAAATTTCACCAAGTTTTCTTTTGGCATCCAATAGTAGATTCTGATAAAGAAGACAAAGAAAACAACATGAACTCAAAATTGCAAATCAAGTTCATATCTGAAGTTCATATTAACTTTAATTATTCAAAATGAAATGATTAGTTTATGAAGTTCAAGTTTAGAAATATGTAATTCATATGCACCAGGCTAAGGCACCTTTATGATTTACATAATCATTATTTCTTCAAGACAATTCATGATCAGATTTCAAGTAACCTTTCTATACTTTCACTTAAGTGATATGCTTGCCTAAATACAAATTAGAAGGGAAAATTTATTTGAGTGTGACAGAAGTGATCTTACTTGGCAGCTGAAATAATCTTTACAAGTAAGAAAAACAATATTTACTGAAGACATCTTCCTTGCATTTTCTTTCATCAATATTCTTGGTAATCAAACAATAAATGAATAAAGAAAGACTATGGGATTGGCTAGTAGATGAAGCACTACCTTTGTTATAACTCCCAAAAGATCAATTTAGACTTAAATAACCTACAATTCCATTTTTAAAATAGCGAAGTCATCTTCCAAGCTGACTGATAAAATAATCAGAAATCACTATGATAGGGGGAAAAAAAATTCATAGACTGCATTTGTGCCAAAAACAATTCCCATTTGGAGCAATGATTCATTGAGTATACAAGTGTTTAATGGCATTATAAAGCATAAATGCATATTCGAAATCAGTACGTTCCTATGATCAACATCCATGTAGAGAGGCCTATGTTAACACCCAAGGAATCTCCAAAACCAATATGATACCCAGCAAACCACATTGAAAACCCAATTAGCAGTTCTATTAACCAATATGCTATGTCGGTGGAGAGAGAGAGAGAGAGAGACTAAAAACATGCCAAATCACTATTGAATCCAAATTACTACGATCTCTGTTAGAAACCAAATTGATTTACTCAAACTTATATATATCTGTACAAAAATTGAAGAAGATGAAGAATAAATTATATAAGATCTCAGAATATGTGTATGTGTGTGTGTGTGTGTGAAGCTAAAAAAAATGATAGAAAATCTCAGAAAATTATGCATCAAAATGAAGATCTCGGCAGGCATGAAAATCATTAATTTACCTTCCGATTGAAGCCACAGAACTCAGATCTTCAACGATCGATTCAGATTGAAGCTAAGATCAGTAGCTGAGATCTTAATCGACTCGGATTAAAGTTACAATAGGTAAGATCGATTAAAGTTGAGATCAGTACAAAGATCGATTTGGATTGAAGTAAAGATCAATTCTGATATGAGGCGACACAAAGATTGATTCGGATTGAAGCTAAAGATCGATCAAAGTTGTCACGACCCAAACCAGACCCTATAGATTTAGCATCGTAACCGGCCAGTAATTCTTAGATTACCAAAGGTCTCTGAACAGAATGTCATAAAATTAAGGGCTGCAGAAGTAAATATGAATATATATATATATATATATAAACATACGCAGTCCATTGAGCTGTGCTGACATACATGGGATAGAAATTTAAAAGTTGTATGAAATATATACATATATGATGTCAAATCCACATAAGTCTTGCAGCACCGTACAGGGTGTGCAGATGAACAAAAACAAAACAAAACATTCTTCACATGACAACTCTAAGCATGGTTCACAAACTTGACTTCTTAAACGGGAACCTCTCCGGGAGGCACGGTGACTAGCTGACCCAAAACTCTCCAGGCAGCTGGTCACGCGCCTGCTCACCTACATACATAATATAAATAGTGAGCAGAAGTCCAGTGAATAATAATTGAGTAAAGGGTTCAATGAATGATGTCCTAACAGATTCAGAAATAGAAACAAATTCATATTCATAATCTTGCTTGAATCGTATACGAAAATCAAAATTCATGCTTGTTCATATGGGGTAAATCCATTAGCACTAACAAATCAAATACAGAGCATTAAGGGTCATACTTGTCAGTTCCATAAAGGAACCTCCGATACTGGGAACAGATAACATACTTGTCAGTTCCATAAAGGAATCTCCAGTACTGGAAACAGATAACATACTTGTCAGTTCTATAAAGGAACCTCCAATACTGGGAACAGATAACATATTTGTCAGTTCCATAAAGGAACCCCTAGTACTGGGTACAGATAACATAATTGAACCATGGAATTGTTGCCACGAATACTTTTCAATATATGGACTATCATTCATTGTTCAACGTAATTGTTCCATAAAACAGATCTTATTGCATCATACAGAAAATAAATAACATAGCTTTACTAAGTTATTACTCACAAATGGCTCCAAAGCAAACAACGGAGTAGACTAATCAAGTAACTTGTGATGCGTAACCTACACAGACACAAAACGAATATGTACTTAATTACACATCCGGAATTATTAACTTAGTTTTTTTGTATTTAGGTGTGTTTCTACTTTTTATCCTCATTATTATGTCTTGACTAGGACTTCGGAATGCCTAGGATATAATGAGGCTGCTGAAATGCACTTGAAAACACTGAGGTAATTATGGTGAAAATAGGGGCCTCGCTCGAGGGCAAATTCCTTCGCTCGAGCGGAGGTTCCAGAGTGGTCGCTCGAGAATAATATCAGTCGCTCGAGCGGTCTCTAAACTTTCGCAAAAGTACTGGTTGTGTGAATTCTCCGCTCAACAGCCACTCGATGGTCGCTCAAACATAAGACTAAGGTCTTTGCTCGAGCGCAACTTTTGTCGCTCGAGCAGTCTGCAAAACATGTCAACTTCTGGGAGCATGCAATTTATGCTCGAGCCAACTTTTGGTTGCTCGAGCGGAAGTGCGAAAACATAGAGTGGTTGCTCGAGCACAGGATCTGTCGCTTGAACGACGAGGTAGAATTTTAGAATTTCTAGATTCACCTTTAAGCTTCCAAACTCAAATTTAAAGCTGAAATTTATGATCTTTTGGGCCAAAAGCTTAAGGAAATTGGTATAAACTTGTCAAACGTCATGAATCCAAAATCATTTCGCAAAATCAAACCCAAAAATGTTGCCAATTGTGCAAAACTAACTTAAATGTGTGAAAACATAACATGCATGTGATGATGCAAGTCCAGTGCTCCTAAAACATGAACAATTGAAGGAATACAAGTGAAACCAAGTTAAATACTTCAAAGTATGAAAGTAAAGTTTCATGCATGTAGAAAATTCTTTGACTTCAACTTCAAAAGCATGAGATTTATGCATGCATGTATAATTCACTCTCATTTTCACCTATCTAAACTCAATTTTAGCATTACACAACTTAATTCTTTGAATTCATGTGCTAAGTGACTCAATCCCAAAGCTAGAAGGTTGAATTCTTACCTTAGATGATCAATTACACTCTAAATGGTTAATTGTTTGAAGTCCTAAGCCAAAACCTCCAAGTTCTCTAGCAATTCCCTTTTTGATCACTTCATTCTTGGTCTCTCTCTCTCTCTCTCTCTCTCTCTCTCTCTCTCTCACGTTTGTAGGCTTAAGAGATGAGGAAATGAGTGTGTATCTAATATTCTAGAGTCATTTCTTGGCCATATAGAGGCTTGATTAGAGAATATCATTAGTGGCTAATTAATTGCTATTAATTATTCTAATTTAATTTGTTCCGAATCGAATCTTAATTAAACTTACCATAAAATTTTAAAAATTCTAAATAACACATAAATCAAGTCAATTCCTTGATTGGATACCGATAAAGCCTTCAATTCGCAGAACAAAACAGAAACATAAACAGATATTCCTACAATAGATAGATACAAATACAAATAATGCAATGCACATGGAAGTAACTCAAGAGTTCATATCAATTACTTATTAAACATCCTTAATCATGGTTTAACGGTTAATCACAGGTTGAGGTTGTTATAATCTTCTCCCCTTAAAGAGTTTAGTCTTCTAAACTCGAATTACCTTCGTTTTGGAAGAATATCGGGTCCAAATGGAACAAATCAGGGTATTTCTTCATCATGTCCTCTTCCGTCTCCCATGTCGCATATGTCCCTCCGTGGTTTTGCTAATCCATTTTCACTAAGGGGATTTATTTGTTCCTCAATCTTTTGATCCGACCGTTCACAATCTGAATTGGCCTTTCCTCATAGGTGTAGTCATCCTTCAAAAGCACATGAGTTGGTTCAATCACATGGAATGAATCTCTCAAATACTCCCGAAGCATAGATACGTAAAAAACATTATGCATATGCTCCATGACCGGCGGTAAGGTTACCCGATATGTCACCAGATTGATTTTCTCAAGGATTTCATATGGCCCAACATATCTCGGTGCTAGCTTGCCCTTAACACCAAACCGAGTTTGTCCTTTCATTGGAGTCACTTTTATGAACACATGATTTCCGACTTCGTATTCTCTATCTCGCCTTCGGACATCTGCACAATTCTTTTGGCGGCTTTGTGCAATTTTCAATCTCTGTTGAATCAGTTTCACTTTCTCTGTCATTTCTTGCACAAGTTCCGGTCCCAATAATGGTCTATCGCCCACTTCGGCCCAACAAACTAGAGAACGACATTTCTTGCCGTACAAATCTTCGTAAGGAGCCATTCCAATGCTTGAGTGATAACTGTTGTTGTAAACAAATTCGGCTAAAGGAAGATAAGTCTCCCAATTCCCTTGGAAGTCCAACACACACATCCGCAACATATCTTCTAAGGTTTGATTGGTTCGTTCAGTTTGGTTGTCTGTCTGTGGATGATAAGCACTGTTTAGTTTTAGTTCAGTCTCCAAAGCTTGTTACAAACTTTGCCAAAATCTTGACGTGAACTTCAAATCTTTGTCAGATATAATGGATACTGGCATGCCATGTAATCTCACAATCTCATTCATATAAATATTAACCAACTTGTCCGCGTTATAAATAGTTTTAACAGGTAAAAAATGTGAAGATTTAGTCAAACGATCAATGATTACCCAGATAGAATCCACACCTCGAGTAGAGCGAGGCATTCCAACAATGAAATCCATCCTAATGTGCTCCTATTTCTATTCCGGTATTAGAAGCGACTGAAGCAATCCAGCAGGTTGTTGATGTTCAGCTTTAACTTGTTGGCAATGCAAACATCTTGCCACATAGTCAGCGATACTTTTCTTCATTCCAGGGCACCAGAAATTCTGTTTCAAGTCTTGATACATTTTTGTATTCCCTGGATGTATAGCAAATTTAGAATTGTGTGCTTCAGCCATAACACGTTTCCTTAAGTCTGAACAATCTGGTACACAAAGTCTATTCTGGAATTTCAATACATTATTGTCAAGCACAAATCCCAACCTTGATTTTGAGTCATTCTCATTAACAATTTTCTTCAAGAACTCATCTTCAAATTTTTTTTCTCTAATTTCTTCAATAATTGCAAGCTGAGCAGAAATGGCGGCTAGGATTCCACCTTGTTCACCCAGGACTATCTCAATTTCATTCCTTTCTAGGTCATATAATAATTCTTTTTGGCCAGTGAGCAAACATGACAAATTTCCAATAGATTTTCGGCTCAAGGCATCTGCGACTATATTTGCCTTCCTTGGATGGTACAAAATCTGCAGATCATAATCTTTAATCAACTCTGACCATCTTCTCTGTCTCATGTTCAGTTCTTTTTGGGTGAAGAAGTATTTGAGGCTTTTATGGTCAGTATACACTTCACAAGTCACTCCATACAGATAATGGTGCCAAATCTTTATTGCAAAAACCACAACTGCGAGTTCCAAGTCATGGGTCAGATAGTTCTTTTCATATAGACGGAGTTACAGAGAGGCATAAGCAATCACTTTACCATTTTGCATTATTACACATCCTAAACCTTTGTAGGAGGCATCACTATAAATCTGAAACTCATCGGTTCCGTTAGGCAAGGTCAGAATTGGTGTAGTCACCAGTTTAGTTTTTAGGTCTTGAAAGGCCGATTCCCGTTGATCATTCCAATCAAATGGTACATTTTTCTAGGTTAGTTGGGTGAGTGGCAAGGAAAGCTTAGAGAAATTTTTCACAAATCTACGATAATAGCTTGCAAGTCCCAGAAAACTTCTAACTTTAGACACATTGGTTGGCCTTGGCTAGTCTACAATGACTTCAATTTTTTGTGGATCCATTGATATACCATCCCTGTCAATCACATGTCCCAAAAATGCTACGCTGTCAAGCCAGAATTCACATTTGGACAATTTTGCATACAACTTTTTTTCTCTCAAAATCTGTAATGCAGTTCTCAAGTGTTGTTCATGTTCTTCCCTGCTTTTGGAGTAAATCAAAATATCATTAATAAACACAACGATAAATTCATCAAGAAATTGTTTAAACACCCTATTCATTAAGTCTATAAACATTGTAGGTGCATTAGTTACTCCGAAGGGCATTACTAAAAACTCATAATGTCTGTATCTAGTTTTGAATGTTGTTTTCTTTACATCTTCTACTTTGACCTTTAATTGGTGATACCCAGATCTAAGGTCAATTTTGGAAAAGACTTGGGCTCCGTAAAGTTGGTCAAATAAATCGTCTATTCGGGGTAGAGGATATTTGTTCTTAACAGTTACTTTGCTCAGTTCTCTGTAATCTATGCACAGTCTCAAATACTTGTCTTTCTTTTTGACAAACAAAACTGGAGCACCCCAAGGTGAAGTGCTCGGTCGGATGAACTTATTGTTTAACAACTCTTGAAGTTGGACTTTTAACTTTTTTGGTTCAGAAGTTGACATTCTATAAGGGGTCTTAGAAATTGGTTGTGTCCCGGGCACTACATCAATGGTAAAATCGATTTCCCTATCGATTAACTCCCTAGGTAGGTCATTAGGAAATACATCAGGAAATTCACAGACCACAAGAATCGTTTTCACATTAGCACTATCCAAAGACACAGTGAACATACAACACAAGTAGCCCTGACACCCTTTCTTTAACAATTTTCCAGCTTTCATAAATGAAATCAAGTATGGTAGAGGAACTATCCCATTTCCAGTAAAAACAAACTCAGGCATACCAGGTGGTCTAAACATGATAGATTTACTTACACAATCAATGGTGACATAGTATTTTGTTAACCGATCCATACCAAGTATGCAGTCGAAATGATCAATACTCAATGGTAATAGATCCACATACAATGTCACATCTCCAATCACAATATCACATGCCAGTTACAGATATGTACATACCATAGGACCTCCAGAAGGCGTAGTCACAGATAGTAAATAATTCATAGGTTCTAATGATCGAGTTAATTTTCGTGAAAAAACATGCGACACAAAAGAGTATGTAGAACCAGAATCTATCAAGACATATGCATTTTGAGCACAGATGAAAATTATACCTGATAACACAGATTCTGTGTTTTGTATATCTCTAGGCATTAATGCAAACACTCTCCCTTGCCTTAGCGTTTCATTTCCAATATTACCTTTGGCATTAGTTCTTGCATTGATCCTCGTTACAAGAGCAGATCCGGCTGAACTTGCTGCAGGACAGTTAGTAAATCTCAGCGGACAATCTCTAATCATGTGGCTAATCTTGCCACACTGAAAACACGCACCTGAGACACGGTGACACGTGCTTTTATGCTTCCTTCCGCAATTGGGACAGTTTGGAATAGAGCCACTACTCTGGCTAGAGCTACTGGAGGATCTCGTATTCTGCCTTTTTGAAAATGACCGGCCCTTCTTGAAATTGAATCCGGATCGTTTACCCTTCCATTTAGTTATCGGGACTAGAGCTTGTTTCTTTGCTACCAAAATGGCCTATACCATAAATGCTCTATCAAGTACTTCTACATAGGTTGGCAACTTCAAGACGCCAACTCGGTCAAACATTTTCAAATCCAAACTGCCTTCGAATTTTCGTGCCTTCTTGTAATCAGTATCCACCATGTGTCGAGCAAACTGATCTAGTTCAGTGAATTTAACTTCATACTCAGGTATAGATATTCTGCCTTGTTTAACTTCTTGAAATTTTGACACTTTCTGATCTTTGAAACATTAGGGAAAATACTTGTTGTAGAAAATCTCATTAAATTGAGTCCACGTCATGTTCCTATTAGTAGTTCGGATCAGTAACCACCATCTCTGAGCTTCATCTTTTAACGTGTAGGTGGCCAAAAGAACTTTTTGTATTTCGGAGCAAGGAAACACTTCAAATAGTTTCTCCATTTCGAGCAACCAGGTTTCTGCCTTTAAGGGTTCAATGCCACCCAAGAAAGTTGGCGGTTTCATCTTCATAAACTTCTGAGTCAGGTTGATTATATCATTGTTATCTAGCTCATGTTGTGCTGGTGGATGTGGATGAGGCAAAGGTTGCTGCCTCTATTGTTGTGTCAGTGCTTCAGTCAAAGGTGCAAGCATTTGTTCCATATGACTCATGCGAGTCTCAGAGGATTTGGTGGCATCATTACTTCTTGTATTTTCCATTTGCTATAGGTACACAGAGCACTATAAACATAGGCAAATAGTCCTTTTCACAATATTCAGATCATTCATTTCAATTTCATGTGTTTATGGTCAGGTTCAATTTTCACATTTAAAGAACACACACACTCACACATGCAAACGGAATGCCCCTATTTTTTACTAGGACATCCTAAGCTCATATGAACTCGTGTGTGCGGTATAACAGGTGCTCTGATACCACTATGTCACGACCCAAACCAGCCCCTCTAGGTTTAACATCGTAACCGGCCAGTAATTCTTCGATTACCGAAGGCCTCTGAACAGAATGTCATAAAATTAGGGGTTACGGAAGTAAATATATATATATATACAAACATACGCAGTCCATTGAGCTGTGCTAACATACATGGGACAGAAATTTAAAACTTGTATGAAATATATACATATACGATGTCAAATCCACATAAGTATTGTAGCACCATACTGTCACGACCCAAACCCATCCCTGTAGGTTTAACATCGTAATCGACCAGTAATCCTTGGATTACGAAAGACCTCTTGACAGATCAACATATAATAAGGGGTTGTGGAAGCAAATATACAAAATATAAATGGTCCAGTGAGCTGTGACGACATACATGGGACAGAATAATTTGAAACTTGTATGAACATAAGAGTGACGACCAAAAGATACAGTATTTACATATTCCTCCCATAAGGGTAATATGGGAAAACCAACGCAACTTAACAAAACAAATAGAGTTTAATGTGATCACAAAAATAGCCACAAAACAAGACTTTACCCGGAACCTCCTCGGGAGGCGCAAAGGTTGGCTGACAAAAACCAAAACGAAAGCCGTCAACTCTGGCCCTGATCACGTGCCGGCTCACTTACATACATAATATAAACAGTGAGCGGAAGCCCAGTGAATAATGACGGAGTAAAGGGGTTCTAATGAATGAGTCCATACAGATTCAGAAATCATAATTCATTTTCATAATAAATTCATATTCATATTCTTGTCCAGATCATATACAGAAGTCATAAGTCTTGCTTAAACATACGTGGTACATCCATTAGCGCTAACAGAGCAGATACAGAACAGATGCAGATACATTGTGGTTATGAATAACCAGTTCCATAAAGGAACCTCCGGATCCGAGTAACAAAGAATAATCATGCTGAGCCCCATGACAGAGCCTCCGATACGAGTAACAGAGTGCAAACATATTAAATTCCATAATGGAACCTCCGATACCGGGTAACAGCTAACACATGTCACATGATGCTAAAGATGCCATGAATATATATTAGAAATTGGACAATCATTCATTGTACAGAACATAGCATTTCAAAAAACAAATCTTATTTCATCATACAGAAAATAAATAAAGTTGAACATAGCTTTACTATGTTATTACGCACAGTTAGCTTTGAGGCAAACAGACGGAGTAGACTGGTCAAATGGTATACGGCACGTGACCTACATGACACATAATAGATACACACCTGAAACACACGTTCGAATTGTACATAACTTATTTCTTTTGTTCTTAGTGCGTTTCTAGCCTTTAATCCTCATTATGGAGTCTTAAACACGGCCTAGGAACGCCTAGGATGGAATGAGGATGCAAAAATGTATTGGAAAACATTTTTCAAAACTTGCTGAAAATAAGGTCCACGCTTGAGCAGACATGCAGACAATGAAGCTCCGCGCGAGCGTGACTTTTCCCTTTTGAGCAGACTGCAAACTTTTGAATAAGTACTGGTTGCATGTTTTTTACGCTCGACGGACGCTCGATCCCCGCTCGAGCGTGAGACTCAGACCCTCCCTCGAGCGCAGATTCCCTCGCTCGAGCGGACTGCAAAACACATGAACTTCTGGGTATATGCATTTCACACTCGAACGTGACTCTCGACGCGCGAGTGTGACTCTCGAAACTCAAGCGAAAGTGCATGTACTCAGAGTGCACGCTCGAGCGTGAAATTTCCCGCTTGGGCGTGGATCAAATTTTTGGAATTCCCAGATTTGATCCCCAAGATCAAATTCAACTTTTGAAGCGTAAAATCTCATTTTTCTGGGCCAAAACTTGAGGAAATGCATGAAAACTCATAAAACAACACGTTTAAAGGATCATAACAAGAAATCATGGCCCAAAAGCATGCCAATTGTGCAATATTCAACTTGAAACTCAAGATTAATTCATGAACATAACATGCATGCACATCCTTGAACTAAGGCTCTCCAAAACATGATCAAATGCTACTAAATAACATGAAACTCATTGTTTTTCCAAAATTAAAGTGAACTCAACACATGCATGAGGAAATTTTTGCAAATCAATCTTCAAAATGCTATGAAACATACATGCATGGATGGAATGACTAACAATTACTTAGTTCTAACCCAATTCTTGCATGAGTTCAACATTTCACTTGAATCTTAGAAGAATCAAATTCAATTATACTAAAAGCTTGATCCCTTACCTAGAGTCCACAATTCCCTTAATTTTAGCCGAATCCAACAATCAACCACAAAATCCTTCAAACTCTTAATCCTTCCTAGCAATTCTCTTCTCTTCTCTTAGAATTGAACCCAAGCTTCTCCCTCTCCCTCTCTCTCTCATTTGGGGCTTAAAGGTGAGGAGAAGTGGAGTGCCAAATAGAATTAGTGGGGTCAAATGGTTTATTTGGTGGTGGTGGACTAAATTGTATCAAATGGGCATTAATTTAATCTAATTTAATCATTCCGAACCGAATTTTAATTAAACCTACCATAAAATCCTATAAATCCTAATTAGCACATAAATCAAGTCAATTTTGTAATCGGATGCCGATAAGGCCTTCAATTCGCAAACCGAAACTAGAACTTGAACAGATCTTCCTATGCCTAATAGATATAAACACAAACAATGCAACACACACTAATTAGGCATAACTAATCATGGATTAACGTTAATCAAAGGTTGGGGTTGTTACAGTCTTCCCCTCTTAAAAGAGTTTGGTTCTCCAAACTCGGATTACCTTCATTTTGGAAAAACAATGGGTCTAATGAAAATAGTTCAAGATATCTTTTCATTATGTTTTCTTCTGACTCCCAGGTTGCATAAGTTCCTCCATGATTCTGCCAATCAACTTTTACCAGCGGTATTTCTTTGTTTCTCAATCTTTTGATCCTGCGGTTCACAATCTGGATAGGTCATTCCTCATAAGTGTAGTCGTCCTTCAAGAGCACATGTGTTGGTTCAATGACATAGAGTGGATCTCTCAAATACTCTCGAAGCATCGATACATGAAATACGTTGTGCATATGCCCCATTACTGGAGGTAAGGCTACCCGATAGGTTATTGAATTGATCTTTTCAAGGATTTCATATGGTCCAACATATCTTGGCGCCAACTTGCCCTTAACACCAAACCGAGTTTGACCGTTCATCGGGGTCACCTTTTTGAACACATGGTCCTCAACTTTATATTCCCTATCTCTTCTTCGGACATCAACATAGCTCTTCTGCCGACTCTATGCAGTTTTCAGACGCTGTTGGATCAGTTTCACCTTCTCGGTTGTTTCTTGCACAAGTTCTGGTCCCAACAAAGGTCTATCACCTACTTCAGCCCAACATATCGGAGATCGGCATTTCCTTCCATACAAAGCTTCGTAAGGAGCCATTCCAATGCTTGAATGGTAACTGTTGTTGTACACAAATTCAGCCAACGGCAAATAGGTCTCCCAATTCCCCTAGAAGTCTAATACACACATTTTGAGCATATCTTTTAAAGTTTGGTTAGTCCGTTCAGTTTGTCCATTTGTCTGTAGGTGATAGGCACTACTCAACCTCAGTTCAGTCCCCAAAGCCTGTTGCAAACTCTGCCAAAATCTTGACACAAACTTTGAGTCCCTGTCAGACACAATAGATACTGGCACTCCATGCAATCTCACGATTTCAGCCATATAAATATTGGCCAATTTGTCAGTATTGTAAACAGATTTAACAGGTAGGAAATGAGCAGACTTAGTTAAACGGTCTACAATGACCCAAATAGAGTCCATATCTCAGGAAAAGCGAGGCAATCCCACTATGAAATCCATGGTTATGTGCTCCCATTTCCATTCTGGTATTGAGAGTGGTTGTAGCAAACCAGCGGGTCGTTGATGCTCAACTTTAACCTGTTCGCAATGTAGACATCTAGCCACAAAATCAGCAATACTCTTTTTTATTCCAGGCCACCAAAAATTCTGTTTCAAATTGTGATACATTTTCGTGTTCCCCGGGTGCATGGCAAACTTGCTGCTGTGAGCTTCGGTCATAACACGCTTCCTCAAATCAGAGGAATCTGGCACACAAAGTCTATTCTGAAATTTCAACACATTATTCTCAAACACAAATCCCAGCCTCGGCTTTGAATCAAATTCCTCTATGATCTTTTTCAAGTACTCATCTTCACATTGCTTCTGTTTGATTTCTTCAATAATTGTAGGTTGAGCGGAAATAGCAGCTAAAATCCCACCTTGCTCTCGCAAGACAATTTCAATCTTCTTCTGTTCCAGGTCATCTAGCAATTCTTTTCGATTGGACAGCAAACATGACAAACTTGCAATGAATTTTCGTCTCAAGGCATTTGTCATGGTATTTGCCTTTCCCGGATGATACAGAATCTGTAGATCGTAGTCTTTAATCAACTCTAGTCACCTTCTTTGTCTCATGTTCAGTTCCTTTTGGGTAAAGAAATATTTGAGGCTCTTATGATCTGTATACACTTCACAAGTTACCCCATACAAGTAGTGACGCTAGATTTTCAAAGCAAACACCACTGTTGCCAATTCAAGATCATGTGTTGGGTAATTCTTTTCATGAGGTCGGAGTTGTCGAGAAGCATAGGCAATCACTTTTCCATTTTGCATTAACACACACCCCAAACCTTTGTAGGAAGCATCACTGTAAATTTGAAACCCATCAGTACCATTGGGCAAAGTTAAAATTGGTGCAGTCACTAACCTGGTTTTCAACTCTTGGAAGACTGCCTCTCTTTGTTCGTTCCAATCAAATGACACATTTTTCTGAGTTAACTGGGTCAAAGGCATGGCAAGTTTGGCAAAGTCTCTCACAAATCTCCTGTAGTAACCTGCAAGTCCCAGAAAACTTCTAACCTCTGTCACATTTGTCGGTTTAGGCCAGTCCACAATAGCTTCAATTTTCTGAGGGTCAACAGAAACACCATCCTTGTTGATTACATGACCCAAAAATGCCACACTGTCAAGCCAGTATTCACATTTGGACAATTTAGCGTATAGTTTCTTTTCTCTCAAGGTCTGTAGAGCAATTCTCAAGTGATTCTCATGTCCTTCCCTGCTTTTAGAGTAAATCAGGATATCATCAATAAATACAACAATAAATTCATCCAGAAATGGTTTAAACACTCTGTTCATAAGGTCCATAAAGGCAGCAGGTGCATTGGTCACCCCAAACGGCATTACTAAAAATTCATAATGTCCATATCTAGTTCTAAATGCAGTTTTCTTTATGTCTTCAGCCTTAACTTTTAATTGGTGATACCCAGATCTGAGGTCAATTTTGGAAAATACTTGGGCTCCCTAAAGTTGGTCAAACAAGTCATCTATTCGGGGTAGAGGGTATTTGTTCTTGATAGTTACTTTGTTTAGTTCCCTATCAGTTCCCAATAGTCTATACATAACCTCAAAGATCCATCATTCTTTTTGACAAACAGGACTGGAGCACCTCAAGATGAAGTGTTCGGACGGATGAATTTCTTGTTCAGCAGTTCCTGAAGTTGAGTTTTTAATTCTTTCAGTTCCGAGGTAGACATTTTATAGGGGGTCTTGGAAATAGGTTGCGTTCCCGGAAACACCTCAATGGTGAATTCAATCTCTCTATCAACTAAGTCCCCAGGTAAGTCATTCAGAAACACATCGGGAAATTCACAAGCAATAGGGATAGTTTCTACATTAGTACCGTTAGGTGATGCAGTCAGTATACAACACAAGTAACCCCTACATCCTTTCTTAAGCAGTTTTATAGCTTTCAGAGCCGAAATCAGATATGGGGAAGAAACTATCCCATTCCCAGTAAAAATAAATTCAGGCATTCCCGGTGGTCTAAACACAACAGATTTACTTGCACAGTCAATGGTAGCATAGTATTTAGTCAACCAGTCCATTCCCAAAATACAATCAAAATGATCAATGTTCAAGGGCAATAAGTCAACATATAATATCATATTGCCAATCATAATATCACATGCTAGATAAACATGGGCACACATCATTGAACCCCCAGGCGGTGTAGATATAGATAACACATATGTCAAAAGTTCTAATGGTCTAGTCAATTTCCGAGAGAAAGCATGCGATACAAAGGAATGTGTAGAACTAGAATTTATCAGTACACATGCATTTTGAGAACATATAGGGAGTATACCTGACACCACAGTATCGATGTTTTGTACATCACCGGGCACTAAGGCAAACACTCGACCTTGTCTCAGAGGTTCTTTCCCAGTGTTAGCCTTTGCATTTGTTTTGGCCGTAGAAGCGGACCCAGCTGAACTCACCATAGGACGGCTAGTATTCTCAGACCCAAGTGGGAAATCTTTCACTACATGACCTGTCTTGCCACAACGGAAACAAGCGCAGGATACTCGGTAGCATACATCCCTATGCCTTCTTCCATAATCAGAACAGACCGGGATAGACCTACTACTCTGACTCGAGCTGCTTATAGACCCCGTATTCTGCTTCTTACTCATATGAGACCGGCCTCTCCTAAAACCATACCCAGACCTTTTTTCTCTCCAATCAGTTGTTGTAGTTGCTGGGGCTTTACCTTGTTTCATAGCGGCCAGGGTGGCTTCCGCCATTAAGGATCTGTTTAAAACTTCCACATAAGTAGGCAATTTCAGTACGCCTACCCGATCAAACACTTCTAAATCCAGTCCACCTTCAATTTTTCGTGCTTTTTTGTAATCAGTATCCACCATATGTGGAGCAAACCGTGCTAGTTCAGTGAATTTGGATTCATACTCAGCTACAGACATTCTTCCCTGTTTAAGTTCTTGAAATTCTGACACTTTCCGATCCTTGAAACATTGGGGAAAATATTTATCATAGAAGATTGCATTAAACTGTGCCCACGTCATATTCCCATTGCTGCTTTGAATTAGTAACCACTACCTTTGGGCTTCATCCTTCAGAGTATAGGTGGCTAGGAGGACTTTCTGGACTTCAGTATAAGGAAACACTTCAAACAACTTTTCCATTTCAAGTAACCACGTCTCTACTTTCAATGGTTCAATTCCACCAAGGAATGTCGGCGGTTTCATCTTTATGAATTTCTGTGTCAAGTTGATAATATCATTATTATCTGTTTCGGCTTGTGTCGGCGGAGGTGGAGGGGGCAAAGGTTGTTGTCTTTGCTGTTGTGTCATAGTTTCAGTCAATGCCGTAAGCATTTGTTGCATTCGGCTCATGTGAGCCTCTGAAGATTCACTTACATCATTTCCTCTTGCATTCTCCATGTTGCTATAGAGACATCAAATGATAATAAACATAGGAATAATCTTATTTGTTTCTTTCAATTCATTTGCTCAAATTTACATTCAGTTTTCATATCCATTTGGATTACCACACACTCACACATACAGATGGAATGCCCCTAATTCTTACTAGGACATCCTAAGCTCATATGAACCTATGTGTGCGGTAGAACACGTGCTCTGATACCACTCTGTCACGACCCAAACTCGCCCCTGTAGGTTTAGCATCGTAACCGGCCAGTAATCCTTGGATTACCAAAGGCCTCTTGACAGATCAGCATATAATAAGGGGCTGCGGAAGCAAATATACAAAATATAAATGGTCCAGTGAGCTGTGACGACATACATGGGACATAATAATTTAAAACTTGTATGAACATAAGAGTGACGACCAAAAGATGCAGTATTTACATATTCCTCCCATAAGGGTAATATGGGAAAACCAACGCAACTTAACAAAACAAACAGAGTTTAATGTGATCACAAAAACAGCCACAAAACAAGACTTCGCCCGGAACCTCCTCGGGAGGCGCAAAGGTTGGCTGACAAAAACCGAAACGAAGGCCGTCAACTTTGGCCCTGATCACGTGCCGGCTCACTTACATACATAATATAAACAGTGAACGGAAGCCCAGTGAGTAATAACATAGTAAAGCTATGTTCAACTTTATTTATTTTCTGTATGATGAAATAAGATTTATTTTCTGAAATGCTATGTTCTGTACAATGAATGATTGTCCAATTTCTGATATGTATTCGTGGCATCCTTAGCATCATGTGACATGTGTTAGCTGTTACCCGGTATCAGAGGTTCCATTATGGAACTTAATATGTCTGCACTTTGTTACTTGTATTGGAGGCTCCGTCATGGGGCTCAGCATGTTTATTCTCTGTTACCTGGATCCAGAGGTTCCTTTATGGAACTGGTTATTCATAACCACCATGTGTCTGCATCTATTCTGTATCTGCTCTGTTAGCGCTAATGGATGTACCGCGTATGTTTAAGCAAGACTTATGACTTCTGTATATGATCTGGACAAGAATATGAATATGAATTTATTATGAAAATGAATTATGATTTCTGAATCTGTATGGACTCATTCATTAGAACCCCTTTACTCTGTTATTATTCACTAGGCTTCCGCTCACTGTTTATATTATGTATGTAGGTGAGCCGGCACGTGATCAGGGCCAGAGTTGAAGGCCTTCGTTTCAGTTTTTGTCAGCCAACCTTTGCGCCTCCCGATGAGGTTTTGGGCGAAGTCTTGTTTTGTGGCTGTTTTTGTGATCACATTAAACTCTGTTTGTTTTGTTAAGTTGGGTTGGTTTTCCCATATTACCCTTATGGGAGGAATATGTAAATACTGCATCTTTTGGTCGTCACTCTTATGTTCATACAAGTTTTAAATTATTTTGTCCCTTGTATGTCGTCACAGCTCACTGGACCATTTATATTTTGTATATTTACTTCCGTAGCCCCTTATTATATGCTGATCTGTCAAGAGGCCTTTGGTAATCCAAGGATTACTAGCCGGTTATGATGCTAAACCTACGGGGGCGGGTTTGGGTCGTGACACATACAAGGCGTGTGGATGAGCAAAAACAAAACAAAGTGTTCTTCACAAGACAACTCTAAGCATGGTTCACAAACTTGACTTCTTAAACAGGAACCTCCCCGGGGGGCACAATGGTTGGCTGACGCAAAACTCTCCAGGCAGCAGCTTAGGCCTGGTCACGCATCTACTCACCTACATACATAATATAAACAGTGAGCGGAAGCCTAGTGAATAATAACAGAGTAAAGGGTTCAATGAATGATGTCCTAACAGATTCAGAAAATAGAAATAGATTCATATTCATAATCTTGCTTGAATCGTATACGGAAATCAAAATTCAAGCTTGTTCATATGGGGTACATCCATTAGTGCTAAGAAATCAAATACAAAGTATTAAGGGTCATACTTGTCAGTTCCATAAAGGAACCTCTGGTACTGAGAACAGATAACATACTTTTCAGTTCCATAAAGGAACCTCCAGCATTGGGAACAGATAACATATTTATTAGTTCCATAAAGGAATCTCCAATACTGGGAACAGATAACATACTTGTCAGTTTCGTAAAGGAACCTCGAGGATTGGGAACAGATAACATACTTATTAGTTCCATAAAAGAACCTCCAGTACTGGGAACAAATAACATACTTGTCAGTTCCATAAAGGAACCTCCAGTACTGGGTACAGATAACATACTTGAACCATGGAATTGTTGCCATGCATATTTTTCAATATATGGACTATCATTCATTGTACAAAACGTAATTGTTCCATAAAACAGATCTTATTGCATCATACATAAAATAAATAACATAGCTTTACTAAGTTATTACTCACAGATGGCTCCAAAGCAAACAACAGGCAGACAAATCAAGTAACTTGTGGCACGTGACCTACATAGACACAGAATGAATACGTACTGAATTACACACCCGGAATTATTAACTTAGTTCTTTCTTATTTAGGTGTATTTCTACTTCTTATCCGCATTATTATGTCTTGACTAGGACTTAAGAATGCCTAGGATGCAATGAGGATGCTAAAATGCACTTGAAAACACTTAGGCAATTATGCTAAAAACAGGGGTCTCGCTCAAGCGCAACTTCCTTCGCTCGAGTGGAGGTTCCAGAGTGGTCGCTCGAGCGTAACATTGGTCACTCGAGCGGTCTATAAACTTTTGCAAAAGTACTGGTTGTGTGAATTCTCCACTCGACGGCCGCTAGATGGTCACTCGAGCGTGAGGCTAAGGTCTTTGCTTGAGTGCAACTTTTGTCGCTCGAGCAATCTGCAAAATGTGTCAACTTCTGGGAGCATACAATTTACGCTTGAGCCAACTTTTGGTCGCTTGAGCGGAAGAGCAAAAACACAGAGTGGTCACTCGAGCGCAGGATCCGTCGCTCGAGTGGCGAGGTAGAATTCTAGAATTTCCAGATTCACCTTCAAGCTTCCAAACTCGAATTCAAAGCTGAAATTTATGATCTTTTGGGCCAAAAGCTTAAGGAAACTGGTATAAACTTGTCAAATGTCATGAATCATTTAGCAAAATCAAGCCCAAAAGTATTGCCAATTGTGCAAAATTAACTTCAAAGTGTGAAAACATAACATGCATGTGATGATGCAAGTCCAACACTCTTAAAACATGAACAATTGAAGGAATACAAGTGAAACCAAGTTAAATTCTTCAAAGTATGCAAGTAAAGTTTCAACTTCAAAAGCATGAGATTTATGCATGCATGTATAATTCACTCTTATTTTCACCTATCTAAGCTCAATTCTAGCATTACACAACTTAATTCTTTGAATTCATGTTCTAAGTGACTCAATCCTAAAGCTAGAAGGTTGAATTCTTACCTTAGATGATCAATTACACTCTAAATGGTTAATTGTTTGAAGTCTCAAGCCAAAACCTCCAAGTTCTCTAGCAATTCTCTTGTTGATCACTTCTTTCTTGGTCTCTCTCTCTCTCTCTCTCTCTCTCTCTCTCTCTTACACACACACACACACACATACACACACGTTTGTAGGCTTAAGAGATGAGGAAATGAGTGTGTATATAATATTCTAGTCATTTATTGGCCTTATATAGGTTTGATTAGAGAATATCATTAGTGGCTAATTAATTGCTATTAATTATTCTAATATAATTTGTTCCGAATTGAATCTTAATTACACCTACCATAAAATTCTAAAAATTCTAAATAACACATAAATCAAGTCAATTTCTTGATCAAATGCCGATAAGGCCTTCAATTTGCAGAACAAAACAGAAACATAAACAGATATTCCTACAGTAGACAAATACAATTACAAATAATGCAATGCACATGAAAGTAACTCAAGATTTCATCTTAATTACTTATTAAGAATCATTAATCATGGTTTAACGTTTAATCACAGGTCGGGATTATTACAGAAGTTGAAGATCGATTGAGTCCTAGACAGAGGAAATAGCTGAGATCGAGAGTCCTAGTGAAGATCGATTTTGATATCGCGTATTTGACAACCTTTAGCAAAGAGGAAATCGCTGAGATGGATTGAAGATCAATTCTGATGTCGCATATTTGACAACCTTTAGCAACCAAATTAATTGGTCTTCATCTTTTACCCACCTTGCACCCGCAGGTTAATTGTCCAAATGAAGGTACGTATTAACTTTTTTGGTCCCTAAAAGTCTCTAAATAATTTTTATTTTGGACCTATTCTAAAGGAATATGGCGTATTTGTTTGTATAATTCTCTTAAAATTTATTTTTGTCCCTAAGGCCCCGTTTGTTTTGGGTTATAGCAAGGGGATTAGGATTATTAGTACCTTGGGATTAGTATGGGGTGTTTGTTTTGAGAGATAGCCTAGGGACTATTAATACCTTGGGACTAACTAATACCTTGGTATTACTAATACCTTGTTTGTTTTGAGAGATAGGGAGGGTACTACTAATACCTTGGTATTACTAATACCCTTGGGGAGGGGATTCATAGTGAGGAGGTAGAGATGGTATTAGAAAAATAGTGAGGGGATTAGAAATTTTTTTATTTTTTTTATTTTTTATATATTGGAAATTTTTTTAAAAATATAATTTTTAATTTTTTATATTTTTTTATTTGTTTTATTATTTTATATAAAAATAATTTAACAATTCCTCACTACTAATCCCCTCACTATCAATCCCCTCACTACTAATCCCCTCACTATCAATCCCCTCACTAACAATCCCCTCATTATTAATCCCCTCACTATCAATCCCCTTCATTCTATCTCTGAAAACAAACGACCCTCACTAACAATCCCCTCACTATTAATCCCCTCACTATCAATCTCCTCCATTTCATCTCTGGAAACAAACGGGGCCTAAATGATAGTTTTTAGAGACTAAATTCAATTAGTCCCTAAGGTCATGTTTGATTCACTTCACTATTAGTGAAGTATTAATAATCCTATCAAATTAGTGTGGTGTTAACTATCCCACCCCTACCCCATTACTAATAATCCTACAAATTTGTTGGATTAATTATCCATTGGATTAATAATCCTAAACCAAAGTGTCAAAACAAACATAGGATAATTGGGCCCACGGATTAATAATCCCAATCCCATGCTTTAATCCCTCCAATCAAACATGCCCTAAATATTAGTCTCTAAATCAGTATTTTCTTGTAGTGATAGTGTAGTGGCACTTGCAAATGTCATTTAGGTGCCACTAGTATCTACCGTGGTACGAGTATAAATGACACTTATTTAAAATGCCACAAGATTAAAAAATATCATTAGAAGAATAGTTTTGTGACACTTTCAAATGTTACTAAACTAAAAAAATGTTGTAGTGGTTATTTTAGATAACTTGTGTATTCTTTTTAATTAAATCTTTATCTAAAAATCTAAAATTCAATTTTGATATTTTTTAAATGACTCGTCAGCTGATTTTTTTTTTTTTTTTTGACATGATCAAATCGTTTCATAATTGTATTACACAATTAGTACTAGCTGAAAATCTACTTACATTAGGTACGATTATGTGCCGTAGAAATATAGAAAAAGTTTAAAAAAACCAGAAAACAAACAAGCATGTGCCATTTTTTCCTTTTTATTTTTTATTTGTTTTTAGTAACTTTTTTTTTTTAGATTTCTTGACAAATATATTTATTTTTAGGTACATCTAAATTATTTGCATCTAAAAATTTAAAAATGGAGGACAAAAAAAATAAAAAATAAATAAAGAAATCAAAACTCAAAAAAAAAAAAATACAAATACACCACGTGAGGTTTGCTTAAATACGAATTACTCATTGTAATTCTGAAATATATATTCCAATTAATAATTCTATTAATTTTATTGTTGTATAAAGATTAGTTAGGAATTTTATTTTTTTATTAACTCTATTAATTAAATAAAAAATTCTACAATGAGATATTTGTAATTCTCATAACCATATATGACAATTCGTATTTTGAACAAATCTCAAGAAATATATTTATAATTTATCAAAAAAATTTAAAAATTAAACCAAACAGACTAATTTTTGTTAATAAAATTCTACCCCACACAATGTTGTCTAATGTATATAGATTTTCAACTGGTACACACAAAATTCCATGGCCCGAAAATATTTAAAAAAAAAAAAAAAACTTCTTATTTGGGATACACTAAAAAAGTGCACTTATTTATCTTATTATTTTTTTTGTCATATTATCTCCCTATTTTTTTACACATCTTTTTCATAAAAAGTCAAAAAAATATATTTATTTAGATCATTTTAAAAAATTGTGATTGAATTTTGTATTTTTAGATAAATATTGAATTACGATAAATAAATAAATAAACAAGTTACCTAAAATAAGTGGGATTGCGGTATATGTTTTCTTGAATTGAGTTATCTCTTTCCCAATCATAAGGTGCCACATTGTTTGGACTGAAGGAATTCCTACGTACTGGGGTGGTTGGCAAGTTGGATTTTAGCTTTTTTTGTTAAAATTTATAAAACAATAAAAAAATAAAAAAAATTAATAAGACAAAATATCACATTAAATTCATAATTATTTCATTTTTTCTCTTACAAATATTATATCAAACTATAAAAAATCTAACTATCTTTTTAAATACAAAAATTTTAAATTATTAGAGCATCCGCATCAGAATAGCCAAAATAACAAAAAAGTAAGATATAGCTAGTAAATCGCAAAAGAGAAATGTTAGGGATCATGAAAAGTCTCTCATGAAAATGATCATGAAAGATTTGTGATCTTTAGATTACCTTGATTAGTGTGTGGTGCTTTATTCTAAGTGTAATCTAAAGGTCATAAATCTTTCATGATCATTTTCATGAAAGATTTTTCATGATACCTAGCATTGCTGAATCACAAAATTGTTCCTCCATCAGGCTCAACAAATTTTTTGTAAACTAACTTTTTGTTAAATTTGCTACAGTACCTCAACAACTTTGATGAGGCACTGTTCATTAGTTACATGATTTTTTATTATATTTTGTGGAGCAAAATTGGGCCAAAATATTTAAATCAGTCGTCCACTTGGATGTCCCCCCGGATATCCCACCAGATGTCCCGTGAGTGCCTATAGCAGAAGAAGAAAAAATGCCGAAAATTAGTCTAACCGGTCCACTAGCGGGGCAACCGGCTTGTCAACTGGTCAACGGCAATTTTTTTAATAAAAAAACAAAGAATAACAAATATAATAAGAAATTAATATTTTAATAAGGTTGAGTTAGAATAGAGAGTTTGATATAGTGAATACTAAAAATGTGACTAACTAAAATAACAAAAGTGGATTTTGGGTTATAATTTGACTCAAAATTTGTTGAACTTGATGTGGTTGCTCTTAGGCCTATTTTGGCAAGCTGGTTAAAAGTTCTTTTTTGACTTTTTGACTTTTTTGAGTCACATCACTTCTCTACTTTTTTACACGTTTCTTTAAAAAAAAAATTTTAAAAACCAAAAAGTCATCTTTCAACCAACTTCTCAAAACAATCCTAAAATAGTTAAAAACTAAAATAGTTTACTAAAATAACAACTTTCCAAACACTCTCATTGAGTTAGAGGAAAACATTTGCCTTTTTGTTTTTACCCTGTTTTGTTTTTATTTTTGTTTTTGGTATGCTAGTTGTAGCTAGGGGTGAATATCGGTCCATTGACCCATTCAGACTGCCTGGTCCGATCTTATTTTTTTAAAATTTGGGAAGATTGTTTTAACTCATAAGGTTGGATTGGACTAACATTTTCAGTCTGTTATATTAATGGGTTTGGCTTGGGATTTATCTTTTAAACTCAATCCGATCTAGGCCGTTATTAAATTAATTAATTAATTAATTATAATATATTAAAATGTATCCTTTTTTTTTGGAGATCTAAATTTTATTAAAACTCATATTTGTGGTGATGTGTGATCGGATTTATTTAAGAAATCTTGTAATTTATACACAAAATCTTTTAATTTTGGAAAAATTAGTGAAACATCCCTCTCCAACTTTGTTTAGTAGGAGGGGTCCAAGATATTTTTTTATTAGTTAAGGTCTCTCAACATTTTCACAGTGAAAATTCGACTTATAGAAAATTTTTCCTACTTAGAGAAATTTCTCCCTACTAAAAAAAAAATTCAATTTTCACAGAGAAATTTTTTTGGTATAATCACAGAGAAATTTCAAAATTTTTCTAAGTTGGACAAAATTTCTCTAAGTCAAATTTTCATTGTGAAAATATTGAGGGACCTTAACTATTATGAAAATATTATATGTCCTTTATCTTATAAAATCATAATATAAGGAATCTTAAAAAAAATTTCTTTAATTTATAATGATGTCAATATATTTATTTAATAGAGATAATGTGTAATTAGATTTAATTATGAAATATTTTAATTTTAAATTTTTTTTTACATATAACCTGATGGGTAACTTTGAGATTTATAATTATTTTTTAAATTAGACTTTGGTAGATATAGAGGCGCTACACCGGGTTTAGATAAATATAAAATTTCTTATTACGTAACACCAACCCATCTCAATTCCGACCCGACCCAACAAATGCCGACCCCTAGTTGCGACTAGCATTTCTTTGACACTAACAAACAATTGAATTTGAATAGTTTGTTGGACAGAATCACTCTTTAACACTTCCTGATTTTTGATTTTTTTTTTTAGGGTGAATAAAAAACATAACTTACAGCATTTTCAATGATTATAGCTAAATTAACAAAATCAAACCAATTTTTGGACTGTTAGCTTTTGTTATTTTTCATAATTTTGCTCCAATAGTGCCAAAATTATTTTTTTACCACATCTACTATTTCAATCGTAAATCATCTCACTGTAATCACAGTAGTTAATTACGTAGGGATGTTCAAATTAGCAAGTGAACCTAAAAATCAAACCAAATTGATCACTTTGGATTAGATTAGTTTTATTTTTTAGTGCATTGATTTGTTTATAGGTTTTTAAATCATTAAATCAACAGGATTGGATTGATTTTTGGTTTAGATTTTATCTAAACATTATACAACTTATTTAAACACACTCTACTATGTAGCCTAAATCTATAATTTGGCATGAAGGTTTGGGTTGGCTTGGGGTTATTTTAGCCACAAAAATATAAAATAAATTAAAAAGTCAATAAGATAAAATGTCACCTGCAAATCATAATCATTTCACAAAATTCAAAAAAAATCAAAAAGTCTATCCCAAACTAACTGTTTAGCCCCAGGTTAAAATAAATAAAAAATTAAAAAGCAAAAAAACCAACACACATTCCAAATGAAGGCAAACTAACAATTGTACCAAACATAAGTAAAAGTTTCAGTTCAAAGTTATAATATATAATCTGTATGTAAGTTATAATTTATAATATTTTGATGGTTACACATGTTACCCAAATTATTATATTTTCTATAGTCCAAATTTATCATAATAATCAGTGTGTTTGGTTTCAGTTTTTTGAATTCAATTTTTTGGAAATTGAATTTTTTGTTTTTCTTATTTTTTTGTTATTAGTGAATATTTTTCACATTTTAAGTAATTTTTTTACTTTGTTAGATGCACATTACTTAGATGTATCTAAATAGTAAAATATTTGTGAAAAAATATTTTCAAAAATTAATAAATATACAAAAATATGAAAAATGTACTGAATTTTCATATATATATATATATATATATATATATTTTGTATTTTTCATATTTAGTGAATTTTTAAAGATTGCTTTCACAAATATTATACATTTTAAGTGTATTTATGTTAAGTGTGTCTAAAAATTAAAACAATTACTTAAAATATTAAATAAGAATTCAATGAAAACAAAAAAAATACGAAAAATGAAACGGTAGAATTTTTTTAAAAATAAATTCTAAAAACTGAAAACAAATAGAGTGAATAATTGTGCATCGCACAGACATCTTTTACTTATAATTATTGATTTTGTAGATCATTAATTTAAAATACTTTTAAAAAATTGTAAATCTATTGTTACAGTGTTCAATAGTTTGTGGGAAAAAAATTTGAAATTGTTTTATTAAATAAATTGTACATAATTTTTTGAACAAATTATATTAGTGGCCCCTGTGTTTTGTCCATTGTGTCATCTTATTTCTTGTAATTTTACTAGTTTAATTTTGATCCTTAAATTTTAAATTTTGTGTTAATTTGATCAAATTGATAATGTCGATTAGGGTTTTGAAGGAGAATGACCAATGAGTTCGTTGAAAACTCACTAAATTGAATAAGTTTATAATTTTTTATATAAAAATATGACACATGCAGATCATGTTTGTTTTTGTTTTTTTAATAATAAAAAAATTAATAATTGTAATCAATTGAATCAAATTATAAAATCATAAATTCAATAGTAAAATCCAGCCAATTTAAATCATTGGTGTGATCATTAATGCTGTGTTTAGTTAAGAGATTTGGGAAAAGATTTAGAAAAGGAAAGAGAAAAAGTGTGTGAAACTAAGTAAAATATAGATATATATTTTATTCACATTTCACATTCTTTTTCCATTTCTATTTCCCTTTCTAAATCTTTTCCCAAATAAAACCAAAATATAGGAATAACTACAACAGGAGTACTTTGAATTCTCGTCTGTAATAAATATTTCCCTGAACATAACAAAGAAAACCAGATTTATTAAAGTAGAAATTAAATAGGAGGTAAAAAAGAAAAAAGAACAAAAAATAGAAAGTAGAGAGGAATTGGAATCATAGTCTCAAAGTTCTCATTTTACAGACACACACAGAGAGAGACTAAAGTACACTCTAAACTCTCTTTGTCTAGTTAACGGTGACTTTGCCAACCATGCCAGCACCTTGGTGAGGAGTACAGTAGAAACCATAACTACCTTTCTCAGTCAAAGTCACAGCATACGTCTCTCCCGGAGCATTCAGAAGGTCCTCATCACTCATCGATATCTTCGTCGCGTCCACCCCAGAAGGCACCTCGTCCTCATCGAACACCACGTTGTGTGGGAACCCTGCATTGTTCTTGAACACTATCTTCTCCCCCGCAGCCACTGAGAAGCTGCTTGGTTCAAAAACCAACCCACCGTCTGAGCTTCCCAGCAGCACCTCGATGGCCATGGCGTTTCCGGCCAGGATTGCACTGGCTGCGGTGGCAACGACCGCAGCCACACCGGCTTCTTTCAGCGAAGCCTTGATGCTGAGCTTTGGGAGGAGTGGAGTGGCGGTTGACACCTTGGCAGTGGTGGTGGTCATGGGTCTGCTAGCGGACTTTAGGCCGGTGAATGATGGGATGGCAACAGCAGCAGAAGAGGTGATGCCTGCCATTGGGAAGGATTTCAATTCCTTTGCTTTCTTTTGGGAGGGAGTTAGAAGGGAAAATCAGAAGGAAATGTGAGGGTAAATGGGAATTTAATAGGAGGGGAGAGACTAAAAGAGATGTGTTTGATTTGTGTGAGATAGGAAATGCGTGGCAGGGACGATGGATAGGGAAGTGGGTTGGTTTTATCTAAATGGATTGATATTATTGGTTGGGCTTGGATTCTATCCGGTGACGTGGCTTGGATGTTTCCTATGTGAGGTGGAAAATAAGAGTAGCGCAAAGTATGATAAGCTTTGCAGGTGGAAAACAAACAGCATATGAAAATAACTAGTCTCTAATTATTATTTTTATTTCTTTTAGGGTAATTTCAAATTAATGAGAAATTTTACAAATTAAAAAGTAAAAGTATAAGTTTTTTTCTTTAATGAATTTATAAATAACTTTTAAAAATACTTCTGTGACGTAAATTCTCTTATTTTTTTTCAACTTGGTAGAAAGAGAATACTAGAACAAAAATATGCATAATAGAACCGTAAGACTTGAACTCAAATATCTCATCAGATAAGGGTATACCTCATTTTTTTCAATCCTTTAGTCATTTTTTATTTTTGCCTTATATATATACATATATATATATATATATATAAATTGGACATCCCCCTAGTTCATTTGGTTAGGCTTAACACCACCACTCCCCCCCCCCAAAAAAAAAGAAGAAAGACAAAAAAGAAAGAAACGGTTAGCTCTGCCAGTACCATAAAAAAAATCGGAAATGAGCCGTAACTCGACACCAAGGGCTCGAATTGGCTTGAAAGAGGGAGAGGAGAAAGAGAAGGGAGGGAGAGGAAGAAGGAAGGGAGGAGATCGTCGCGCAGCACCACCGCCGTCGCCTCGCCGCCGATCGTTGCAGCTTCAGACCGTCGCCTCGCCGATTGTCGCACCACCGCTACCGCCTCGCCGATCGTCGCAGCCCCAGTCGCAGCCCCGCCTCCTGCGCCAGCCGATTTTTATGGCCCCCGCCCCTCCTCTCCTTCCTCCTCCTCCTCCTCCTCCTCCTCCCTTCTCTTCTTCTCCCTTCTTCTTCTTCTTCTTCGTTCTGCAACAAAAACACGAAAAAAAAAAAATCGACACCAAAACGACGTCGTTTTGGTGTCGAGCCAAACTCGAGCCATGGGTTTCGAGCTACGTAGCACTACCGAAAAAAAATTTGGTATGAAATCTTTCAGTTAATGACCACAAAATATTGAGTGAAATGATTGTTAAGTGCTTGTGTGGTCACGTTGGTTGGAGTTGTCATCCCATGGAAAAATTCAAGGCTCGTACAAAATTAGATCAATGTTAACCATCGAATTTGTTTGGATAAATTATAAAAAAAAAATACACAATTTCGCATGTTTTTAAATTAAATTTCAAAATTTTAATTGCATCAATATAAATTTTGAATTTTAAACTTTAACATAATTTAAACTCTCAGTCTATACTCTATATTAGTTAAACTATTTAAAGAAATCTTTTATATAATACATGTAACATATTCTTACATGGTCCATTTACTTTGATGATACAGTTTGTCCCAGCGAATGGGTCGGACTAGTCCAAGCTCCTCAAGCCCAAGTCCAAATGATCAAGCCTACCGGATAACTTGCAAACAAGTTCAACGGGGAACGGGGTAGTCCCCCAGTGAACCCTCCGACGAGCAAGTTAGGAAGAGAAGTAGAGTGTAGATGGAGAGATTAGAGATAGAAAAGCTTAACCTTCTTCTTATCTTCAACGTTTGCTTATATCCTTTGGTAATCATTTCTTTGTCCCTTCCGACCTGACCTCCTCCCTGAAAGTCTATGCTGTAGCTTACCTTGTTCAGGGTAAGGGGGTCCTGTTCCGACGGAGAGGTGTTGTCGTAATAAATGCTGTGATGGGCTGCATTAATGGTGATGTGCAGTGGCAATAACTTTGCAGATCTTTGTCTGCTGATGTGGCTCGTCCTTCACTTGCCATGTGTCTGAATGTCAGTGGCTCTTTATGCTATGTGGGATTCCAGCTGTCTTGGACCTCACCAGCTGGGTTATGTATTGGGCTCCAAGTGATGGGCTTGGGTTGTTCATAGTGATTCATGGCCTTTATGGGCTTATACACGTCAGTAGTCCCCCATTCCCGAGTGCATCTTTAGTCCAACGAAGGGAATACAAATGAAGAAGATGAGGGTGTTAGGGGTGACCGAGAGGGTGAACCGACCGGGAGGTGGTCCGACCGTGCAGGGTGACCGAGTGGAAGGGCCGACCACGAGGAGGGCCGACCGCAAAGGTTGGCCGAGTGGGAGGGTCGACCACGAGGAGGGCCGACCGCGAAGGGGGGCCGACCGCGGAGGTTGGCCGAATGAGAGGGTCGACCACGAGGAGGGCCGACCACGAAGGGTGACCGAGTGGGAGGGCCGACCACGAGGAGGGTCGACCGCGAAGGGTGAGGTGGAGGGCGTGGGGCTCGAGAGGCGGCGTGTCACGTGGTGATTTGAAGTGGAAAAGACAAGGTAAGGGGAGGAGACAGTGGATCGTGGTCGTACATGTGGCAACATCCCACGGGGGGGGGGGATTAGGCGTTAGATCAGAAGTGAAACGATAGGTCATTATGGGTGTTGAAAAAACAGTTTTGGCAGATGATTTGAAAAGTTTTCAAGCTGGCGAAAATTAATTGGGATCCTTGGAATACGAGCAAACCGTGGGCTTTTGGCATTATTCGATTCACCTACTTGTTTACAAAACATCAAAATATTCCAAGTGTGAATTCCTTTGTTGCTCGCGATACACCTCTGCAACACTTTTTCAACTTCCTTGCACCTGCATCTGAAGCGATTCGCAGGCATACCATAGAAATGGCCCAAGAAGAAACTGCGAATGTCAGGGTGAATCCACTTGGTGATGATGATGCAGTGGAGTTAGCACAACAATATAGGATGGAAAGGGTGGGGGAGTCGGTGGTACGATCCCACGGTTCCACTACGATAGCAGCTCCAAAGCCAATCAGCCAGGCAGAACCAGATCACTGGCATACAAAGGCAGATAGATCAACGGTTACTGCAGCAGATTTGGAGGCCATTCGCGAAAAATACCAGGTGCCTGCTGAAATAGAGTTGTTGTTGCCGATGTCAACGAAGAGGCCATCCGACATCAGACCAGGGGAGTTTGTCCTTTATGAGGAAGCATTAAAGGGAGGACTGAGGCTGCCCCTGCCGCAAGTGGTGGTAGATGTCCTGAATCGTTTGGAGGTAGCGCCGGGCCAACTAATGCCCAATGCGTGGAAGATCTTACTGGCCTGTGCAAGTGCGTGGCCGAAGGCGAACGAAGGGGCAGCCATGACAGTAGACGAATTCTTCGCATGTTACAAGGCCTTAGGGTAGCAAGAGACTTGGGTCACTCTGCAGGCAACGGTAGGGAAAGGGCTGGTGGCGGGGTTGCCGTCGTCGATCAAGGGGTGGAGACCACGGTGGTTCAATGTATCTGCTAGTGGAGAGGTTGGAGTGCGCACCATTTGGAAAGTGCCCACCAAGTGTGTGGAGCCAAAGCTGGGAGCAGCAACAGAGGAGAGGGTGAAGAGGGTAAAGGAATGGAGGGAGAAGGAAGGGGCCAGGTGGGACGAGCTCGTTCAGTCGTCGGCTTTGTTTGAGGCAGGGTTGGGTCCATAGCCGAGTGGTGGGGACCTCGACCGAACGAAGTTGGAGGCAAGGAGGAAGGCTCAAGAGGCAGAGGATCAGACCATCCTTGCAAAAGCCCAAAAATTCAAAAGAGTCTCAGGCAGACCGACCGCCAAAGTCGGTTGCAAGGGAGAGGATCCGACCGCGACCTAAACCCTTGGGGGAAAAAAACTTAGGTGAATTTGTGCCACGACCGCCCCCAATAGATCCTTTGAAGGAGAGGTCATTGAAGGAGATGGAGGTGTTGGGCATAGTGAAGAAGAAGAGGAAAGTGAGGAGGAGTGAAGAAGAGCCTGCCCAGAAGAGAAAGAGGGAAGTGAGGGCAGAAGAGGCCAGTATGGCGAAGGAGGCAGAAGGGGGTGAAGTGAAGGAGACCCCAGCTAGAGTAATTGCCCCAGAAGTGGTGGACATTGCCTCAAAGGGCATGGAAGTCGTTCCAGTAGTGGCAGCAATCGCCGTAGGGGTCGCGAGGGTCGCCCCTGAAGTGCAAGTAGAAGGTGGAGCAACTGGCCCTGAGCCAAGGAGGGGAGAACAGCCCCAGGGGGGTCCTGCACCCCAAGGAGGGGGAGTCAGTCTGACAACTGCGATCTACCACGCTCGTGCAGTGGCTGGGCGGCTGGAGGGAGAAGAAGGCCTAGCCAGGGCAGGGGCAGAGCGCCTTGTGGGGATAGTAGAAGAGGCAGCCTTGCGCTCAGCAGCCAGATTCAATGAGGCTGAACTGCTGAAGGGGTTATGCTCCGCTCAAATAGAGGTAACCACCTTAGTAGTGGCTCTGCTGAGGAAGGCGGGTGCTGCAAAAGTCAAGGCAGATGAGGCCAAGACTCAGCTTGCAAAGTTGAAGGGGAAGAGTGCAAGTTGGGAGAGTGCCCACGTTGATCTGCAAGCGGTCAAGGTGGAGCTGGAGAACACACGCCGCCAGGTTGTGTCGCTCGAGTTCCAACTGGCTGGCGAGCAGAAGAGGTTGGATGAGACCCAAAAAGCCTGCGCGGTTGTAGTCGAACGACATGAAGAGGCAATAAGCAGTAATGAAGAGCTGGTCAGGCAGAAGGATGAGGCAGACGTGAAGCTTAGCGGTCTACAGAAGGAGCTGGAGGGCGAGCGTGCAAAGGCACTGGAAGAGAGGGAGAGCCTTCAGAAGGAGTTGGAGGTAGAGAGAGCCAAGGCGACTGCTGAGAGGGAGACCTTGAAGAAGGAGTTGGAGGCAGAGAAGGCCAAGGCAACTGCTGAAAGGGCGTCCCTGAAGAAAGAGTTGAAGGAAGAGAGGGCTAAGGCAGCCTCTGAAACGGCGACCCTGCAGAAGGAGTTGGACGAAGAGAGGGCGAAGGCAGCCTCTGAAAGGGCGGCTTACCCCGATCTGTATGTAGCAGCAGTGGATCAATTCAAGGGGTCTGCTGAATTTCAGATGGCCGTGGATGTCGCGGTCGCCAGCAGCTTGGCAAGGAAGGAGTCTGGGGGGTGGGCCCATCGAGGACGACCGCTGGGGATAGAACTGAAGCGGAAGTGATTAAGAGCTTCCAACAGTCAGACTTTTATAAACACGAAATGGCTGAGTTCTGGGACAGTGGCTGGAAAATGTTCAAACATAGGGCTGAAGAACTGTTCCCAGACTTAGACCTCAGTAGTGTAACAATTGGTGAAGATGATGTGGCCCAGACCCCCCTGGATGAGGGTATTGAAGAAGAAGACCTTGTCTCCAGTGAGGACGAATGAGTGAAGTGAAGAAAGTTTGTACTTAAGAGAGTTTTTTTTTTTTTTTTGAATGGCTGTAATGAACTCATGTACAAATCTCTGAATAAATAAAATTGCAATTATGTTTTCGTTTGATTATCTGTGCTTGTGCAGCTGAAATGAATGAGGCGTGGGCGAAGCGTGTGTATATCTCATTGTGAAGTGCAAAGTGAAGTTAAACTTGTAATAAGAACTAAATTTAAGAACTCCTCAGTGTAGAGTGAAATTGAAGTTGTAATAAAAACTCAATGCAGAGTAAAGTTAAGAACTCCTCAATGCAGAGTGAAATTGAACTTGTAATAAAAACTCAATGCAGAGTAAAGTTAAGAACTCCTCAATGCAGAGTGAAATTTAAAATGTAATAAAATTATAAGTTTGTGTTTGCCACACTGCTGAAGTAGATTAGTGGTTTATTGGAGTAAGGCTTGGCTTGTAAGGAAACGGGCTCAGTTGTAAGAGTTCGATTGAGAAGAAAATAACCTGACTTGTAAAGAAAACGCGTAAGAACGTCTTTGATTTTTGACTAAGCAAAGAGTGGTGTGAAGACTTGGACCTGGAATTGTGACTAAGTGTGTCTACTAATTCCACAAGCATGAAGTTTGCATAGATGGTTTTGACCGAGCCCTGCACGCGTGGTCAGCTGGGGGTAAGCTATGATTCACTGACGTTGTAAGTAACTCAGTCTGAACCTAAAATTGTTGCGCTCGGTCTGGCTGAGACTTGTTATGTTTAGGCTGGCTGAGGCTTGGTTTGGCCGAGTGCTTCACGCTCAGTCTGGATGAGGCTTTTAGTGCTCAGTCAGGCTGAGGCTTTTAATGCTCAATCTGGTTAAGGCTTTTAGTGCTCAGTCTGGCTGAGGCTGCTGACGGTCGGACTGGCCGAGGCTTCTGGTGCTCAGTTTGGCTGAGGCTTTTAATGCTCAGTCTGGCTGAGGCTTTTAGTGCTCAGTCTGGCTGAGGCTGTTGACGATCGGACTGGCCGAGGCTTCTGGTGCTCAGTCTGGCTGAGGCTTTTAATGCTCAGTCTGGTTGAGGCTTTTGACGGTCGGACTGGCCGAGGCTTCTGGTGCTCAGTCTGGCTGAGGCTTTTAATGCTCAGTCTGGTTGAGGCTTTTAATGCTCAGTCTGGCTGAGGCTTTTAACAAGTGCTGCAAATGAGAACGTTATTGAGACAACACATAGATACCTAAGATATAGGATTGTTGTCCTGGACGGTGCAGTCCAGTCGATCAAAGCTTACATTATGCATCAAAAAGAAAATACAACAACTGAGCAATACAATAGTAGGCACTCATTGAAAGTAGCGCTTCAAGTGTTCAGCGTTCCAGGGGTGGGGGAGGTCTCGACTTTCCATGTCCTGAAGTCGGTAGGTGCCCAGACGTAGTCGGGCTTTCACAACGTAAGGTCCCTCCCATTTGGCTGCCAGTTTACCCTCAGTCGGATTTTTGGTGGCAAGAGTTGCTTCTCTCAAGACAAGGTCCCCTACAGCGAACTCCCTTGGTCGGACTTTGCGGTTGTAGTGTGTTCTCATTTTCAGTTGGTATGAGGCCAGTTTGACAGCGGTGGTCTCTCTGAGTTCTTCAATTAGGTCCAGGTCTGCCCGGCGGAGCTCTTCGGTGGGTGCTGGATCCGGATGTAAAACCCTGAGAGTAGGCAGACCGACTTCTACTGGAATAACCGCCTCAGCGCCGTATGTTAAGCGAAAAGGGGTTTCCCCAGTGGGAGTCCGAGCTGTAGTTCGGTAAGCCCAGAGTACATTCGGTAGTTTCTCAGCCCAAAGTCCCTTAGCAGCTTCTAGCTTAGTTTTGATGATCTTCAGGAGAGAACGGTTGGTGACCTCAACTTGACCATTGGCCTGGGGATGACCGGGGGAAGAGAAACATGGTTGAATCTGGAGGTCGGCACAGAACTTCCTGTACTTGGCGTTGTCAAATTGTTTGCCGTTGTCGGAGACAATGGCCTGAGGAATGCCAAACCTGCAAACGATCGACTGCCAGATGAACTTGGTTGTGTTCCGCTCGGTAATGGTGGCAAGGGGTTCTGCCTCTACCCACTTGGTGAAGTAATCAATGGCGACGATCGCGAACTTGGTCTGGCCCGGCCGGTGGGAAGCGGACCGACCAAGTCGATCCCCAATTTGGCGAACGGATAAGGGCTGCAAAGTGTGATCAACTCTGTAGGAGGAGCATGGGGGTTGTTGGCAAAACGTTGACACTTATCACATTTGAGCACGAAATCTGTCGCATCATGATTGAGAGTTGGCCAAAAATAACCAGTACGGAGTATTTTGTGGGCTAGAGACTTGCCGCCCGAATGATTACCACAAATTCCCTCATGGATTTCCCACATTACATAGGTTGCTTGAGTCGAATTGAGGCATCGTAGTTATGGTCGTGAAAAACCACGTTTGTACAAGACACCACTGACCAGGATGTAATTGGACGACCGGGCCTTGACTTTGGCGGCCTGCTGTTGGTCATCTGGGAGTTCCCTCGTTGTCAAAAATAAGAAGATGTCGAAGGCCCAAGGGATGGGTTCGTTTTGGAAGAACTGCACTTCTTGTACGTCGGGTGAGATGGCCGGGTGGGCTAGGTATTCGAGGCGGACACCGTGGCTGAGGTCGGACTGGTCTGCAGAGACCAACTGAGCCATCTCATCTGCCTTGGAGTTTTCCGCCCGAGGTATGTGCTTGATGTGGAAAGTATCGAAGAGGCGAACAAGGAGGAGTGCCATATCCCTATAAGCTCGCATTGTGTTCTCCTTGGCATCGAATTCCCCCGTAATTTGGCCGACAATGAACTGGGTGTCGCTGAACACCCGGATGTGGCTGACTCCAATGTCCTTGCCGAGGCGGAGTCCTGCTATCAATACCTCATATTCGGCCTCATTGTTACTGGCATTAAACAAGAAACGGAGAGCACATTTGAAATAGCCACCCTCAGGGGCGGTGAGAATGAGGCCAGCCCCACTACCTTCCCTGCGGGATGATCCGTCAACGTTGAGAGTCCAAGAATGCGAGTCTTCTGGCTCGGTAGGGGTTGGTGGGGGTGGGGGGCAGTGGTTGGTGTAGGATTAGTGAATTCTAGTATGAAATCCGCGACAGCCTGTCCCTTAATTGCTGTTCGAGGTCAGTAGGAGATGTCGAACTGACTGAGTTCCACTGACCACTACATGAGTCTGCCGGAAAGTTCTGATTGCTGCATGACCTTCTTCAAGGGTTGGTCAGTGAGAACCACTATGGAATGGGCCTGGAAGTAAGGACGGAGCCGTCTGGAGGCGGTGACCAAGGCCAAGGACAATTTTTCTAACAGCGGGTAATTCTGCTCTGCTCCCCTTAGAGCCCGACTGATGTAGTAGACCGACCGTTGGACAGAGTCGTCTTCCCTAATAAGAGCTGCACTGACTACGGTGCTTGAGACGGCTAAATAGAGGAAGAGGGGCTCGCCCGTAATTGCTTGTGAAAGGAGAGAGGGATTGGCCATGCACTGCTTCAACTGCTGAAAAGCCTCTTCAGATTCAGTTGTCCATCCAAAAATTTGTCGAAGAACTTTGAAGAATGGTAGACACTTATCTGTTGTGCGGGAAATGAAGCGGTTGAGGGCCGCAACTCGGCCAGTGAGCCTTTGAACCTCTTTGACCGTTCTGGGTGACTACATCCTAATCAAGGCCTTGATCTTTTCAGGGTTAGCTTCAATGCCCCGCTGACTGACCATAAAACCCAGAAACTTCCCAGATCCTACGCCGACGGCGCACTTCTCTGGGTTGAGCTTCATTTGGTACTTGCGCAGGGTGGCGAAGGTCTCTCGCAGGTCAGTCAGATGATCAGTAGAGAGTTTGCTCTTGACTAGCATGTCGTCGACATATACTTCCATATTCTGACCTATCTGGTGATGGAAGACGGCATTGACCAACCGTTGGTAAGTGGCCCCAGCGTTCTTCAATCCGAATGGCATCACACGGTAGTGGTAGGTACCCCGGTCGGTAATGAAGGATGTATGTTCCCGATCGGACGGGTGTATCAGGATTTGGTTGTAACTAGAGAAAGCATCCATGAAGCTGAGCATTTGATGACCGGCCGTGGCGTCGACCAGCAGATCTATGCGGGGAAGAGGATAGCTGTCTTTGGGGCAAGCTCGGTTTAGGTCAGAGTAATCGACATAGAGTCGCCATTTGCCATTGTTCTTGCGGACTAGGACCACGTTCGACAACCATTTAGGGCAATCTACGTTTTTGATGAATTGGGCCTCAAGGAGCTTGTCAACCTTGGCGGCTATAAGAGCATTGCGCTCTGGATGAAAGATGCGCTACTTCTGGCGGTAAGGTCGGAAATGGGGTTTGATGCTGAGGCGGTGAGTTATGAAAGAGGGGTCAATGCCCGGCATGTCTGAATGGGTCCAGGCAAATACATCGTCGTGCTCGATCAGAAGGGCGGCAAGGTCGGCCTTAGCTTGGGGGGATAATTGGCTGCCAATCTTGGCAGTTTTCATTGGGTTGGTGGGATCGATGGGAATCTCAACGAGCTCCTCTACCGGTTCTCCTCTAACCAGCTCGTCCTCATCTCGGACGTCAAATCCTTCAATGATCATGGCCTCCTTCAGCTTAACTTCCTTGAGGGAGGCGACATAACATTCCCTGGCTATGGTCTGTTCTCCCCTTGCTATCCCGATGCCCAGGACGGTAGGGAACTTTATGGCGAGGTGGTAGGTTGAAGTGATAGCTTGGAGAGCGTTGAGGGTGGTGCGGCCAAGGATGATGTTGTACGCAGAGGGACAGTCGACCACAAGGAAAGTGAGCAACTCGGTAGTCTGCCGTGGGTATTCGCCGATGGTGATGGGGAGATCGATGGAGCCGATGGAGGTCACCCGATCGCCAGTGAAACCGACCAAAGGGGTTTGGAGGGGAGACAGACTTTCCTCCCTAATTTTGAGCTGGCGGAAGCAGTTGAGGAATATGATGTCTGAAGAACTGCCGTTGTCGATGAGAACCCGTCTGACCTTATAGTTGGAGAGGAGGGCAGAGATGACGAGAGGGTCATCATGAGGATAACGGATGCCTGTACAGTCGGCGTCCGTGAAAGTGATGGGCTCTGTCCACTACTTGGGCTGTTTGGAGGGTCAGTCTACCGTGGCAACTGCTTTGTCTAAGCCTTGCCTTATCTTTCTGAGCTCTGCCCTCTGAGCCGAGCGGGATGGTCCCCCACAAGCAAGGCCACCTGAAATGACTCGAATTTCACTAACTGGCGGAGGGGGATTACCTGGCGGCCGAGGCTGTTGTGGAGGGTGATCACGGCCTTGGTTAGGTTGTGCTGGCTGCCAGGGTGGGGTGCACTGGCGGTTGTTTCTGAGGGGCTCGGTTCTTTGCCTCTGCTGTGGGCGGGTGTCCATGAACCGGCTGCGACGCCCTTGACGTATCAAGGTCTCGACCTGATCCTTGAGGTTGATGCAGTCATCAGTGTTATGGCCATGGTCCTGGTGGAAACGACAATATTTGGACTGGTTTTTCCGATTGGAAAGGGTCCGTGAAGGTAGGGGTCATTTGAGGGGGTAGTCCCGTTGGATCTGGTTAAGAACTTGTTCCATGGGAGAATTAAGGGGGGTGTACCGCTCGAACCGATCGGACTGTCGGGCTGGTGCCGATCGGTCAGCTTTAGGGGGTCGGTCTGTATAGTGGGGTGTTTGGCTATTATACTAGGTGTTTCTGGGTTCTGAGTCTTTTCTCTTTTCTCTGGGGGTCGGGTTTTTAGCTATTGGATCTTGCTGAGCGGCTAGTGAATCTTCAGCATTCATGTATTTCTGGGCTTTGGAGAGTAGGATTGCCATGGAGGTCGGGGAGTTTTTGGAGAGGGAGAAGAGAAAATCGGACGATCGTAGCCCGGCCATGAAAGCTGTGAGGATGACCTTATCATCGTTTTCCGCTACTTGCAGGGCTTCGGTGTTGAAGCGGGTAACGAAATTGCGCAGCGACTCCCCCTCAGTCTGAGTTGGGTTGCCGGGCGGCGTTGGCGCTAAGCTCCAATGAAATGGCTAAGGAAGGAGTCGCTGAGATGTTGGAAAGTGGTGACAGAGTCTGCTGGTAACTGGCTGAACCACAGTCGAGCTGACCCCTTCAGTGTCACGGGGAAAGCCCGACACATGATCTTGTCAGGGAAGGCATGGAGGATCATGAGGGTACGGTAGGTCTCCAGATGGTCGACTGGGTCCGTCGTACCGTTAAAAGAGTCAATGGTGGGCATCTTGAACTTGGCGGGCAGAGGTTTGTCCCGAATGGAGGCAACAAATGGTGAATTTGCCATGATCGAGGGTTTATGCTGAATATTCTGCATGACCCCTTGGAGTTGGAGCTTCATTGCTCGAAGTTCAGCGTCCTAGAGGGGAACGTGGTCACTATGGTCAGTCAATGAGGGCTGGACGCTGCTGGTTTCCCCTTCAGGGCTGGTGCCACGACCGACGGGTGTGGGGGTGGAGGTGGTAGATTTATATGTGGGGAAGGAGGTTGCAAACCTTCCAAGTTGGGTGGATGGGGTAGCGGAACAATATGGCTCGGGGCTCTTTCTTGGTTGGGTGGAATATCTAGAGGTGGTGGAGGAGGCATCGGAAGGTTTCTTTGGAGTAAAGCATTTATCAGGGCCTGGTTTTGCTCGGCCATGCGGTTAATGCTGTTGGTACGCTCGATAAAATACTGCGGTGGGTTGTTTGGATTGGGGGGGTCGGCCTGATGGTCGGCAGCATTATTGTGAGAAGCCACGGATCTGGTCGTGACCATACACTTTGACGGGTAGGAGGAAAAAGGTTGTTGGAACGGGGTCTCCAGCGACAGTGAACACAACTGGCGCGAGGAGCAAAGCTTTCCCACAGACGGCGCCAACTGATGATAGAGTTTGTCCCAGTGAATGGGTCGGACTAGTCCAAGCTCCTCAAGCCCAGGTCCAAATGATCAAGCCCACCGAATAACCTGCAAACAAGTTCAACGGGGAACGGGATAGTCCCCCAGTGAACCCTCCGACGAGCAAGTTAAGAAGAGAAGTAGAGTGTAGAGGAAGAGATTAGAGATAGAAAAACTTAACCTTCTTCTTGTCTTTAACGTTTGCTTATATCTTTTGGTAATCATTTCGGTGTCTCTTCCGACCTGACCTCCTCGCCGAAAGTCTATGCTGTAGCTTACCTTGTTCAGGGTAAGGGGGTCCTGTTCCGACGGAGAGGTGTTGTCATAATAAATGCTGTGATGGGCTGCATTAATGGTGATGTGCAGTGGCAATAACTTTGTAGATCTTTGTCTGCTGATGTGGCTCGTCCTTCACTTGCCATGTGTCTGAATGTCAGTGGCTCTTTATGCCATGTTGGATTCCAGCTGTCCTGGATCTCACCAGCTGGGTTATGTATTGGATTCCAAGTGATGGGCTTGAGTTGTTCATAGTGATTCATGGCCTTTATGGGCTTATACACGTCATACTTATTTTTCACCTCTCTTCTTCATCATACATCACAAAATCAACTTCCACCATTGAACCACCACCAAAATCACCTCTCCCGTCTCCTTTGCCGCATCAACACCCCCATGCCTCTCCTTCTTGAAACACCTTTACCCAACCTTTTTCCTCATCTGCCAACCCACCCTCTCATTCAGCAACAACCACACCAACTCCTTCCACAGGTACACCCTCACATCCACAATCTACCAACGCTACAAATTTCATGAAAAGTTAGGGAAATCAATCTAATGTCGTTGAGATGAATTTCAAACTAATGCAAATCTGATACATACACACAACATTAATATCACATCAGAATTGTGTATATATATCTTAGTTTTGAGCCTTTTCTAACTTGGTGTCGACAAAATCTGCATTGGGTTCAAACACAAAATCACACCATGTTGTCGTCATTGATTTGCAAGTTACCATCATTGTTGTTGTTGATGTGCAAAGCCTAAGCTGGAGATTCACCGTCATCAATATACGAAAGTGCAAATGGGAACTAAATTCAAGAGGGTTGTTAATCGTCAACTTGCAGGGGATCTGGGGGAAGTGGGTTGTGGTGGAGGATTGGGTGTGGTAGATCTAAGAGAGGGGCTGGCAGAGAGAGCTGGTGATGGTGGAGCTAAGTGAGGGGGTGGCCGTGGAAGGCCAAGGGTGGTGACTATGTGTCGGTGCCAGTAGAAGAAGAAGATAAACAGAAAAGGTGAGAAACAATGACGGTGTTTGGGAACAAATTTTTTAGATTTTTTTTCATTAAAAGACAAATTGATTAAAAAATTCAAAAAAACAAATCTAAACAAAACATCACATCAAATCCCATAATCATTTCACTTTTTCTCTCACAAGCATCACATCCAACCATAAAAAAACCAAACTATCTTTCCAAACACAATTTTTTTTTCTCCAATAATATCCTACAACTAAAAAATCCTATAAAAAAAACTCGCTTCCCAAACACCCATAATATAGATTTTGATACAATGTGTTGAAGTTCATGAAAAGTATACGATGAATAGCTCTGATGTAATGGATAATAAATATATGGTGGTATTGATATGATTTGATCATGTTCAAATATAATATTAATATCGACAATGCTACGTAGCTCAAATTTTGTGGCTCAAAAGTGGCTCAAATGGCCAAAACGACGTCGTTTTAGCAATTTGAGCCACTTTTGAACCACAAAATTTGAGTTACAAGACATTTTCCTATTAATATTAAGTGAAATGAGGGAATGAAAATGTACTACGTGTACGTGTGTATTAAATTTTTTTTTTTTTTGGTCAAACAAGTTAGCAAAAATGAATGAATGATTAACATTGATACGAAATAAGAAATTCAAAATTTAAATTAATGCAATTGAAATCCTAGGATTTAATTTGAAAACACGCAAAAACTTTGGATTTTTTTTTTATATATATAAAAAAAGAAGATAAATTACTATATTAGTTTTTATAGTTTAACTAAAGGATCATTTTAATTCCTATAATTTTAATAATTTAAATCTCATATTTTTATTTTTGTTACAATGTGGTCCTTTATAGTGCATTGTTAATATTTTAAATGAAAAAAGATTGCGAGCAAAATTACAGGGATTAACAAAATTGACCACCAGTGTAACAACAAAATTACATTGGTGGTCCCTAAAATTTCATGATATTCAACAAAGTTCTTCTATCAAATCATATTTTTCTCTCTATTCCAAACTTTCTGACTCCACTTTTCCTACTTCATCTCTAAATTCTCTCCGTACATATACATGAGCGTGAAATAGATTCAATACAATTCCAAACTCCCCTCGTGAACGTATTTTCTCAATATTCATGTTGTTTGAGAAAAGGAGAAAAAGAGCCTAGTTATAGATTGGCTTGTTCAATTCACTGCACATAAATGGAACATAACCCCGCAAAATCAATACTTTAACAAAAGCACAAACTACAGAAGCTACGTTCTAGAATCCAAATATCTTAAATTTTAAAAGCTTATAAATTTTAGTCCACAAAACTTTCCTATTTCAAAACAAAGGAAAATTATGAATTTACAAATGTTCAAATCAGCAAAGCAAGAAAACACACATGAAATACCACATAAGTGAGGTCCAAAGCCCATCAAATACTCCCATCAGTGGATTATACAGAATCCAATGTTTACACATTGAATTTCTTTTATTTTCTTTGTCAACAGAACATACATTTTCAGCAAACAAATATTCATTGACAAAAGAGAAAAGTGTTACTTGAGTTTACCACAAAGAATTATAGCATTAAAGATCAGTTGCCAGCATAAGAAAAGAAAGATGAAGCCCATTAATCAACAACATTACGCAAAATTCTAGATGTCAATGACGCATTCTTCCCGTGTAAAAACAATTAATCAAGTATCCAATAAAAAAAGAAAACAGTTGCAAATCTATTTACAAATAGAATTAAGTAAAAATGGTTCTAGTATAAGAATTAGAATGTACACACACTGTCTTCGATGTCATTGCACCTCATAAGATTGGAAAGATATCATTGTCATCATCATCGTTCATGTCGAGATACTTGAAGGTAACATCATTGCTCTTTGGGTCCGGGTAACGGAAGCTTGGGTTCACATAGCATTTCATCTCATGAAAGAGGTTCAGATTATCCACCAGCTTATGGAAAACATTGCATCCACAACACTAGAACAAAACAACAAACAACCCAAAACTAAACATACAAACACAAATACGTATACGTATATGTATGATTTCTTCTCTTCTCTTTTTTTAGAGGGGGGTGATTACCTGGACGAAGACGGTGCCATCAGTGTAGGCATGGTGATTGATGGCACGAGTAGTCCTTTGGCCACAAACATTGCAAGTGAAGGCGACAAGCATCCTCCGGCGTGGAGATTTGGTGAAGAGGGACCAGGGGAACGTAGAGACCCTCTCCATACCGGAATTGGGCTCAGCTCCAGCGGGGACCGAAGGACCTTCCATGCCGGAATCGGTCGTCCAGCCTCTCACAGACGCCGCACTCAGAACCAATCCCATCGCCGCATCCTAAAAGTACCCAATTTATTCCCCCCAAAACAAAACCCTAATCTATGCTTTTGCATCTTCGATTTATCAAGAAATGAAAATTAATAGAAATGAATCTATCTTTTCCCATTTCTTCATAAATTCATAATCCAAACATAGCCTAACTAAACTAGCCAATTGATCAAAGAACAAGAAAGAGAGAAAATAGTGTGAGATTACCTGGGAGAGAGTTCGACTGCTGAGAATTGGGACAAGACTTGAGTCGTAAGAATCGGAATGAAGATCGGAATCGTTATTGTTATCTGAATCAATTGGAAGTTTTTGTTTAAAAAAAAAAACGAGAGGTAGAGAGAAGAGAGAGAATTGAAGAGGGCTTACTCTTGGAAGGGATGGGGAACCGAAGGAACCTTCTTGATGATGATGATGAGTCCTTGGTCATGGGGAAGAAAATCGGAAGGGAAGACGGCGAGGAAGAGACGATCGTCGCAGAGGAGGTTAGTGTTTTCATGGTCTGTAACCCTAACTAGATGATGATGATGATGATGATGAATTGCAGAGAAGGTTAATTTCCTGATATTTGTTGTTGTTGGTCTCTGTTTTGATTTGATCAATCTGATTCTCAAAGATTTGAGTTGAGAACTTCGTGTGGCGTTTGATCTTTGTCGATTGTGGTGTGGTGTGGTGTTAAGTAGTCTCGCTTTTTTACCGGGCCTGGCCGGGCTGGGCCGGCCCATGGGCTGAAAAGTAGCCTTAGGTTTAAGTTTAGGCTCACTCAGAATAGGTCTTAGGGCTTAGATGGATTTTTTTTTAAAAAAAATAAAAATAAACGGTAAATACATTATTTATTAGGAATAAAAGAAAATTATATTCGAGTATTTTAATTAAAATTAATGAGATATTTTGTTTGTTATGTTTTATAGTGATATTTAAATTTAATTATATACGACTTATGTTTTTTTAAGGGACATTTACATACAAGTCCTATTTTGTGAATTTATAATCCATTAAATCATAGATAAAATTATTTGCCCTTTCAAGTCCAATTAATTTTTAATGGATTTTATAATTAAATATCCAAACAAGCAGTGAGCTCCATAAACATATCCTTCGTAGAAAGAGAAGACAGAGTCCAAAGAGAGAGAGAGAGAGAGAGAGAGAGAGAGAGAGAGAGAGAATGGCGATCAGAGAAGTCACATCCGAATTGCCGATCTATTTGGCGAATTCACTCAACAGTTTGAGACTCGAAGGACAAAAAACAACCGCCATTGAAATTCTACAGCAATTCGATTGGGAAGTTCCAGATTGGGTCATCGTTCCTGGTGGAAATCCATGCAACATTTACGCATTCTACAAAGGATTCAAAACGTGTGAAGAATTGGGACTTGTTGATCGAATTCCAAGGCTTGTTTGTGCTCAAGCAGCGAATGCGAATCCATTGTATCTACATTACAAGTCAGGTTGGGGTGAATTCAAGCCAGTGAAAGCAAATACTACGTTCGCTTCGACTATTCAAATCGGAGGCCCAGTATCCATAGATAGAGCAGTGTTTGCTCTAAAGAACTCGAATGAGATTGTTGAGGAAGCAACTGAAGAAGAACTTATGGATGCCATGGCACAATGGATGATGAATAGAAACAGAAGAAGGGCATAGATGGCATCCCATGAATTAAATTTAACTTTATCATTAACACTTGCTGATTCTTCTGAATTTTGATTGAAATTGAGAACATTCTCAGTTATAATACTTTCAATTTTAATCATGAAAAATTGAGAAATTTCTCAAAATTGATAATTATAAATTTCTTAGTTTTGATAATATTCTTAGTTCATACTAGAAAAAAATTGAGAAATTTCTTAGTTTTGATAATTATAAATTGAGAACATTCTCAGTTTTGGGATTAAAGGACAAAACGTCTTTTTACCTATAAATGAGACTTAATGGTTCAAAAACTTTTTGATAGGACCTAAGCTACCACCAAATATGTAGATAGAACTTTTTGGTAATTAATCCTTTTTTTAATTATGAACTTATAATTAAAAAATTATGCAATTATGTAATTTTTTTTAAAATGAATAATTTTATATATATGAAAATGAAACTTTTAATATTACAATAGTAAATTAATTATATAACATTTATTGAATGAATAATTTTTATTTTAAAATGAAATAAAATATTACAAAAATTATATCATTAAACAAAATAAGCATAGATTATTTAAATTTTTTTTTTCATTCATTGCAAATTTCGATGAATCATGATGTGAGTGATGATGTTGCATGACATGATGACAAGGCAAGGCCCAAGGGGGGCATGAGTAAGCAAACACTGATAGCCTGCAAAGAAATGACTCAATAAATGATCTTGGTAATTGATTTTGAGTCAGTTCTACCCCTGCAGGGCAGAGGGCAGGCATCAGCTCTGCATCTCTGCAAAGAAATGATCGACCCTATTTTATTTTTATTTTATTTTTTACTATTGTTGCACAAGAAGATCAACATTTATTTATTTATTTTTTAAAAAAAATTATTTAACCGTTTGTTGCAACTTGTCTTTTATTTTATTTTATTTTATTTATTTACTTTTTTGAAATTTGATCGTTGAAGGAAGAATCAATTCGGGCCAGGCCAACGGGTCAAGCCAGACCTCAAATGGAAGGTCCTGAGTTGGGCTCGGACCAAGGCCTAACCAGGCCGAACTAGGTTGGGCCCATCTTGGGCTGCTTATAGATCTCGGGCCATTTTTTCACTCCTCGTGGGTTGTCGACACTTCCTTTCTAGAACTTAAAATGGGAACCAAATAGAAAATGAATCAAACCAATTGGGTTGATCCCGATCGATTCGTAAAATAAATAATTTAATTTAAAATACATTTTAAAATTTATTAATCTATTGTTTAATTTGAAAAATTTATATATCAAATTAAAAAATGTATGATAATTTTAATTGAGCATTCTTAATTCATCCCTAATTATATGAAATGGACTCCACTCCTCACTCTAACTGGTTTCTTGGAATGACTAATATTTCTGTGATTACTAGCCCATTTTGGCAAAAATGAAAAAAAAAAAAACATTCAGCGTGTTTGGTTTTAGTTTTTTGAAAATTGAGTTTTTTATTTTTCGTGTTTTTTTTAAAATTCTTTTAGTGAATATTTTTAATATTTTATATTTTTTTAGATGTACCTTATTTAAGTGTATCTAAAAAGTAAAATATTTGTGAAAAAAATATTTTAAAAAACTAATAAATACACAAAAATAGGAAAAATATATTGAATTTTTTTTGTATTTTTTTGTATTTTTGGTATTGAGTGAATTTTTTAAAGATTTTTTTCACGAAAATTATACTTTTTAAGTGAATTTATGTTAGATGTGTCTAAAAATTAAAAAAGTTGCTTAAAATATTAAAAAAATTAAGTAAAAACAAAAATTACAGAAAACAAGAAAGTAAAATTTTCTAAAAAGTGTTTTTAAAAAGTTGAAAACAAACATAGTGATTTTTTTTCGAATTTTTTTTTCTTTAATTAATTTTTTTTTTTACTTTTTCGATCCGTCTTGTCTAGACGAATCTAAAAAAAAATCACTAAAGACAAAAATAAGTTTTAAAAAATATTTATTTTGGTTTATTTTTGTCTTTTCTATTTTTTTTTTTGATTTTTTAAAAAAACTTATAATTTTCTAATTCATCTTATCGTACTGGATTTAGAAATTTAAACTTTTTAAAAACGTTTAATAAAAACAAAAATAAAGTAAAAAATAAAAATAGCTCTTCCCAAAACAGCCTATAGTTCTCTATCTGAGTCTCCTTTGAACAATCGAAAAAAGTAACTTCCTCCGTAATTGATAGCAGCGGCGATGAAGATGGGACAATTGGCAAGGATGCTTCATGTTCACCTAGAATGACTTGAGCCCATGCAGTTAGCTACTGATTGATGGTGGTGTCGACAGAAACTATAGATAAGGGGGTGAAATGTTATTGGATGAAGATTATGCTGTCATGGCAGTTAAATTTAGGGCTAAACAAAGAATGAGATGTTGACTAAAAATACATAGTGTTGAAAAAAAATTAAGAAAATAAAAAATTGAATGTTTGGTGATGGTCGGAATAAGAAATATAATAATTTAGACTAATTCAAATTGATGATGCTGCTGTTTCAGTAGAAGATAGGCTCGATTGATCCACATTTCTATTGGGTTTGTTGGCCTCGGAGTCCCCAAAGAGTATCTGCAAAAAGGTCCGAGGGGGGAGGTGTTTCCCCGACGGACACTCCGATGACCAAGTTAGGGCAGATTGACTTGGGAGAGAGTAACAAGTGATAGAACTACTTAACCTCAACGTATTTCCAAAGCTTTTTTATATCCATTGCTCATTATTTCCTTGTCCATTCCAAACTGTCTTGTTAGCCGAAAGTTTATAGTCTAGTTAGGATGTCATTGGTTCTGGTTTATCATTGGTTTTTAAAGGTTGTTGGGCTTTAATACTTAGGTCATGTGTTGGGCCCCTAAGTCAAGGGCTGGACCCTCTTGGGGGGCCATCAGTATCACAAATAAAGAAAATATTCATAACTTCATATTTTTTTAAGTCATAATTATAAAAAAAATGTCATAAATAATTAAAAAATTTCTAAATCATAATTAAAATAATGTCATCATAACTTAATAAGAAAATTAATCATAATTAAAAAAAAAGACATAATTAGAAATGCATTTAGCTATTTTAGCTTGGGACTAAAAAGTCTTGTTTGGGATAATTTTTTGATTTTTTGACTTTTGTGATAGAAAAATGAAATGATTATTATTTAGATGTGACATTTATCTTATATGGTTAAAATAACCTATTTTGTCACATGTGGCTAAAATAGCCCAAACAAATATCCGAAACGGGGCCTTAAAAGGTGTGTAAGTTAGAATTTCTCGAAGATTGAACACACCCAATTATGGAATATTTCTGACATACATAATTTTAAATTAAAATTATAATTTACTAAAATGCAATTTTATTTTATTTTATTTATTTTTGTGTTTCTGTGGATGGGTGAAATTTATTCTCCAGAGGGAAATCGAGATGAGCTGCTCCTTCCTCTGCTCTGTAGAAAAGACAAATATTAAGACGTCAGTGATCTCTCCTGGCCATGGTTGGTTGGGAGGACCCTCCGATGATCAAGTTAGAATACAATTTAAACATATTGTTTTGTAGAAAGAGCACTGGTTGGGCAAGTGGACTAGTTGTCTTGATCTGCTATTGTCGGAGTTGCTGTATTTTGGATGGCCTAGATTTAGTTTGGATATAGGTTCTGATTCTTGATCATTGGATTTACCTTATCGGATGCTTAGGTTGTCAGAGTCAGTTGATTTCGTATCCTTTCTTCTGTTAGTTTTGATCTCTATCGTTGATTTCTATTTGATCCAAAGGTTTTCCTTCATGTTGCGAATCTCTTTTTAGAAAGTGATCTTGTTTAAATCTCCTATCACGTGACTTTGTTTTCTTTATAACTGAACTTTCTAAGGACTTGGTCCTGGACTTTACTTGGAACTTCGGCTTGGCTGGGTAAAAATGCTTTGGGCCGTATCTTAATGTGCTTGGGCCTTGGGCTTGAGTTTTTATCCTCCACAATTGGCCCTCCTTCGGCGTTTCTTTTTAACAAATTGCCGAAGGTGCCCTAGCCAACTATTGCATGTTCCTAGGAAAATAGCGCCATTTGTGACACGCGTCCACTAAGTTTCTTTATTTAAATAACGACACTCGTCATTTCATATTTCAATGCGTCGTTTCGCTTCTGATGTATTTAATTGAAGGTTTGGCCATTTTTTCGTCTCCCATCGCATCACGTCCTTAGCTCTTATATTCATTTCCCCATCCTTCAACATAAGTTCCTTGTAAGTTCATCCCCTTTCCTCTATTTTTTTTTTATAACAAAAATGAGTTGATTGAGGTCCTTTTTTGAATCCGAAGAGAGCATTGCTGAGTTCAGGGCTTTGTATAATATCCCTGAGAATGTCATTGTTCGCCTTCCTACCTCCGATGATAGTTTTTTAGAGGGCTCTGAAGAACGAATTCCTCGTCCCTTGATAGATATAGTAGAGGGAGGAGGTAGATTCCCTCTGCATCCCCTCCTTCGAGAGGTGCTTCACTTTTATGGGGTACCCCCTCCCCAACTGTCCCCTAATTTCTTTAGGATAGTGATGGGAGTAGTGGCCCTAAACGATATTCTTGTAATCAACTTAGGTCTATGTGAAATTAGGTATTGTTATAATTTTGTTCCCACCACCAAAGAAAGAACAAAGTTTTACTTCAAACCCAGGTCGATGATGCGCCAACTTGTTCAAATGCTTCCTGATTCTGGTAAAGGTGTGAACGATGTGTTTGTTATAATAGAGGGGAATTGGGAATTTCCTCTCGGAGTTGATCGGATCTGACCTTTCCCTAAAGTCATTGGTCGTCCAAGATATAAGTCACCTTTATTTGCTTTATCTTTGTATTTGTCTTGTCATCTAATTTTACTAATAGCTGTGTTCATTTGTCACAGCTCCCGAAGTCTTTACTCATCTTAGCCAGTGGAAAGATCAAGTAAACCTCTCTCTTATACGGCGAGTTTGGTCTTACAAAGGGCCACCAGAGAAATAGGGGCAAGGTCGGGCTACTCATGTCTTGCTCGCGTACGTTTCTCATTACAGAACAGTAATAGCCACAGATGGTATAGATCTCGGTACGGACGGTGGTTTTGATTTTTACATCCTTTCTCATTTACGAGAGAACGTTGAAGAAGTTGCTCCTAAAGAAAGATCCGTTTCTCATTACAGAACAGTAATAGCTACAGATGGTATAGATCTCGGTACGGATGGTGGTTTTGATTTTTACATCCTTTCTCATTTACGAGAGAACGTTGAAGAAGTTGCCCCTAAAGAAAGATCCGAAGAAGAATTATCTAGTTCAGAGGCTACCATATCCAACACTATGCCATCGAAGAATTTTTTGGAGATTGCAGTGGCCAGAAAACATGAAAGAGCTGTAACGACAACGTCTGCTTTGCATACGTCTTCTGACCCTGTCACTGCTGATCAGCCCCAGCATTCATCGGTCGTCATAGTAGGCGATTCTTTGCCTAATCTTGTAGTGGTCTCCGATGACCCTATTCCTCCTACCCAAAAATTGGGCAAACAACCGTCTGACTAATCGACCGAAGTTCGGAAGAAAAACCGCATTGATCCTTCTGCGGTTACAAAGATATCATCTTCAGCCTCTGCTTTTGAACCAACAATCGTTGTTTCTCCGATCACTTTGGTGCCTGCGCTTAAGGATCGATAGTTAATGAATGAAGATTCAACTATGGGTAGCACTGAAGTTGCAGCTGCAATTGTTCGCAATTCGATTTTACCGGTTGACGCCGCACGCCTGGCCGAATAGTTAGATATTGTTGTTTTCTCACAAGCTTTGCATTCTTCTTTGATAGTAAGTGGCTGTGTCTCATTTTTATTGCTTGATTGTGCGCCTATATTTGGTTGGTTGGTTGACTATGCCCCTCCCCCTTTTTTTTTTTTTGAATTGAATGGTCGCATGTTGGGTTTGTTTTCTACGTATAAGGCCATGGTGCTCCATAACAGACTGGTCAGGGCGGCAGATAAGTTGAGGTCATCAAATGACTTATTGGTTGAGAAGACCAAAGGGCTTGAGCTGGGAACTGCAAATGCAGAGGGCAAAGTTGCAGAGTTTGATTCAAAGCTTCAAGCCATGGACTTAAGGTTGACATCTGTGGAACAAGAGATCAGTGCTTTGAAGATGGAGAAGGAACAACTTGTTGAAGCACTTGTTGCGTCAAATGAGGATCTAGCTAGTGCGGTACAGGCAATGAAAGATGAGGAATGCAATGAGGCTACTGTCGTATATGAGGTGCAATTTGCCAAGCTCGAGAACATGTTATTTGAGGATGGCTGGACATCGACATTGGAGGCCGCGAATGTTCCGATAGACTCTGAGCTGAGAAAAAATGTTCCTTACCTACACCCCAAAGCCGCCGATCGTCAGAATGCTACTGAGGGAGTAGAGACTAGTAGTACTTAGGACGAGACCAGAAAAACATTTTTTTTTTATTTTTTTCTTTTGTGAGTTAATAGATCCGTGTTTGATGAAATGATCGCGCTACTTGAGTTACATGCATTTAAATTTAAATTTATGCCAAAGTCTTATTATTTGAGTAAATTCCAAGAGATCGGCTAATTTGTTTCAGTTGTTTACACTATCCGTCAGATAAATCTTAAAAGAGGATTCCTATGAACTTATTTTTGCACAAAGCAAGAGATCAGTATATCGTATAGTAGATGTACTATCCTTCAGATAGATTTTGAGAAAGAATCTGCATGGACCCGTTTCTTGCGCAAAGCAAGAGATCGGCATAGCTTATGGCCGATGTACTATTCCTCGGATAGGTTTTAAGAGAGGATCCTCGGGGACCCGTTCCTTGAGCAAAGCAAGAGATCGGCATAGCGTATAGCCGATGTACTATCCTTCGGATAGGTTTTAAGAGAGGATCCTCATGGATCCGTTCCTTGCGCAAAGTAAGAGGTTGGCATAGCTTATGGCCAAAGTACTATCCCTCGGATAGGTTTTAAGAGAGGATCACCATAGACTTGTTACTTGTGCAAAGAGATCAACATATCATATAGCCAAAGTACTATCCCTCAGATAGGTTTTAAGAGAAGATCCTCCTGGACCCGTTCCTTGCGCAAAGCAAGAGGTCGGCATAGCTTATGGCCGAAGTACTATCCCTCAGATGGATTTTGAGAGAGGATCCTCATGGACCCGTTCCTTACGCAAAGAGACCGGCATAGCGTATAACCGAAGTACTATCCCTCAGATACGTTTTAAGAGAGGATCCTCATGGACCTGTTTCTTGCGCAAAGCAAGAGGTCGGCATAATATTTTTGCCGGATATGGCTAGGGTTAGGGTTTTTAGGGTTTTCACTTTTAGGTTCCCAATACGCTGACGTCATGTGGACATGTGTCGACAATTTGACATGTCCATCAGTATTTCACATTAAATGTGAGGGCATGTTTATTTAAAAGAGGCGATAGTCGTGTCGAAAGGGAGTGCCGATTACTCTCATTTTACTTAAATCATTAGCATTGATAGTCGGGATTTTGCGCCTCCACCGTTATATCAATCGAAGATTTTTCTGGTGGTGACACCTGTTCCCCATTTCTGTTGTTCAAATCATCGTCCAAATTATAAGTGTTCGTGTATCCCCTTTTTTATATTGTGTTAGTTTCACCAGGGGTTTGTATCGAGATGTGAAATTATGCGTATCTACTTAGTAGTTCTGATGGTATATCCCATTTTCGATCTACTTGCGATATTCCTGTTAGCTTGAATCTAGAACCGCCGCATCCGGACGATATTTTCTTATTCCCCAATGATGAGAGGGTTCCATGGTTAGTATCCTCGATAGTGGATGGCAGAGTTAGGTTTCCCCTCCACTCCCGACTTCACGAGATCCTCTCCCATTACAAAGTCCCACATTTTTTGTTGATAACAAACATTTTTAAGATTATAAATGCAATGCTTGCGCTGAACAATATGTTGGGCTTGGATTTGGGTTTGATAGACTTACAATATTGCTATAGTCTATATCAAGCTCCCTCAGGAGCATTCTTTTTTGCATCAAAGCGCCGTGATTGAGACAGATCACTTGTTCGGGTGCTCCTAGAGACCTTTGACGTAGAATCGGAAAATGTGGTCATGGTTTCTGGGAGTTAACAATTTGCCTCCCCTCTTTTTGCTGAGGGTGCTGCAACTGTACCCCGAAGGTTCGGTGCTAGTGAGCCGTAATAATTTCCATGACTATATAGCTGTCATTCATTTGTTTGTTTTTATGGATCGTCATTGTGTTGTGTCTATTTTTTCAACTCTTGTTTTTATTTTGTTTTTACAGATCATCGCGTGATAAATACAGATTGGCAAAACAAGTCCCATAGTGTAAATTTGCAAGTGTTGTAAGTAGTTTGGAAGTGTTTCGCCGCTGCCCCACGATCGGTCGAGGTGTTGATTGATCAATTTCTGCCGCGAGTAGCCTTGCCTCCCCGTGTGTGATTTTGCTCCCGAGGCCTCTGCTGAAGCTCAAGAGGTAAGATTGTCACCTGCTTTGTTATTAGGAGAAGCAAACCGAGGAATTCGTCAACTAGAGGCTATTCTGTTATTGACTGGTTTGTCAGAGTCTTTGGCGCCTGATATGTCTACTCAGCGTCAGATGACAAGGCAATCTGAGGTTGCTCGGAGGGCCAATTAGGATGTCGGTGATCATAGTTTACGCAGAGCAGCCGATCATCCGCTCGAAGGGACAGGACTATCGTCAAGTCGTCAACATGTTCATGCAAACAAAGAGCATGCGGAGAACGTTGTGGAGGGCCCGATTGAATATATTTTCCAACCAATGATCGGGAGTCAATCCTTAAATACGCTTGACTCTGTATTTTCTAATGTTGGGGTTGCCCTTGCAATGGCGCGAGGTATGCGTATTCTAGAGGACATCCAACGTTTGGAAGGACAATCGAACTAGCAAATTTTGGGTTAAGGAATCCAGAATCTAGTAATGGTAAGCTTATCATGGTATATGTCTAATTTCGGTTGCTTTTTATAATTTTAACGAGCATGATGATACAAGCCCTCAACCAATTCATGGAGGCAGGGTTTCGGTTAACTCAAGAGAAGGATTGGCATGATGAAAAGAAACGCAAGATCGAAGAAAAAAGAAGACTTATTACCAATGAAAAGAATAATTTTTGGCGGAGAGGGAATATTCTAAGGAAGAGTTGACACGTGCTAAGAATAGAATCGCAACAGCCGAACTTGGCTAGATGTCAGCCGGAGAAAATGTTGAAGCGACCACCCATTAGCTTGATAAATTAAGATCGGATTATGAGGCTTTGAGGGTCGTCATGGAGACAATGAAGGGCCAACATGAGATAGAGCTGAAGGCGAGTATCGAAGCCACTTGGAATGAAATAAACGCTGTGTATGCAGACCAGATGAACAAACTGGAAAACTTCTTTTTCCGAGAAGGCTAGAGATCGGCAATGAAACGAATGGGGCTTGCAGAGTCATCCGAGATATACTTCCAAGTTCCTTTGTCGAATCCCGAGGTTTCTATCCCTTCCGAGCTGGAGAATTTGCAAAGATGTTGTTCGGGGGCCATTTTGTTTCTATTGTCTGTTGCATTTGTGTTGTTTTTTTTTTTTTTTTTTTTTTGGTTTTTTTTGTTTTTGTTTTTGTTTTAACCAGTACATTCGTATATCTTGTAAAGTACTCTTGACACATGATGGGTATGCATAATATCATTCTTGCTTTTACGTTTGTTGAACTTTTGGTTATATTACTTGAGCAGACAAATGGTTGAATGTCTGGCCTTTTCAACCCCCCCTTTTCCTTTGTGCACACAAAGGGGCGAGGGAAATGGATAGTCAACCTTGAAATAATTCCCCCGCATTAAGTAGTTGTATTTGCTTCCCTCCATTTATACAAGTTGTGGAACAAGTTGTAGAAGTCATGATAGAATTCAAACCTTGCTAGCTATAATCTATTCATATGGACCTCAAACAACAACTTGCTTGTACGGATCTTGGAGGTTCTTTTTCTTCTTCTGAGGTATTGACGTAGGATAAAACAGTCCCAGCTCCTGCTACCATTGGCTGGGATGTTTGGCCGAAACCATCCCATCCTCAAACAATGGAGTGAATTCACCACAGATTTGTGGAGTTTGATGATTTGACCTTGGTTCATCCATCTCATCGAAGCTCGGTGGTATATCCTTACGTACTATTTGACCAAATTCGTTGTTTGGAAGACAATCTTCCTTCAGCGTGGTACACTTCGACACTTTCGACCAAAATAGTGTAGAAGGTCCCGAATTCAATTGAGGGTTTGGGGCTCAGCCTGTCACGTCTGGCCAAAAAGGCAAAGTTCTCCTCATCTGATTGCCGTAATTTTGTAAATGAACTACATTATCCTCCGTCTTTTGGTCTGGACCTTGTTGCACCTGCTTTGCCTCCAAATCCAAACTGGATCAAGGAATTAAAACTCACGCTTTTTGAAAGACAACACTTTCTCGTTTACCAAGCCCCTGTTCCCTATCACTACCCAAACCCGCCCTTATAGGTTTAGCATCGTAACCGACCATTAATCCGTGATTACCAAAGGATTGAGTAACACTAATGACAATAATACATGATATGGGGATGGCGAAAGCCAATCAATAATAAGATAATGCCCAATGAGCTGTGAGGACCTGTATGAAAATGAACTTTTATGCACATAGCCAAATTCTTAACCACTTATGCCAAAACATATCTATATAAGACAATATGCAAGTTAGGGAATTAATCCCATCATCATGGATAGGATAAACAAAAATCTTAAACATTCTTTACATTTACCGAAAACAAAAGGTGGATTAAACCACTCAAAACGCCTTGACATATACAAGTTCGGAACCTTGCTATGAGGTACAATAGTTGGCTTCACAAAAACAAGAGTTCGGGTCGGTGCCATTAGCTTTGGTTTGGTGCTTCATCACCTACATATATATAATAAACTGTGAGCTAAGACCCAATGAATAACATATGTGTAAAGAGGTTAAGAATGATGTCCTTACGGCCTTTGAAACAATTGATTAGCATTGGAACATTTTCAATCAATATCATTTATCAATCAATCGTTCAATTCGATCAATTCAATCAATAATATTCATATAGGTCATACGTGGTACATCTAATAACAACAATACACTAGGTCTTAAAAGACCGAACAATCAATTGAAGGCCATCAAACAATAGACAATAGTTCCAAGAATTGGAACTGACAGAGATCTCTGTATCAATAACAATAACAATATCAATAACAATAGCAATATACTATGGATGCCACGAATACAGTTCAAAAAAAATAGGATCATCATTCAGTTGATAAAAAGTATCATTCCAGAAAACAATATAATTTATTAATAAGAAAATAAATACAATTGAACATATTTTTACAACAGTGTTGCTCACAGTGGGCTTCTCGATACACGTACTATTGGTTCGGCGTCCGACCTAAACAAACACATTCAAGCATAATAATTCAATGACTTTTATGTCACTAGTCAATTTTATTCAATTCGATTGTTACTTCTTTAATAACTATTCATCTCTATTAATTCGGTCCAAATTTTCATTTATGCACTCAATGCACTTGTGAGATGCCAATAGTCATGAAAACATTTTAAAACCATGCAATTGGAGGCCCGAAAAGTGAAAAAGTAGAGTGAAAAACGAATCCGAAACTGACCAAAAGGGCCGCACGTGCGGGGGTCCCAGCCGCATGTGCGGGACCTCCACTGCACCTGCCCTCGCAGGGGCATATATTTCAGTATGTTTGGCATGAAATACCCTGTTTTCCGCACGTTGAGGCCCCAAGCCGCACGTGCGGCAGTGCCACCAAAAGCAGTCTGAAACTGCTCTGTTTTGTTACATATTTGCCATGCAAATTCAGCCCTTATTTCAAATAATTCAAGTCCCAAAAACATGTAAGAGCCCATTAGATTGAACATACTAAACTCTAAGCAAGATTTATGGCTCAACTTGAAGCTCAAATCCAAGTGAAAGAAAATAAAATCCAAGCTCTTGAAATTTATAACAAAATCGAAAACACATAACCAAGCATTTCAAAGCTTCAAGTTGTATAATTTATGAGAAAGTTCTTTCAAACTTATGGAGATTATGAAAGAAACTAAATGAATGAAATAAAATGTTCATGAAATATGCCATGCATGTAAGTAACCTCTCATTACATGAACTAAACTTCCATTTAAATTGATATTCATCTGGTTTGATCTTGAATTTCATGATTTATGAGCTTAATTCTTCAACTTCATGGGATTAAAGAAACAATTCTTACCTCGAGTGAGTGAATTGAGGAGGATTAGTTTCAATTTCTAACTTCTCTTTCACTTCTTCTTTTCCTTTTCTTGAGCTCAAAGCTCTCCTAGATTGAGTTTACACTCTCAAGTTTCTCTTCCTTCCTCTCTCTCTATGTTTAATAGAAGAAGAATCACCACTTAATCACCTAGTTGGTGAATAGGACACATGTACACATTCATTGTATTCAATTTAACATTTCTATTAACATTTCAATTAAATTAACCAAGGCTAACAAATCATTTCTAATTAAATTAAATTAATCCATAACACAATGTAACCTTAATTATACTAAATTAATTTATACTAATATAGATTAGGCTCTAATTCCTATCCAATTTCTTAATTCTAGTTTGTTAAAATTAGCGAATCAGACAGGTTTAATTCATTCCTTTACATTTCTGTTCACAATAACACTAAAACACCAATCAATGCAAGTATATACCATATGACACATAATTCACATAACACATAATCACATATTAGCAATAAGCATATAATCAATTTAATTAATTTGCTTAATTAAGGAGGTGGTTGTTATATTCCCCCTTCGAATTATTAACGACATATGGCCCAAACCGTTCTTGCAACCTTTTCCCATTTATGCTTCAAAGTTCTTCATGATGACATTCCACTGAAGAATCTTCAATGGGCTTGTGATATTGTTTCGCAAAGCCATATTCTTGGTCCGATTGCTCAGGTGGAACTTTACACCTTCTTGGATCAGCTTCCACTTTTGCTTCACTGGCACAAAAATAATATGACCAACTGCCAAGCTTTAGACGAGATTTCTACTGTTTACATCCATACTCAGTACGAAGTAGAAAATTTTCTCGAGGACTATGCAGATTTCAGGGATAAGTATTCAGCATATTGGGATTATGTTGATATGGACGAAATAGAGATGGCTCTAAAGTAAATAGGGTTTGAAATGAGGGCCGAACAACTCTTTTTCCAAAAAATGGCCCAACAGTTAGAAAAGCCTCAGTTGGATAGGATAGAAGATAGGTTGGAGAAAGAATATGTATTCATCGAGTATTGTTGGAATAAGTTCCACGATCTTGTAATTTTGTCTGTTCCCTACTTTTATGAAATTGAGAATGTCATATAATGGGTCTGGTTTAACAAGATGAAGATTTTATGATGCAACCTTGTGTTTATTCATTATACTTCATAGTTGAGCGATATTACATTGTAGTTACTAGATTTTAATAATAATACTTCCTTAGATGCATCGCATTCCAAGGCCTCGGGAGAACATTCCCACATTGATTGGCCACTTCATATACTCCTTCCCTGGCTAGATTAGTGATCTGGTATGGTCCGTCCCAATTTGACCCAAGTTTGCCATTGACAATTCTTCGTTCGTTTGGGAGGACTGTTTTTAGAACTAATTAGCTGATCACATACCATCAGTGCTTTACTCGTTTATTTTAGGCCCGAGCTATGTCTTGCTGGTATGCTACCAATCATAGCATTGCCTTCTCGCGTCTTTCTTCAGTGAGATAAAGTTCACTTTGGAGTAGTTCGTCATTCACCCCACTTTCCACTAAATGAGACTTTCTTGTCGGGAAGTCGATTTCTAGTAGGATGACGGCTTCCACCCCGAAGGCTAGGAAGAAAGGTGTCTCGCTTGTTGCACGTCGGGGCGTTATTCGGTATGACCAGAGTACTGTTAGGAGCTCTTTGGCCCATCTTCTTTTGGATGCCTCTAACCGTTTTGTGATACCACTTAAAACGGTTTTGTTTGAAGCTTCAGCTTGCCCGTTACTTTAAGGGTAAGCTAGAGTGGAATAATGGGCCTTGATTCCGTATTGGGCGTATATTTCCTTTTACATTCGACAATCGAACTGCTTGCCAGTATCGGATATAAGTGCTCTTGGTATCCCGAACCTCGTGATGATGTTTCACCATAAAAATCACCAGATATCAATATCCCAGATAGTGGCCAATGGTTCAGCCTCAATCCATTTTATAGAATAATTTGTTGCTACGATCAACCACTTCAGATTTCCTAGAGCGCAAGATAATGGTCCGATGAGGTCCAATCCCCACTGTGAGAATGACTAAGGGCTTGAAACAAGATTGAGGTCTTCAGAGGGTTGCCGGATAATTGGTGAAAACTTTTGTCATGTCAAACATTTCTGTACGAGCCATTAATATCCTTGTATGAGTGCCTGATGAGCCAATGATCTGCCCTCTACATGCGCCCCGCATGATCCGGTATGTATCTCGTCCAATATACTTGCGACCTCGTCGGGATGAAGGCATTTGAGAAAGAGGCCTGAATAGGATTTTCTAAACAACTGCTTCGAATCGTTCAACCAAAAATGCGTAGCTCGCAATCTGATCCAATGGGCCTTCTTGCTATCAGGGGGCACAGTACCATCAAACAAATATCGAACAAGAGGGGTCATCCAATTTTCATCAGAATGGATGTGGCACGTAGTTTTTCCGGTAATGCTAGAGGTGGAAATGGCCCCTATCTCAATTATGTGTCATTTTGCCTGTGTAATTGTTATGGCCAAAGCAGCAAGTGCATTGGCATGGCTATTCTGGTCTCGCCCAATCTGTTGAATTTTGAAGAAAAAAATTGCTCGGTTGCGGCTTTTGTTACTGCCAGATATTTTATCATTCGTTTATCCTGAGCCGCGTATTCTTCATTCATCTGTTTGACGACCAGTTGTGAATCGAACGAAACTTTTATAGATTTAGTGCCTAACATTTTTGTGGTCATAAGGCCATGATGAGAGCTTCATATTTGCATTCATTATTAGTAGCTGAAAAGCCCAAGCGAGCGGAGATTTCAATTGTTTCTTGATGAGGTGTGATCAGCATGAATCCGATCCCTGCACTCTACTGGCCCTATTGCAATGCAATATCCATGTGGTGTCGGTGGAAGGTGTGATTCTTACTTCGCCTTCCATGGTGCTTGGCTTTGGTGAAAATTCGGCTAGGAAATTGGCCAAAACCTGCGCTTTGATTGATGTCCTTGGTTGGAATTGAATATCATATTGTCTAAGCTCGATAGCCCATTTGAAAATATGACCTGAAGAGACGGCTTCGTGCAGGACTCGCTTAAGTAGAGAATTCGAGTAAACGATGATAAGATGGGCCAAGAAGTAATGACGTAATTTGTGGGATGAAACGACCAATGCCAGGAGCAACTTCTCTAGGGGAAGATACCTAGTCTCTGCATCAAGTAATGTCTTGCCTATGTAGAAGACTGGTATTTATCCATCTGAAGATTCTTTTATAAGTGTCGAACTTAAGGCATGATCGGAAACTGCTAGGTATAAGTACAACCTTTCCCCATCGTTGGGGTTAGTGAGCAGAGGTGGTTTGGCTAGGTAACCTTTCAGTTCTTGCAGAGCATGCTCGCATTCTGGGGTCCATTAAAATTGGTTCTTTTTTTTAGTCAGTTGGAAGAACGATCGGCATCGATCGGAGGATCGGCTGAAGAACCTATTGAGGGCTGCTGCCATCCCAGTGAGCATTTGGATTCCTTTAACAGTCGAGGGTGGGGTTAAGTTATTCAATGCCTGGATTTGATCGGGATTGGCTTCTATTCCTCGATTAGGGACAATGTACCCTAGGAACTTTCCCGATACAACCCTGAAGGCACATTTTACCGCATTGAGTTTCATATTGTATCTACGGAGCACCTCAAAGGTTTCACGAAGCTCTTCGGGATGGTGCCTAGCTTCTTTTGACTTGATCACCATGTCGTCAATGTATACCTCAAGATTCCATCTGATTTGACTGCGGAACATCTTCTTAACCAGTCGTTGATACGTTACTCCAGTATTTTTAAGATCGAAAGACATTACCTTGTAGCAAAATAACCCAATAGATGTGATGAATGAGGTCTTTTCTTGATCATCCAGATGCATTGCAATCTAATGGTATCTCCGATATACATCCATAAAACTCATTCTTTCATGTCCGGAGGTTTCATCCACGAGTTTGTTAATTTTTGGTAAAGGAAAGCTATCTTTGGAGATTAGTGAAATCCATGCATACCTTCCATTTGCCGTTCTTTTTCTTGATGACTATAGTGTTAGATAACCACTCTGAATATTGATATATGCCTCAAGTAATTTAGCTATTTCCTCTTTGACGGCGTCGACGTGTTGAAGTGTAGACCTCCTATTCTTCTATATCACCGGCCGTGAGTTCGGACTCACATGTAATTTGTGACTTGTCACCCTTAGGTCGATGCCTTCAATCTCATAAGGTGTCCAGGCGAATATGTCTTTGTAGTGGAGTAGGAAATCCACCAGCTGATTTTTCTCTTTTGGGGCGAGATTTTTACCTTCGAGGAAGAACCTGTCATCCTCTTCAAGATTGATTGGTACTTTCTTGAGTTCTTCTGCACTCTTGGCTCTAATCTGAGGTTCAACTTCCTCTTCTGAGTCATTTTTCTGAACTTTCGGTGGCCGGGTTGAAGACATTTCCATACCTCATTTTGCCATTGTCTGGTCCCCCCGGATGGTCCTAACGTCACTAGCTTTTGGGAACCGTAGAACCTAGTGGAAGGTGGATGGGATAATTTCCATTTGGTGGAGCCACATTTTACCCATTATAGCATTATAAGGGGATGACACATTAACCACCTGAAATTCAACTTGGTGGACTGTTTCTCCAGCCTTGACTAGCAAAAATATTTGTCCTAAAGGAAATATTGGACTCAAGTTGAAGCCATAGAGTGGGGATTCCACCTTAAGCAGGGCTTCATGAGACAAACTTAATTTTTTGAAGAGTTTGTAGTACATGACTTCAGCCGAATTGCCTTGGGTCGATCAATATCCTTCTGACAGCGAATTCCCCAATTTGTAGTGTTACTACCAGCGCATCATTATGGGGATGATGGACCCATGCCAGATCCTCATTAGATAAAGAAATCTTTGTTGATGACCGAACCCTTTTTACAGCCACCCCTGATAGGGACATAATTTTTCTTCAGAGTGTCGGTGTTACTTCCTGACTTATGCCCCTTTTCGTTGAAACCGAATAGATCATATTGGTTGTTGCAGTGGGTGGTGCTTCCCCAACTTTGTCCCTAATATTTTTCTTTCGATCTATGGATGAGTCAACATAAGATCGTAGGTGTCTTCCTCTAGAAATTGCTTTCATGCTTTGTAGTCCTCTGTGAAGTGTCCATGATCCTTATGGTAAGAACAACGCAGTCTTCGATTGCGAAATGATGGATCGCCGAGCATCTGGGGTGGCCAAGAAAAGTAAGGTTCGTTCTGGGATTTGACATCAAACGATATATTGGCTCAGTGAAGGTGGTGATAACTGCTCGGAATGCCTTTTTCTTTTCCTTTTTTTTCTTCTTATTTTTGGCTGATCGGAAATTACGTTAGACTCCTTTCTTTTGTTGTCCGGAGATTTCTTCTCATCTTTTATTGGAGTCTCAGTTGGGATCCAAATAGGTTTCGGTTCTTCGGTGCCTCTTATGTGTTCTTCAATCTTACAATATTGTTCAACTCGTCTCATTAGACTTCCTACATCGGTCGGTGGCTTTTTCGTTAGATATTGTTGGAGCTTGCTCTCAGGTAGCAACCCTAACTTGAATGAGGATACTGCCAGTTGTTCATTGCAGTTATCGATCTCGTTATAAACTGCCCAATATCTACTAGAATACTCCTGCAGTCTCTCCGTATCTTCTTTCTTCATTATGAGGAGTACATCAACCTCTTTCGGCGGTTGGCTATTGGTGATAAAGCGGGAGACGAACGCTTGATACAGTTGTGCCTAATCACTGATGGATCGGGCTTCTAATTTGTAGTACCAGTGTAATGCCATCTCTCCTAAACTTGAGGAAAACATTCTACATATGATCGGGCCATTGTTGCTCCACAACGTCATAGCTTGTGCGTAATGTTGGATGTGGCTAGTCGGATCCCCTTTGCCATCATACAAGTTGAATTTTGGTGGGGTGAACCTTTTTGGCGGATTCGCACTATCTATTGCTCGGGAGAAGAGGGATGCTAGATCATCTGTGAAGAGTTTTCATCTGACGGGTTTTGGATGGCCCCTAGTTTGACCATCGAGCCAGCTTCTCAGGTCATTCTCTGAGTTGTCCGAAGAATCCCCTCGAGTGACCTGACGCTTTTTCTGCATTCGATTGGGGTTGCTGTTGGCAGTTTGGCTTGTGGCCTGATGGTGATTTGGTCATTTTTGTCAATCGACAATTCTGGCTTGCTCGACAGGCCTTATTCGGGTCGCGCGTAGTTCTTTCTTGAGCACTTCCATTTCTGCTATTAGCTGTTCAACAAGTCGTCCTTGTTGATTTTCGGGATCTGGCAGAGCTATTGGCACTGAATTTGCAGGTGTATCGTTGGGATCGTGGCCGAAATTTTCACTAGCCATATTTTAGATTGGCAAATTTTGGGGGTGAGTTGGTATTTTGTCCAGAGCGGGATGGACACTTATCTTTTCTTGAGTTTCCCACAGATGGCGCCAATTGTGGAATGGTGAAATTTATTCTCTACAGGGGAATCGAGATGAGCTGCTTTTCCTCTACTCTGTAGAAAAAACAAATATTAAGACGTCAGTGATCTCTCTCGACCATGGTTGGTCGGGAGGACCCTCCGACAATCAAATTAGAATACAGTTTAAACACATTGTTTTTTAGAAAAAAAATATCTCTCTTTTTCACTTTTAAAATATTTTCTTCCTTCCTTTTATAATGTGAATACCTGATATCTTGACCGTTAGATGGCTGTCCTGATCTAATAGTGTTTTGCGTCTTCAGGCACTAGTCGGGCAAGTGGACCAGTTGTTTTGATTTGCTATTATTGAAGTTGTTGTATTTTGGATGGCCTAGATTTAGGGGTGGTTTGGGATGATCTAAATAAGTGTACTTTTTGACTTTTTATGAAATATGGGTTGGATATGGGTTGGGTTTGAAGTGATATGTTAGAGAGGTGATATGATTTAAATAAGATGATGTCACTTAAATAGGATAGTGACTTTTTGACTTTTTTAAATCATGCCAAAGACGACCTTAGTTTGGATATAGGTTTAGATTCTTGATTGCTGGATTTACCTTATCGGATGCTTAGGTTGTCAGAGTCAGTTGATTTCGTATCCTTTCTTTTGTCAGTTTTGATCTCTATCGTTGATTTCTATTTGATCCAAAGGTTTTCCTTCATGTTGCGAATCTCTTTTCAGAGAGCGATCTTGTTTAAATCTCCTATCACGTGACTTCGTTTTCTTTACAATTGGACTTTCTAAGGACTTGGGCATGGATTTTACTTGGAACTTTGCCTTGGCTAGGTTAAAATGCTTTGGGCCACATCTTAATTTGCTTGGGTCTTGGGCTTAAATTTTTATCCTCCACAGTTTCATTTAAGTATCCTTTAATTTTTTTTTGTTGTTAGTTTGAGTGTACATTTTTTTTTTTGGTTATGCCCACAACAAACCATCTTTACCCAATAATTCCTTTTTTTTTTGGTATTGGTTATTGGTCATGGGCCCATGAAAGGTGATGGGCCTGTTTACATCATGAAAGGGTTGCAAGACAAAAATAAAAAAATAATCAAGGGGTTTGGTCTCAATTTTTTAAATTTAATTTTTTAAAAATTAAGTTTTTTTTTATATATATATTTTTGTTTTAGTGAATATTTTTAAAATTTTAAACATTTTTTTTTACTTTTTTAGATGCACCTTACTTAGATGTATCTAAATAGTAAAATATGTACGAAAAAATATTTTAAAAAATTAACAAATACAAAAAAATACAAAAAATTTATTGAATTTTAATTTTTTTTTAATATTTTTGGTATTTAGAGAATTTTTTTTTTAAAAAAAATTTCACAAATATTAAGCTTTTTAAGTGTATTTATGTTAGATGTGCCTAAAAATTAAAAAAAATTACTTAAAATATTAAAAAAATTTATTGAAAACAAAAAAATACGAAAAATAAATTTTTTAAAAGTGTTTTTGAAAACCAAAACCATAGCCAAAAAATAATGGTAGTGTTTGGTTTAGTTTTTAAACTAATATTTAGATCAAAAAAATCTAAAAATATATTTGGTTAACAAATTTTCAAAACAGTTTTCAAAATTATTTTTTCTCTCTCCTCTTTCATTCTCTGTTTTTTTTTTATTTTTATAAATTTATTTATTATCAATTACTTTTCCTCAGAAAATGCTGTAGATCTCAAATAAATTACCAAATTTTCTAGTAAACCTCTCACATGGGTATGAGACCCGTACAAATCACATGTGTGTGGGTCCTACACCCATCGCACGTGTGTGGGTCCTACACCCATGTGAGAGGTTTGATTGAAAATTTAGTAATTTATTTGGGTTCCCTAGCATAATTCCTTTTCTTCTCTCCCCTCATCACTCTCATTCTCTCACATTCTACACATCAATTAATCAAATTTTCTCTCACATCCATCTATTGAACTACCAAAAAAAATAAAAATACAAATCATCGCAAAATTATTTTCAAAATTCATAACCAAACAAATTTTAATTTTTAAATTTTTTTTAACAACTTATCTTTCAAAATACAACTAAAAACTCAAAACTCTTTTAAAAAACCATAAGTTGTTGAAAAGAATTTTGAAAATTGAAAATTTGTCTGGTTATGAGTTTTGAAAATAATTTTGGGATAATTTATAAAAAAAAATTGATTTTTTTTGGTAGTTGAATATATGGGTAAGAGAGAAAATTTAATTGATTGATATTTAGAATGTAATAAGAAAATGAGAGAGGGGAGGAAAAAAAAAGTGATTGATTGATTTATTAATAATAAAATAAAAAAAAGGAAGCGAGAAAGATAGAGTAGAGAGAAAAAATACTTTTGAACAAAGTTTTGAAAATTTGTTAACCAAACATATATTTTTTTTATTTTTTGATTCAAATGTTAATTTAAAAACTAAACCAAACTATTTTTAGGTTTGATTATGATGTGGATGTGAATAAATGAAAAAAAAATAAAATTCAAAATTTCAGCAGCTCTCAACATGTTTTGGTCTTCAAAAATTGAAAAATAAAAAAAAATGTTTATATTGATGATAACATGATTTTTTTATTTTTGACAAAATTATTACATCATTCTAATTAGACTTTTATTTATAAAATAAAAAAAATTCAAAATATATATATATATTTTTGGGGGTGTAGCTATTGTTTTAAAAATATAATTATTAGATTTTGATTATATTTTTTTAATATAAAATTATAATTTGCAAATAATTTTGTAGGAATAAACAATAAAATTTCTTATGAGTAAAATCGAAAGGTTCAGGCCAAGTAATAAAAGGAGGAAAATCGATCCGGAATGCCGGCCAGTTAGGTTATCGGTCAATCAATAAAAGATTCATAATCTAAATTTTTGTATTTTTTTTTTCAACAATTTGATATGAAGTGTAATAAAAAAAATCAATATTAAAAAAATTACTGAGATTAAATAAAAATTATAATTGAATTGTCATCTGAATTTACTATTTTTGTGACATAATTTTTTTAAGAATTAATTAAAAGTGACACCACATACACATTTTCCCCCTTAGATTCTATTAGGTCCTATTAAATGAGATTTAATGGGGTAATATAAATTTAATAAGGCCTAAATTTGGATTTATAATTAAAAAAATTATTTTTATTTAATTATTATTATTATTAGGGTTTTGCTAACATGTGTCCTTGGGGCACAAGTAAAAAACAAAATAACTGTAAAACACAATACACGTTTCACTAACTTCAATATATTTTTATTGAATCAATGCATTTTTTGACATTTTATATATGAATAATGTTATATGTATCAATTAATGTACTAACTAGTATATGAACAGATAATGTGGCATAATTTTAGAAGTTTTGGGTATTTGTAATTTGTATAATAGGTGAGGTCAATAATAATGATATAACGCTAGTTGGTATACTAGTGTACATATTAATTGGTGCATATAACACCACCGTTTATATATTTTCAAAAGACCTTTTACATACTTCCTAACATTAAACAATTTGCAAAGGATAATAAGATGTTATTTAGGGTGAAACCTATACGAATCCCATTTCGATAATCTTTCTTTCATTTTGTACAATTTTTCGTATATATCATTTACACACAAAATTAAATCGATCCAATATTTGTAAACTATTCAATTATTGCCTTTGTCTCAAAAGAATTGAAGATATGTGTGTTTTTAAAAATGAATCATTTATAATTTAGTGATAAAATACAATAAATTAAATAAATTATGAATGTTGAATCGACTTAATTCTTTTGTCTAAATGATGTATGTGAAGAGTTGGACAAAATAATCTACCATATATGTAGAGAAGTGTTATTGATAGTCCATTAAAAAAAGAAGAAATAATTCTTAGAAAAAGAAACATTGGATACAATGAAGAGATCCACAGTTGATGTACTGAAAAGGAAGGGGTCAAGTAAAAAAAATTACTATTTTCCTAATATTTTTAGCACATTGAAAAATATGAAAAATGATTTTTCCCTCGAATTTTGCCCCCCGAATCCCCCGACTGCCCAAAACGACGTTTCTTTTTTTTTTTTTTCCTTTATGCAGGTCTGAGACAGAGGGAGAGGGAGAGAATGAGGGAGAGAAGAGAGAAGAAGAGAGGAGAAGAGAAAGAGGAGGGGAAGAGGGAATAGAGAGAAGAGAGGGGAAGAGGGAATAGAGAGAAGAGAGGGCCCCTCCGCTTCTGCCGTCGGCCGATCGTCGCAGCTTGTCGGCCGATCGTCTCTGCCCCGCCTCCGCCCCCTGCCCAGCCCGATTGATGTTGGCCCCTCCAGTCCTTCTTCTTCTTCTTCCTTCTTCCTTCTTCTTTCTTCTTCTTTTCAAATTCGGGCGATTCGGGGGGGGGGGGGGGGGCTCTTTTCGAGCTACTTATCCCTTCTGGAAAAATATATAGAAGGAGGTCTAGGTATATTGAACAGATCGTAACTTGACACGATGATTTAAAATTTTTATAATTGTAAGTATTATCGGTAGAAATTAAAGTGCAAAGATTTGGTATACGGTTTTAATTTAAATAATGAAAGAAGATTGTAAAGGAAAAGATCAAGAAGAGATTTAGTAAAAAGTTTTAAATAATGAAGGAAAATTTTAGACAATCCTATATTTTAAAAGGCTTTACATGGCAACTATTTTTTGTTTGGAAAATGTTAGAAATCTCAAAACTTCTATCAATTTTTTTACAGGATTCACATGAGTGTGGATCTCACAGTGTCTAGTAAAAAATTTGGTAGAATTTTCTGTGTCTCTTAACATTTCTCTTTTTGTTTTGGTAATTTGGAATTAAATACATTTTTTATTTATGAAATTTGTATTGACTTCACGAATTCATAAGCATTTATTTGGGGAGAGAGGTGAGATATTCATTTTGGAAAGCTATGTGGAAACTTTTTAAATTACATTAGTTAAAAATTTGAAAGAAACACACAAAAAACTTTCAATTTGCATTTTATTTAATTATGCTATAATTTTATTTTTATTTTTTCTGAAAAAAAAAATTTGTTTTGTTTGTTGAATACAACTAAATTATCTTCTTCTTTTTCTTTTTTTTTTATTTTAAAATCCAGTGCATAACATAAGTTACCCATACTTCTTTCAAAATTTAGATAAAATATACTAGTACCTCATATGTTTACATAATTACATTGAGTTTTCTTAAGAATTTTAATTGTTAATACTTAATTCTATTTTCATCAAAAATTTGTTAGTCATATAAATAGAAAAATAATATTGCCATTTTTTTTCACTGAAATTTATACTATATTTTTTTTATTTTTGTGTTTTCACACTTTACTTAAAGGAAGGTTACTATAATTATATCATAAGTGTATAATTTACTATATATATATATTTTTAAATCTCATAAAAAGTGAATCAAACCACCAATAGATTTTACCAATAATTTCATTTAAAAAAAATCAAATTATAGTTTTGTTCAACACTCCTGTTTGCGAACCTGTGCAAGTAGATAATACAGTCCAAGTAGAGTAGCTAAGAATCCAAAATGATGTATTAGTCGAAAAGTTGAACCAAAAAAGAAAACCCACTTATTTGTCGAATACTCAAAATAAATCCTTTTAATAATGCGTGGCCCTACTGTGTTCCACTTCATATATAAAGGCTGATATTTGGATTTGGTTTTGAATTTGGACTTAAATTTTCATCCTTAGCAGCACTATTCAACTCACAATTAAAAGAGTAATGATTCTAGGCCAAAAAATCGTCCTAGACCGATCACTACAAGAAAATCCAGCTTTGGCGACTAAAAAATGAATTTTCGTCGCTGAAAGTAGGACAATCGGCGACTAAAATGGAATTAGTCGCCAAAAGTGAACACTTTTGGCGACTAAGACAATTTAGTAGCCAAATGCATAGTTATTGGCGACTAAAATCAATTTCGTAGCCAAAAGTAAGGGTTTTGGCGACTAAAATTCAGTTTCGTCGCCAAAAGTGCAGATTTTTTGCTACTAAAAAAAATTAGTAGCTAAAAGGAGGGGTTTTGCCGACTAAACCAGACTTTAGTCGCCAAAAGTGCTGTTTTTGGCTACTAAAAAAAATTAGTAGCTAAAAGGAGGAGTTTTGGCTACTAAACCTGACTTTAGTCGCCAAAAGTGGCTGTTTTTGGCTACTAAAAAAAAATTAGTAGCTAAAAGTAGAGGTTTTGCCGACTAAAACTGACTTTAGTCGCCAAAAGTGGCCTAAATTTTTTTTAGTAAATAATTTATTTTTTAAATAATTATATTGAATTAAAATAATTATATTTGTATATATTATTATTTTGTATTAATCCGGTTAATATACTATATAAATAATATATATTGCATATATATTCATGTGAAGTTGTAGTGGCATAGTGGAGGGAGTGTTGTGCAAAAAGGTTGGGAATATGGGATGGTTAGGGTTCGAAACTCAGGAAAAGCAAAAAAAAGTCGATTTTTTTTTTTTTTTTTCGGAAACACCTTTGGCGACTAAAATTTTAGTCGCCAAAAGTCTTTATTTTGGCGACTAAACCGTTTAGTCGGCAATTTAGTGACTATTGGCGACTAAATTTTTAGTCGGTAAATGTATTATTTCCAAAAGTGAAAAACACTATTGGCGACTAATTTTTTAGTCGGTAAACACCTATTTTTGGCGACTAAAAAAAGTTTAGTCGCCAATACCCTCCGCGACCAGAAATACGCGACAAATGTGGCGACTAAAAAATTTTGTCGGAAAAAGTCAAAAACTGACTTTCGGCGACTAAAAACAGACTTTTGGCGACTAAAAATTTAGTCGCCAAAAGTGATTTTTTTTGTAGTGGATTAAGATGGTTGTTGTCTATTGGGTAGAGATGGAAGCCACTAAATTATTATCGAATTAGATATTTCAGTCACTTTCAACTTTTACACTGGTTTATCATCTAAAAATATGATTAAAATAAAATAAAATAAAATAAAATTTATCAAGGAATTGAGTAAGATAATTCCTCATAAAAAGTATACCCAAATATGGAAAAGATGCAATATATTAATAGTTTCATTAATAAGTTTGTATGTTTCAACCACACATACATATATATTCATCGGATATTTCCGATGTACCCAAAAAAAAAACATATATTCATCGGAGGAGTGGTAGTCACAGGATTGATGGAGCTAACTTGATAGGTTGACGGATTGATAGAAAGATTGATAGCCAAATGTGACAAACCTCCTAAGGACCTTTTCAACATCCAAAGGAGGAGAGAGCACTGCTTCAATTGCGATCATAGTAAGGAAAATGCATAAGCAAGCCACAACATAGTTCTTCCCTTTAATAGATTCAACCATGAATCGCAGAAAAGAGACAACTACTTCTTCAAGTATTCTCATCTCATCATGTCTTACAAATACCTTCACCTTGACAATGATGATAATGGAGAAGGCTATCAGCATAATGAGATTCAAGTAGAGCTTGTCTTTGGTGTCTTCAACCACCATCCAGATGGCCTGGAGGAGGCTGACCAGAAATTTCAGCAGTAAAAGCCTAGTCTCACCTACCATCAATGAGATGTAGGTGAAAAGCCCCCTCCAATGGCGCAAGATGGGAAGGTATCAGGCTACAAAGACAAGAGCATACATGGCAAGAGCCATAAAAATCAACAAGAATGCATATGATCTTCTTGGTAAAAGCATCATCACTTGCTCCACACCCAGACCAAAATTCTAGCACACAAGCTTTAGTATTCCGAGAACAGAGGATGGAAAGATGAATGCCTATATTGACGCTATCAAAAGACAAGAACCACAATAGAGCATACATCTTTCCAAGTTGAATTGACAGAGGCAATCACTTGTGTATATCTATATAACAATAAAAGGGTTAGTTTGAAAATGTCTTTCAAATTAATGGTCTAGATCTGTCTAGATTTATAAACACTGGCTCAGATTTACTTTTACAAATATCTCTCTCACAAACTATCTTCAATGATCCAGATTTGTTTAATTTAAAAACAATGGCTGAGATTCAAAAAGAGATTCAATGGTCTAGATTTATCTAAGAAATAAGGTTCAATGGTCCAGATATGTTTAACTATCAACTCTCATCAACCCACTGCACTTTACATCATCACTATGTGTTGGTGATACTTACAAATAAAACACCAGAAAATACACAAAATAAAAGTTACAACAATTAATATAAGGGCTGAGGCGCGGGAAATTCGCTCTCTTTAAGGAGATTCAAGCCCTCTGCGGTTAGGCAAAGCCTCACACCGGTGCAGCAAAAAAAATCTTGACTTGTCCCCCCAAGATACAACAGCCCGACTAAGTCGTATGGTTCACCAATACTACACAATTGGTTGAACCCAAAGCTTTATTACATACACCCTTTTTTATTTGCTTGATAATCTCACATTAGACATAACAAAGCAACCCAAAACTTCTTCACCTCTCGTGTCCCTCTAGATAGGACCTAAGCTCAAATATATATAGAAATCAAAACTTAATAGGCAAGGTTCTAGGTGGATAAGGAACGAATGGACTTGAAAGGATAAGCATGGTGGACTTAGAAGACTTAGACTTGAAAGTCTTGGTGAAGACTTGATGATGACTAGATGGATAAGTTTTGGTGGACAAAGACCAAGACTTGGAAACTTAGAGGGAAAGAAAAGAAAAACCAACAATAACACATTAACACATTATAATATTAAAATACCTGTTAACATTCCCCCACCTATTTTAATATTATAGGTAACAAAACTGAGATTATTAGGCAAATAAGAATATTATGCATCATGGTAGGTGTGCTCTGCATTGAACCTCCATTAGTGAAACAATAATATCTACTCCAGAGCCAATAGTATGCTCAGCATTGAACTATGACTACTTAAGGGAAATAAATAATTATTGCACACACATAATATTCCAGGTGTTCACAAAAGCTTTAAATGCCAGCACGTTACGGCCTTGTGCGATCCCAGGATTCATGAGTGCATTTGAGAATTAGCCCAAATCTCATAGGTAGCGGCCCCACTACCACACTCACATAGGTGAATTCTGTCAAGGGTGCTCCTGTAACTATGACACCCCACTCAATAAGAGCTACAGAAATTCATTAAGAGTTTTTTAATAACTCAACCTCTACAACGTTACAGGATAAATGCACTTACATCATAAGGATGGGTAAAAATTAATTTAATGCATTTCTCACGGCCATCATATGATCGTTTTCTCATTGAACCCAGTTACAGGATCTCTGGTCCCTGGGTTGAGTATCCTCATACATGGCTCCTGCTATATTCAATGGGCTTCAATCCCATCCCCCTCGATGTATTCTAGACTTTATCTCTTGCTAAGGCCTTAGTTAATAGATCTGCAAGATTATCACCAGATTTAATATAATCCACATTTATGATGCCATTATTCATATAAGATCTCACAGTACTGTGTTTTCTTCTGATAGGTCTGGATTTACCGTTATAAAAACGGTTATTAACTCAACCAATTGTTGCGGTGCTATCACAATGAATTAATATAGGTGGAATCGGTTTTTCCCAACAAGAGATTTCATTTAACAAATCTCTTAACCAATTTGCTTCTTCACTAGCTGTAGCTAAAGCAATAAGCTCAGCCTCCATTGTTGAATTAGCAATAATGGTTTGCTTTTTTGATCTCCAACTTATAGCACCACCTCCCAATGTAAATAAGTAACCAGTGGTTGATGATGAATCACCTGACAAGGTATTCCAATCGGCATCACTGTAACCTTCAAGTACTGCAGGAAACTTATTATAAAACAAGCCATATTTTATGGTACCAGATAAATATTTCATAATACGCTCAATGGCTAACTAGTGATCACTGCCAGGCTTGCTAGTAAACCTGCTAAGTACTCCAACTGCATATGCAATGTCAGGTCTAGTATAGTCAGTCGTATAACGCAAGCTACCAATCATACTAGCATATTCCTTTTGATTAATTACATCCTCATCATTTTTAATAGGAAATAAACGCACATGAGGATCAAAAGGAGTAAGAACATGCTTGCAGTTATAAAAATTATATTTTCTCAACATAATGCGACTGATCAAGAAATATACCATCACAGGTTTTGGTAATTTTCATTCCCAAAATATAATTAGCCTCACCAAGATCTTTCATATCAAAATGGCTACTAAGCATATTTTTAGTTTCCACGATGATATGTAAATTAGAGACAAATATAAGTAAATCATCCGCATAGAGGCTAATAATGACATGTGAATTCTCTTCAGATTTATAGTAAATGCATTTATCACATTCATTCGTTTTATAGCCATTCTCAATCATGCAGTAATCAAATTTCTCATACCACTTTTTAGGGGCCTGTTTTAAGCCATATAGGGATTTAACTAGCTTGCACACTTTGCTTTTTTGACCGGGTTCCACAAAGCCCTCAGGTTGATCCATATAGATTTCTTCACCCAGGTCTCCATTTAAAAAAGCTGTTTTAACATCCATTTGATGAATTTTTAGATCATGAATTGCAGCCACTGCAATTAATAATCTAATGGATGTAACTCTAGTAACCGGAGAAAATGTATCAAAAAAGTCAAGATCTGCTTGTTGTTTAAAACCTTTTGCAACATGCCTTGCTTTATATTTATCAATAGTTCCATCCGGTTTAAGTTTTTTTCTCAAAACCCATTTACAGCCAATAGTTTTACAACCTGGTAGTAAATCTACTAATACCCAAGTTTTATTGGATAATAATGATTCCATCTTATCATTTACAGCCTCGTTTCGAAAAACAAAGTCAGGAGATGCCAAAGCTTCTTGTAAAGTTAATGGAGTTTCCTCCACATTAAAAACATGATAATCAGGGCCAAAATCTTTTTCTAATCTGGCTCTTTTACTCCTTCTTGGTTCAAAAACTACAGCACTTGGTTTTGTAAAAGAGGAGTAGAGAAGCCGGTTTCAGATAAAATATTTTCTTGATAATTTTGACCCCCACCATTTTTAGATTTAAAAGGAAATTTTTCTTCATGAAAAATTGCATCACCTGATTCAAAAATTATTTTGTTTTCAATATCAAAAAATCTATAGACTGTACTATTTATTGCATATCCAAGAAAAACACAAGTGGCAGCTTTCACACCTAATTTAGGTCTTTTAGGGTCTACCAGTCTAACAAAAGCTAGACAACTCCAAACCCTCAAATATCTCAAATTTGGCTTATGCCTTTTCCACAATTCAAAAGGTGTAACTTTTGTTTTTTTATGTGGCACTCTATTCATAACATAACATGCAGTTAAAATTGCTTCTCCCCACAAATTTGAAGAAGCACCTATGCTAATTTGTTAAATCAGTTAAAGTTCTATTTTTCCTTTCTGCTACACCATTGGATGCAGGTGAATATGGTGGAGTAGTTTCATGGATTATTCCCAAAGACTGAGCAAACGAGTTGAATCCAAAAGATTCATACTCCCGGCCTCTATCATTTCTATACCTTTTAATCTTTTTACCAAATTGATTTTCAACTTCAAGAAGGAATTCTTTAAATTTTTCAAAAGTATCACTTTTATTTTTCAACAAGTATACATAAGTGTATTTTGAAAAATCATCAATAAAAGTGATAAAATATCTATTTCCATCACGTGTTAAAATTCCTTCAAATTCACATAAATCAGTGTGAATTAATTCTAACAATTCAGTATTTCTCACCACACTTTTATGAGGCCTTTTAGTTATTTTTGCTTGACTGCAAACTTCATATTTCTCAAACTTATTTGTTAGTCTGGGAATTAATCCTAAACTATTCATGACTCCCACATATCGGCTATTAATATGACACAGACGAGTATGCCAAAAATTCATAGAAGACAGCATGTAAACAGAAACATGTGTTTTCTTATTCTCAACATTTAATTTAAACATTCCATCACAGGCATACCCTTTCCCCACAAATATGCCTTTTTTAGTGATTACATATTGGTCAGATTCAATAGTCTGCTTGAAACCAACTTTGTTGAGCAAATAACTCGACATCAAATTTTTTTCTCATGGACGGTGTGTACAACACATCTTTTAAAACAAGCACACGTCCAGAGGTAAAATTCAACTCAATATCCCCACACCCGAGCACCTTGGTTAAACTGGAGTCACCAAGCATAACAGTCCTCTTCTTATTAAAAGGAGTGAAATCTTTGAACCAATCTTTATCATAGCAGACATGCCTATTGGCACTAGAGTCTGCCCACCACCCTTCCACAGATTGAACCATAAAAATATCTGTGATCATAGCTACAAATGGTTCCTCGGTAACATTAGCCTGTGGTCGAGACTGTTGTTTCCGAAATTTGCAAGTTCGAGCAATATGCCCACTTTTGCCACACAAAACATGTCACGTTTGTCAAATCTTGTGAAGGGGGTTCTTGGTTCCATTTCTTTGGCATTGGGTAATTTTTATTTTGTGGCCTTCTAGTATTTTTCCAAATTTTCTTAACTGGCTTCAAGTGACTATTTTTATGAAATCGACCTTTAGGTAAAGTATTTCCAGAAGTTAAATTTACTTTAGCAGTGGAATGCTCTTGTGTCATAAGCGCATCTTGTCCTCGTGCTTCCTCCTCCACCCGAATCCGTGTGATTAGAGTCTCCAAGGATGTCTCTTTTTGCTTGTGATGCATCGACTTCTAGAACTCCCTCCAAGATGATGGAAGTTTGTCAACAATACCTGCTACAACAAGATTGTCTCCAATTTTGATGCCTTCAGATCTAACTTCAGCTACTAACATCTGAAAATCTTGAACTTGCTCCACCACTAATTTTCCATCTATCATTTGATAGCGGAAAAAACGGCTTGCAGCATATTTTTTAGCGCCTGCCTTTTCAGTGTCATATTTGTTCTGCAAGGCTTTCCAAATTTTCTTGGCAGTGGTGTAAGTAGTATCATAATAATTATAAAATTGATCTGAAAGACAATTCAAAAGATAGTATCGACATTTATACTCATCTGTGTTGTATTTCTCGATTTTTTCAAGATGAGCAGCATACTCCTCGTCGATCATCTCTTCAATGGGGACTTTGTTCGGATTTTTCTTGGTCAGGATATACGCCACCTTGAGGAGACTGAGGTAGAAAAGCACCTTGCCTTTCCATCTCTTGAAATGGGCTCCCTTGAACCGGAAGGGCTTGTTGAGATCGCCGGTATTCTCGTTGGGTTTCTCCAGTACTGGCTCCATGGCTTTTTGCTATTTGAATCTCCTTAAAATTGTTGGTGATACTTACAAATAAAACACCAGAAAATACACAAAATAAAAGTTTCACCAATTAATATAAGGGCTGAGGCGCGGGAAATTCGCTCTCTTTAAGGAGATTCAAGCCCTCTGCGGTTAGGCAAAGCCTCACACCGGTGCAGCAGAAAAAACCTTGACTTGTTCCCCCCAGGATACAATAGCCTGACTAAGTCGTATGGTTCACCAATACTGCACAATTGGTTGAACCCAAAGCTTTATCACACACACCCTTTTTTATTTGCCTAATAATCTCACATTAGACATAACAAAGCAACCCAAAACTTCTTCACCTCTTGTGTCCCTCTAGATAGGACCTAAGCTCAAATATATATAGAAATCAAAACTTAATAGGCAAGGTTCTAGGTGGATAAGGAACGGATGGACTTGAAAGGATAAGCATGGTGGACTTAGAAGACTTAGACTTGAAAGTCTTGGCGAAGACTTGATGATGACTAGATGGATAAGTTTTGGTGGACAAAGACCAAGACTTGGAAACTTAGAGGGAAAGAAAAGAAAAACCAACAATAACACATTAACACATTATAATATTAAAATACCTGCTAACACTATGAAACAACAAAGCTCTGAAGAAGGAAGGAACAAAGAACAATCAAAGGAATAACAGAGCTCTGAAGGAAGAACAAAGCTTTGAAGGAAGAACAAAAGCTCCTTACTTTCACTAGGTCATAGCTCCTCACTTTGTTTTTCTATTCATTTTTTTTACCTCTGTTTCCCCCCCCCCACTTTATAGCTCTGTTTTTCCCCCCCTCTATTTGTGGATCAACTATCAATGTATCCCAAACATGCATTATTTTTTTTACCTCTGTTTTTTTTTTCTTTTCCAGTTCATCCTGTCATCCTTTTAGCTCATGGCTCTTTGTTTGGTTCTTAGCTCTTTGTTCGGTTTTTAGTTCTTTGTTAAGAATCTGAAGCCAAAAATAAATAAATAAATAAATAAATAAAATTATGTGTTATGTTATGCTCTTAGTTCTTTTTTTGGTTTTATTTTTTCAATTAAATGAGTTAAGGAAAAATGGGTTTCATGTTAACAATGGGTTAAGGAAAAATGGGTCTCATAGCTCTTTGTTAACACCCATTGTTTGGTTCTTACCTCTTTGTTTGGTTCTTAGTTCTTTGTTAAGAATCTGAAGCCAAAAAAATTTATGTGTTGCGTTTTGTTCTTAGTTTTTTTTTTTTGTTATATTTTTTCAATTAAATGAGTTAATGTTGACATTAATTAGGTTGAGATTTTCTTTAATAATTAATGGGGTTTCAACACCCACTTCTTTTTCCATCAAATGGGGGTTAAGGAAGAATGGGTTTCATGTTAACAATGGGTTAAGGGAAAATAGGTCTCATAGCTCTTTGTTAGAAACACCCATTGTTTGGTTCTTAGTTTTTTGTTAAGAATCTGAAGCAAAAAAAGAAAGAAAAAAATTAAAATTAAAATTAAATTAAATTATGTGTTGTGTTGTGTTGTGTTTTGTTCTTAGTTCTTTTTTTGGTTTTATTTTTTCAATTAAATGAGTTAATGTTAACATTAATTGCGTTGAGATTTTTTTTAATAATCAATAGGGTTTCAACACCCACTTCTCTCTCTATCAAATGGGGGTTAAGGAAAAATAAGTTTCATGTTAACAATTATTTTTATTTCATCTTAATGGATTGAGGTTCCAAAAAAACTTTGAGTTAAAGTTAACATTAATTGGGTTGAGGTTCTCTTTAATAATCAATGGGGTTTTAGCACCCACTTCTCTCTCTATCAAATGGGGGTAAGGAAAAATGGGTTTCATGTAAACAATCATTTTTATTTCATCTTGATGGGTTTAGCTTCCAAAAAAAACTCTAAGTTAATGTTAACATTAATTAGGTTGAGATTCTCTTTAATAATTAATGGGGTTTTAACACCCCTTTCACTCTCTCTCTATCAAATGGAGGTTAAGGAAAAATGAGTTTCATGTTTCAAATGAGGGTTAAGGAAAAATGGGTTTCATGTCAACTATCATTTTTACTAGCCTATCACCCGTGCTATGCACGGGATAATTATAGATATTTATATTTGTTTTAGATTTTTTTAATATATAAATTATGTTTTTTATGATTTTTTATAAAAATAATTTAACAATCGTATCACTAACCATAGTATATGGGAGAAGTTGAAAAGGGTACCACAGTAACTATGCAAGGGTTGTATCTATAATTATTTGTATAAAGGGATTTTAAATGCTGATCAGGGGATTTTAACCACATCAATAAATGCTAAGGTTTTTTTTTTTAATAAAAAAATTAGAAAATTCAAATTGGGATATTGGAGCTCTAACAAGGTTTAAGGGTTAGAAACCCCTTTTTCCTTTATATATAGATAGATATATAGATAGTGGTAACCTGTGCTATGCACGAAACTTTATAAATTAAAAAAAATTATTATAATTATTAGATAAGCTTTAAAGATTTTTTTTTAGTTTTTATTTATTTATTTATTTATTTATTTATTTTGTTATAATATAATATATAAGATATAGATAGATATCTACAACTTTAATAAAAAATATTATCTGATTTTTTGGGGAAGAGAAAATGAATGCAAGTTTTAATTTTTTTTTGAAATTGGTGAGAGAGATTAGGAGGGAGAGATTATGAAATATTTTTGTTATTAAATAAATAAATCAGTTAATATTTTTTTAATCTATTTTGTAAATTAAAAAATTAATAATTTTAGAAAATTGATTAATTTGTCACATTAAGTGATTTAAAATTTTGATAGATATATATATATATATATATATAAAATACATAATTATATTACTAAATCATAATTCAAATTTAGATGTTATATTTTTTTGAGATCTATAGCTAAATTCTTATCTTCTTTATTTTTGTGTGTAACCATAATGTATGAGAGAAATTGAAAAGGGTGCTGCAGTAATTATGAAAGAAGTCAAAAGGGATAGTGGGTTGGGAGAAGTTAATAAATGTTGAGGTTGGGTTGGGAGAAACAATAAATGCTGAGGTTTTTTTTTTTTTTTTTTTTTTTTTTTTTGTTAAATCAAAAAATTAGAAAATTAGGATTAGGATATTGGAGCTCTCATAAGGCCTGTGAGTTAAAAACTCCCTTTTGCTTAATATATAGTATAGATTTCATCTTAATGGATTGAGGTTCCAAAAAAATTGAATTAATGTTAACATTAATTGGATTGAGGTTCTCTTTAATAATCAATGGGTTTTAACAGCCACTTCTCTCTCTCTCTCTCTCTCTCTCTCTCTCTCAAATGGGGCTTAAGAAAAATAGATTTCATGTTAAGAATCATTTTTATTTCATCTTAATCAAATGGGTTGAGACTCTCTTTAATTATCAATGGTCATATTTTTATTCACCAAACACAAAAATAAATTCGTATACATTTTGTGTTGAGGAGTGCTCTTTATTAATGATGACATTAATTGGGTTGAGGTTCTCTTTAATAATTAACATGGGGTTTTAACACCACTTCTCTCTCTTTATCAAATGGCGGTTAAGAAAAAATGAGTTTCATGTTAACAATTATTTTGTTTTTATTTTAGTCAAATGGGTTGAGACTCTCTTTAATCATCAATAGTCATATTTTTACTCCCCAAATAGGAAAATATATTCGTATACATGAAAAATGGGTTTCATGTTAACAATCATTTTTATTTCATCTTAATAGGTTGAGTTTCCAAAAAAGAGTTAATGTTAACATTAATTGGGTTAAGGTTCTCTTTAATAATCAATGGAGTTTTAACACCCATTTCTCTCTCTCTCTCTCTCAAATGGGGGTTAAGGAAAAATGAGTTTCATATTAACAACCATTTTTATTTCATCTTAATGGTTTGAGCTTCCAAAAAACACTCTGAGTTAATGTTGACATTAATTGGGTTGATGTTATATAGATTTTTAATTCATCTTAGTCAAATGGATTGAGACTCTCTTTAATCATCAATGGTCATATTTTTACTCACCAAACATAAAAATAGATTCGTATACATTTTTTGTGTTGAGGAGTGTTCTTACTAATTGTGTTTTATCCTTCTGTCTCAGATTTCTTTAATTTTGCTTCTCAAGTAGATATTAAGGCTAGGAAGTCTCTCATTTGCAATTCTTTGTTAGTTTCTCACTTTCTTTATTGAATTGTAGTGGGTTAATGAATGTTCTGGGTTAATAAATGAATTTTCTCAGATTTCTTTAATACTCTGAAATTTTCATGTTTGGTCTTCAAATTTTTAATAATTAGATTAAACATTAAGTTTTTAATGTTTAATTTGGAAATAAGTCTAATATAGTGTTTATATAACTGTTAAATTTCTAGAGATTATGTGGCATGTTTGTTATGAATAATAGGAATGTATGATGAATTATGTGAATACTTATGTGTTTTTTTTTTTTTTTTTGAAAAATGATAAACAAGTCCATTTTTTATACCCACTTTATAGACTCAGTGATGTGTCAAGAAGATGATTGATTTATAATACACCAATCATCTTCTTAACACATCACTGGAGCTATAAAATAGGTCTAACTTTTCCTCTTGAATAACTATTCTTTTCTTTTTGTTTTTTACAAAGATTTTGTTGCAATTTAATTTTGTAATATGATAGGTCTTTTTTTTTTCTCTCCCTTTTAGGCTGTATTTGGATTTAGGATTTGAATGGAATTTGTTGAATGAAGGGAAAAGGGAACATTGAAAAATTAACCATTTTTATTGATGACCTTTTTTTTTTTGCTTTTAGTGAACTGTTTTTAATTTGATTTTTTATTGAACTTCTATTTTAAAAAGTTTAGGTTTCTCCCTTTCTATAAAAAAATTACAGTTTATTTAGCCTTTTTAATTTTTTTGGAATTTTACAAAAAAAAAAAAAAAAACTTTTTAGACGTTCATCAAGACTTTTGAAAAAAATTTAAACTTATTTTTAAAAAAAAATTTAATAATTTTTTTATGAGTTTCATGAGAGTATTACTCCTTGGAGTAAATAAGCTATTGTGTAGTATGAGTTTTTATGATGTTTATCAAAAAAGGCATTTGTAATTATATAGATAAGACAAAAGGTATTTGTAATTATCCAGTTACAGTGTGGTGAAACTTTTTATAAATTTTTATTGTAGTTTTTAACTTATTTTTTTTTCACATTTTAAAATGAAAAATTAGTAATTACATTTCTATATTTAAGTTTTGCTAAACTTTTATTCATAAGTCGTACAAATTATATTTTTTTATAATTCACTCTTTTTTTTTTTTTGTGGTATACATTAGTTGTTAATGGGAAAAGTCAGCAATACAATCCATAAGAATTAACTGTTGTCAATGCAAAGTTACTATATAGAATCAACCACAAAATCATGTATTGCAATAGTTCTATATTTTGGCTGTAACGCCCTCAAAATAATAACATTGAAACCATCAATATAGACATGCATTGGTACAAAAGATAAATATTCTTCTATTCATCAGAGTAGTTCCTTACAAAAGTATTACATGTTAACAACAAAAGCAGGTGCCCTACGGGCTTACAGCTTTCCAAGCTAACACTTGGTTACAAAAAGAAGAGTACTAACTCAATACATATAAAGCCCTTGGCTTGAATTTACATGTAATACACCAAAAGAAAATAACCAAAACAACCCGCCTGCCTCTAGCCTCCCAAGCTATGTCCTTGGAGGTGGCATGCTACCTGTACCTGAAAATGATGTCCCATAAAGGGTGAGCCACAGCCCAGTAGAAATACACTAAACCAGCCATGAACAATGACTAAAAGATTAGTAGTTGATAGATGGTCAACACAGATACATCCACTTATATCACATTCGATTTCATGACATTAAGTCCATGTTACATTTTATTTCCCATGTCCTTTCAAATTTTGATTTTTGAAAACAAGGCTCAACACCTAGCCAAATAACTTGATGAGGTTTAGACTCATCTTTAAAACACTTTCAAAATTCATGAGGGATACACATTTTAATGCTGTATCAATAACACATAAACCATTCCCACACTTTGCGAAAGATACACATTTCGGTATTGTATCAACATAACATCGAATCACTTCTATATTTTACAATTGATAACGATATACATTTTAGTGCTATATCAAATCAATTCAAACACTTCCATAAGTCTCAAATAATACACATTGTAGTGCTGTATTAATGAAACAAAAATACTTCTAATTCGCAGCCTGATACACATTATAGTGCTGTATCACTGTCACACAAAATCCGGTTTAGAGGTTCATCCCCTATCTTCCCCTAAACCGTGGAGTACATCTCCCATCTCCTCCCACACAACACATGTATATAAACATAGGTCATATACAATCAATCGACACATAGAATTTATGTATTATTCCACTTGCTAAATTCAATAGCATACTCAATCGATTAGTTTTAGTTTGCCTAATCATCATGCAGTGTCTACAACAATCAAGACTATCCTCCATCGATAGCCCAAAGTAGTTATTTCTATACTGAAAATAAATGCACCAAATGGATATAAAATCAACATTTCAACTAGGTGAGCGATAAACGAATCTAACTACACCCTTTAATCCCATACACCTCCAATTCCAGCATTCTCAACTTAATTCCTCTTTTCTTCAAATTAATTATACCAATTAATTCATCAATGTAATTAGAACATTTTTCATAATTAACACCACAACCCTAAGGTTCCATTTATTTACCAATAGACCAATATTGATCTCATTTCTCTATGCCAAACATGCATATACGTTTATATAAACAAACACTAACTTTTGTAAAATTACACAAAGGCCCAAACTTTCTCAAAATTACCCAACAACCCCAACTCATCAAAATACTAAAATTCAAAGACAAAACTCATGAGAAGGAGTAGGATATCCCTACCTCGAAGTTAGAGCTCAAACAGGGAAGTTGAAGAAAACCAAAGTGCTCCAAACTCAAAGATTCACGGATCAAAATGGAGCCCTCGACGATCCACGCACTTTTTACAAAGGCCGGAGGATAGTGAGACACTCTAGCTAGATCAAACCCTAGAGAGAAGGGAGTTTCTAGAGAGAGGAGCTCTCAAAATAGCTTTTTAAAAAGTAAGAGAGAGAGAGAGAGAGAATGTAAAAAGTGATTTTAAAAAGCCCAGCTGCTAACTGATATACGACATTCTCGCTCGAGCGGAGAACACAACGCTTGAGCGTCAAGAACAAAAAACTAGGTACGCTCGAGCGCAAGAAGGCCCGCTCGAGCACCAAGACACAAGAATAAAGTACATCCGCTCGAGCGCGAAAACCAGTCCGCTCGAGCGTAGATTTCCCCCTCCCAGAACTTACACCAAAAAGTACTACCCGCTCGAGCGCCAGAGTACCCGCTCGAGCGTAAAAATCACACCTGCAGAAGTTTTGCAGAGACACGAAATACTGCGAGTGTGCACTCTCCGCTCGAGCGCAACAAGTCCTGCTCGAGCGGAACGATCAAAAACCTGGCAACAAGATTTCAGACCAAGGTTCAACCCACCTGTTCGAAACATGCCCAACACATCTTAAAATTCAAACAATTGGAATTAAAGGACGACAACAAGATAGATACAACTACCAACTCCAAGGAACCGAGTCCGGAATACAACAGAACAGAAAAGGGACATCCGGGATCGCTATAACCTCCCCCCCTTAAAGAATTTCGTCCCCGAAATTAAATACAAGTTTTTCAAAAACAAGTTTTTCTCCATTCTCAATAATATTACACATAATATTAAACAATCCGACCCATTACCAGTCGATCTTAACTTCCAATTTTAAGGCAAGTTCTACAATATTTTCCACAACATGCATTATAGTTATGCATTCCCTGAAATTCCACAAATTTCAATACTACATTCCACAATTTTATATCATATTCAGTATTCATGATATATCTCCATTTTTACAATACATCCAACATATGCAATGTTACATTAAACTTCCATTTTGAGGCAAGTTTCAAAATACTTTCATTAAATTAAAACATAAACAATGTTTTACAACCTAAGATATATTCAATACTCTTAAGGTTCAACAATACAACAAATCATACAATACATGCTCAAACATTCATAAATAGATCCGGATATCTCTCTCGGACCTCCAACTCACGTTCCCAAGTGGCTTCCTCCACTCCGTGATGTTTCCACAAGACTTTTACCAAGGGAATGGTCTTGCCTCGCAAGACTTGATCCCTCCTATCCAAGAACCGAACCGGTCTTTCTTCATACGAGGCATTGTAGACACCCCATTTTTGACCGTCCTCAAGACTTGGACGTCACCGTTTGAACACTCGGTGATCATCTATGTTTGTGTTCGTTTGGAGTTCCCGGAGGCCTCGGCTCGCGTGCCTTGCCTCAGGATCTCCGAACTCGACCGTTTAGTGTCTGGTTTTGCACCAAACACTTGTGTTTTGCCTTGGAAGGGCAGGGTAGGGCTTGTAGACCATCCCCACCCACCACCGGCAGTGGCTAGAGGCCACCGGCTGGTTTTTGTTGCCGCCGGCAATGTATATTGCCAGCCGGCACTATTTGTTGCCGGTCAGCACTTTTTAGTGCCGGCCGGCACTCTTTTTGGCCAAGATGGCATTTTTGGCCGGTCGATTACTGTACATCTGCTTTAGCAGATATTTTAAGACAGCTGTCTTACTTTTGCTCCCCTCCATACACGTGTATGGAGGGATCTCCCTCTTATGAAGCTTGTCTTGTAAGCTTTACAAGACAAGAAGTGCCATATAGAGAGAGAGAGAGCTCTTGGCTGGAAAAGAGAGACATTTTGAGATATTTTGAGAGCTTAGACAGCCATTGTTAGGGTTTGAGATCTAGGGTTAGGGTTTGTTACACCTTATCTCTCTCTTTTTCCCTCTTGTGTGTGTTTCAGTGTGTTTGTGTCTTACTATTGCACACAAACACATAGTGTTTCACCTTCCTTTAGCTACTGAGGTTCTAAAGGGTTGTTCTTGGTGTTCTTGAGTGGTTTTGAGCTTGAAGAACCAGCTGGTCCACCATTTGTGAAGAAAGTCTTCAAGGGTAACAATTTTGACTTTATATTCCCCATTTTTGCGTTGATTTTTTACCTATCTTAGAGCTATTTTTGTGCTTATTGTATAACATTAAAAAGTTCTGTTTTTAGGCCCTCTTTATTTTTTATTAAGAGTGTTTTGTTGTTTGAGGGTGGTTGACCCCCCTTTGGCCTTGAAAGGCCTCATTTTGTGCCCTTTTGTGCTAGCTCCGGGATTTTGGTGTTGGGGTCTCTTCACCACTGAAATCTTGAGGGATTTCAGTGGTGAAGGTGATGCCTTGATGTCCCAAGAAGGAGAGGGCCACCCCCTCTCCTTGTTGTCCTTGAAAAGGGCATATTTTGGCCTCTTGAGAGAGCATTATACTTGAGTGTGTGTTGAGAATGTTTAGGCTATTTTTCATGCTTATATATCCATAATATAACATGATTTTAAGTTGGTTTTGGTACTCCATGCATGTTTAGCATAGTTGCCTTGTAATGCCTTGTTATGCCTTAACATGTCTTAGGTTGTTAACCTTTGTTGGAGCATGTTTTAGGCTTAGTCTTGTGAAGATTTTGTGCATGTTTTGCCATGTTCTAGGTCTGTCCTAGGTTGTTTGGGTTGATTTTGGCATGCTTGATATAGCTCCTTTGTATTTGGGCTTGTTAGCCTTGAGTATGTGCATGTGTAGCATGACATCTTTGCATCGATTTGGTGATTTGGGGTCCCCCCACATGTTATTTCAGTCCCATTTCCATGCTTGTTTGATTGCCTTGCATGCCTCTTTAATGCTTTGGAAGCTTGTGTAGCAATGCTCCATGTTTTGGTGTTTATGCATGCCTTTGTTTTGAGTCATTTAGATGCCATCTAAGTGGTCCTTAGGCCTTGTATTAATGTCCAAAAACTCTGTTTTTTGGTCAATGAGTTCATGCCATGTTTGGTCTTGCTAAGTGTAGTTCAATACTCTATTGGTTTGCTTTGAGCATTTGGGCCATTTGTTGCATGCTTGGCTTGATTTATTGCTTGGTTTGGCACCATGTTTTAGCATGATTTCAATGCTTATGTTGCATGCTATGTGTCCATGATTACCCCCTTTCAAATGTGTTTGAGAGTTGTTCAATTTGTGCTTAAGTGTTGGCCCTCAATTATGTGCATGTGTGTATGTATTTAGCCTCCATTTTTGGGCATTTTGGCTACTGTTTTGGGCCCTATTAGAGCTGTCCAAATCATGTTTAAGACCACCTTTTTATTGGTTAGCATTGCCTCATGTTTGCTTGTATGCTTGCATAGGTTTGTTGCCATGACATGTTGCATCCTTAGCTTGCATGCCTAGGTTGCATTGCATTTTGCATGCATGCTTTGTTCCTTGACTTAGTGATAGGAATTGGGCCTTGTTTGGTTTGATTTGGTTTGCATGCATTTGAAATCAAAGTTGCATACTTGGTTCTTTGGGCCATCATGCATGGAAATGCGTGATTGGTGGTCCGAGAATCGAGGCACATGCCCCTTTGAGTCATTATCATGATAAGGGACATGGTTGCATATATGCCTTGAATTGTGCTGTCATGCTTTGCCTTGCCCTCTGTTACTGTCATTTGCAGATTCTGCAGGAACACTCTGCCGACCGGCAGTGTAAGGTGCCGACCGGCAACAATTTCTCTGCCGACAGCTTCATTTTGTGCCGATGGCCACACACCACTGCCGGTGGTAATTCCACTCAGCCGGTGGTACTCCCCAGTGTCCAGGGATGCAGTCCCGAGGTTTTGACAGCCTCCAGAGGAGTGAAGGAAGGAAAACAGAGGCAGCCTATGCATGGCGGCGCGTTTCCCGAGGCGGTTTACCTGTTTTCTTAGCTTAATTTAATTTGTTAATTAAATTAATTAATTTGTAATATTTAATTAGCTTGCGTAGTTAATTAATTTGTAATATTTATTTGGTCCCTCCGAGCGAGGGCAAATCTGTAATAAGTGTGCGTGAGTGTGTGTATGTCTTCCAACCTCACGTCTTTCTTCCCTTTTATTTACCTGCTTATGATGGTAGATTAGGGCACGTTTCAATTAGCATACCTCATGCTATGCATGCGTGCATCCATACATTTGTATTACACACATTAGGCTCGGTACATCATGCTAACTACATCTGTACTTCAATTCGCAAATTGAGTATCTGATAGTTGATCGCATTTCGTATGCCATGCTTAGATTAGCCGAGCCTATCTAATTGCATCATGTATGTGTTGCATTAGGCAATTCAACATGAACTAGGACATGCATGTTTGCTAACTAGTTTACCTTTTTGGCACGGAGTACAATGTAAGTATTTTCGCTTTAGCATCTCGCATGCGTGTGAATGTTAACATGACAGTATGCCTGCCATGCGGCTAAGTGCTTATGTGTTAAATTGTTTAAATGCCTGTGGGTGAAGGTTGGATTGTTTGAGTTGGAAGAACTCATTGAAATCCGTGTTTTAGCCTACTTGCGAGTAGCAAATCCAAAGCATTTTCAAAACAAACGGATATGCAATGTTTCTTTCCAAATTAGGCAATCTAGTCTATACTTGTTTGCTGCGCGCATAACATAGTAATTCTAGGCTAATAAATGGAATAAGAACACATAACGTTTTCATAATCGGATATCATGGTTAGTAGAGGCCGGTCTTCGGACCGGGCGAAAGGGGATGCTCATAGCTGACCTTCCCCGATCGTACCCAAGCTCCCGAGCCGAGACAACTCCGGTGATGACAGACATGTGGCCTTCGGCACCGAGTCAGGGTTTCCTAAATTTCCCCATTTTAAAAAAATATTTAGGTGGCGACTCTGTATCTAGCAAAGCAGTCCATGTTTGACACTACTTTTTCAAAAATCTTTTTCTCAAAACGATTTGCCAGATTTGGACTCTTTGGTTCAGATTAAGAATCGCGACACAAATTGCGAGTCCGAACTGTAGCATGAGGCCCACGAGCGCGTCTACAGGCATCCTCATCAACCTCTAAGTCAGTCCAATCCAATACATGTGATGGATCTGGCTCATACTTTCGAAGCATACTCACATGAAACACGTCATGCACTCCGAACAACTGCGGCGACAAAGCTAAATGATAGGCAACCTCGCCCATCCTCTCAAGGATCTCAAAAGGACCGATAAATCGAGGGGACAACTTCCCACTCTTACCAAACCTCATCAAACCTCGCCTAGGTGATATTTTCAAGAAGACATGATCACCTACCTCAAACGTCAAAGGCCTCCTTCTACGGTCGGCATAACACTTTTGGCGACTCTAGGCTGTAACAAGCCTCCTACGGATAAGCTCAACTTTCTCCGTCGTCTCCCTAACCAACTCCGGACCCAACAAAGGTGCATCACCCACCTCGGCCCAACACACTGGAGATCTACACGGTCGGCCATACAAGGCCTCAAACAGTGCCATACCGATGCTAGACTGAAAACTGTTGTTGTAGGCAAACTCCACCATGGGCAAGTGCCTCTTCCACGTCCCACTAAAATCAAGGACACAGCCTCGAAGCATATCCTTAAGGATCTGAATAGTACGCTCAGACTGCCCGTCAGTTTGAGGATGGTAAGCCGTACTAAAGGTCAACTTAGTGCCCATGGCACTCTGCAAACTCTGCCACAACCTAGCAGTAAAACGAGGATCTCTATCTGAGACGATCGTCACTGGGACCCGTACAATCTCACTATGTCCCAAATATACAAGTCGGCGAGATGATCTACCGAATCTCTCACGCGCATAGGAATGAAGTGCACCGACTTAGTCAACCGGTCTACAACCACCCAAATGGCATCACTACCCCGCTGAGTCCTCGGAAGACCTACAACGAAGTCCATAGTGACATGCTCCCACTTCCACTCGGCAATAGGCAAGGGTTGCAACAAACCCGCTGGCCTCTGATGCTCGGCCTTCACTTGTTGGCAAGTAAGGCACTTCGATATGAAGACAGCCACATCTCTCTTCATACCCCGCCACCAAAACTGGCGACCTAAATCCCGATACATCTTAGTGCCTCCCGGATGCACCGCAAGGCGTAAATGATGGAACTCTCGGAGTACTTCCTCTCGGCAAGACTCCGACACAAACAAACGGTCTCGGTATCTCACACTCTGGTCGGGATATACCGTCAAACCCTTCTCAACTTTCCCACTGGAGATCTTCTCTCGGAAGGACTCTACCTCAAGGTCACCTCTCTGTGCCTCTAATACCCGGGTCACAAGTGTAGGCTGTGCAACAACAGAAAACAAGGCCGCAGCCTCAACAGATTCGTCCAGAAGCAAATCAAACTCGCCAAGTGTACCCAATATCTCCCATTCCCGGATGGCTATACAAGCTACATCACTAATGGATTTCTTACTAAGGGCATCGGCCACAACATTGGCCTTCCCCGGGTGATAGTGCAACTCAAATCATAGTCCTCAATGAACTCCATCCATCTCCTCTGCCTCAAATTCAAGTTCCTCTGTGTAAACAGGTACTTCAAACTCTTGTGGTCCGAGAACACCTCGAACCTCTCACCATAAAGGTAGTGCCTCCAAATCTTCAAGGCAAAGATCACTGTTGCTAACTCTAGGTCGTGTGTAGGGTAATTCTTCTCGTGTATTTTCAACTGACGTGAGCCATAAGCTACCACTTTCCCCTCTTGCATCAACACACAACCCAAACCCTCTCGTGAGGCATCACAATAGACTGCATAACCCAACCCTCTCTTTGGATAATCAAAATCGGAGCGGTGGTCAATCTATCCTTCAACTCTTGAACGACTTTTCGCAAGTCTCACTTCACACAAATTTGACCCCTTTTCGCGTCAATCTGGTCAACGGCGAAGCTAGCCTGGAGAAATCTTTCATAAATCGACGGTAATACCCAGCTAATCCCAGAAAATTGCGGATCTCAAACACACTCTTAGGCTGTGCCTAATCTTGCATTGCCTCTACCTTGGATGTATCAACAGACACCCCTTCCCCGGATACCATATGGCCTAAGAATTTGACCTCCCCTAGGCAGAACTCACACTTTCCAAACTTGGCATAAAGCCTATGGGCCCTAAGCAACTCAAGCACCACTCTCAAGTGTTCTTCATGCTCCTCCTCTGAAGGCGAATAGATAAGAATGTCATCCACGAAAATGACTACAAATCGATCCAAGAATTCCTGGAAGATTCGGTTCATCAAGTCCATAAAGACCGCCGGCGCATTGGTGAGCCCAAACGGCATCACCAGAAACTCATAGTGGTCATACCGCGTATGGAATGCCATTTTCGGAATATCCTCCTCCCTGACCCTCAACTGGTGGTAACTCGATCTCAAGTCTATCTTAGAGAAACAACGGGAACCCTTCAACTGGTCAAATAGATCATCTATACGGGGCATAGGGTACTTATTCTTGACCGTAGTCCGATTCAACTTCCGGTAGTCTATACAAAGTCTCAAGGCATCATCTTTCTTTTTAGCGAAGAGGGCCGGTGCTCCCCACGGCGAAACACTAGGGCGAACAAAACCCTTATCTAACAATTCCTGGAGCTGAATCTTCAACTCACTCAACTCGGCTGGGGCAAAACGATAGGGTGCCATAGAAATCGGCGCTGTGCCGGGCACTAAATCAATAGAGAACTCTATCTCTCGGTGAGGTGGCAAACTAACGAGATCCTCGGGAAAAACATCCGAATACTCACAAACCACCCTTGGCAATACAATCTGGGTCTCATCGCACTCACCACTCATAAAGCTAGCAAGTAGACTACTAAGCTTATTCCGCCCTCGCGGATCATACATCGGTGGCAACACACTACCAACCCGATCCCCCAAGAAATGGAAACACTCCCCGCTCAAGGTACAAACTGTGACCCTCTGGCGGTAGAAATCAATAACAGCCTGGTATGACGATAGCCAGTCCATACCCAAAATAACATCAAAACCCTTCATGGGCATGACAACAAAAGAAAAAGGGAGCCTATGGTCGACGACCTCTATATCACAACCTCTAACACCTTGTTTCAAGATCAACTCACCACCAAGAGGCGATACTACACATATAGGAGATGCTAACTATGCCAACTCCAATTCCAAAACAGATGCAAATGCAGCAGATACAAAAGAATGAGATGCACCCATATCAATCAATACACTAGCAACCGAGTTGCAAAACAGAAAGGTACCTCTCACTACTGATGGAGCAGGCACAAGATCCTGTGCGGTAACAGCATACACGCGCCCAGTAGGCCCCTGATCCAACTGCTCACCCCTCGGAGCATACGACTGTTGCACAGACTAGGACGATGAAGCCCCCTGATTGGCCCTCAAGGCCTGCACAGACTGAGCTGGCTGAAAACCCTGCGTCTGCCTAGAACTAGACGCGCTCGAAGTGGCACTCAACTGTGGGCAAAACCTCTTCAGGTGCCCAGGCTGACCACACTGATAACAAGACAAGGGCTGGCCCCTGCCCTGACTCTGGCTCTGCGGTCTAGCTGAAGATGAAGCAGCTCTCTGACCTCCTCCCCTCTGTGGGCAAACTGAAGCCTTGTGGCCCAACTGACCACACTTGTAACAGGTGAATTCCCCCTGATTACCTCTCCCCGAGCCTGTACTCGGCACCGGAAAGGTCGATTTAGCAATACCCCCCTTAGACTGCTGAGGGTTAGCACTCCTCTGTCTCTTGCCATCACCCTGACCATCTTGGCTCCTCTTGGAGCCTCTCTGCCCCTCCTCTTCCTGCATCATGATCTCCATATGGGCTGCAGCATCAACCAAGTGCCCATAATCTCGGATCATCGAACCTCCAACCCTCATCTTGAGGCCGCGCCTCAACCTCTTCTCGAACTCAATACAGCGGCGTTCCTCGGACGCCACGAGTTCAGGTGCGAACCTGGACAAGCTGGTGAAAGCAGCCTCATACTCGGCTACTGAAGAACTCAACTGCAAAAGCTGACAGAACTGGTCTCTCAGCTTTTCCCTGACTGCTGGAGATAAATACTTCTCCTGAAAAGCCTCCACAAAAGCATCCCACGTGCCAACAATACGGCCCCTCATGTATTTCCACCACTGACCCGCACCCCATTTAAGCTGGAAGGATGCCAAGGTCACTTTCAATGCTCCGTCCTCGATGCCAAGCATCTCGAACGTCTTACTCATTTGCTCTAACCACTCGTCAGCCTTTAGTGGCTCCTTCGGATCCCCAATAAACTCGTTCGGGTTAGACCGGAAGAACTCCATTTTCAAGAAGGAAGGCCCTGCCTCAACAACCTGGGCCTGAATTGGATTCTCAGCTTGGAAAATACCCACAGACGCCCTCAAAGCATCGGCTATCCCTCGAGCTAAAGCGCCCATAGCCTCCTGACCTGCTGGCTGAGCCACATTGGCCTGGCCAACCCCCTCCTGCTGTGCCGGAATATCATCCGGTAAAGGCATCTCCTGCCTACCACGTCTGTCATGTCTACCACATCCTCGTCCTAACATCCTAATAAAGGTAACGAAGAACGTTAGCACATTCATAAATGTGCCAAAACTAAACACTCGCGTCCTAATACATGGACAACTGTAATTCACTCCACGTAAGCACATAAACACATAAGCTCTTACGAATTTCGTTTCCGGATAATGATAGTCCCGGGGCGTTACTAAAGTTCCGATTAGAAACAGCATTGATCAAGTGCTTTTCCAACAAGACTCACAGAAACCCAAGGATCCAATCAACATCCTAGAAACTAAATCCCATACCCAAGTAGTCACATAAACATGTTATCAAATAAACACATAATGTCACACATAAGTCTCTAACAAGCGAGACAAACCCAGTGTGATACTAATCACTTCCCATGTACCCAAAGTATTCGAACTCGGTACGCTCTGATACCAAGTTGTAACACCCTCAAAATAATAACATTAAAACCATCAATATAGACATGCATTGGTACAAAAGATAAATATTCTTCTATTCATCAGAGTAGTTCCTTACAAAAGTATTACATGTTAACAACAAAAGCAGGTGCCCTACGGGCTTACAGCTTTCCAAGCTAACACTTGGTTACAAAAAGAAGAGTACTAACTCAATACATATAAATCCCTTGGCTTGAATTTATACGTAATACACCAAAAGAAAATAACCAAAACAACCTGCCTGCCTCTAGCCTCCCAAGCTATGTCCTTGGAGGTGGCATGCTACCTGTACTTGAAAATGATGTCCCATAAAGGGTGAGCCACAGCCCAGTAGAAATACACTAAACCAGCCATGAACAATGACTAAAAGATTAGCAGTTGATAGATGGTCAACACAGATACATCCACTTATATCACATTCGATTTCATGACATTAAGTCCATGTTACATTTTATTTCCCATGTCCTTTCAAATTTTGATTTTTGAAAACAAGGCTCAACACCTAGCCATATAACTTGATGAGGTTTAGACTCATCTTTAAAACACTTTCAAAATTCACGAGGGATACACATTTTAATGCTGTATCAATAACACATAAACCATTCCCACACTTTGCGAAAGATACACATTTCGGTACTGTATCAACATAACATAGAATCACTTCTATACTTTACAATTGATAACGATATACATTTTAGTGCTATATCAAATCAATTCAAACACTTCCATAAGTCTCAAATAATACACATTGTAGTGCTGTATTAATGAAACAAAAATACTTCTAATTCGCAGCCTGATACACATTATAGTGCTGTATCACTGTCACACAAAATCCGGTTTAGAGGTTCATCCCCTATCTTCCCCTAAACCGTGGAGTACATCTCCCATCTCCTCCCACACAACACATGTATATAAACATAGGTCATATACAATCAATCGACACATAGAGTTTATGTATTATTCCACTTGCTAAATTCAATAGCATACTCAATCGATTAGTTTTAGTTTGCCTAATCATCATGCAGTGTCTACAACAATCAAGACTATCCTCCATCGATAGCCCAAAGTAGTTATTTCTATACTGAAAATAAATGCACCAAATGGATATAAAATCAACATTTCAACTAGGTGAGCGATAAACGAATCTAACTACACCCTTTAATCCCATACACCTCCAATTCCAGCATTCTCAACTTAATTCCTCTTTTCTTCAAATTAATTATACCAATTAATTCATCAATGTAATTAGAACATTTTTCATAATTAACACCACAACCCTAAGGTTCCATTTATTTACCAATAGACCAATATTGATCTCATTTCTCTATGCCAAACATGCATATACGTTTATATAAACAAACCCCAACTTTTGTAAAATTACACAAAGGCCCAAACTTTCTCAAAATTACCCAACAACCCCAACTCATCAAAATACTAAAATTCAAAGACAAAACTCATGAGAAGGAGTAGGATATCCCTACCTTGAAGTTAGAGCTCAAACAGGGAAGTTGAAGAAAACCAAAGTGCTCCAAACTCAAAGATTCACGGATCAAAATGGAGCCCTCGACGATCCACACACTTTTTACAAAGGCCGGAGGATAGTGAGACACTCTAACTAGATCAAACCCTAGAGAGAAGGGAGTTTCTAGAGAGAGGAGCTCTCAAAATAACTTTCTAGAAAGTAAGAGAGAGAGAGAGAGAATGTAAAAAGTGATTTTAAAAGGCCCAGCTGCTAACTGATATACGACATTCTTGCTCGAGCGGAGAACACAATGCTCGAGCGTCATGAACAAAAAACTAGGTACGCTCGAGCGCAAGAAGGCCCGCTCGAGCACCAAGACACAAGAATAAAGTACATCCGCTCGAGCGCGAAAACCAGTCCACTCGAGCGTAGATTTCCCCCTCCCAGAACTTACACTAAAAAGTACTACCTGCTCGAGCGCCAGAGTACCCGCTCGAGCGTTATTGCTCGAGCGTGAAAATCACACCTGCAGAAGTTTTGCAGGGACACGTAATACTGGAAGTGTCACTCTCCGCTCGAGAGCAACAAGTCTCGCTTGAGCGGAACGACCAAAAACCTGGCAACAAGATTTCAGACCAAGGTTCAACCCACCTATTCGAAACATGCCCAACACATCCTAAAACTCAAACAAGTGGAATTAAAGGACGACAACAAGATAGATACAACTACCAACTCCACGGAACCGAGTCCGAAATACAACAGAACAGAAAAGGGACAACCGGGATCGCTATATTGGCCAATAGAGAAAAATGATAAAGATTCTATGAGAGTATTTAATTTTTCTTCTATCCTTTTTAATGTATATTGAAGATATAAAGAAATTATAGGTAGCGTTTGGTAGAGTTTTCTAAATATGATTTGATAATAGAGTTGTATTTTGAGTTTGAGTTTTGAAATTATGATTTAAGTGTAAAAAATTTGTTTGGTTATGAGTTTTGAATTGAGTTTTGAGTTAGGTGTTGAATTGAGTTTTTAATGTTTAATGTGACATGTGAAATAAGAAAAATTGTTTGGTTATGAGTTTTGGAAAGAGTTTTCAAAACTTAATTCAAATTGTTATAACTCATAACCAAATACATTACTCAAAACTCTATTGAAAATTTTGATCAACACTCATAAACAAACTATTTTTAAAATTCAATTAAAAAAATTAATTATTAACAGAAAATGACATTAATCAATTTTTTTAATTGAAAATCTTACAAAAGAAATAATTTTTTTTTTCAAAATAAATATTTAATTACTGATTTAAAATAACTTTTGATTGTATATTTGGTTCGATTTTTTAAAAAAAATGTTTTTCAGTTAAAATATTTTTATATTTTTAATAATTACTGTCATAAATTATTTTGCTATTTATTGTATTGTTATTTTTAAATAAATGGCCAAAAAATTTATCAAATATTATCTATGTGGGAGTCAAAAAAAATTTAGAATATCATTTTGTTAGCATCTACGCAGTTTACCACACACAATTCAATTTTATTCGAATTTTTTTATTTGTTGATTTTCATCAATTTCGTGGGAAATGCATCCTTCATGTACTTCATCATTTATATTATATGTTCAACCACCAACTTTCTTGATGTCTTCTCTTCAGAGTTTTCTGTTGGCAATTGTCACAAAAAAAAAAAAAAAAAAAAATCACTGTAATGGTCAACCGGCCAGACATCCGGGGAGGATGTTCGGGGGAGATGACTGGGTAGACTCAAAAATTTAAAAACTGTACGAAAAGGTGAGAGCTTTGGCTTGGAAGTTTGTTTTGGAAGGAGCTCTGTCAAACGTGAAACATAAATGTGTTTTGCAATGTGTGGTGGAATTAATTTTTGAAAACCCCATCCAAAAGCTTTGTTCATATGAAGGAGAGGAATTGTGATTGGAAAGCTTTACCAAACACAACCATAATTTTTCTTTTATCTTGTCGTAGTTCAACTTCTCCATTTGTGATATTCATGCACAAAAGAACTTCTTGAAGTAGGTTGTTAATTAAAATATGTTAGGAGGTTGTTAATTTTATGTCGATTAATTTTTTCTTTATGGCAATTATTAAACCTCTTTCTGCCTTCTTACAGTTAGCTTTGCCAAATTTACATAACAAGTTGAGACACCATTGACCTTCAACCGCTAATTATGGACAACATTACTATTTTTGGTCCGTATGTTGTTTTCTTTTTTATTTATTTGAAAAAAAAAATGCACCTTTCTTATACGTTAAAGTCAAATTTCTTTTCTTTTCATTATTATTATTTATATCTAATTTCCTTATAGCAAAATGCTCTTTTCTTATAATTTACAGATGGATGGAGACCTACGTTGAATTATAATATCGACTCCTTTTACTCATTTTCTTACATGTATAATTTTTTTTATTTTTTTTTACCCCTAATTCTTTTGTATTTATAGGTTCAATTTCTTCAAGAAAGAAATGCTAATGTTGTTATCTGTGATGAGCATGACCTTAATGTCATCCAGGTTCGAGAGGTAGGCCCAATTTAATTATATAGATTTTTTTTTTCTTCAAAAAATAGTATGTTCTTATTTACATTTTTTTTAACTTTATAAATATATATATTTTTTAATTTTTTGTAGGCAAAGGAAAAGGAAATTGCCAAGGCATTGTTCAAGAAAAACGAAAAGACCACCGTTTCGGGCAAGGGAAAGGAAAATCACTACAAAAAATTCGCTTTTTTGCGACGGTAAAATACCATCGCCAATACCAAAGAAGCCGTCTCAAAAGCTTTTTGGCGACGCTAAATTACCAAGGATCCTCTAGAGTGTTTTTTTCCTAAAGTTTCCTAAAGTGGTGTATTGTGTGGTTGAGATTTAATGTTGAAAAATTGATGTGACTTGTCATTAAATCTCAACCACACAATGCACCACTCTAGGAAACTTTAGGAAAAAAACACTCTAGAGGATCCTTGCTCACGGTAAATAGCTTTTAGCGACGGTAATAGGGAGGTTGCAAAAAAATGGGTTGCTAAAGGTCTTCAGCGACGGTAAACGCCGTCGCAAAATATTGGCAACGGCAAAAATGCCTTTTAGCGACGGCAAAATACTGTCGCAATTAATGTGTAAAAATCTGCAGACTTTGAGACGGCACTAAAATACCGTCGCAAAAGGGTTTATGTGAGACGGTAAAATACCGTCGCTAAAAATAGTTATTTGCGACGAGTTTAATACCGTCGTTAATACTGTTATTTGCGACAGAGAAGTGGGCCGTCTCTAAAAATATTATTTGCAACGGTGAAAGTACCGTCGCTAAAGGCCTTTTGTTCATATTGCCAATATCATTGGCGACGGCTACGCTACCGTCGCAAAAACCTGGTTCTAACAAAAAATGCAGCAATAAAATTATTAAAAATATGCAAATTACCTGTATTAAATAAAAATAGCTAAAAACAAATCGATAACTATATAATAATATAAAAATTCCTGTATATAAATAAAATTTCATCCATAATTAAAGTACTCTTCCATTCATAACAACACATCATCAAAATTATCCAACCACATAATTTTGCATAATACATACATAATGTTGTTCACAAATCTAAATAACGTAAATCAAAAATAAAAGTTTTCTTCATAAACAAAAGTTTGTCGCAATCTTCACACGGCTGCATTCCACAAGAAGCAAACTGCTACTCAGGAAATATCTGAAAATAAAAAATAAAAATAATTAATGACAATATAATTATGTATTATTTTAACTACAAAAAAACATAAAAAATTAATTACTATATAATTACAAAGATAGTTAAGTAAATAATTTTGGCTAGATAGAAATCCGACCCTAACTCCCAAACCGGAAACCCGATTCGAGTCTCGTCTTCTCCCACAAGTCTCTCGTGCCTAGGCAATCATGTGTGCCAAGTTTCGTGCTAAACCGACCCCTTTTGGTGATTTTGGAGCGTCAACACCTCGAATTCAAGTTTCTTAAGGATCTAGTTTGCCTAGACCGAAATATGGCTCTAACTCCCAAACCGGGAAACCGATTGGAGTCCCGTCTTCTCCCACAAGTCTCTTGTGCCTAGGCGGTCGTGTGTGCCAAGTTTCATGCCAATCCGACCCATTTGGTGATTTTGGGGTGTCAACACCTCGAATTTAAGTTTCTTAAGGAACTAGTTTGCCTAAACCGAAATATGGCTCTAACTCCCAAACCGGGAAACCGATTGGAGTCCCGTCTTCTCCCACAAGTCTCTCGTGCCTAGGCGGTCGTGTGTGCCAAGTTTCATGCCAATCCGACCCCGTTGGGTGATTTTGGGGTGTCAACACCTCGAATTCAAGTTTTTTAAGGAACTAGTTTGCCTAAACCGAAATATTGCTCTAACTCCCAAACCGGGAAACCGATTGGAGTCCCGTCTTCTCCCGCAAGTCTCTCGTGCCTAGGCGGTCGTGTGTGCCAAGTTTCGTGCCAATCCGATCACATTTGGTGATTTTGGGGTGTCAACACCTCGAATTTAAGTTTCTTAAGGAACTAGTTTGCCTGAACCGAAATATGGCTCTAACTCCCAAACCGGGAAACCGATTGGAGTCCCGTCTTCTCCCACAAGTCTCTCGTGCCTAGGTGGTCGTGTGTGCCAAGTTTCGTGCCAATCCAACCCCATTTGGTGATTTTGGGGTGTCAACACCTCGAATTTAAGTTTCTTAAGGAACTAGTTTGCCTGAACCGAAATATGGCTCAAACTCCCAAACCGGGAAACCGATTGGAGCCCCGTCTTCTCCCACAAGTCTCTCGTGCCTAGGTGGTCGTGTGTGCCAAGTTTCGTGCCAATCCGACACCATTTGGTGATTTTGGGGTGTTAACACCTCGAATTTAAGTTTCTTAAGGAACTAGTTTGCCTAAACCGAAATATGGCTCTAACTCCCAAACTGGGAAACCGATTGGAGTCCCATCTTCTCCCACAAGTCTCTTGTGCCTAGGCGGTCGTGTGTGCCAAGTTTCATGCCAATCCGACCCCGTTGGGTGATTTTGGGGTGTCAACACCTCGAATTTAAGTTTTTTAAGGAACTAGTTTGCCTGAACCGAAATATGGCTCTAACTCCCAAACCGGGAAACCGATTGGAGTCCCGTCTTCTCCCACAAGTCTCTCGTGCCTAGGTGGTCGTGTGTGCCAAGTTTCGTGCCAATCCGACCCCGTTGGGTGATTTTGGGGCGTCAACACCTCGAATTCAAGTTTTTTAAGGAACTAGTTTGCCTAAACCGAAATATGGCTCTAACTCCCAAATCGGGAAACCGATTGGAGTCCTGTCTTCTCCCACAAATCTCTCATGCCTAGGCAGTCGTGTGTGCCAAGTTTCGTGCCAATCCGACTTCGTTGGGTGATTTTGGGGCGTCAACACCTCGAATTCAAGTTTTTTAAGGAACTAGTTTGCCTAAACCGAAATATGGCTCTAACTCCCAAACCGGGAAACCGATTGGAGTCCCGTCTTCTCCCACAAGTCTCTCGTGCCTAGGCGGTCGTGTGTGCCAAGTTTCGTGCCGATCCGACCCCATTTGGTGATTTTGGGGTGTTAACCTCGAATTTAAGTTTCTTAAGGAACTAGTTTGCCTAAATCGAAATACGGCTCTAACTCCCAAACCAGGAACCCGATTGAAGTTCCGTCTTCTCCCACAAATCTCTTGTGCCTAGGCGGTCGTGTGTGCCAAGTTCCGTGCCAAACCAGCCCCTTTTGGTGATTTTGGGACGTTAACACCTCGAATTCAATTTTTTTAAAGAAATAGTTTGCCTAGAGTGAAATCTATCTCTAATTCCTAATCCGGGAACCCAATTTGAGTCCCGTCTTCTCTCACAAATCTATTAGCTTAGAATGCAAAGAATGCAAATATACATTTTAGCTTAGAATGTAAAGTTACATTTTATACCTGATCTTCTGGTGGTGGTGTATATGGATTCTCGTCTTCTGCAGATTCCCTAAATGCTCGGTGGCCACTCGATGCATCAGGAGCCTATGATAGTCAACGCATAATGTGTTAATCATATTCGAATTTTATACATAATGTTGTGTGACAATTTAACTATCAAACAATTTAATTTATATCGAACCTGTCTGTTAGGATCCACACTTGCCCCCTGTGACACAAAGGCCATCATCTCAGCTCTCAGCTGCTGTAAATGTGTAGAGAACTCTGCTCTCATCTCCTCCCTCAGCTCCTCCCTCAACTCATCCCTTAGCTCCACACAAACCTGCTGGGTGATCTGAACAATAGTCGATGGCTGGGGTGCTGACTGTGATGGCCCTGCACCATCTTTATACACTGCTCTCCGAGGCACAGTTCTCCTGTATGTGCGACAATATCCATGATTGTCATGACCTATCAACTCATGGAAAATGGCATTCCTAGCCTCCAAAGTCCAACAATCCTCAGGTAGCATAGAGAGTTGGCCATTAAACTCATCCTGTATTGAATAAAAAATACAAGTATATGCCAAATTAAGATAGTTAACACAAAAAATAAAAAATAAACTTTAAATACAATCAAAGGTCTTTGGAAACTACCAAGGTGTGGATAACCTCTGGGTCATCTGCTCTATGTGTCATAAGCCAAACATTCATCTTATCAGTAGACTCCCCCTTATTGGTCATCTACATTTTTTTAGAAATATGAAAATTAGAATCCAAATAATTTGTAAATATACAATGTTTATTTATATACAAAAATAAAACAGTAAAATATAAACCTCATGCCGTATCTGAGCAAAAGTAGTATGCCCTGTGGTATGAGCTATGCCGTGAGCTCGCCGATTTTTAGCGTTCCTAGTTGCAATTTTCTATAATAGGTTCAACAAATGTAAGTATATAAATATGATTTGTATGTTTACATATCATACATATAACTTATTTGTATACCTCAGCATCGGAAGTACGCCAATACTCCACAAGTTCTTCCCACTGGCTTGGCACAATGTGCAAAGGAACATCATCCTTCAGATTAGGATCTTCACTTCTAGGCTTGAAATACTTACACTTAATCTTATTCTTGTGATCCTTCCATATGTTGTTACAGTTTTTCATGCAGATTGGCTTGTACTCCTCTGGACATATATTCAAATTGTCTTATAAAACACAATTTCAAGGTTTAAATAATAATAACACAATTTTGGAATTTAAATTTTTGGAGAAAAATATACTTTTACCTTCATATCCTTCCAGATAGCATCAAGAATATCATCAAGCACAGTGTTCCAGTCAAGAAAAGTAAGAGGAACAATGTTACCATTTCGCACAATAATGCCAAGTTGAGTAGTTAACTTAGACACGTTATCCCCTATTGGACAGTAATTTTCATCAAATTGTATGTCCAATTTGGTACCGGTACCCCACTCCTTAATGCCCTTGGCACATCCTCTACCATGCCTACTCGAGGTTGATGAAGAATTGACATGACCTGTGAGATACAATAAGAATAAACAATATGCAATCATAATAAACAAATGCAAATTTAAATAATGTCAATACAAATCAATTTCTTATACCTGAGTGAGGCTGTGAAGAAGTCGAAGGATCTGAAAAATACAATGAAAATAAACAAGTTATATGTAATGAGAACAAATAAATATATATTTAAATAATTTTCATACAAATCAAAGCAAATTTATATACCTGCGGATGGCTCATAAGCCGATGACTCTAGTCGGGATGATAGCTGCTGCGGTGCCACTGATGGTGGACGCACTGATGGTAGGCCTAAAGGCTGAGTAGCTGATAGCTGGTGTGGTGCCACTGATGGGGGTCGATACGGTGGCACTAATGGCCCCTCTGATGGTGCTCGCTGTGATGCCTCCTCTAATGGTAGTGCCACTGATGGTGGACGCAGCAATGGTAGGCATGGTGGCTGAGTAGATGATAGCTGCTGTGGTGCCACTAATGGTGGTCGATGCGGTGGCACTAATGGTGCTCGCTGTGATGCCTCCTCTAATGGTGGCACTAATGGCCCTTCTGATGGTGGTCGATGTGATGTCTCCTCTGATGGTGGTGCCGCTGATGTCCTCTTGCGTACCACGTCGGACATCATGCGCCGGGGATGATCAGGTTTCCTCTTCCTTCCCATAATAATCTGCAAGCAATATAACATTAATTAGAAACATAGATAATGGTTTGTCATCAACTATAATATGACATTAATTGAACTAATACAATTACAAAGACAAAGTAAATTAAGAAACTGATGATTAACTACAACCTTGGCCTTAAGTGAATTATTGATGTTGATTAAATATCAACCTATTTGAACATCAACTGTTTCCCCTTCTGCGGCTTCCCTCACCCAACCAACTTCTTCATCACGAATCATTATATTTTCTTCCAACTGTTGGCTCATGTATGGCTCAATTTGTGGATCAGTCGAACTCATATCAAATAAACCTCTTTGAGACATCTTCATCGCCACTTGCTAGTCTGGTTGTAACGGGTCTGCAACATACCAAACTTGCTCTGCTTGGGATGCCAAGATGAAAGGTTCATTAGCAATTCTATCATCTCGATACAACAAATGATTGAAGTTAACTAACGTAAAATTGAAGACATCTTGTATCTTCCCGTGAATGTTGTCAATCCAATTACACTTAAACAACACATGCTTCTTCTCATTGGAATATCGAATCTCAACAATATCTATCAATTGTCCATAATAGTACACAGACCCCACACGAGGATTCTTGTTTTTCCGACTAGCATAACTTATAGTATCTGCCTTCAAAGCTACACCACAATTTTGTGTGGCTCAACGGTCATCCATGGCCTTTACTCGATACCGAAACCCATTCATTATATACCCGTTGAACCTCCTTGCCAGGTTATGAGGACCATTTGCCAATACAGTACAAAAATGTTAATAATTGATAATTTTGCTCCACTATTTATATCATTTTTCCAGCACAACCATCACCTCATATTTGTAACCCCTCTTCAATTTTTATAAAATACATTTAACTGTTTATAGAAATGTCAAAATTTATACTAATTTGACACTAAAAATAATGATGCTAAAATTAGACAATTTGAATGACAACTCCATTAAAGCACAAAACTGTTATAATGCAAGTATGATAACTCAAACAGCAGCAACATAATAATATGAATTGCATCTACAGCTCATTTTGGATTGAGTGATTTGGGAAGAAAAGAAAAAGAAAAAGAAAAAGAAAAAGAAAAAGAAAAGCATTTCTCTTAGTGCATATCACTTATTCTGGAAAGGGGTGAGAAATGGGGTGAAATGGGAAGAAATAGAGAGAAACTCATTTGTCTTATAATAGAAGTGAATAGTTGCAATTTCACTTTCCGAAACGTTCCTACCTCTCATTTTAATCAAATCCAAGCTTCGACCTAGTCTTTCATCTAGGAGAACTCCATCTTCATATTTTGCTGTTCTCTTTGTCTATATATTGAGATCATGGCCAAGGGAAAGCAAGTTTTGGAAGATCCTGACTCCTATGGTGGTGAAGAAATGAAGAGTGTCATTCAGAAGAAGCATAATAAAATCTTGTTGGAAACACTCATTTCGCTTTCTGATAATGAAGAGAGCCATAGATATGCCCTAGGTCTAGCTTTCATGCATGAATAGACAATACATCTTCAAAATTACTATCCTGGCATGGGCGATAAATTTCTCTGATTTTCCTCTAGACTGGTCCAAGTGGCATCTCTCGAACCCTGTTGAAAAATGGCCAATCCCTAATGAGAACTGGACAAATTGGGTTGATAGGGTGACCGATGCAAAAGGAGACTTATGGAAAGAGATAGGCATATATGACGCTATCATGCTAAGCAAAATTAGAATTCAAATAGATAAACACCTATTCTTTGCTGCTCTCTTTTTCTGGTGGGTTCCCACCAACTCATTTCATCTTAACTGCGGGATGATGAGTCCCACCATCTTGGACATAGCTGCGCTAACAAGCCTTCGTCTACATGGAGAAGAGGTTTGTGCTGTTTTTTCCACTGCCAAATCCCCGTGCTCTATCAGTTATTCTAAGACAATGACTACTTATGACAAGTTCATAGACCTCAGCATTGACCCAAATGGTGTGACTGAAGATGAACATGTCAGGTTCCTAGTTATGTGGTTGAATAAGTTCCTTTTCTGCAATGCTTCTCATAAAATCACTAAGGATTATACTGAGCTGGCCATAGCCCTGGCTGCTGGTAGAAAACTTGCCTTATCTCCTCTGGTTTTGTCCCATCTTTATAGGGTTCTAGCGGAGTTTCTGAGCCGAAAATTCTTGAACACCGATGGGCCCTTTTGGCCACTCCATCTCTGGCTGCAGGCCTAATTTCCAGAGATTGGCCCAATCATAGTTCCATGGAATGATGCTCCTATTTACGGCTTTACATATGCACTATCAACTCCACGGGTGTCCCTCCACCTGCTTCTCTGAAATTGGGTAAGGGATTGATTACTTCTAATCCCAGACCTGCTCAAATTGCTGGAAAGAATAAAAGGAGAAGCAAACCTCTACTGAAAGGTGCTTCTGAGTTCTAACTATAACTCCATTATAAATATGAGAAGTTTTTCAAATTTATATGGCACCCAAATGACCACAATGGAAGTGAAGCTGGTCAAAAGTGGGTCCAATATTACCTCTTCAGATCACTGAGTTATACCTGTGTTCTCCACTTCTATTATTCCAAATGCTCACCGGATCGTCGGAAACCGCCAAGCAAGCCTTCAAACCACCGTCCTCCGCCGCAGATCCGCCGCCCTCCAAATCCTACATCCCACCAATCAAAAGCACAGGTAAAAAAAAACAAGGATTCAAGCTTTATGAGAGAAGGAACAGCCTCAAAAATGGCCTCATGATCAGCCTCAAAAACAAGGAATGCACTGACCTTTAACAAAATACAGTCGCTCACAGTCGGTCACCGTCGCTACTGCTCGTCACTCCGGCGAAGGCCGTCGTTCACCGTCGTCGGTCACAGGAGATGGAACAAATTTGAGATTTTTGATTTTGAATGATTTTGGAGATTTTAGGGATTTTAGTTTGAGCAATTTAGGAATGATTGAGGCGGAATGATTTTAGGAACCAAGTTTCGGTTTGAGGGAATTCGATTTTAGGGATTTTGGAGATATGAGGAATTTAGGAATTTGACCGCGAAATGGGATAGAATAGCGGGATAACAAATTTTATTTATTTGCGACGGTATATTTTAACCATCGCAAATGAGCGTAATTAATAAATGAAACGACGTTGTTTTACTAGAGTTTTTTTGCGATGGGCTTCTGCCGTCGCAGATGGTCCACCATTTGCGACAGTAACATTTAACTGTCGCTAATAATACGTTTTTTGCGACGGTATACCGTGCGTCGCCAATATTTCTGCAAATTTCTTTTTACAATCTTTAGCGACGGAATACGACCCGTCGCAAAAGGCCATGTTTCTCGACGGTAGATACACGCCGTCGCAAAGTCGTCTTTTGGCGACGGCAGTCGTTAATGCTTCTTTTTTTGGAGACGGTAACTATTTCCCGTCGCAAAAAAGGGTTTTTTGCGACGGTAATCACCCCGTCGCAAAAACCTCCGTGTTATTAGCCAGGTTTTCTTGTAGTGAATGCATGTTCAGTAGTATGGCTCTTCAACATTTTCATCTTAAGTTCTTTTTTTGAAATATTTATTTTGGACCATGAACCTCTATCATGTTTTTTTTTTTTTTTTAATTTAAAATTGACATACTACTTGTGCATGCCATATACTGTTTTTAAAGTAAGCAGTTTCATGTAAATTTGTGAAATATTTTTTTTTAAGCATGCTAAAATAGCATTTCCACAAAAACATTATGTGTTTTAAATTATTATTGTTCTTTTTTGGCTTTTTGCTATTGGCATGAACATCTACAAGAGAAGAAAAAAAGGAAGAGAACAAAAAAGGAACAAGGGGGGAGGGATACAAAATAAAATGTTTTCAATTTTTTTACAAAATATCATAAAGAAAGGGAATTAAGATAAAGTAAATTAATAGAAATAAAAAAGGAAGAGAAAAGTATAAATCAATAGATGATAATATTCATATTTTAGGCATCTTATGAAATTAATCTTCATGTTTTAGGCACAAAACAATAATGTTATATCAAAAGTTGTGTTGGCTCAACATGCACGGGCGAGAATGTGAAAGAAATGAAAAGGCAAGCTTTGCATATCAATTGGGATAACGTTTGTGACGTGAACGAGAGAGATCAAGAGAATTGATTCCACTAAGCGCAACTAATACTACACCAGCTCAAAAAGGAGCAATGTTTACACATTTTACTTCGCCAAGCACATCTTTAGCTTCACAAACAAATTGGTAAAACACTGTTTTTAATTCTATAAATACATATTCTTATTGTTAAGATTTTATTTTATAAATTTTATTTTGTACATAACAAATATTTGTAGGCCTACTCGTGCAAGTCCATTTCTCCATGAGACTAGGAATATCGGTGTTGTTATTTGTGATAGTGTAATCTTAATATTATCCGCAATTCTAAGGTAAGTCCAAAAATCAAGTTGAACATTGTATATTTTATTTACATTTTTTTCATATTCTAAATAAATTTTATTTATTTTTGTTAGGCAAAGGAAAAGGAAAAGGCCACGACAATGTCTAAAGGAAAAGAAAATGCAACTTCTTTTGACAAAGGAAGGAAAATGCATGTTCAATGGTATATTCTTCAACATTTTTAAAAAAAATATATTTATCAAGTCAAACAAAGCCAATGATATTGTTAAAGTGAACATCGATCAGGTATATTTTTAAAAATGTAAAATTTGTATTGTCAATTTTTTTGTGTGTATATTTTTTACATTTTACTAAAAAATCAAGAGGATGAAAAAATGTATGGTTGAATTTTATTTTTCAATGCTCTTTGTTTTTGGTACACTGAAATAGAGTATTTTTAGCTCTTTTTAACATTTCCTAAAAAATAATTGTAACCTTGATCAACTCCAAGGAAAACTTTATAACATCTGAGCAAAGGAACAGAGGAACATAGGCAGATAAAATATTAATTTTCTTAAAATTATCATGAGGCAAGAAGAAAGAGAAAACAATAATTAAAAAAATTGTATAAAAAAATAAAAGGGAGAGGGAGAATGAACCAAAATGGAAAAGGAAGCACGACAAATAAAATGTTTCAATATTCTTAAAATTATCACAAGGCAAGAAGAAAAAGTAAAATATAACTAAAATAAAAAAATTAGTGAATCAAGAAATAAAATAGTAGACGTTAATATTTGTATTTCAGGTACCAATGATATAATGTTCACATTTTAGGCACACAATAATAATGTTACATCAAAAGCTACATTGGCCTAACTTGCATGGCGAGAACAAGAGAAATCAAGAGAATGTATTCAACCGAGACAAACTTCTTTAATACCATGTTGCCGTAGTCGTGCTTGCTTAGGAACAAAGGCAATTGAGGATACTCAGTTGGCGCAAAAACGAACAATGGTTGCACATCCTTCCACATGTTCGTTCTCAATGCCAAGCATATCTTTAGCTCCACAAAGGAATTGGTAAAAGACGTGTTTAATCCTTCAAATACACACTCCTACTATTACCATTCTATTTTAATTTACACATAACCAATATTTGTAGGCCTACTCTACAACTCTTTCCCTTCAATAGGATTTATGTACTGATGAGGAATTGGAAGATATATCTATGAGTCCAATGGTTGGTACTCGAGAACATATAAATTCATGTCGTCATTCTCTTGGAAAAATGAATGTATAATGTCCTTTTTGTTCAGCATTACATTGGATAGATGAAAAATTAGTAAAATCATCTCCAAACCGTCCTCTATTCGGAACATGTTATTCAAAAGGAAATGTTAAGCTTCCTCTGCTTAATACACCCCCTTCACTTCTTCAAGCATTATATGATGGGAATGATGATAAATCAAAATTGTTTTGACGTTATACTTTGGTTGTATGCATTAGATCCAATAGTACTTACTGGAAAAGGCCCTATATCATATACTATCTATAGGGAATTATGACATTGAACATGATCACTACTACCACGATCAGGGCAGGATGCAACTTATGCGCAATTGTACATTTATGACCTGATTCAACTTTAGAAGTTCGCATTCGTAGAAATCCTTAATTAAAAAGAGATGTTCCGAAAACTATTCAAGATAGTTTATTACAGGTTAATGCATTTGTTGCTAAATTTGCCAGGTTCATGCAATTTTAAATCAATTAGCCTTGACAGGATAAAATTTACCTGCTCATCTCCACTACAATTCAGCAATGGATCGACGACGGTATAACCTACCAACTACAGATGAGATTGCAGTTATAATACCAGGTGATGGAACCAAGGTTAGTGGAATGAGAAATGTTATCTCACATCTACAAAGAAATAATGAGTTAATGCAAATCAATGAATGTCATCTAGCATATTTGCCATTACATTATGTTTTATTATTTCTACATAGTGAGCTTGGATGGGAACCTGAGATGAAACTGTGGGATGTTCAACGTGATCGACCTTCAACTGATCGGTTTACTCAAATGGATTTTTATAGTTATTGTTTGTTTGAACGACCCACAGAGTATTCAACAATTTTGAGAGCTGGGAAATTGTTCCAAGAGTTTTTGGTAGATGCTTGTGCTACAACTGAACAAAATAGGTTGACTTACTACAAGCTTAATCAAGGAAAAATCCGTGCTGAACTTTACCAAGATTTGACAGATATTGATCCAAATGACCTGCGACCCAATCAAATTGGTCAAATATTTGTTTTGCCATCTTCATTTCCTGGAGATCCTAGATATATGTTTGAAATCTTTCAAGATTCAACGGCTATCCCACAATATAACCAACATCCAGACATTTTTCTCACCATGATTGCAAATCCTAATTGACCAGAAATTACTTTGACATTATTACTGCACTAAAAACCTATTGATCGTCCTGATTTAATTGCCCGTATTTTTGAGTTAAAGAGAAAGTGTTTGTTGAAGGAAATAGAAACAAACCAAGTGTTTGGTAATAAAGTTGCGTATGTTTTTATAATTGAATTCCAAAAACGAGACCTTCTTCATATGCATGCACTTCTATTTCTTAAGGGTCCAGACAAAATTCGAACATGTGCTCAAGTAAACAAATTGGTTTGTGCAAAATTTCTAGATCCAAAAGATGAACCTATGCTTTTTGAAACTATCAAGTGTTGTATGGTACATGGACCATGTGGTGCTCGAAATCCACAAGCACCATGTATGGAAAATGATAAATACACTAAAAGATATCCCCGAGCGTTCGCAGAAACAATTACTATAGATCAAGATGGATATCCTATCTATCGTTGTCGCAATAATGGTCGAGTTCATATTGTGAGGGGTCAAGAAGTTGATAACAGAGACGTCGTACCATACAATACATATCTTTCTAAACGTTTCAACTGTCACATAAATGTAGAAGCTTGTGCCGGAATGAGATGTGTCAAGTATATACACAAGTACATTTACAAGGGTTATGATCGTACAATGATGGTATCGAGATTGATAAATAAGATCTAACAATATCTCGATACGAGGTATATTGGACCTCCAGAAGTAGCTTGACGAATATTTGGTCATCCATTACATGTAGAGATGTCAATAGTTGTACACTTAGCACTTCATTTACCTGGAATGCACCGTGTTCTTTTTAATCCTGATGAATCATTAGAAGCAATAGTTTCTAGAGCTAGGCAACAAATGTCATCTCTTACTGGTTTTTTTGCATGTTGTGCTTCTATGGAAGATGAATGTCCATTCACTTACCAAGAATTTCCACAGCATTTTGTTTGGCTTAATTCAGAAAAGAGATGGAAACCAAGACAGCAAGGACATGCAATTGGTAGAATGTACTTTGCTAGCTCTAATTGTGGTGAGAGATTTTATTTGCGTTTGCTATTAACTGTTGTCAAAGGACCAAAATCGTTTCAATGTTTACATACGATCAACAATGTTTTGCATGATACGTTTAAATCAGCATGTGTTGCAAGAGGGATTTTAGAAGACGATGAAGAATGGATACAATGCCTTAAAGAGGCTACAGTTATAAAATCTGGTTATCAATTAAGGAGATTGTTTACTATTATTCTTACTCAATGCTTACCACTACAATCATATGCGTTATGGACTCAATTTTCAATGCATATATGTGATGATCTTGTACATAAGATTCGAACATTATTTGCCATTTTTGAACCAACTGAGGCTCAAATTGAAGACTATGGTTGATATATTTTGAATCAAATGCTCCAAGAATCAGGAAAAAGTTTAATTGACTTCCTCCCAATGCCACAACCTTCTATAAATTGGAGTGTAGTAGTAGGTAACATGTTTATATTCGAACATCAACAACTACAGAATGAGGCACAATAGACAGATGCAAAAATTATTATTGATCGCCTCAACAATGATCAATGAACAACTTATGATGCAATCACTTCCTCAGTTTTTGAAAATAAAGGAACTTTTTTCTTTTTGAATGGAGGTTCTGGAACAGGGAAAACGTTTTTGTACAATACGATTGCATTGAAGTGTCGCAGCCTTGGATGTGTTGAAAAATTCAATTTGTGGATTTAGCAGCAATCATCACAAGCAGAACTATTTAGAGAAACAAAACTTATAATCTGGGATGAAATTCTTATGCAATATAGACATTGTGTTGAGGTAGTTGATCGCACACTTCAGGGCACTTGTGATAGTGAAAAACCATTTGGGGGTATCACTGTTGTTCTTGGTGGAGATTTTTGACAAATCTTACCAGTTATAACCAAAGAATTCTATGAGCAAATTATAAATGCATTATTAAGACACTATTTTCTATAGAAGGATATACATGTTTTGTCTTTAAATTTGAACATGCGCTCGAATCATGCAAATCTTGGAAATGCTAATTTTGCAAAATTCTTGATGTCAAACTTTTTCTTTATTATATGGTGCTTTTAAATTGACGAAATACATTTATGTTTATGTACTTTAATTGATTTTACTTACTATTTTATTCATTTATTTTTATAAATAGATTGGGACTAATCCTCAAGAAATTGTTAAACTTCCATCAATCTAAAAGACATAATCTCAGCAGTTTATCTGCAACTGGATGTGGCAAAGACATCGAATGCAGCATTTTTAACTGAACATACAATTCTTTTTGCACGGAATGATGATGTCAACGCTATTAATACTGCTGCATTGAATATTTTTCTTGGTAAAACATATACTTATCTGGCAACAGACAAGATGTCTGAAGAAGATGAAATTGATCATACTATAATAAATAGATATCCTTATGAGTATTTAAATTCATTAGATCCTCCTGGGCTACTAGCTTTTAAGGTAGAGTTGAAAGTGGATTGTCCTATAATGTTGTTAAGATATATTACACCAAAATATGGACTGTACAATGGCACAAGATTGATGGTTTCCAGATGCAATACTTACATAATTGAAACTCAAATTTTAACTAGAGAAAAATTTGACAATTTGGTATTTATACCAAGGATATCCTTGACATCGTCTTCTTTAGAAATGCCTTTCCGAATGACAATACGTCCATTTTCAGTTTGATTGGCATATGCCCTGACCATTAATAAATCTCAAGGACAATCTGTGAAATTCGTTGGAGTTGATTTGCACACACCAGTGTTTAGTCATGGGCAACTGTACGTGGCTCTATCTAGATGCACATCTTTTGATCATATAAGTGTCTTCCTTTCCAACGATGAGCCAGATTCTACTACAAACATTGTTTATCTTGAAATTTAGTTACAGTATTATTTATGGATCAAATCATGTTTGTCAAAAGGTAAAATTTATTTATTGATAAATTTTCTTTTATTGATTACAAATTTTTACTTTTAAAATATTTTGCTATATATGTCGACTTTGCTCAAAAAGATAAATACAACTAGATTGCTTCAATGGGGGATATAACAAGGTAACTTCAATTTGAAAGTGTTTTGATATATATATATATATAGATTTTCTTTTATTAATATACTAACTTTTTTATTTTCATAAATTAGTAGATTTTTGTGCATGCTTCTCATTGGGGATAAATACAAGTTGATACGAAGACTTTTGGATAGCGATGAGGCACTCCTAGGAATTCTAAGAAAGAACAAGTTTTTGTTGGAACAATATTTTGTGTAAAAAAAATAACTTAAAACCAAATCAAACAAATAAAAATAAATTACTTACAGAATTTATTTACCGAAACGAATAAGTACAAAAAAGATCAAGTCGAGTGTGTGACACTCTGTCCTTAATACAGATTTGCCCTATTTCGGTGCTTACGGATGAATGGCGTCTATTTCTCAAGATACAATGATCTACACAGATTGTAGTAGCACTCCAAACAATCTGTACGGCGAACTAGAACCTATGTTCTATACTCTCAAAATTTCTCTAAAACTAGTATGAAGAATATATGTATGCAAGAGAGAAAAATGGAAGGAAATGATGAAATTTTGGATTTTTTAGGAAAATACAACTGCTGGAGAAGTCTTGGTATTTATAGGGCCGAACATGTGTGAATTTTAAACCTGAACAGGTCTGAATTTGAATGGAACAGGTGCAAGACAGTTTTAAATCTGTCTGGGAACAAACTGAACCTGCCCGAAATTGCTGGGCAGTTAAATCTGTTTAGAATAGTTTAATCTGTTGGGAATTTTGGATTAGAAGAGGCACAATTTTGTACAAAAAATTTGAATTCAAATTTGGCACAAAAATTTGAATTAATTTCGTTTAGAAAAAATAATTTTCCCGCAAGAATTTTTGGAAAAAATTCAAACAAATTTTGTCCACAAAATTAATGTAAGGACCCAATCCACAACCCACACCCAGCTCGGCTCAGCCAGCTGGTCGGACATTCGGCGTTGGCGGTGCGTGTGCGCATGTAGTGGTTTGAGCCAAGGCTCACCTTGTCCATAACTTCTCCTTTCTACAAACTTGGGGTCCCCCTTGGGGCCCAACCCAAGTGTGTCCACCTAGAACTTATATACACACATAAGTTCTCTTTAAGTTTCAATGTGGGACTATCATTTCAAGGAAACTCATATTTTGCTTCTTTAATTGTCCATTCCACGAACTGAAAAATGACATCAACTTCTCATTCACTCATAAATGGTTTTGACAAGCTGTTTGCACTGTGTGACTTGCCATGTGGTAAGGAACACATCACCTCTTAGACACACCCCAAAAAACGTGTGGGACCCACTCAAATTTAGACTCAAAGTTGGCCCAAAATAAGCCTATAAAAACCATAATTCCAACAATCCCCTACATGAATGGAATTTGACGGAGAGAAAATGCAACAACATGATCTAATTACAAAGAGTTCAGAAATTGAAAATATTCTGCAAAGGATAGGTAGCTTTTGGCTTTGAACCTTCCCTTGTGAGACACTATTGGATTTACTAGCTAACCAGTGAACATGATGTCTTGAACTGTTCAGCCATTTCTGTAAACCAAGATGTTGCCCAAAAGACAACTTAAGAGGCAGGGTGAATTAAGTTTTTACAAATAAAAATAATAATACCCCTAATAAAAATTATGACTAGCACAATAGATAAATATAGTTAATGAAATAAAAATAATTAAAACAAGTGTTCTAACAACTATTTTAATTAATGATTTTAGCACAATAAAAATATAAAATATAGCTATGGCAATTTAAATAAAATAAAGAGATAAGGGAGAAAGAGGCAAACAAATTTATAGTGGTTCGGCTTCAACTCGACCTACGTCCACTCCTCAAGCTTCACTTGAGATTTTTCACTATTATCTAACTTCACAGGGTGTTAGCAACCTTTTCACAGATGGAGCAATCGTCCATGGATTTTACACAGACTTTTTAAGTCCCAAAAAAAAAAAAAAAAAAACTGAGAGTATTACACTCTTACAGGATTGAAAAGAAGGTGTTTTTGCTTTCACAGAAAGCTACAAGAATTATCTCCCAAAGATAGATATAAAAATGAGACTTTGATTTTTCTGTAATCCTCACACAGGAAAGATGGGCTTAAAGCTATACGACTTAATGTATAATTTCTGAGAGAGGATGTAAACAAAAATTGAAGAACACTTCTCAAAAAAAATTTCAGAGAATAGATGAGAGTGATTTTAGATCAAAGAATATTTTCTGGTTTCTGTAACTTATTTGTAGTTATTGTCTTGTTCACATCAGAGGCTTTGGTATATATAATGAAACTTATAGCCGTTTATAGCCGCTGTATTCATTTGAATATCTTCCACTCCATCATTACTAATTTGAATATCTTCCACTTGAACTTTTTGCCCTACTGCTGTGCTGGGCTGTTTGAACCTTTGTTTTGGGCTATTTGAACCTTTGGTTTGGGCATTATTTTTGGGTTGAAATGAACTTCTGATTTAAGCAAATATTAAATACATTCAAACAATATTTAGGATAAAAGTTTACGTGAGAAATAATAGGACAAAATAAATTTTGAATCTATTTCTTTCTTTCAAATAAATTAAAACATAATTAAATAAATCATCAAAATAAATTTTAGATTCTATTTTTCTTTTTCAAATAAATTAAAATATAATTAAATAAATCATCAAAATAAATTTTAGATTCTATTTTTGTCTTTCAAATAAATTAAAACATAATTAAATAAATCATCAAAATAAATTAGTCTAACACAAAACAATAAAACTCACATAGTATATTACCAGACACAGTTTAGTTCTCACAATTGTGTTCATTTTGGCCCTAAACAACTTGGTCTTTCATGAGTGCTCTAGAGAATTGTAGCCCTTCACAAATCTCATAGAACCGGCCTAGTTCACACTCACATAGGTGATTCTTATGAAGAGTATCTTGCCATACTCCACTAGGTATTCTCATATATAAAAATCATTAAAAGTATTACTTAACCTAAAACTGCAGACATCACTATTTTATCATAAAAATGGGTAGGAGTTTGACTCCCTATCGATCCTTATGAGTTATACACAACTCGGTTGTCCCTTTGAACCTAGATCTTGGGATCTCCAGTCGATTAGGTTAGGTGGTCGTTGTGGTAACTCTTATTTAATAGGCTTAACTCCCATTCCCCTCGATGAGTTCTCAAATAACTCTCTTGCTAACCCTTTGGTTAGTGGATCCGCTATGTTGTCTTTAGACTTCACATATTCAATAGAAATAATTCCATTAGAGAGTAGTTATCTCACGGTGTTATGTCGACGACGAATGTGTCGTGACTCACCATTATATATATGATTTTGTGCTCTACCTATTACTGATTGACTATCACAATATATGCATATAGCAGGCACCGATTTTGGCCATATTAGAATATCTTTAAGGAAGTGATGAAGCCATTCTGCTTCTTTCCCAGCTTTATCTAAAGCTATATATTATGATTCCATAGTAGACCTAGCAATACAAGTCTATTTGGAAGATTTCCAAGGTACAGGCGCACTACCAAGAGTAAAGGCATACCCATTGGTGGATTTTGAGTCTGTAGTATCCGATTTCCAATTTGCATCACAGTATCCTTCAAGTATTGCTAGATATCTAGTATAATTTAGCCCAATGTTACGAGGAGATATCTTAGAATCCTTATAATAGCTTTCCAGTGTTCTACTCCTTAATTACTCGTATATCTACTTAATTTACTTACTACGTAAGTTATATTTAGGCGAATATAGTTCATCAAGTACATTAAACTTCCAATAATTTGGGCATACTCTAATTGAGAAATACTTTCCTGTACATTCTTTGTAACAACCTCGACCCTTAATTAACGTTAATTCATGCTTAAGTGTGCCTAACAAGTGATTAAGAAGAAATCATGAGTTAATGACATGTGTGGTGCATTATTAATGTGTCTCTATCTGTTTAGCGTAGAAAGATCTGTTTATGTTTTAGTTTCGATTTGCGAATTGAAGGCCTTATCGGCATCCGATACAGAAATTGATTTGATTCATATGTCCATCAGGATTTATAGGATTTTATGGTAGGTTTAATTTAAATTCGATTTGGGATGATTAAATTAGAATAAAAAAGGTTGAATTATTTGAATTCAAATTAATTACAAGTGTGCCATTGAGTGGGCTTATACAAATTGTTGCACACCTTATACATATTTTGACTTGTCATTTTCCATCCTCAAAACCCAAAACGTGAGAGAGAGTGAATAAGGAAGAATTGGCTCAAAACTTAAAGAATTTGGGGCTCAAATTATAGGATGCTAGGAATTGTTGTCATTGATAAAGATTTAAGAGTTTTGACTTCAACCATTGTAGATTCAACCCTCTAGATAAGGGACTAAACTCTAAATTGAGTAATTGAGTTAGATTCTACAAGATTATTGATGAATTAAGTAAATTCATGGTAAAATTGCATTAGAGTTGGGAGAATTGGGCCATACCATACATGCATGTGCAATTCTTCACAATTTGAGCATAACTTCAAGGGATTCTTTCATGCATGTATTTATTTTATCTATGTTTTGAGAATTCATCATGTTTTCTATCAAATTGCCAAATTTAATCTTGGTTTGAAGTGTTTGAACTCAAGGGAGATCATGCATGTTGTATTTATGTTTTATTCATGAAGTTTCAGTTGAAATTTTGTACAATTGGCATGCCTTTAGGCCATGGTTTCTTGAAATATCTTTAATTCATGTTGCTTTTGGGTCTTCATGTATTTTCCTCAAGTTTTGGCCCAGAAAAATCGAGTTTGAAGCTTTAAAGGTTGAGTTTTGTGCTTGAGGATCAATCTGGAAATTCCAAATTTTCGATCCACGCTCGAGCAGAGGACTTCAAGCTCGAGCGTACACTCTGAGTACATGCACTTTCGCTCGAGCGTCGAGAGTCACGCTCGAGCATGAAATGCATATGCCTAGAAGTTCATGTGTTTTGTAGTCCGCTCCAGCGAGGGAATCCGCGCTCGAGCAAGGGTCTGAGTCTCACGCTTGAGCGTGGGTCGAGCGTAAAAAACACGCAACCAGTACTTTTTCAAGAGTTTGCAGCCCGCTCGAGCGATGGGAGTCACGCTCGAGCGGAGCTTCATTGTCTACATGTCCACTCGAGCGGGAAAAGCCACGCTCGAGTGTGGGCCCTGTTTTCAGCAAGTTTTGAAAATGTTTTCCAAGCACATTTTTGCATCCTCATTCCATCATAGGCATTCCTAGGCCATGATAAGACTCCATAATGAGGATTAAAGACTAGAAACACGCTAAGAACAAACGAGATAAATTATGTACAATTCGAACGTGTGTTTCAAGTGTGTATTCATATGTATGTTCATGTAGGTCACGCGCCTCAGGACAAGTGAAGTGTCACCTTACCATCTAATTAGAGCTATCAATCATCTGTGAGTAATGACTTTGTAAAGTATGTTCAATGTTAAGTATTTTTCGAATATTAAAATAAGAAGTAATTAGTTTTCTGAAATGAAATGCTGTGTTTGAAATGAATGAATGATTGTCCAAGATTCTGAAAGTTATCTGTGGCATCCTTGGCATTCTTGGCATTATATGATATGCGTCCCTTCATGGGTCATCAGGTCCCTTCATGGGTCATCAGAAACGTCTCTATGCACATGAGTCATCAGTAAACCTTCATGGCAGTCCCTTTGTGGGTCATCGGATTTGTTAATGCTAATGGATGTGCCATGTATTATGATATGATACATGTACAAGTTTTGACTACGAATGTAAGAATACCTATGAATCTGCTCTGTTATGGTAACTAATTATGTGCAAGGCTTTGTTTCCGTATGGACATTATTCAATAAAATCTTTACTCTGTTATTACTCACTGGGTTTTAGCTCACTGTTTATATTATGTATGTAGGTGGGCAAACACGTGACCAGGCCCAGAGTTGATGGCCTATGCTTCAGTTTTGTCAGCCAACCCTTGTGCCTCCCGAGGAGGTTCCGATTGAAGTCAAGTTTCATGGCTGCTTTTGTAAACACTTTATACTACGTGATGTTTTGTCAGGATGTCTTTTGGCATGCACTTGGTGTGTGTAAATATTGCATCTTGTTATAAAGAAATTTTAAGTTGTCTATTCTATGTATGTCAGCATGGCTCAATAGACTGTATATGTTTTGTATATTGCTTCCGCAGCCCCTCATTATATGCCATTATGTCATGAGGCCTTTGGTAATCCGAGGATTACTGGCCGGTCTAGACGCTAAACCTATGGGGGCGGGTTTGGGTCGTGACATTCTTAGAAAGAAAAAAAAATTAACATTCACAGGTGTTCTAGCAAGATGATCACCATTTTTGCTGAATTTGTCAAGTATTTTCTCAATATAATGTGATTGTGACAAAGCACATCCTTATGATGTTTTGGTAATTTTCATACCAAGAATTACATTAGCAATCCCCACATCCTTCATGTAAAAATGTTTGTTCAACGTTTTCTTGGTAGTTTTAATCATGTCATTATTACTACCTATGATGAGCATATCATTCACATAAAGACATACTATCACATAATCTTTGTCTATGTTTTTAATATAAACACATTTGTTACATTCATTAATTTTAAATCCATTTGACATCATTGCATTATCAAATTTTTCATGCCATTGCTTTGGCGCTTGTTTTAAACCATATAATAATTTAACCAATTTACACATTTTCTTTTCTTTCCCTAGAATAGAAAATCCTTGTAGTTATCCCATGTAAACTTCTTCATCTAACTCACCATTTAAGAAAGCAATTTTTACATCCATTTGATGAATTTCTAGATTGTTCAAAGATGCAATGACAATTAGCATTCTAATAGATGTTATTCTAGTAACTGGTGAGTATGTGTCAAAGTAATCAAGACATTCTTTTTGTTTATATCCTTTAACCACAAGTCTTGCCTTGTATTTGTCAATTGATCCATCTACTTTCATTTTTCTTTTAAAAATCCATTTGTACCCAAGAGGTTTACAACCTGGTGGTAAGTCCACTAATTCCCAAGTGTGATTTTGCAAAATGGATTCAACTTCGCTATTCACAGCCTTTCCATAAAGGAGCTTCAGGACTGGACATAACTTCTTTAAAAGTTAACGGCTCATTTTCTAACAAAAATGTTAGAAAATTTAGACCAAAAGATTTTGGGGTTCTAGCACGTTTACTACGCCTAAGTTCCTCTTCTTCATTTTGATCTATCTCTTGCTTTTGTTGTTGATTTTGTTCTTGATCATGACTAGAAATGGCATCATAAGATCTTTTATTAGAACTAGTCTCTTGTCCAGTTTTATTCGGAAATATACATTCAAAGAATGATACATTCTGAGATTCAATAATAGTATTTACATGTATTTTAAAATGTTCTGATTTATGAATCAAAAACCGATATGCAATACTATTCTTGGCATAACCAATGAATATGCAATCAATAGTTTTAGGACCTATCTTAGTCTTTTTAGGATTAGAAATAGCTACTTTAGCCAAGCACTCCCACACTTTTAAGTATTTGTAGGATAGTACTCTCTCATGTCACATCTCATAAGGTATTTGATTCACTTTCTTTCAGGGTACTTTAGTAATAATATAATTAGCAGAAAGTATTGCTTCCCCCTACAAGTTCTGAGGTAATCCATAACTTATTAACATGGCATTCATCATTTCTTTTAAAGTTCTATTTTTCCTTTCAGTAATTCCATTTTGCTGAGCTGAGTAAGGAGCGGTGATTTGATGAATTATTCCATGTTCTTTACAAAATTCACCAAAAGGTGATTCATATTCACCACCTCTATCACTTCTTAGTTTTTTAATTTTCTTACCAAGTTGATTTTCAACTTCATTCTTATATTGAATGAAAGTTTCCAAAGCTTCATCCTTGATTCGAATTAAATAAACATAACTATATCTAGTATAGTCATCTATGAAAGTGATAAAATATTTTTTTCCACCTTTAGTTTGAATTGATTTAAAATCACAAATGTCACTATGAATTAATTCAAGTGTGAAGTGGGATAAAATTAACTAAGTCTTGGTGTTCGGCCCAAAGACGGACCTGCACTAGTGGGGGGGCTAGGGGCTTGGCCCAATGACCAAACACTTGCTCCCCGATCAAGGCAATCAAGGTAGCTCAGCCCAATCCAAAATGAACCGAGCAACATATTGGACAACCACTCCGAAGTGGGCCGAGCAACATGTTGGACCTCTTGGTTGGACAACCACTCTGGAGTAGACCAACTTAAAGAAGGCCAATTTACTGAAGAACTTTCTTGGGCTCACAAGAGACAAACAATTCTGCTCCTCTCCCTCTTTGTGAATAGAACATGGAGACATGGAGGTGCAGAGGGACAAGGCCCACACATGACAGACCTACATCTGAGTATCAAGTAGAGTGGTCATCCTCCTCCAAAGAGAGATGACCACCAATGAGACAAACAAAACAGACCTGCACCCGAGTGTCAGGCAGAGTGGTCGTCCTCCTCTAATGGGAGATGACCACGAATAAGACACATTGGACAAATGGCGGAGAGAGAAGGTCTTGGAGGACAAGCAACCTTCTCCTATAAAAGGTGAGCACTATTCACCCTAAAGGGATCCAAAATCCACACACTTAACATATATACACTCTTTGTATTCTCTCTTCTTCATTTTCCTTAGTCCCTGACTTTACCATCAGAGGGGTTTTCGATCAAACCTCAATCGGGCAGCCTCACCGTTTGTTACTTGTGCAGATCTTCAATTCCCAAAGCGCGCTGTTCATCCACGAAGTTCAACCCTTCTTCATAGTGCGGAAATTACCCCCGCACAAAAGTGGTTTCGAATTTCTTTCAATTGAATGAAAATGAGTTTTGGTTAATTTTGCCTCAACACAAATTTCACATTTTTGATTTGGATCAATTTCAAATTTAGGCAAACATTCCATATTAATTAATCTATGCAAAGATCCACAATTAACATGTCCTAGTCTACCATGCCACAAATTTGAAGACTCAAGCAAGTAAAAAGAAAATGTTTTATTATTAACAACAGAGAGTATAACAGTTATTATATTTATTTTGAAAAGACCATCAGACATGTAACCTTTTTCTACATACATCCCGTTTTTGGTAAGTACAAATTTGTCACTTTTAAAAACTAGCCTAAATCCATTTTTACTCAACAAAGATCCGGAGACTAGATTCTTACAAATGTCCGGTACATGCAGCACATTGTTGAGAGTGAGTTCCTTTTCAGATGTCATCTTCAGAATAATCTTTCCTTGTCCTTCAACTTTAGAAGTTGAGGAGTTACCCCTAAAAAGTTGTTCGTCGTTGTCCACCACAGAATAAGATGTGAATAACTTTTTGTTAGCACAGATGTGACGAGTAGTACTAGTGTCCACCCACCATTCTTTAGGATTTTTAACAAGGTTTGCCTTAGAAATAACTGCAAAAAGATTTATGTCATCTACACCATTGGAAATTTTGTCCACTTCGGTTATATTGGCTTGAGCAGGCTTCTTGCTTAATCTTCTTTTGCCTCTATGCTTGCTACAACAATCTTTGGCCCGATGTCCCTCTTTGTCATAGATGTGACATTTTCCATTAAACTTGTACTTCTTAGTTTCCCCTCATTTAGAGCCTTGTGCAGAACTTTCTCTAGAATACTTCCGTTTCTTTGCTTTTGGAGCATGTTCCACCACATTTGCTTTAGACACCATTGGATGCTTACCAGCCCGTTTCTCAGAATTACGGTTGTCCTCATCAATCCTCAAACGCACAATCAATTCCTCTAAAGTCATTTCTTTGCATTTGTGTTCGAGGTAGTTATTGAATTCCTTCCAGCCTTGTGGCAATTTCTCAATTAAGGCAGTAACTTGAAAGGATTCACTGAGAGATATACCTTCTGTATGAATGTCATGCAGAATAAGTTGGAGATCTTGAACTTGGCTAATCATAGTCTTAGAATCAGTCATTACAGAATCTAGGAATTTGCTAATTACGAATTTCTTGGAGCCAGCATCTTCTGTTTTGTACTTTTTCTCCAAAAACTCCTAAAGTTCCTTTGCCGTCTTGATTAGACTATAGGCGTTGTATAATGTGTTATCAAGTCCGCTCAAGATGTAGTTCCAGCAAAGGAAATCAGCATGTTTCTAGGCATTGACCGCAACAATCACTTGTCGGTCGGTTTCATCCTCGTTTAGAGTAAGAGCATTCTCACGGAGGAAATGCGCTAGGTTTGAAAGTAGTAAGATAGAACAACATTTTCTACTGCCATCTTTTAAAATCAGTTCCTAAGAACTTTTCTGGTTTCTCACCGTAATTGACTGGCACAGTCACAACAGGATGAGGGGTTGGAGCAATTACAGCCACCATACCAGTACTTGTTTGAACATTAGTTTCAGTAGCCATGAATTCTAAATTATAAAAAAAAATTAGAATTAGAATTTTATACTACACAAAAAATTAAATCATAAACACAGAATTTAATTCCGTAAAAATAAAAGAAATAAGAATTGTAACTTTTATTTCCAATTAATTTGAAAATGAAATATTATTTATACAAAATAATTCTACATAGAAAAATATTTCTGTAACACTTCAAAAATTAAAATACTGAAAATGAAATTTTAATTAATGAAAAATCAGAAATTATTTCTGAACCAAAATTAATTTCTGACCAACTTTACAAATGAATATTCTGAATTTGTTAATGACTACCAATATATTACTACTAGTTGTCAAAGAAAATAAATAGCATATTACTACTATTTGTCAAACAGTATATCACTACTACTTGTATTTTCCAACTAGAATATTATTTTGTATAATCACAGATAATAATTTCTGTAAGAAGAAGAAAAGAAGAAATGGAAACATACGAAAAATTCTATATAAACAGAATAATTCGAATCTGTCTTAAGATTGCTAGAACAATCTTCTGTGTAAAATAAATAACTTGAAACCAAATCAAATAAATAAAAATAAATTATTTACAGAATTTATTTACCGAAAAGAATAAGTACAAAAAAGATCAAGTTGAGTATGTGACACTCTATCTTTAAGACAAATTCGCCCCGCATCGGTGCTTATGGATGAATGGCGTCTATCTCCCAAGACACAATGATTTACACAGATTATAGTAGCACTCCAAACAATCTGTACGTCGAATTAAAATATATGTATGCAAGAGAGCAAAATGGAAGGAAACAAGGAAATTTTGAATTTTTCAGGATAATACAACTGTTGGAGAAATCCTGGTATTTATAGGGCTAAACAGGTATGAATTTCAAACCTGAATAGGTCTGAATTCGAACAGAACAGGTGCAAGATAGTTTTAAATATGTTTGGGAACAAACTGAATCTGTTCGGAACTGCTAGGCAATTTAAATCTGTTTAGAACAGTTTAATCTGTTGGAAATTTCGGACTAGAAGAGGCACAATTTTGGATAGAAAAATTGAATTCAAATTTGGCACAAAAATTTGAATTAATTTTGTCCAGAAAAAATAATTTTCCTGCAAGAATTTTTTGAAAAAAATTCAAACAAATTTTATTCAAAAAATTAATGTAAGGACCCAACCCATCACCCGGACGGACGGCGGGTGGTGGTTTGAGACAAGGCTCACTTTGTCCATAACTCCTCTCTTCTACAAACTTAGGGTGCCCCTTGAGGCCCAACTCAAGTGTGTCTACCTAGAACTTATATATACACATAAGTTCTCTTTAAATTTCAATGTGAGACTATCATTTTAAGAAAACCCACATTTTACTTCTTTAATTGTCCATTCTACGAACCTGAAAACGACGTTAACTTCCCATTCATTCATTAATGGTTTTGATGAACCATTTGCACCGTGTGACTTGCCATGCGGCAAGGAACACATCACCTCTTTGGATCCACCCCAAAAGACGTGTTGGACCCACTCAAATTTGGGCCAAAATAAGCCTATAAAAACCATAATTCCAACAATTTGAAGATCATATTTATTTTTGTAAAAAACGTACATATGCTAGCTATGATCTAGATTTTTAAAGTTTCCTATCAATGTGAATTTTATTACTTACAATAGTTTTGTAAAGCTTTTTATCTATGTGAAATTTATAACTAAGTTTAGATGTATGTTAGATAATATTCATTTGAATTATTGGCTCATGCTATGAGTATGTTTTTGTAAATGTAACACACTAAGTGATATAGTATTTTTTTTTTCTTCCTAATATGCTCTTGAATTAGGTTAAAGAAAACTAATCATATTTTTATTTGAATGAATTTGAATTTTTGTTTCCATATATATTTTTATCAGGAAGAGTGTTGCTTTTATATTAAGTTGATAATTTATTTTTATATAGGATTGAATTGTGTATGTATTAATCTATTTAAATAATTGTTCATTGCACAATTTTTTTCATTTTTTTGGTATTGTAAAACAGGGTTGGTGTGCTTTATTTATTTCTCATTTTTTTTTTCTATTGTGGAGCATTGATTGGTGTGCTTAATTTGTTGTTTATCATTTTTTTTGTAATGTAGAATATTGGTTGATGTGCTTAATTTGTTGTTTTGCATTTTCTTTGTATTAGAGAACATTGACTAATGTACTTCATTTCTTATTTGACATTTTCTTTGTATTGCAAAGTATCGACTAGTGTGCTTTGTAAACATAAATTTCAGAACATAAACCTTACACTTTGGATCATTTACCATGTGTATTATCAAGAAATCAAGACAAAATGACATACCTGAATCCATTGATGAACGGTTAAACGGAAGCGTGATTATCAATGAACTCTTTGTTATTGATTATGTTATTGCCTTCTAATCCTTTCCCCTTTGGTGCCTTATGTTTCTCCTTGAGAGGATTTAGAAAAAAAGATGGCAGTGTTCTTATTTTTTCCACTTGGGAAGCAATAGAGACCATAACCTTTTAAAGGTTGTAATTGGTTTTCAAAACTGAAAGGTTGTGGAAGTTCAAAAGGAATGAAAACCAACTTTAACCATTATTGGTTTTAATTTCTATTTATTGGTTTTCAAAACTGAAAGGTTGTGGAAGTTCAAAAGGAATGAAAACCAACTTTAACCAATATGTTTTAATTTCTATTTCTGTTCTATTTCTGCCCCTCATAGAAATAGAAATTATACAACTAGTATCTACACATTAGGTCCATAACACATATACCCTTAAGCCTATTAACTAAATTGAATCACTTAAATTGTAGGCTTCTTATAAATGATAACACCACATTTAATTATGTGGTCCCATTGAGACATTATCTAACAATCTCCCACTGGACCACATATGTATCCTGAAAAATGTGCTTAACTTTAGTGAGCTCAGAAATTTGTTATCATAACTTGAGGGTATCCAAACAATCTTGTCCATTAACTATATTAATATAGGATCAAAGCGGTCTTCGTTACATCAATCGTAACTCGACCCACCAATGGTCACGTATACTAATACAGCTACATGACATAGATCAATCATGGATGCGTAGCATGGAAATTACATGTGATGTGATCCATACATGCCTATTTCCAACTGGTCCTACTTAACTTTATTGAGATCAATACTTCACAATACGTAACAGAGCGTAATAAACTGAATGTTTCAGTTCTGCAGAAATTAATCTAATTACATAGATAAAACTCAAGGCTGACATAAAGCAGTAATATAAATACAAACTCACACTAAACTAGAATGTTCTCAAATAGAACAACACCCATCTGAGCAGTGTGCTCATGAAAGACCTTGGGTGGTAGTCCCTTCGTAAGTGGATCCGCTATCATGGAGTTTGTCCCAATGTGCTCTATGGAAATCTGTCCACTCTGCACTCTTTCTTTTACAACTAGCAACTTGATATCAATATGCTTTGATTTTGTCGAGCTCCTGTTGTTATTGGAATATAAAACTGCAGACTTATTGTCACAATATAACTTAAGTGGTCTTGCAGTGCCTTCCAAAATACGCAACCCAGTGACAAAATTCTGCAGCCATATCCCTTGGTTTGATGCCTCATAACATGCTACAAATTCTGCGGCCATGGTGGATGAAGCTATGAGCGTCTGCTTTGCAGACCTCCAAGAAATTGCTCTGCCAGCTAACAGATAAATATAGCCTGATGTGGATTTCCTACTGTCTTGGCATCCAGCAAAATCGGAGTCGGAATATCCAATGACCTCTAACTTATCCGATCTCCTATATGTGAGCATATATTCCTTTGTTCTCTGTAAATATCGCATAACACGCTTGACTGCTTTCCAATGATCCATGCCAGGATTACTTAAATATCTGCCTAACATGCCAACTATAAACGCAATATCCGGACGCGTACATACTTGAGCATACATTAGACTCCCTACAGCCGAGGCATAAGGAATCTTCTGCATTTCTTGAATTTTAAGACTGTTCTTCGGGCATTGGCTGAGACTAAACTTGTCTCCCTTAGCAACCGGGGTTTCACCTGATTTACAATTTTGCATGCCAAATCTATTGAGTACTTTTTCGATATAGCTCCTTTGTGATAATCCCAGAATACCCCGAGAACGATCTCGGAGTATTTCGATTCCTAATACAAAGGAAGCATCACCAAGATCTTTCATTTTAAAATTCTTAGATAGAAATCTCTTGGTGTCATGCAATAAGTTTATATCGTTTGTGGCAAGCAATATGTCGTCAACATATAAAACCAAAAATATGTGTTTACTCTCACTGAACTTGTGATACACACATTCATCAACAACATTAGTTTCAAAACCATACGAAGTGAGAATTTGATGAAATTTGAAGTACCACTGACGAGAAGCTTGTTTGAGTCCATAGATGGATTTAGTCAATTTGCAAACCATATTCTTTGGGTCTCTTGACACAAAGTTTTCTGGCTGCACCATATAAATTGTTTCTTTAATGTCATCATTAAGAAAAGCTGTTTTGACATCCATCTGATGCAACTCAAGATCAAAATATGCAACAAGCGCCATAATTGTCCTAAAAGAATCTTTCGAAGAAATTGGAGAGAAAGTTTCTTTAAAGTCAATTCCTTCTTTTTGAGTAAAGCCTTTGGCTACAAGACGTGCCTTATACCTCTCCACATTACCATTTGAATCCGTATTGGTTTTAAATATCCATTTACAACCTACGGGCTTCGCACCAACTGGTAATGAGACAAGTTCTCAAACTTTATTGTCTTGCATAGACTTATATTCTTCATTCATGGCTTCTATCTACTTATGAGAGTTGGAACTTTCCATGGCTTGACGAAAGTTGATTGGATCATCTTTTGACATTCCATTTTCTACCTCATGTTTCTGGAGATATACAATATAATCATCTGAAAATGAAAATCTCCTTTCTCTGGTGGATCGCCTTAATGGCACAGATTCTTGAGGTTGAGGTTGTAGAGTTTGTTCCTCAGGAACAATTACCTCATCTTGAATGGGGGTTTGAACTATATTATCTTGAACAACATTGTCTGGTTGAGGATCCGAAATTACTTCTCGAGCAATGACAGGTATAGGAACCTGTGATTGGTCAAAAGTAGTAGTAGGAAGTGGGATTACTCCTGCTTCCTCCTCAAAGACAATGTCTCTAACTGGATTTCTCCCCCCAAACTCAACATCCTCAAAAAATGTTGCAATTCCCGTCTCAAATATTGACCTATTTGTGGGATCATAAAACTTGTAACCCCGTGATCGTTCGGCATAGCCAATAAAGTAGCTGCTAATGGTTTTAGAGTCCAATTTTCGTTCATGAGGTTTATAAGGCCTCGCCTCAGCAGGACACCCCCACACATGCAAATGTTTTAGATTAGGCTTTCGCCCAACCCAAAGCTCATAAGGTGTTTTTACAATTGCTTTAGTTGGCACCCGATTTAAGATATAAGTTGCTATCTTTAGAGCCTCACAATAAACAATTATGCTCACATTAAGTTACCAAACAGATAATCTCTAAATAAATTAATTTAATGACAACATCTCAAGATACCTAGCACAACATTAATACCAAGCCTTTGGGTAGTGATATTAACTGTAAGTGGTATTCTTGTTGTAATGATCAAACATTGACAATAAGTTATGTCAAATAACAAATCTATCTTTTGATGGATTTATTATTCACATTAGGTTTTCTTGACAATTGGCACATGTTTATCACCACAAAATGTGTGTGTAATTCTGCCAAGTGTTAATCATGTCTTTGGACTGATAAATACCCGCATGAGATACACAGACATGAACTTCAAAACATTCCATATAAAACAATCTAGACAAGAGAGATCACTTTTGTGACATCTTGTTTGAATTGACTTATATTGAGAGTGTTAGAAAATTAAATTTCTGTAGACGTTGTATGAAATTATATTAAATTTAAAGATTTCTAAATTTGTGACCCCGTATATGTTATATAATCTGCAGCAATTCCAATTATATATATACATATATAAATAGAATTGACGGGTCCAAAAAACAAATAGTTTTTTTTTTATGATGTTCAAAATTAAACCGATCAAATCGCAAGATATATCTATATATATATAAATACATGATGTTCATCCATTTGAGAGAAAAAAAAAACTGCCCACCGAATCATTTTACAATTCCAGAAAACAGATTGCCATTTTCACAGAACAAAACAGGAAAAAACAGAATTTACATCCATAAGAAAATTCAGAATCTGATTCCAGGAAACTAAATAGAATGAATAAAGCATATCAATTCTGATAAGACACATGATATGCATGCTCTGATACCAATTGTAAACATAAATTTCAGAACATAAACTTTACACTTTGGATCATTTACCATGTGTATTACCAAGAAATCAAGACAAAATGACATACCTGAATCCATTGATGAACGGTTAAACGGAAGCGTGATTATCAATGAACTCTTTGTTATTGATTATGTTATTGCCTTCTAATCCTTTCCCCTTTGGTGCCTTATGTTTCTCCTTGAGAGGATTTAGAAAGAAAGATGGCAGTGTTCTTATTTTTTCCATTTGGGAAGGAATATGGACCATAACCTTTTAAAGGTTGTAATTGGTTTTCAAAACTGAAAGGTTGTGGAAGTTCAAAAGGAATGAAAACCAACTTTAACCATTATTGGTTTTAATTTCTATTTATTGGTTTTCAAAACTGAAAGGTTGTGGAAGTTCAAAAGGAATGAAAACCAACTTTAACCAATATGTTTTAATTTCTATTTCTGCCCCTCATAGAAATAGAAATTATACAACTAGTATCTACACATTAGGTCCATAACACATATACCCTTAAGCCTATTAACTAAATTGAATCACTTAAATTGTAGGCTTCTTATAAATGATAACACCACATTTAATTATGTGGTCCCATTGAGACATTATCTAACATGCTTAATTTGTTGTTTATTTTTTTCTATTAGAGAGAATTGGCTGGCGTATTTCGCCTGATTTTTATTATATGTTTTTGTGTTGTGGGACTTACATTTTATTATTTGTTTAAAATCTTATACTTTTGTTATGCTTGAATTTTACGCAGCATTTATGTGTTTACTTTTCACTATTTTGTTTACCTATAAATTTTGAAAATCTATGTTTAAATTGATTTATTTACCAAGTAGCATACAATTTATTTATTTTTCATTTATTTAATTTTATGCACTGTAAATTGACCATCAAATCATAAAAATTGATAGATTTCAACCATTAGATTAAAGTTGATGCAAAACTATAGCCATGAGGTCTCTCTTATTTATTTCAACTAAAGCTCACTCTCTAAAAAAATGTGGAATATAGAAATTTATTTGGGTACTGTTATTGGCCAGGGTAATAAAGTGTTTATTTTCTGTTGCAAATTACAGGTGGGTTAAAAAAATAAAAAATATTACAATAGTAAATATTTGGTGATATGATCTTTGTTTGTATTTGTGTCATTACTATTTTCACGTTTTTTTGGCCAGGATAATAATTGTGTCATCACTATTTTCACATTTTCTTGATAAATTGTAGCAATTTCCATCACATTGCCTCCATTACTACTAATCATGGACACCACCGTTTAAATTTTTGTTTGGCAAACAAAAATGCAACTATTTTTGCATTGAGAGTTTGAATTCAAATACTATATCAATCACAATGATATTATTGAAACTTGTTTATTGTTAAAAATAAAAATTTCTAGCAAAACTTATTGTTAAATTCAATTGGACAGTTTTTATATGTTTATCGTTAAGTTTGTAGTACAGATAAGGAAGGTCTAATTTTTTTATCTAATTTTTTTTATTAAGTTACATCTCTTTAAATTTTATAATTTTGCAAAATATTTAGGCTAAGTTTGGCAAGTTGAAAAAAAGTCAAAAAGCTAAAAAATTACTCAAAAAGTTATCACTATTCACCAAAAGTCAAAAATTACGGCTGCACAACTCCCAATCCTAATTTTTCCCTACACACTAATTTATACAATTTCTTAACACACATTTTTCCATAAAAAGTCAAAAAGTTAACCAAAACATCCATATTTTTTTCCTTAATATTTTAGTCCAAAAAGACAAAAAGTGCGCTTATTTAGGACACTCCAAACAACCCCTTAGATTGAGTGGATCTAAAAAGTAAAAAATATTGATTAAAATATTAAAAAAGTTCACTAAAAATAATAAAATACAAATCAAAAATTTAGAAACTGTTTTTGAAAACTCCAAAACTAAGTGAGTTTTGGATTTTAAATTTATAAAAATTATTTTAATATATACAATCAAACAAAATTTTAAGTTTAACAAACTTTTTTCAAAAATCTAGTTATAAAATTTATTTGAAAATCCAAAATCATACAGATCATCTATTTATATTTTTACCTCAATTTTTTTTTTGCTGCAAATTAAATAAATTTCATTTTAACTGAATATTTTTATATTTACAACAATGTTAGGTGACTCGAAATTTAATGGCTCGAATGACTTGAATGTGTCAAAACGACATCATTTTATGTAAAATAATATCGTTTTGACATATTCGAATAATTCAGACCACACAAATTTAAGTTATCAAATATTTTTCTTATATTTAATTACATTTTTATTCTAACAATATTTTTATCGTGCCTACACTAGCTTATAGATATAGAGAGAATGAAAGGATTCTGATTTACTCAACCCAAACCACCTTGGTCGACCATCTCTGTTCTTCTCTTTCTTTTGTCCCCTTCCGTCTCTGTTCTTCTCTCTCTCCGCGTTTCTCTCTCTTTCACTCTCTGCCTCGAGAAAAAGGTCAGATATGGAGACATACTATACTATACAGTCTACATAGAAAAGCTGCATAAGCTGTACAGATTTGTGGGGACAATATCATATAGCTGAGTCTAGTTACAAAAACAAAAAGATCATACAGGTGAGAGCTGACCCAAAAAAAGAAGAAAAAATTGACCCAAAAAAGAAAAAAAAGTCTACTTCCCTTCCTTGGTTACGAGACACCGTTTGAGAAGTTGATTATTTTAGTAAATTATTTTTAATTTTAATTAATTTAATTAATTAAAATATTTGTATTTTGAAATTTTTTAAAAAGAATTATAATTAAATGTAATGTTTATAAGAAAAAGTATAGATTATGAATTTGATATGATATTTTATTTTATTGACTATTTTAAAATATTTTATTTTATTTTATATTTTTTGTAAATTTTAACCAAAAAAAAGGATAAATTTTACTTTACTCTCGTATGGTTTGAGCCGAGTGTGGTTTACACCCCTGACATTTAGAAATCACAACATAACCTCCTGTGGTTGATGGACTAAAACGCAGATTAACTTTTGTTAACAGAAAATGTAAATTGACAATTATTCCCTCATACATATATTATTTCAAGGAAAACCCGATTCTTTCTTTCTCCATCTTCATCTTCATCTTCATCTTCTTCTCACTCTCCATTTCAAACTTTATATGTGTACATACATATACATATACAATCTCATAATCATCTTCATCTTCATCTTCTTCAACACCTTTATTAAAACCCATAATAATCACAAACATTTTATTGGTTCTCTACTTTTTGGATCAAAGCTAAAGAAGGGTTCAGAGAATTAGGATTGTCCCATTAAATTTAATGATGTAATATCCAATAATATACATATACATATATATATATATATATATATAAAGGATAATCTAATTATTAATTGAGAAATTATACAAATACTTTTTAGTTGTATTGGCCTCTTATTCGAACCAAAATGGGATCAAGAAAAAGTTTGATTGGATTGTATATATATATGCATATATATAAAAAGTTTGATTTAGAAGTTATACAACTAAAAAAAAAATATATAGTTTGATTCATAAGTTATAAAACTAAAAAAAAGTTTGATTGGGTTGTGTACGGGAAAGAAATATGCCTTCTCGTATAATCCTGTTGACCAAGTCCACGCTTCTTCGTACGACGTCGCTTTATCACCTGAAAACACAAACGTGAGCTAGTCGGCGGGTGTGTGCCGGAAATCTCTCCGATGCCTAAGTCAGTAAGCTTGACAAATAGACAAAGCTCTATGTTCTCAGAAAGCAAAATTGTGTTGTGTTCTGTTACCTCCTTCAAGGTGATGCTTATGAGCTTTTATAGGTTTCGAGTGGCACAATCCTAGTAGGACTTTTATTCCTTCATGCAGAGTCCTCTTAGGATTCATACTCCTAAGGATAATGCTTATCCTTTTACACCCCCCCCCACTGCTTAAATCAAGTGGGATGGTTTTTACTTTGGCCGAACTACGATATAACCGAAATAAGCCTGGCTATGCAGAGCCACTGACTAGGCCGAACTACTCTTAATTCGGTTCTGTTTTTACTCCTCATCTCGGTTCTCCTCTGCTCAACCCATAACACAACTGGACCGAACTAACAAATTGCGACCGGTACAACTCCAAGACCGAACTACCGAGTAGCAGTGTTTTGGCCGTTCTAACCTCAATACGTCTCAACCGGACTATTACTGGGACCGACCTAACACCGAGTTGCCCGGACCGGAGTAGCTTTACATCTTATTGCACCGAAGTAATTTTACCTCACTTGGGCCGGAGTAACTTTTACATTTCTATTGGGCCTTTCTATCCTGTCCTTCGTACTTTGGGCCATAAAGTCCATCTCACAACTCGGCCCAATTTTTCCCAAAAATTACCCTCTCAATTGCCCCTTAATTCCATCTGCAGAGCATGATTGGGATTACCAGTATACCAGCCGAGCGGGAGTTTTTAAGCTTTTCCAGCCGAGCTAAAAACCCTTTAACCTCTCCGGCCGAGCTAAAAAACACTTAAGACTTTTAAGCCGAGCTAATTTTTACTCCGGGCTCCATTTTGTTCGGTCAAAACGTCTCTTCAATCACGACTGTAACGCTTCCCTTTCCAACGACATGTGGCAGGTTCTGATAGGCTGGGAGCAGCTGTCACGCCGCCCTCGTAGTACGAAAAAATTTGAACAGTCCCGCCCTTTCGTCCATTAACCAAAACAACCCTTTTATTTTTTGAATCACTTTCTCCACTATTCTTTCGTCTTCTCTCTCTGTGCCTTTGTTTCTTCCATTATCAAGCTCGTGTTCTTCATTTGCTGATACTGTTGCTGACTCCAGTCCTCTTTTATTCCATCTGGTAAGCAAATCCATCTCCCTTCCATGTTTTACCTTCGTATCTGTTCAATGCATTATGTTCAGTATGTTTTTGCAAAATATTTCTTCCATTTTTGTTACGCTTCTGTACTTTTAGTAGAACTCATGTGTGTGTGAATTATCCTGTAGAAAACTAGTCTTGGATCCAAAATTATGTAGCGACCGAACTAGGGTACTATTTGTCCTTCATAGGTAGATCACTTTAGTCAATAACCAAACTAGAACTTGTAGAGATGACAGCAACTTCAAAAAAAAAAAAAAAAACTTCTGATTCAACTTAGCCGAAATAAGATCACCGAACGAAGTTTGAATGCAATAAACTAGGAACCTCAGTCTTTAACCGAGCTAAGCCTTTGGGGCTAAGCCAGCTTTCTCAGTTTCTATATCAAACTCCGAAAGCTGCCCCTAGAGGCTCAACTGAAGTAACAAAACACATAGCTTAACTGATTTAAGCCTTGGGGCTATGCCAGCTTTTTTAGTTTTAAGACCGAACTAAGAAAGCTGTCCCCAGACGATGAACCGGTCTACCCTGCTCAAACCTAGCTACCAAACCTTTCGATGAACCGAGGTAGAACCAGTCCACTAGGCCGAAGTAGGACTTTTATACCTTTCTTTTAATTTGTAGCACGGTCCAATGATCTGTGCTTAACCCCTTTGTTTTTTACTTTGCAGACTTAGGTTATCCAGGCACTCCTACGTGCGCTCAACCGAGCTACTGAGCACGATTTTTGCACCGATATAATTTATTCGTAGATTATACATCAGATGGGTAAGTATAGGTATTTGGTAGAGACCCTTGGTGGCATGGCCGAATTCCGAAGGGATTATGGCATTCCAGACGATGTACACCTTACCCTAGCCAAGAAGGGCATCGTACCCTGGGGTGAGGCAGGCTTTGTACCCTTTACCCTGCTTTCAATAATAGAGACCGGACTAAGGTTCCCTGTCCAGCCTTTAATTTGTGAATTTCTTAGGCAAACCAGACTATGCCCAACCCAGCTATCCACCAATACATACCGAATAATAATGGGTATAGCCGAGCTAAACCGCCAAGCAGGCCTGAACCTCGGTTTAGCCGAAATCTTCCACCAGTACTCCATAGGTTCCAAAGAAGATGGCTGGGTTTATTACCTTAGGATACGCCGCCGTAGAGAAAAGATAATACAAGATACGCCGGATAAGGACGTCAATGATGATGACTTTTTCTGGGTATTGGGCAATTTTGAAGATCAGCAAGCCCAAATCCCAGGCCGAAGTATAAACTGGAAGAAAGGAAAACCTGGTAGACTTTACTTCGGTTTTATGTATTTTTTTCTTGTACTTTAGTTTCGGATGTCGTAACCGATCTAACAGTTGTATCCTTTTTGCAGACTCAGCTCATCTTGCTTCCCATTACAGTTACCCAAATCTGAACACACTCCGAGCCACATTACGTGTTAAAGAAAGGAGTTGGGCTAAGCTTCTAAACTTTGAGCCGACCTACAGATATAGCAGTCGTCGAAAAGCCCGAGTGACCGATTTCCTTCTTGAAGAAGCACCTGAACCGGACCCAACCTTGCCTGAAATACGACTTGTCCCACTAACCGCTGAAGAAGAGATGGCAAAGAAAAGCAGAGTTAGGGCCCTTCTGACCGAGACAACTAGGCCCGAAATAACACCACCCAGCCAATCGCAACCTGCTGTTGTGGCCCTCCCTTCTCAACAGCCGTCCTCTTCTCGCCGAGCCAAGCGCGCCCGGACTGCTGAGACCGAACAAATTTTGGTTGATGAAGCAGAACCCGTGCTTCCGCCGAGCTTGCCGCCGAGCCCCCAACTGGTACCTTCTGACCGAATTACCAGCAGCTGGGCCCCAAAACTTACCTTCAACGACCGAGACATTCGAGATACAGATTCGGTTGTTACTGAAAAAGACCAATGTTGGCCTTCAATCTGGCCAAGGGTGTATGCCTCCCCAAAGACATGGAGCATCACCAAAAACAACTGAATACCGAACTGAAGGCCATCCGGTCAACGACAAAATCCATGATTCTGGTAAGCAACTTCGGTCGTTTTGCTGTCTACTATCTTTTTTCAACTTTTACTTCGGTTTAAAGGGAAATCTTTGCTTTGTCAGGCCCTTCAGAAAAACCAAATCACCCATAGGAAAGTACTGGAGCTTAGGAAAGTAACTAGGCAAGCAGCGGCAGAGGCCGAGGCAAAAGCGGCCGAGCTGGAGGAGGCCAGAAAGGAAATGACCGAACTACGAGGTGAGGTCGGCAGACTGATCGGAATGGTTAGTTCGGCCGAAGCCGAAAAACAAAAGACTGCCATTGCTCTGAAGGACAAGTACCTTCGCGATCTGGTAAAACTTGAAAAGAAAAAAGACGCCGAAATAACCCAGGCGAAGGAGAGCGCAAAAGAGGCCGAGAAGAAAGGTTTCAAAAAGGTTGAGGATGTATACGTCAAGCAATGTGAGGCTGCCAAGGAGTTGTTTTTTAAGTGCGGCTGGAGGGGAGCCGTTGAGAAGCTCGGTCATGATCCTCAGACCGAGGTATTCGACCCTCCAGTTTACTTTATACCGAAATCCCTTGCAGAGTATGCTAATGTTATGCAGCAGCAGTTTCTGGAAGACTCAGATTCCGACGACTCCTCTGCTTCCGAAGACACTCCGGTTGTTAGTGCAGACCCATCACTTCGGTTGGAGCCCATGGTAGAGGACCTACCTATTGAACAGCCAAGTGACACCGTGGTTCCGACCGAAACCATCCTGGCAACCGAGAGCGAACTTCCTCTTGAAACCGGTCTTCAAGTTGATGGTGATGCGGCTTTTGACGCCGAAATTGAAGAACTTTTTTCCTGAATTTTTCTCCTTTTTTGTTACCTTTCCTTTGTAACCGGGCTATGTCCCTCTTGTACTTACTTTTCAATGAATGAAAATTTTGTTGGACTCTTATTCCGGTTCTGATATGTATGCATGTACTTCGTAATGCCTTCTAATACTCCAACTCTTATTCCGGTTCTGATATGTATGCCTGTACTTCGTAATGCCTTCTAATACTCCAACTTCTATTTCGATTTTTACTTGTTAAACTATGCTTACCAGCCAACCACTCCTTAGCCGACATAATTACTGCGGCTGAGGAGTACATAGAGTTTGGTTAATCCAGCCAACCACTTCTTCAGCCATACCCTTACTTCGGCTGAACAGTAATAAGAGTTGGTTTTATTCCAGCCAACCATTCTTCAGCCGTACCCTTACTTCGGCTGAAGAGTAACAAGTGTTGGTTTATTCCAGCCAACCACTCTTCAGCCGTACCCTTACTTCGGCTGAAGAGTACACAGTGGTTAATCCAGCCAACTACTTCTTCAGCCATACCCTTACTTCGGCTGGAGAGTAAAAAGAGTTGGTTTATTCCAGCCAACCATTCTTCAGCCATTCCCTTACTTCGGCTGAAGAGTAACAAGTGTTGGTTTATTCCAGCCAACCACTCTTCAGTCATACCCTTACTTCGGCTGAAGAGTAACAAGTGTTGGTTTATTCCAGCCAACCACTCTTCAGCCATTCCCTTACTTCGGCTGAAGAGTAACAAGTGTTGGTTTATTCCAGCCAATCACTCTTCAGTCATACCCTTACTTCGGCTGAAGAGTAACAAGTGTTGGTTTATTCCAGCCAACCACTCTTCAGCCATTCCCTTACTTCGGCTGAAGAGTAACAAGTGTTGGTTTATTCCAGCCAACCACTCTTCAGCCATTCCCTTACTTCGGCTGAAGAGTAACAAGAGTTGGTTTATTCCAGCCAACCACTCTTCAGCCATACCCTTACTTCGGCTGAAGAGTAACAAGAGTTGGTTTATTCCAGCCAACCTCTAAGTTAGTTTTTCCAGCTAACTTAGAACAATGTTTGGTTATTCCGACCAAAACGTCCTGCAGCCTGGATCCTTATCTTGGGCTTAGGAAGGGTGTTGGTTTAATCCAGCCAACCTCTAAGTTAGTTTTTCCAGCTAACTTAGAACATTGTTTGGTTATTCCGACCAAACGTCCTACAGCCTGGATCCTTATCCTGGGCTTAGGAAGGGTGTTGGTTTAATCCAGCCAACCTCTAAGTTAGTTTTTCCAGCTAACTTAGAATAAAATGCTTGCAATATACCTAATCTTTAATAAAGCTAACTTTTACAAAGAACAACTTGTGCTGAAAAGAATTGCTTGCTTTGTTGAAGAAAGAAAAAATTACATATGTTTGAAAAAGAAAAGCTAAAAGTAAAATAACTTGAGATTGGCCGTATTCCATGGCCTAGGGATTGCCTTGCCATCCTTGTCTTCTAGGTGGTATGCCCCTTTGCCTGCTAACCCAACCACCTTGTAGGGACCTTCCCAGTTTGGCCCTAACTTACCATCTCCTGGGATCAAGGTGTTTCCCATTACTTTGCGCAGTACCCAATCGCCGATCTTGAATTGTCTTGGATGCACCTTTTTGTTGTATTTTCTGATTAACTCTCGTTGGTATGCGGCGATGTGAACCAGTGCTCTTTCTCTTCTTTCTTCTGCAAGGTCGAGTTCTAAAGCTATGGCTTCTCCATTTAAGTTTAGATCAAAATTTTCGCTTCGAATTGTGAGGAGGCCAACTTCTAGTGGGATTATTGCTTCCATTCCGTAAGCTAAGGAGAATGATGTTTCTCCTGTTGATCGCCGAGGTGTGGTGCGGTAAGCCCATAAAACATGAGGAAGTTCGTCTGCCCACTTGCCTTTTGCCTTCTCTAGCCTTTTCTTTAGTCCATCCAAGACGACTTTATTTGATGCTTCTGCTTGGCCATTCGCTTGAGGATATGCTGGTGTAGAATTGTAGAACTCTATCTTGTACTCTTCACAAAAGCTTCTGAAGATTCTGCCGTCGAATTGAGTTCCATTGTCTGAGATTAGGGCCTTTGGTATGCTAAATCGAGTGATGATGTTTTGCCAGACGAACTTCTTCACATCTTTTTCCTTGATTGATGCCAATGCTTCTGCTTCAACCCACTTTGTGAAGTAGTCTGTTGCCGCGAGAAAGAACTTCCTGCCGCTGGGCACTGTTGGAAGTGGTCCTACGATGTCCAAACCCCACATTGCGAAAGGCCATGGGCTAGTCAATGGTAGGAGTTCTCTGGCTGGTTGATGTATTTGATGTGCGAATTTCTAGCATTTTTCACACTTCTTCACATATTTCTCTGAGTCTGCCTGCATATATGGCCACCAATAACCTTGTGAGAGGGCCCTGTAAGCTAGCGACCTTCCCCCTTGATGGCTTCCGCACACTCCTTCGTGTATTTCGAACAAGAATGCTTCTACTTTGCTGGGATGAACGCACTTTAGGTAAGGCCCTGAGAATGACTTCTTGTATAATGCCAAAGATGGAGATAGCCAAAATCGCTGCGACTTCGCCCTTATTCTGTTGGCTTCTTTTTTCTCTTCTGGTAGGATGCCGTCTTTTAGGAACAGGATGATGGGATCCATCCAAGAGGGGCCTAGTTCTGCGCAACATACTTCTTCTGCTTCGGGGTCTTCTATGCTTGGTCTTGGTAAGTAGTCGATGAGCAATGGATGAGGGGTAGATGCATCTGCCATCGAGGCAAAGCCTGCTAGTTCGTCTGCTCTGCTGTTTTCCTCCCTGCCAATTTGTTCTATCCTTACTACATCGAACTTTTTGACCTCTGTTCTAACCAGCTCTTGGTATTTGGCCATTCTGTCATCCTTTGCTTCGTAGTCGCCAGAAATTTAGTTTACCACCAGTTGTGAGTCGTTGTAAACCATTAGTTCGGTGGCCTTCATGTAGTGTGCTGACTTGAGTCCTGCGAGAAGCGCTTCATACTCCGCTTCATTGTTGGATGCTGGGAAGCCAAGGTTGATTGCTTGCTCTACAACCAGGCCGTCTGGAGAGATGAGGACTATGCCAAGTCCTGCACCATGCCGATTGGATGCTCCATCCACAAAGAGCTTCCACATCTCTCCAACGAATAACTTCCAGCAAGTGGAGGGGTCAGATGATGTCGTGGGGTCAAGGATGGTGTTTTCAAAGTCCATGTTTGCTGTCTGCCCTTCGTCATCTGATTGTACTGTTGGTGAATCTTTGTTTGTTTCTTCCTTGTTGTCCTTGGTCTGTTCTGCCTTGGAGTCTGACTGAGTGCTAACTGCTAGGGGTTGCGCTATTCCGGCGTCAACTTCCAACCCTAGTTCGGTCGTGTCAGTTAGGTCGACTGGGCAGATATGATGACTACCAGGAGTGAATTCTGCGACGAAGTCTGCCAAAGACTGGGCCTTTACTGCGGTTCTGGGTTGGAACTTGATGTCGAATTGTCTCAACTCTACTGCCCACTTTAAGATTCGCCCAAAAAAGTTCGCCCTCTCAAACAAAGCTTTTAGTGGAAAAGCTGCGAGGACGACTATGGTGTGGGCATGAAAGTAGTGTGCCAATTTTCTGGATGCCATCATTAATGCTAATGCTAGTTTCTCCAAGGGCAAGTACCTTGTTTCGGCTCCCAACAATGTCTTGCTGACATAAAAGATGGGCAAGTGTTGTATTCCTTCTGCACGAACCAACACTGCGCTAACTGCGTGCTGAGAGACTGCCAGGTACAAAAAGAGTTCTTCACCAGGTACTGGAGTAACAAGTAGTGGTGGGGAAGACATGTACTCCTTCAAGCTTTCCAGAGCTTGGCCGCATTCTTCATCCCACTCAAACTTGGCTTTTAAAGCTTGGAAGAATGGTCGTAGTCTGTCTGATGACCTGCTTATGAACCGGTTGAGCGCAGCCGCCATACCAGTGAGATGCTGCACTTCTTTGACTGAGTTTGGTCTCTCCAACTCCTGGATTGCTTTAATCTGAGAGGGGTCTGCTTCTATACCCCGGTTGGTCACAAGGAAGCCCAAGAATTTGCCAGATCCAACTCCGAATGCGCATTTGGACGCATTGAGGCGCAACTTGTGTTTCTTCAAGATCTGGAACATCTCGCCTAGGTCTTTAAGATGGTCATTCTCATCCTTGCTTTTGACCACCATGTCGTCGATGTAAGCCTCCATTGTTCTGCCTAACAATGGTTCAAACATCTTGGTGACCATCCGTTGGAATGTCGCCCCTGCGTTCTTTAGGCCAAAGGGCATGACCTTGTAGCAATATAATCCCCTTGGTGTTGTGAAGGATGTGACCTCCTGGTCTGGTTCATGCATGGCGATCTGGTGGTAGCCTCTGTATGCATCCAGAAAGCTAAGTCGGTTATGCCCTGCCGTTAGGTCCACCAGTTGATCTATCCTTGGTAGAGGAAAGCTATCTTTTGGGCAGGCCTTGTTGACAGTTTTGTAGTCGACGCAGACACGCCATTTACCATTATTTTTTGGCACTACGACTGTGTTGGAGATCCATTTTGGATAGTGCACTTCTCTAATTGCTCCTGCCTCCAGCAGGTTGCCTACTTCTTCTGCCACTATTTCGGCGTGGTGGAGTGCCGATCTGCGTGTGCGTTGTATGACTGGTCTGGCGGATGGGTGGACATTGAGTTGGTGACTGATGAAGTTTGGATCAATGCCTGGCATGTCGTAGGGCGTCCAGGCAAACACTTCGATGTTAGAGGTCAAGAATTCCAAGACCTCTAATCTCTCAGCGCTGGACAGCGATGAGCCAAGCAAGAAGAACTTATCCGGGTTCTTCTTATCTATTTTAACCTCCACCAAGTCCTCCACCGCTTTCTGATCAGCCTCTTTACCGACGTCCGCGAATAGTTCATTACTTTCTGGTTCTTCCACCGAATGAACATATCCTTTGGCAGCGCGGCTGCCATTCACCGTGGCGAAACATTGCTTTGACATGATCTGATCTCCATAGACTTCTTCAATTATACCGGTGTCGTTGGGGAACCTCATTACTTGGTGGTAAGATGACGCTACCGAACGCATGGCATGCAGCCATGTTCTGCCCAAGATGATGTTGTAAGTGGAGGGGACCTTCAATACCCAGAACTCCACTTGTTTTGTTACGCTTCCTGCTCTGACCGGAAGAATTATTTTGCCGACGGGCCATTCTGGCATGGAGTTGAATCCAATTAGGGGAGAAACTGCAGGCGCCAAGTCTTTGTCTTGCAGCTTCAACTGTTTGAATGTTTCGTAGTACATGATCTCACATGAACTACCCTGGTCAATCAGAATCCGCTTGACGTCAAAATCTTTGACTCGGAGAGTGACAACCAGAGCATCATTGTGAGGACAGTATATTCGATCCAGGTCTTTATCCGAAAAAGACATGACGTTTGTTGCCTCTGTCTTACCTTTCTTGGTGGCAGGTTGGGCACTTAGCACTTCTCTAAAGTGCTCAGCCTTTTTGATTGATCCTCTAAGCTCGCATACGCGCTCAGGTTCAAAAACTCCATGTATGACATTGATAATACCTTGAGGCGGTGCGTCGATTGGCATTCCGTTGGGATGGTTATTATGATCCTGGGGGGCTGGTTGCGCCCCTCCTTCAATATATTTGTCCAAGTGGCCTGCTGCCACCAACTCTTCCAAGTGTTGTCTCAATGGCGTGCAATTCTCAGTGCGGTGCCCTTTTTCTTTGTGGAAGGTGCACCGTGATCTTTCGTCATAATCCTTCTGGGCTTCTCCTAGCTTGGCTGGCCACTTGACGAAAGGCTCATCTCTTATTTCGCTAAGAATCCGATATATCGGTTTCTTGAACACAGTGGTTATGGCAGTACGGATTCTCAACCATCTTTTATCAAGGTCTTCTCCGTTATCTCGTCTGCCACGTCCGTTTTTGTTCTGACGATCTACTGTATTGACCTTTGCTGAGGTCTTCTTTTCTGGTACTGCGGTTGCACTAGATTTTGCTTTGGCTCGTGCGCCATCCTCTTCTACCCTGATGTGCTGATGCACTCTTTCCATCAGGGCTTCCATAGTGAGGGGTGGCGTCATGGTGATCGAGTCCCTCAGTCTGTTCCCAACTGGAAGGCCTCTTTTATACTGTGCGATGGCGAGATTGGTGGGACAGTCCCCAATCTGATTGAATGTCTCCCAGTAGCGACTGTTGTAAGATCTGAGGGTCTCTTTTTCACCCATGTCGATGGAGAGTAACTGGTCTATCTCCACCGGTGTTTTAGTGTTTGTTCGAAACCTTGTTACGAATGCTTCCGCCAGTTGAGCCCAGGAGGCTATGCTGTCTTCTGGGAGTTTCTCGAACCAAGTCAAGCCCAAGTCGCCAAGGCTTGATGGGAAGAGTATACACATTAAGGCCTCGTTTCGTCTGTACACAGCCATGACTTGGCGAAAGTGGCTCAAGTGTGAATACGGGTCCGTCTTCCCTTCATATGTAGTGAATTTCGGCTGAAGGAAGCCTGATGGTAGGGGCGCGTTTTCAATTGCTGGAACAAACGGCGAAGTCTGTAGTCTTGCTAAGGCTTTGTCCGTTGGTTCGTAGGCAGGGCGCGGTATTGGCATTCCAACCTCGACGCTTCCATGCGTCTGAGGAGCCAACCGCTGTAAGGCAGAAACTCGGTGTGGATCCCTTGCCCTGGCATCCTCCTTGCATCGTGCTTTTTCTTCGAGCACGGTTCGTAAGTCGGATGACCTGGGCAGCTCTGTCTGTCTAGATCTGGTTTGGTGTGAATGTGAAGGCCAATACGTGCTTCCTTCAGTGTATGATCTCTCAGATCTCGTCCTCTCAGACCTAGAGTGACGAGTTCTGGAAGACAAGGATTGAGTGTCGCCTGTCCTGAGGCTTCTGCTTTCTCCTAGTGAGGGTGTAGTATTCCTACTACGATTTTCTGAGTGGCGAGGGGGCGTCTTGTTTTTGCGCCCCTCTCCTGTCGCCACTTCTTTTTTCTTCATCTGGCGTTTCAAGGCCTCCATGTCCGCCGCCATCTTTCTTATTAATTCATCTTGTTCTTTTACGCGGTCTTCCAGAACTTGAGGGTCAATCCTCCGTCTTTGCTTGTCTGGACTTTGTGAATGAGAGCGATGGGGGCTGTGAGTCCGTCTCCCCCTAGCATCCCTCCTGGAGGTATGTCTTTGGGGCTCCAAGTCCGCCATGGGAGGGACTGAAGGTAATCCTTCACGCCTTGCGCCCCCTTCTGGAGTTAGTCCGTCGACGGCGGACTGCGGCAAGTCTTCAATGTGTGCCATTGAATGAGAAAGGGAGAAGCTTAGTCAAGAGGTTTTGTTCTCTCAGTTTTTCCCACAGACGGCGCCAATTGTACGGGAAAAAAATACGCCTTCTCGTATAATCTTGTTGACCAAGTCCACGCTCCTCCGTACGACGTCGCTTTATCACCTGAAAACACAAACGTGAGCTAGCCGGCGGGTGTGTGCCGGAAACCTCTCCGATGCCTAAGTCAGTAAGCTTGACAAATAGACAAAGCTCTATGTTCTCAGAAAGCGAAATTGTGTTGTGTTCTGTTACCTCCTTCAAGGTGATGCTTATGAGCTTTTATAGGTTTCGAGTGGCACAATCCTAGTAGGACTTTTATTCCTTCATGCAGAGTCCTCTTAGGATTCATACTCCTAAGGATAATGCTTATCCTTTTACACCCCCCCCCACTGCTTAAACCAAGTGGGATGGTTTTTACTTTGGCCGAACTACGATATAACCGAAATAAGCCTGGCTATGCAGAGCCACTGACTAGACCGAACTACTCTTAATTCGGTTCTGTTTTTACTTCTCATCTCGGTTCTCCTCTGCTCAACCCATAACACGACTGGACCGAACTAACAAATTGCGACCGGCACAAGTCCAAGACCGAACTACCGAGTAGCAGTGTTTTGGCCGTTCTAACCTCAATACGTCTCAACCGGACTATTACTGGGACCGACCTAACACCGAGTTGCCCGGACCGGAGTAGCTTTACATCTTATTGCACCGAAGTAATTTTACCTCACCTGGGCCGGAGTAACTTTTACATTTCTATTGGGCCTTTCTATTCTGTCCTTCGTACTTTGGGCCATAAAGTCCATCTCACAACTCGGCCCAATTTTTCCCAAAAATTACCCTCTCAGGTTGTATATATATATATAAAGTTTGATTCAAAAGTTATAAACAATGCCATAAATATCCAATCTATAAACCTCTACCCAAGAAAAAAAGAAGAAGATGAAAGATGGTTTATACATATGCAATCTCATCTTCATTGTACATATATATGTGTGTGTGTGTGTGTGTGTAAAATATAATTTTGGAGATGAATCAATTTGATGTGGAAGGAGGTTTAAGGATGGCGTGTGAGGGGAGGGGCTTCGGTGGCCAGGAATGGACCGAGGGAATGGATAGCAGGGGCAACCCCCTCCCAAAAAAAAAAAGTTTTGAAAAACCCCCCTAGATATAGTAATAAAATTATAAATATTTTAAAATTATATAGGTTCGTCACCCCAAAGTTTTTGCACAAAATTTAAGAACCGCCACTCCCTAAATTTTATACTTTAAAATTTAAAATTTTATTTATTTATTTGATAAATACTAATACTAATAATAATAATAATTTTTTTTTAAGTATGATTACTTTTTTATTTTAAATTTCATAATGTTAAAATAATTGAGAATTTATTTGTTAATATGTTAAAGTCCTTTTTGCCTGATTAGGACCCAAATTTTTTAGTTATTTGCTTATAACTAAATAAAAAAATTAAAAAAAATGATTACTCTCAATCATATGTAGACAACATTAGCCTACCTAGAGCAGTCATTATATATTCAAAACAAAGAAACTTTTATTCTCTCTCTTATTTCACAACTAGTGAACCAAAATCATCAGAACCAATGACCCAAAACACAATCTCTCTCTCGTGTGTCGTGAGTCTTCCGGCGTTCAAGATCGTGATTCCTCCTATAGTACTCCGATACACATTCTCTCTCTCTCTCTCTCTCTCTCTCTCTCTCTCTCTCTCTCTCTCTCAGAGTTGGGGTTTATTTGGGAAAAAAAAATTGGACTATGAACTTTGTAATGCTGGTAATGGAACCATTTGTGTAATTCTCAGTCAACTATTTATACTTTCGTATTACATTTCTAATGTCAACTATTGAGCGCAACTTTAGATGCCTAAGTAGATATGTAAAGCAAATAATTGCTTTTTTGCAAATTAATATAAATTTACTAAAACATATCAAATTGTATTTTAATAATATTTTGTAATTATATACGATGAATGAAAACATCTAATTATATATTTTTGTGATAGTTGGGTAAAAATTAATATTGTATATCACATGCTCGTTACAAATTTTTTAATTGCATATACACTCGCCCTCCCGACATTAGAATCCTGCGTCCATCCCTGGCAGTAATGGTGTGATGGATATAGGTGGTGGTTTGAGGGGAGGAGAGAGAGAGAGAGAGAGAGAGAAGAGGTGGTGAAGAAAAAGAAGGTTGAAATAGAATGACATCTTTTGTAAATCTGAAGAGATAAAAAGGGTATTTTCGTCATAAAAATGAATCCACTCTCTATAGAGGCGTTTGACTTTCACATTTTATTATCTTAGACAGAAAAGCTAATTGTGCGTTTTAGTCCATCAACCATAAGGGGTTTATGTGGTGATTTCCGAATGTCAGGAGGTAAATCGCACTCGACCCAAACCATAGGGGATAAAGTGAAGTTTGTCCTAAAAAAAAAATCCAAACTTGAACTTCCCAAACACCATGTCAAACAAATTATCATGTGTTAAAAAAAAAAAAGAAAAAGAAAAAAACAAAGGCTTATTATCATATCAAACAAAGGGTTGTTATCGGGAAAAATGTTTGGAGAGTTCTAATTGACCATCCCTCAATTCATTTTAAAATTTTATTTCATTAAAGTATTTATTTTTATTCATTTTTTTGTATTTATATAATTTTTGAATTTTTTTTTAATAAACAGTACTTAAAAAATTAAAAAAAGTGATGTCAAATCTATCAAAAAAAAATGATAAACAATTGAATAACTAATGAATTGTTGAGATGCTGTAGTAAAATTAACCGAAAACTAGTTTAAAAATAATTTGTTGAGGTTGATGGATCAAGAATTTATAATTTGTTAATTATATTTAACCAAAAATTACATTCGGTGAGGCTAACATGGATGCACTAAGTTTGGTTGAAGGATTTGATTAAAGAAATATAAACGGAAAAAGAAATACAATCTAACTTTTTTTTCTTTTTCTTTTTTGTTTTTTGTTTTTAACAGAAAACACAAGGGAAAAAAAAAAGAACAAAAAAAAGAGAGGTGAAAACTCACTTATGTGTCAAATACTCAAAGAAAAATCCTTTTGCGTGGCCCTACTGTATTCAAGTTCATATATAAGGCTGATATTTGGATTTGGTTTTGAATATGGACTTAAATTTTCATCTTAAACAACGCTATTCGACTCACAATTAGAAGAGCAATGATTCTAGGTCAAAAAATCAGTCCCAAATAGACTAAGATGGTTGTTGCCTATTGGGTAGAGATGGAAACCACTAAATTATCATTGAATTAAATATTCCAATCACCTCCAACTTTCACACCGATTTATCATTTAAAAATATGATCAAAACAAAATAAAATTTATTAAGACATTGAGTTAGACAATTCCTCGTGAAAAGTATATCCTTGTGTGAATATATATTGCAATAGTCTCATTAATTAGTTTATATGTTTCAACCACACACATATTCATCGGAGTGGCAGTCACAGGATTGATGGAGCTAACTTGATACAAACAATTTATCTAGAAGGTTATAAGAGTTGCCTAGGGAGGAATGCATAATAGTTGTACAAGTCACATGAAACATATATATTTGCCCAACTAATATTAATCACTTGCACAATTTAACAAGATGGGTTTTGCCATTGAGATATGTTTGATGAGCTGTAAATAGTCTTCAATTCTTTTTTTTCTTTTTCTTTTTTTGTCTCCAACTAAAATGAAAATAAGAGCGATTAATACATGATAATTTGCTAATCCGATGCACAAAGGCAAGGATTTGGTCCATAAATTTGTGAATCCAATGACTTTGTTAATGCCAGACTACTTCTTAAGCCTACTTTCGAATATTTTCTGTCCTTTGATGAATGGACAGATGGGTTTAGAAATACATGCATCAAAATGATGTTGTTCCAACCCACATGCATGAAAAACATGGGAACCAACCAAGTCAAGCTTGGCAGCCACCAACCATAGCAAGGGTCAAGAATGGAGGCTACCCAAGTCAAGAATGATGGCTCTCCCACCTACTCCTTTTGTGTATAAATAGAGATGGGAGGGAGAGGATGTGAGATATCAGAAATTGGAGAGTGAGAGCTGTGAGTTGAGTGAGTTTCATCTCCTCCTCTGTATTTTGTATTTTGCTCCATTTTAGTGAAAATTCTCATTTCTGTCCGTGGATGTAGGCATTGGGCCGAACCACGTAAATATTGTGTTCTCTGTGTGTGTGTGATATTTTTCTGGGTGTGTATTTGATCCTAACAAAGTGGTATCAGAGCCAAATTGTACGTTTTTCGGAAAAACAGAGTATTGTTTCGAAACTGCCCAGAAATCGTATTGCTCGAAATCCGATTTTGAGCATACCAGGAGCAAGGACTCGACGAGAGGAGTCCAGAAATATAAAACAGACACCAAACGGAGGCCGCACGCGCTCCCACGCGCCCCTGGAATTTGGCACGTGAATCCTACTCTCATCACGCGCCCACACGCGCCGTTCCGGCACCCGGCGCGTGATCCCACTCTCAGACACGCGCTCCACGCGCGGTTCAAGGAGGAAGACGACTGAGGAACCAGCGCGTGCGTTACACGCGCCATCAGCACGCGCGCGCGCCCAGCCGAGCCGGAGCCGAGTTGACCAAGCCGCTGACCAAGCCGCTGACTGAGCCGCTGACGTCAGCAGAACCGGAGGAATAATCTGGTGCTTCGCAGGCGCACCAGATTCTGCCGATCTGAACCATTCAATCTGTTTTGGCTTGATCTAAGCCATTGGAGATCCGATTTGAGTGATCCAATAGTGGTTTCCGACTATTTGGAGTATTCCGGACACATCCGTATGGTCAGATTTTGTAAATAAGTTTTGAAAAATTTGAAGTTTTTATTTTGGCAATCCGAAGTGCTTTTCCGGCTAATTTGAGCAGTCCGGACTCCACAGCAAAACTTGTTTTTCAGCCAACGATCATTATTGTATGATGGAGGAATCAACGTCGGCTTCAGGTTCTATGATAAAGTTAAATGCTTCCAATTATGCCATTTGGAAGCCTAGAATGGAAGATGTCTTGTATTGCCGAGATTTGTTTGACCCCATTGAGCTTAATGGAGTTAAACCACCAACGGAAAAAGACGAAGACTGGAAGCGGAAGAACCGAAAGACCATTGGCCAGATCAGACAATGGATTGATCACAGTGTCTTCCACCATGTCGCCCAGGAGACTGATGCCTATGCTCTCTGGATAAAGTTAGAAGGCATGTACCAGTCGAAGACTGCTCGGAACAAAGCCCTCCTGATGAGGAGACTTGTGAATTTGAAGTTGAAAGGCGGTATCTCTGTTGCTGAACATACCAGTGAGTTTCAAAATTTGGTGAACCAACTAACAACTGTCAAAATGGAGTTAGATGATGAGATGCAGGCCCTATTGCTGCTCAGTTCTTTGCCAGACAGTTGGGAAACATTGGTGGTGTCTCTCAGCAACTCTGCCCCAGAAGGGAAACTGACCATGAGCATGGTTACAGATGCTTTATTTAGTGAAGAGGCAAGAAAGAAAGAAATGGGTGGAGATCAATCCCATGCCCTCGTCACAGAAAATAAAAGTAGAGGCAGGGGCAGGGGAAGAAGCAAAAGTAGAGGACGCAGCAGAGGAAGATCTCAAGACAGAGGGAAATTCAAAGAAGGAACGAGCCGGCCAAGGTTCAAATGTTACCATTGTGGCCAGGAGGGTCACATAAAGAAGTATTGCTATGCCTTGAAGGGAGAACAACAACAAGGCAATAGACAGCCAAAGACCGAAGATGGGACCACTGCAGTTTCTGTCTCAGAGGATATTGCATTATTCTCTGTTGAAGAAGAAGAATGCCTCCATATGTCAGACAACGACACCGAGTGGGTGGTAGATACAGCAGCTTCCTACCACGCTACATCCCAGAAGGAGTTCTTCAGTACGTACCAAGCTGGAGATTTTGGTACAGTGAAAATGGGTAACTCCAGTTTTTCAAAAATTGTGGGAATTGGTGATGTTCATATCCAAACCAAAGTTGGGTGCACAATGGTGTTGAAAGATGTCAGGCATGTTCCCGATTTACGCCTGAATCTTATTTCAGGGATAGCCTTAGATCGACAAGGCTATGAGAACTACTTTGGCAAAGGCATATGGAAGTTGAAAAAGGGATCTCTCGTGGTAGCCAAAGGACAGGCAATTGGCACACTATACAAGACTCATGTGGAGGTGAATTCAAATAGTCTCAACGCAGCAGAAGATGAGACGTCACCAAATTTGTGGCACAAAAGGCTGGGTCACATGAGTGAGAAAGGGTTACAGATTTTGGCAAAGAAGTCACTTATTCCCTTTGCCAAAGATGCAAAATTAAATCCTTGTGACAACTGCTTGTTTGGGAAGCATCATAGAGTAGCTTTCCATTCATCATCCAGAAGACAATCAGAGTTGTTGAGCAGAGTATACTCTGATGTTTGCGGTCCCATTGAAGTGGAATCTTTGGGTGGTAGAAAATACTTTCTGACATTCATTGATGATGCATCACGGAAGGTATGGGTTTATGTCTTAAAGACCAAAGCTGAGGTGTTCCAGCATTTTCAGACATTCCATGCTATGGTGGAAAGGGAGACTGAAAAGAAGCTGAAATGTCTCCGAACAGACAATGGAGGCGAGTACACATCAAAGGAATTTAAAGCCTACTGTGCTACTCACGGCATCCGGCATGAGAAGACTGTTCCTGGAACCCCACAACACAATGGTATAGCCGAGAGAATGAACCGAACCATTGTGGAGAAGGTCAGATGTATGCTCAAAATGGCAAAGCTACCAAAGCCATTTTGGGGAGAAGCTGTTCGTGTTGCTTGCTATTTGATCAACAGATCGCCATCAGTTCCACTGAATTTTCAGATTCCAGAAGAAGTATGGTCTGGAAGGGAGATTTCTTACTCTCACTTGAGAGTGTTTGGGTGCAAAGCATTTGCACATGTATCCAAAGAGCACAGACAGAAGCTGGATGACAAAGCCACTCCATGCATCTTTATTGGCTATGGAGATGAAGAATTTGGATACAGATTGTGGGATCCGAAACACAAAAAGGTCATTCGAAGCCGAGATGTGGTGTTTCAAGAAGGCCAGACCTTTGAAGACTTTGGGCAACCAGCCAAACCCAAAGTTGATGATGTTTCAGAAATTATTCCAAACCCTGCACCATCACAGCATGCCACTGATGAAGAAGAGTTACCGCAGCATGCAGTCAATAATGTAGAGTTGCAGGATGGATTTCTAGAAGAAGAAGATCCAGAAGCAGAGGGTGTTGAGCAGGGAGAGCCACAACCCCCTCTACCAGAGACTGTTGGTCCACAGTTACGAAGATCAACAAGAGAATTTAAGCCGTCAACCAAATACCCTGCTTCTGAGTATATTTTGCTTACCGATGAGGGGGAGCCAGAAAGTTTTCAAGAAGCTCAAAATCATAAGGAGAAGAGTAGCTGGCAGCAATCTATGCAAGAAGAGATGCAATCCTTGCAGAAGAATCAGACTTATGATTTGGTGAAACTTCCCCAGGGTCGAAAAGCATTGCAGAACAAATGGGTGTTCAAGTTGAAGAAAGATGGCAGCGGAAAGCTAGTCAAGTATAAGGCTCGATTGGTTGTCAAAGGTTTTGGGCAGAAGAAAGGTATTGATTTTGATGAAATCTTCTCGCCAGTTGTGAAAATGACATCCATTCGAGTAGTTTTGGGACTAGCAGCTAGTTTGAATTTGGAACTTGAACAAATGGATGTGAAGACAGCATTTCTCCATGGTGATCTGAAGGAAGAAATTTACATGGAGCAGCCAGAAGGTTTTGAAGTCAAAGGGAAAGAAAACTTAGTCTGCAGATTGAAGAAGAGTCTCTACGGCCTCAAACAAGCGCCGAGACAGTGGTACAAGAAGTTTGACTCATTCATGGTAGGTCATGAGTACAAGAGAACTGTTGCAGACCAGTGTGTTTATGTCAGGACATTTCCCGGTGGAAACTTTATCATACTTCTGCTCTATGTTGATGATATGTTGATCGTTGGACAAGATGCCACAACAATCAGATCACTGAAGAAGGAGTTATTACAGTCCTTTGACATGAAGGACCTAGGCCCTGCACAGCAAATTTTGGGCATGAATATTGTGCGTGACAGGAAAGCCAAGAAGTTGTGGCTGTCACAGGAGAAGTACGTTGAACGAGTGATTGAGAAGTTCAACATGAAAGATGCCAAGCCAGTCAGTACTCCGCTGGCTAATCATTTCAAGCTGAGCAAGAATTCTTGTCCCTCATCTACGAAGGAAAGACAAGAGATGGAGGCGATTCCCTACTCATCCGCTGTAGGGAGTTTGATGTATGCAATGGTGTCCACCCGACCAGATATTGCTCATGCGGTTGGAGTTGTAAGCAGATTCCTTTCCAATCCAGGAAAAGAGCATTGGGAAGCAGTCAAGTGGATTCTGAGGTACCTCAAGGGTACATCAAAAATGTGTTTGTGCTTTAAAGATGCTAAACCAGTCTTGGAAGGCTATACTGATTCAGATATGGCAGGCGATCTTGATGGTAGGAAATCTACTTCAGGATTGCTGTTCACTTTCGCAGGAGGAGCTGTGTCTTGGCAGTCCAAGCTGCAAAAGTGTGTTGCTTTATCCACAACTGAGGCAGAGTATATTGCCGCAGCGGAAGCCGGGAAAGAAATGTTGTGGTTGAAACGGTTTCTCCAAGAATTGGGATTAAAGCAAGAAAAGTTCACGGTACATTGTGATAGTCAGAGTGCCATAGACCTGAGCAAGAATTCAATGTACCATTCTCGCACAAAGCACATTGATGTTCGGTATCATTGGATACGCGAAGTGATGGACAAGCAGTTATTGGAACTGACCAAGATCCACACAGATAAGAATCCAGCTGACATGCTTACAAAGGTGGTCTCGAGAGACAAACTCGAAATTTGCAGAGACATTGCCGGGATGGACTTCAAGTGAGAAGTCAGTCATGCATATGGGTATGGAGGGGGAGAATTGTTGTTCCAACCCACATGCATGAAAAACATGGGAACCAACCAAGTCAAGCTTGGCAGCCACCAACCATAGCAAGGGTCAAGAATGGAGGCTACCCAAGTCAAGAATGATGGCTCTCCCACCTACTCCTTTTGTGTATAAATAGAGATGGGAGGGAGAGGATGTGAGATATCAGAAATTGGAGAGTGAGAGCTGTGAGTTGAGTGAGTTTCATCTCCTCCTCTGTATTTTGTATTTTGCTCCATTTTACTGAAAATTCTCATTTCTGTCCGTGGATGTAGGCATTGGGCCGAACCACGTAAATATTGTGTTCTCTGTGTGTGTGTGTGATATTTTTCTGGGTGTGTATTTGATCCTAACAAATGAGTGAATCATATTCAAGCCTCCTAATTAATTGCCAGCAGCTAAATATTCGCTGTGAAACTCATTTAGTTTTAGCAGCAATTTCCTATATTAAACAAAGGAATATCAAATAAGGGTCTCATTGGTTGCAACAACAATTATAGTCCACCCCCAATCTCTAATTAAAAAACAAACAGACCTTCTTCACCTTTATCATTTTTTTAAATCAAGACTTGTCTCAAATTCTTAACCAAACTTCTAGTATGAATTTGGTGAATTGTGTGTGGCTTGGGTTAGTTCAAATCAACTCCCAAATGACCTTAAATTTATCTGTCTACGGATTTGACAAAATTGGGAACTAATCCAAAGTAGAGCATGTTCAGAGTGGAGTTGGATGATCAATTATGGTCAAACAAACAAAGCCTAAATTAAATCATCAGTTTAATAAAATCAATAACGCAACACATTTCAAAAGAGGGCTAGCATAATATATATAGATAAATCTGTAGCATTACTTAAATCTCATGCCAATAGAAGAACAAAACAGGGCAAGCCTTTCGGAGTTGGGCATATAACAAGGAATATCACACATCTAGTTGACTGTGCAACAAAACTACCTATATATGCATACGATTCCTACTACAGGATATATGTAACCATCATCTATTGGCTATATAGTTATAAACAGACCATAAGGAAAATAATAGAGTGAAGAGGCAAACAAGCAGGAGCAATTAATCCCCCCATCCACAAGTGCATGGTAGAATCTTACTCCCTCCATCGCGAGTCGCAGCCCCATCAGTTCTGCATTGCCAAAACAAGAAACATTATAATAACGAAAACAATTGACAAATGAGTGGGTGGATTGATTTCTCTCTCTATTGTTTTACCCCGTTATATTGAACTAAAACACCGAAAATTTGGAAAAACATTTTACCTGGATTCTTGTAGCTGTGAAATAGCCACCAATAGATTCATAGACAGATTTGAAAAATCTGCCAAGGACCTCATCAGCATCCAAAGGAGGAGAGAGCACTGCTATGATTGCAATCACGGTAGGGCAAATGCATAAGCAAGCCCCCACATAGTTCTTAACTCCTACAGCTTCAACCATGAATCGCAGAAAAGAGCCAGCTACTTCTTCAAGTATTTTCATCTCATCGTGCCTTAAAAATATCTCCACTTTGACAATGATGATAATGGAGAAGGCTATCAGCATAATGAGAGGCAAGTAGAGCTTGTCTTTGGTGTCTTCAACCACCAACCAGACGGCCTGGAGAAGGAGGCTGACCAGAAATTTCAGCGGTAAAAGGCTGGTCTCACCTACCATCGATGAGGGGTAGGTGAGAAGCTCCCTCCAATGGCCCAAGATGGGAAGGTAGCAGGCTACAAAGACAACAGCATACATGGCAAGAGCCATAAGAATCAACAAGAATGCATATGATCTTCCTGGTAAAAGCTCCATCACTTGCTCCACACCCAAACCAAAATTCCAACACGCAAGCCCTAACATTCCGAGAATAGAGAAGATGAAGCTCTATTGTGGTTCTTCTCTTTGATAGTGTCAATATGGGCATTCATCTTCACATCCTCTGTTCTCGGCATGCTACAGCTTGTGTGCTGGAGTTTTGATTTGACCGTGGAAAGTGATGGAGCTTTTACCAGGAAGATCGTATGCACTCTTGTTGATTCCTCTGGCTCTTGGCATGTATGCTGTTGTCTTTGTAGCCTGCTACCTTCCCATCTTGCGCCATTGGAGGGAGCTTCTCACCTACCTCTCATCGATGGTAGGTGAGACCAGCCTTTTACTGCTGAAATCACTTGTGTATATCTATATAGAGAGAGACTAGAGAATGAGAGAGACAGAGACGGAGAAGATTCAGATATACTCAAGCCAAAACACCTTGGTCGACCATCTCTGTTCTTCTCTTTCTTTTGTCCCCATCCATCTCTGTTCTTCTCTTTCACTCTCTCTCTCTCTCTCTCTGCCTTGAGAGAAATTGTACAGATTTGTGTAAACCCAAAACGCATCTCTGTTCTTCTCTTTCTTTTGTCCCCTTCCATCTCTGTTCTTCTCTCTCTCTCTCTGCGTTTCTCCCTCTTTCACTCTCTCTCTCTCTCTCTGCCTTGAGAAAAAGGTTGGATATGGAGAGATACTATACAGCCTATGTACAGATTTGTGGGGGGAATATCTTATAGCTGAGAGCTGACCCAAAAAAAAAAGAAGAAAAGGTGTAACCAAAAAAGAAGAAAAAGTAAAGTCCCCTTCATTTCATTGGTTACAAATACTGTTGCAAATATTATCAAACGAATTAGCCTAGTTTGGATATAACCTTTTTTTTTTATTATTTATAAAAAGATCTGTAAAAAAATAAAAAATAAAAAATATAATTTATAATATTTTTTTAATTTTTTAATTAAAATATATTATCATCAAACGAGGGTTTATTATCATATGCATTTAAAAAAACAGGCTTATTATCATATCAAACGAAGGGTTGTTATCAAGAAAAATGGTTAAGGAGTTTTAATTCAGCATCTCTCAATTCATTTTAAAATTTTATTTTATTAAAAAATTTACTATGATTTGTTTTTTGTATTTATATAATTTTTAAATATCTTTTCTATAAATAGTACTTAAGAAATTAAAAAAAAGTGAGTTATTAAAAAATAATAAAATAATAACTTGTTGAGGTACTATAACAAAGTTAACCAAAAATTAATTTTGAAATAATTTGTTGATGTTGATCAAGTAAGAATTTAAGATTTGCTAGTTATATTTAACTAAAAATTACATTTGGTAAGGCTAATGTAGAGGTTCTGAGTTTTGTTGAAAGATTTGATGAGAGAAACATAAACGGAAAAAGAAATACAATGAAACTTTTTTTGTTTTTTTGGGTTATAATAGGAAACGCAAGGGAAAAAAAGTGAGAAAAATGCATGATCACTTTTTTTTTTTTTGAGTTCACTTAGACTCTTGAAAAAAAAAATGTTAGATATTCTAAAATTTTTACCAAATGTTTCACATGAATGTGAGACCCACACGAGAACTTACATTGTATGGATCCCACACCCATGTAAGCCATTTAATAAAAATTTTAGTAAAATTTTTGGGGTCTATAGCATTACTTTTTGGCTATTTTAGCCTGCTGTTAAAAGGTTTGGTTTGGGACAGGATTTTTGATTTTTTTGACTTTTGTGAGAAAAAAAATGAAATGATTATGGGTTAGATGTGATATTTTGTTATATTTGACTAAAATAACATATTTTGTCTTATATGACTATTTTAGCCTAAAATGTTATGCCAACAAACCCTTAGGCTCTTTTTTGTTTTCATTTCCCAACTTAACCAAACATATATTAGAATTTGAATCCTATCAATTCTTTGTCTTTGCCTATTTATTTTTATTTCTCTTTCCACTTTCTTCATCAAATCCTTCAACTAAATATAGTGAAAATGCCAATCATTAGAATATGGTTACGTCTGGTTTGAAAATTATCTATTTTAATTATTTTTGGAATAATTATTGATAAATCCTATTTAGAAATGTTTTAACCCAAAAAATTCATGAAGAAATTTATTAACTCATTTAGTTCTATGTATGTATAGTTTTATCCCATAAAGTCTTTTTTCTTAATTTACACTCTTTTTTTAGACACTTATGCCCTTATATTTAATTTTGATACCTTTATAAATATTTTTTGAACGGTTGGCAATTTTATGATGTAAATATTCATATTTTAACATTCACATTGGTAAGAATGTAAAATTGGCCCGTGGCCCGTGGGCGGTCTGAAGATCGCCCCCGGGCCGGGGCGGGCCTGGTCTGTTGACAATGTGAATATTCACATTGACATGTTAACATTCACATTGATAGAAGTGTAAAATTGGCCCACGGCCCGTGGGCTGCTCAGGGCGAGCCCGACCCGTTTACAATGTGAATATTCACATTGGCATGTTAACATTAACATTGATAGGAGTGTAAAATTGGCCAACGGTCCGGAGCGGGTTCGACCTGTTGACAATGTGAATATTCACATTGACATGTTAATAATCACATTGATAGGAGTGTAAAATTGGCCCGCGGCCCGGGGCAAGCTTGTTTGGGCCCGGACCCGAGTTCAGCCCGAGAACTTGGGCTAGGACCTGGGCCATTACTTTGAAGCTTGGCCTGCATAAGGCCCATTTAAGGCTCGGCCCGCCAGAGGCTCGGTGTCTTTTTTGTGGAAAATAATAAAATTTTGGGAGAAAAAATTAAAAAGAATTTAAAAAAAAAATGGCGAGGCTCACCCAAGCCCGACCCAAGCCCAAGCGCCTTGGCTCGACCCACCGGGGCACCCAAAGCCTGAATACCTTTATGCCAAGGCTAAGGCCTAGGCCTAATTTTTTGGCTCGTGGGCCAGTCCGGCCCGACCCGAATTTTGGCAAGCACCCACGAGGCTTTACATGGGTTGGCCCCGGCCCGGGTTGGGCCAAGCCCCTACACATTGATGATATGAACATTCACATTGGCAGTGTGAACATTCATATTGACGATGTGAACATTCACATTAGGAGTATTTTGGTAATTATGTCACCCATAGGACTTATTGAAACATAAGAAAATAATGTGGACTAAATGAAACATAAGTAAATAAAAATGGTATTTTGGTTTTCTTACCTCAAATAGGAATATTCACATTGACGGTGTGAACATTCACATTAGGGGTATTTTGGTAATTATGTCACCCATAGGACTTATTGAAACATAAGAAAATAATGTGGATTAAATAGAACATAAGTAGATGAAAATGGTATTTTGATCTTCTTACCTCAAATAGGGACATTTACATTGACGGTGTGAACTTTCACATTAGGGGTATTTTGGTAATTATGTCACCCATAGGATGTGAACATTCACATTAGGGGTATTTTGATAATTATGTCACCCATAGGACTTATTGAAACATAAGAAAATAATGTGGACTAAATGGAAGATAAGTAGATGAAAAGAGTATTTTGGTCTTCTTTCCTCAAATAAGAATATTCACATTGACAGTGTGAACATTTACATTGATAGTGTGAACATTCACATTGACGATGCGAACATTCACATTAGGGGTATTTTGGTAATTATGTCACTCATAGGACTTATTGAAACATAAGAAAATAATGTGCACTAAATGGAATATAAGTAGATGAACATGGTATTTTAGTCTTCTTACCTCAAATAGGAACATTCACATTGACGGTACGAACATTCACATTGACAATGTGAACATTCACATTGACAATGTGAACATTCACATTAGGGGTATTTTGGTAATTATGTCACCCATAGGACTGATTGAAACATAAGAAAATAATGTGGACTAAATGGAACATAAGTAGATGAAAGGATATTTTTGGTCTTCTTACCTCAAATAGGACCTAATGGAATAGTCAAAAAGAATATAGGTTAGATGGAATAAAACTCTTAGAAAAATGATTTATCAAAAAAACTCCCATTATTTTTTATGAAGGTAAAAAAAAATAATGTGATTAAATATTTTGCCTTATGAATCATTTTTGTCTTAATTATTTTAGCTCATTTCAATTGGTTTATTGAATGACCGTGCTTAAGTTTATCTAGTCCAATTATATTTGTTTTATATACAAATTTGAGATGTGATTTGTTAATTTAAGGATTTGAGTTTCCTCCAATCTATAATGTGACTAAATGTGATCGTCTGGGTTTGTGAGGTTAATCATAGTTTTTATTTTGATAATTTAAACCGTTTATTTCATCTGTTCTTCATATATATCATTCAAATAAAATTAAGTTGATTTGATAATTTTAATTTATTTAATTTATTACATTTTTGTCCAAAAAAAAAAATGAACAACAAATATTTTTTTAAAATAGATAATTTATTTGTTTTGTTGACAAACATGATAAATTTAATAATTTATAATTGTCGATATATTAAAAAAATTATAAAATGAACGATTTAAATAATTAAAATGGAACTTGTGGTGACCCATCGACCCATACAATAGTGAAGCGGAGTTCTCAATTTAATATTTAAGCAATGATAAAAACATTTTTTTTTTGTTGTGAATTTCAAAATACTTATTAATCTTTTTACACCGCCGTTAATCGCAATCTTAACAAACAAAAATATGATCCGTTCTACTACAAAATGAATCACATCTAATATGGAATTCAGATATGCTGTGCCATAGGGCATAGCAGCATACTGTTAGGTTTTATGGAAGCTTGTCATGAGTCTTTTTGATGAGTTAAGCTGCTTAATTTTTTTTAAGATGGTATTAAGTTCCTTAATTTTGGCAGAATAAATCATCAAAATAAAAAATAAGTTGATTAGACATTTTGAACTTTATAGTAAGAGCACATTTAAAAAAATGATTAACATAATTTTAATAATTTATTTCAAATAATTAAAATCTAATTATGAGATTATACCGATTAAGTTAATTTTTTTTATGAATAACATGTCCAATAAAATTCACAATATAAACGATTCAAATTATTATTATAAATCCGGAAAAACTCTCCATACGATGCATAGCAGGGCCTCTATGCCTTCCACTTAAAATTTTAGTGCCATACTCCGTTCACTTGGGTGGTGTCATTTTTTCTTTTTCAATTTTCCATTTTCTTTTCTTTTTATAAAACTAAAGGGACCGAGTTAAAAACCAGGGATTTTCTGTATTATTTTTCAATTTGCCAAACTTTTCTATTTTTGAAAAAATTATAACTAAATAAAAAATGATATTTAACTAAAGTTTGTATCTCAAAAATTACATGAAAATGAGATGCATAATGTAAATTTAAAGTTTGATGTAGATTCGAAATTAATGTGATATGATGTAAATTACTCTTAAAATGAATGTGATCCATTGATATAATTTTTTTTTGCTTATTTTTAAGTATTTTTTATAAAAATGTTATTGTTGTAAATAACTAACTAAATAATACACAATCAAATTTTGTTTCAATCAAAAACCCACTGTTACCCATCAGATGAACCATAGTTTGTGTAAATTAACATATAAGCAAGCAGGGGTAGAGTTTACTCCTAAACTGCATGAACTATCTATCCATATATATGTGATCCATATATATGTGTGTGTCAGTATAGGGGAAATTCTATAAACACCATAGAGTCCAATCCAGATTCCAGTAGCAGCCTCAGATACGTCCACACACCCTCTTTCCCTCTCTCACAGCTGCTTATTTCAGAAAACAAGAACAAAATAAATAAATAAAAAGAAACATAAAAAGAAAAAGAAAAATATGCAAATATGACAAATGTGTAGAGGATGAGAAAATCAGATTTCCACAATGAAATATACCTGATGATTTCCTTCCCTATCCATTTCAGGGAAGTTTGCTCCAAGTTGTTCATCAATTCGGTCAGTTGTTGGAGGTAAGAACTGCACCAAAAATTTCAAAAAAAAAAAAAACAAAAAAAAAACAGAGAGAGAGAGAGAGAGAGAGAGAGAGAGAGAGATTAAAGAACGAAAGAGAAATCATCCAAAACATGAAAACATTGACATAAAAATGAGATAAAACATTACCAGAGGAAGAAATCCAAGTAGACAAGGAAGAGCACACAAAACACTCATGTCTGCATGACACTTCCGCATCATCTCAATAGATATCCTCAGATAACCCATTGCAATTTCTTCTGGAGCACCAAGGGTATCATGGTTCAGCACTATCTTCAGTTGGCATACAATGAAGCTAGACATAAAAATCATATCACACACACCCAGCCAACTCTGTTTTGCTCATATCCAAACAACATGAAACATGACTCCCATCAAAAGCTTGACAAATAACTTGGACCCTTCTTCCAAGTGTGATAAGAAGAGCAAGAAAGCCCTGATAAATGTGGAGGTATAGAGGGTGAATGAAATGGATGAAACAAGCAGCATCATGGCAGCATTTGTCAATGAGGGAATGAGATGGATTCCCCATATACAGAAGCAGAAACAAACAGAGTGTAAGAACATCCAATTGATAAGAACCCTCTTTGAATCTGTTGAAACTGGGTTATTGCTGTGAAAATGGAGAATCCATCTCATTCCTTCATTGACAAATGCTGCCATGATGCTGCTTGTTTCATCCATTTCATTCACCCTCTATACCTCCATCAGCAGATTTATCAGGGGTTTCTTGCTCTTCTTATGGAAGAAGTTATTTGTCAAGCTATGGGAGTCACGTTTCATATTGTTTGGATATGGGCAAAACAGAACTGGTGTGTGGTATGATTTCTATGTGAAGATGGTGCTGAACCATGATACCATTGGTGTTCTAGAAGAAATCGCAATGGTTTCTCTGAGGATATCTATTGAGATGATGTGGAAGGGTCATGCAATTGGTAAGAACATCCGATTGATAAGAACCATCTTTGAATCTGTTGAAACTGGGTTTCTTTCTTGTATGTCACGCTCACGAGTTCAGGAAATAGTGACCCAAAACACATGTATAGCCACATATATATAGCTGGGAAGGGGGTGATTGTACCGCCTGAAAAAGCAAACTTCATCTAGACAAAATTAGCCACACCAACAGACATTTTTTTAATGCTGGAGAGTGGTGGGGTCATGGCATCAACACACCTTTTGTATGGATGATTCACAATTTTCACTAATTATAAAGGTAATGTTTGGTTTGTATTTGTAAAATAATTTTTTGGAAAGAATTTATAAAATTTAAATTATTTGGTTGTATATTTTTCAGAGTTTTGGAGTTTGGGATGATTTTTTATTTTTATTTTTTTGTAGTTGAATAGATGAGTATGAGAAAAAAATGATTGATTGATATATAAGATGTGAGAGGAGAGAGGAAAAAGAAAAAGTGATTGATTAATGTGTAGTAGAGAGAAAAATGTGATATTGATTTTTTTTTTTTTCAAGAATTTTCGACCAAACAATTTTTTTTTAATTTTTTAAAAACTTATCTCTCAAGAGACAAACCAAACAAGGGCAAAGTGTTTTGTTCACACACAAAAAATGTGTGAATAAATTTGTTTTCCACCATGACGGTTGATTCTTCCACCGCATTGTTAAGCAACAAAAACAAAAGCAGAACAAGGAAAGGAGATGTTTAGACAACGAAGATGGAGAGAATTTACATTATCCATTATGTTGGCTTGAAAGCCGATTTATAGAATACAATTGATGGATACAAACAAAAACCAAAGACTTAATGCATACCTAACTTGGTTAGACTTACATAACACTTATGGATAAGCTTTGCACAAAATTCCAAATACCTAGTCAAGCCTAGTCATAGGCTTTACAAAATGTTTACATAAAAATAAATACAAAGACAAAAAGTCTTTTAGTAAAATAAATGAAAAACTACAATTATTTGTCATATTCTAACAAAAATCAATTATACACACTGTCGACCCTCCCCGTGGTTTAGAGAAATAGACTAATATAGATAAGATTTGATTGATCTTATTTGTCTTGTAGCGTTGGTTAAAAGGATTTGTCTAACCACTTTCTACCTAATAATGCGGGTTGCTCCACGTGTCGGGATATGGTTGGAGTCATAAGACAACTGCATGTGATAGTGGAGTCCACTATGCTTCCATCTTGTTGACGAGATTGTGATATTCTTTATCAGTCTTTGATGGATGGGAATCAGGATCCTGGCTGTATTATTCATTCTGAAATTGTTCTACATCATCCGTGATCATGACTAGTTCCAACGAAAGATCTAAATTATTTCTCTTTTTTAGATTTAATAACATATCAAGAGCCTCATTAATTTGTGTAGGAGACCTTTGATATGTTGTGGGAAAATAGATTACAAGTAGTATTCTACCATCTGTGACCATGAATGACAATTTTGCTGAGCCATGGATATTAGAAGCTGTCTGTGAAACAGTTATTAGACTGTTTATCCAATATTCTGTCAAATGAACTTTCTAAATAGTTTCCAATCACTCCCTCCTTCGATCTTCATCCAAATAATCATCTTCAAATTCAAAATCTTCAGTTTCTTTGAGATACCAAATTTGGTATGGTTGGAAAAAATGTTCTCGTTCTCACTAACTAATTGTGTTAGAGATCCAAAAAGTAAAATATTTACTCCATCGGAAGCCTTTCACTACCTATGAGAGCATTGCTTTTATGATCATTGGATATTCTATCCACTGGATTGGATCTAAAATTTGAAAAATAACTTGATTAGTTATTCTCCAATCTATATCTTCAAAATACCACATGTCATGATTTGCCATGATGGTTATTTGGGAATTCCATATTTAAAATTTAATTTATCATATGAATGTTCTAAGATTTGTCTAATCTTATCACGATGATCATCAACTTGATTTTTGATTAACAGAAAAATTTCTTTTAGAAACAAAGTTCTTGCTTTTTCAAAAAGACAAATTCTTGTTATTTGTTCAAAAACTAGACCAAAAAACTCATCTGATATGAGGTCTGATAGTTGCAGAAAATTGTTTATTTTTTCTAAATTAAAATCTTCATTTCAATTCATTTATTTAAGGATATTGAAACAAAGATTTTGCAAATCTTTTAATTTAGCTATTTGCTCAGCTAATTTGTTTGCTATAACTCCCGTGTGTTTTCGAAATTTCACTTTATTGTCTACAATGTGAATTTTTGAAACTCCATTGAGTTCTGTATAAATTTATGTGGATATTCCAGAGTTTAAAAAAATCTTTTATTTCATATTTATCTGGTTTAGATATCTGAATATTAGTTGACACTATGTTAGTTCTCATTTGACAAAAATTATTTTGATAAACAGGTATAGTTGGTGCACTGCAAAAAGCTTTTATAGCTTTGGTCATGCTATCATAAGATTTAAAACTTGCTCCTAGAAATCTGCAAACTTGTTTATTACACTCATTCCATTCTATGTAAATTTCAGGTTGTCTTCCTACAAACACAGTATAAACTTTTTCTTGTTTGGGAGTTGGGTTTTTAGAAATTGTCACCCAAACTCCTTGCGCGGGTTGTTTACCCTTGTCCATTTTTTCCTCTTGGTCTAGAGGTCTTCTGCAAAAATTAAAATTACTTGTTTAGTAATTTAATTTTCTGAAACAATTCCTACTAAGAAATCTGCAAAAAAATTGTTAGTACCTTCAAGATGTTCTACCTCAAAAGTATATTTAGAAATTTTATCATACCAAGCTAATCTTTTTCCTTGCTAAATAGGTTTTTTATTGATCAAAAAATCTCTTACTGCCTTATTATCAATGTGTACAATAAAAAATTTTGGGGCTAAATAAATATGAAAGCTTTTTATTGCCAATTGTGGGGGCATATTTTGAGAATGACAGCATGTGGCCGAGGTGACATAGAGATGTCAACTGAGGTGCCATGTGGCATGGTCTTGGTGCCGAGGTGATTTCGGCTAGGCCGAGGTTACCTGCGGAGATATCGGAATCCAAGATGAGCGGATAAGGGACAAGAGTCCTAAAACAGGGGAGAATCACAGTCTGGATAAAGATAAAGCTCTTAGGGAGTTTATCCCTATCTAGCTGAGAGTCTAGGATGAGCATTGAGCCTGAGTCCACTGAAGTGAGGCTTTTACAGGGATCAGGTCAATGTTGGCTATAAAAACAGGGCACCCCTGTGGGTCTGAGGTATGTGTGATATATTGGGAGTAATAAGTTCTTTCTTGTGAGTTAAGCATAATTTGCTAAGAGATATTGATTACTGACTTGATCGTTGGAGTACCCCTGGGTGGATGACCCAGTGCTGAATTCTTATCTTTCTGTGACAGGTTATTCGGGCTTAATCTATTCTGCCGGCACTCTCCAGCTGAGTTCCCCATTTGGTTGTGTGGTCAAAAATCAACACCCATAATTTGGCGTCATCTGTGGAAAAGTAAGGAGAATAGATCGCCAACGATGGGTAGAAAGAAAAGATCGTAGATGACATCCCTAATGGGAGTGGTAAGCATGCCGACCCAAACATGGAGGAAAAAAACCATAACGAAGGAACACGGGATCAGAATCCAGGGGAGAATGCCAAGAGGCAGACGCATCGAAGAAATCGGGCTGAGATGAATCTTACAATGAAAGCGACCTTTGGTGTAGAATGATAGATGCCTGAGGAGGGACGGCGAGATGAAGAGAATGGAAAATAAGTTGGCAGACCTGCAATCGGTTGTCAACTTCATGATGCAGAACAACGTCATGCAACCACCATTTCTATTGAGGGACACGCCGATTCCAGCAGCCAAGAACGACACCCAGAAAGGAGGGCATAAAGCAATCCCAGCAGTCCCTCAGCATGACAAGGTAAATGAATGTTCACATCAGCCTTTACGGGATGCTAGGCGAGCAGAATCAGTAAGAGGAGAGTCTCAAAGGACCCTTCGTACTAAGGGAACTTATGTCAAGGAAAATCGGCACGTTTAGGGAAAGAAACTTTGTTTTGACACGATGAATGAAAAGAAGTCCAAGAGAACGCATAACGACACCAGAAACAGCGCACCCAAGAGACTGAAGTCCGTTGTCAGCCGAGCTCTCGGTCGGACTAAGGAGGATTTGAGGGACTACCTCCAGAGGAAGCAGTAGAATGCCGAGGTCACATCACCCGTTAAGCCGAGAACGTCGTTCCTGGTAGAGTTGGATAGGTTTGAGGCCCTAAAAAGGTTTCATATGCCGAGGTTTTAGATATATGCCAGTAAGTCAGATCCAAACTTTTACGTCGGCTTATACCTGAATTGAATGGCCTTATATACTGGGAATGAACCGTTACCGTGCAAGGTGTTTCGTTTGTCCTTTGGAGAAATTGCATCGGATTGGTTTCATAAGTTGCCGAAAGGAACTGTGAAGAGTTGGGAAGGCCTGGTCGAGATGTTCAGGGCCAGGTTTGTCACAAACAAGTTGGAACCATTAAGGGTAGACTCCTTGATGGCTTTAAAAATCGGCAAAGGTGAGAGCCTTAGGGCTTATGTCGAAAGGTCCGAATACCAGAATGCAACCAGGAATTGGCGGTCGTATCTTTTAAGAATGGTTTGGAGGATGATTGCACGCTTCAGAAGTCACTAGCAAAGACTCTACCAAAAAGTATGGAGGAGCTCATGGCAATGATCGAGAAATATGCCAAAGTAGAAGAGGATATACTAGGAACGAAGGCACCAAAGCAGGAGAAGAGAAATGGCTCGTCGAAGCGAAGCAAAGGTAATACTGGATTTAACAGTCAAGAAACAAGGTTGAGGGCTGCACAAGTAGTCACTACTGTGTTTCGGATCCCGATTTATAAAGTTTTAGAAAAGATTAGGAACCAGCCATATTATAAAGCGCCAGAAAAGATTCCTGGAAAATTTATGAGGAGAAGTCTTGGGAAGCATTGTGCCTACCACAATAAGGATGGGCATCTGACTTAGGGGTGCAGAGCCCTAAAGACGTATTTAGCAGACCTGGTTAGAGAGGGTCACGTGAGGGACCTGGTAGATGAGGCCAGAACGAGAGAAGAGCAGGCAAGACTGTCCCAGGCACCGACAGCACCACCTCCACCACAACCACAGCAAGCAGAACCTCAGGTGATCAATGTGATCCATTCGTAACGAGAATGATATACAAGAAGAGACATAGAAAGTGAAACACTTACAGCATGTGTGTTAAGTCCAACAAAAGAGGCCTAGGACAGACGAGTACCAGGGACCCATGGTGTCCTTTACTGAGGAAGACCTAGATATGGTGCAACATCCATACAACGATGCTTTGGTAGTAACCCTCAAGATTGGAGAATGCCAGGTAAGGCGCATTCTGATTGAACAAGGCAGCTCTTGTGACATCATGTATGTCCGATGTTATAAGGAGTTGGGCCTTCATTAAGGTGATCTGGAGCAGTCCAACAGCCTAATGGTTGAGTTCAATGGAACACTGACATGGCTCCTGGGAGCAATAAATTTGGACGTGCAGGCAGGCACCAAGAAGGTAAGCATAGAGTTTACAGTAATTGATACTCCCTCTCCCTACAATGTTATCTTGAGAAGGCCATGGTTACACGCGATGAAGGTTGTTCTCTCAATGCTGCACCAACTATTGTGGTACCCAACGGAGCATGGAATTAAAGAAGTTAGAGGGGATCAAGTACAGGCAAAAAATTACTCCATAGCAATAATGAAATCCATCTGCAATGTGCGAGAAACAGAAATAGCAGAAATTGAAGACGAAGACATAGAGGTTATAAATGATGGCAAAGAATCGACTGAGAAGAGTGAAGAAGCTTTGAAGAAAATTCTAGTCCAAAAAGGGGATGAAGAGCACTTCTTCCTTCCCAGCTCAAGCTTGGTCGAAGATGAGGAAAGGGAGTTGGAAGCCTTTTTACAGGCAAACATAGAAGTATTTGCCTGGACGCCATACGAGATGTTAGGCATTGACCTCGAGGTCACGTGCCATATGCTCAATGTAGACAGGTCGGCTAAACCTGTTATCCAGCGAGCGAGGAGTCCGCTGTTGATGCATGTTAAGGCAGTTGAGGAGGAAGTGGACAAACTACTAGAAGGCAAGGCCATTCGCAAGGTGAACTACCCTACTTGGCTGTTCAACACTATGGTGGTGAAAAAGAAGAACGGCAAGTAGAGGGCTTGTGTTGATTTCACCAGCCTGAATAAGGCTTGCCCCAATGACAGTTTTCTACTTCCTAAGATTGACCAGTTAGTAGATGCCACTTTAGGGCATGGAAGGATGAGCTTCCTAGATGCTTACAGGGGATACCACTAGATAGCAATGTATCCTCCTGATGAGAAGAAGACTGCATTTATCACCCCAAAGGGTTGTGCTGCTACAGAGTGATGCCCTTCAGACTGAAAAATGCAGGAGCAACCTAGTAGAGGTTAGTAACCAAAATGTTTAGACATCTGATTGGCAAGACAGTAAAAGTATACATTGATGACATGGTCGTGATGACCAAAGAATCTGAGAATTATATGGCCGATTTGAAGGTAGTTTTTGATATCTTGAGGGCATATCAGCTCTGACTCAATGCTTCGAAATGCGCATTTAGAGTCGGGTCTGGAAAGTTCCCAGGATACTTGGCTACCAGAAGAGGCATTGAAGCAAGCTCAGATCAAATCAAGGCCATCATTGACTTGAAAATCCAGACATCGGCAAAACAAGTGAAAATGTTGACTAGAAGGGCCGCAGCCCTAAACATGTTTGGATAAGTGTAAACCATTTTTTAGTTTGTTAAAGAAGGCCATAGATTTTTTGTGGATAGAAAAGTGCGAAGTCGTCTTGGCCAACTTGAAAAAGTACTTGACAACAGCTCCAGTTCTTTCAAATCCAGTACTTGGGGAGGAGCTGTTCTTATACTAGGCAGTTTTAGAGCATGCAGTGAGTGCAGTGGTAATTAGAGAAGAAAAAAGAGAACAAATGACAGTATATTATGTGAGTATAATCCTAGCAAGTGTAGAAACCAAGTATTTACCCCTGGAAAAATTGACACTAGCCCTGGTAATAGCTTCGAAGAAACTGAATCACTACTTGCAAGCCCACAAGATTGTGATACTAGCAGAGCATCCTTTGAAATCTTGTTACAGTAAGGAGATCTAATAGGCAGGGTAGCCAGATGGGCAATAGTGTTGGGCCAATATGACCTGGAATTTAGGCCCAAAATAGCACTTAAGGGCCAGATGCTGGCCAACTTTGTGGCCGAGTTCACACTTGACGCCATCCCACGTTAGACACCGGTGAGCCGCTATTTGGGTTCCCCAGAAGAGCAAGAAGAAACCCAGCTAGGGATAGAGAACCCCACTCAAGAAAAATAGAAGAAAGAAGAAAAGCCAAAGCCCTGCGACATCTACGTCGGAGACTCCTTCCGCCTGTTTGTTGATGGAAGTTCAAACCATCAAGGAGCGGAGGCAGGGGTGGTGTTAGTATCACCAGATGGGCAAATGTTAGAATAGTCTATTCGTTTGGGGTTCAAAACCTCAAACAATGAAGTAGAGTATGAGGCACTAATCGCAGGGTTGAAGTTAGCAGCAACAATGGAAGCTGAAGAGGTGATAGTCTTCTGTGACTCCCAACTTATTGTGAATCAAGCAACAGACAAGTACGCAACCCGAGATGAAATAATGATAGCCTATGTCAAGGAAGTTGTTAGACTGCTAGCATTGTTCCAGGATTGTCGGCTACAACATGTTAGCCAAGATGATAACAATCACGTCGATGCCTTAGCTAACCTGGCTAGTGTAATGAAATCAGGGGAGGCAAGGACAATAATGGTTGATTATTTGTCAGGCCCAAGTGTGGAACCACTAATCACAGAGTATGAAACAATGTGTGTGGAGATGGGTCCAAGTTGGATGGATGCAATAGTGATGTTTCTTAGGGACGGCAAGTTGCCGGATGATCGCAAAAGAGGCGCATAAGACCAGACTAAAGTTGGCAAGGTTCAGCCTAACAGCAAAAGGACATCTATACAGGAGATCCTTCACTGGTCCCCTTTTGAGGTGTGTGTATCCCTCTCAGGTTGAAGACTTCTTGTAGGAAATATATGAAGGAGTATGTGGAAGCCATGTTGGGGGTAGATCATTTGCTCATAGGGCAATTACTCAGGGGTGTAACAAGCCCGCGGGGGACCTCGCTACAGCTCGGACTCGACTCTTCGCAGTCACGGTTCTAAATCTGAACCAAAGAGTCCAAATCCGACAAATCGTTTTAGGAAAACAGATTTTTGAAAGAAGTGCCAAACATGGACTGCTTTGCCAGATACAGAGTCGCCACCTAAATATTTTATTTTGGGAAATTTAGGAAACCCTGACTCGGTGCCAAAAGGCCACGTGTCCGTCATCACCAAAGTTGCCTCGGCTCGGGAACTTGGGTACGATTGGGGAAGGTCACTTCGTGAGCACCCCCGCTCGCCCGATCAAAGATCGGCCTCTACTAACCGTGATATCTATTTTTGAAAACTTTGTGTGTTCTTATTCCAGTTATTAGCCTAGGTTACTATGTGATGCACACAGCATATAAGTATAGACTGGGTCGCCCGAATTGGAACAAAACATTTCATGCTTGTTTATTTGAAAATGGTTTGATGATGCTACTCGCAAGTAGGCTAAGACGTGGATTTGCCACCCTCGGGTGGGCTTAGAAAAATGTGATTTTGCCACTATCTAGTGGGCTTAAAACTCACAGTCAATGATTTGTTCCAATTTAAACAACCCGACCTTCACCCACAGGCATTCAGGCAGTTATATCGCATAAGCACATAGCCTCATGGTAAGCATGCTATTCATGGCATTCACTCACACGCGTGCAAGGATGCTAAAGCATAGAACTTACCGAGTACTCCAAGCCAAAACAAAAACTGTATTAGAAATCATGCATGACCCTAAGTATACAGAAATGCCTAATGCAACACATGCAAAATGCAACTATAGCAGGCTCGGCTATTCTAAACATGGCATATGGAATGCTACAACTAACATGTATTCAATTTGGAATTGAAAGTACAATGCAGTTAGTATGATGCGCCGAGCCCGGTGCATGCAATACAGATGAATGATGCAAACATGCTGTCATACTGTATGCTAATTTAAACATTCCCTAATCTAACCATCAAAAGCGGATAAATAAAAGGGAGAAAGACGTGGGGTTGGAAGACATACATCACACACACGCACACTTATTACAGTTATGCCCTCACTCGGAGGGTCCAAATAAATATACAGTCCAAATATTACAGTCCCGAATAAAAGAATATTACAGATTTCTAATTAATTAATGAATTAACTAAGAAAGCAGATAAAACTGGCGTGCAAGCCAGGGACTGTCTTGCTTCTGATGGATGATGCATGTCCGGATCGTCTTGCGCGGAAATCCACCGGAATGCCCCAATTAGCCTCTGTTTAGCAGTTATCCTCGAAATGCGTGCCGAATCCCGAAAAATTGCTGATTCCTGATTTTGCTGCAACAGAGAGCAGGAAAGGGGCACAGCAATGTATTTGCACAGATATATGCATGTTTCGATCCTCGTGCCACCAATCACGCATACCGAGGCATGATGGCCGAAGAGTCGAAATGCACCACTCAATATAGGATGAATGCACATGAAACTACAGCTAAAACCTAACTCCATCATGGATAATCCGGAGTGTCGGTGACTGGGGAATTGAGACACATTCCGTCACTCGGAGTACGAAATGTACCTCGTTTCCCGTGCCCGGGCTAACTCCTATTCCGGACATGATGCAATATGCATGATATGCATGAAATGCAACTAATATACAATCCTAACATACACAATGCTATGGAATGATAGGCCTCGAAATACGTGCACTCGGGCACGCAAACCGAGAAAATGACAGAATGCAATGAAAATGAGATGCCTCGAAGTACGTGCACACGGGCACGCAAACCGAGGCGATGACAGAATGATAAAAATGAGATGCCTCGAAGTACGTGCACACGGGCACGTAAACCGAGGCGATGACAGATACAATAAAAATGAGATGCCTCGAAGTACGTGCACACGGGCACGCAAACCGAGGCGATGACAGAATGATGAAAATGAGATGCCTCGAAGTACGTGCACACGGGCACGCAAACCGAGGCAATGCATACGCAATGCAAATGACATGGAAAATGACAAATGGACTTATACTAACATGAGAGAGCCTCAGCCACACTCACATAAGATGCCGATGGCAGAAAATAAGGTGCCTCGAAATGCGTGCACACGGGCACGCAAACCGAGGCAATGCATACGCAATGCAAATGACATGGAAAATGACAAATGGACTTATACTAACATGAGAGAGCCTCAGCCACACTCACATAAGATGCCGATGGCAGAAAATGAGGTGCCTCGAAATGCGTGCACACGGGCACGCAAACCGAGGCAATGATGAAATGTGATGCAACATGGCAAAAATGATATGCAAGCATGCTAATGGAATTTCAGTAACAAAACAAGGGGAAAACAGCCCCGGGATGAGGCGAAATGACATGAAATGCAAGGAAATGTCCCGAAATGTAACATTAAGCACCCGAAATGATCTATAGCTATGCTAAACATGCACAATATGGACATGCAATGCAAAGACAAAAGCTAGACAGTCCCAAAATAAGCACTTTTCCAGTTATAAACATGGCCAAACAGCAAGTATAAGCATGGCAAAAATAGCATACAAGAATAGGGGCCAAGATAGGGGTAATGAAGCAAGTGGTATAAGCTAAACCCAAACTGAAAAATTTCCTTCTACAACACTGAAGATGGACCAAAAATATGAACATTTACAGTATATGGAAGCCTCAAAATCAGTATACAAATATGCTAAAAATGGGATGCAAAACAAGGCCCAAAAGGTGCTATAACATGAAGTATATAAAATAATCACCAAACAGAAAAAAAGTGTGAATGAAACATGAAGTATAGGCCAAAATAAGACTACTTTCAGTTCGGACCAAGGTCCAAAAACAGAAGCAAAGAGGGCTACTAATTTATGCAAAAATGGGGGCCAAATAGGGGATATAACTACAAGTGACATATGGAAATACCAAACAATGTTGAGCCCTTCTCCAATGTTGAAGAGGGGCTCAAAATATGCCTCATATCAGTTTACAACATGCTCGAAAATAAATTGCTCATGGGTCAAAAATAGCATGCAAAACTATGACATACAAGATGGTCAATGAAGCAAGTGTATTATGGAGGGCTCAAACAGGGTTGAGCCCTTAATGAGAAGTGAAGATGAGCTCAAAATATGGCCCTTTTCTGTTAGGGCCGAAGCTTGAAACCAAAAAGAAATGAGGCTTAGAAATAGATCAAGGAAAAGAGTCAAAAGGATCAAAGTGTAACTTACCCTTGAAGATCCAAGCTTTTGTTGCTTCTTGGGTTGATTTGCAGCTTCTTTAGCCTTCAAGAATCCCTCCTAGCTGCTGGAAATGAGATGGTGGTGGTAGAGCTTGGTGGTGTAGAAGGAATGAAGGTTAAGAAGTTAGGGTTTTTTGAAGAATTGAAGAAGAAGATAATGGAGTTTAGGGTTTATGCTTGGAGAAGAATTTTTCTACCCCTCATGAAGAAGACCCTCAGCTGGTTATAAGGTCAAGAAAGGGGTGTAAAAGGGGGGTCAAATGGAGAGGAAAACTCTCTCCCAAAATATCCCCCGGATACAGAAAATATCTGGGGGATATTGCCCCACAGCTGGAAAGGGTACAGTGAGGAGAGCACGGCCGGCCGCTCACTTTGGCTGGAGGTGGCCGGCCGGCCACACCCCCTAGCCGGCCGGCTAGGGGTCAAAAGGGTCAACAAGCTTTTCTGGCCGGCCAGGTATTGGGGAGGTAGCCCTATGTGTGTACAACACAACCATGTAATTGAAATTCCAAGAAAGTGGGCCCAAGAGGTTCAACAATGGCTCGGAAAGAGGGGGTCAAAAGGGTCAAGTTGACTTACTGGCCGGCCATGAACTTTTAGGGGCCTCTCAGGTGTGTACATCACAGATATGTGGTTCAAAGTTCAAGAAAAAAGGTCCAAGAGGTTCAACATTAGCCCGGAAGAAAGGGGTCAAAAGGGTCAGATGACCTTAATGGCCGGCCATGAACTTTTAGGGGCCTCTCAGGTGTGTAGATCACAGATACGTGGTTGAAAGTTGGCAACGCTAGCTCTAAGGTATTCAACATTAGCCCGGAAGTGCGAAAAACGGGCGCCGGGAGGCTCGGGAGGAGAGATAACTGGTTGCTGCAACAATTGCTGGCCTCCCACCCTTCAGTGACCTTCCTCGGGATAAAACAGAGGTACCTGCCAAAAATGAGCGAAAACCGTTGCAAAACGAATGTTCCAGAGCCAAAACACGCAGTTCGGGGTCCCAGAAATGGGCTGTTAAGCACCGAAAATTGTATTCGACCTCGAAGTGGGTTTCTCAGCCCCCAGTGTCCCTCAAAATGGATGAAATAAGATGTATGCCAAAAATCAGAGCAATAGGAGATGGTTAAGCGGTCCCGAACCGAGGCACACGGCCTGACGGCTCCGAAAACCGGGAACCGGACTCCGAAATGGGCAAAATGGCCTACGGCCACCAAATGTAGCCTACGGACATTGAGAGATGGTCCACGGGACCTCTCCCTCCCTTCAGGAAAAGAAACAGAGAAAACCGAGTCTGGTTCGCAAACCGAGACAAGGCACAGAAAAGGGTTCGGGAGTCCGGAGGCAGGGCTCACGGCCGCAACTCCGAAACTTCTGAACAAGCACATTATGCAACATCACCAAGCGCTCAATCGGTGACGCCTAAGTCTTAAGGTCGGTCAAAAATGGGGTGTCTACAGTTGCCCCTCTTTGACAGAACTCGGAAGTCACAAGTGACGGGAGTGAATGTCAAAGCCTAGAGACGACCCATTTTTGACAAGGCCGAAGACTTAGACAAACATACAAGATAAACAGAAATGTGCCCGCAGGCAGGCCCGCAGGCAGGGGGGGCAAAATGCAAAATGATATGCAAGAAGCCGAACATAACTCAATGATCATGCAAATGCAGCAAGCTGTAACTCGGTGTTTAGGGACGTATCCCAGAGGTGTAGGGACGTATCCCAAGAATTTAAGGACGAGGAGGAGAAACAAAGGGACGTATCCTGGTGTTTCAAAATGGTGTGAGCATTGGGACTTCTTCCGAATGCTTTTAACCGAAGAGGGAGAAACATAGGGACGTATCCCGGCGTTTCAGAATGGTGTGAGCATTGGGACTTCTTCCGAATGCTTTTAACCGAAGAGGGAGAAACATAGGGACGTATCCCGGCGTTTCAGAATGGTGTGAGCATTGGGACTTCTTCCGAATGCTTTTAACCGAAAGGGAGAAACATAGGGACGTATCCCGGCGTTTCAGAATGGTGTGAGCATTGGGACTTCTTCCGAATGCTTTTAACCGAAGAGGGAGAAACATAGGGACGTATCCCGGTGTTTCAAAATGGTGTGAGCATTGGGACTTCTTCCGAATGCTTTTAACCGAAGAGGGAGAAACATAGGGACGTATCCCGGCGTTTCAGAATGGTGTGAGCATTGGGACTTCTTCCGAATGCTTTTAACCGAAGAGGGTCTAACCCGTCGCACGCGTGAGGAGAAAGAAAGATAATTGCAAGTGAACTGGTGCATAAAAAATGCAAGTAATTGAGCATAACAATGCGAGATAGATGTGCATAATCAATGTAATGGATATAATAATGCTAGTGAAGTGGGTGCTTAATAATGCAACAATGAGCATAACAATGCTAGATAAATGTGCATAACAATGCAACGAATGAGCATAACAATGCTAGATAAATGTGCATAACAATGCAACAAATGAGCATAACAATGCAGGTGGAGTGTGCGTGACAACGCATATTTGAAACAAAATACCGAACAAGGGAATACTAGCCTTAAGTAGACCAATTTCCAAACGCAACCTCCGATTTACCTCTCGGAGGGGTCACGATACATTCCAAAAAGGATACACCTCGTGCATGCCGACTGACGATGAGCTACACATTGAAGACATGAGTTTGAAAATCCCGCAGAAACATTTTGAGCTGAAAAGAGTAGGTCCTTCTTGCGCTTTCTTGACTGTACTTCCAAACCGCAGTTACTACCTTTCCTTTCTGGCTATGTTCACAACTTTCCCTATTCTCCAACGGGGTGACAGACTAGGTTGGTTCAGTATCCAGAATTGAGGTGCATACACGCTATCTCAACCTATGGGGCTTCCATACAGACTTCAAGCCGAGGACACGCCTCTGGGTATTTAAACCAGACTTTAGTCTCGGAAATCCCGAACCTTTGCGTCCTAGGCATCAGCCATTCGAACTCTAGTTTCCACCGTCGCAGTTGGTCTCCTAGGAACTCATTGCGAACACAGCCAAGATGCCTCTGGCGGGGAATGGTACTCAGGGAGAGCACTTCTGATTACCATTTTGGCTTGAAGCAGACTTGATCTTGAGCTTTGAGGTAGAGGCACATTCATACTTCGGAGCTTTGGCAAGACTTGAAGAGGTACACACGGAATTTAGTCTTGGAACTTACTGAAGTTGAAACAAACTCAGATGCTCGACATTTCCTCTTTTGCTTTTGCTTTGTAGTCTGGAACCCATATGGTTTCAGATGGGTCCTAGTTTTGCTGTTCTCGCATGACCTGGGTTGAACCCTGAGGTTTTATGAAAGAACGAATCTTGTTTTTGCACAGATGTGGAGAACGGCACGATGTTCGGAGCGCAAAACGATTTTATTTTTGAATTTGATAAATGAGCTTTTGACCGGGTATCGAGCCTGCGACTGAACACAATAAGACAACTCAACACGGAAATGAAAGGCCCACGACCTAAACACATCGAGTAACACTCGAAACGACTCAAAACAAGAATCGAGATAAAACAAAAAGACACGACACTCAGACGTGCACAGGGGGCCTATTTCACCGGGTAATGTTTCCCACCCTTTCTCATTTGTGATTCTCACATCATTCGGCCCTCAAGCTCTGTTTTTCTGAAAAAGCCCTTTTCTCACTTTTTCTCTCATCGCACATCTCTCTATTCTTCATTCTCTCATTTTTCATCCCTCCCCTGGGCGGTTGATGGATAAACAGCAAATTACGGGCTCGTGCCCCTAGCATTCTGCTAGATTCTCTTTCCTCTGCTCACAACAGTGAGTTTCTCTCGCAGAGGGGTTGCGCCACAAACGGCTGTGTAGCAAATCTGCAGCTAACATCGGTTGAGGATGCTCTGTTGGGGAGTTTGGACGTGATCAGATGCGTCCAGACAAGAGAGTGGAATATCTTGATCCATTCCGGTTCGTGTTTCGCACTTGTCTTGATACCTCATTGCTTGGAGGGTGTGAGAGCTTTCTGCCCTTAGTTGTGCCCTTTTCTGGCAGGTAGAGTGCCCTTCTTGGCAAGTATGTTGACAATGGGAAAGACAGGAAGCCTGACTCAACTATGCCCTTAGTTCATCATTTTGACCATTTTTTTTGTTTTAGTTTTCTCCTAAAAAAATTTTGACCAAAATGAGAGTTAGATTAACATGCTTGTTCAATTTTCTGATTTAAAACCATGCAAGTTAGGCTGTGAGCACTAAAAATTTTCCTCTTTTGGGTCCAAGAGATGGTCCAGTTTTAAAAATGGAATACCTTTCGAGAAGATTAGTCAACCTTAGTAAAAAATTCTCAAAAACTATTTTTGCAAACGACCACTGCTCAACGAGCACGGAACCTACTCTTGAGATGCACAACCTCGGATTCGAAGGAAGATTGCCCCTTGCTTGAGGGGAACTGCATGGCAACGGAAAGTTGCCCCTTGTTTGAAATGACACTGCGGCGTTTTGAATGGCAACGGAAAGTTGCCCCTTGTTTGGATAGCACCGCAGCACATTGAATGGCAACGGAAAGTTGCCCCTTGTTTGGATGGCACCGCAGCGCATTGTATGGCAACGGAAAGTTGCCCCTTGTTTGGATGGCACCGCAGCGCATTGTAGGCAGTCCTCAAAGCGACAAACACAACCAAATCCTCAGATACAGAGAAGACAAAGATAACTAGAACCATCGCATGGACACAATCGAATTGTTTTACGGCTGGACTTCAGAATGAAGTTGCCTACGTATCCCAAAGATGGGAATCAAGCCTCACGTAGTTCGGGGTTAAGGTACACTCGGGTATTAACCTCTCCTTTTTAGGCTCTAACTTTTGCCAAGGCGCCCATTGCGGGTTTCCGACCTTGCGAGCTTTGTTCTTCTTTTCATTTCAATTCTTTTCATTTCTTTTCCTTTTTTGATTTTCTTTTTCTTGTTCTTTTCTTTGCATCTTTCTTTTTTTGCTCTCTTTTTTTTGCATTTTTTTGCTTCTTTTTTGTATTTTTCTCTTGCTCTAACTTTTGCCTGGGTCGCCCTTTCGGGTTTTCGGCCCAGCGAGCCTCTCAAGGGTAAAAGTGTAGCTAGTCCATGTCAAATGGTTTTGAGATCCTGAAGTCATCTGAACCCAGGAGAATGGCTGCTGTTTTGCTTTGTAAGCTTCCTCTGATGACATCTGATCTTCTTGATCTGACTTTCTTGCCTCTTGTTCGAAGGCTGCTTTGAAATCTGGCCACACAGGTCTCACGTCGTAGTTGACCGTTGAACCTTCTGAATTTAAGTTCAAGGTTTGGAAGCGAAGGGGTTGAGTCTCGAGGCCGAGAGCGATCCTAGGCTGCACAATCCCAAAAGTGATTCTATACAGGTCTTCGCGGGACCGCGCAAAACATTTTGTTTTTTGAAAATTTTTAAGAAAGCGACAAATCGCTCGCGCCGAAGACGGTGTGGGACCAATTTGGATCAAGCCAGGATCCTTCCCAGTACTCACGCTAACAAGCATGATTTCAATCATTAAGGGCTTAGCACGCCTTTCTTTCTCTCAATTTGATCAAAGTTTTGCAAATCCCGAGGACTTCCTTCCTCTTCGTTTTCACCGCAGTGTTCAAAATTTTTTTTTGAAAAACTCAGGTCATTACAATGACTTCAAGGCAAGAGAGAGCAGGTGGAATGTACTGCCGTTTCATTCAAATCCCGGCACAACTGGCTTCCTGGCAGAAACAGACTCAAAACAAAAAGAAAATACAAACACAAAACAAAATGGTGATGCCCGAGGTAACACCCCTGGGATCACCCGACTCCTATACAACAGGACTGACTCGATATGATAAGACAGACCCGACACAAAAGAAAAGATTGACTCTATACAGGACAACAAGACTAACTCACTACCCAAGTCAAAAAGCACAAAAACTGGTATTTGCATATTGCTCAGAACAGTGCATGCCATTCCCACGTCTGAAGTAAATTGAGCGCTGCCCGCAGGTGGTTCATCCCTTGATCACATTATCCCCCCATAAGTTCACTGATCAAGTGCCGATAGACTTTGTGGGACCTGGTGCGGGGATGACCCCGTTGTCGATCAGATCTTGTATTTCGTGGCGGAGACGAAAGCACGTGTCAGTGTCATGGCCAGCTCGCTGATGGAAGGCACAGTAGTCGGCTGGGTTGTGCGAGAGAGGGAGGTCCTTTGGTAATGGTTGCGGCTTCAGGGGCTTCAAATCCCCCTCTCTAATCAAGATCCTAAAGGCCGCTGATAGAGACATATATAATGGTGCGAACACCCTCTGGCCTCGAGGTGGGTATTTTGAGGTTTGTGGATTTTTGCTGGACGCGCCAGCAGGGGGATTAGCAGGTGCTGGCCTAGTTTGCTGATCTTTTCCAAGTGCAGGATTATAGTCGAAAGGAACGTTTCTGATACAACGACCCTTCTCCCGGCTTGCCCCTTGATTCAAACTGCCCCCAATTTGAGTGGCGAAAATGTCGTCCACAGTTTTTGCAAAGACTGCGAACACTTGCTCTTTGTTCAGTCCCTCGGCTTTCAAAGCCTCAACAGCCAACAGAAGATGTTTATGAGGATCCATGTCCACCCCTACCTCGTTCCTTCCACTCGCCTTCACTTTGCCAAGGGATTGGCTTTCCTCAAATGCTGCCCATCCCAACATCGGGGAGTCTTTTGACATGAAGTTCCCGGTATGTGGTGTGGTCGATGATGGAGCCGACGTCCCGGAGGCCAAACCTATCACAGTTCTCTGAAGATCTTCCGAACCCTGTGCCATCACGGGTCTGCTGATGATATGACTGGTGACTGTCGGATCAGATGAACAAAATGAACCCTAACTGGCCCTCCTTTGCCTTACCTCAGCGAAAGAACACTGATTTGCCCTTGAACTGAATTTCTGACCTGACAAAGTCTATCGACACGGATCCAATGTACCCGGGGGATATCGGAGCCTTCTGAAGCTATAGTTCCAAGACTACCCTAGCAAAAGGGAAAACAGACAGCATCTCAGCCTGATTCCATCTGAACAGATACGAGCATAGTTGAATGAGTGTGCCCTCTACTGAATTCTGCCCCAAAATTCGGCTTCAAAATCTGAGTCTGATACCCGCAGGTAAAGCTGACTCCCAAATACTGATAGTAATGCCCGCAGGCCTGATGCCAAAATTCGCAAACTGGTGCCCGCAGGCCTGATACCCCAAACTCATACACTGATACATGCATTCCTGTAGAGACGCACTCTAAAGCACATAACAGATAAGTGAGAGCCAAAAACACCCCTATGAAGGGGTAGGGTTTCCCTGTCCTATTTTGTCAGGAGTTAGGGTTTCACTACGCACGCAGCAGCTTCAAACAACCTATAAACGGGTAAGCAACCTGTCCTAGTTTGGAATGGTCACTATGGATCCGAATATGCACTAGGTCGAATGGTCAAAGAGGGTGCCCCGGTAAAACCGGGGTTTGTGTTCCCATACTGGCAGAGCCCACAACCGGTCAGCCTTATGGTCATGCCTTGACAAGACAAGCCTCCGGCAAACCGTTCAGGAATAGCAGATGGCAAACACGGTGTCCTAGGCGCACCAATGCAAATGCAATGCAAAGAAACACACAAGTGTAATCAAAAACAGATATCATGAGTTCGAGTCAAGTTCTCTAAATCCCCAGCAGAGTCGCCAGAAACTGTAACAAGCCCGCGGGGGACCTCGCTACAGCTCGGACTCGACTCTTCGCAGTCACGGTTCTAAATCTGAACCAAAGAGTCCAAATCCGACAAATCGTTTTAGGAAAACAGATTTTTGAAAGAAGTGCCAAACATGGACTGCTTTGCCAGATACAGAGTCGCCACCTAAATATTTTATTTTGGGAAATTTAGGAAACCCTGACTCGGTGCCAAAAGGCCACGTGTCCGTCATCACCAAAGTTGCCTCGGCTCGGGAACTTGGGTACGATTGGGGAAGGTCACTTCGTGAGCACCCCCGCTCGCCCGATCAAAGATCGGCCTCTACTAACCGTGATATCTATTTTTGAAAACTTTGTGTGTTCTTATTCCAGTTATTAGCCTAGGTTACTATGTGATGCACACAGCATATAAGTATAGACTGGGTCGCCCGAATTGGAACAAAACATTTCATGCTTGTTTATTTGAAAATGGTTTGATGATGCTACTCGCAAGTAGGCTAAGACGTGGATTTGCCACCCTCGGGTGGGCTTAGAAAAATGTGATTTTGCCACTATCTAGTGGGCTTAAAACTCACAGTCAATGATTTGTTCCAATTTAAACAACCCGACCTTCACCCACAGGCATTCAGGCAGTTATATCGCATAAGCACATAGCCTCATGGTAAGCATGCTATTCATGGCATTCACTCACACGCGTGCAAGGATGCTAAAGCATAGAACTTACCGAGTACTCCAAGCCAAAACAAAAACTGTATTAGAAATCATGCATGACCCTAAGTATACAGAAATGCCTAATGCAACACATGCAAAATGCAACTATAGCAGGCTCGGCTATTCTAAACATGGCATATGGAATGCTACAACTAACATGTATTCAATTTGGAATTGAAAGTACAATGCAGTTAGTATGATGCGCCGAGCCCGGTGCATGCAATACAGATGAATGATGCAAACATGCTGTCATACTGTATGCTAATTTAAACATTCCCTAATCTAACCATCAAAAGCGGATAAATAAAAGGGAGAAAGACGTGGGGTTGGAAGACATACATCACACACACGCACACTTATTACAGTTATGCCCTCACTCGGAGGGTCCAAATAAATATACAGTCCAAATATTACAGTCCCGAATAAAAGAATATTACAGATTTCTAATTAATTAATGAATTAACTAAGAAAGCAGATAAAACTGGCGTGCAAGCCAGGGACTGTCTTGCTTCTGATGGATGATGCATGTCCGGATCGTCTTGCGCGGAAATCCACCGGAATGCCCCAATTAGCCTCTGTTTAGCAGTTATCCTCGAAATGCGTGCCGAATCCCGAAAAATTGCTGATTCCTGATTTTGCTGCAACAGAGAGCAGGAAAGGGGCACAGCAATGTATTTGCACAGATATATGCATGTTTCGATCCTCGTGCCACCAATCACGCATACCGAGGCATGATGGCCGAAGAGTCGAAATGCACCACTCAATATAGGATGAATGCACATGAAACTACAGCTAAAACCTAACTCCATCATGGATAATCCGGAGTGTCGGTGACTGGGGAATTGAGACACATTCCGTCACTCGGAGTACGAAATGTACCTCGTTTCTCGTGCCCGGGCTAACTCCTATTCCGGACATGATGCAATATGCATGATATGCATGAAATGCAACTAATATACAATCCTAACATACATAATGCTATGGAATGATAGGCCTCGAAATACGTGCACTCGGGCACGCAAACCGAGAAAATGACAGAATGCAATGAAAATGAGATGCCTCGAAGTACGTGCACACGGGCACGCAAACCGAGGCGATGACAGAATGATGAAAATGAGATGCCTCGAAGTACGTGCACACGGGCACGTAAACCGAGGCGATGACAGATACAATAAAAATGAGATGCCTCGAAGTACGTGCACACGGGCACGCAAACCGAGGCGATGACAGAATGATGAAAATGAGATGCCTCGAAGTACGTGCACACGGGCACGCAAACCGAGGCAATGCATACGCAATGCAAATGACATGGAAAATGACAAATGGACTTATACTAACATGAGAGAGCCTCAGCCACACTCACATAAGATGCCGATGGCAGAAAATAAGGTGCCTCGAAATGCGTGCACACGGGCACGCAAACCGAGGCAATGCATACGCAATGCAAATGACATGGAAAATGACAAATGGACTTATACTAACATGAGAGAGCCTCAGCCACACTCACATAAGATGCCGATGGCAGAAAATGAGGTGCCTCGAAATGCGTGCACACGGGCACGCAAACCGAGGCAATGATGAAATGTGATGCAACATGGCAAAAATGATATGCAAGCATGCTAATGGAATTTCAGTAACAAAACAAGGGGAAAACAGCCCCGGGATGAGGCGAAATGACATGAAATGCAAGGAAATGTCCCGAAATGTAACATTAAGCACCCGAAATGATCTATAGCTATGCTAAACATGCACAATATGGACATGCAATGCAAAGACAAAAGCTAGACAGTCCCAAAATAAGCACTTTTCCAGTTATAAACATGGCCAAACAGCAAGTATAAGCATGGCAAAAATAGCATACAAGAATAGGGGCCAAGATAGGGGTAATGAAGCAAGTGGTATAAGCTAAACCCAAACTGAAAAATTTCCTTCTACAACACTGAAGATGGACCAAAAATATGAACATTTACAGTATATGGCAGCCTCAAAATCAGTATACAAATATGCTAAAAATGGGATGCAAAACAAGGCCCAAAAGGTGCTATAACATGAAGTATATAAAATAATCACCAAACAGAAAAAAAGTGTGAATGAAACATGAAGTATAGGCCAAAATAAGACTACTTTCAGTTCGGACCAAGGTCCAAAAACAGAAGCAAAGAGGGCTACTAATTTATGCAAAAATGGGGGCCAAATAGGGGATATAACTACAAGTGACATATGGAAATACCAAACAATGTTGAGCCCTTCTCCAATGTTGAAGAGGGGCTCAAAATATGCCTCATATCAGTTTACAACATGCTCGAAAATAAATTGCTCATGGGTCAAAAATAGCATGCAAAACTATGACATACAAGATGGTCAATGAAGCAAGTGTATTATGGAGGGCTCAAACAGGGTTGAGCCCTTAATGAGAAGTGAAGATGAGCTCAAAATATGGCCCTTTTCTGTTAGGGCCGAAGCTTGAAACCAAAAAGAAATGAGGCTTAGAAATAGATCAAGGAAAAGAGTCAAAAGGATCAAAGTGTAACTTACCCTTGAAGATCCAAGCTTTTGTTGCTTCTTGGGTTGATTTGCAGCTTCTTTAGCCTTCAAGAATCCCTCCTAGCTGCTGGAAATGAGATGGTGGTGGTAGAGCTTGGTGGTGTAGAAGGAATGAAGGTTAAGAAGTTAGGGTTTTTTGAAGAATTGAAGAAGAAGATAATGGAGTTTAGGGTTTATGCTTGGAGAAGAATTTTTCTACCCCTCATGAAGAAGACCCTCAGCTGGTTATAAGGTCAAGAAAGGGGTGTAAAAGGGGGGTCAAATGGAGAGGAAAACTCTCTCCCAAAATATCCCCCGGATACAGAAAATATCTGGGGGATATTGCCCCACAGCTGGAAAGGGTACAGTGAGGAGAGCACGGCCGGCCGCTCACTTTGGCTGGAGGTGGCCGGCCGGCCACACCCCCTAGCCGGCCGGCTAGGGGTCAAAAGGGTCAACAAGCTTTTCTGGCCGGCCAGGTATTGGGGAGGTAGCCCTATGTGTGTACAACACAACCATGTAATTGAAATTCCAAGAAAGTGGGCCCAAGGGGTTCAACAATGGCTCGGAAAGAGGGGGTCAAAAGGGTCAAGTTGACTTACTGGCCGGCCATGAACTTTTAGGGGCCTCTCAGGTGTGTACATCACAGATATGTGGTTCAAAGTTCAAGAAAAAAGGTCCAAGAGGTTCAACATTAGCCCGGAAGAAAGGGGTCAAAAGGGTCAGATGACCTTAATGGCCGGCCATGAACTTTTAGGGGCCTCTCAGGTGTGTAGATCACAGATACGTGGTTGAAAGTTGGCAACGCTAGCTCTAAGGTATTCAACATTAGCCCGGAAGTGCGAAAAACGGGCGCCGGGAGGCTCGGGAGGAGAGATAACTGGTTGCTGCAACAATTGCTGGCCTCCCACCCTTCAGTGACCTTCCTCGGGATAAAACAGAGGTACCTGCCAAAAATGAGCGAAAACCGTTGCAAAACGAATGTTCCGGAGCCAAAACACGCAGTTCGGGGTCCCAGAAATGGGCTGTTAAGCACCGAAAATTGTATTCGACCTCGAAGTGGGTTTCTCAGCCCCCAGTGTCCCTCAAAATGGATGAAATAAGATGTATGCCAAAAATCAGAGCAATAGGAGATGGTTAAGCGGTCCCGAACCGAGGCACACGGCCTGACGGCTCCGAAAACCGGGAACCGGACTCCGAAATGGGCAAAATGGCCTACGGCCACCAAATGTAGCCTACGGACATTGAGAGATGGTCCACGGGACCTCTCCCTCCCTTCAGGAAAAGAAACAGAGAAAACCGAGTCTGGTTCGCAAACCGAGACAAGGCACAGAAAAGGGTTCGGGAGTCCGGAGGCAGGGCTCACGGCCGCAACTCCGAAACTTCTGAACAAGCACATTATGCAACATCACCAAGCGCTCAATCGGTGACGCCTAAGTCTTAAGGTCGGTCAAAAATGGGGTGTCTACAAGGGGTACTGGTGGCCCTACATGCAAAAGGATGTTGAAGCCTACATCCAAAAGTACGAGAAATGTCAAAAGTTTGCACATTTGATACATCAACTAGCAGCAGATTTGAACCCAGTATCCAATCCTTGGCCATTTGCCTAGTGGGGCATGGACCTAGTTGGACAACTGCCCCACGCAATTGGGCAAAAAAAGTTTTTGCTGGTAGCAACTGATTATTTCACAAAGTGGGTAAAAAATGAACCCCTTGCAAATGTTCAAGATATAGATGTGAAGAACTTCATATGGAAGAACATCATCGCCAGGTTTGAGATCCCAAAAGTAACAATAGTAGACAATGGTACACAGTTTGACAGTAAGCTAATCAAAAGCTTATGTGCAAAGTACAAAATCAAGAACTATTACTCCACTCCAAGTTTCTCTCAAAGCAATGGTCAGATAGAAACATCCAATAAGACTATCTTGGATGGGATCAAAAAGAGGCTGGAAGCAGCAAAGGAAAAATGGGTAGATGAGTTGCCCAATGTACTATGGGCATATCAGACTACGCTGAGAAGATCAACTAGGGAGTCTCCATTTGCCATGGCTTATGGCACTGAAGTAGTTATCTCACTAGAAGTCAGCATTCCAAGGATCAGAATCCAGGGAGTGGAAAATGAGATTAATGAGGCATTCTTGGCCCAAGATCTGGACCTTCTAAAGGAGAGAAGAGAGAGAACAACAATTTGGCTGGTGGCATATCAATAGCAGCTTGTTAGGGTTTACAACAAGAAGGTCAACCCAAGAGAATTCAAAGTTGGGGACCTTGTGCTGAGGAAAGTAGTCAGCAACAATAAGGATCCTAGGGAGGGCAAGCTAGGCCCCAATTGGAAGGGGCCTTATAGAATTATCTCGATCGCCGGCAGTGGGGCATATAGGCTTGAGGACAGTGGTGGCAAAGAGTTGCCAAGACCCTAGAACACTTGTAACTTGAAGTTTTTCTATCATTAGATTTTTGTTTTCAAAGTTTATGTCATTAGTCGAAGTAATAATAAAATTTTAGTTCGATTTTTATGAATTTGAAATTTGTGTGATAGAACTGACCTGTCCTATGGCGATGTTTCTGAATAAAACATGACAAATAACTTAGACTTATTGTATGGCAGAGTTGAATTATATTTGCATATAATAGAGTTGAACTAAGTTGGCGATGTTTTCGTATGAAACATGATGAATAAGTTAGACTTATTATATGGAAGAGTTGAATTATACTTGCATATAATAGAGTTGAACTAAGTTGGTGATGTTTTTGAATAAGACATGACAAAAAAGTTAGATTTATTATATGGCAGAGTTGAATTATACTTGCATATAATAGAGTTGAACTAAGTTGGCAATATTTCTGAATGAACCATGATAAATAACTTAGACTTACTATATAGTAGAGTTGAACTAAGTTGGTGATGTTTCCGAATAAAACATGACGAATAACTTAGACTTGTCATAACGGCAGAGTTGAACTAAGTTTTGATCTAGTCAGATTAACAGAGACACAGAGGTAGAAAACATCGGCTAAGATTTGTTTGAATCAGACTTCGGCAAAATTGAAGATGCGTGCTTAATGTGAACATAAGTGATACTTAGGTTCACATTAGGGGGCAGGGAGTAGGAATAAACTTAAGAGCTTGTGACTTGTTGGAATTTTTAGAACAATTTACAAATTAAAATGGGCTTAAACACTTGTTGAAATTTCAGAGAAATTTACAAGTTGAAGTTCGTCGAGGTAATTGTGAATAAAGTATCCGAGATGCATATTACCCAAGGTGACCAACTAGGTTGTTAAAGCTTGTAAAGAGTGCAATCTTAGTAGAAGATAGCATATGAAGGTAAAAAAAGCAATGCTTGACTGAATAACACTTGTAAAAATATTTTAATATTTTTGAGTGTTAGCCGAGGTAGTCCAATTGTTGGCCGAGACAAACAGTCAAGGTTTATATCTGAGGTGTTCTACCCTGAAGTTATTGTACAGTTAAAGTATACTTTGAAAGAATGCAAAACTATTCTAAGTATAGAAGCATGCATAGAAGAAAAACAGTAAACAAACATGGAGAGAAGCATTCAATACTTAGAAGGAAATATAAGACTTGCATTTAGAAGATGGAACTTGTTCATAGGCAAAAAGGCAATTCGGCCTGGCAAAAAGGCAACTTGTTCGGTGTAAACACCCCATTTTTGATGGCTCTTCAAGACTTGGATGCTTTTGCAGGTACATCTGATGACAAGTCTATTTGCTTGCCAAACACTCAAAGTCCTCAACGGAATGCCGCAGGTTTGAGCCTTTCAAACCCTGCATCCGTTTTGTCTTATTTTTGGACCATGTATTGGTCTTTCCCTCTTGTAGTCTTTGGTGGCCTGCCGGCCATCTACGGAGGCTGCCAGCCATTGATGTGCCTTGCCGGCCATCAATGATGCCTTGCCGGCCACCACTGATGGCCGGCTGACCACCAGTGTTTTCTACAGATATTTTATGCCAGCTGTGCCAGCTGTTTGCACAGATGCTTGCATTTGTCTACACGTGGAGGGCTAGATCTCCTTGTATAGAATTCATGTTTTCTATATATAGGGAGTCCCTCTCTCATGTTTTGGGGTTAGAAGATTTCAAACTCAAAAATTCTCTCTCTCTCTTTAGATTTCTCTCTCTCTTGCAATTTTGTGCACACTTGCCTAGTTATATCATTCTTTTGCATACACATCTTTAACCAAAATTGGTCACCTTAGCTGAGGTCCCTTAAGGTCTTGTTGGAGCTCTTGAAGGTGGTTTGGACTTGTATTGGTGCCTAAAGTTGTGCTTGGCTTCAAGAAGTATAACACTTGTCTTTTAACTTGTTTTAGTACACTTGTTTCTCTATCTTTTCCCACTATTTTTGGCCATTTTTGAGCTGTAAAAATCTCTATTTTAATGGGCTGAAATTGGGGTTTTATGCCATTTAAGTTTAGGGGGGTGTCTCACCCTTCTTTATTCTTTGCTTTTAAGGCTTTTGCACCTTTGTTTCCCGCTTTCAAACAAACTTTTTTTGGGCTTTTAACCATGGAATTTTAGAGTATTTTCAGTGGCAAAAAACATGTTTTGAAGTCCAAAATTGGAGGGGTTAGCCTCCCCTCCTCGTGTCTTGTTTGCTAGCCTAGTTAACTCTATGTGTTAGCATGATTTTTTAGTTTTTTGTAGCCTTATTCTAGCATGTTCTGCCTTTGTTTGCTCTTTTTTGGGCTGTTTGGGTTAGTTAGGCCTTGTTTTGCATGATTGTAGTGTAATAGTCCTCACAAGATTGATGTTTTAAGCCTTTAGACACCACTTGTTTGAGTTGATTGCATGTTTTGGTATTGTTTTGCACTTCATTTCAACACTAATCACCTCTGCAACCTCCCTCATTTCTTGGTTTTTCTTTTTGCTTTGAAAGTTGTTTCAAGTCATTTGTTTGCCTAAGTGTGGAATTAAGGTTTCATACTTAATGGTTTAATTCCTTTGGGAGTTCATTACCAACGGTATGAGACTTCTTTCATACCCAAAGTAACTTATGTTTTGAGCCTTCTTTCCATTAAAGGACTTTAACTCACCTATTGGACTTAATTGGAGTAAAGAATGGTTGGTAAGTTAAAATAAGTAACCAACAACTCGGGACTAAAATTGAGCAAGACAATCGGACGTTAATTAAACACAAGGAAAATTAGGACATTTCATACTCAAAGTGATGAAATGTCTCAAGTTTCCTAGGTCTCCATTGTTCTTGATCATACATGATAGGGTGATGGTTCTTGAGTGTTTTGTTTTGCATTTATTAAGCTTGCATACCTTGAATCACAAGCCATCATGTAATGAAATTGCATGGATTGGTGGTTTATGGCTTAAGTTCATAACTCCTTGGATTTATTCATGAAAATGAGGGGTGAATTGTGTAAACAATCCTTGGAAATACCCTATTTTTGCTCTGTTTGTACTCTGTCGTAGCATGATGATCCAGTGCATCAGTGGCCGGCAAGCCACCATCCATGGCTGGCAGTGCACCATAGATGGCCGGTAGGCCACCTTCATGGCCGGCAGGTGGCCGGCAGTATCTACCAGTGGCCGACTGGTCACTGATGCAAACTTCAACAGAATGTTGGTAAGGTGGAGCAGAATGGTTCTGGAAATGTTCAATTGTGCAAACAGAGGCTTTCGAGAGCAAAACGGAGGTCTTTTCGGGTGGTATCCGAGCATGTGCATCTTCCATTTCCTGAGGCGGTGTAATGGCACTGTAGTTAGATATCTTAATTACTTAGGTTGCGTACATTTGTGTTGTAACTTAGTTAGTTAGCTTACTAATTAGTTCATTCAATTGTTGTAATAATTAGTTAATTAGCTTAGCTATTTATTTCATTTTGGTTTGTAATAATTAGTGTAATTAGCTTAATTAGATTAGCTCAATTAGCTTAGCCCTAATTAGTTGCTAGTTAGTTTTGCTTTATTCATTCGAACTCTCCGTCGTGAGAGCGCAAAATGTAATAATGTGTATGTCTTCCAACCCCACGCCTTTCTCCCTTTTACTTAACTGCTTTCGATAGTTAGTTTAGGAACATCATGTTTCAATTAGCATACCTTATACTTGTATCCATTCATTTTGTCTTGCATGCACGGAGGTTCGGCGCATCATTCAAACTATATTGTTGTTTCAATAATTCTTTGAATACATGTTTAACCACATCTGATCAAATTGCTTCATATGCCATATTAGTTGCCGAGCCTATTAATTGCATTATTGCATGTGTTGCATTAGACATCTTGTATAGTTAGGAAGCACGCATATTTTTGTTTTAACTCTTTTGTTTTATCTTAGCTTGGAGTATTAGGTGAGTTTTTAATTCTTTAGCATACTTGCATGAGTGTGAGTGATTGCCATGACTAGCATGCTTACCATGAGGGTAAATGCTTACTTGTTAACTGTTTGAATGCCTATAGATGAAGCCTTGTTGCTTGAATTGGAACAATTCAATGAATGTATGTTTTAAGCCCACTTCGTTGAGTGGCAAATTCGCAAACTTTAAAGCCCACTTGATGTGGCAAATTTAAACTCTTTTCACAAAACAAACATGAAGTTGAATTGTTCCAAATTGAGCAAACTAGTCTACACTTGCTTGTGCGCATCACGTAGTAAAGCTAGCCTAATAACCAGAACAAGTCCACATAATGTTTATAAAAATGCATATCATGATTAGTAGAGGCCGATCTTTGATCGGGCGAGCGGGGGTGCTCAATTCATGACCTTCCCCTCTCGTACCTAAGTTCTTGAGCCGAGGCAACTTTGGTGATGACAGACACGTGGCCTTTGGCACGAGTCATGGGTTTTCTAAATTTCCCCAAAAATAAAATATTTAGGTGGCGACTCTGTATCTGGCAAATCAGTCCATTTTTGGCAATTTGATTCAAAATCGATTTTCTAAAAGATTTTCCAGATTTGGACTCTTTAGTGTTTATCAATTTCACATTGCACTTGTGAGATTAGATTCAGAACCGCGGGAGTCCGAACTATAGGGCTTCTTTCGAGCTTCCGAAAGGGGGCGCAAAAAAGCCGAGCTACAGTTTCTGGCGACTCTGTTGGGGATTTGGAGACTTGACTTGAACTCATGATATGTTATTTTATTTACACTTGTGTGTTTCTTTGCATTTGCATTTGCATCGGTGCGCCTAAGTCACAGTGTTTGCAATCTGTTATTCGTGAATAGTTTGCCGGAGGCTTGCTTAGAAAAGCTTTCCACAAGGCTGACCGATTACGGGCTCTGCCATGATGGGAACACAACCCTTTGATCTGGACTATCATTGTACCGTTTGATCTTCCTTTCACTTCTCGGTGTTAGGTGTGAGAGGTATATTAGGTAGTCTTGTTGAGGTACCCTTTTTTGAGTAATCGGCCTAGTTGTATATCGGAAACCATAGAGACTGTTCCAAATTAGGACAAGTTGCTTACTCGAATTCAGGATTGTGTGAACCACTTTGCTTGAATAGTGAACCCTAGTTCCTAATAAAACTAGGATAGGGTAACCCTACCCCATCATAAGGGTGTTTTGGCTCTCACTTAACTGGTATGTGCTTTTAGAGTGAAACTCTACAGGAATGTATGTATCAGTTGCAAGTTTGGGTATTAGTTTTCAGGGGCAGAAATCAGTGTTGAGTGCAGTTCTACAGCTTCTGATTGCAATTGTATTTTGTACACATTTGAGCTGAAGTGTTGAGCGATTTCTGATTTTTGCTTTCTTTTGCTTTATTTCTTTTTGCAAGGTAGTTTTTCACAATTACTTCAGATGATTCTGTTACCTCCAGGCACTCTGGACCCATGTAAGGAGACTTTATAGATCCGGGGATCTTGTTAGGAGACAACCAGTGTTTGCTTCGCTCCCACAGGTTACGAGACGGGAGAGGATTAGGCATAACTCACCAATCTAGTAGTCATTTTTTACTTCACCTGCATCCTGTCAGGCTCAGTTTTCTAGTTCAATTCCAGTAAGAGAGTATTCACCAGTTCAAATGGCTCAACATTACCCGGTTAGCATGGAAGACATGCTCCATCATCTCCAGCAAACCATTGAAACCATGCAGCTAGATGCTGCCTGCCAAGCTGAAGTTACAGCTCATCAAGCGGAAGTGATAAATAGACTGCAGCAATAGCAACCACCGCAAGCAGTGGCTTTTGCTTCCCATGCACCTCCTGTGGGTTTTTCAACACCCGGAGTCACTATCAATGTCCAAGAGAATCTGGGCATTCCGTTAGATCCGCTCCCACTTCAGACCTCCAAGGCACCAGTATACCAAAATGAGGTGCCATTTGAATTTGAGGTTAACCCCACTGCACTAAAAGTCAACAAGCTAGAAAAGCTTTTCAAGCGGGGCACATGGAGTAAATTCAATCCCTGACATCGAGGATGGATACACAGACTCCACCGTAACTCTGTCGGATAGATTCAAGATGCCTCACATAGACCGATTCGATGGCTCCCGGGATCCCGTGGTCCATTTGCGGTTATATTCTAATATCCTGTGACCAATGGGTCTTACTAAACTTCAAAAGCTGTCACTTTTTGGCCGAACCCTATCAGGTATAACAGCCATCTAGTATGCAAAGTTGGAAGACTCTGTGAAACGGAGTTGGGAGGAAATGATTGAGGCCTTCATTGCACAGTACTCCTACAATACCTAGATCGAGGTCACAACCCGTGATCTTGAAGCTACCTGACAGGAGCCGAAAGAGGGCTTCTCGGACTTTGTGACCTGATGGAGGGCTAAGGCCTCGATGATGACTATCAGGCCATCCAAAAAGGATCAAATCAAAATGGTGGTCCGCAATCTACAAGGGAAAGTATTGTAGAAGATGATAGTCTTGCCATTGTTTACATTCGCTGAGCACCACGAGATAGGGGTGCAGATTGAAGATGCGATGAAACAGGGATTGATTGCTGATAAGAAGGAACAGTCCAAGAGGCCCTTTACACGCAGTTCCAATGCAACCACGAGTGGCAGCACCTCTACACGGCCTTCGGATGTGAGTATGGTCACCACCACACTCAAAACTGCCAACCCTTTCGCCAATACATCCAACACAACTCCACAAACCTCAACTAGTCAGGCCCAATCTCAACGGGTCTTTACCCCGCTCTACATGCCTTTATCCAAAGCCTTAGGGGTCCTGATCAAAAAGGGACATCTTAAGCCACTAGAGCCTTGCCCTCTACCCGATCTTCTTTCCTTGAAACACAACCCGGCCAAATACTGTGCTTTTCACCGGCAGCATGGTCATGACACTATTCAATGCCATAGGCTGCGTCATGAGATTCAAGATCTCATCGATAATATGGTGATAGCGCCTCTCCAAAAACCCAACATCCCTACAAATCCTCTCCCACCACATAATCAAGTCTCTCCACCCCAGCATATAAACCTTATCCACACACTAGCCGTCCCTTATGACCCCAGTATATATCACCCCTTCCCACTTACCTAAACTGGCTTTCTTTATCCCTGAGAGCACGGGCTTGTGCATGAAGAACATGTTTACACTCCAATCTGAACCCGTGGTGGTGACGGTGGTAGATGAAGGAAGGTTGGCCTTGGTGGAAAATGTATGTCCGTTGACTGAGGGCTCTGAGGACTTATCTGAAGAGGTGTACAACCTATACTATTATATTGTGCCAATCAATCAATCTAAGTCGAAAGTGGTATTGCCAGCTGGGATGGAGGTCAGTGTAGTTCAAGAGGATGGCCCAAGTCAGGAATTAGATGATCTGGCCGACCTAGAGGAGGACATAACCAATTTGCAGTTCTTTGAGGAGCAAGATCAAGGGGACGTGCATATTGATTGGTTTGATCCAAACGGGTCAACGGACAATTCTGGGTGGCTAAGTGATGAACCTGATAGAGATGAGGGAACTGAATTGAAGCCAGAAGAATAGAAAGCGAAAATTGCTGCATTGGTCGATGGGAAGAGTAAACTCTCGGAAAACACTAGTGTAGAACAATTGGCTCAGGAATTGAGCATTGTTAGTGCTGTACATACGGAACAAGAAGTTATATGAAGCATTTTGAGCAAGAAATGGGTGAAAACAACCGGAAAGCTGGAAAACCCCAATACCCTGTGGGGGAGATTTGTGACGAGAAAATAATCCGAATGAAGCCAGACAAATGCTTATTGGCTGCCGAAGGAATCTAGTGGGATGACGACGACCTACACCTGGCTCATATTGATGAGGATTGGGGTGAAGACCTTCCAAACAACACTTGGTATGTGGAAGAGATCGACCATATGACGAGAAGTGGCCAATATTTCAAACCACTACATCTGGACCAACCCGAGGCATCCGGGAAGGATAAAGAAGTCGAGAAGTAGAAGGAAAAATAGTTAGAAGAAGAGGCTGTGTTGAAACAATTGAAGAAGATTCAAGTTGATATATCTATCTGGGGTCTGCTTATGGCTTCGCGAGTGCACAGACAGGTTGTACTGTCGACGATGGATAAAACTAAGTTGTCCATCGACATTACCCTGGAACAACTAGTAGGATTAGTTTTCCCGGGAGGCGTTGCGCCAACTCTAACCTTCTTGGACAAGGAACTGCCGTCGGAAGGTTCTGCACACAATAAGCCTCTATACATATCAGTGGAGTGTCGAGAAAAGTGGGTACCAATGGTATTGGTTGATACCGGGTCAGCAATCAACGTCTATCCTTGTCGCACGACTTATGCTATTGGCTTGAAATTGGCGAATTTCGTGCCTACAGCCCAGATGATCCGGGCGTTTGACAATGCCAGCAGAGAGGTAATGGGAACAGTACAGATCAGAGTACAGGTCGGCCCAACTCAATAGGATATTAAGTTCCATGTCCTGGATATCCTAGCCACTTTCAACTTACCACTTGGGCGACCCTGGCTGCACCAGGTGAAAGTTGTCTCTTCTACTCTCCACCGAATGCTGAAATACCCCCATGGAAAAGGGGTGGCTATTGTGTTCGAGAATTTATCTATACATCCTTCGCTAGAGATTACTACACCTGTGCTAGAGATTGTGCATGGCGAAGAGGATATTTTCTTTTCGGGGTTTACCTTGGCTGAGGCCCGGGTAGTGTAGAATATCTTGGCTATTGATGAGGGCTTGTATGTTAGCGCCCAATCTGTATACTTCATAAACAAGCTCCAACACGTGCTAAGGATGGGACTAGGAATGAGTGGCCAGAAGGGTGTTACTGCATTGGCCGATATGCCACATAATCCACATGTCTTTGGTCTTGGCTATACGCCTACCAAAGAAGAATGGATTAGAAAAGGGAAAGAGATGGCAGGAAAAGTTAGAGCTAAGCAGACCGGCAAGCGCTATGAACTTGTGCATAGACCAATCAGGGAAACCCTGAATGATTATTTTGTTCAAGACGGAGAAGACTTCCCATTCTGTGGTTTCCCCGAACCCTGGTTCAACTCTGAGAGGTAGTGGGTTCCTAGCTTTGAAATTTTTTTTGACTTGCAGCTACAAGACAGTGATACGAAGGAAATGGCTGAACCGACAGTTGAAGCTGCGAAGAGCACAGAAACTAATTTCGACAACAACGAGCTTGAAGTAAGAGCAGCACTGGCATGTCGCCTTTCAGATCCTTCAATCGACTCAGAGAGCTTTGGGGATAACCTGACTGTTTCCATGATCGGGGACCAACCGGGTGTGAGCCCTTCTAGCAGCATTTTGGATGCATCTGACGTACCATCCCTTGTGAGCCCTTAACCAAACACTCTCACCTTTGGGCTGAGATTACTTGGAGCCTTGTTTGAGCTCTAGAAGGAGGTTTAAGCTTAGTTTGTTGTCTTTTTTGTGCCTTAGCTTCAAGAGGTATAACACTTGTTATTTAAGCTTGCTTTCAATTTTTGTTTTGTCATCTTTTCAAACTGTTTTTGGCCTAGTTTTCAACTGTAAAAACCTTTCTTTTTATGACCTAAAAATGGTGGTTTTAGGCTACTTTGTGTTATGGGGTAGTCCCCCATTCTTGTTTCTTTGTTTGTTAAGCTTTTGTGCTATTATTCACCACTTTCAAATCAACTTTTTTTGGGTCTTTTAACCACTGAATCTCAGAGGTTTTTCAGTGGTAAAAACCTTGTTTGGAAGTCTAAAATTAGAGGGGTTAGCCTCCCGTCCTTGTGTCTTGTTTGCATGTCTAGTTAGCTTTGTGAGTTAGCATGTTTTTCTAGCTTAACTTAACTCTAGTCCAGCATGTTTTTGCCACTGTTTTGACCTGTTTTAGCTCTATTTTGGGCTGGTTAATTCATTTGAGGCTTGTTTTGCATAGTTGTAGTGTTGTTTCCTTCACTAGTTTGATGTTTTAATGCTTTAATAATCATTCTTTTGCGTTGAGAGCATGTTTTAGTGTTGTTTTGCACTTAATTTCAGCGCCTAAATCTCTGCAACCTCCCTCTTTGCTTCACTCTTTTATTTGCTTTTGAGAGTTGTTTCAAACTTGGGATCTTTTGAGCTTAAGATTGAGATTATTCTTAATGGTTTAATCCTCTTTAAGGGTTCATTACCAATGGCATGATCTCTCTCATGCCTTAAATTATCCTTTGGTTGACACTTCTTTCCATTAGAGGACGCTCACTTTTGGACTTAATCGATTAAAGAATGAATCGGTAATGTAAAATGAGTAAACAAAATGAACAAGTAAAAGAAGCAAGATAAGCATCTTTTGTGTTGCATTGCATGTGTTTGAATCGAACATTAGTTCGAACACTAAGGAAAATGGGACATTTCATACTCGAAAGTGATGAAATGTGTCATTTTCCTTAGTCACCATCACCCTTGATCATACATGATAGGGAGGTGGTCTTTTTGAGTCTTATTTTGCACTCATTAAATTTGAACAAACTTGGTTCTTCGGCCATCATGCATGGAAATTGCTTGATTGGTGGTTTGAGAGCCAAGTGTTTCTCTCTTTTGAACTTGTGTGATGATAAGGAGTGTAAATAGTATAAGCAAACCTGCAAAAGTAAACTGTTTTGCTCTGTTGTGCTCTCTGTTACAGTAGGGAAGTTCAAACCAGTGGCAGCCGACAGCCACCACCAGTGGCCGACCAGCCACCATCAGTAGCCGACCGCCTTTGTTGGCCGACCGACCATCAGTAGTGGTCGACCGGCCCCCCTATCGGCCACCAATGAAATTTAACAAATTGTTCCTAAGGCAGAACAAATGTGATCTAGAGAAGAGGAAAGTGTAAGTGCTTCTGTGCAACAGAGGCTCGCAGCAGCAAAACAATGGCCATTTGGGTGGAATAGCGAGCATGCATGCATCCCTCACTTCCCGAGGCCATTTAGGTCATGTTTGTTTGGGCGGATTGGATTAACATTCCCATGACTAATAGTCTTAGGATTACGAATCCGTTGGATTATGTATCCTATCTTAATTAATAGTCAAGTTTAAAATAATTAATCCGTACTTCAATTGTTCAATCAAACATCGGATTAATAATTTTATTAGACTATTAGTCCAATCCCAAGCTCATGTCCACCCAAACAAACATGACCTTAATTGCTTTGTTTAATTAATTAGTGATAACTAATTAATTAGTTTGATTGCTTTGGTACTTAATTAGCTTAGTATTTAGCTAATTACTTTGGTTTGTAATATTTAATTGGCTTAGAATAAGTTAGTTAATTCATTTCAATTGTTGTAATAATTAGTTAGCTTAATTAGCATAGCTATTTAGTTAGCTTATTCATTCGAACCCTCCTTCGCGAGGGCGTAGTGTTGTAATAAGTGTACGTGCGCGTGTGTATGTCTTCCAACCCCACGTCTTTCTCCCTTTTATTTATCCGCTTTTGATGGTTATATTAGGGGTATGTTTCAATTAGCATATTGCATGCTTGTATCCATTCATCTTGTATTGCATGCACTGAGGCTCAGTGTATCATTCAAACCGCATCGTTATATCAATATCTTCTTTGAATACGTGTTTAATTGCATGTTGTTCAAATCAATCATATGCCATATTAGTAGGTGAGCCTATTAATTGTATTATTGCATGTGTTGCATTAGGCATCTTGTATAGTTAGGATCATGCATCTTTCTAACTAGTTTTTGTTTTGGCTTGGAGTACTCGGTGAGTTTTTATACTTTAGCATACTTGCATGAGTGTGATTGCCATATTTCCATATTTAACATGCTTGCCATGAGGCTATGTGCTTAAATGCTAAACTACTTTAATGCCTGTGGATGAAGGCTTGTTGTTTGAATTGGAACGATTCAACAAATGTGCGTTTTAAGCCCACTATGTCTAGTGGCAAATCATGTTTTAAGTTCACTGTGTTTGGTGACAAATCCGCAACTTTAAGCCCACTTAAGGGTAACAAATTCAAACCATTTTCGCAAAAACAAACATGAGTTGAATTGTTTCAAATTGAGCGAACTAGTCTATACTTGCTTGTGTGCGTCACATAGTAAAGCTAGTTTAATAACCGGAATAAGAACACGTGATATTTATAAATCTCATATCATGATTAGTAGAGGCCGATCTTTGATCGGGTGAGCGGGGGTGCTCATTTCAGGACCTTCCCCTCTCGTACCCAAGTTCCCGAGCTGAGGCAACTTTGGTAATGAAGGACACGTGGCTTTTGGCACGAGTCAAGGTTTCGTAAATTTCTCCAAAAATAAAATATTTAGGTGGCGACTCTGTATTTGGCCAAGCAGTCCAATTTTGGCATTATTTGATTTAAAATCAATTTTTCAAAAAAGTTTGTCGGATTTGGACTCTTTGGTGATTATCAGTTTCATATTGCACTTTGTGAGATTAGATTCAGAACCATGGGAGTCCGAACTGTGAGGCCTTCTTTTCAAATCCTTTCTGAAAGGCGGGGCATGAGAAAAAGGCGAGTCCACAGTTTCTGGAGACTCTGCTGGAGACTTAGAGAACTTGACTTGAACTCATGATATGCTGTGTTATCTACACTTATGTGTTTCTTTGCATTTGCATTTGCATTGGTGCGCCTAAGTCACAGTGTTTGCCATCTGCTATTCCTGAGTGGTTTGCCGGAGGCTTGCTTGGAAAAGCTTGCCAAAAGGCTGATCGGTTACGGCCTCTGCCATGATAGGAACACAACCCTTGGAATTGGATTACTGTTGTACCGTTTGATCCTCATTTCCCTTCTCGGTGTTAGGTGTGTGAGGTATATTAGGTAGTCTTGCTGTGGAACCCCTTTTGACCAATTGACCTAGTTGCATATTGGAAACCATAGAGACTATTCCAAACTAGGACAGGTTGCTCACCCGAATGCAGGAATTGTTTGAAAACTGCTTGTTTGTATAGTGAACCCCTAGCTCCTGACGAAATTAGGACAGGGTAACCCTACCCCATCATAGGGCTGTTTTGGCTTTCACTTACTTGATACGTGCTTTGTAGAGTGAAACTCTGCAGGAATGTATGTATCAGTTGCAAGTCTACGTATCAGTTTTGGGCCAGAAATTTGGGGCAGAAATTAGTGTTTGAGTACAGTTGTCCAGCTTATGATTGCAACTGCGTGTTGTTTCTGTCTGAGCCGAGGTGCTGTGTGGTTTCTAATTTTTGTTTCTTTTTGCTTTTTTTTCTTTTTGCAAGGTAGTCTTTCACCATTGCTTCAGACGATTCTGTTACCCCCTAAGCACTTTAGACCCGAGTTAGAAGGATTTATAGATCTGGGGATCTAGTCAGGGGACAGCCAATGTTTGTTTCACTCCCACCGGTTACTAATCGGAGGAGGATTCGGCAGAATTAGCCAATTCAGTAATCACCGTTTACCACGCCTGTGCCCAGTCAAACCCAATCATCTACTTTCACTCCAGACAGAGAGTACTCACCAGTTCCGGTAGTTCAAAGTCCTCCAGCCAACGTGGAAAATATGTTTCGACAACTCCAACAAACTATTGAGGCTATGTAGCTAGATGCTGCCCGCCAAGTGGAAATTGCAGCCCAGCAGGCTGAGTTGATTGCTAGGTTGCAACAACAATAGCCACAACAGGCAGTGGCCTCTGGATACCATCCACCTCTTGCAAACTTTCCATTTACCGGAGCTACTACTCCCACAGCTAATGTCTAGGAAAATGAGGGCATCCCAGTGGATCCGATTCCACCCCAGACCTCCAAAGCACCAGTATACCAAACGGAGGCCCCCTTTGAGTTAGAGGTCGATCCTACTACTTTGAAAGTCAACAAGCTAGAAGAGCTCTTCAAGCGGGCATAGGGTATGAATATAATCTCGGATATAGAGGATGGCTATACTGATACAGCAGTGACCTTACCGAACAGATTGAAGATGCCACAGATAAGTCGGTTTGATGGTTCAGGGGATCTTATATTCCACTTGCGGCTCTTTCTAGATGTACTGCAGCCTATAGGCCTATCCAGACTTCAGAAGGTCTCACTCTTTGGCCGGTCCCTGTCGGGTATAGCAACCATTGGTACGCCAAGCTGGAAGACTCTATGAAACGAAACTTGGATGAGATAGCCGAGGCCTTTATAGTATAATACTCCTATAATACCTAAATCGAGGTCACAACTCGTGATCGCGAGGCAACTCGTCAAGAGCCAAATGAGGGCTTCTTAGATTTTGTAACAAGGTGGAGAGCAAAGGCATCAATGATGACGACCCGGACATCTAAAAAGTATCAAATTAGAATGATAGTTCGGAACCTGCAGGGGAAATTACTACAGAAAATGATTGTCTTGCCCTTATTCACATTCGCTGATCTCCATGAGATAGGAGTTCACATTGAGGGTGCGATTAGACAGGGTTCGATAAATGACAAGAAGAAGCAGCTAAGAGGTCTTTCACATGCAGTTCCAATGCGACTACGAGTGGTAGTGTAGCTACAAGGCCTTCCGATATGGGTATGGTCACCACCACACCTAAAACTGCCAACCCCTTTGTCGGTACAGCCAATACAGCCTCACAAACCTCGAGCCACCAACCCCGAGGCCAAAGGGTCTTCACCCCATTATACATGTCCTTATCTAAAGCCTTAGGGGTCCTGATCAAAACAGGGCACCTTAAGCGACTAGAGCCTTGCCCCCTACCCGATCCTTTTCCCCCAAAGCACAACTCGGCCAAATATTGGGCTTTTCACCAACAGCATGGTCACGACACTGATCTATGCTTCAGATTGCGTCATGAGATTCAAGATCTCATTGACAATAAGGTGATAGCACCCCCTCAAAAGCCTAACGTCACTACAAATCCCCTCCCACCACATAACCAGGTCCCTCCACCCCGACATGTAAACTTTATCCAAACACTGGCCGTCCCTTACGACCTTAGTATATATATCACCCCTTCCCATCTATCCAAGCCGGCATTGTTTATCCCGGAAAGTACAGATTTGTGCATGATGAACGCATCCACATTCCAACCCAAACCCATGGTGGCGACGATGGTAGAGGAAGGCAGGTTAGCCTTGAAGGATCATGGGAGTGTCAGTTTAGTGCTTGAGGGCTCCGTGGACTTATCTGAGGAGGAATACAACTCGTGCCACTACATTGTGCCAACCAATCAGGCCAGACCAGATGTAGAGTTGCCGACAAGAATGGAGGTCAGTGTAGTCTGGGCGGATGGCCCAAGCCAAGGTCTGAATAATCTAGCAGAATTGGGAGAAGACCTGGACAATCTGCAGTTCTACAATGAACAAGATCTAGAAAATATACAGATTGACTAGTTCAATCTGAACGGGTCAACAGACAATTTGGGGTGACTCAGTGATGAACTTGATATAGATGAAAAACTTGAACCGAAGCTCAAAAAACAGGAAGCGGGAACCGCTGCAAAGGCTGGAATGGCCGATAGAAAGGGTAAGCTGCTAGAAGACGCCAGTCTGAAACAAGTGGCTCAGGAATTGAGCATTGTTAGTACTGCTAATACAGAGCAAGAAGCCGCACTGAAGCGGTTTGAACAAGAAAGGGACGAGAATGGTTAGAAGGCTGAAAAAACCCAAGGCCCTGGAGATAATGATTGTGATATTGACGTGGGAGTAATTAAGACGAAACCGGACAATTGCTTGTCGGTTGCCGGAGGAATATGATAGGAAGATGATGATCTGCACCATGCCCACACTGATGAGGATTGAGGTCAAGACTTGCCAAATGATACTTGGTACTCTGAGGAGGTGGATCATATGACTAGAAGCAGGGGATACTTCAAGTCCCCACACTTAGACCAACCAGAAGCATCCGGAAATGATAAGGAGACTGAAAAATAGAAGGACAAACAGTTGGAAGAAGAAGCTGTACTGAAGCAGCTAAAGAAAATCCAAGCAGACATATCCATCTGGGGGTTGCTCATGGCTTCGCGGGTACACAGGCAAGCGGTATTGTCGGCAATGCATAAGGCCAAACTGTCTATCGACATAACTCCAGAGCAACTAGTGGGACGTGTCTTCCCGGGAGGCACTACGCTAACTTTCACCTTCTTAGATAAGGAATTGCCGCCTGAAGGCTCTACACATAACAAATTGCTATACATCTCAATTAAGTGTAGAGAGAAGTGGGTACTGGTTGTATTAGTTGACACTGGGTCTGCAATCAATGTTTGTCTATCTCGCACAGCCTATGCTATTGGCTTGAAGCCAGCAGACTTTGTACCTACAGCCTAGGTGATCCGGGCGTACAACAACACGAGCAGAGAAGTGATAGGAATAGTGCAAGTCAAAGTACAAGTTGGCCCGGCATAACAGGATATTGAATTTCACGTCTTGGATGTTCCAGCCACTTTCAACTTACTCCTTAGACGGCCGTGGCTACACCAAGTGGAAGTTGTTTCTTCCACTCTTCATCATATGTTGAAGTACCCCCATGGGATGGGGGTGGCCATTGTGTTTGGAAATTCATCCATACATCCTCTGCCTGAGGTCACTACACTAGTATTGGAGATTGTACACGACAATGAGAATGTTTTCCCGTCTGGGTTTACCTTGGCTGAAGCCCGAGTGGTACAAAATATCTTGGCTATTGATGAGGGGTTGTACGTTAGTGCTCAATCAGTCTACCTTATGAACAAGCTACAGTATGTACCTAGGATGGGATTAGGAAAGAACGGCCAGAAGGGCGTTAATGCACTAGCCGAAGTGTAACCCACATGCCTTTGGTCTCGGTTACACACCTATAGAAGAGGGCTGGGTGAGAAAAGGGAAAGAAATGGCAGGAAGAACTATAGCAAAGCAAACTGGGAAACACTATGAGCTTGTGCATAGACCAATTCTGGGAACTCTGAACGGCCGTTTTGTCTGGGAGGGGGAAAACTTCCCATTTTGCAGCTTTCCTGAGCCATGATTGAACTCCGAGAAACGGCGTCTACTCGGTTTTGAGATTTTCTTCGACCTACAGCTACAAGAGGGTGAAGCCACAGATGAACAGACTGAATTAACTGCTAAGGCTGAACAGAGCACAAAAGTAAGTCCAACAGCAGTGAACGTAAGATAGAAGCTGCACTGGCATGTCTACTTTCGGATCCTTAGATCAACCCAGAGAGCTTGGGGGATGACCTAACTGTTTCCATGATCAGAGACCAATCAGGTGTGGACCTTTCCGGTGGTATTCTGGATGCATCTAACACACTGTCCCTCACTTAGCAGCTGGAGGAGGGTTTTCTGTCCAGTATTTCTGAATCAGGTAGTGAGCCGAAATCTGATTCCACGGAGTTTGTGGAGTCAGAATCAGATTCTAGTTCTTCTGAGCCGGAGTCTGGTATTTCTAGGGTTGATAACCCAGATGCCGTAGTTTTGTCCAGGTCATCTTTTTCCTTTTCTTTTGAGTCGGTTGTAACCGAGGAATTGGATGAGCTGGATCTTTTGAATGTGAATACCACTGCAGTTTCTGAGTACTTCTCTGTGCCACTTATATATTGTATTGATCATGACTTTCAAATTTTTGATAAAAACGACGAGGAAGGAATTCCTCTGGTTTTGAAACATTTGATTGATCGAGAGGATGAGAGGTTTGTAAAACCCCTTGTTGATGAAATCATTGCAATTAATGTTGGTACTGAGAAGGATCTACGTCTAGTCTAGATCGGGTCCACATTGTCTTCGGAGGAATGCAAGCGCTTAGTCGCTTTATTACAAGATTTCAAAGATGTTTTCGCGTGGTCCTACGAAGACATGCCTGGAATCAATCCTGAGATTGTACAGCACTGGATCCCTCTTGACCCTGAGGCCCGACCCGTCAAGCAGAAGCTTCGGAGAATACGCTAGGATTGGGCTTTGAAGATTAAAGAGGAGGTCACCAAGCAGATAAACGTAGGGTTTTTGCTAGTATTTGAGTATCTGACTTGGTTGGCCAACATTGTTCCGGTGCCAAAGAAAGATGGCAGAATCTGGGTGTGTGTGGATTCAGGGATCTGAACAGAGCTAGTCCGATGGACGACTTTTCCTTGTCACATATCGATGAATTGGTAGACTTTACTGCAGGTCATGCGTTGCTCTCCTTTATGGGTGGATTTTCCGGGTACAATCAGATTTTGATGGCACCCAAGGATAGGAAGAAGACTGTCTTCACCACATCGTGGGGAACCTACTGCTACAGGGTGATGCCGTTCGGTCTGAAAAATGCTGGGGCTACTTATCAACGGGCTGCAACCACTATTTTACATGACATGATCCACAAAGAGGTCGAGGTATATGTGGATGACATGATTGTCAAGTCCAAGGGAAGAGAGGGCCACTACACCGCCTTGAAGAAATTCTTCCAATGGATCAACGAATATCAGTTGAGGCTGAATCCACAGAAATGCACTTTTGGTGTCACAGTAGGGAAAATGCCGAGTTTCTTGATCACACAGAGGGGTATAGAGGTTGATCCTTCCAAAATCAAGGCCATCCTATAAACGCCACCACCAAGGATTGAAAAAGAGATGCAAGGCTTTCTAGGTAAAGTGCAATTCATAAGATGGTTTATTACAAAATTAACTTTGACTTGTGAACCACTATTTGGTCTCTTAAAGAAAGGAAAGAAATTCCAATGGGATGGTCGATGCCAGTTTGCTTTTGAGCAGATCAAGCAGTACCTTCAAAACCCATTCGTGTTGTTGTCGCCAGAGCCGGGGAAGCCGTTGATTTTGTATCTATTAGTAACGGACACGACTATGGGCTGCATGCTTGCACAGGAATCTGAGGATATAGTGGAGAAAGCCATCTATTACTTGAGTAAGAAGATGCTAGAATATAAGACCCGCTACATGTCGTTGGAAAAGGCTTGCCTAGCCTTGGTATGGGCTACCAAGAAGTTAAGGCACTACCTGTTAGCTCACTTCGTAATTTTGGTTTCGAGATTAGATCCCATCAAATATTTCTTTGAGAAACCGGCACTTACAAGTAGGCTAGCTCGTTGCTTGCTTCTTCTCTCTAAATTTGATTTGAAATATGTGACTCGCAAGTCTGTTAAGGAGAGGGCTGTAGTTGAGTTCCTAGCAGATCACCCAATGGAAGGGGGCGTAGTGGTAGAATACCTATTCCCAGATGAAACGATTCTATAAGTCGAGGAAGAGATTTAGACAATGTACTTTGACGGAGCGTCTAACCAGAACAGTTATGGGATAGGGGTGTTGTCGATAGCACCCGACAATTCCTATATACCTTTAGCCTTCAAACTCCAGTTCAAGGTATCTAACAACAAAGCAGAATACGAGGCGTGTATCTCTGGTTTGGAAGCCGCCCTAGAACTAGGGGCAAAAAGGTTGGACGTCATTGGGGACTCGAACTTAGTTGTGTCTCAAGTAAAAGGAGATTGGAAGCTTAAAGAGGAAATTATGAAAATCTATCACCAGACCCTGGATGTTCTGATTCCTAGGTTTGAGAAGCTAACCTTCACGCATCTGTTAAGAGAGAACAACAGGTTCGCTGACGCCTTATCAACTCTATCCTCCATGATAGACATCTCGTTGGGAGTCCGGATGCGTCCGATCATCATTAAACAGAGATATACGCCGGCCTATGAGACCATCACCGCAATAGATAAAGTGCAGGATCAAAATTCCTGGTATTATGATATCTGGAACTTCTTGAAAAATGAGGTTTATTTGCTAGGGGCAAATGCCAAAGATAAGAGGGTAATAGGGCGAATGGCTGCTCAGTTTATCATCTGTGGGGGTAAATTGTACAAAATGGGTCATCTGGGAATGCACAAGTTGTGTGTTGATGCAGAAGAGTAGAAGCGCCTAATGAAGGCCATCCATGGGGGAGAGTGTGGAGCACACATGAGCGGAGTAATGCTAGCCCAGAAGATTCTTAGGCAAGGCTACTATTGGTCTACCATGGAGGAGGATCGTATTGGTTTTGTTCGGCGATGCCACAAATTCCAAATTCATGCAAATCGCATGAATATCCCGCCGTCGAAACTGTATAACATGACTTCACCATGGCCTTTTCCAGTTTGGGGAATTGAGGTTATTGGGGCAGTTACGCCGAAAGGCTCGAATGGACATGAGTATATCCTGGTGGCAATAGACTATTTTACAAAGTGGGTCAAATCCCAATCCTATGCCGTGCTGAAAGCATCGCATGTAGCCAAGTTCATCAGGAATAACATCATTTGTCGTTATGGGGTCCCGAATGAGATTATTTCACACAATGGCTCCCATTTCAAGAGAGAAGGGATCGACTTGTTGGAGAAATACAATGTGACTTTTCATAAGTCATCCACATATTGGCCACAAACCAACGGAGCTGTTGAGGCCGCCAACAAGAACATCAAGCACATTTTGCAAAAAATTGTTGAGACCTACAGGGACTGGCCAGACAAATTGTCATGTGCTCTCTGCAGCTATAGGACTTCAATTCAGACATCTACTAGGGCAACTCCGTATTCTCTGGTTTATGGGATGGAAGCTGCTCTGCTGATCGAAATAGAGGTTCCATCGCTGCGGGTTATGGCTGAGTGCCAGATAGCAGAAGCGGATTGGCAGCAAAGCAGGTTCGAAGAACTGATGCTATTCGATGAGAGGAGGCTGAAAGCACTGTACCATGTCCAAGGTTATCAACACAGAATCATCAGGGCTTTCAACAAGAAAGTTAAGTCCAGGAATCTAAAAGAAGGGGATTTGGTGCTGAAAGACAACCGAGCTCTTATTCATGACCCTAGGGGCAAGTTCAGACCCAATTGGACTGGTCTTTACATCATCAAATCTATCTAGTCAGGTGGAGCTGTTATTCTTATGGACCTGGATGGCCTAGAATTCTCCCAACCAATCAAACATGGACAAGTTGAAGAAATATTACCCTTGAGAGGCTCGCTAGACCGAAAACCCAAAAGGCCAACCTAGGCAAAAGTTAGAGCACAAAAAATTGAAAAAAAGAAAAAATGAGCTCACAAGGTTGAAAACCCAGAAAGGGTGGCCTTGGCAAAAGTTAGAGCGCAAAAAGAGAGTGTTATTACACGAGTGAACCCGAATTGAACTACGTAAGGCTTGATTCCCATCTTCAGGATATGTAGGCAACTTCACTCTAAAGTCCAGCCGTAAACACTTCTAACTCAACTGTTTTGTTCATGAGATCGTTCAGGTCATCTTTGTTTTGTCTATATTAGAGAGTTCAGTTCTGACCATCACTACGAGAGCTGGTTACAATGCAGTGCTATTCAGACAAGGGGCATTTTTTTATTTTCTGGATTCGGGGTTGTACATCTCGAGGATAGATTCCATGTGTGTCAGGTTGTGATCCTTATCGAAAATGGTTTTAAAAAGTTTTAATGAAAGTTGATTTTGTTCAAATTAATATTTTTACAACTTAGACCATTTTGGACCAAAAGGAAAATTTTCAATTCCTACAACTTTAATTCCATTGATTTCCAATACAAAGTTCTCCAACTCTCAATGCAAATCAAAGTTGCTTTTTATTACATTCAGAAAGAAAACTTGAAAGTACAAATTAAAGCAATAAACTTGGGGCATGGGTGAATCAGGTGTTCCTCCGTCCCCTCCCAGAGCTTGTAGAAGCTTCAGATGCTAAAGTAGACCCGGTTTGTGCCTCTTCTTTGAGCCAAGCTATGCATTCGCCAGAAATGGCGCAACTGAAATTGGGGGCAGGAGCCAGAAGTTCTCTTGTCCTCCAAGTAGTGGGGTATCTAGCCAATTGTGAACCTCGGATTGGAAATGAAGCCGGGTACTCTACCTCCTCTTCTGGGCAAGTCTAGTTATGTCCAAACTGATGCTTGAACCGAAATGAAAAATAAAAGACACAGTGCATCAAGCCAATTAGCTGAGTGCCAGGTTGTCGAGACATGCTGTAGCTCATCTCGGGTAGATCAAACCAGGGGCAACGCCAAACAATGTCAGCAGCATACCTATTGCACATCTAATGGCACCACCATCCCTCGTTCGGGAAATCAACTATCCGTTGGTGACAGAAACAGTCTCGTGCTGAATATGTAGGGCAAGAGTCCACTACCTTCAACCTGTCTATGAGCCATATCTAGGAAAGGAAGAAAAATAAGAGAGATTAAAGAATAGAGAGGTGTATGTTGAGAGAAAAACAAAGCATGAGTGCCGAGTGATGTGAGAAACACATATGAGATAGGGTAGGAAACATTACCTGTAAAAGTAGTGGACTTCCTGCGAATTTGGTCGTCTCTCGCCGATGGAAGGCGTCCAAGTGTCACGACCCAAACCCGGCCCTATGGATTTAGCACCGTAACCGGCCAGTAATCCGAGATTACCGAAGGCCTGCAGAACAGAAAAACAGTAAAACAGAGTACAGGGCCTGGCGGAAGCCAAAATAGTAAATAAACAATGTCCAATGAGCTGTGACAGTCTGTATGCAAAAAGACTTCCAACCATATTTACATTCAGTGGAAAGGTATACACAACATATATACAATCATTCCGAATAGGGACTTACTCCCTATATAACAGTACAGTAAGCATTCGGTCTATACAAAACAGTAAGATAGTACAGAATGGGGAATTGTAAAACACCCCTAAGCCTTAACACAATAGGCTCGGAACCTCGCAGTGAGGCACATAGGCTGGCTTGACAAAACTGGAGTAACCCTGACGCTCCTAGCCGCGGTCTGGTGCCTGAACACCTACATATATATAAGAGCAGTGAGCTAAAGCCCAGTGAATAACATAATGCGTAAAGGGGTTAAGAATGAATGTCCTTACAGTATGAAAACAATTCATTTAAACAGTATTTCAGTCATTCAGTCAGTACAGTCATATGTGGTACATCCATTAGCATATCAGTACAGTAAACAGTAGGTCTTAAAAGACCGAACAGTAATGATGGCCATCAGTCAGTAAACAGCGGTGGTTCCAACAAGGGAACCGACAGAGAATTCTGTCACAGTAACAGTAAACAGTAGGTGCTAAGGATGCCACAATACAGTTTAGAATATAGGACATACATTCATTCAATTAACAATATTCAATTCAGAAACAGTACAGTTTAGTTGTTCAGAAAATAATCATTTTTGAACAAATCTTTACACAATCGTTACTCACAGAGTTCTGGGCTACAGTATGCTAGAGCGTGTCTCCCCAGTCGCCAACCCTACACAGTTAACAGATTGAACACACTAAGCTACACAGCTGGGAAAGATAATAACTTAATCCCTAATTTGCCTCGGTGTGTTCTACATCTATATCCTCAACAAGATGTCTTAAACTAGGTCTAAGAATGCCTAGAATGGGATGAGGATGCAAAGATGTGACCAGAAAATAGTTTCAGAATTTTCAGAAAAATAGAGTCCCGCTCGAGCTCAGGTTTCCCCGCTCGAGCGGTCATGCAACAAAGGTACACGCTCGAGCGTCAACTTTCCTGCTCGAGCGTACTGTAAAAGTACTGGATAGGTGAAATCTCCGCTCGACGGACGCTCAACGCCCGCTCGATCGTGAGACACATGCCTCCGCTCGAGCTCCCAATCCTCCGCTCGAGCGGACTGTAAAACAGTGCAGAGAAAATACTGGATGCTCGGATTCCACGCTCGAGCGCCACTTTCCACGCTCGAGCGGGAGTGCAAAATCTGGAAAAACCCAGATTGCACCACCAAGCTCAACTCACATTCAAATGCATCAAAACCATTCCTCTTGGGCCCATTTTCTGGAAAACATTTATATACACATGGAATAACATGGTTCAAAGCTCAATTTGAGAAATCAAAGCCCAAGGGTGTTTAATTCAAACCCAATTTCAAACCATTTTCAAGAACAGGATGAACATGCAAACATGCATGAATTCAAATCAATTCAAAGCTTCAATTTGAAGCTCTAAGGAGCCAATTGTTTCCAAAACATGATGAAATCATGGACTTAAACATAATTGTGAGCATGCATGTAACACTTTGCCATGAAAACAACTCAACATCTACAATACAAACATGCATGCAAGGAAAGAGCTTCAATTCACCATTAATGAACCAATTCATGACTTAGCTCTACAATTAGACATGAACCATGCATGAATCAACTTAAAGACAAATCAAAAAGATGAAATTCATACCTAGGTTCCTTGAATGCAAGTCTAGAGGTTCAATTATGCACTTAAGCTTTCAATTCCTCAAGATTCAAGCCAAATCTCTATGTTGAATTCACTACTCTCCCTTCCTCACTCTCTAAGGTCGGCAAGAGCTCAAACAAGGCTGAGGAAATGTTTTGATTCAAGTGTGGTGTAGCTCAAAGGTATATAGGTAGTGGCCCACTCAAGGGCAAAGTTGTAAATGAGTCAAACTCTGCAATTGGTCAATATTTAATCTAATTTAATCATACCTAATCAGTTTTCAGATAATTACGCCGTAAAATCACATTAATTATGATGATCATAAAATATCAATCAATTCCGGATTCGGCCGCCGATAAGGCCTTCAATTAGCAGTTTAAACACTAAAACGTGAACAGATCAAGTAAACAATCAAACAAATAGAATACAAATTAACATACATACTCAGTCAATTCAGTTCCAGTTTTCAGTCAGTCAGTTCAGTACTTTAATCAGTTCAATTATCAGTCATAATCAGTTCAGTTTGACGGTAATCAATGTTTATCGGTAAGCAGTGATGAGGGTTATTACACCAAGCCCATCAAAGTCTTGGCTAATGCTAAGCCAATGCGGCTCTTGCCCTCTTTCAAGCCTTGGGTCACTTCGATCAAGCGAATGTTAGACCCTCTGAAACCAGGGGCAAGCAGGAAATATGCTAAGATGCATAAACAAAGGGCATGTTACCGAAAACTCTGCCAAAGACGGTCACCGTAGTCATCAGCCTCAGAAAATCGATGAATAAGACTGGTGTGGACTCGCCTTTTTCCGCGCCGCGGCCTTTCGGAAAGGGTTTGAAAAGAAGGCCTCACAGTTTGGACTCCCGCGGTTCTGAATCTAGTCTCACACGTGCAATGTGAAACTGATAAACACCAAAGAATCTAAATCCGGCAAATTGTCTTGGAAAATCGATTTTTAATCAAATAATGCAAAAATTGTACTACTTTGCTAGATTACAGAGTCGCCACCTAAATATTTTATTTTGGAGAAATTTAGGAAACTCTGACTTGTGCCAAAGGCCACATGTCTGTCATCACCAAAGTTCCCTCGGCTCGAGAACTTAGGTACGAGAGGGGAAGGTTTTAAAATGAGCACCCCCGCTCACCCGATCAAAGATTGGCCTCTACTAATCATGATATGTCATTTTATAAACCTTATGTGTTCTTGTTATGATTATTAAACTAGCTTTTACTATGTGATGCGCACAAGCAAGTATAGACTGGTCACAAGACTTTGAACAATTCAGCTAATGTTTGCTTTCGAAAATGGTTTGAATTTGCCACCCTCAAGTGGGCTTAAAAGTGCAGATTTGCCACCAAACATAGTGGGCTTAAAACATGATTTTGCCACAACAAAGTGGGCTTAAAACACACATTTGTTGAATCATTCCAATTCAAACAACAAAGCCTCCATCCACAAGCATTCATGCAATTTAGCATTTAAGCACATGGCCTCATGGCGAGCATGCTAATCATGGCAACATTAACACGCATACAATATGCTAAAGCGTAAAAGCTTATCGAGTACTCCGAGCCAAAACAGAAACTAGTTAAAAAAATACATGATCCTAACTATACAAGATGCCTAATGCAACACATGCAATAATACAACTAAATGGGCTCGGCTACTTAATCATGGTATTTGCAACACTTTGATAGCATGCTTTGAACACGTATTCAAAGAAGTATTGAAATTACAATGCGGTTTGAATGATGCGCTGAGCCTCGGTGTATGCAAGGCAAATGAATGGATGCAAACATGCGAGCATAAGGTATGCTAATTGAAAATATCCCTAATCTAACCATCGAAAGCGATTAAATAAAAGGGAGAAAGACGTGGGGTTGGAAGACATACGCACACGCACGCACACTTATTACAACATTATGCCCTCACAAAGGAGGGTCTGAATAAATAAGAGCTAAGCTCATCTAAGCTGAGCTAATCAAAATAATTAGACTAATCATTACAAATCAAATGAATAACTAGCAAACTACTTACTAATTATTACAACATTCAGTTAACTAATCTAAATTAATCAAATACATATTGCGTTAATTAATTAAACTAAATTAATTAAGTACAAAACAGCTCAAAAATAACGATAGGCATGTTGTTCTAGCTGGTTAAACTTGAGATGCATCAAATGCATGTGCGCGCGCTTGTTTTCCACTTGGAATGCCACTGCTTTACTGCTGACTGCCTCTGTTTGCACAATTGAATTCTGGTATGCTGAAAGGGCACTATTCTGAGAGTACATCAGTGGCTGGCCGGCCACTAATGGAGGCTGCCGACCATGTGCCTGCTTCAAAAGGGCATTGCCGGCCACTAGTGAAAGGCTGTCGGCCATCAGTGTGTGGCCTGCCGGCCACTGATGAACAACTTCATTCTGCTGCAATCAGAACACAACACAGAGCAGGAAAGAAGTAATTTCGCAGGTTGTATATACTGTATACCACTCCTTATCATCAAAACATCTCCAAGGAGTGGTATTCTTGGCTCCAAAACCACTAACCAAGCATTTTCAATGCATAATGGCCAAAGAACCAGGCAATACAATTTCATTGTATGCAAAAACAAGACTCAAGACCATCACCTTATCATGTGTGATCAAGGGTAATGGAGACCAAGGAGATTGGCTCATTTCATCACTTTGAGTATGAAATGCTCCAATCTTCCTTATGTTCAATATAACGTTTGATTGAACATATGCAATGCAACACAATATGCTTATCTTGCTTGAGCTTTACTTATTACTTTTGTTTACTCATTTTAGATTACCAATCCATTCTTTAATTAATTAGTTCAATAGGTGAGTGTCCTCTAATTGAAAGTAGGCTTAAATCACAAGTACCTTCAACATGAAAGAAACCTCATGCCGTTGATAATGAACTCCAGAAGGAATTAAACCATTAAGCATAAATGACTCAATTTCACACTTAAGTCAACAAGTGGTTTAAAGCCACTTTCAAAATAAATGAAAGAGTGAAGAATAGAGGGAGATTACAGAGATTTCAATGTTGAAATGAAGTGTAAAATGACATTAAAATATGCAAGCAACTCATGCAATTCATGTTAAAAAGCCTAAAACATTAAGCTAGTGAAGCCTCTTTACACTACAACCAGACAATACAAGCCTCAAAGGACTAAACCAGCTCAAAACAAATCTGAAACCAGTCAAAACTGTAGCAAAAACATACTGAGATTAAGGTACAAAATGCTAGAACAACATGCTCACATGTTAAGCTATCTAGACATGCAAACAAGACACAAGGAGGGAAGGCTACCCCCTCCAATTTTGGACTTCAAAATATGGTTTTTACCACTAAAAATCCTCTGAAATTCAGTGGTTAAAAGGCCAAAAAAAGCTGATCTAAAAGCTTTGAAAAGAGACACAAAAGCTTAACAAACTTGGTAGCAAGAACGGTGAACCACCCCTAACTCAAAAAGGGCCTTAAACCACCATTTTTAAACCATAAAAATAGAGATTTTTGGAGGTCAAAAACAGCATGTAAAGATGGCAAAACAAGTATTTAAAAGAAGCTTAAAATACAAGTGTTATACCTCTTGAAGACAAAATGCAATTTAGAGCAACAAAACAAGCTAAATCAAACCAAAATCCTCTTCTAGAGCACAAGAAGGACCTCAAGAGACCTCAGCTCCAAGGTAAGAGTGTTTGGTTTAGGGTTCAAGTGCAAAAGTGTAGAGAAACTAGACTTAAGGCACAAAATAACAAGAGAGAGAGGAAAATCTAGAGAGAGAGAGAGAGAATTTTTGTCTTCAAAATTTTCTAACCCCCCCCCCACATGCAAGAGGGGTTCTATATATAGAAAATGCAAATTCCCTTCACAAAGATCCAGCCATACACGTGTTAGAAGATGCACCAATCTGTGCAAACAGCTGGCACAAAATATCTACTTAAACACTGCTGGTCGGCCGGCCATCCATTAGTGATAGCCGGCAAGGCTTCATTGATGGTTGGCCAAGTATATCAATGGCCGGCAGGCCAAAAGCCATGGCCGGTAGCCCTCAAAAATGGCTGGCAGGCCATCACAAACCTCAATCTGAAAGGACCTAAGCATGGTCCAAAGATGAGGCAAAAATGATACAGGGTTTGGAAAACTCAAACATGTGGCGTTCCGCCGCGGACTTCAAGCACTTGGTGAGCAATCGGGCTCGCCATCGGATGTACCTGCAAGATCATCCAAGTCTTAAAAGACCGTAAAAAATGGGGTGTCTACAACTGGGAATATCCAGCTCTCCATTGTGAACTAAGGATTGAGCTTTATATAAAGTGAGCCCACACATCCTCCCTAGAGCTTGGATGTGGCTAAAACGGGACTAAGGCAAGATTTCCTCGTCACGCTGGGATCCCATCAAAACTTGGAATTCTTCAATTGTAGGGTATATCTCTTGTCCCCCAAAGCTGAAAACATGTGTGATCGGGTTCCAACACCTAGCCGTGGCGTGGAGAAATGGAAAACACAGTGGAGAATGACTTAGTGGGAATAGTGCATTTATCCCAAAACCCCAGAAATTCACTTTTTCTGAGCCATCCAAAGTTACAATCAAATTTGAGAGATTTTTGGCAAAGAATGGCTCCATTTGTGGTAAAAATAGAGCTAGAATGAAAAAACTATGAAGTCCCAACTTTTGTAGAAGATAAGGCACTAAGTGGAAGACATGTGATAATAATCTGAAGGTCCCTCACATTGATGGCCGATCGGCCAGTGGTGATGACCGACAGGCCACTCTTGTAGCTGACCGGCCACCATTGGTGGCTGATAGTCTCTATGTGTGGCCGATGGCCTCTTGGTCTATCTTGTGGTCCACCTATATGTCGAGAGTGCTGAGAACCTGTGCTTTGTTCTGATTTTTGTGCATCCCAAGGTCTTTCTTTCGGTCCCTTTGGGCTTGAGCATGTTCATTTGAGTTGTATTCGTCTTGTTTTGCTTATCGAGTTGTATTTGTGTTTTTATCAAGCTATTATGTTGCTTATCAAGTTGTAGTTGTTTTTTTTTCACTTGTCGAGTTGTTGTGTTGTTTATCGAGTTATTATTGTTAGTTGTTTATCGAGTTGTCTTACTTTGTTTGTTGAGTGTTTGTTGGTTCATTACCTGATTAAGAAAGTGCCAATACGATGTGCAATTTTCAATCAAGATCAATCTCATTTTTATGCTATGCGATGTTATGCGGTACTCAGAATCCAAAATACGACACTTTTTCATCAAAAACTATTTTCATTCCGATCATGGTTACTTTTTACAAAAGAGTACAAGTTTTAAAGCAAAATAAAACCTGTCTAAAGCTGTACAAAGTGCTAACACTACTAACAACAAGAAACGAAGCAAAAATACAAAAATCAGCGCCAACTATCTCAAGCTCTAAAGGCCCTCTTTGTCCTCTTCCTTGATGGAGCAGACTCTACAGAGCTGTCTCCATCTGCACCGCTATCTGAACTAGATGTTGAATCAGAATCAGAACCAGAGTTGTCGTCGCCCTCTGCCTCAGAGCCCTCCTCGGCATCAGCACCACCACCAGTAGAATCTGAGCCAACGTCATTGTCTCTGCTCTCAGATGACTCAGCGTGCTGACTCACCGCCTCCTTAGCCTCGCTGGTCTCAGTATCATCCTCGCTCAGGATAGGCTCTAAAGGGCTACTCTCAGCTCGGGAGCTCCTAGCTCAGCCTCGGCCGCGTGCTTGAACCTGTCTCTCTCTCCTTGCTGCTAGAAAGGGAACTGATGGTCCTGCTGCCACCGATGTTATCAGTATAAGTGGGACCTGAAAAGGCAGTTGGAATATGTCAGCCATAATATATGTATCAGATGTAAGTACAGTAGGCAGAATGAGTGTGTGCAGAAGTCAAATATAGTGTGTAAGTATAATATGAAAATACAGAATTCAGATGCAGTGTATCAGTGCAGCGTGGGAAGTTTTCAGTTGAAGTGTCAGTTTCAGTGTGTCAGTGAAAATGTGATGACTAGGATGCAAGAAAAATGAAGAAAATACCTGAATACTCTGAAGACTAAGTAGTGCCTCTCTTCTCAATATCATCCCCTCGAATGAAGCCATCAACTCAAGTAATCCCTTAGTGTACCCTGCAGGTGCCTGCAAATGCATTGGGAATGATCAGTGTCCGGAAGGAATGAATATCTGAGAGACAATGAAAAATGAAAATTATAGTACATATCGGAGGTGAGTCAAGAGCTCTGACATATTTATGACCAGCCACTAGAGCCTCAATCAGAATTCGTAAGCCTCTCCGGTGTACCGCCAACCTGTCAACTCGGTCGAAAGCTCTGGCCAACCGAAGCCCTATCTAGCGAGGGGCACCCCTCTGGCCCTACCCCTCAATGCTCGAGCCCTTCTCATCGAAGGGATGCTTGCTGCCCTCCCTGTAAGAGCACGAGTACCCGTCAAGGGAGACATGAGATGTGTCTAGATAAATGTCGCATAGTCTCCCTCTCCGAGAAAGTAGTCGGCGTCCACGCCTTGAGTAAAATCAATCACCTCTTGGGAGGAAAGGCTCTCCGTGGCTTGCATGGATGGCGGAGGCGGCATGGGAACTACCTGCTGCAGTAAACCCAACGTCTAGCGTATGAAGCGCTCGCCTAAAAACCAGGCTCGGCAGACTGGGCCCTCGAGTACAAGCCAATAACGGGAAGCCCCCTGAGCGCCGGCAAACTGGTCCCTGACTCCCTCAAGCATTGTCGCCCAGGGCTGCCACGAGATCTGTAAACAAAGCATACACAGATTGTTAGTTGTCATTAGATATGCAATGTGAAGCAAAGCTGAAGTAAAGTAGCAATAGCCATGAGTTTTGAGTTACCTCTGCCGCAATCACGGTGTCAAAGTACCGGCAGAAGAACGGAAAGGTCTCCCTAGTCCTCCTCACACACCTGCCGTCGTATCGATGAGAGTAAGGTACAATATGAGGCATCTCCACCTCTAGCTCTGGGGCAAGGGTGGGAAAATATGCATATACTCACAGCTGTAGAAAGCAAAAGGGCAACAGTGAGTATATAACAGATAAACATAGGCAATGCAGAAAGCAGAATATATGTGTAATGTGCAGAGAATGCAGAATACAGAGATAATGCAGAAAGCAGAATGTATAGTACAGCGTACAGAAAGTACAAGTGCAAAGTAGAGATCAGACTATGTGTGTGCAGTATACAGAAAGTGCAAAGCAGAAAGTGAAAAGCAGAAAAGTAAAGTACACCATCCAGGCTCTCCACTAGCCGCCAACTATGTTCCCGTTCATACGGAATGTCGAGCTTATGTATCCGTATAAGGTAGCCAGGCCAGCGCTGCCCCAGTTGTAAAGTCGGACCTAAGACAAGTCCACCAAGGCACTCAAGAGATATAGCCTGGCAGTGTTCGCCTGGTCAGTGAACAAAGTGGTGCCGAAAAGGAACATCAAGAAGCCTCGGGCGCACTGCTCAATCTCTTCTAGGGTCTCTAGGTCTGTCCCTCTGAAATGCTCTGAGAACCAAGTGTATCGTACCATCCTTGACCGAAAGATACGTGGACGAGCCCCTAACAGGTAGATCCAGGCGGCTTCCCACTCGCCCATATCTGTATCGTAAGGGACCAAACGACCCCTTACCTCTATGCCAGTGAGCATGGCGAAGTCATGGGGAGTCATCGTTATCTCACCCATGGAAGAGAAATGGAAAGAGTTGGTGGTATCCCACACCTCTCTACCAGTGTGCCAAATAAGGGCCTATTCGCTATGAGACATGATAGCCCCATGCAGAATAAGCCGAAGTCGGCCTCATCGACAATCTAGCGGACGCCGATGGGGAGCTCCACGTACCACTTCCTCGTGGATATGGCTCCGTATCCTCTAATAGAATGAGAGTTCTCCTATAATCAGAATGAACAGACGAACAACAGTGTAAGAAATACAGCGCAAGAATATATTTGAGACAAGCAGCTGAAAGGCGGTGTAAGAACTACAATGCAAGAATGTGATTTATACAAGAAATGCAAGGCACATTGCAGAAAATGTAAGAACACAATGTGTACCTTGGTGGCGCCGTCGGATAAATGGGACTTCAGCTCTCGTAGCAAGAGATCCTCTGGCACGCCCCGTGCAAACCCTCTGAAATTACGGATGGTATCGTGTCTTGGTTTGATATGCCTCTGGGTCAAAAGGTCGAACCCTAGGTGGTAGTGGTACAAGCTCGGGATTCGCTTCCATCCCCAGGGAAGCTCCGTCATGCGGAATGTCGTCCACCATCTGGAAAGGAGATGAGAAAGTTGGCGAAAATAAGAAAAATAAACGAAAAATGCCAAAAGTCAACAAAAGTCAACCCTAAGAGGGAGAAAAAGTCAAAGCCTCAAACCCAAGAGAAACTCGAGGGAAACAAACCTCAAGTGGTGAAAATGAAGAAAAAAGCACCGAAATCAAGTTTCAATCGGTTCAAAATGAAGGAAACCAAGAGGTTTTAGCGAATCAAACATTCGTAGGGCATTGGAAAACGCGTATAAAGCACACATCTAGAGAAAAAAGTGTCTAGAGAGAGAAAAGGAGGATTTTCGGCAATGGGGGTACGAGGAAATGAAGTTTGGGTGTATAAATATAAAGACCCGACGTAAAATGACCGAAATGGCCCAAAACTGTCATCGGTGGCCAACAACCTTCAGGTGTGGCCGACAGGTGGCCGACAAGCTTCCAGTGCTCCTCCTTTGTGTTTTCCTGCTATTTTGTGTCCTTAGTTCTCAAGAAAGTGCAAGAAAAGTTCACTTTTAAGCTCAAATTCCCTCTACGGAAGCTCCAAACCATGTCTTTGGTGCATGATGGTTCATCACTAATCAACATCAATGAGGTGTATCCTTTTTAACTTGTTGTAACTCTTCTGAGAGCTAAATCGAAAGTTGCGACTGAGTCGGTTTTATCGTGCATCTCTTTATCGGTGCATAGAACGTGCATTTTACATGTGATCTTGCATCACTTTTCACATTTACATCGAGCATGCTTCAATTTCCGATCTTTATAGAACATGCATTTGTTACTCTTGCATAGAATATGCATTTTGTGCTATTGATCGTGCATGGAACATACATTTTGTACTATTACATTGAATATGTATTCCGATGTTGCATAGAACATGCTCCGATTTTTCGTTGCATAAAATATGCTTCCCTTTTGTTTCTCGCATGTTTGCATAAATCATGTCTCTAACATTGTGTCATGGTTATTTGTCTTGCATAGAACATGCACTCTTACTATGTTATGCTTGTTGAGTTTCTTTCTTATGCAAGCACGTTATTGTACGTACGATTCATTCAGAGGAGTTCCAAGTCAGATCATTCATGTCCTTCGATTTACCCTATTTTGGTTAAAAACATTTGTATGTGTTCCAATGTTTATCACCACTCCCTATTTTCGTTAAAAACATTTAGATGTATTCCGATGTTTATCACCACTCCCTATTTTGATTAAAAACATTTGGATGTGTTCCGATATTTATCACCACCCCCTGTTTTAGTTAAAAACATTTGGATGTGTTCCGATGTTTATCACCACTCCCTGTTTTGGTTAAAAACATTTCGATGTTTTCCGATGTTTATCACCACTCCCTGTTTTGGTTAAAAACATTTGGATGTGTTCTGATGTTTATCACCATCTGCTGTTTTGGTTAAAAACATTTAGATGTGTTCTAATGTTTATTACCACTCCCTGTTTTGGTTAAAAGCATTTGGATGTGTTCCGATGTTTATCACCACTCCTTGTTTTGGTTGCAAACATTTGGATGTGTTCCGATATTTCTCACCGCACCCCTTGGTTAAGAATAGTCGGGTGCATCCCGGTGTTCACACCATCCCTTCTCTCCTTCTGCATGTAACTCGTTCGGATCTTGTTTGACACCTCGGGTGCACCCGACGGTTGTGTTATTCTTTGCCTTTCCTGCGTGATACGTAGTTAAGTTTGCATAATTTTCTTACATCGTTTCTGCATGAAATGTGGTTTGGTTCTTGTATACTTACTTTCGTGTTAGAGGTTGCTATACCTTACTTCGGTTTGTTTGATTGTAGCATTTCTTTGCATAACATTTGCATCTAGATGTTTCATTATAGCCTCATTGCATGATCATAAGTTATATTCTTGCATTATGCATATCACTTGCATCTTTTCCTAGAATTACGCTGGTTTAATTCCTTGCAAAAGGATACGTAGGCAGCCTGCGGGCGCAACCGTTCTTTATCTTGCTCTTCTGTTTGTCCAAGTCGTTGGCCTTGTCAAAAATAGGTTGTCTCTGGGCTTTGACATTCACTCCCGTCATTTCATGACTTCCAAGTTCTATCAAAGAGGGTCAACTGTAGACACCCCATTTTTGACCGTCCTCAAGACTTGGATGTCATCGATTGTGCACTTGATGATTATGCTTGTTTGTGTTCATTTTGAGCGCCTGAAGTCCTCGGCGGAACGCCTTGTCTTTGAGTCTCTAAACCTTATATGTTTTGTGCTTGTTTTTGGACCTAGGGCTTGTTGCCTCTAGTCTGGAAGGGTGGGTGACCTGTCAGCCATGCCCCTAGGCTGTCGGCCAGGGCTTGTTTTTGTCAGCTACCAGTGGTGGCTGACGGCTATTGGTCCATTTTTCCAGATATTTGTTGCTAGCTGTGTCAGCTGTTGCTCACTAAGCTGCATCTTCATACACGTGTATGGTGAGATGTTCACAAGCTCAAGACTTGTTTTACTATATATAGGGGGTTCCTCTCCCATTTTTGAGGGTTAGCATTTTTAGAACAAAAATCTCTCTCTCTTTCTCATGTTATTTTACATGCATTTGCCTAGTTTCTCTTAGCTTTTGCATATCAACCCTTAACCAAACACTCTCACCTTTGGGCTGAGATTACTTGGAGCCTTGTTTGAGCTCTAGAAGGAGGTTTGAGCTTGGTTTTTTTTGTCTATTTTGTGCCTTAGCTTCAAGAGGTATAACACTTGTTATTTAAGCTTGCTTTCAATACTTGTTTTGTCATCTTTTCAAGCCGTTTTTGGCCTAGTTTTCAATTGTAAAAACCATTGTTTTTATGACCTAAAAATGGTGGTTTGAGACTATTTTATGTTAAGGGGTAGTCCATCCTTCTTGTCTCTTTGTTTGTTAAACTTTTGTGCTATTATTTACCACTTTCAAATCAACTTTTTTGGGCCTTTTAACCACTGAATCTCAGAGGTTTTTCAATGGTAAAAACATTGTTTTGAAGTCCAAAATTGGAGGGGTTAGCCTCCCTTCCGTGTGTCTTGTTTGCATGCCTAGTTAGCTTTGTGAGTTAGCAAGTTTTTCTAGTTTAACTTAACTCTAGTCCAGCATGTTTTTGCCATTGTTTTGACCTTTTTTGGCTCTGCTTTGGGCTGGTTAATTTATTTAAGGCTTGTTTTGCATAGCTGTAGTGTTATTTCCTTCACTAGCTTGATGTTTTAATGCTTTAATCATCATACTTTTGAGTTGAAAGCATGTTTTAGTGTTTTTTTGCACTTAATTTCAGCACCTAAATCTCTGCAACCTCCCTCTTTGCTTCACTCTTTTATTTTCTTTTGAGAGTTGTTTCAAACTTGGGATCTTTTAAGCTTAAGATTGAGGTTATGCTTAATGGTTTAATCCTCTTTGAGGGTTCATTACCAACGACATGATCTCTCTTATGCCTTAAATTATCCCTTGGTTAACACTTCTTTCCATTAGAGGACACTCACTTTTGGACTTAATCGATTAAAAAATGAATCAGTAATGTAAAATGAGTAAACAAAATGAACAAGTAAAAGAAGCAAGATAAGCATCTTTTGTGTTACATTGCATGTGTTCAAATCGGACATTAATTCAAACACTAAGGAAAATGGGACATTTCATACTCAAAAATGATAAAATGTGTCATTTTCCTTGGTCACCATCACCCCTGATCATGCATGATAGAGAGGTGGTCTTTTTGAGTCTTATTTTTCAATCATTAAACTTGTACAAACTTGGTTCTTCGACCATCATGCATGGAAATTGCTTGATTGATGGTTTGAGGGCCAAAAGTTTCTCTCTTTTGAACTTGTGTGATGATAAGGAGTGTAAACTGTACAAACAAACTGGTGGGTCGTTGAACACACCAAAATTAAATACTAAACGATACCAAATTCAATCAGAATAATGGTAAGTTCAGGTATCGATCCACAGGGACTATTGTGAAATTAAACTAATTTAATTGTCAAATTTCTAAATTAATTTTGATAAAAAGATTGGTTGTTTATAACCTAATTTAATAACGAATAAATTAAACTAATGAATTAAATTATCAAGAATAATTGAATTTAGGTTTACTGAATTGGGGAAAAATCCTAGAGTAGAGAATTCACCACTAACCACATAATTAGGGTTTCCAATTGAAATTAATTATGCTATGGTTTGAACGGATTAATGCTTCGCAACTACAAGCTCAAAGCATTTAACAAGAAGATCATCACATTCAATGTACGAGCACGAACCATCTCAAGTAATACGAATCGCTCACTCTAAACTAGGGTAGTGATACGACTCGTTCCTCGTAGCATGGTTCGTCCCATACCTTGAATGTGAAGGAATAGAAAACTCATGTATGGATAATATTCAACAATCACAGAAGTCAAATATTTGAAAAGATAATGAAAATTATATAAAACAAACTTCTAAATCACCATACAAATGTTCAAACCTTTACATAATTAAAAATCAAAAAGAAAACTAAATAATTACATGGCTAGGGTTTCATCAAAACCCTAGAAAAAGGAGACTAGCCACTCATGAAGGAGTGAAAGAAGGTAGATGGAGAAGAAATCACCATGGGAGACATCCTTGAAGCTTTTTGTTTCTCCTCCCTTCAAAACACTAGCCTCTCTCTTTAGGTCCAAACAACTTCCGAACCCTAATCCAGCCTTTTACTTGCCTTTTTATCCTTCCAATCTCGTCTAAACAGGTTTAAAACGTCGGTTTGACTTTCCCAGAAAAAGTCAATGCACGTGCGGGAAAAGTCAACGCACATGCGGGAAAGTCAACTCTGCCCAAATTCTGTCTTTTTGCTCATTTTATGCTCCGACGATGTACAACCTGATTGACACTCAACACACATAAAATATACAGTTTGACCAGCAAGTGAAGTTAAGAGATTCTAATTAACGGCCTCAATGACGTACATTTTGGCCTTAATCACAAACCTGCAAAAGTATACTATTTTGCTCTATTGTGCTCTCTGTTGCAGTAGGAATGTTCAAACCAGTAGTGGCCAACAGCCACCACCAGTGGCTGACCAGCCACTATCAGTAGCCTACCGGCCACCTTTGTTGGCCGACCGACCATCAGCAGTGGTCGACCGACCCCCCTGTCGGCCACTAATGAAATTCAGCAGATTGTTCCTGAGGCAAAACATATGTGATCTGGAGAAGAGGAAAGTGCAAGTGCTTCTGTGCAACAGAGGCTCGCAGCAGCAAAACAGTGGCCATTCGGGTGGAATATCGAACATGCATGCATCCCTCACTTCCCGAGGCCATTTAATTTCTTTGTTTAATTAATTACTGGTAGCTAATTAATTAGTTTGATTGCTTTGGTACTTAATTAGCTTAGTATTTAGCTAATTACTTCGGTTTGTAATATTTAATTGGCTTAGAATAAGTTAGTTAATTTGTTTCAATTGTTGTAATAATTAGTTAGCTTAATTAGCATAGCTAGTTAGTTAGCTTATTCATTCGGACCCTCCTTCGCGAGGGCGTAGTGTTGTGATAAGTGTGCGTGCGCGTATGTATGTCTTCCAACCCTACGTCTTTCTCCTTTTTATTTATCCACTTTTGATGGTTAGATTAGGGGCATGTTTCAATTAGCATATCGCATGCTTGCATCCATTCATCTTGTATTGCATGCACCGAGGCTCACCGCATCATTCAAACCGCATCATTATTTCAATATCTTCTTTGAATACATATTTAATCGCATGTAGTTCAAATCGATCATATGCCATATTAGTAGCCGAGCCTATTAATTGCATTATTGCATGTGTTGCATTAGGCATCTTGTATAGTTAGGATCATCCATCTTTCTAACTAGTTTCTATTTTGGCTTGGAGTACTCGGTGAGTTTTTATGCTTTAGCATACTTGCATGAGTGTGATTTCCATATTGCCATATTTAGCATGCTTGCCAAGAGGCTATGTGCTTAAATGCTAAACTACTTTAATGCCTATGGATGAAGGCTTGTTGTTTGAATTGGAACGATTCAACAAATGTGCGTTTTAAGCCCACTATGTCTAGTGGCAAATCATGTTATAAGCCCACTGTGTTTGGTGGCAAATCCGCAACTTTAAGCCCGCTTGAGGGTAAAAAATTCAAACCATTTTCGCAAAAATAAACATGAGTTGAATTGTTCCAAATTGAGCGAACTAGTCTATACTTGCTTGTGTGCGTCACATAGTAAAGCTAGTTTAATAACCGGAATAAGAACATGTGATATTTATAAATCTCATATCATGATTAGTAGAAGCTGATTTTTGATTGAGCGAGTGAGTGTGCTCATTTTAGGACCTTCCCCTCTCGTACCCAAGTTCCCGAGCTGAGTCAACTTTGGTGATGACGGACACGTGGCCTTTGGCACGAGTCAGGGTTTCCTAAATTTTCTCAAAAATAAAATATTTAAGTGGCATCTCTGTATCTGGCAAAGCAGTCCAATTTTGGCATTATTTGATTTAAAATCAATTTTCTAAAAAGGTTTGCCGAATTTGGACTCTTTGGTGATTATCAGTTTCACATTGCACTTTGTGAGATTAGATTCAAAACCACAGGAATCTGAACTATGAGGCCTTCTTTTCAAACCTTTTCCGAAAGGCGGGGTGCAAAAAAAAAGGCGAGTCCACACTGCCTCTGTTTTTTCCTCAGCCTAGTATTGGGCTTGTTTGGCTACCTTGGCCTGATCCAACAGAACTTTTATCTTGGCCTCAGCGTTGTTTAAGGAAGTGAGGATGCCAGCAACCTCTTTGGTCTTGTGGACCAATTCCTTTTTCAAATCCTTAACTTTCATCGCAAAGGAATGAGCATGCTGGATCACCTGAGAATAAAATGAAGAAACAAGTTAGTAAAATTTTGAAATACGAGAACTTGAACTAAAAGGCCAGAAGAGACAAGAGTTGAAGGCTTACCAGAACAAAGTGTTGCATCATTAAAGCAGAGTTTTTCATACCCCGAGATCTCTGTCATACGATTTAGATCAGTTGGGAGAAAAAAGGCGGTGGAAAAAGCGACACCAACCTCAATATTATTAATGGCACTGTCACCAGCCTTGATTGGTTGGTCCCAAATCATAATGGCAGGAGCCCAGGGGTCATCGGCTTTAAAGGCACTTGGGCTTGTGGCTGCTTGGGACTTCAGCTTCTTCGATCGCGAGGTGTTGGTTGGCTCGTCCTTGGCAGGACTCTTCTTGGCGTTAGAGGCACTCTTTTCAACCTCGGCCAATTTTGAGATAGGCACTGTATCATCGGTATCAACTTAGGTGATAGGGGCCTTTGCCTTGGCCCTCTTTACCCTTTTTGGTTTTTGTTTGGGTTGGGAATGAGATGATGAAGAAGAAATGACAGTGACCACTCCTGGCAAGTCGGCCAGAAGGTCCTCAACAACGGCTTTGCGACCCATGTCTTCGGCAGTAGCAGCGAGGGTAACTTTGGTACCGAAATGGATTCCTAGCAAGGCTGTTGGTGGGATTGCTGGATCAAATGTCGATTCTTCAAAATCTCATTGTTTGCGACTTCGGATTCTACCGGTAGGGACGTTTAGTGGAGCTCGGCGTCGGCGTTGTGATAACGGGATGAGTTAGGGGGCAGATATTGATGGTAACTCGATTGGATCAGAAGTGAAAGCTTGATCAGCTGTGGGTAAAGAAGTAGTTTAAGGGGTTAAGGCAGAAGGTGGTGTTAGACTTCTCCGAGGGACGTTAGGCAATGCCGACTTGTATGTTATGATGTAATTGAGTAGTAGAGGACCTTTGTGCTGGTCTATAGGCAGGCCCAGCAGCCTTTTCAGGTCTTTGCTAGGAAAGAAAGATTGGCAGAAGTCTTTGGATGGTTGAGGAAGAGCTGTAGGGAACAAAAAACATACATTAGAATAGATAGAGGAAAATAAAGTAATAAAGTCTTATGCAGAGAAGTTAACGCTTAGTTCTTACCCTCATCCTCTTTAAACACCGATTGGCTCAAAGGGAAAAGATGGAGATCATCATGAGGAGCAAACTCCTAGTTACCCGAGATGATCAGGTAATCATCTCCAGCTCCCTTGTTGGAGTCTGGGAGGTCGATTATGATTTTGTAGGCTGTGGATCTCAGCTTAAGGTAATAATTGTAGCCTTTTTCAGACTTCAGGCCACACATGGTATAACAATATTGGATGTCGACTAACGTTATCCTAGCGTTTTCTCGGTAGGCTAGAGCAATTATACCATCGATAACCCTATAGGAATTAATGGCTAGCTGCATAGGGTTAAGTTTGTAGTAGTAAAGGACTTCCCTAAAGAGAATGTCTAAAGGAAGCCGAAGTCCGCATTCTATGAAGGCAACCATGGGGAAGGGCATGGAGTCTCCATCTGGCATGATAGGATCCTCCTCCCCAGCCAACCTAATCTGGACATCGGCAAGGATAGAAAACTCTCTCCTAAAGTACTCAAGTTTCTCTGGGGTGTCTACCCTCCACCTGAACATACCCAAAATCTCGGCAAGATGGGGTTGGACAACAGAAGTGATGGATGTAGGTTTGAATACCTCGGCTAAAACCTATGCTAGCAATGGAGCTAGGGTTTTTTCAAATCTAAGGAGAGTTTTGTTTTAGTTTTTCCTAAGTAATTGGTTTCTAGGCAAAACCCAATTTTAGGTCTATGCAGAAATAAGAATTGAGGAAAAAATCTGGAAATACAACAAGAAAAAGAAGGAAAAAGAACCAGATTTAGAGTTAAGAAGCATCAAAGGCAAAATCCAAGAATTGAACAAAGTAAAGATGTAGAAATACAGATATGGCAAGAGTAATGCTAGACATTCAAGAGTGACCGATACAATGTGCTAAGGACGTGCTTAGTCATACAAATGGCAGTCCAAGAACATGAAAAATTACAAGCACAGTATGAGTGTGTGAAAGCAATGTGCACAAATCACAAGCAAATGCAATGACGAAAGTTCGAGGAGCATGGCAGATTCAAGAACAGAGGATGTCTTATAAACAAAGTACAACTACGAAAATAGATGAAACTTCCATAGCAACAAATACAGCGTGGAATATATGGCAAAACTCAAAAAGAAGAAACTGAGGACTTACCAAGTGAAGTCGATAGAAAGGATGCCGGAATGAGTCTCGCTAGAATCGAACAACGTAAATAATCGGAACCAAATTATGAATTGCTCACCGGAGGAGATGATTGGAGCAGTTGCAGGAGCTTGGAAGCACGAAAATGAAGGATTAGGAGAGAAGCGTTAGAAAGAGAAAATTCGAAGGCAAATTGAATTCTCAAAAGTGAAGAGACGAAGAGAGAGTAAGAGTTTTGTCAAAAATTCAAAAGGGCGACAAACCATAATGGAATGCCTAGGATGAGGTGCCTGTCAGGCGGCGTGCATAGAAGCGATGCAACCTAATAGTGCGTGTCAGGTACGAACCAATAAGAAAGCGATGTGTCAAAGGAACGATTAAGGAAACCGTATGTGATAGCTCATGCGCAGATTAAACTCTTGGAGTTCTTGAGTTAATAAAGCAAAAACCTCGGCTAGAGGAACGATCTTGGATGAAAAACTCAAAGAACTTGGTTCTTGGTTCTTGGTCATTGGCGAAGTTGGACAGTTGAGTCCTGGGTATATAAAGCCAACGAGTAATGATATTGATCGTGGAAGAAATAAACAAATTTCAGCCGACGTGGTAAATAAACTAGCGATGTAGGTTTCATCACCTCAGATTGCCGAGGTAATAGAACCTAGGGGGCAATTATGGGGGCATATTTTGAGAATGACAGCACATAGCCGAGGTGACACAAGGATGTCAGCCGAGGTGCCACATGGCATGGTCCTGGCGCCGAGGTGATTTCGGCTAGGCCGAGGTTACATGCGGAGATATCGGCATCCGAGATGAGCGGATAAGGGACAAAAGTCCTAGAATAGGGGAGGATCATAGTCTGGATAAAGATAAAGCTCTTAGGAAGTTTATCCCTATCTAACTGAGAATCCAGCATGAACATTGAGCCTGAGTCCATTGAAGTGAGGCTTCTATAGGGATCAGGTCAGTGTTGGCTATAAAAACAGGGCACCTTCGTGGGTCTGAGATATGTGTGATATATTGGGAGTAATAAGTTCTTTTTTGTGAGTTAAGCACAATTTGCTATCTTTAAGAGATATTGATTACTGACCTGATGGTCGGAGTACCCCCAGGTGGACAAACCACCACCGGATTCTTATCTTTCTGGACAGGTTGTTCGAGCTTAATCTATTATGCCGGTGCTCTCCAGCTAAGTTCCTCATTTGATTGTGTGGTCAAAAATCAACACCCACACCAATTTTATTGCAAGTAATTCTTTTCCAAAAATAATATATTTCTATTCATTTGATTTAAATGTTCCATAATTATATCCACAAATTAGTTTTCTTTTTGTAATTTTATGGGTATTGGATTTTTTCTTCGTCTAATCCCATTTTCTGATAAAGGTTTCTCTTTATCATGCCATAAGTTACTTGATAAGAACACATCCCCAACAAGTTTCTAAGGCATTTGTTTCTAAAATTAATTTATCACCTATTTTAGGAAGATAAACATCTGGTAAATTTTAACATTTTCTTTAATTTGTTTAATTAAAGCAATATCATCTGCTGTCCATTTGAAAATAACATTTTTCCTTAATTTGGTTAACTAAGGAATTTCTATTGTTGAAAGATTTTTGATAAAATTTCAGCCATAATTTAAAATACCTAATAAACTCTGTAATTGTGTTATATTTTCAAGAGTATCAGGAAAATCTTGTATTTTAGACAAAATATATTCTTGTAATTTTAAACCTTTCTGGTCTAAAATTATTACCAAAAATTCAATTGATTCTCTTTCTAGTTCAATATTGTTTGGTGATAACATAATTCCATGTTTTTGGAATTTTTCACAAAGTAATTTTAAATGTTTCTTATGCTCCTCCCGAGTTTTAGAAAATATAAGTATATATCATCAATATAAACTCACAACAATCTTTAAGATCTTTAAAAATTGTATCCATCCACCGTTGAAATACTTGTGGTGCTATATTTAACCCAAAAGACATAATATTTCAGTGATAATGTCCTCTAGGTGTACTGAAAGATGTCAATTTTTTTAATTCTTCAGTCAATTGAATTTGCTAAAATCCACTCTTACAATCGAATTTACTAAAGATTTTTGATCATTTGGTTAAGTTAATCAAAACATCTTTTCTTGGAATAAAATATCCATCAAATTCTAAATTTTCATTTAGCCATTTATAGTTGAGTACCATTCGGGCTTTATCTCTTTTAATTTCAGCATGATTTCTGTAATGCCCCAAAATAATCCAACATAAATTAAGTACATCAACCAACATCCAACCAAGAACAATAGCAAGCCTCCAACCTTTACCTTATTAATCAATAAGGTTTGTACAAAAGTCCCACATGCAAATTATACATTCAATGATATAGAAATACATGAATCTATAGCATGTAGAACATCAAATCCCCAAAATAATTAAAATGCCCTTAAGGGCTTACATATTCCAAGGCTTGAGCCTGATTACACAAAAATGGTTTCACGAACCCATACATTTAAAGCCCTTGGCTAGCAAATAAATCACAACAAAAATGGAGTCATTTATTCTTCACAAAATATATCCACGCCCTCAACTCGGCGGGATCACCACATCTTTTCCTGCACCAAAATTCCATAGGAGTGAGTATAAAGCCCAGTAAAAAATCCTTAACAAAGTATATAGATTTATGAAAGATTTCCAATATTAAATGTAAATGTCATGCAATGCCAATTAAAAGAAGATTTCATTTACATGCAAATTGTTTTCGACTAAAGGTAAAATAAGTTTGGAGGACCAAACTTCCTAAAGGGGAGAAGACTGTGATAACCCTGGTCCGTGTTATGCTAATTAATCCTGATTATGATTGTGATTATGTGTTTGATATAATTTTGGGTGCCATTTATATGAATATATGTGGTTTTGAATTTCTATCTGTTCACTATAGGAAAATCTGTTAGAATCTGTGCTTTGAACTGAAAATTGAAGGCCTTCTCGGCTACAGAAAATGAAATTGACTACGCCATTGTGATTAGCGTAATTTTTAGAGCCTACGGTGAAATTTAATTAGAAATTGATTCGGATCAAAATAATTAGATTCAGAACGATTAAATTAGGCTTAATTACTTAGCCTTAATTAATTTGATTAGGTCAAGGTATACAAGTGGCCTATTTGCATTATTTTGAGCTCATTTTCTCTTTTGGCTGAAAATCACACTCTAGAGAGAGAGAGAGAGAGGGGCTGGTAGAGAGAGGGAGAGGAAGAATTATGTAATTTGGCTCAAAGGTTGTGAATTTAACTACCTTTGTGAGGATTGAAGCTCCTAGGTGAGTAATTGGGCATGAGTTCATGGATTTGAGTTTGTAATATTGTGAATTCAAGTTATATTGGAACCAAGAATGAGGATTTATGTTGAATTGAGTGAGTTTGAAATTAAAATGCATATGCATGTAAGAAATTGCCTTGTAGATGCATATTTGAATGCAAAGCATGATGAACATGATGAAATTGTGATCAATGTGTGCATGCATGTAACAATTTGTTATGGGTTTTCATGTTTGTGTGTAAGATATGTTAAATGAGCTGAATTGGAAGTCAATTAAGGCATGCATCCATGGAAAATGGGACTATGAGACTCAACTACATGTTTTGAAGATGGATTTGGCAAAGGTTGTATGAATATGAAATTGATTCATGAAAATTAGACTTCATAATGTTGTAATTTGGTGTCTATATCATGTTAGAAAATATGCATGTGGAGTATGAATCGTCTTATGCAAGTTGCATAAGTTTGAATACAAGATTGAGCTTCAAGTAGCTTGCTGGAAATTCCAGAATCCGGCATGTCCGCTTGAGCGGGGTAATGGCTGTTCGAGCGTGAAATGTTGGTTCCTAACAGTTTTGCAGAAATTGTCGTCCGCTCGAGCGGGGAGAATCACGCTCGAGCATCCAAGGCATATGTTTGACCCTCAGCTCGAGCATCTGAATTAGCACTCGAGCGTAAATATGAGGCAACCAGTACTTTTGCAGACCTAAAGGGTCCACTCGAGTGGCCAAAGCCGCGCTTGAGCGGGGAGTCCTGTTTCAAAAAATTTGTAAAGATGTTTTGTGTTTCATTTTCCGTTCTCTTCCATTTCTGAGCACTCTTAGGCATGCATTGAACATTGTAAATGGAGTAAGAAGATAAAAGAGGCCTAAGAGGAATGCATAAGTTAAGAACGGATTGAATCGTTTGTGACCCATTATGTTCATGAAATGTGTAGGGTCGAGCATGAGAGCAAATCCACAGGCAGATCACTGTGAGTAATATCTTAGTAAAGATATTTTCTAGTATGTTACTTTCCGAATGCTACTTCTGTATAAGCTTCATGAATTTGTTGATTTGAAATATGAATGAGTATTCTATATACCTAAATTTGTATAAGGCTATTTGATATGTTCGATATATCGGATTGGGCCAAAGGCCGTCGAACATGAATGATTGGGCCAAAGGCCGTCGAACATGAATGATTGGGCCATAGGCCGTTGGACATGAATGATTAGTTCAAAGGCCGTCGGACATGAATGATTGGGCCAAAGGCCATTGGACATGAATGATTGGGCCAAGGGCCGTTAGACATGAATGCAAAGATGGGCCAAAGGTCGTTTGAATATGTCATTTGATATGTTTGAATACTGTGATGGGCCAAAGGCTGTTTGAATGAACAGGATCATGATCATGAATATGAAATACGCATGGATATGAATATAAAGAGAATGGGCCCGAGGCCGTTTGATATGTCTGAATTGGACCAAAGGTTGTTTTGAATAAAGAGTTAGCTGGACCAAAGGTTGTTTCGTATAGATGGACCCGAGGTCGTATTGTTTTATATAAGAATTGGACCTGAGGTCGTTTTGCATATGGATATGATGTGTTAGACCCAAGGTCGTTTTCCTTTGTTGAGATTTGTAAATCTGGTGTGAATGAGAAGAGTGGTTCAAATGTGTACATTATAAGTATGATTGATTTATGAACGAACCTCATTCATTAACCTCTGTATTTTGATATTATTCACTGGGCGTTAGTTCACTCTTATTTATATGTATGTAGGTGAGCAAAGGGATGTTCAACCCCAGCCTTAGTGGAATTTAAGAAAGGAACCAGAGTTTTGTGAAGTCAGCCCAGGTGCCTCACGCAAGAGGCTTTGTTTATGATCTTTTGTATTTCTTTGCTACTTCTATTGGTCATGATAGACCATTTCTGTGTATAAGCTTTTGGCATGGCTGACTATGTGTTTAAATGATCCTGGGTATACAAGATGCTAACTACTGATATATGGTGTGAGTTATAATTAAGTATATGTGAAATGTTTTGACATGCCATGTGAGCATAGCTCATTGGACAAAAATTTTTTAAGTTTGCTTCCGTTTTGGCCCCTTCACTCTGTTGCTATATGTTTGTTTTGGTTTGAGGCCGTAGGTAATCTCATAATTACTTGTTGGTTATGACCTTAATCAATAGGGGCGGGTTCGGGTCATGACAAATGTGTTTTTTAGAGAGAGAGGGATATAGGAAAAATGAGATACACTCAGCCCCAAAAGAAAGAAAAATAGAGAATTCACATTGCCCATTGTCCTGCACGTACGGAGCCTGCTTTCTGCACGTGCGACACTGATCCTCGCACGTGCGGCCCTCCAATCCGCACTTCGCCTCGCACCTGCATGTAATGCAGTGTGCAAGACTGAGAATGACCCACTTCCTCACACATGTGGCCTCATCCCCCGTACGTGCGACCTTGGTCCTCCAGCCCAGAATTTTCCCAGCTCCACTCCCGACATTCCTAACTCAACCTCACGCCCTTCGGAATAAATGAAGTGCTCGGAATCAAACAAGATAAGATACAAAGACTTCAAAAATGAGTGTTTTCAATAACACAATCCAACGATTAAATCAAAGCCTCACACTAAAATTCGACGCTATAACAATAGTAAATCGAGGTTAAACAAGGAGGAATAGATAAACAATATGATCGGTCCTCACACTTTCTTACCATAAAAGCTGGATTAGAGTGAAAGCTTTTAGTTTCTTCAATTAACTTTTTGTGTAAAAGTTCCTGAATTTGAATATCAAATTCATCTATATCTTGTCTAGTATAGATGATTGGTCTTACTCTAATGACAACATTAGGGTCTTTCAATTTTAAACTACAACAACGCAGACTACGTTGCCATAGTTTTAATGGATTTGCACTAAAATTTTCTTCTAAAATTTTATAAATCCAATGTGATTCATCAATAGTTTTGATGATGGGAGTTAAATCACCACATGGAACGGGCGCAAACTCTTTATCACAAATACATTTATGTTGTTCTAACAATAGAATATGAATTAAGACATTGTTTATGCTTAATGAAATGACTTTTTCCTGTATTTGCATTAAAAGTTATTTATAAATAAAATTATTTCCAAGAAGGAAGGAAGTCTCCATGCATATAAGAAAAACATAGAATTTTTGGTATAATGAACTTGCTATCATTTAACCAAATAGCTATATTTTTATCCTTGAATTGTATGGAAGTATGGTTTCCATCAATTCCAATAACCAAAATTGGATGTTTCATTAATGTCCATTTTTGTTTTAGTGTGGCATTCCATTTACATGAGCTGATTGCAGAGAGCACTGAGGCTATAGGGTTTATAACTTGCAAAATTAAATGTTTCCAATACATATGTGTATCTTCTTTTTCCTTGGCTAGGAGAAAAAATAATATCATCATTTTTTGTTTGAAAATGATACATATATGCAAACTTAATATGTTCAGATTGTCTTCTTATTCCTGGAAAAATAGGAATCTGAACATTTGTTGAAGTAATAGATTCTTGATTAGAATTATTACTTGATTCACCAATGCTTAACTTTGAAAATGATTTGCTAGGAAAATCTTTTTCAAATACAGAAGTTAATCTTTTAATTTTTGGAACTGCATTTTGAATATATAAGGTAGTGTTTGGTAGAGTTTTAGAATTATGATTTGAGAATAGAGTTGTATTTTGAGTTTGTGAGTTTTGAAATAATGATTTGAGTGTGGAAAATTTGTTTGGTTATGAGTTTTGAATTGAGTTTGAAATTTTTGATGTAACATATGATATTTGATTCAAAAACTTACAACTCATAACCAAACACATAACCCAAAATTCTATTCAAGTCTCAAAAAAAAAAAATTAAAAAAATTTCCAAAAATATTTTTTATTTAAAATATAAAAATAACAGGTGCAAAAAAAAAAAAAAAAAAACATTGTTCCGGTCAACGGCCGGACGTCCGAGAGGGCATCCAGGAAGATGACCGGGTAGACATGTTTTCAAAAGTGGATGTGGAATCAATTTTTAAAAATTCTAACCAAACACAGCACTCAAACTAAGGTGTGGAATTACATTTCAAAAACATAACCAAACACAACCTAAATTTTTTCCTGACGCTTATATTTGCATTTGTGCAGGATTTTTTGTTTTAAAAGATTCTTTGTTCCACTAGGTCATGGATTAACCATTGTCGAGAGACTTCTAAATCACTCCAATTCATTAGACACGGTTGGATTACCGTGTCAAATGGTCTTGGGTAAAAGATCTTAACAATTTTATTATCGTTTGATCTTGTTTTTGTTTCAGGAAATTCAGTTAATTCGTGAATTATTTTCCAACGAATAGCCAAATCATGGGAATTAGATTTCATTCCTAATCCTTGTATTTTAATTATTATTCTGACCGTGTCTTCAACATTAGGATCATTTATGGAAATAAAGAAATTTGGTCTAACATTAAACCAAACTACTCCATTAGTCAAATTAGATTGAATTCCTCCAATGATTGCTTTCATTGGGTCGAAAAATCTTTTATCAAAAATTATTGCCAAAATAGGAGTATCCATCCCTTGGCGGAATAAGGCTATTATGGTTACTTGTATTAATCCAATATGAATATATTGAATCTTATATCTTTTTCCATCTTGCAACCTTTTTCTTATCAAAAAAAGGAATATCAATATTTCCTTCTTCTGACCATTTTCCTTGAGTGTTGCTCGTGTATTATTCAAACACTCTTGCAGAAAACAAGTTGAATTTTGAAAGTTTGTAAATTTCTGGCACAACTTCTTACATTTTTTTGAATTTTGCTAATTCTTCTTCAGTAAAAGTTTTTCTTCTCCGATTACATCTCCAAGTCGAATTGCTTGTAATTCTTCTTGAGATATACAATCTGCTTCTTGAGATATTTCTTGACTATTTATATTAGGCATCATGAAGATTAATTCTTCATTTGAACTTTCTTCATCACTTGAAATTTCGTACAAGATTTCTTCTTCATCAGAAATTTGTTCGCCATATATTATTTCAAGATCTTGTTCTTCAGGAACTTTGATCATTTTCTTTGCACTTTTTTCCCTTTTTGGGCATTCGGTACATAGTGACCCTTTTCGTTACAAATGTAACATTTACAAGTTTTCTTTTTTGAAAACTTGCTGGTTTCTTTTTTCGAATATACTTTTTCTTTTTTGAAAAAGTTTTGTTCTTTTCAAGGTTTCCATTTATATTTTCTACGTTTTTTGGAAAATCCTTTTCGCTTGGGAAATGTATTACAATCAATCTTCCAATTTTCTTTTAAAATTTTATCACAACATTTTTGACCATATTGTGAGTTGAAAATTTGATTTTTTTTATTTGTTTTTTCGCGTTTGCTTCTAAACATCGATCTGCTATCAGTCTTAGAACATAATTAATGTGAAAACCAAGATTATCATATTCTTCTTTCCCCATTTTTTTTTTTTTTTTGTTGAGAAAGTGAGGATATGTTTTAATACATAATTCATCCCATAGATTAGGGATTTTATGAAAAAATTGATCTAACTAGGGTTGATTTGCTGGTGGATCAATAAGATAATAGTATTTTTTAAAAGTATGAACATAGTCTTCAAAAAAACAAATATTACATAATTCTAATTTAGTCAAAATATAATTTGTATCTGCTTGCAAATTAGTATCTCCTACAAAACCACATAATTTTATTTTATTTTTATGATTTTTGCAAACTCAGCTAATATTGTATCAAGTGTGAGAAAATTTGCCAATAAAGCTGTTTTTTGAATTTTTTCAATTTCAAATTTTTGTCACTGTCTTAACCATTGCAACACACCTCCTTGGAGAGTTGCTACAATATAATCAAGGAATTTTTTCTTTAACCAACTATTTTTATAATAATAATGATGGACAATGATTATGCCCAATCATCAATTGCTTGTGGCTGGTCCTTAAATAGAATATGAGACAAGTCTAAATAAGTACAATTTTGAGCTATTGGATACTTATGATTATTATCTTTTCTAGATATTATTGGCTCAAGTACAGGATTGGAGGTACTTCCAGTGTTAGTATCATTTTTAACTTCATTTGTTTAAATAAAGTCAAAATTTTCTCTATCTCTGCATGTGCCAAATAATTCGAGATCAATCGGCTCTTCTGCCTTTCTTTTTCCTTTATTTATTTCTGGTGAAACATATTGATCTATTGTTTCTTCATATGAGGATGATTGATTATCATCATCACTAGTTGACATATTAATATCATGATTAAAGTATTGTAAAAGGGCTTCATATTTTAGATAAGTTTCTCTTATCTGATCTAGTAGTCTATTTCATTTATCAATACCTAAATCTGGATATTTATATAATTTTCTCCAATAATCCAATATTTCAACAATATTTTCATACTCAGTCCTATTATAGGTATTGGTTTGAAGTACCATAATATCTTTTGTACCATAAAATAGCCTAGGAATTGAGTTATCTCCTGGACTATTCATTCCATCATTGTTTATGAAGGATATAGTTTCTAATTTTGTTACCAAATTATTTATTTGGGTTTTTGCTTCTTTGTTTAAGTCAATATTTATTATAAAACCTAAATTGCCTATTTTAGATTCTATAGACTCCACTTTGGATTCTAGATAATTTTGATTTATTTTTTGATTTTTATCTAATTTAGAAAACCAAGAACACATAATACCAGTAATATTATTTAAACTAGAACACACACTATTTATATTTGCAAATTCTTCAGTAATATGCAAACTATGGTCATATTTATTATTAACATTATTTGTTTATATTTCCAAAGCATATTATATTTTTAGGGTTAATTGCTATAGACACCCAATTTTTGACCGCCCTTAAGACTTGGGCACCTCAGGTTGATCACTCGATGATGAAAGTTGTACTATGCAAAAGTTTGATTTCTTCGGCAAGAAAAGCTTCAAATCCCAACCTTACACCCCATTTTTTTGGACCAAAACTATTTTGAACAAAATTATTTTAGACCTTAAAACCCTCTCTTTCAAAATATTTTTGAAAATGTTTCTACGGTATTCTGAGACTCACATTTCGTTAAATGTTGTAATTTTCGGTAAACCGAGCAAGGACAGAGTGGAAATAAATGAAAGAGAGGTGAACTCTTTAAAAAATCTTTCAAAATACCTTATTTAGAGGTTTGGAGTTGAAGAAAATAGGAGGGGAAGGAAGAAAACTAGTTGAGGAGAAATTAGGCATCAATCCGGTTAGGACCAAAACTGAGCAGTCTTCACTAAAATAGGCATATCTTTTTGAACACTTCGAATTTTGATATGAGGCTATCACCATTGGAAAGGATACTTCCGAGACTTCAATTTAGACTCAAGAATAACCTGTAACGAAGTCTGGATGAAGGAGTTATGCCTATTTGAAATAGGGCCAAAAAAACGATTTTTGTGGCCAGCCACTAATGTCAAAAAACTCAGATTTTACAGATATTTTGTGTCAGTTGTCTCCTAAAAGCTCCAATTGTTTGTTTTGTTGATATTTCGACTGGGCTCTTATTTTCCTATATATAGAGGACCTCTCCTGTTGTTTTGAAGGTTGGAGAAAATTTTAGAAGGTTAGAAGTTTTGGAATAAAAGTCTCTCTCTCTCTCTCTTTCTCTCTCTCTCTCTCTCTCTCTCTCTCTCTCTCTACATTTCTCTCTCTCTTGAACTTTTGTGCATACAAGTGTAAATACACTTCAAGTTTGCCTATCAACCCTTAACCAAAGTTGCTTATCTTTGAGCTGAGGTTACTTGGGACTCTCTTTGAGCTCTAGAAGGTGGTTTTGGCTTGATTTATTGCTTCATTTGTGTCTTCCCTTCAAGAGGTATAATACTTGCCTTTTAAACTTGTTTTGCATACCTGCTTTGCCATCTTCTTCTACTATTTTTGGGTTGTTTTGGGGCTGATTTTGAATTGTAAAAAACTCTGTTTTTGTGGCCTAAAGGTGGTGGTTTGAGGCCATTTTTAGTTAGGGGGTGGCTCACCCTTCTCACTTTTTTGCTTGTAAAGCTTTTGTACCTTTGTTCACCACTTTTAAACCAACTTTTTTGGGCCTTTTAACCACTGAATTTTAGAGGTTTTTCAGTAGCAAAAAACTCATTTTGAAGTCCAAATTTGGAGGGGTTAGCCTCCCATCCTTGTGTCTTATTTGCATGCCTAGTTAGTTCCATATGTTAGCATGTTTTTCTAGCTTAACTTAGCTCAAGTCTAGCATGTTTTAGCCTCTAAAATAGCCTTCTTTAGCTCTATTTTGGGCTGGTTAGTTCATTTAAGTCTTGTTTTGTATGGTTGTAGAGTAATAGTCCTTACAAGTTGGTGTTTTAAGGTCTTAGACACCACTTGTTTGAGTTGATAGCATCTTTTGGTGTTGTTTTTCATTCCATTTCAATACTATAAGCTCTGCAACCTGCCTCTTTACTTCACTCTTTCATTTGCTTTTGAGGGTTGTTTCAAGCTTGGCATCCTTTAAGCTTGAGATTGAGGTCATGCTTAATCGTTTAATCCTCTTTGAGGGTTCATTACCAACGGCATGATCTCTCTCTTGCATTATATTATCCCTTGGTTGATACTTCTTTCATCTTAGAAGACACTCACCAAATGGACAAATTGATTAAAGAATGATTTGGTAACTAAAATGTGTAAACAAAATTGTCAAGTAAAAGTGGCAAGATAAGTATTTCTTTATGTTGCATTGCATGTGTTCAAATCAGACGTTAATTTGAACACAAGGAAAATGGGACATTTTATACTCAAAAGTAATGAAATGTGCCACTTTCCTAGGTCTTTGTTGCCCTTGATCATGCATGATAGGGTGATGGCATTTGAGGCTTGTTTTTGGATTCATTGAACTTCTGCAAGTTGGTCCCTTAGCCATCATGCATGGAAATTGCTTAATTGATGGTCTGAGGGCTAAGTGTATCACTCCTTTGAGCTTGTTTTGATGATAAGGGGTGATACACAGTACAAACAACCTGTGAGAATACCCTTTCTTGACCCTTTATGCTCTCTATTGCAGCAAAAAATGATATATCATCAGTGGCCTGCCGGCCACCAGTGATGGACGGCAATCCCTCAATGGTGGCCAGCCGGCCACCACTTCTGGCCTGTCGACCACCAACGAATTTTGAGCAGTGTGCTTGTGAAGCATGGCAGAGTTGATTTGGAGAAGGAAACAGTACAAGGGTTGTGCAAACAGAAGCATCCGGGAGAAAACGGAGAATGTTCTTTGGGTGGAAACCAAACATGCATGGGCCTCCCTCGCATCCCCCGACAAGTTATCTTATTAATTAGTTTAATTTAATTAGTCTATGATTAGCCCATGTTGTAATTCAATTAGTTTGTGTTGTAATTATTTAATTAGTTAGTTGTAGCTAATTAATTTGTATTGTAATAATTAGTTAAATTAGTTTAGTTAATTAATTCAAGTTTTATAATAATTAGCTTAGTTTAGCTAACTAGTTAGCATTTATTCATTCGGACCCTCCTTCGTGAGGGCATAATGTTGTAATAAGTGTGTGTGCGTGTGTATATATCTTCTAACCCCACGTCTTTCTCATTTTTACTTAACTATTTTCAATGGTTAGATTAGGGACATGTTTCAATTAGCATGCCTTATGCTTGCATCCATTCATTTTTATTGCATGCACCGGGGCTTGGCACATCATTTAAACTGTATTGTCATTTCAATAGTTTCTTTGCAAACGTGCTTAATCGCATGTTATTGCTTCATGCACCATATTAGTAGCCGAACTTATTAATTGCATTATTTGCACGTGTTGCATTAGGCATTTCGTATAGTTAGGAATCATGCATATTTTTCTAATTCATATTTTATTAGCTTTGAGTACTGGGTGAGTTTTTATGCTTTGGCATACTTGCATGAATGTAAGTGTTGCCATGTCTAGCATGCTTTCCATAAGGCTAAATGCTTATTTGATAAAACTGCTTAAATGCCTGTGGATGAAGGCTTGTTATTTGAATTAGAACGATTCGACAAACGCAAGTTTTAAGCCCACTTTGTTGAGTAGCAAATCGTGTTTTAAGCCCACTATGTTTGGTGGAAAATCTGCACACTTTAAGCCCACTTGAGGTGGTAAATTCAAACTATTTTCGCAAACAAACATGAGTTGAATTGTTCTAACTTGAGCAAACTAGTCTATACTTACTTGTGCGCATCACATAGTAAAGCTAGCTTAATAATCAACAAGAGCACATAATGTTTATGAAAAATCATATCATGATTAGTAGAGGCCGATCTTTGATCAGGCGAGCTGGGGTGCTCAATTCATGACCTTCCCCTCTCGTATTTAAGTTCCCGAGCTAAGGCAACTTTAATGATGACGGACAAGTGGCCTTTGGCACAAGTCATGGGTTTTCTAAATTTTTCCAAAAATAAAATATTTAGGTGGCGACTCTGTATCTAGCAAAGCAGTCCAATTTTGGCATTTTTGATTCAAAATCAATTTTCCAAAAGATTTGCCGAATTTGGACTCTTTGGTGATTATCAATTTTACATTGCACTTGTGAGATTAGATTCAGAACCGCGGGAGTCCGAACTGTAGGGCTTCTTTTCGAACTTCCGAAAGGAGGCGCAAAAAAGCCGAGCTATAGTTGCCATTATAGATTGTTATGGCTAATAATCAAAAGATCTTAATAAGTATATGGGTTTTGACATACACTAATCATATAAATTTTACAACAACTATAAATAAAACAAAGAATTATGAAGATATAAAATACAAAGGATACACAATTAAAGACGAAACTTGACGAATAATATTGTCTTTTTATTTTTTTTTAATATCATTAAGAACACCATACACACTTATATATATATATATATATATATATATATATCAAAATTTATACATAGACAGAAATATTTACATAACTTGATCTTGCTTTCAAAAACTTTTCACCAGACTCTGATACCAATTTCAATAAAAACGGAAAGGAACTTTCTACTACTATTTTTATCAGGTTAAGTTAAGCAACAAAAACAAAAACAGAACAAGAAAATGAGAAGTTTAGGCAACAAAGATGAAAAGAATTTACATTATTTATTATGTTGGCTTGAAAGTCAATTTATAGAATACAATTGATAGATACAAACAAAAACTTGACCCAAAGACTCTTTCGGCCCATTGGGCTTTTATCTGGCTTGAGTTTAAACCTTAGGTTTGGCGCAAGTGAGACTAAGTATAGCTTCGGCCTTGGATTTGAAGTTTGGTTCAGCTCGTGAGCCTAATCCATTGAGCCTCCGTTTGGCAACACAGTTTGGGGCTAAAATAGCCACCAAAGTCCAAAATTGGCTAATTTAGCCACTAAATGACAAACACTACTTCAGAGGCATGAGTTACCTATATGGCGGGGTGAAAGTACCAAACTACCCCTCATTCAATGTTGACACCAGCACAACCTCCCTTTGTTGTATTGTCACTCTCCAAAAACAAACGAAACTACAATGATGTTATACATGTACACAGTGCTATAATTTTTAAACTTAAAATTTTAAAAATTATTTAAAATATTATATTTATGATTTAAATTTAAAAAATATTTGAAATAATTTAAATAAATATATTTTTTAATTTCTTATAAAAAATAAAATAATGATATAATTAAAAAATAAAATAATAAAAAATATACTAAAATAATAAAAGTCAAATAATACCTTATTTTATAGCGATCCCGGGTTTACCCTTGTTGTACAGTGATCCGGACATGTGTCCGTGGATGTTGGTAGTTGTTTATTATCTTGTTTACATCCTTTCTTACTTTGTATTTGAGTTATAGGATGTGTTGGGCGGGTTGGTTTCAGGTTGGTTGAGTTTAGAAACCAAAACTAGTTGCCCAGATTTTTTTTGGCCTGTCCGCTCGAGCGGAGGTGTTGGCGCTCGAGCGGGGGATACATCCATCCAGTATCTTGTTGTGCAGTGTTGTGAGCTCGAGCGTAGGGTTGGGAGCTCGAGCGGAGGTCTGGTTCTGCAAAAGTGCTGAGCGAGTGCATTCTGCGCTCGAGCGGGAGGTTGGCCGCTCGAGCGGAAGTCTATGAGTGTGCGCTCGAGCGGGGTGTTTTACGCTCGAGCGGAGACCTGGGTTAAAGTCCCGAATTTGTGACTCTTCAAATCACTTTTTCACTTTATCTTCTCTCTCTTACTTTTCCAAAATCACCATTGTTGAGCCTCTCACTCTAGACTCTACCTTCTCTCTAGGTTTTGATCTAGTAGGAGTGATTTACTCACCTTTGGCCTTTACAAAAAAGTTGTTGATCGTCGAGGGCTTCATTTTAATCTGAAAATCTCGGGTTTTGGAGCACGTTGGGTTTTGTCGTCTTCTCCTTTGGGACTCCGAATTTGAGGTAGGGATAACCTACTCCTCTCTATGGGTTTTGTCTTTAAATTTTGGTATTTTGAGATGTTGGGCTTGGTTGGGTAATTTTGTGAAAGTTTGGGGCTTTTGTGTAATTTTACAAAGGTTGGGGTTTCATTCATAATAAACCTAGATGCATGTTTGGCATGAAGAAAATGGAATGATTGTTGAATCATTGATGAAAATGGGACCTAAGGGTTGAAATGGTAATTATGGAAAATGGCCTAATTACATTGTTTAATTAATTGGGATAATTAATTGGTGAGAAATGAGGAAATGAAATGTTGATTGAATATCCATTTGCGCATTTATTTTCTGTTTTAGAAATAACTGCTTGGGGCTATCGGTGGAGGATAGTCGAGATTGTTGTAGACAATGTATGTTGATTAGGCAAACTGAAACTAATCAATGGAATGTGTTATGGAACTTGACAGTTGCTAGAATACATTAATTGTTTGTATTGTGTGATTGTATATAGAACCAATGTGTTTATATACGTTATGTGTAGAGGAGGAGATAGGGGATGTACTCCGCGGTTTAGGGGAAGATAGGGGATGGACCTCTAAACCGGATAGGTATTTGGAGGAGATAGGGGATGTACTCCGTAGACAGAGCTCATATGCTTGTCTAGAGAAGTGAAGATAGAGCTCATATGCTTATCTTTGTGAAGTGAAGTGTGGATACAGCTTGTATGCTTATCTGTGGATATTGTTGATATACATATCTGTTGTAGAGTGTGGATACAGCTTGTATGCTTATCTGTGGATATTGTTGATATACATATCTGTTGAGAATGTGGATATAGCTTTTATGCTTATCTGAATGTGAGATATAGTTTTTATACATACCTGTGGAAATGATGATAGAGCTAGCATGCTTATCTGTTGAAAAAAGGGAAAATGAAAAGTAATTGGGACTTGTAAGTCGTTGACATAAATATGTAATTTATGTGATTGAATCAGTGTTGACCAACTATCAATTGCTAATGTTTTAGTCATTGTCCATGGTTGGTTTAGTGTATTTCTACTGGGCTGTGGCTCACCCTATATGGGAATATCATTTTCAGGTACAGGAAGCATGCCACCTCCAAGGACATAGCTGGGAGGCTAGTGGCGGGCATAGTTTTGTCGTTTTACTTTTGATGTATTACATGTAATTTCAAGCCAAGGGCTTAATGTGTAAACGAGTTAGAACTCTTTGTTGTAACCAAGTGTTAACTTGGAAAGCTGTAAGCCCGTAGGGCATTTTGTTATGAGGTTAACATGTAATACTTATGTCTTGGTAATCTAATGAATGATAGGAATGCAGTTGGTTTAAATGTAAACGCATGTCTTATTGATGGGTTTAATGTTATTATTTTGAGGGCGTTACAACTTGGTATCAGAGCGTACCGGGTTCGAATACTTTGGGTACGTGGGAAGTGATTAGGATCACAATGGGTTTGTCTCGCTTGATAGAGACTTAGATGTAGTATCATATGCTATGTGCTTAAATGCTAACAGGCTTATGTGACTATGTGGGTATGGGATTTAATTTCTAGGATGTTGATTGGATCCTTGAGTTTCTGGGAGTCTTGTTGGAAAAGCACTTGATCAACGCTGTTTCTAACCGGAACTCTAGTAACGCCTCGGGACTATCATTATCCGGAAATGAAATTCGTAAGTGCTTATGTGTTTATGTGCTTATGTGGAGTGAATTACAGTTGTCCATGCATTAGGATGTGAGTGATTAGTTTCGGCACACCTATGAATGTGCTAACGTTCTGTGTTGCCTTTATTAGGATGTCAGGACGAGGAAGAGGTGCTAGGCGTGGTAGACCTGCGAGGCAGGAAGTACCGTTACAGGGTGAGATTCCGGCAGTGCAGGAGGGAGTTGGGCAGGCCAATGTGGCCGAGCCAGTGGGTCAGCAGGCTATGGGTGCCTTGGCCAGAGAGATAGCAGGAGCTTTGGGTATTCTTAGAGCTGGGAATCAGGCAGCTGAGACAGGGCCTTCCTTCTTGAAGAGGGAGTTCTTTCGGTGTAATCCGGACGAGTTTATCGGGGATCCTAAAGAGCCGCTTAAGGCAGATGAATGGCTCGAACAGACAACGAAGACGTTTGAGATGCTTGGCATCGAGGACGGAGCACTGAAAGTGACCTTGGCATCCTTCCAACTGAAGGGAGATGCGGGTCAATGGTGGAAATACGAGAAAGCTCGTGTTGGTGGTACTTGGGAGGCGTTTGTGAATGCTTTTCAGGAGAGGTTTTTATCAGCAGCAGCTAGGGAAAAGCTGAGGGATCAGTTTAGCCGGCTTAATCAGCAGGGCTTGTCGGTGGCCGAGTTTGAGGCTACTTTTACCAGTCTGTCTAGGTTTGCACCTGAACTGGTGGCGTCTGAGGAACGCCGTTGCTATGAGTTTGAGCGGAAGTTGAGGCGGGGCCTCAAGTTGAGAATTGGTGGGTCTTATATTCGAGAGTATAGACACCTAGTGGACGCTGCAGCTCATATGGAGCTTATGATGCAGGAGGAGGATGAGGGTCAGCGAGGCTCCAAGAGGAGCCAGGATAGTGAGAGTGATGGCAGGAGACAGAAGGGTTATAACCCTCAGCAGTCTCAGGGTGCAGTCTCTAGATCGACCTTTCCAGTGCCTAGTGTAGGCTCGGGGAGAGGCAGTCAGGGAGAATTCACTTGTTACAAGTGTGGCCAGCTGGGTCACAAGGTTTCTGTTTGCCCGCAGAAGGGTGGGGGTCAGAAAGCTGCTTCTTCTTCAGCTAGACCGCCGAGTCAGAGTTTGGGCAGGGGGCAGCTCTTGATTTGTTATCAGTGTGGACAACCTGGGCACATGAAGAGGTTTTGCCCACAGTTGAGTGCCACTTCGGGAGCGTCTGGTTCTAGGCAGACGCAGGGTTTTCAGCCAGCTCAGTCTGTGCAGGCCTCGAGGGCCAATCCGGGAGCTTCGTCATCCCAGTCTGTGCAGCAGTCTTTTGCTCCGAGAGGTGAGCAGGTAGACCAGGGGCCTACGGGGCGCGTGTATGCTGTTACCGCGCAGGATTTAGTACCGGCTCCATCAGTAGTGAGAGGTACTTTTCTGTTTTGCAACTCAGTTGCTAATGTGTTGATAGACACGGGTGCATCTCATTCTTTTGTATCTGCTGCATTTGCATCTGTTTTGGAATTGGAGTTAGCACAGTTAGCATCTCCTATTTGTGTGGTATCACCTTTGGGTGGTGAGTTGATTCTGAAACAGGGTGTTAGAGGATGTGATATAGAGGTCGCCGACTATAGGCTTCCTTTTTCGTTTGTTGTCATGCCCATGAAGGGTTTTGATGTTATTTTGGGTATGGACTGGTTATCGTCATACCGGGCTGTTATTGATTGCTACCGCCAGAGGGTTACATTGTGTACCTTGAGCGGGGAGTGGTTCCATTTCTTGGGAGACCGGGTTGGTAGTGTTTTGCCACCGGGGTATGATTCGCGAGGGCGAAGTGAGCTTAGTAGTCTACTTGCTAGCTTTGAGAGTGGTGAGAGTGGTGAGACCCAGCATGTATTGCCGAGGGTGGTTTGTGAGTATTCGGATGTCTTTCCCGAAGATCTTGTTAGTTTGCCACCTCACCGAGAGATAGAGTTCTCTATTGATTTAGTGCCTGGTACGGCGCCGATTTCTATGGCACCTTACCGTTTTGCTCCAGCAGAGTTGGTTGAGTTGAAAGTTCAGCTCTAGGAATTGCTAGATAAGGGCTTTGTTCGCCCTAGTGTTTCACCGTGGGGAGCACCGGCACTCTTTGTTAAAAAGAAAGATGGTGCCTTGAGATTGTGTATAGACTACCGGAAGTTGAATCGGGCTACGGTTAAAAATAAGTACCCTATGCCCCGTATAGATGATTTGTTTGACCAATTGAAGGGTTCCCGTTGTTTCTCTAAGATAGACTTGAGATCGGGTTACCATCAGTTGAGGGTCAGGGAGGAAGATATTCCTAAGACGGCATTCCGTACGCGGTATGGCCATTACGAGTTTCTGGTGATGCCATTTGGGCTTACCAATGCACCGGCAGTCTTTATGGACTTGATGAACCGGATTTTCCGGGAGTTCTTAGACCGCTTTGTGGTTGTTTTTGTGGACGATATCCTTATCTATTCGTCTTCTGAGGAGGAGCACGAGGCACACTTGAGAGTGGTGCTTGAGTTACTTAGAGCCCATAGGCTGTATGCCAAGTTTGGGAAGTGTGAGTTCTGGCTGAGGGAAGTCAAATTCTTAGGCCACGTGGTATCCGGGGAAGGGGTGTCTGTTGATACATCCAAGGTTGAGGCAGTGCAAGATTGGGCACAGCCTAAGAGTGTGTTTGAGATCCGCAGTTTTCTGGGATTAGCTGGGTATTACCGTCGGTTTGTGAAGGATTTCTCCAGGTTAGCGTCACCGTTGACTAGGCTGACTCAGAAGGGAGTCAAGTTTGTGTGGAGTAAGACTTGTGAAAAGTCGTTCCAAGAGTTGAAAGTTAGATTGACCACCGCTCCGGTGTTGATTATTCCGGAGAGAGGGTTGGGTTATGCGGTTTATTGTGATGCCTCACGAGAGGGTTTGGGTTGTGTGTTGATGCAAGAGGGGAAAGTGGTAGCTTATGGCTCACGTCAGTTGAAAATACACGAGAAGAATTACCCCACACATGACCTAGAGTTAGCAGCTGTAATCTTTGCCTTGAAAATCTGGAGGCACTACCTTTATGGTGAGAGGTTCGAGGTATTCTCGGATCATAAGAGTTTGAAGTATCTGTTTACACAGAGAGACTTGAATCTGAGGCAGAGGAGGTGGATGGAGTTCATCGAGGATTATGATTTTGAGTTGCATTATCATCCGGGAAAGGCCAATGTTGTGGCCGATGCCCTTAGTAGGAAGACCATTAGTGATGTAGCTTGTATAGCCATCCGGGAATGGGTGATGTTGGGAGCACTTGGCGAGTTTGATTTGCTACTGGGCGAATCTGTCGAGGCTGCGGCCTTGTTTTCTGTTGTTGCGCAGCCTACACTTGTGACTAGAGTGTTAGAGGCACAGAGAAGTGACCTTGAGGTAGAATCCCTCCGAGAGAAGATCTCCAGTGGGAAAGTTGAGAAGGGTTTGACGGTGTATCCCGACCTGAGTGTGAGATACCGAGACCGTTTGTTTGTACCGGAGGCTTGCCGTGAGGAAGTACTCCGAGAGTTTCACCATTCGCGCCTTGCGGTGCATCCGGGAGGTACTAAGATGTATCAGGATTTGGGTCGCCAGTTTTGGTGGCGGGGTATGAAGAGAGATGTGGCTGTTTTCGTATCGAAGTGCCTTACTTGCCAGCAAGTGAAGGCCGAGCATCAGAGGCCAGCGGGTTTGTTGCAACCCTTGCCTATTGCCGAGTGGAAGTGGGAGCATGTCACTATGGACTTCGTTGTAGGTCTTCCGAAGACTCAGCGGGGTAGTGATGCTATTTGGGTGGTTGTAGACCGGTTGACTAAGTCGGCGCACTTTATTCCTATGCGCGTGAGAGATTCGGTAGATCATCTTGCCGATTTGTATATTCGGGACGTAGTGAGATTGCACGGGGTCCCAGTGACGATTGTCTCAGATAGAGATCCTCGTTTTACTGCTAGGTTGTGGCAGAGTTTGCAGAGTGCCTTGGGCACTAAGTTGACCTTTAGTACGGCTTATCATCCTCAGACTGATGGGCAGTCCGAGCGTACTATTCAGATCCTCGAGGATATGCTTCGGGGTTGTGTCCTGGACTTCAGCGGGACGTGGGAGAGGCACTTGCCATTGGTAGAGTTTGCCTACAACAACAGTTTTCAGTCTAGCGTCGGTATGGCACCGTTTGAGGCCTTGTATGGCCGACCGTGTAGGTCTCCAGTGTGTTGGGCCGAGGTGGGTGATGCATCTTTGTTGGGTCCGGAGTTGGTTAGGGAGACGACGGAGAAAGTTGAGCTTATCCGTAGGAGACTTGTTACAGCCCAGAGTCGACAAAAGAGTTATGCCGATCGTAGGAGGAGGCCTTTGGCATTTGAGGTAGGTGATCATGTCTTTCTGAAGATATCACCTAGGCGAGGCCTGATGAGGTTTGGGAAGAGTGGGAAGTTGTCCCCTCGGTTTATTGGTCCTTTTGAGATCCTTGAGAGGATAGGTGAGGTTGCTTATCGGTTAGCCTTACCGCCGCAGTTGTCCGGAGTACATGACGTGTTTCATGTGAGTATGCTTCGGAAGTATGAGCCAGATCCATCACATGTGTTGGATTGGACTGATTTAGAGGTAGATGAGGATGCTTCGTATGAGGAGAGACCGGTTCGGGTCTTGGATAGGCGGGATCAAGTCCTGCGTGGCAAGACCATTCCTTTGGTGAAAGTCTTGTGGAAACATCACGGAGTGGAGGAAGCCACTTGGGAACGTGAGTTGGAAGTCCGTGAGAAATATCCGGACTTGTTTGTTGATATGTAATCTTGTATTTAAATTTTACTTTTTGTTGAACTTAAGAGCTTTTATATATGTCTTAAGTTGTGAAACATTGAAAATGTTTTGATTATTGGAAGTATGTTTGGAACTTGCCTCATATGGAAGTTGAATGTAACACTATATATGTTGAATATATTGTTGAAATTGGAAAGGTAATGCGTAATGTTGATGCATGTTGGAAGTACATATGTTGTTTACATATTGTGAAATGTCTCTTGTTAAAGGGATGGGATGATCGGTAATGGGTCGAATTGTTGAATGTTAAAATGTAACATTGTTTAAAATGGAGGAAAACTTGTTTTGAAAACTTGTGCTTAATTTCGGGGGCGAAATTCTTTAAGGGGGGGAGGTTATAGCGATCCCGGGTTTACCCTTGTTGTACAGTGATCCGGACATGTGTCCGTGGATGTTGGTAGTTGTTTATTATCTTGTTTACATCCTTTCTTACTTTGTATTTGAGTTATAGGATGTGTTGGGCGGGTTGGTTTCAGGTTGGTTGAGTTTAGAAACCAAAACTAGTTGCCCAGATTTTTTTTGGCCTGTCCGCTCGAGCGGAGGTGTTGGCGCTCGAGCGGGGGATACATCCATCCAGTATCTTGTTGTGCAGTGTTGTGAGCTCGAGCGTAGGGTTGGGAGCTCGAGCGGAGGTCTGGTTCTGCAAAAGTGCTGAGCGAGTGCATTCTGCGCTCGAGCGGGAGGTTGGCCGCTCGAGCGGAAGTCTGTGAGTGTGCGCTCGAGCGGGGTGTTTTACGCTCGAGCGGAGACCTGGGTTAAAGTCCCGAATTTGTGACTCTTCAAATCACTTTTTCACTTTATCTTCTCTCTCTTACTTTTCCAAAATCACCATTGTTGAGCCTCTCACTCTAGACTCTACCTTCTCTCTAGGTTTTGATCTAGTAGGAGTGATTTACTCACCTTTGGCCTTTACAAAAAAGTTGTTGATCGTCGAGGGCTTCATTTTAATCTGAAAATCTCGGGTTTTGGAGCACGTTGGGTTTTGTCGTCTTCTCCTTTGGGACTCCGAATTTGAGGTAGGGATAACCTACTCCTCTCTATGGGTTTTGTCTTTAAATTTTGGTATTTTGAGATGTTGGGCTTGGTTGGGTAATTTTGTGAAAGTTTGGGGCTTTTGTGTAATTTTACAAAGGTTGGGGTTTCATTCATAATAAACCTAGATGCATGTTTGGCATGAAGAAAATGGAATGATTGTTGAATCATTGATGAAAATGGGACCTAAGGGTTGAAATGGTAATTATGGAAAATGGCCTAATTACATTGTTTAATTAATTGGGATAATTAATTGGTGAGAAATGAGGAAATGAAATGTTGATTGAATATCCATTTGCGCATTTATTTTCTGTTTTAGAAATAACTGCTTGGGGCTATCGGTGGAGGATAGTCGAGATTGTTGTAGACAATGTATGTTGATTAGGCAAACTGAAACTAATCAATGGAATGTGTTATGGAACTTGACAGTTGCTAGAATACATTAATTGTTTGTATTGTGTGATTGTATATAGAACCAATGTGTTTATATACGTTATGTGTAGAGGAGGAGATAGGGGATGTACTCCGCGGTTTAGGGGAAGATAGGGGATGGACCTCTAAACCGGATAGGTATTTGGAGGAGATAGGGGATGTACTCCGTAGACAGAGCTCATATGCTTGTCTAGAGAAGTGAAGATAGAGCTCATATGCTTATCTTTGTGAAGTGAAGTGTGGATACAGCTTGTATGCTTATCTGTGGATATTGTTGATATACATATCTGTTGTAGAGTGTGGATACAGCTTGTATGCTTATCTGTGGCTATTGTTGATATACATATCTGTTGAGAATGTGGATATAGCTTTTATGCTTATCTGAATGTGAGATATAGTTTTTATACATACCTGTGGAAATGATGATAGAGCTAGCATGCTTATCTGTTGAAAAAAGGGAAAATGAAAAGTAATTGGGACTTGTAAGTCGTTGACATAAATATGTAATTTATGTGATTGAATCAGTGTTGACCAACTATCAATTGCTAATGTTTTAGTCATTGTCCATGGTTGGTTTAGTGTATTTCTACTGGGCTGTGGCTCACCCTATATGGGAATATCATTTTCAGGTACAGGAAGCATGCCACCTCCAAGGACATAGCTGGGAGGCTAGTGGCGGGCATAGTTTTGTCGTTTTACTTTTGATGTATTACATGTAATTTCAAGCCAAGGGCTTAATGTGTAAACGAGTTAGAACTCTTTGTTGTAACCAAGTGTTAACTTGGAAAGCTGTAAGCCCGTAGGGCATTTTGTTATGAGGTTAACATGTAATACTTATGTCTTGGTAATCTAATGAATGATAGGAATGCAGTTGGTTTAAATGTAAACGCATGTCTTATTGATGGGTTTAATGTTATTATTTTGAGGGCGTTACATATTTTATATGTGACTTCTATATTACATTAATTTAATTCCTATTTCACAATACACCGTAAAAAAATCTGAATAACATATGAAAAACTATTTGTGAAAACTAAAAAAGTTGACAAAAGCGTAAATGAAAAAAAAAAAACCACAAAAATAAGTCTCATTAAACAAACAAAAAAAAAACAAAAAAGAAATTTGCAAACAGAAATTAGCATTTGCCACGTAATTTGGAAAAAAATAAAACACATGAAAACCCATTATTCAAAAAAAAAACAAATTAATGTATACAAATAAAAAAAAGTTGACAAAAACGTAAATTTTAAAAAAAGAACGACAAAGTTTACAGCTCATCCAAAAAAATAAAACATAAAAAGAAAAATTAGCATTTGCCACGTAATTTACAAATAAATAAAACACATGAAACCCCATTTTTGAAATATAAATACAAATTAATGTATACAAAAAAAATTGACAATTTTGTAAATTTAAAAAAAAAGAACTCCAAAAAATACGACTCATCCAAAAAATAATAATTAAAAACATAAAAACACAAGTTTGAAACAACAAAAAACCAAAACATACCACATTTTTTGTCATGTGCCAGGGCAATATATGATTTTACAAGTTTCAAAAAAAAAATAAATGACATAAAAAAACGTGTTCCCAAAAAAACCAAACAAATTAAAAACAAAGTACAAAAAAAATAAATAAAAGTAAAAAATATGAATTACCAGTTGCCACATATTTTAAAAATAAGGAAAACACATGAAAAATCATTTCTGAAAACTAAAAACAAATTAATGTATACAAATTAAAAAAAAATTACAAAAACGTAAATTCAAAAAAAAAAGAACAACAAAAATACGCCTCATCCAAAAAGAAAAAAAAAACAGAAATTACCATTTGCCATGTAATTTACAAATAAATAAAATGCATGAAATTATATATTTGAAATATAAAAATAAATTAATGTGTACAAATTAAAAAATGACAAAAACGTAATTAAAAAAAATAACGGGAGAAGTACGCCTCATTCAAAAATATTTTAAAAAAAACATAAAAACATAAATTACCATTCGCGATGTAATTTAGAAATAAATAAAACACAGGAAAACTCTTTTTTGAAAAATAAAAAAAACGTTATTGTATACCAATAAAAAAAAAGAAAAAAAAACATAAATTAAAGAACAAGAACTAATTAATGTATAAAAAAAGAAAAATGACAAAAAAAAATAAAAAAATGCCAAATCCAAACCCAAAAAAAAAAATCAAAAAAATTTTGGTCCATCGCCATCAACTGACGTGGAGGACCAGAAGTAACTCGTTGACATGTATTAATTATGTGAAGGGCAGTTTGGTAATTTACCATGAAGACATCTCACCAAAAAGTTAAAAAGTTAAAAAAGTCAAAAAGTTCTTCCCAAATCAGGCTTTTTAGCTTCAGATTAAAATAGTCAAAAAAATCAAAAAACCAAAAAATCAACCCACTTCCCAAACGGAGGCTGAGCCTCCTATCGACCTACTCTTGAGAGGTTCCCTGTGGCCACCCTAGCTAACAAATATTATGAAATAAAATAGCAAAAATTTTTTAAAAAATAATGATAAAATAACTTAATTGTTGTACCATTGGGCTAAACTTGTGGAGTCTGGATCCTCGGCCGCTATTTCCTGCCACGGTTCCTGCGGTGAGACAAAAACGACGTCGTTTTTGATTTTTTTTTTTTTTAAATTTGGGTCTCCCCTCTTTTCTCTCCTGTCACCTAACCAAACCTAACAGAGAGACATGAGAACTGAGAGACGAAGAAGAACGACGCGAAGGAGATGACTCCGATGGCGACGCGACGACGGCAAGGCGAGATTGCGGCAGCGACGAGTTTTGTTCCACAACCCTCAGCATCATTCTCATTTGTTTCTGTTTTATATGTTATATATATATATATATATATATATACATATATGAATTTGTTGAAGAAATACCGGCATAGAGTGTGATAAAATACCAGTTGAAGAAAATCCCTTGATCTCTCGCCTTGTCAAATTGCTCGGCTCCCATTGTTGCCACTATGAAGTGAGTGCCCTCATCATCATTCTCATTTGTTCATTAATATAAATTTGTTCCTGTTTTTTTTTTTTTTTTTCTCTTCAATTTGAGTTGAATTTGTTGCTGATTTTTTAAATGGGTTTGATAAGTAGTTTGATTTCTTGAGTTTTATGGATTTAATGTTTTAGGGTCATTGATATCAGGTTTTTTTGATCTGATGAAAGGAAAATGGTGAATTGATTTGATAAATTTTTACAAATTAGAGATTTTGATTTGATAATAAATTTTGTAGACAGATTCATAGAAGAATCCATGGCGATGATGGTGTCGAGAATGTTGTCAGTGTGATAAGCGAGGTCTCTGACTTGGTGAACCCAGGTTTGGAGCTCTGAATCAGTGTCTTCAATTGCATCAGCAACTCTCAAGAAGGCACTCATGCTCTGAATCTAATCTCTGATGAACACAATTTCTGCCTGAACACCACCCAATGATTTCAACACTTCTTTAACCAAGCTTGAAAACTTCAAATCATCTGTTGTTTGGAAGTGAAGAAACATTTCCAAAAGATTTGATTCAACAACTGTTTGAAGTCAGACAACCTCTACCTCAAAGGTTAGAGAAGAGCAAAGAAGGAGACCCAAAAGAAAAAGAAAAAAATGACGTCGTTTTTGTCCCGCCGCAAGGAGCACCGTAGGAAACAGTGGCTGAGGATCCGGACTCAAACTTGGGAGCCAATCCGTCAACTTGAACTGTTAGCCTAGAAGTAGCTTGCTGGCCTGACCCGTGAACCTATTTAGGCCAAATCTGTCCGGTATGACTTGAAGAATCCGGATCCTCGGTGGCGTTTTCCTGTAGCGCTTCCTGTGGCGCCCCAAAACGACGTCGTTTTGGGGCCAAATTTCAATTTAAAAAAAAAAAAAAAAAAACGCAGAACTGTTGACGGAAGAGAAGAGAAGAAGGAAAAAAACGCAAAACTGTTGTCTCAGTTCATGGTTCTATCTTCCCCAACAGCTTCATCTTCCCCAAACAGCTCCGACGACAACCCTAACCCTCCCCCTCCGGCGATCCTCCCCCAGCCACATCACCCCCTCCTTGCTTTTCTTCTTCCTCCTTTCTTTCTTCTAGATCTAGAAAAAAAAAAAAAACAAAACAAAACAAAACAAACAAACAGAGGGACAACAATTCAATATTTAAGCCCATCAAGATTTTGTTGATCAACATCAATAAGGAAGAAGGATTATAAAATCAAAATCTGAGATATATATATATATATATATAAATGTTCAATATTTAAGCAATTTTTGTATATATATATAAAATCAAACCCATCTGGATTTTTGTATAAAATCAAAATCTGAGATATATATAAAATCAAACCCATCTGGATATAGATATAAAATCAATTTTTTCTTCAAAATTGTTCCCTTCTCTTCTTCTCAGATTTTTGTATATATATATAACTTTGGTGATATATATTAACTTTTGTTTCCTTTTCAAGTTAACAAGATTGGATATAGATATAAAACAAGATTGGATCACCAGAGAGAGAGAGGACTTAATCTGGACAAAACTTTGCTTCTCTCTCTTTCTCTTTCTCTCTCTGTGTTGGTATTTTTTGGATTTATTCTTCAGTTTGGATTCTGGGTTCAGGGCAATTTCACAGATCCAGATAGCTGCTGGGTTCAGGGCAATTTCAATTTAAAAAAAAACAGAGGGAGAGGGAGGGATACAGATTAAATGGGATCTACAAATAATACAAAAAACATCAAAAATTCAATTTAAAACAGAGAAAGAGAAAGAGGGAAGAAGATGGCCTTCGAACTTTCCTTCGCTGATTCTTCCCTCTCCATCAATTCATCTTCATCTTCGCAACAACTCTGGAAATCTTCTTCTAATTTCGTTTCTCTACCCGAATTCACGACAGACCCACAACCAAAATTTGTTTGCTTCTCCATTTTCACAAACTTTAAATAAATGAAGCTGTGATTAACATCAAAACCTCCTGCGATCCTTCTTCTCTCCTCTCCTCTTCTTCTTCCTCCTCCTCCCTTTCTCGGCCTTCCTTCTTCTCTTCTCTTCTGTCAACAGTTCTGCGTTTTTTTTTTTTTAATTGAAATTTGTCCCCAAAACGACGCCGTTTTGGGGGCGCCGCAGGAAGCGCTACAGGAAAACGCGACCGAGGATCCGGATTCATGACTTGAATCTAAGATTTCAACCTTGTCAGAAAAAAATCTACTAGGTAGGCTTAGGCTACATTTTTATGGGCTAGGCAAGCGCACACTTAGCCCAATGATAAAGCTTTTATATAGTATATAGATTAGTAATTTATATTTAAATTATATATATACATATTAACTTTTGAAAAATTAGAGTAAATTATATTGACACCTCTTGAGTTTTATATTTATTACATATTGTTCTTTTCAGTAATTTAATTTTTTTAAATATCAATTTTGTTCTTATTGGGTAAATTACATGAACAACCCTTATATTTTAGAAATTATAATCCCTTTCCCAAGGTTTAAAATTGCATTATCAATTGCTCCCACGGTTAGTATTAGTTGAAAAAAAAATTCATTGAAAAAAAAATTATTAGACTAATTTTTTAATTTCTGTTTAAAAACCAACGTAAGATAAAAATTGCACTGACACTCTTTGAGGTTTATGTTTATTACACTCGAAAGATAAAAATTATATAAAAATGATAATTATTTTTTATTTCTTAACCAAATTAATTTTTAATTTTAAAAAAAATTCTAAAAATCAAGTCATACATAACCTAAGAATCTTTTGATAAGTCATTTCTTATGTTAATAACTTATTTAATTATTTTTTAATTTTACAACATTTTTACCATCCAAGGCATGTTTGGTAACCATTTTGTTTTCAGTTTTCAATTTATATTTACAAAAAATTAAAAAAAAAAACTATCATAAAAACTTATTTGATAATTTTTTTGGTTTATAAATAGTTGTCTCAATTTGTAAATTTGAGAAAAAAAACGTAAATTCAAAAAATGAATTTACGTTGGTTTTTAAACAGAAATTTAAAATTTTGGCTAAAAAAAATTTCAATTAATTTTTTTTCAAATAATTTTTTTTTCCAATTAATTTTTTTTTCCAACTAATACTAATCGATGGGGCAATTGGTAATGCTACATTAAACCTTGGGGAGGGGATTGTAATTTCTAAAATGTGAGGGGTATCAATGTAATTTACCCAGTGAGGGCAAAATTGGTATTTAAAAAAATTAAATTGCTAAAGGGAGCAATTTGTAATGAAATTTTAAACCTCGGGGCGGAGGATGTAATTTCAAAAAGGTGAGGGGAAAACTTCTAATAAATATAAACCTCTAGGGGTGTCAATGTAATTTATCCAAAAAAATTATTAGGTGGTTCCCAAATATTTAATTTATGAAGTGTTCTCGATAATCTGCATAACAGGCCAACTCACCCAAAATGTAATTGTTGAGTCATCATATTTATCTATAAATTGTCAATATTTTAGGGGGGGGGGAAATCTAATATAATTGTCACACCTTCTTTATTTCTAATGATGTGAGAATTGCATATCAATTATAATTTATTTAAAAATCAATTAAAACATTACTCTCTCTCTCTCTATAGATGAGTTGGAAAAAAATTTAGCAATATAATCCAACTAACTTGTCATTTTAGATTTTGTTTGAGATGTGAGTTGGCTTTTTTATTTTTTTATTTTTTAACTATTTTAGTTTGGGACTAAAAAGTCTTATTTGAGATAGGTTTTTTGACTGTTTTAATTTTTGTGAGAAAAAAATAAAACAATTATAATTTAAATGTGACATTTTATCTTATTAATTTTTTAATATATTTTATCTTTTTATAATTATTTTAGCTAAAAAATCAATCCAACCAATATTCCAAACAAAGGTTTAATCACCTAAATCATTTAACTCAATCTACTCTGATTCTCAAACGGAATGAAATGATTCGTGAACTCTAATAGAGCTCTAATAATGAGTCTCATATGATAATGTGATATTTTGCAGTCCCGCTACGGACCACTAGAATACAAGCTCTAAAATGAGCTCTAACCAGGTGGCATGTGAGGCATGAAACTGAAGGCCATTTACATATTGAGTGCGTGTGTTTCACGCACTGTAAAAAAAAAAAAAAAAATCCCGCGCAAATGTTGATCCATCGAGTTCATGTATATAGAAGAAAAAAAAAAATTTCCTGCACATTTGATCTGAGCTTGTCTTCCACCGTTTCGTCGCCTCCACCGTCCGGCGTCAACCCTCTCCTCCGTCGTCCCTCTCCTCCACCGTCCAACGTCTTCTCCATCCTCCACCGTCCGACGTCTTTGTCGGAGTTGGAATTCCATCTGGTCAGTTCTATCTCCTGTTTATAAACATGGAAAAAAAAAAAAAAACAGCTTTGGTCCAAACATAGCAAGATAGGTTTGGTCCAAACAGAGTTGGACATAGCAAGATAGATATGAAAAAAAAAAAAAAAAAAACAGAGTTCAGAAATCCCCTATTTATAAGTTAGATGTTTATAAGTTCAAGATAGATGTTTAAAAAACAATTCAAGAACGATGTTTATAACCATGTCCAAACATAAATCAGAACTCTGTTTTTTTTGGTCCAAACATAAAAAGGGGATATAAACATGTTTTTATATCTGTTTTTTAAACATGGTTATATCTGTTTTTAAATCAGCAAGATAGATAACTTATATCTGTTTGAGTTCAAATATAAATCAGCATAAAAACATGTTCAAATATAAACATCGTTTTGAGTTCAGATATAAAAAACAGGTTAAGCATTTGAGTTCAGATTTATATCTGTTTTTTAAAAATGTTCAAACCTGTTTTTTAAACATGGTTATAAACATCGTTCTTGATATGGTTAAACATTCAACAGATTTTTAAATCTGAACTCAAATGTTTAACACGATGTTTATATCTGGACCAAACCTGTTTTTATAAAAACATATATAAATCAGCAAGATAGATATAAAAAACAGTTGGACCAAAAAAAACATGTTCAGATTTATGTTTTGATTTATGTTTTTTTTGGTCCAAACATAAATCTGAACTGAAATGTTTGTCCAAACGATGTTTATTCCCCTGTTTAATCTGTTATACTTCAGGTCCAAACATAAATCTGTTAATCAGTTTTGGTCCAAACATTGGTTTATACTTCAGGTCTATTATTCAACTGTTATTAATTTTGGTTTATACTTTAGTTTTGGTCCAAACATTGGTTTATACTTGAAGTCCATAATTCAGCTGTTATACTTCAATTTTGGTTTATACTTCAAGTCCATTATTGAAAGTTTAATCTATTATTAAAACACAATAATCTGTTATTAATTTTTGAAAATAATCTGTTATTAATTCTTGAATTTACTTTTTGAATGAGCAGAAATGGAGATTGATTCAAATATTGTTGAGAATCCTTTATTAAATGAGAGTGAAGAAGTTGAGGAACCTAAGAGGGGTATGTGTTTCACCTCAAAGCAAGAAGCGTACACATTTTATGCCAAATATGCTAAACATGTTGGGTTTTCTATAGCTTGTAAAACACAAGTTATCGGCGATGACGGGGAATTAAGATACTTTGGGATTGAATGTTCTCGATCGGGGAAGAGAATTAAAAAATCAAAAGTAAACCCTTTAAAGCCATCTCTGTCCACAAAAATTGATTGCAAAGCAAGGGTACGAGCAAGCCTACAAAAGGATGGGAGATTTATGTTAACCACAGTTAACCTTGAACATAATCATGACTTGATCCCCACCGACTCACGCCATTTTGCAATGAATAAGAGAATCCTTAGTCCTGTGAAGAGAAGATTAGAAATTAATGATCAAGCAGGGATTGGGGGTTATGAGTCTTTAACATTTGATGAGCGAGATGCAAGGAATTACATTGAGAGAGCTAGAAAATTGAGGCTTGGAGAAGGAGATTCCGATGCACTTCAAAAGTATTTTTTGAGAATGCATGCACAAAATTCGAGTTTCTATTATATGATTGATGTTGATATTGACTTTCGCATAAGAAACTTGTTTTGGGCGGATGCAATGAGTCGGGCGGCTTATGAAGAATTTGGAGATGTTGTTTCATTTGACACAACTTACCTCACTAATAAATATGATATGCCATTTGCTCCGTTTGTAGGAGTTAACCACCATGGACAGTCGATTTTGCTTGGTTGTGGTCTATTATCTAGTGAAGACACTGATACATTTGTTTGGCTATTCAAATCATGGTTAAATTGCATGTCAGATCATCCTCCAAAAGCTATAATAACGGATCAGTGCAAAGCTATGCAAAAGGCTATAGAAATAGTCTTCCCCAATACTCGACATCGATGGTGTTTATGGCATATCATGAAGAAGATTCCAGAGAAGTTGAAAGGGTATTCCCAATATGAATCCATGAAGATGGATTTGCAAAATGCAGTCTATGACACTTTCACAAAAGAGGAATTTGAGATGAAATGGAAAGAGATGATTGCAAAATTCAATCTTTATGAGAATCAGTGGTTGGGGGTGTTATATGATGAGCGACATCGATGGGTTCCTGTCTATGTCAAAGATATTTTTTGGGCTGGCATGTCAACGACACAACGAAGTGAGAGCATGAATGCCTTTTTTGATGGATATGTCAACCCAAAGACTACATTAAAACAATTTGTTGAACAATATGACAATGCCTTGAGAAGTAAGGTAGAGAAAGAGAAAAAAGCTGACTTCAAGTCTCGGCACAAAGTCTTTGATTGCCTAACTGTGTATGGTTTTGAGAAACAATTTCAAGACGCGTACACCAATGCAAAATTCAAAGAAGTTCAAGCTGAGATGAAGAGGCTAGTTTATTGTCAACCGTTTCTTGTCAAAGAAGAGGGTTCAATTTGTACATATTTTGTGAAGGAAGCCGTGGTAGTTTTTGGGAAGATGAAACATGTGGACTTTGTTGTCTATTCTAATTCGACAGAATTTGATGTGCAATGTATGTGCCGGTTGTTTGAATTTAGGGGCATCATGTGTGCTCACTCACTCGTTGTGCTCATTGCAAGATGCATAAATGAGGTTCCAAATAAATACATTCTACCACGATGGAGAAAAAATTTGGATAGAGGGTACACATGCATAAAAACCACATACACTGGCTTTGGGGATGATTTCAATGCAAAGGTGTATGATAAGATGAATAGAAAATTGATTGGCATTGTACAATTTGCTGGAAACTCTGAAGGGAAAATAAAACTTATTGACCGTGGGTTGGATGAAATCAAGGCAAAAGTGATGAAAGATGATGAAGGTGGTGGGAGTAATGTAGCACCTTCGACTAGTAATGTACCACCTATTACTAGTAATGTCTCATCTTCCCCGATTTGCAGCATTAATAGAAAGGCAATCAGTCATACCAAGTTGCTTAGTCCTTTGGTTGCTCGCCGAAAAGGTCGTCCAGTTACTAAAAGAAAGGTCGCCAAAGTAGATCAAATAGTCAATCGGTTAAAGGCAAGAATAAGAAAACATAACAAATCAAAGGTAAATTGATTGTTTTCATACATATCCATCCGTTTTGTATCATTACTCTCTATTCAACTCATATTTTATTGTAATCATGTCATACATTTGAGCCATTCATTAACCTTTGTTAATATAGGGTACTAAGGTGATTGGAGGTGAAGGTGAAGGTCAATGTCAATCTCAACCTGAACGTAGTGCACGTAGAGAGCTTTATCCTTACATGGTTGGCATGGAAAATAGTATGTGTGTGCCGGTACGTGTACATCGAGCAAACTATTTTTCAATAATGTTTAGCAAACTGGTTTTAACATTTCATTTTAATTGAATAGGGACACATGGTCAATGCTATTGGAGGCACATCTCTCACGCCGGAAAGTGTGGACATTATGAGAGGACAAAGTTTCATGATTGCCCCAACTCAAATTTATGGAGTTGGCACATCTCCGACCCCGTCAGACTGTATTGGAGGCACACCGGGATTTATGACAACTCAACAATCCATGATTGCTACGCATCAAATTTATGGAGCCGTACCGTCTTCATTTGTTGACTTGAATGTACAAATGGACCGCAATGACCATGGTGGTAGTTTTCGTTAGTTGGAAAGTTGTAATTGTAATGCCTTTTATGTGACTAAACTTGGAGTTTATTTTGTTTTGAATAGTTTGTTTAATGTATTTTTGGTTTGAAATCGAAATTGATGTTGTTTCCTACTTTGTTGTTTTCTACTTTGTTGTTTCCAGTGTGCAAATCTGTGAAGCACCTGTGTTCAAATAGACAAATACATCTTCATACATAATGTGTTCAAAAACAGACAAACAGTCCAAAATCTGTCCAAAATCTATCCAAAATATGTGTTCAAACACATAACAAATAACTTTTCATAATCATCAGTCCAAAATCTGCCCAAAATCTGTCAAAAATCTGTCAAAAATGTCCAAAATGTGTTCAAACACAAACAAATAACTTTCCAAAATCTGTCCAAAATGTGTCCAAAACCAGCAGAAAATGTGTCCAAAAGCAGTCCAAATCTGTCCAAAATCAGCACAAAATCTATCCAAAATGTGTCCAAAATCAGCACAAAATGTGTCCAAAAGCTGTCCAAAATTAGCACAAAATGTGTCCAAAATCTGTCAAAAATCAACACAAAATCTGTCCAAAATGTGTCCAAAATCAGCAGAAAATGTGTCCAAAAGCAGTCCAAAATCTGTCCAAAATCAGCACAAAATCTGTCCAAAATCAACCCAAAATCTGTCCAAAAAGTGTCCAAAATCAACACAAAAAGTGTCCAAAATCAGTCCAAAATCAACCCAAAATCAGTCCAAAATCTGTTCATAATATGTGTTCAAACAGACAAACAAATAACTTCCAAAGTTCCAATCAGATAACAAACAATCGACATGATTACATATTCATACTTCTCAATCCATAATTGCAATATATCATAAATCTTCATAAAAATCTGTCTTCAAAAAGCTGTGTTGAAAAATCTGTGTTAAAAAAACTGTCCTCAAAACTGTGTTCAAAAAATCTGTCTGCAAAAACCTGTGAAAAAATCCGTTGCAGAAAACTGCGTTCAAAAACCTCTGTGAAAAAATTTGTCTTCAAAGCTGTGTTAAAAAACATGTGTGAAAAAATCTGTCTGCAAAAACCTGTGTGATAAAATCTGTCTTCAAAAGTGTGTTCAAAAACTTGTGTAAAAAAACCAGTCTTCAAAACCCTTTGTCAAAAAACATGTTGCAAAAAACTATTCAAAAACCTGTGTGAAAAAATGTCTTCAAAACTGTGTCGCAAAAATTTGTCTTCAAAACTGTGTTGAAAAAATCTGTCTTCAATTCTGTCTGCAAAAACATGTCTCATAAAATCTGTCTTCAAAACTGTGTTGTGTTCAAAAACCTATGTAAAAAAATCTGTCTTCAAAAACCTGTGTGAAAAAATCTGTTGTAGAAAATTGTGTTCAAAAACCTGTGTGAAAAATCTGTCTTCAAAACTGTGTTAAAAAAATCTATCTTCAAATCTGTCTCTAAAATCCTGTGTAAAAAAATCTGTCTTCAAAACTGTGCTAAAAAACCTGAGGGAAAAAATTTGTCTTCAAAAACCTGTGTGAAAAAATCTGTCTTGAACAAGCTATGTTCAAAATATCTCTTCAAAATCTGTGTTGAAAAACTAGTGTTCAAATTCTGTGTTTAAAATATCTGTGCAGAAAACTGTGTTAGAAAACCTGTGCAATCATTCTTCAAACAAACACACATATAACAACCTGTGTCAAAAAATTCTTCAAACAAACAAGCATTCGTTAAATATGTAACAACCTGTGTTGAAGCATTCCTCAAACAAACAAACATATAACAACCCGTGTTCAAGCATTCCTCAAACAAACAAACATAATTTGAACAACCTGTGTTCAAGCATTCTTCAAACAAACAAGCATTCTTCAAACAAACAAACAAACAAACAGATAACAGATTACATGTTCATACTCCTCCAAAATAACTGTCATATATCATAAATCTTCATACATATCATCTATTTCAACTTCTAACTGTTATTTAAATTATTACATATTCGTAACTAATACAACAACAATTACAAGGAATAAAAAGATCCCATAAATGCAACACCAACTTCGATTTAAGTCTGTCTGCAATTTTTGCATCTGCGTGCTTTTAATTAGAAGTTGTTCGCTTTGAAATTGCAGGTGTTCACCCATACTTCGAAGTTGTTTGGTGACGGTTGGTATGCTGTCCATTTGCACTTGTTCTTCAAATGATCTGAGGTACTGCCGCTAGCACTTGAAATTGACATCTACAAAAATATGAAGCCAAATCTCAATCAGTTAGTGTATTAGTCTGAGAACTGTTTAAAAAGTAGGAAAGGTTTGAATTAAATGGAAGCAAACAAGAGCAACACTTTGGTATTATACCATCACAACATGAACAACAAATGGTTTCTAATACTATACCAACATCAACAAAAGCAAAATAACTCAGTTCAAATAGCAGAATATTAAACATCTGATATTATACCATCATGATAACTAGCAGCCTGACTAATGAAGTTTGAATTACCAAGATTGGTTACATATAATAACTTAAAGTACTGGTTACATATAATGAGAATATAAAACTTGGCTGCCAAGATTGGTTATTTGCCATGGGACATCTGATTCAAATTCTAGTATCATTTAGATGTTATCATTCTAATATTCATTGTTCTACAAGTAGTTATTTCACCAAATTCTAACAAGGCAAGGATGTTTATTTCACACAGACGTAGTTGTTACTTTATCAGGGCAACTAGACAAGCATCACCTGAAATTTAGATATCATCAAATAATCTTACAACCAGAAGTAAAAAGTTCCACAAAAATAATGCCATTATGCAATTGTTTGAAAGCACAAGCATATCAATTAGCCAATCTCTTCAGTCGTGATACATGCCTGTTGACAAAGAATATATCCATTTAACTAATTAGAATAAAATATAGCTAATCAAAGAAATAGATCAACCTTCCTAATAACACAAAAGTTTACAAAGAACTTCATCATGGTACATTAAACGCTTGAAAATTTAGCAACAAAAAATAATAATAATGACAAAATCCATTTTACCCTATGGACCCGGAGCACTTATAGCTCCACCACATTTAAGAATAGCCAATTTGCCCTCACACGGTTTTGGACTAAAGTGCTACCTTAACTCTATTTACATAAATATAAAAAGATGTTAATAACCTTGTCGTCGTCTTCCTTTTCTAATTCTTCATTGCCAAAAAAAAAAAAAAAAAAAAACAAAACATAGATTCGAATGCTGCATAGCCACCAGCAGGTGTGGCTTTAGAAAACCAGATTCTTCTTTTTTGGACATTAAACAAAAGGAGAACACATTCATTACCCAAAATCCATAGCCTCTATCTTTTTCTAGAATTACTTCTTTGAACTAAAAATGAGATACATTAATGCTAGCAGCTGATGGAGAATCCCCACACTAGAACGTACCACCAAGGAAAAAGAAAGTGATGTCAAACAGCCAACAAAAGAAAATAAAAGTACAAGCAAATAAAGGTCACATCAAAAGAAAATGAAAGAAACCATAAAATTCTTTGATCTCAGTATCAAAACTCAACTCAATTTCATATGATGGTCTGAATAATTCTGTTACACAATGACCTATAATAAACATCCAAGAAAACCTTAATAAACAAGGAAGAATACAACTTATAAACAAGGAATGAAAAGGATGAAACCAAGGTCATCCTCTAATATATTTTCACCTTGTGGTTAGATGTTTCCAATTCATTTAAGGTGAGAGTTTCATCTTTATTATCAGAAAATAAACTTATCATTGATCTGAATTTTTTTTTTCAACTTATATTAAATTGTTAACTCTCCTTCAAAATTAGAAAATTAATGTAAAAAACACAAAAGAACTTGCATGAAAGATGCTTATTATGTGCATATCAACAAATTCAAAAGTATATTTAGTTTCTCCTTCATAGAATCATGGGAACTACTGTCTCTCCAATAAACTCAAGTGCCCAAAGATTTCAATACAACACATAATGACTCTAACCCATCAATCCAAAAAATGAGGTAACCCATTAGAAACAAACTTTAGACTGTTCTTTTTCCTCCAAACAAACTGACTCCAATTGAAATGTGTTGTGAATTTTTTTTCAATTAAAGTTGATGGATTTGACAAACCTTAGGGTCACTATTCCCTCAATAAGTTGCACAGAAAATTTATTTCTATGGACCACACAAAATTTATTTCTATAATTAATTATGCATGTTGTCAACTTGTCATATGCACCTTTGTCAAATTGGTTTTGTAACAAATTATACTACAGTGGACACAGGACATAGGATGCAAACTTCATTACTATCACTCAGTGTCCACAAAATAACTCTGTCCACAAAAAACATTATGAAAGAAAGATTTGGCAGTGGCTTTGAAGGATGATTAACCATTTTTATATATTCTCCACCAAATATATATTTTAAATTTTTTAGGCAAATCCAATGTAATGTAAAATTGGGGCAAATCAAAATCAAAATCAAAATCAAAATTGTCCTAAACAGATGAACTCAAAGTCGAAGTCACAAATCAGGGCATATAGATATAGATATATACATAGATATAAATCAGGGCATGAAATCAAAGTCAAAAAACTCAACAAATTAGGGCATATAAATATAGATATATACATATATATATATATATATATATATATAGTGAGAGAGAGAGAGAGAGAATTGACCTCTGCAGACAGATCTGTGAAGATGGAGAGTCGTCGTCGGTCGTAGTGAGAAGCTTTACTCGTTGGGTTGCCGGGTTGTAGAAGCTGCGTTCAACCTCGATCGTCACCGGGGTTGTAGAGCTACGCTCGTCATCTCGCCGCTGATGGAGAGCCGTGCTCGTCGGGGAGCTTGTCGACAGAAAGGCACAACATAGAAGAGAATGAAGAAATGAGAGAGGGAGAGTCTTCAAGTTTTTTTGTGAAAATGAATCTGAAATTTGAAATGAATAAGAAAGAGAGAGAAAGGGGCGAAACAGAGAAGAGAATGAAGAAATGAGAGAGGGAGAGTCTTCAAGTTTTTTCTTGAAAATGAATCTGAAATTTGAAATGAAAAAGAAAGAGAGAGAAAGGGGCGAGTTTGCTTCAGGTTTCCATGTTGGCAGCCACGTCATTAGTGCCAATTTAGTGACGAAGTTTTAGAGGTCAGGAAGCATTTTTATGATATTTTGAGTTGATTTTTTTTTTCTTTTTGGCACCTCACTAGAGCTCATGTTAGAGCACTAGTGTTAGAACTATCTATCTTTACCCTTTAATATTTTTAGCAACAATGATTTAGATCACTAAAAAATACATCATTAATAGCACTAATATATTGGGAATGACAAAAAAAAATAAAAAAATAAAAGCAAGGCATAGAAAGTGAGCGGTACCCACTACTACATCATTAGTGCTCCCTTTAGTGATCCATTTTTAGTGCTCCCAAACATTTTAAATGTTTTTAGACACCCCTACTCATCATGGCGCCACTTATAATATACACATATTTCGGAGATATTTTTTTTTTTTTTTTTTTTTGGTAATGCAGAATCAAAACTAAAGAGCAATGGAGGATGCTCCCGATGTGCTGCTGTTAATTTGTTTTTATTTTTTTATTTATATGTAGATAATGCAGATAATGTACATGTTAGTCTATTCTTTATAATTTGAACACGTCAATTCATGTATTTTGAATATTCATTTTAAATACTCAACTCAATTATTTCAAACTTCTACATCATAATCCATTCACAATTTTATTTTATCAAAAACATTAAGTGATCAGAAAGTGAAAATATTATGGTATAAATTTAAAATTAGAATAATGTGACTTACACTTAAAATACATTTACTCTGTATATTTAAATTTTAATATTTCTCTTGATATTTAAAGCTATCCATAAATAATTTATTTACAAAAAGAATAATACTATATAGCTCTCTCAATAAATATATTTATTGGGATTTAAAAAAAAAATGCCCATCAAAACTAAGTTGAGTGGTATAACATCCAAAATAACCTTAGAACTCCATATATTTCATTTATTTTTATAGCTAAACAATAGTATCAATATATTAGTTCTTTTTTCGTTGTGATTTGAAATTTGTGTATTAGGAGATTTATTGAAAATGGATGATAATATAGATAAGTATGATTTACTTTATAAAAACTTTAATTTAAATTTTGAAACGTCCTTCATAAAATTTCTGGAGCCGGTGGTACAACACATTTTTTTCCCTCATACTTTCTTTTATTATTATTATTTTGGGTTAAATGGACTATAATATTTTCTCTCTCTTGTTATGTGTTCTTATTCTGCTATTTTAAATAGCTGCCACTAGTGACTTCCTAAGATGATTGGGTAAAGACATTTAGAATAAACTCCTCTCAAGCATACCTAAACTTGGGGGACACTACCAAAGGGTGGATGATCGTCTGATCCAAGAGATTCAAAAAGATCCCACCCACATTTTGGGGTGGTTCGATCTGGAAGTGATGAATACCTGGATGACCCTCTCCTCCATCTTACCTGTTCCAACACAATTTCTTCCCCACCAGAATGTGGTGGTAACTTATCTATCAACACCATTCACCCACCTCTCAAATTTCCCTCCCCAGGTAATCCAATTAAACCAGATTGTGACCCAAAACACCCAATTTCTCCCAAACCTCCAAAGTTACCAAAACAATCTGACCGTGGAGACTCTACTTCCAATCCCCGGACCCCCCCCCCCCCCACTAAACTTTTACCGCCTCTTCACCATACCAAGAGAGTTCATTCTACCAGGCCAATTCCCCAAAGTGGAGTCAATCCTAGCAGAGCCAAATCTTCTCCGCCTTCGTGTTATCACCAAATCCTTCATGACGCCCGTCAATTGGGCTCTAGGACACTCAGTCTGCCTAACCCCATACTGGAACAGGAAGAAAAAGACCAGCTTGGACCCAAGGTGGGTATCCTCACAAGCAAACCTGAACTTGGGGGAATCCTCCAACCCTCTCCTATTGAAGTCCCCAATGAAAGTCCTTTTGTGGAATTGTCGTGGGGCAGCAAACCCCCATTTCAGAAGAATGAACATCAACCTTACCTGGTTGTTATCACTGAAACCAGAGTTTGTGGGGATAGAGGTAAAGACATTTGTGCAAGCCTTGGCTTATCCAAATTTGAAATCTCTGAACCTGTTGGTTTTGCTGGTGGCATTTGGCTACTTTGGAATGATCTTGAAGTTTGTTGCGATATTCTCTCAGTGACTCAGTAGGAAATCCACTCCTTTGTTTAGGTTCATTATAATTCTACTAGTTGGTTTTTCTCTGCTATATATGCAAGTCCTCACGATCATCTAAAAAAAGGTCTGTGGGATAACCTTAAGCTCTTTGCTAATAACCACAACTCTCCTTGGCTTATAGCGGGCGATTTCAATGAAATTCTTTCAAATGCGGATAAATTTGGTGGGCGTGCTATTAATCCTTGTCGTTCCTAGAAATTCAAAAGTTGCATAGATCACTGTGGCCTGTTGGACTTGGGGTTTTCTGGACCCAGTTTCACTTGGACTAACCTTAGACAATTTGGTGGCATCTTCAGAGAGCGTCTTGACCGTGCCCTTTGCAACCATGATTGGCACCTTTTGTACCCTGATACTAAAGTTTTTCACCTTCCTAGAATCCACCCTGATCACTGTCCCATTCTCCTCAATCTCAATCCTAGTCTCCATAGAACCGTTCAGCCCTTTTGGTTTGAGTCTATTTGGTTCTCTGACCCATCCTTGTTTTGTGTTGTCAAAGAAAGTTGGAACAACCCATCTAACTCTTACACCAACTGTGTTTCTGATTTCAAAGAGAAAGTCACCCATTGAAACAAGACCACCTTCGGAAATATCTTCCTTAAGAAAAAAAAGACTTGCTGCTAGGATTCTTGGAGTTCAAAAATGTCTTGACTCTGATTCAAATCTCTTCCTCCTTGATCTTGAAAATTCTCTCATTAAGGACTATAATGGTATTCTCAAAATAGAGGAAGATTTTTGGGCCCTCAAAGCCATAATTAACTTCACTCTTGATGGTGATCGTAACACAAAAAATTTTCATACTTCTACTCTTTCTCAACGTAGAAGAAATAAAATCTTTGCCCTAAAAAATTCTAACAATAGCTGGTTATATGAAGAGTGTCAGATTAAAGATGTTATTGTAACTTACTTCAAGGACTTCTTCACTTCCTCCAGAATCTCTGAAAACCTTTTCCCTCAAGCCGCCCTTACTTTTCCCACCATTGATAATACTCTTCATTGTTGCCTCTTCAATCCTCCATCCTCACATGAATTTGGTCTGTTCTTCAAACTTTCAAGCCCTGGAAAGCTGTAGTGACCCTCATTCCCCGCCTTAACCTTGTGCATGAGCATCTGTATAATCTTATTTTGCTAAGCTTGCATCAGTGAATTCTGACTTGTTTTACCTAGAATAAGATTCTTGTCTTGGTTTGTACTTATGTGAATTTGCTTGTTAGTCTTGTCCCTTTCCTAGTAAGTCTAGCCGAGGTCACCCTGAGCCTAGAACCACTTTGGAACCCCTTTGGTTGACCTCTACCTTCGTCCTGGCATATTGGCTGAGATGTCATTATCTAGGCCGAGGTGTGTATCACCAAGGCCGAGATGTGTATCATCTAGGCCGAGATGTTATCCTTGAACCCAAGTGATCTTGTTCCTGGATTGGTAGGACCTAGACCGAGGTGTGGCACATCTAGGCCGAGGTGTGGCACAGCTAGGCCAAGTGTTGTCCTTCCTAGCTGGGATCATTGATACCTTATCTGTCAGAGCCGTTGATGTCACCGATGTCATTATCTTGCCAGAATGCCCATGCCGCTTTACTTGTTGAACACCCTTTCGCCATGCTTTTGTTTGGTCTGTCAACCACTTTTAAGGGAACCCAACCGGTTGCTGCCACGTGTCCCAGCAGAAGGTTAAGCCTAGAACCAGACGAGAGAACCTATCATTTTGTATCATATCTTTGCCTTTTAGAGAGAGAAGCTCTAGGAGGAAGAAGAAGTTTTAGAGTGAGAGAGTAGATCTTCAAGCTTGATTCCTAGAGATCAAACCGTTAGGTTCGTGTATTGAGGTTAGATTCTTGACTTACTCTTGTTGTTCCTTGTGTTCATCTAGCTGCATTGCATGATCTAGCATATTTCATGAACCATGCATTGCTTTGAAGTTCGGTTTTAGAAAGAGAAAGTGATATTCATGTGTTCTTGAAGAAAACCATGTTTTGTTCCGAAAGTTTGTATCAAGATGCATGTTTTCATGTTTGTTTTCATAAGATCTTCAAGTATGGGTACCAAGGTCCATGTTTTCGAACTCATAACACGAAATCTTAGATTTTGTAACAACAAGGTATGAATTAAGCATGCATGTTCTCCATCTTCTCCATCTTCATGTTCCTCAAAGGGAAACCTAGATTTTCCCGACTTCGCTTTTGAATGTGGCCGTCGGAACCACACCTCGGCGAGAAGGTGTGGGATCTCGGCCAAGACCTGGTTAGTACCCAGCATGTCTTCTCAACGTGTAAAACAGTGTTTTAACCCCAGCATGTTTTCCCGAGATCATCTGTATGCATGTAGGACTTGCTTTGAGAAGTGCATTCAGTAGACTCTGCCATGTGTTTGTAGGCCTTGGATCCTCGCTTGAAACCCCCACACCCGAAGAACTATGTGAGTGGTATTTTTAATAAAGCTATGTTATCATGTTTTGATAAGCTTTGTTTTGCCTTGTTTTGAAAAGTATTTGATCAAGCATGAATGATTATCCCTATTTTGTATATCAAGTATTATCTTATTTTGATGACATTCTTGGAAAGTCCTTAGTGCCAGTGGACTATAATGCAACTGCACCCTTGTCTTGGAAAGTCCTTAGTGCTAGGGGACTATAATGCTACTGCACCCTTGTCTTGGAAAGTCCTTAGTGCCAGGGAACTATAATGCAACTGCACCCTTGTCTTGAAAGTCCTTAGTGCCAGGAGACTATAATGCAACTACACCCTTGTTTTGCCACCGACGGTCTATGAACGGGTGGGTTTGTTTTGTCAGGAATGTCATCACCCCATGTATTATGTAGATGTTATTAAACATCCCAAGTAGATTTGAAAGGCCAAGATTTGATTGATGAACTTGATTCATCCCATGTTTTGAACAAGCTATGATATATGTATTGTTTTGACAAGGACCTCGAGAATCATTCCTTTAACCCCTTTATTTCTAATATCATTCACTGAGTACCCAAACTCACCCTCTCTATATATATATGTAGGTGATGAACAAGAAAGCGATGAGGCCTAGATGTGTTGCCGATATGTTTTGGATGTGTTTGCCGACGTGTCTTGGATTCACATTTTTGTAGCATCTTGAAGATCATGCTTCTTAGCTTATATTTCATGGTGTTTGTATATGTCGGCTTGAGAAGCCTTTTGGTCAAGATGTATTTTGTATTTCTTATTATTGTATCCAAGTTGTAAAACCATGCTAAGTTGTATGTCGTATCATTTGATCTATGCACAGCTTTTATGGACTACTTAGATTTAAATATATTGCTTCCGCACATGTAAGCCCCATATGTAATACTATGATTGTGTGTGAATCTTTGTAAGTTGGCCTTTGGTAATCTTGGATTACTGGCCATCACGGCACCATTCTACTAGGGGCGGAGTGGGGTCGTGACAAAAGCTCTTGGCCCTGACGGCCTCCACCCAGTTTTCTTCCAACGCTGTTGGAATCTCATGAATCCCTCTGTTCTCCACTATGTAAGAGAAGCTTTTGTCACTAGTAAGATCCATCCTAATTTAAATCAAACCCTCTTGTGCCTCATCCCCAAGATTGATTACCCTGAGCTCATCACTCAATTTCGCCCCATTGGGCTCTGTAACACTATTTTTAAGGTGTTCACCAAAACTCTTGTGGCTTGTCTTCACCCCTTTTTGAATGACCTCATCAGTCCTCTTCAATCTAGTTTCATTCCGGGCTGGAGAGGAACTGACAATGTCATCATTGTTCAAGAATGTGCCCATCAATTCAAATTCAAAAAAGGGAAATCTGGTAACATACTCATCAAGCTAGATCTTGAAAAGGCTTTCGACCGTCTATAATGGGGTTTCATTAGACAATTCTTAACCTTTTTCAATTTCCCACCTCTCTGGATCAACCTCATCGTGTCTTGCATTTCCACACCACCCATTGCTATCTTGTTTAATGGTGGTATAATTAATTCTTTTACACCCACCAGAGGCATCCGTCAAGGTGATCCCCTATCGCCATACCTCGTCATTCTATGCCTTGAATACCTCTCCATCAACATTAACAAGGCCTGCGATGAAAAACTTTGGGCCCCAATCAAATTAAGTAGGGGTGGACTGTAACTATCTCATCTCTTCTTTGCGAATGACCTCATTCTTTTCGGTAAAGCTACTGAAAGAAATTATGAGTGTATCAAAACTATCCTCCATAACTTTTATGCCCAATCAAGCCAGAAAGTCAGCTTCCATAAATCCAAAGTCTTATTCTCGGCCAACCTCACTGCCGAATTCCAAGACCACTTTGCCTTCACTCTCCAAATCCCCAAAACCACCAATCTTGGTAATTATCTTGGCTACCCTATCCTTCATAACAGACCCAACAGAGCCACTTACCATTTTCTTATGGAAAAAATTCAGTCCAAACTTGATGTTTAGAATAGCAAATTATTGTATAGAGCTGGCCGCACCACTCTCATTAAAGCCGTTAATGCCTTTATTCCCTCTTACATTATGCAATGTAATTACCTCCCCATTTCCACTTACAAAGCTCTTGACAAAATCAATAGGGATTTTCTTTGGGGTTCAAACTCTGAGAACTGTAAAATCCATGCCATTAGTTAGGACATTGTGACCAAACCTAAAACCTTTGGAGGTTTGGGCCTTAGGCAAGCTAACCTTGTTAACCGTGTTGCGATGGCTAAATTTGGTTGGCACTTGCAACGTGATAAAGTAGCCTTGTGGGTCAAAGTTCTTGGTGCAAAGTACAACAATCCCAACCTTAGAACCAATAGAGCTTCACCGACTTGGAGAGGTATCCAAAAAGGTAACAGTATTATCGAAAAAGGAACCAAAATCCTTCTTAGGAATGGCTTGAACACTTCTTTTTGGTTGCATAACTAGTCGGGAATTGGTATACTTAGGAATCTTATTTCCGGTCCTCTCACTAGGGATGAAGAGTCTTTGAAAATTAGTGACTGTTGGTGTAATAATTCATGGGACCTCTCCACCATCTCTTTTGTTCTCGCCCCTCCATTGGTAACAAGGTCAAATGTATCACTCTTCCTTGGTTTTCTTCAGGTGTCGATCAAGCTGTTTGGAACTTTCTATAAATGGTGGTTTTCAATCTAAATCTGCCTACTCTCTTACAAAAAATTTCATCACTTCCCCTTCTTTGTCTAATTGGGATTGGATCTGGCACATCCATGCTAGCCCCGGAATAACCCACTTCCTTTGGCTTTGTTTTCATCAACGTATCATCACCAAATCCCTCTTTTTCTTGCCAAAACATCACTACTGACGATACCTGCCCCCTTTGTTCGCTTGCACCTGAAACCACTTGGCATCTTCTTCAAGATTGCCCAATCTCACAAGATCACTAGAACTCCATTGGGATTCCTCCACCTCTCAAGGACTCTTTTAACCTTGCCTTCACAGAGTGCATCCGCACTAATTGTCATTCTGTAGAAATCCATCCCACCAATGTTGCTTGGTCCATTATTTTCCCTATTGTCTGTTGGTTTCTTTCGAAAGCTAGAAATTCCCATTGCTTCTCTCCAACCAACCCCACCCCTTTCAACCCCTCCCTTGTCACTGCCTTAGCTCTTGAATGGCAGTACACTTCTAACCCATTGGTAACTACTCGAACTCAATCCATCCAACATATCTCTTGGCACCCTCCATATCTTTGCAACTACAAATTGAACACTGATGGTTCAGCCAAGGGCTGTCCTGGGCTTGCCTCTGGAGGAGGAATTATTCGAGATAAATGGGGCCAATGAGTTACGAGTTTTTGCAGAAACATTGGTATTGCTTCAAGTTTCAAAGCCAAATTTTGGGCACTCCGAGATGGCCTAAATTTGGCTCTTGATAAAGGCTACAGAAACATTGAAGTGGAAATCGACTCCTTACTTATCAAACAACTCATCATGCGTAAAGAAAATGCTAATCACCACTTGAGTAATTTAATTCATGATTGCAGGTTCCTCTTAGAGCAACTGGGCGCCCAAGTGCTTAATCATATCTACCGCGAAGGGAATAGCTGCGCAGATATTCTAGTAAATCAGGCCTCCCCTATAGTCGATAGCTTACATATTTTTGACTTTGCTCCCCCATGTATTTCTAATCAATTGTATGATGATGCGCGCGAGATTAGTTATCCCAGAACTTTGTACTATTCTACTTAATTTATCTATTAGTTCCAGTTTACCCCAAAAATATATATATATATATATATATATATATATATATATATATTGAACCTGTTTAGAAGTTTCTGAGTGCTACTTTTTCACAATATTCCAAGATTCTAACCTTGAGAGAAGAGAATATTCAAAATACATGTCTATGAACGTAAACACGTGCACTTTCAGAAGCACCTAATAATTTTTCCACATGTTTCTGTTCACATGACCAAACTCTTTCTTATGAATGTTATTGGGCGTGGAGATGTGTTAAATTTATAAAATATAATTTTTAATTTTAATTTTAAAATATAGGATAAATTATATTGACACCCCCTAAGATTTATATTTATTACAGTTCCTCTCCTCACCTTTTAGAAATTGCATCCTCCTCCCTGAGATTTAAAGTTTCGTTATAGATTGCTCCATCCAGCAATTTAATTTTTTTAAATACTAATTTTTCCCTTACTAGGTAAATTATATTGATACCCCTCACATTTTACAAATTACAAACCCCTCCCCAAGGTTTAAAGTAGTATTACCAATTGCCCCCTCAGTTAGTATTAGTTGAAAAAAAAATTAATTGGAAAAAAAATATTTGAAAAAAAAATTAATTGAAAAAAAATATTTGAAAAAAAAAATTAATTGAAAAAAAAAATTTGTAAGTCAAATTTTTAAATTTTTGTTTAAAAACCAACGTAAGATAAAAATTACACTAAAACCCCTTGAGGTTTATGTTTGTTACACTCGAAAGATAAAAATTATATAAAAATGATAATTATTTTTTATTTTTTATTTCTTAACCAAATTAATTTTTAATTTTTTAAAAAAAATTCTAAAAATCAAACCATAGATAGCCTAAGAATCTTTTGATAAGTTATTTCTTATGTTGGTAACTTATTTAATTATTTGTTAATTTTATGACATTTTTACCATCTGAGACCTGTTTGGTAACCATTTTGTTTTTAGTTTTCAATTTATGTTTACAAAAATTGAAAAAAAAAACTATCATAAAACTTGTTTGATAATTTTTTTTGTTTATAAATGGTTGTCTCAGTTTATAAATTTGAGGAAAAAACGTAAATTCAAAAAATGAGTTTACGTTGGTTTTTAAACAAAAATTTAAAAATTTGACTAACAAAAAAAATTTTCAATTAATTTTTTTTTTCAATAAATTTTTTTTTCAACTAATACTAACCGAGAGGGAAATTGTTAATGCCATTTTAAACCTTGGGGAGGGGATTGTAATTTCTAAAATGTGAGAGGTGTCAATGTAATTTACCCAGTGAGGGCAAAATTAGTATTTTAAAAAAATTAAATTGCTGGAAGGAGCAATCTATAATGAAACTTTAAACCTCAGGAAGAGGGATATAATTTCCAAAATGTGAGGGGAGAACTATAATAAACATAAATCTCAGGGGGTGTCAATATAATTTACCCTAAAATATATATATGCGTGTTGTTGAAATGATAAAAATACTTATGTTTAGTTTGAATTTCAAGAACTTGTTTCAGAATTTTTTTAAAAAAAAATTGAAAATTAATTTCAGGAAAAATATATAAAAAAAATCAATTTATATCGTTTTATTTTTTTAAAGGATAAAATATTTTTTTGATATTTATTTTTGTTAAAATAATTTTTTTTTTCAAAAAAAAAAGATAGATTTTTTTATTATTTTTTTAATAGAAAAAAACCAAACAGAGGCAATTTCCAAACTGAAGATCTTGGGTTCATTGTGCCATAAAAATGTTGGGAACTAACCCAAATGTCCAAGCCCAATATATTATGCCCCATTAACCCCAAAACAAATTCATTACTTCATTAAGTCTTCAAATTATCAATCAAACGAAAATAACCACACATATCATCCAATTTACACGCGCACAACCTTCACCCATGATCATCGTAGTCTGATCAATACACTGTCACATCTCCGCTGCTCAACTCTGCATTCTTAGTTCTCCATCTCTCCACCGTTCGACTCCACTACCTCTGAAACACTACCCTAACCACAAAACGAACCCGTTCATCTTCTCTAATCGTCGACTCTCACCAACACAACACCAAGCCGTTCATCTTCTCCAATCGGCGACTCTCAACAACACGAAGAACCATCACGACTCTGAAGAAATTTCATAGTTCCTGACTTCCGATTCACAGAAATGGGGAAAAAAAGTAACATCTCTCTTCATCTATTATTTTTCATTCAAATTTGTACATTATTCTTTGATGTTTTGTATATATCATACCGTTTCAATAACACTTTCATAAAAAAAAACCTTTGTAAAACACATTTTACATACTTCAAAATGTAAAAACCCTCTTTTATATATAATCTCCTGTTTTAAAACATTCTAGTCCCCTGTTTTTAAACATTTTAATCCCTTATTTTTACACATTCAACTCCTTGTTCTTATTCTTGTTGTTGTTGCTTCTTCTTGTTGAATAATATTGGCTTTTCTTCTTCTTATTGTTGCTACATTTCGTTGAATACTTAATTTTCTTGTTGTTATTGTTGTTCTTTACAAAATACAATGGGTTGTTCTTATTGTTGATAGTGTTTATAAAACTAAAACATCAAACAGTTTCATCACTCTACAAGTAACATATCTAAATTTATTCAAACTGCAAATGAAATTGTAAAATTACACAGTTTAATCACTATTCAAAACAAATAGATAACTTATTATAAAGTGCAAATCAAACTACCAAATTATACAGTTTTGTTACTATTAACAACAAATAGATATAACTTCATACTAAACTTCATATAAAATTGCAAAATTATACAGTTTTGTAACTATTAACAACAAATAGATATAACTTCATATTAAACTGCATATAAAATTGCAAAATTATACAGTTTTGTCTCTACATTACTCATGCCCTGCTGTTGCTTTCATTTTTTCAGAAATAGTTGTTAGAAGATATTGGAAGAAACAAACCTATATGCCCAAAAAAACCAATCAGGGATTTAAGTATCTCCCCTTCTGACAGTCTTTCACCTGTATCCACTAAAATGCCACCAACATCTCCCCCTCCACAAAAAACCCAATCACCACAACCAAAAACAATCAAAAAAATCCACAAAACAACCACACTACCTACAAGAAGAAGCCCAAGAACTACACCACAGACCACACCCACATAACAAACACCAACCACACCCCCAACCACAAAAAAAAACAAACAAAAGAAAGCCAACAAAAAAACAAGAAGCTCCTCCAACCAAAAAAAAAAGCTCCAAGAAAGCCAATCAACTCCCAAAACAAAAACCAAGGCATTAAAAAGGAAAAATTGAGCAGTCCCTGCAAAGAGAGTCTAACAGTTTAATTATCGTTCCAACATCGGAATGGTAATCAAACTATTGAAGGGGGTCAAATTTGCAACAGCCCAACAGACAAAGCTGTAAAAAAACCCTTTTTGGCCCATTATAAATGCTCTCTCCTCAACACAACTGAAGGCCTCTTGGTGCAGATGCTACAATTCCATTGTAGCAGAAATGACAACACTCTACAACCAAAAAACAAAAAAGAGAGCATTTATACTTGGCAAAAAGGAAATGAAACTCAGAAATAGTGATATGAGGCTCGTTTTTGGTATCGACTATGGAGAAAACAACATCACCACCAAATCCTATGTAAGACAAAAGGATTTTGAGCTCGCATTTTACAAACGAAGATGCAAATCAGTAAAGAAATTGGATGGCAAGTCATTGACCAAAATGTTTCAACAAACAAAAAAAGAAAAATCAACCAATGATCGTCAAGATCTTGCAAAGGTCATCACCCTTGTGCCTGAAACTTCTCATGCCTACAACAGGCCATACACTCAGTTGGAGTTTCCTCAACTATGTTGACAATCTCAACAACATCAAGAAATACAATTGGGTTAAGGCAATAAAAGACACACTCATGAATTCAATGGCAAATGCAAACAACAACCCAAGGCATGTCACTGGATGCGTCATGTTACTCTTGGTAAACACGCTACTCAACTACTTCACACAAAAAATCAAACATCCAACTATTTCAAACTATCTAACATATTTCAATTTTTTTTTATAGTACTGGTACTGTGAGCACAATAAACTCCTCCAACCATCCAACAAAGAAGGCTTCCCAAGGTTTATGAAGTGGAACCTTGGCAAAATGTACTCCAAGTGGAAACACATCAACCTTGCTGACTTTGAAAAGGTATTCAAACACTTCTATACTCTCATAGCACAAATCTATTCAACATTCCTTTCACAGTCATTATAGTAACAATCATGCTATGAAACTGTAAAAGTTTGTAGTTTCAAACAACATATTTTCAACACTTAACTCACATTGCTCACAATACAAATCATGTTATAAAACTGTAAAAGTTTGTAGTTTCAAAGCACACACCTATTTAACACTCATATCACCCATGTTATGAAACTACAAAAGTTTGTTGTTTCAATGCACAAATCTATTCAACAATCCTTTCACATTCATTACATTAACAATCATGTTATGAAACTATAAAAGTTTGCAGTTTCAAACAACATATTTTCAACACTTAACTCACATTACTCACAGTACAAATCATGTTATGAAACTGACCAATTTTACAATATTATTGATATATGCCACATTGTTCCAATGCAGGTTGACCAAAGTGCTTTAACCCCAACTGAACAAAAAATACAGTTATTGCATATCAATCAAAGCACATCAACAGATTCTTCAGCAAAGAAACATGACCACAAAAAGGACAATAAGCGAGAAAAAAAAAACAAAAGTAAAAAAAAAAAAAAACCTTCTAGACATTGATGAGGATGACTTTCTCGAAGAAGAATACCAATTAGAATAAGAAGAATACCAATTAGAATCAGAACAAGAACAACAACAAAAAAGAAATAAAAGAAAGCAAGAACCACAAGAAGAAGCAGAAAGTGATGAACAAGAAGAATAGGGTGATGAAGAAAAAAAAAGAGACTAAAGAAGAAAAAGAAGAAGGTGATAAACAAGAAGACACTAATGAAAAAGAAAGCCAACAACAAGAAGAAGAACAAACAAACCAACAACAAGAAGTCAATGAACAAGAACTGACAGAACAACAACAACAACATGAAAAAAAAGAACAAACAAAACAACAAGAAAAAAGGACAGAATAACAAGAAGAATTCCAAGAGAAATCTGATATATTTCATGCACAAGGTAAATTCTTGTCTAATACTGAACCAAACTGTAAAATTTAATTAAACTAACCAAAACAAAATCCAACATTTTTATATGTAATGACCAAGCACAAACATCAACCAAAGAGGACGACATGGACAAACTCATAGCAGCCATGAGAGCACAAATGTAAGAAATGGAACAAAAATTCATGGCTGAATTGCGTAGAAAGGAAGACCAGTTGAAGGAAATCTCTGCCAAAAAAATTGAAATCCCCTAACAAAGATCAATGGTCAAGAGAATCAAACAAAAGTCAAGAAAACAAGTACATAAGGCAAATTTTGAATACCAACTAATGACAAAAGCCAAAGAATAAACAAGGAACAAGACAGAAGCTGCTGCTGATGTACCCAAACCAACAGAGGGTACCGATGAAAAAAAAGAGAAGAATGAAAAGAAAAAACAAGAAATCGAAACTGTGGGGTCCGAATAATAATATACTAAGGAAAACCAAATTTATTTGAAGGAAAATCAGGACAAAGACGATTCGCCTCTGTCCAAAGAGGTCTTGAAGCCAAATATTTAAATCGGCCGTGCAATCGGCCATACAAGGAGCCAAGTAAGAACTGGCATACAACTGAAAGGCCGAATAAGCAATCATGCGCTGGATTAAAAGTGGGCCCGACACCAGATATTAGTATAAATAAAGGAACATCAACCAAAGAAAGGTATGTGAGAATATATTAAATAACTTGAGATAGAAGTAAACTTGAGAGCATACTACCTTGTCCGTCAGAGTGCTAATTCTGGCACCCCCAATCGGAGTGTTCATCTTTTTCAGGTGGCAATCAGAGGATCAAGAACGTCTTACTAGATCTTAGAGTATTTCCAAACCACTTCTCCACAATTGGCGTCGTCTGTGGGAATACTCAAGCACATTCATGGTGAGCGTAATAGATGACCTTCCGGTAGTTGCTAACGACATTACGCCGAGAGATGACATCACTCCAAGAAACATGCTTGGACCGAAGAATATCACCGTATGACAGGCCTTGAACTTCAACTCAGTAGCCCACACCCTCGACATCAGTGCATGAGACAATACAGACAATCATGGATCAAGCAAAGCAAAATGAATAGCGTCTGGAAAACATGATGGCTGAGAATGAGCACTTGCGCCAGGAGTTAGCCCTGGAGGTGAAAAAATCCCAATAGGCCGCATGCCACAACCGGGGTCGACCTTTAGGAAAAAATGATGATCGACGACGTCAACTTCGGAAATACGATAATGATAGTGATTCTGGCTCACCATCCCTGAAACCCAGAAATAAGGGACGAGTCGATATATCCAGCTCATCCGAAGGAAGTCCATATGTACGGCACAAGCGAGGGAGAAGAAATGATGATTCGGATGAAGAAGATAAGCATAACCCTTTTGTGTGACGAATTGCAAGGGCAATGCTACCCAAGAAGTTCAAAGCACCGTCGTTCACCCTGTATGACGGAAAATCGAACCCCACTAATCATAGTCGTCATTATAAACAGGCGATGACACTACATGCTTATAATGAAGCCCTCATGTGTCGAATGTTTCCGAGTAGTCTGGGACCACTGGCCATCAGATGGTACTATAAACTGGAGCCGGCATCGATTAAAAGCTTCCATCAACTCCAAAATTCCTTCAAAGCAAGATTCATCACCAATGAAATCTAGCCAAAGCAAGCCGATTTCTCTGGGCAATGCAAATTAAACCAGAAGAAACCCTTCATGAATATTCGACACGCTATTGGGAATGCTTTAACCTGGTAGACGATGCCTGCAATGACTCCATCGCCAACACCATGTTTAAGATGAGATTACATCTTGATAGTCCCCTCCGCAGTTCGTTGACCAGACGGCCCCCTAAAACAGTCTGGGCATTAATGAAGAAAGTCAAAGAATATTGCAAAGTGGAAGACGATGCCCTACGGGTCAAAGCCAAACAGAAAGCCGTTAAGACGGCTCCGCTTAAAATCATTCAGCCAATAAGCGTCGTGCCATCAAGGAGCCCCGAACCACGGAATCGGACTAAACAAGACAAAAGGCATGACTCGCGCCGATCAAATGATCAATGTTCACACCAATCGAATGAACAATATCAAGTGGATAATAGGTGCACAAGACGCTCGAACAAAAAGTACACGAAGTTAGCAGAGTTGGTCAACAAGATTTTGTCGAAAGTTTAACACTTTTCGTTCTTTAAATGGCCGTCCAAAATGATTGGACCTCCTGATACTAGGAGAAGGGACAAGCGGTGTGAATACCACAAGGAACATGGTCATGACACCGACAGTTGTTATGCACTGAAGGACCACCTGGAGAAACTGATACAAGACGGTCGACTGGCGCAATACATCCGAAAGATTAATCCATCGAACACGGTAGCACTACGACCAGATTCACCTCCACTTAGTATAATTCACATGATATACAGCCTGTCGTCGTCAGCCGAGATACAAACAATTCAATTACAACCTAGCCTCCATAGGCCGATCACACCAGCAAAATGGCCCCATGAAACAGGGAGGATCAGTTTCGACGACACCAACTTAGTTGGAGTAACTCTCCCACACGCTAATCCCCTCGTCATTGAGCTACGTGTCAATAGATTCACCATTGAACGTGCTCTCATCGATCAGGGAAGCACTTCAGAAATAATGTATTACAAGACGTTCGTTAAACTCAGCTTCACGGACTCAGATTTATTGCTGGTCGATTACCCATTATTCGGCTTCAACACTAACACTGAGTATCCATTGGACAAGATCACATTACTAGTTCGGGAAGGCACCAGATCAATAGATGTAGAATTTCTAGTCGTCAAACTTCCGTTACCATACAATCTCATCATGGGAAGAACTTAGTTGCATACAATGCAAGCTATTCTGAGCACCTACCATCAATTACTTCGTTTTCCAACCGAGTATGGCATTAAACAAATTCGGGGTTCTCAGAAATCAGCACAAACATGCTACCTTATTGCTGCTGTAAAGTGACCAAAGGAAATGAAAGTGAATTCAATCGAAGTACCAGATCGGGAGAGCCTTGAGGACATTGGGAAGATCCCCAGCAAAAAGGTAACTGAAGATTTGGATCGAATCGAAATTAATGGGAGTCCTGAAAAGTTCTTCATGATCGGCACTTCCCTGAACGAAGTTTATAGGCACGAGCTTGTATTCTTCTTACTTGGCAACCTCGACGTGTTTGTGTGGATGCCACATGAGATGTCGGGGGTGGATCCATCTGTGGCCTAGCACTGCTTAAATGTTGATCTAAAATGTAAACCAATCATTCATAAAAGTCGCTGGTCAGCCGCGAAGCATGCTTCTGCCGTTATTGAAGAAATTGACCGATTGCTTGATGTCGGGGCAATTCGCGAAGTTACCTACCCTACATGGTTGTCTAATACGATGGTTGTAAAGAAGAAGAATGGATCTTGGCGTGTTTGTGTGGATTTCACGGATTTAAACAAAGCCTGTCCCAAGGATTGTTTTTTCCTCCCAGAATAGACCAACTCGTAGATGCAACGGCGCATCATCAATGCATGAGCTTCTTGGACGCTTACAGAGGCTATCCCCAAATTTTCATGCGCTTGGAGAACCAAGAAAAGACTGCATTCCTCACCCCGAGAGGAACCTATTGCTACAAGGTCATGCCTTTCGGGCTGAAGAATGCGGGGGCAACTTACCAGAGACTAGTTACTGCCATGTTCAAGGAACAGCTCGGCCACACCATGGAAGTATACATTGACGACATGGTGGTCAAATCCAAGGACAAGCACACCCATCTAGCCGACTTGGCAGAGACATTCGGCATTCTTTGAAAGTACAAAATGAAACTGAACGCCTCAAAATGTGCATTCGGCATCAGTTCTGACAAATTCCTTGGCTATATTGTTAACCACCATGGAATAGAGTCCAACTTGAGGAAAATCACGGCAATTCTAGAACTTGGCTCTCCTCGATCGGTCAAAGAGGTTCAGAAGCTAATGGGAATGGCCACGTGCTCAATAGGTTAATCAATCGTTCCATAGATTGTTGCCAACAATTCTTTCATACACTTCGGCAAGGTAAAGCCTCTGAATGGACCCCTGAGTACCAGACCACTTTGGACGGTTTGAAAACTTACCTCCGATCAATACTACTCTTGGAAATCTCCTCAGCAAGTGATCCGCTCATTCTGTACCTGGCGATATCTGACTGGGCGATCAGCTCCATACTTTTAAGGGAAGAACTCGGGGAGCAGCGACTAGTTTTTTATGTAAGCAAAGCAATGGCTGAAGCCGAAATAGGCTATCTACCAATGGAAAATTTCATCATTGCTCTCGTTATGGCTGCAAGAAAACTAATACATTACTTTTAGGGGCATACCATAGGGGTACTAATGAACTATCTCCTCCGGTCAACGCTCCGTAGCGCAGAAGTATCAGGGCGCATTTCGAAGTGGGCTTTGAAACTCAGCCAGTATGATATCCAGTTTCTGTCTAGAACTTCCATCAATGGGCAAGTTATCGCCGATTTTGTAGCCGAATTCACGGAATGCCTCACCAACTTCAGCCGATCAAATGCCACCTAAACCCAACTGGAGGATATATGTTGGAGACATTTGGCAGATGTACTGTGATGGGTCATCCAACCAACGTGGCAGTGGAGCAGGCATAGTAATCATGACCCCCGAAGGGGAAATAATCAAGCAGGCAGTCAAACTAGGCTTCGATGCATCAAACAATGAGGCTGAATACAAAGTATTGTTAACCAACCTACGGAATGCACTTCACCTTGGTGCACGGCGACTGCTTGTTTTCTGTGACTCAAAGTTGGTAATCAACCAGTTGAAAGGGGAATATGCAGCTAAAAATGACCGCATGGCAACCTACATGAAAACGGTAAATTTCTTACTCACAAAATTTGACCACCATAAATTGAATCAAATAACCCAGGATCAGAACACGCATGTAGATGCCCTGGCTTGCCTAGCCTCTGTCATCAATTCAGAAATCAAACAGACAATTGAAGTAGGATTCGTCCCTGAGCCGAGCATTGCCTCTTCTGAACTAGTTCAAATTAACATCATTGAATCAGGTCCAAGTTGGATGGACCCTATTGCTGTATTCCTTTCCTCAGAGCAACTCTCAATGGATAAGAAAGAAGCCCACAAACTGCGAAATAAAGCCCTGCGATACTACTTGGATCTGCATAGAAAGCTCTACAAAAAATCCCTTTCTGGACCGTACTTAGAATGCGTTCATCTAGACAAAGTTGAGGAACTCTTGGCTGAAATACATGATAGTAGCTGTAGCGCCCACTCTAGAAGACGCTCATTGGCCCATCGAGCTATAACACAAGGGTATTATTGGCCAACCATGCGAACAGATGTCGAGAGCTATATCAAGAAATGCGAACAATGCCAGAAGTTTTTCCCTTTAACTCATCTGTCTGCCAAGGAGTTAAGCTCTATCACTAGTCCTTGGCCGTTTACTCAATAGGGACTTGATATCGTCAGACCATTACCGCGGGCTCCAGAGAACAAGTGATTCCTGATTGTCACAACAGATTATTTTACAAAATGGATCAAAGTAGAGGCATTAACACGTATTTGAGATGTCGATGTTAAGCATTTTGTATGGAAAAACATCATTACACCATTTAGCATACCAAGAGCACTTGTCTCAGATAACGGTATCTAATTTGATTATGGCGTCTACCGAGAATTATGCAACGCATATGGTATCAAGCCATACTTTTCCTCGCCAGCCTATCCACAAAGAAATGGTCAAGCAGAGTCCTTTAATAAAATCATCCTGGACGACATCAAGAAAAAAATTAGAAAAAGCTAAAGGTAGATGGATCGAAGAGTTGCCCAGTGTGTTGTGGGCTCATCGCACTACTCCAAGGCGATCCACTGGGGAAACGCCATTTGCTTTGTGCTTTGGAACCCAGGCAATTCTCTCCCTAGAAATCAGCCTACCCATGCTGAAATCCAAAGTTTTTGACATGGGCCATAATGACATGATGTTGGCCTTAGACTTGACTTTGATTGAAAAACGCCAAGATCATGCCTTAGCATGCATGGCGCAGTATCAACAACAGCTCACTAAATCATATAATCAGCACGTACAATTGCAATATTATACACCTGGAGAACTAGTCCTCGAGAAGGTATTACCTGCTACCAAGAATCTGGCAGACAAAAAATTAGGCCCCAACTGGGACAGCCCTTATCAGGTTGATTCAATCACCGAAATAGGGGCGTATTGGCTCAAAGACATGGCTGGGAGAAGTTTGCCGCACCCCTAGAATTCGACACAATTGCAAAAAAAATTATCATTAAGCCAACCTGTACGGCATGCTAGCTTGCTTTGAATTTTTGCTAATGTATGAATTTTTACAGATATGTATGTATTTCTTTTAAATTCCGCAATGCAATTCCTTTTCTTATCCCAGTCTTGTTAATCATGGTTTTATAACAAACAAAAGACTCCGAATTCAGAGCCCCATCCGTGGATGCCACGTTTGGGTTGAATAAGCCTCCGAATTCGGAGCGCCCTTCGTAGATGTCACGATCGACCAACACTAAAAGACTTCGAATCGAAGCCCCATCCATGGTTACCACGTTTGGGCCAAATAAGCCTCTGAATTCGGAGCGCCCGTCATGGATATCACGATTGGTCACCACTAAGAGACTCCGAATTCAGAGCACCTTTCATGGATATCACCATTGGTCAACACTAAGAGACTCCGAATTCGAAGTCCTATCCGTGGATGCCACGTTTGGGCCGAATAAGCCTCCGAATTCGAAGCGCCTTTCGTGAATGTCACGATCGGCCAATACTTAAAGACTCCGAATCCAGAGCCCCATCCATGGATGCCATGTTTGTGTCGAATAAGCCTCCGAATTCGGAGCACCCTTCGTGGATGTTACGATCGGCCAACACTAAAAGACTTCGAATTCGGAGCCCCACCCGTGGTTACTATGTTTGGGCCGAATATGCCTCCGAATTTGGAGCGCCCTTCGTGGGTATCACAATTGGCCAACACTAAGAGACTTCGAATTCAGAGCCCCATCCGTGGATGCCACGTTTGGGCCGAATAAGCCTCCGAATTTGGAGCGCCCTTCATGGATGTCACGATCGGCCAACACTAAGACTTTGAATCTGGAGCCCCATCCATGGATGCCACGTTTGGGTCGAATAAGCCTCCGAATTCAGAGCGCCCTTCATGGATGTCACGATCGGCCAACACTAAAAGACTCTGAATTCGGAGCTCTATCTGTGGTTGCCACGTTTGGGCCAAATAAGCCTCCAAATTCGGAGCGCACTTCGTGGATGTCACAATTGGCCAACACTAAGACTCTGAATTTGGAGCCCTATCCGTGAATGCCACGTTTGGGCCGAATAAGCCTCCGTGGATGTCATGGCCGAGCCAAATAATCTTCCAAATTTGGAGCACCTTTCGTTTATAACCACAAATGGCCGAATAATCCTCTGAATTCAGAAGGACCAAATTTGGCAATATAATGGTATGGATCAGTATACGATTACCACAAGCAAATACAAACATTAATCGAAACAATATAGCAAATGTTTATTTCATTAAATAAAGCATAAATACATGACTTTCGACATATAAATTTATTCAGCACCCTCTTCATCATCGGTCTTCTCGGCATCATAAGCTTCGAAGGGAAATTTGTAATTCTAATATAGAGGTGACGCCGAATCAATACCCATGGCCTGCAGTGCCTTAGTCCATCCATGCTTAAATCCATAATTTTCACACTGACAGACATCCTCAGCTAACTTTTCTTTTGTCTTATCAATACCAATTTTTCGGCCGTCAAAAAAGCCTTGATTGTAGGCCCTCGTTCTTATTGCTTCTCTTGCGAACATGCTCACCGTATCTCGGTCAGCAATGGCATGATCTAAAGCCGCTGGTTTACCCTTTCCACCACAATCAGGTTAACTTGACTTGCGTTTTTGAAGCTTTTGCCTTTTTTTAATTCGTTCTCGACTTTTTCTGCACGTTGTTCCAAGCTTCGAATGCGGCTGTCTTTCTGCTTTATCTCCCTTCGCGCGGTATGAAGACACGTGTCAACTTCATAAGAGGTGTATAGACCCCTCACTGCTCCATGGACGCCCTCCCGAAAAACATCATAATCAGGCCGACCGACCATTGATTACTAGACCTCGAGCGAAAAAATCTGTCGAGCAAACTCGACTACCACAAGTAGATTGTAGATGATCGAATCTGCTTCAATCATCGGTTTATTCCCAACAAAAACCAAAAAGCTCAACGGGCGCAGAGCTCTACTCAGCTCACTTCGCGCAACACTCTGACCACCAGTATGACTCCTTGATCCCCCTCATTGCTACATCCCATCCTTGGGAGACTTCACTGCGTCACCTCTTCTGGGGGACCTACTACGACATCTGGGCGATCGACGTCTCTCCCTCCCCTCCGCTGTTATATCCCCCATTCTTTGAGTTTCGCCTCCAGCAGAGCGATGCATTTGAGTATCCAGTTCAGCCAAACATTTTGTTTCTCTTTTACTATTGAAGAACAGCCTATGTGACATCTATGGTCTAACTCACGTTTCTACTCTTCCTCTAATTATCGATTATCGTCGTCTATGCCAGATTCGTTCCACAACGCTCGCAACTTCTTAAATACTAAATACCTCGTTCATTAATTACGGATGTAGCATTTTCGATGTGCACAACAGTTAACCCCGCGTCTATAGCAGGGTTTGAAATATATTCAAATTGACACATGTTATTCGGTATTGGAACGGTATGCCCAAATGAGGCAAATGATGTCACTATAATCGGCATCTGATAATATAGTCGAATGAAATTACATTACCTCGCTTGGCCAGACGTTTAGCTTTGAGCCAAATATTTTATTCACAAGTTACAACCTGTAAAGGACGCATGTTATTCGGCGTTGGAAAGGTATGCCCAAATAAGGCAAGGGCGTCACTATAATCAGCATCTGATGATATAGCCGAATTATAATACATTACCTCATTTGTCCAAACGTCTAGCTTTGAGCCAAACTGGCATTGATCGCCTAATGACGTTACACTCCTATTTAGCTGATAATTAGCCAAATGGTAATATATTTTATTTAGAGGTCACACACTGCGAGATATGTTATTCGGCATTAACTTGTCCAAACTGGCAAACTATTGAGCTCGGCATACAATATTATAGCCGAATTGAGCTGCGTTTTATTTTGACTATCTCAAATTAGTTATCGCCTACTGGCGTTGCACTCTCAAATTAGCACACAGAAAATAGACAAAAAGACGATTTTCATTAATAAATTGAGTACAAGCAGTCATCATTTGCGCATGAAAACTACCTTACAAAAATCAACAAAAAATTACATATAAGAAAATACTAATCAAAAATCAAAATTACATAAAACTACTTATTCCTCAGGGTCAGACTCCAGCGGTGCAACCTCTAGCTGCTCATATGGAATTGGCTACTTCAATACCACATTAGCGGCCGCCAAAGCTTTGAGCTAGCCGTGTTTGAATCCCCAATTTTCAAATTTAGGTACTTCCTCACATATTTCTCCAAGGCAGCGTTCTCGCTGGCATTAAACGGTTTGGAAACCTGGGAGTCGGCAATTTCTTTCGCCTTCTACGATTCTTCCAAATCGGCCTCCAGCTTCGTAATCGCTTCCTTGGCTAACTTTAGCGTTGCTTCACTAACGTTCACTCTATCCTCGGCGGCTATCTTGAGAAGATCTGAGCATTTAGCCTTCTCTTCCTCGGCATCGGCCTTTGCTCGGTCTTCCTCCGCCTTCTTGGCTTCAAAGTCGGCCCTGAGAGATGCCACCACCAGTTCGGCCAGTGCCTCTTTAGCCTTGCCCTTTTGGGTTTCAATTTCGGCTTTAAGTAAGCCGATTTGCTCAACGGTGTCATAATGACGGCGACCAATCTCTGTGATCCTACCCGCCGCTAGAAGCAAAGCACGCATAAGTTAATCAGCATTATTTAACAAAAAAATAATAATAATACTAATACGTCAAGTACATACCAATACTACTAACTAAGTAACTAGCGCTATCAACACCACGTCCAGCTCTGCACGGAACGCAACCCCGTCTACTAGCAAGGATATCGACAAGGCTACACTTAGGGCTACAGCGGGGTCCTTCAAAGTCAATGCGTCAACCGAAACAGGCGTGTTCTTTATTTTAGGTTGGATAATAAACTACGCCATTATATCTTGTAATTCTTGCATGTATGGCCGTTTATCGATTAAGTCTTCAGAGGAATCGACTCCAACCTCGGCGAGGCATTTTTTCCCCCTTTGTTCGGTTGATCGATTGTCCGATTGGCCAATGGCCGACTCATCTACAATAACTTGCTCTGTTTCTTCAACAAGAGTTAGAGAAGATTAAGCCTCAACCTGAGGCAGAAGAAGAGAATCAGTCTGAACAGGTGGTGGGGGCTCAGACCTGGCGGCCTCGGCCCTTCTTCAAGCCACCATCTTCTCGACATTCTTTCTTCTGGCCATCTATGCAAGTGACTCGCCGACCATGTTTTCAGGATCCATGCCCGGAAGATCTCCTAAATCGGTGAAATAATTATCTTCTAACGATGTGTAAACCCAGCCTGAAGTGGACGGAGAGTTAATGCCGACCTCCTCAAAAGCCAAGTTGAAGGCCGTGTCGACTTCCTCCAAATCAGCCTCGTTTGGTTCGGCGACCTGATCACAAACTTCACCTTGCTCCAAATCTGAATCTCCAACACCAATTTTCCTAAGGTTCTTATAGTTCCAGAAAATGAGTGTCGTGAGTTGTTGTTCACCCTTCGGAATCGGAATGTGATCCGTAGCCAAAAAAGTGGCGTATGTAGGTTCGTATCGCAACAGTATATGGGCATCTCGCTCTTGTTTTTAGAGGTTGGGATGGCCAAAAAATTCTAGCGCGGTTTTGACTTGTTAAAGTACAACGTCATCGGCCAAAGCAAGTACTTTCTTCAAATCGTTACCTGCACAAACTGAAGCCATTAGTACATGGGACTTAAGCCGAATGAACATATAAAAAATGCGTGGAAAAATGGGACTACACAACTACTTGGTTCGCCTTTTTGTCTAGGCACAGGATCTAGGCAATCTTTGCCCTCGTCGAATTCCTAGTTGCCTCGGACAATAACCATGACATCATCAACATGCTTACCAGGGTTGGCAAGCACAGTCACCAAATGGTGGTCAGTGTCCTTAGCTCTAAGAAAGTAGCGTCCCTGCCGACCAGAGGATTTGACCAAGGCATAATAATACCGAATAGTAAGAATTCCAAGATTAAGCCTAAGTCGGCAGTTTAATTCTACTACTTCCATTATGATTCGGTAAAAGTTTACATTAGGTTGAAAAGGAAGTAGACCCAGTAGCGAATGACGGCCCTCAAAAACGGGTGAAGAGGGAAACGAACTCCGCCCTTAGCAATTGATAGGAGAGGAAAAATGATTGTACTCACATTGGTCCTCTCCATATCAACTACGCCCTCTGCTACAAGTGACAGATGGATGTCGTCAGGAATGAAAAAATGGTGTCGAAAAGCAGAAACACGATCTGCAGAAAGAAGGACTTTCAAATGTTTCGTCATCCGAGCCAGAATAAAAAGTACTCTAAACTAAAAACAAACAAGGAAATGGGAGTTAGAATGAAGCAGAGAAGAACTTACAATGAGCAAAGAGGACAATGGGGAACGGACAGAAATTGCAAAAGTCGTGAAATGAAAGAGAGATGTTGAGAGGCAACCAAGAAGCCTTATGTATTCAAAAAAAAAAAATATTCGAGGGGACAACATGGTTTCAAATCACATTAAATGAACGACGCGTACGAAGGGGTGGGAAATTATAATGATTTCTAAAAGCATGGACATTCTGACGCTTCAATATTATGAGGAGTGCAAGCGCCGTATTTTTGACTTTCTAGGTTTAAAACCAAACATGCCGACTAATTGGCGTTAGTTGGATGTTTGGGGGGGCAATTGTAGGGGCCGAATAATAATATACGAAAGAAAGCCAAATTTATTTGAAGGAAAATCAGGACAAGGATTATTCGACTCTGTCTAAAGGGGTCTTGAAGCCAAATATTTACATCGGTCGTGCAATCGGCCATACAAGGAGCCGAGTAGGAACTGGTATACAATTGAAAGGCCGAATAAGCAATCATGTGCTAGATTAAGAGTGGGCCCGACCCCTGGGACCAGATATTAGTATAAATGGAGGAACATCAACCAAAGAAAGGTATGTGAGAATAGATTAAATAACTTTAGATAGAAGTAAACTTGAGAGCATACTAACTTGTCCGTCGGAGTGCTAATTCTGGCACCCCCGATCGGAGTATTCATCTTTTTTCAGGTGACAATCAAAGGATCAAGAACGTCTTACTAGATCTTGGAGTATTTTCAAACCACTTCTCCACAGAAACAGAGAAAGAACCTGCTACTGAACCCAAACAAAAAGAGGGTGCTCATGAAGCAAAAGAGCGGGGGAAAGAAAAGATAAAAGAAGACATCGGCCAAGAGAAAAAAGGTGCAGCTAAAACCAAGCCAAAAGAGGATGCCAATCAAGGGAAGGCATAAGTTCAAGTATTGGAAAGTGATGATGATTTCAAGGAAGAATCAATCCACAACAAGCCACTCACCATTTCATGTTGCAAAATAAACAAGGTTTGGCATTGCCTATCCAAAAAAGACCAAGACCAAATTCAACAACACACAATCAAGTGCTTGTGTCTGGTATGGCAGCGAAGATGAAAATTGCATATACTTTTCAGATATATGCAGATTGACCAACAGGGAAGCCTTAAATGGGAATGTAGGTCTCCAACTGTACAATTTTACAGTTTCTGTTCATATTCAATAACTTATTCCACAAACCTAACACATTCTCATATATAACATGTTTCAGGTCATTGATGCTTTTGCATAAATGAAATTGGCACTAGAACCATCAATTGAAGAATTTGAAAAACATGATCTAGCGTTTGCAAGAAATCCATATACAGGAAGATCTTACGTTTTCTCAACACTCATCAATGTAAGCAAAACTATTAACATACCTTTCAATATTATTCAAACTGCAAAATTTTCTACTTTCTTAACATGTCTTACTATATACTTTTATAACATATTTCAAACATATATAAATTACAAACACCACTACAAAACCAAGATCAGGCACTGAGAGAAAAAATTATGGACAGCCATTTTCTAGAAACAATAAAAAACAGATATATCCATTTTCTAATCAACCACGACAACCATTGGACAATTGTGGTCTTTGACAATGCTAATGGGATATGGAGACACTATGACTCTTCGAGGCCAGAAAAAGATTGCCACAACAAGCACTTTGAAATTGCAAAGGAAATTGTAAGTTAAATAAAATTTCCTACTTAGTTCCATTCATTTCAAAACATTTCGGCACATCACTATAACTAACAAAAACACCCACTGACTATTTTGTAGCAACAACATCAACTAAGATGAAATAAAAGCATTATTCTGCAATCAAGGAAACATGTTATCATCTTAAGAGTGCGAGACAGTAATTGCATCAATTGAGGAATGGCCACAACAAACCCCACATAAGATACAAACTCAATAACTAATGTTTCAATATGTTAAATTTTGTAGTTTTACCTAACTAATTAACTTCATCTAAAACTTTGCACGAATGATTGTGCAATCCCCGTCTGTAATTTTATCTACCAATAAATCAACTGGCAACCTGTGCAGAAATCACTTCGACCAACTAAGTGGATCAAATTTCGAGCAGAAATCGTCAGTCAATTGCTCAATGATAAGAACCGATCTTAGAAACTCGGGCACTACCAAATGTTGACAAAACATACCAAACCATAGAAATAATGAACAAACTTCTTGACAATAAATACTCATGTAAACATATTTTTGTACTATTTTTTTTTTTAACACGTGACAAGTACTTTTTATGCTTTGGGAATTGATCTTCTTGTGGTTATCGTGGTGAAAATGATTGTTGTCATTGATGTTGTTGTTGCTCTTCTTCTTGATATTACTATTGTTGTTGTTCTTCTTGTGCTTATTATTCTTATTTGTGTTCTTCTGCTTATTATTGTCGTCACATTTGTGGTTGTATATATTTTAATACAGGAAATGTTGTTTCTAATAATTCTTCAAACTGTAAAAATATGCAGTTTCATCAGTTTGTTTCTAATAATTCTTAAAACTGCAAAATTATGTAGTTTAATCAGGTTGTTTCTCATATTTTTAAAACTGCAAAATTATGCAGTTTCATCACTCAAACAAAAATTATGCTACATAATTATGCATCCAATTTCATGACTCAACTAATAGATGAACTACATTTCAAAATTGAAAATAAAACTGTAAAATTTTACAGTTTTGTCACTACGAAATATTAAATAAATATATCATGTAGTAAAACTACAAGATTATATAGTTTCAATAAGAAATTTTCAACAACCTTCTCAGCATTCCACAAAAATAAACCAACCAAATCCACACAAAAAAAATAATAATAAAAACAAAACTGTTACAAAACAACTTTAATAACTAAAGAGCACATCAAAAAAGAAAAAAGATTGCAACCAACTTTATTCATTACTTCCATAATACCAAGTATCACATTTTATTATCATAATTCCTCAACTTCAAATGCAAATCCAAAAGAATAGACTATGGCCTCAAATAGCAGCCTTGCACGTCTTCTTATTGTGATTCCCATATTTCAAGCACCTCCCACACTTGATTTGCTTCACATTCTCACCCCTAGAAGACATCATCTCCTTCTTATTCCGCTTGGGCTGCTTCTTTCGTTATAGGAGATTTGATAATCGAACTACCGGCACCATCAAAGTCAGATCTCTCACTTGAAGGTACTGGATAAACAAATTCCTTGTACGACTCTCTAAAACAATCCACATGAAAAAAAAGATCATTGAAATCATACACATCTCTACCATTACTACGCAAAGCATACACAGCATGACAACAAGGAAAACCATTCAATTGCCATTTATGGCAAGAACAAATCCATCTACCAATATCAACAAAAAAAGAAATAAAAGAATGAACCTCAAGCACAATATCACTAGCAACAATCGCATCCCAAGACTTAGCTAGCTTCAAAGAGTCCACCAACTTCTTTTCCATAACTGGACATAATTTGGTAATCCATCTTTTAGATTCAGCTCTTCTATTAGACAATTGAGTCATGATTTGAACCCTAATCATATCAACCATACAAGTAATAGAAAACTCACAGGCCCCACTAATCCAATTATTGTAAGACTCGACAACATTAAATGACATCTCACCATATTATTTCCCTCTAAAAATTGCATTGGCCCACTTATCATTTTGCAAACCATCCAACATGCTATCAACTCTACCATTCCCAGCAATATGCCTTAATTACTCCATATAATGTTGGAAAGAAGCAACAGTTAGCGCATAAGCACATTTAACTAATATTTTCATCAAAGTCAACTTATAGTTAGTACGAAGTCCCACCAATTTGTTAATCAAATTTCTCTTCAAATGGTTCACGCAATATGCATGATGTGCATTGGGAAAAATCACTGAAAGAGCATCTAGCAATCCATGTTGACGGTCAGACACAAAGGTCAATCTCTGGCCTGAACCAACAGCTTTTAACAACGGACTTAAAAACCACATCCAATTATCTTGATTTTCAGTGTCAACAATCGCAAAAGGCAAAAGAAACAGGCCTGTAACGCCCTCAAAATAATATACATAAACCCAACATTTTTGACATGCATAGACAAGAGAATAAAGCATATTTTCCATCCATCAGAGTATTCAGTGCAAAAGTATTACATGTTGACAACAAAAGTAAATGCCCTATGGGTTTACAACTTTTCAAGTCAACACTTGGGTTCAACAAAAGAAGAGTCCTAGCTCTTTATACAAAAATAAGCCCTTGGCTTGATTTACATGTAATACCAAATAACAAAAGCAACAAAAAGAGTCTTCAACTCCCAGAACCTCCCAAGCTACGTCCTTGGAGGTGGCATATCACCTGAACCTGAAAATGATGTCCCATATAGGGTGAGCCAAAGCCCAGTAGAGATATACTAAACCAATTATGAGAAATAACTAAAACATTAGTATATGATAAAAGGTTAACACTTGTAAACCAACTTACAACACTTTCCAGTTCAATGACAAATACAACCGTTTTTCATTTCCACATTCCCTTACTTATCTAATTCAGATTCATAAACATGGCTCATTATCTAGCCCAACAATTTCATGAGACTACAACTCATATTAAAACACTTCCATGAATCACAATTTAAATGAGACTATATCTCATATTAAACACTTACATACTCCAATTATCTACGTTATGCAAACGTAATCAAAATTTCAGGGCTTTCACCCTGGACACTCCGACCAACTTAGTTATCAATGGAGTTCATCTCCTATCTCCTTCCAAACAGGTTTGAGAGTGCATCCCCTATCTCCTCTCAAACCATGGAGTACATCCCATATCTCCTCCCACACAATATACATATACAATGTATTTAAACACTCATCATATATATAATGATCAATCAATACACATATTCGATGTATTATTCCAACCGTCATATTCAATGACATATTCAATGTGATTAGTTTCAGTTTTCCCTAATCAACATACAGTGTCTACAACAATCAAGACTATTCTCCACCGATAGCCCAAAGCAGTTATTTCTAAATAGATAATAAATTTATCAAACAGATAAAATACCGACATTTTCATAGGTGAGTGATTAATTTATATAGCCACACCATTCAATCCCACAACTTCCCAATTTCATGATTTCAACTCAATTTCACATTTCCCCAAATTAATTATTCAACATAATTAGGGCATTCCCCTTCCCCTTTTTCAAATATCAACCCCAAGGTTCAATTTCACCAATTTAATAACAATATATCCATTTTCCATGGTCTCACATACACGTGGAATATAACATTTTAAAACCCCCTTTTTATAACCTCAAATCAAACCCTAACTTTCCCAAAATTACCAAACAACACCACTTAATCAAAATGACTAAAATTTATGTCAAAACCCATAAGAAGGAGTAGGGTATCCCTACCTCAAATGGAGAGGCTCAATGGAGAAGATGACAAAAACTCAAAGTGCTCCAAATCCACGATTTTTAAGATTAAAGTGAAGCTCACGCCACCCTCTACCTTTCTTACAAAGAGATTTGGGTGGAAACACTCTAGAAGTAGATGAAATCTTAGAGAGAGAGGGTGTGTAGAGAGAGGAGCAACAGGGGCTAGGGTTTGAGTAAAAAAGATCATGAAAAAGTGAAGTGTAACCCACTGCTACCAATTGATATATTCGAGGCTCGCTCGAGCGAAGGAGTGGTCGCTCGAGCGACCAGACACAAAGAAACCTCGCTCGAGCGCAGAAAGCCTTGCTCGAGCCAACAATTCGAAGCTTCAAGTCTGCAACCCAAAAGCACGCTCGAGCGAAAGAATGCTCGCTCGAGCGAAGAAACCCAAAACATAGACCTCGCTCGCTCAAGCGAAGGAAAGCTCGCTCGAGCCAAGAAATGCAACCTTCAGGTCCAGAACCAGACGCAAACGCAAGCTCGAGCGCAAGACTTCTCGCTCGAGCCAACAGACACACCACTCAACTCTTGCTCGAGCAAAGAAACTAAAACACAGATCTCGCTCGAGCGACAAAAGCCTCGCTCGAGCGAAGACACCAAAATCTCGGTAGCAACTATTTGTTTCTAATCATAACCAACTTGTTACAAACCTACCCAACATGTCCTAAAACTCATACATAAAGAATTAAAGGACGTAAATAAAACCTATACAACAACAAACATCTACGGAACCGAGTCCGGAATACAATAACAAATGGAGGGAAAATCAGGATCGCTATAAGGCCTGAAAACAAAATAACATGAAACTGCAAAAATTAGCAGACTCACAATACAACAATAGAAACCAAAATCCACCAACTATCAAAACACACGGAGAAACCAAAATTATACAAACTGCAAATAAATACATACCTTGATTACCATCTTTTGATGTTGCTGCAAGCAAAAGCCCCTTGTAACGCCCCTTCAAGAATGTACCATCAACAAATAACAACAGACGACAAAATTGAAAGCCATACAAACATCCATGAAATATCACAAACAACCTCCGAAAACACCCACTACTTTTATCCACATCTAATTCAAACACACTTCCAAGATTCGTTCTCATACCCGTCTCAAGGTACCATCAAAGTTGGTCAAAAAAAGTTGCAAAATCACCAAACAACCCACCTCTTTCCTTATTAACTCCTAACCATGCAATCCAATAAGAAGCATCTATACCATATTGCTTCTTCAACTTTGTTTTAACTTTAATAGGACGAGTCAACGGATTATCACTAATATCATTATGCACAATATCAGACACAAGTCTAGAACCAACCATTTTGCTACAAGATCTGCGAGCAACAACCCCATAAGTATGCACATTATCCAACTTCATAATAAAAAAAATACCAAAATTCATCAACACCCTACCATGCACAAACCATTTACAACTCATAAACGACTTCATCATACATTCAGTAGTTACTCTTGTTGCATTGTTCTTCAAATAATTCACTGCAAAACCACACTCAACTGCATACTTAGCCAATGCAATGTGGAACGCCGGCACTCCACCTTCAAATTCTTGACCAGCACTGTGCATGTTCCCCTTCTAACTAACAGACGACAAAACTCTCTCTCGTTCTAAATAAAAACTAGGCAACAAACCACCAAAATCATCACAATCATTAATCAAAGAACTCTCACAAATTACAGAATCAATCCTAGAAGAATTATCATCAACCACCACAATTCTCCTATCACCCACAACAACATCAACTAGGGATGGCAATTTGAACTCGGCCCGACAAGGACCCGACCCCCCGACCCCGATCAGAATGGTTTTTTCCCGAAAAATACCCCCGTGGGGACGGGGATGGTATTTGAAATTAAATCCCCGAAGTATTTCGGGCCAGAGACGGGAATAACATTCATAGCCCCGGACCCAGCCCGTCCCCGTCCCCGGCCTCGTCCCCGTATCTCCCCCGAAGTGATATTACTGTCATACCCCTTTATATATACATGTTACATGTATAAACCAAACCCAAAAGGCAAACCCAGCACCTCACACTCACACAGCCTCACACGGCCTCTCATCTCTCTCTCTCTCTCTCTCTCTCTCTAAAAGCCTCCCACCTCCGTCGCTGTCCTACTCTCCTTCACCGCCGGTGCCGATCTCCCTCTCTCAGCTGTCCTCCTCTCCCTCCTCCTCCGTTGCCCTCGTCTCCCGCCTTCCATCACTGTTGAACTTAGATCTGACTAAAACACTCAGATCTGGAGGTTTGCTTTTTGATATATAATCCAGAATCTATGTTTGACAACATGAAAAATATAAAACACTCAGATTCTAATGTTGACTAAAAACATAGATTCTAAAACACTCAGATCTATGCTTTTTGATATGAGAGTGTTTTAGTCAACATTGTTTATTTTTCAGATTTTTTTACTCAGATTTCTTTAGATTTTTTTACTCAGATGTCTTCAATTTCAGATTTTTTTTTTAATTTTTTTTTTAAAGTTGATGATTGTTGATGTTAATGATGAGAACATATTAATTTTTTTTTGTTGATGTTCATGAAGATTGTTTAATTTCAGATTTCAGATTATTCATGAAGATTTTTTTTTTTTCTTCAATTTCATGAAGATTGTTTAAAAAAAAAAAAAAGGTCGGGGATATATCGGTGTCGGGGAAACCCGATCCCCGATCTGGGGCAGGGGTGGGGGGGCGATAGGCTCCCCGCTGAGGATCGGGAGCGGGAACGGGGAATTTGTCTCTTTCGGAGATCGGGGACGGGGAGTGTGGTCCCCGGCCCCGCCCCCGCCCCGTTGCCATTCCTAACATCAACAACATGAGAACCACTACAAGCAACTATTGACATCATATTCCCCAAATCATCATCACATTCAACAATACAATTAGAATATCTAGAAATAGAGAAAAACAAACAAAAGTTACCAATACTTAACTCTTTGAACTTCGCAGATATTTTCTCAATAACTTCATGATAACTACATCCCTCACTAATCTTAATAGCAGTACAAGAATTACTATATTTGCATATTAACATGAAACACCCCTCCATATTACAAAATCACAAACTAACAAACAATTGTTCACAGATTCCAAACTGCAAAATTATACAATTACAACATATTAGTATCAACACTTCACAATTCACAATTCACAATTACAAACTGCAAAATTATACAATTACAACATATCAGTATCAAAACTTCAGAATTCACAATTCCAAACTATAACTTTAAAACACATTACACTATACAACAAAAAAAATCAACAAAATCAAAATCATTACACTATATCACATACAAAAATCACAAAATAAGTATCAAACAAACAAAGTTTATCACAAAACAAAGAACTATAACAATATTGTCAAACACAAACCAGATATCACACAAATTTGTTTATCTATATATATACATACATATATATGTATCAACAGATAGAGACAAAGTGAGACACACACACACACACAGTGTACACAGAGATTGCCTATACACAGAGATTCAGATCACACAACCAGATCCACCTCACAGCATAACGAGATTGACCTCATAGCACAAAGAGATTGGCATAACGGAGAGAGATCGAGATCGCAGAGACGAATATTTGATTTTTCACGTATATATATATATATATATATATATATATATCAAATCAAAGGATAATACAGTCATTTAAAAAATAAGAAAATAAAAAAGGGACCTCCGGGTACAAAACTTAAAAAACTGTGGACCTATTAGTCTATTAAAAATATAGTGAGATTAGAAGGGAAATAGATACCCTACATAGGACTACATAGTAATTTTTGCAAAAATGTTTAACTGCCGGCCCAAGTGCAAGACAATTAAGGCAATTGCCTTGGGCCTCAAATTGGGAAAAGCCCTTTTTTTGGTAATGCTTATTTATTTGTTTACCGGCCCAGACCATTCTCCAACACAAGGCCCACAAGCCTATGTAATAGAGACAAGTTGAAAGGCCACAGTTTTTTTTTTTTTTTTTTTTAAACTATAACGCAGTTATAGTAAAATAAAAGTTTCTGTAGAACAATAAAAGAAAATAACTAAGGATCAAACAAGAAAATCTACTGAAATTACAAAAAACAAACAACAAAATTCGCTAAAAAAAAGTAGTGGTAAGGGAAAATCACTAATCTACTAATAAATGTGGTTTGAAAATCAAGATCTACATCTAAAAAGAACATTGGCACTGCTTCGGATCATGTCATGTGAGCTTCTCCACCATATACTAGCATAACGTTAGATCAGTACTATAGTTGCGATAAAACAAACTCAAATGAAACGTAAGCTTACACATATCCTTCATTATTGATACAGTAGGACACAAATTTTTCTCTCATTAGTATGATTATAAAGATTCCTTGATTTGGTAGCGATTTCGCTTTTGTAACAAATGTTTTATTGACTTAGATTTGGCATATCTATTTTTTTTTTTTTTTTTTGTGTAAATTTTACTACAAAAATAAAGACATATAACATAAGAAGAAAGCAAGGCTTGAGCACCAAGGCCATGTTTGTTTGGGTGGACATGAGCTTGAGATTGGACTAATAATCCAATAAAATTATTAATCCGATATTTGGTTAAACAATTGAAGTACAGATTAACAATCTATCTGGATATAGTATCCCACATATGATGGACTATTCAATCCCACATAAGGAGGTGGGATTTAAATTGAAGGATTAAGCCAAAGCCTGAATTATTAGTCCCTCCTTATAATCCTAACTCAATCCAAACATAAGATAAGATACACAATTCAAAGGATTTGTAGTCCTAGGACTATTAGTCATGGAAATGCTAATCCAATCTAATCCAGTCCACCCAAACAAACATGGCCCAACAGTATAGATAAATATAGATAGATTAAAAAATGTGTACTTATTCAAAAGTGGAGTGTGAATAAATACATCTAAATAAAACTCTAAAAAGGCAGCTTTGAAACATGAAATTCGATCCAATCCCCTTCATACATTTTCCCTCTCGCAGGAGAGTTTTGAAAATTGACTTATTTAATAATTTTAAAATTTTTATAAAAATAATGCGAAAAAAATTAAGAAAATAATTTGATAAGTTAAAATTTTATTTATTTATTTATTTATTTTGGACTATTTTAATTCTTTCCCCAAACAAGGGCCTAAATAAAGCAAAGAAATGATCGCCAAGACACATCTAGAGGTAGGGGTGTCTACGGTTCGGATTTGAACGGTTTGCGGATCGGTTTAGATTCACCCACATCGATGCGATTTGGGAAAAAGTTAACCCGCAACCGCCCACAGTGCAGTTTGCGGTTTGTGTGGATAGGTTTCGCGGATGTGCTGACAGTTGTGGACGGTTTGCGGATTAGATTTTTTTTCTTCAAAAATTTATTTTTGAGTCTCTTTTTTTTCACTTTGTAAATATTTATTTTGAGCCCTTTTTTTCCTATTTTCTAAAATATTCCAACATTAATAATTAATGAATTAAAACTTATAAAATTAAAAACACAACAAAATCAATTCGAACCACAAACAAATCATTCAAAATCCTAAATCAAATCATAAACTAACACAAACATATATTTTAAAATCCTAAAGTAGAACTCCATATTCATTAAGGAATTTAAAATTCCAAATCACACTTCATCTAAGATAAGTTCAGTTATGAAACAATAATAATATGATCAGTATTTATTCAGTTTCAATTGATATAATACTATTAGCAAATGTAATACTAGAGTAAGTTCAAAGAATAACGAGTGTTTTGTTTTAGGCAAAAATATCTAGATAAGATATAGGAATGAAATTAACGGTTAAAATTAATAATAAAAAATAAAAAAGTGCAGGCCTGCAACCCACAAATATACTATATTTTAAACTCCATCCACTCGTATTATATCTACGAAACCGCTGAATTAAACGAATTTTACGGATCGGATGAATCGTTGCCACTCCTATCCAGAGGTAAAGCAAAGCACTCACAAAGTCAATTACATCTAATAATCACAAAATCACAATCCGGAAAACCATCCATAAAAATGCTCTGAATTTTCATCAATTAACAAAGTTTATTAAAATATAATAGAACTAAGGGTGAACCAGTGTAAATCTCAAAATGTGATTTTGTAAATTATTTTGTCCTTTTTTTTTTTTTTTTGAACTCAAAGATCTTATTAAAGTAGAAATTACACCAATGGATAGTTACTTGCATGTTTGGATTTAATTTTTTAGAGATAAAAGTGAATTTCTCTAAATGTAAAATTACACATTTGAACAATCCGCATTACAGAAGTTTTGGATTTTCCTTCCTTTGGAACATATCCCACATTACAAAGAAAAACGTAACATTTTAATGTGACATTCCAATAACGTAACATTCCAATAACGTAACATTCCAATACAACACGTTAAAAAACTCTTTGGTATACTTTTTCCAAATGTAACAACGTAATACTAAAAAAAAAAATTCTTAGTGTACTTTTCCCAAACGCAACGCTCTAATCAATGCAATCTCAAACGTAACACTTCAATGTAACATATTCCAATGTAACACACAAAAACACTAAAAACTCCTTAGTATACTTTTTTTCTAAGCATAACTCTCATAGTTTGAAATTATACATTTGTCCAACTTTACTAAAGAATTTTTGTATTCCTTTTGGAATAGTTTCAAAAATCCCTCATCCTTTTAGAATGGTTTTAAGAATCTCACATCCTTTTTTGGGAGAGTTATACTGGAGTATTACGTTTGAGAAAAGTATAGTAAGGAATTTTTTTGCGTGTTACATTAAAGAGTTACACTAATGAGTTTTTTTTTAAATGTTATATTGAAGTGTTATGTTTGGGAAAATGATACTAAAGAGTTTTTTTATTTATATATATATTACATTAGAGTGCCGACCCCATTTGATGGGACTTAAGGCTTCGTTTGGTTTGGTTTGGTTTATATTACATTAGAGTGTTACATTAAGGAATTTTTTTGTATGTTACATTCGAGTGTTATATTAATGAGTTTTTTTAGAATATTATATTAAGTGGTATGTTTAAGAAAAATACACTAAGGAATTTTTTTTTTTTTTTTTATGTTACATTAGTGTTACAATTAAGGAGTTTTTTTTTTAGTGTTATATTGGAGTGTGTTATATTTAGAAAAAAATACACTAAGGATTTTTTTTTGGAGTGTTACTTTGTAGTGTTACATTTGAGTATTATATTGAAGTGTTACAGTTTGAAATTATACATTTGTCCAAAACTTACTAAAGAGTTTTTGTACTCCTTTTGAAATGTTTGAATAATCTCACATTCTTTTGGAATATTTGAAAAATCTCATATTTCAAGTAATTTTTTTACTCTTTTTGAAATGTTTTCCAAATACAAAAAATTTTCATACAAAAATTTATTCCAAATTTGAATCTTATAGATATCTTACGTTTCTAACGCAAAAGAAAAAAAGAAAATGAAACATAATAGAAATAAGGGTATAACCGTAAATCCAATTTTTAAATAATATATTAAGTCTATCTTTTCAAAATCAATGACACTAACTGGTCTATAAGAAAATTCTTATGACTAAATGGATCAGCATTCCTCAAAATGAGATTTATAGATAAATTTTCTTAGAACGAATATATTTTCAAAACTAAAAAGTAAAAAAAAAATAACTAAAATATATATTAAAAAAATCATTAAAAATAAACAAAAATACACATTAATTTTTTGTGTGAATTTTCATCAAATTTTATTATTTTAAAAAATATTTTAATCAATTTATTTTACTTTTTAGCGTCATCTTGATTAGGTACATTAAAAAATACAAAGAATTGATTAAAGAGTTTTTAATTTAAAGCCTCAATAATAAAATTTTATAAGATAAAAGATATGCAATTGTTAGTTTCACTCAACGTTTTCACATAAAATGAAAAAATTTCATAGAGAAATTTCTTTTTTCATAGATAAATCTCTCTATGACAAATTTCTCTAATAATATTATTAAGGGCCCATAACTAAAAAGAAAAAACATATTGGGTCTTTCCTACTATCTAAAATTAGAGAAGGATATTTCACTAATTTTTTCTTGATTAAAATATTAAAAACAGTCTACCAAAGGTAAATGAAAACTCATAAGAAAAAAAATTTAAGAATAAACTAAACAGACAAATTTTCAAAAAAGAGATATCTTGCTAAAATTCCCATCAATAAATACTTGTCCACATGTATATATATATATATATATATATATATATTGTGCGTGTTGATTTCCAACAACACAATCAAACGGGGAACTCAGTTGGAGAGAACTGGCAAAATAGATTAAGCCCAAACAACCTGTCACAAAAAGATAAGAATCCGGCGATGATTCGTCTACAGGGGGCACTTCAACGATCAAGTCAGTAATCAAATATCTCTCAAAAATAGCAAATTGTGTTTAATCTCACAAGAAAAAACTTACTGCTCACAGTATATCACCCATACCTAAGACCCACAGGGGTGCCCTACTTTTATAGCCAACACTGACCTAATCTTTGTAAAAGCCTTACTTCAGTAGACTCAAGCTCAATGCTCATCTTGGACTCTCAGCTAGATAGGAATAAACTCCCTAAGAGTTTTATTTTTATCCAGATTGAGATCCTCCCCTATTCTAGGACTCTTGCCCCATATCTGCTTATCTCAGATTCCGGTATCTCTGCAGATAACCTCGGCATCATGACCAGGCCACGTGGCACCTCGGCTGACACTTCGGCGTTACTTTAGCCACGTGCTGTTATTCACAAAATATGTCCCCACAACTGCCGCCTAGGTTCTATTACCTCGGTAACTTGAGGTGATGGAACCTACATCGCTTGTTTATATATTATGCCGGCTTAAAATTCATTCTTTCCTTGAACCGATATCGTGACTCATCAGTTTCAAGTACCTAGGACTCAACTGTCCATCTTTATCAAGTTGTAGCTCGACTTTTTCGTACCCTCCTTTTAAGAGGTCGAAATAAGCCTTAGAGTTCGGACTCCCGCGGTTCTGAATCTAATCTCACAAGTGCAATGTGAAATTAATAAACGCCAAAGAGTTCAAATCTGACAAATCTTTTGAAAAATTAATTTTGAATCAAATTGCCAAAAATGGACTGCTTTGCCAGATACAGGGTCGCCTCCTAAATATTTTATTTTGAGAAAATTTAGGAAACCGATGACTCATGCCAAAAGCCACGTGTCCGTCATCACCAATATTGTCTCGACTCGGAAACTTAGGTACGAGAGGGAAAGGTCATGAATTGAGCACCCCTGCTCGCCCGATCAAAGATCGACCTCTACTAATCATGATATGAGTCTTATGTACATTATATGCTCTTGTTCTGGTTTATTAGGCTAGTATTTACTATGTGATGCGCACAAACAATTATAGACTAACTTTGCAAGAATTGGAATATTTCGAGTCATGTTTGTTTTGAAAATTATTTCGAAATATGTACCACTTGAAAAAGTGATTGCATATGAAAATTGCTCAACTTATCCCAATTCGAGCAACAAGACTTCATCCATAGACATTCAAGCAATTATAGCATTTAAGAAATTAACCTCATGGCAAGCATGCTAGACATAGCAACATCAATGCAATATGCTAAAACGAGTAAAGATTCACCTAGTGCTCCAAGCCAAAAGAGAAATGAGTCAGAAAAATATGTGATCCTAACTATACAATTATAACTAATGCAACACAAGCGATATGCAATCTAAACAAGCTCGGCTACTAATTTATGACATGCGAATCACTTCGTTAACATGCGGTCTAAGCATGTATTCAAAGAATTATTTAAATGACAATGCAAGTTTGAATGCTGAACCGAACCTCGATGCATGCAATACAAATGGATGCAAACATGAATGAAAAATCTAGAAATCTCCTAGATATTAATTTGTGATTATGTATCAATTTTAAGCAATAAATAACAATCTCAATCAAACAATCAAGACAAATCAACACAACGATTTTAACGTGAAAAAAATCACAATTGGAGCGCCTCCAATTGTGGTGAAAAACCACAGGCCAAAATCACAAAACAATCCACTAAAAAGACAAAAATAATTACACAAGTGCACTGTTAATTACTTAACGAATCCACGTTCGAATTGAACCGACCCCTATATGCCTCTTCCACTATGGTCTTCACCTCGGAATCATCTTACCTAACATTGAATCCACAACATCGATGTCGAATCACGGCGATGAGCCACTCTAGAATTCACCAAAGTTTCAGGCTCAAATTCTCCGGAATCCACCTAAGAACAACTCTCTCTTTTATATAGAATAAACAAACAATCCTTTGATGTATACTTCTTAAACCATGAGTTGAATACTCAATTAAACATCAAAGAAACCAAGCAAAATAGTCCCAGATATAAACTCTAATATCCTAAAATAAGATCTAGAAGCTTAACCCTAGATTTGGAGCAACTTGAGATTTTATAGAATCTAAAATCGCGAGGTACGCTCGAGCGGGGAAATGGACTCTCGAGCGGGAACGCTAGAACGCGTGTTCCAAACCAGGATGTACACTCGAGCGGAAAAATGGATGTTCGAGCGTAAAAACACGCCTCAGAGTGTATTTGCAAACAGGTCAAACATCTAGAACCAAGGATTCTCTGCTCGAACGAGGGAATGTCCGCTTGAATGGACAAGCAACTTCGAATGCATTTTGCTTCGGGGGTACTGCCCCTTAACCCCGCCGTGGCGCTGCCTCGGACCCGCCAAGGGACGCTGCCCCCTAGACCCCCGCAAGCTGACCAGACAGCTCGATCCCCGTCATAGTCAGCGAAGTGGCAAACATGAAAGAATCAACATCACAAACTTCTCTGCAAGGCACAATTCGAGTTGGATTTGCATCTAAGTACTCATAACCTCACTGAAATAAAAGTACAATTGAAAGGAGTTTTGTCAAACGGGATTGCCAAGAATAAAAACCTAACAACGAATTATGCGAATCGAAACATGATGTCCCTAAATTAACCATCATAAGCAGATAAATAAAATGGAGAAAGACGTGTGATTGGAAAACATATACATTATTACAACTTACGCTCTCACAAAGGAGAGTCCGAATAAACTAACTAATACAAAATTGGGGCGAATTAACTAGGCTAAGTTAATTAACTACTTTATTACAACAAATTAACTAGCTATACCAATTAATAATAAACAATATGGCTACAACAATACTAATTAGAATAAGATTAAATTACAACTATGATAATTATAACACTAATGAAACAATTAATCGCATTCGATAAAAGCGTAATTGGCCATCTATTCTTCTTACGTTCCCACAAACGGCGCCAAATTATGGGTGTTGATTTCCGACCACACAACCAAACGGGAAACTTAGCTAAAAAGCACCGGTAGAATAGATTAAAGCCCGAATAACCTGTCACAAAGCTCGTTTGGGAAGTGGTTGCATTTTTAGCTTTTTGTCTCTTTTGGCTATTTCAGCCTGGGGTTAAAAAACCTGATTTGAGAAGGACTTTTGACTTTTTTAGATTTTTTGTAAAAAAAAGAATGTAATGATTATGGTTTAGATGTGATATTTTGTCTTATTGGGCTAAAAAGCTTATTTTATTTTTTGTGGCTATTTTAGCCAAAAAAAACCTCAAAACCAAGTTTCCAAACGGAGGCATAGAAATATAAAAATCCGACGGTAATTCGTCTACCCGAGAGCACTCCGACGATCAAGTCAGTAATCAAATATCTCTCAAAGATAGCAAATTGTACTTAATCTCACAAAAAAAAAAAAAAAACTTACTGCTCATAGTATATCACCCATACCTGAGACGCACGAGGGTGCCCTCCTTTTACAGCCAGCACTGACTTGATTCATGTAGAAGCCTCACTTCAGTGGACTCAGGCTCAATTCCCTAAGAACTTTATCCTTATCCAAACTGAGATCCTCTCATATTCTAGGACTCTTGCCTCTTATCTGTTTATCTCAGATTTCAGTATCTTCACAGATAATCTCGACCTAGTTGAGATCACCTCGACATCATGACCAAACCACATGACACCGACACTTCGGCATCCCCTTGACCACGTGCTGTCATTCACAAAATATGTCCCCATATATATATATATATATATATATATATAATTTTGATAAGAAATTACAACATACAACACTCCACCCCAACTCTCTCGAGTTTCAAAGACCAGAATTATTTCAAACAGTTCTCCAAAAGAATTGATCGTTTAAAGACAATTCGCGAAGGCAATGGCATACAATCTATAACTTAGCATTTCATGTTGAGAAAAGCTGCTTACCCAAAAAAGTGGTAAATTATTTTTACCCATTATCAGGATGTGTGGCTGTGATTTAATTGGTTTCTGGGTAAAATTTATGTGTAAAAATTTTGAGCAAGTAGCATCACTATTCCATGTATTAAACGATCTATTACTTCCTATCACTTGGCTTGGACCGTCTTGAATTATTTTCCGCCTCCTCTTCCAGCACGAAATACAATAATAGTATACAATGGACATGAAAACAAGTGAGGTCTATGTAGTTAGAGCATCAGGGAGCGTTGTCCGAGCACCAAGCACCTTTCCCCCAACATCTGGGAAATTCTCTTGTCCAGGCAAGGCGCTGACCTTCCCATTACCATCTATTTTCACGGGGTATTTGAGAAGATGGCCCTGCAATGGGGTGAATTCTTCTCTGGTAAACTTCTTCCAGTTATCTTCAGCAATCTTGTTCACGCTATCGACGCAAACCAAACTTTCAGGCTCCTTGAAGCACTTGTTTAGTTTTCCTAGGTGCTCTGCCCAAAGTGACATTCTATATCCATATACCTGCAATTCAACATCAATCAAGCATACAAAAATAGGTCTTCTGCAAATATATTACCATAATTATGACCTATGACTATGGAAAATATCACACATTTAGAATGAAGATACCCACCTGTCCACGTGGATGTTTTTTCTTTTTAGCCCAGGTCTGATGGGATTGATATGCCCCCACAGCTATCTCAGTGTCCCTTGAACCAGCCATGGATCGCTGGTTAATATTGGCAGACCCCAAAATCACATATTCATCATCTACTATCATCCCCTTGGCATGTACATAAATCATAAATCGTCCAAATTTTTGTGAAGTTGAAACCTGAAAGTTTGGTTTGAAAAACTTAATTCCAGGTTTGTTTCATATAATAATAAATTTATGTTTCAGATTCACATGAAGAACTCAACATATAGATTTGAATTCATTGACATGTAAAATCTAGCCCACCAGTTCATTCAAAGGTGAGTTTGAAAGCTCTCTTCTTCATCTTCTTCTCTTTCTTTTTTTCCCTTTTTTTTTTTTTTTGAAATTGTATTAGTACATTAAGTCTATAAAACTCCCAAGATTGCATGCCCTAGAGCTAAAATTTGTAGCCGATCTTAAGGAAAGGATTATTTTGATACGTGAACCAGCAGTTTGCAAAACAAAATCACTTATGCTGTGTTTGATCGGGCAATTTGGGAAAGGATTTGGAAAGGGTAAGAGAAAGGAAAAATGGATGTAAAATGTGAATAAAATATACTTATATTTTATCCAAATTCACACACTTTTTCATCTCTTTTTCCGAATCACTTCCTAAATTCATAAACTAAACACAGCGTTAATGAATGTTGCTAAGTTATTTGGAACCACAATATATCAATGGTGCAGATAATTAAAACAGCAGAAAATAAATTGTGTGGGCATGGTTACCACATCACCATTGGAAGGTTGACTGGTTAAATTTGAATTTTCTTCTGGGGATTCTTCACGATTACCAAGACAATAGAAATTTAGGTAGTCATTCGGATGTGAGTTTTCAAGATTCATGGATTTCAGCTCTTGTGCAATAATTTCATACATCATTTGCATGGTTTGTCCCTGCAAAACCAAAGAGCCATAGATGACTTTAATGGTCCACCACTCATATGATAAAACTATGATTGATGCCATCTCTCTCCCATATATAGTGATTACGGCTAGAACCAAAGTTTTTAACGGGGGAATGCAAAATGTGAGGCATTTTACCCCTCATGAGGTGAAGCGTAAGTGTCAAGACACAAGTATTTCGAATTTTGAATTTTCATATTTAATAAATGAATAATATATTTTTTTTTTATTAAAAACTAAATATAAAGGTGTAAATACCTTATTCACCCAAAAAAAAAAGGTGTAAATACCTTTCTAAGAATCAAAAACACATTGGCATTGCCAAATTAAGATGAATTACTACTAACAAAATGACTAAGAATCAAAAAGACATTGACGATGCAAGAATACATGTACCATGGATGCACTTTGTGCAACAATTTTTGCTAATGGCACAACCTAATTATTTGCACTTGATCCTAATTTGTGCTGCTATCAATCTCCTCTATATGTCAAATAAATTAAAGATTTGTACCTGCCAAAACAGAATTTCTTGCACAGAGGCAGATGTTGGAACACCTTCAGGCCACATTGGAATGACCACATAAACTGCAAACCTCTCTTTTGCTCTTATCTTGCTAGCAATCTTTAGTGCCAATTCCATTGGGATTAGATTATCAGCACCTACTCATAAAATAAGGGACTGAATTTCAAAAATCTTCACGAGTAACAAAAGAAACTGGAAAACAAATTATGGGTGTGATTATAATCGCATAAATTTACTTGTCCAAATGTGTTTATAAATTTTTAAAGTTTGATATAAAATCACTTTAGGTTGTTTATTATTGTCAAAACAATTAGTACATCAACCATCAAGCTAGTTATGTGTGTATAGATAGATTGATGGATACAAACACAAAGGCCACTAATGCTACACAACAACATGTTATAACAGAGGAGTTTTAGTTTGAGCAATCAACACGGGGCGTTCGAGGTGACATTTATGCATATTTTTGTGGAAAAGATAATAAACCTGCATGTTTGTAAGCGGGCCATGCATATGAAGACCCAAGAAAATATTGATTCTCAATGTATATAAAGTGCTGGGCCGATCTTATAGCCTGAACATATGCAGTTTGAATGCTCTTGTCTATCACTAGGTCTTTTGCACAGATGAGGTTCTGCAATGAAAGACCAATGCCACAAACACAACCAATTATCAAAACTGAACGAATGAAAACAATAGAATATGAAAGAAAGAAAATTGAGGAAACCTGAGACTCGGCTAAATGAACATCTCTTGGAAATCCTTTCACAGAACCTGAATCTATGGATCGGAAAACCTTTAATAATGGAAAAACTAACCAAGATTCAGTAAGCCAACATTTGAATCAGATAGAAGCTTTGTTTATGAAAGATGTGTGTACTAATAATTAACCTGAACGTGCCAATTTTCAGGATCATCTTCCCTGGAAACCCACAATGCAGGATCATCATGTGGAACAGACGAGGAAGGACTTAGTATCCATGATATGCGTTCTATCTTTATTAAAGCATCGTCGTGCCAATGAGATATTCTTTTGAAACGTCGTCCAAACTCTGACCATTTCGTGGCTTTTTTCCACCTCTGCTCAAAGTTTGTGAGCACATCATACGCAGCAGGCCCTTCGATTTTACAATGCAAATCGTGCCATGGTTCTCTCGGACCCTTTGTTCCTGCCTATTACAAGAAATAAAATGAAAGACTATCGCTATCCAACGACCAATCACAACTGGTGTTGTAATTTGACCCAGACACTGAAAAAATAATAGAAGTTCAGATAGAACAATTACTTACAGAAAATGTTGGATTATGATAATCACCCTGAAATACAGAGTCAACGTCACGGAATAGCCGATGCTCTGGCGTATCATAGCGACCATCACACAAGTCCAGACCTCCTAAAAAAGCAATTATCTTTCGGTTATTTCCAGACGCTTGCGTATCCACAATCACACATTTCTGATGGTGTGTATAGAGGGTTCCGACAACCTGAATTCAGATGTAAGATTAAAGTGTTTAAAATGGCATATGATTGTATAATGTTGATGTAAAGGTTTCTTAACATTTCTCCACATGTACGAATTCACTCATAAAATACTTCTATCATAAAATTTCTATTTGTACCCAAAGGAGCACAAATACGGTCATTGTTCAGTTTCTGAGAGAAAAGATTAAAAAAATAAAAAAAGAAATATTAATTGAACAAGGGGTAGCAGATGAAGATGTTTAGAAGCTTAGAACCATAGGTTAGGTGTATATATCCAACAACATTACCACTGGGACCGACGTTATGCACCAACATGCTTAAATCATTATTGGAAAGCATTTTGCTATAATCATTTAATTTCATTCAGTAGAAAGGAAAGCAATTGCTGGACCACAGTATAAAGCATGCCTGTTGCTTGAAAATGCTAAGCTTACTGCTTGCATATCGAGGAGACAGCATACAAGTGACAGAAGAGTGCTTGAAAAACTTCCGAGTTTCTTCATCGTGAGTTTGCATCACTCCTGCCTACACACAGAGAGCCCTTGCATTATTAACATTGAGAGTAACTAACCTCAACTAATATCAGTGAAAACAGAAAAATTAACTTTCGTGAATGACAATGTTATTTGAACACAAGAACTGTGCACGAAGTGGAACTAGGAATCAAGCAACTTTGCCCCACAAACTTATATTTATAGAAATGAAACCAGTAATACAAAATATAGAGTGATATTCCTGCTATCTAACTGACTTGAGGAAGAATTTGTTTGTTGTTATCAGTATCATGCACCATTGTAAAAAGGTTGTGGAAAATCTTAACCATCATGTAATTTTTATTTCCTTCACAAAGTTTATTTTCCTCTCGATAATTTCAACTTGCAATCTTGCAGATGGACATAAAGTTGTTATTAAACGAGCACCCAACCACAAACCTACAATTTCATTTCAATTTTGAAATAATTCATACAGAAAATTTGATTAAACCAAACCATAATTGAAATTCAACATCAAAACAATCTGCAAATACTATTTCTATATCAAATTCATAAAAAAGAAGCAGAATAGACATTCAAGTTCATACCGTATTAAGGAAGAACTTGCTGTGAGAAGTCTTGTCGTCCCAAACCAACAACAAAACTCGAACCCCTTCTTGAGATTTATACTTGAGCAATTCTCCGAGAATCAAATTTCCGCCGCTCGGCAGCGGCTTGCTCGGCTCTCTAACAAGCCTTACCTTATGGAAAATAGACCAACCAACAATGTACACCAAATGATGAGCCTCCAGTATTGCATGACACATATCTTCCCAGCATTTATCATGCCTAAACTCCATTTTTTCATCCAATTCAATCTCAGGAAGAAAGTTATCAGGAACATGAGCGTCCTGATATAGAGTCACCGAACCTCCGTGCCTCACCGGAAAATAGCTCTGTTTCACATCAAATCGGTCCGGCTCGGCGACAATATTTTCATCGCATTGTTCGAATTTCATCTGGAGCCGGACGGCGGAGTCGGGCTTCGGCGGCTTACCGTACGGTCCGATGATCGGAAACCAATCGTTGATGAGCTCGCCGGACATGATTCGCTTCGCCGGCACGGTGGCGACGCCGATCAGATCGGCGCCGAACACGTCGTTGTCCTTGACCTGAAACTCCACCTGAGAGACGGGGTGAGCGAGGGGGATTTTGAAGTGCTCGTTCCACAAGGGGCTTTGGTTGTTGGAGATCACGCGCGTACGCGCCACCGTAGCGCCGCCGAGGCAGACGGTGACGTAAGGGTCGCTGGTGATGATTTTGTTGTGGTGGTGGTAGTTTTTTTTCTTCCTAGGTCTCCGGCAGACGTCGAAGGCTGTGATGCAGCGGCGGAGACGCTCGGTGACCAAATCCATGTTCGGTAAGGATCGAGCTTCGATGATGTTCAAATCGAGATCGCCGTGAAGATAAACAACATCATCGGAAATATCGTCTGCCATTGGAGGAGAGGTCAAAATCTTCAATATCAATCACAATGGGGATTTAACAAAACGAAATTGCTATGAACGTTTCACATAGAGACGAAAAGCTTTGGTTCGAAGGTAACGGCCTGCTGGTAGTGAATGCGTCAAACGCACGAGACTTGGATGTTGACGGAGGAACCGTTACGTGTTAGGAATGTGGGTGGTTGCTCCGCCGTGGCCAAAGGCTGAGAATGAAGAAGGCGGCGGCGGCGGAGGCGGTGAATTCAAAAGATGACGGGAAAACTGAAGAATTCGAGGGGGTACGTGTTTAGTTGCAATTAATAAATGATTGACAGTTGGAGTGATGTAAATGAATGCAATGTAAACATATGTATGAGATTATTATTTTAAGGGTTTGGCTTCTCACTAACCAATGATCGGATTGGAGAGTCTTATTGGATCCGTGAAGGTTTATCACGGGTCTTATTTTGATAATTTAAATTGTTCAATATGTTAAAATTGTCGAGTAATATATATTTATAAAAAATCACATAGATCAGATATCGATAGTTATGTGATCAAATCAGTTTTGTATAAAATAATAAACAATGAAAAAATAAATGATTGACAAAAATTTGATTTGATGAAATAGTTATTGATATTCAATCAGTGTGATTTTTTACAAACATATAGTGCTCAATAATTTCTACACATTGAACGATCAGGATAATTGAAACGAGACCCGTGGTGGACCTCCACAGGGCCAACAACACCCTCGAGTTCGATCACAGATTATAGGGAAGCTAATCCCTTATTTTAAAATGAGTAAGGTTAGAGATTTCAAAAGTTTTACCAAATATTCTACCAAATGTCTCACATAAAATTTTTGAAATCTCTAATATTTTGTTTTTAAAATTTGTGGTGTTACATATATTAATTGATTTATCAATTAATATATTAACATATATTATGATATTATCCTTTTAAAATTATAATCTACTTATTATACAAATTATAAAGATTTAAAATTTTAAAAATTATTTTATATTATCTGTTAGTGCACTAATTATATAGTATTATTCTTTTAAAATTATGAACCCCACTTATTATACAAATTATAAAAATTTTAAATTTTTAAAATTATGTCACATTATCCGTTAATATACTAATTAATATATCAACTAGTACTAGTACGTATAATTTTATTCAAATGAATACGAGTGTCATTTTATAAGTCATTCCATGGCTTTACACTATGTTTGAGAACTTATGAGAGAAAAGAAATGAAATGATTACTTAAGTTATAAAAGAAAAAAAAAAGAAAAGAAATTATTGTGATTTCTCTCTTTTTTGTTTGGATAAAGAAGAAATATATACTATATATATAACCAAATGTAATTGTATTGGCAAAAGTCTCTAAATATTCATTATTAAATTCTCATAATTTTAAAACTTTCTCTTTCTTACGTGGCAACCCTCTTTGATTGTTTTTCATGTTTTCTATTTTCCTCCATTTTTTATTTGTTTGATTAATTAAAATGAAAATTAATTTCATAGTTTATGGATAAAGATTTGAATTTCAAAATTCCTCCATATAGATAAACATATAAAAATTAATAAAAAATTTATGAAAATTAATTTCATGGTCTACAGATAAACATAAAAATTAAATAACTAATTTAAAAAAATTAATTTCACAACTTATAGATAATTTAAAATTTATTCCCAAAAATGAATTTATAAAAATTAATTTTATAAGTCTTAATTTCTGAAAAGTTGAACTACAGATAAATAATTTATGAAAAATTATTTCATGACCTAGAGATAAAGAAAAAAATTAAAACAATTATTTAAAAAAATTTATTTCATGACTTATAGATAAATAAACATATAAAAATTGATAAATAATTCATAAAAATTAATTTCGTGGCCTATAGATAAAGATAAAGATTAAATAATTGATTTACAAAAATTAAAATAATAAAATTTAAATAAAGATATGATTTGTTAATCTTTATCTATGAAAAACATATCTATCTAAATCTTTGTTTTGATTTACTTATATTTTTTTCTCCTTCTGTCACATATTATTCTTTTTTATTTTGAATCTATACTAAATGTAGTGAAGTATGAGAATTTTTCAAAATCTTAATACTAAATTCTTATGGATTCTCTCTCCTATGTGTCACTTCTCAAGTCTCCTCTCCCACTTTTTCTAATTTTTAATCATTTGTCAATTATCTAAATTGCAAAAGCCAAAAGGATTATATATATTTAAATAAAATGATAAATATTTAGATATGAACAACAAAGAGGTAGAGATAAAAATATAAAAAGTAAAATAAATTAAAAAGATAACTATTCAAATTTCAACCACACAATAATATAAAGAGTCAAATAAAAAAAAATAGAGATGAAGAAATATACAAAAATAAAAATATAACTATTTAGATTTGAACTGCAAAATGAAAATTCACATAAAAAATAACAAAATATTTAAATAAAAATATTAAGATTGGGAAATAAATATCCCAAAAAAGAAGATAATTTTTTTAACGATCTATATTTATCTTTTGTTAGTTTGTTATAGAATTTTCATATATTTCAACTTAATCTTTTGAAAGTTTATCTTCAAGTTGAACTTAATATTTATCTTTTAAAACCATCAATTAATTATCCATACAAATTTTAAATATGATAGAATTCCATATATATATATATATATATATATATATATATATATATTTTGTTTAAGCATAATCTTTTCAATATAAAAACAAGTTCCTGCAAAAGAAACCATGAACAGAAGATTAGGAGGAAAACAACCAACATTGAGCCATTTTTGATCCCTTTCGGTGCCTAAAAATCTTAAATATTTGCTTTACATTTGAATTGTGTACTTACATGAGTTTTTGCATTTGTGAGAAAGTGAGTTTATGTAAATGGATATTATTATTTTATTTTTAAATTTTTTTCTTACAATCTATATTTTCCTTATTTCTTTCTTTTTGTTAATAATGTATCATTTAATTGAGATTTTTTTTAATATATTTATAAAAGCGCTACTGTTATCAATTTGTAACTCTCTCACTTATTAATTATTTGTGTTTAATTTTTTTTGGTGCAGATGTTAGATTGAAAATGAAGAACACATCAAAATTTATTGGATATGGGTTTATACTTTAAATGTATTCATCAGTTGATTTTTTATTATTGATTATCCTGTTAAAATAACTTATGATTAAATTTATTTTTAGGAACTCATTTCCTTTGAGAACCAAACCACAAATTTTTTCTTTTTTTATTTTATTTTATTTTTATTTTTATTTTTATTTAGATTCAGAGTTTGAGCAAATGGAAAATATCACATATTTAAAATGTTAATTTTTTTTTGAATAATTTAAATATTTATATTCTTTATGTTTGTCAATTCAAGTTTAACGCATTTCCAAACTTTTTTTTTTTTTTAATCATTCAAAACCATTTGTGTTTAATGAATCAATATAACCAAAAAAACAAATAGCATGCAAAAAAAATTTAACCACTAACTGAATATAATGGGAATTAAAATTAATTTTATTTTAATTTATTATATTATATCTACTATTGATTAAACAAAATTAGTGTTACTTTTATTTAATATATTAGTTATTGTGATTAATTATAATATGCCTTTGTTACTCTATTTTTGATTGTCTGAAATAATTCTTAGATAAATTAGCTATTATATATGTTATGATTTACTTAATAGATGATAGTTTTTTTAAATTTGTAATAATGTGATATATTTAATATTTTTAATGATGTGATATAAGATTTATACACAAACTAAATAAAAATATTAAGAAATACAATCAAATAACAAATTTTTTTTTGTGACTATTGACTTTCTAAAATCCCGTGCATCGTACGGGTGACTACTAGTAAAAGAAAAGAAATGATTGTGATTTATCTTATTCTTATTTGGTTAGATTTTATTAAGAGAAAAGAAAAGAAATTATTTTATGTAATATTAACAAAATAACCTTTTTTTATTTTCAATCATTTTATTTCTTTTATTTTTATAAGGACAAAATTGGTATTATAAAAATAGTGATTTCTTTTCTCTCCCAATCTCTCCACTTTTGGGAAGATTGAAAATGAGGCTTATAAGAGAAATGAGTTTCTCTCTATTTCTCTCTATTTCTTTCTATTTCTCTCCACTTAGGTTATCCAAACAAGTAAGAGAAATACATATCTTTCCATTTCTTTTCTTTCTCTCCAAATCACTCAATCCAAACATAGTATTAGTGTATTCTGTCCTATCAAAAAAATATAAATACAAAAAAAAGTTACAAGATATGAAGATATTTTAAAATATTTTAAGAAAAATTATCAATACTTGTGTAAAATATTTAATAATATTTTTTAAAAATCTCTAGTTAATTTTAATTTTTTGGAGAAATTAAAAAAAAATCCCAGGATTTGGCGTGCATTTCACATTAAATCCCAACATTTTAATTTTAACAATTTAAATCTTGAATTTTTAGTCATGTCCCAATGTTGACCCTCCATCTATTTTCGTTTGTTTATGTTAATTTTTTACACTTATTTGATTTATTTGATACACGTGTCACTTTTTAATTCGTCCATAATTATTAAAATTATTTTATTTCTAAATTAACTCTTCTTTTTTTTATCAACTCTCTCTCATCTTTCTAAAGAGAGAGTGTATGTATGAGTGACTGAGAGAGAGAGCACCAAAATCAAACCCAAAAAGAGCTGTAGTTTTTCTAAGACAAAGAGCACCAAAATCACCCCTTTTTCTTGTTTTATTCATCAATTACAAACCCCACAGAGAGCACCAAAATCAAACCCAGAAAGTAGGGGTGAGCAGCGGATATACTGATCCACCAAAACCGACCGAACCGAACCGATCCGCCGCATTTTGGACGGATGCGTGATGATGAGCGGACGATTGCAGATTGATTTTCTCAAATCCGCCAATTTGGCAGACGGATGGCGGATTTGAGATTTTTTGGCCGCAACCGAACCGCCAAATCGCGAGCACCCCTAGTAATTTATAAAACTTTGTATTTTCAATTTGTTTAAATATTATGTTTGTGTTTTCAATTGAAAAAGAGTTTAAATATTATGTTGAAAAAAAGTTTTCAGCTTGAATATATTTTTTGAATTGAAAAAAATAAACGTATTATTCATATATATTTTTTAGTTTTTAAATGTAACTCTAAAAATAATAAATAGAAAATATGATATATGTTGGTTGGTTTTTGTTTTCAAAAACATATGTAGATGTAACAATACAGAGACATTCAATCTCTACTACTGCTCTGTTAATGGTTTTGGTGGTTTGAATTGTTATTATATTTTAAGAATCACAGATTGTAATACTTTATGGGGATGAATCATGCTGTGATTGTAATATGTGGATGAGGCATGCAATGATCGTGATATTCTGAAGTTTCAAACTTTTTTCTTTGGATAAGGCATACAGTGATTGTAATACTTTTTTAAGTCATTAGCTGTAATACTTTCTTTTTCTTTTTTTTTTCTTTTTTTTGTTTGAGGAAGTGCACAAGTTGAATTATGTTGAAAATTTATAAAATTTTAAACCGCCAAACCGATTCGCATCCATCCACCAAACCGCCAATCCGCTCAATCCACATCTGCCGAATTAGCGGACGAATGCGGATTGATTTTCTTCAATCCGCCAATCTAACGGATAGATGGCGGATTGGAGGTTCCGTAGCCGCAACCGACCCGCGCCCACCCCTACCAGAAAGAGCTGCACTTTTTTCTGAGAGAGAGAGAGCACCAAAATCACCCATTTTTCTTGTTCTTGTTTTTTTCATCAATTACAAACTCCACAGATCTTGAACTCATAAAGCACCAAAATCAAACCCAATTACAAACCCCACAGATCTCGAACTCATAAAGAGAGAGCACCAAAATCAAACCCAGAAAGAGCTGCACTTTTTTAGAGAGAGAGCACCAAAATCACCCCTTTTTCTTGTTCTTGTTTTATTCATCAATTACAAACCCCGCAGATCTTGAACGCATAAAGAAAGAGCACCAAAATCAAACCCAAAAAGAAATTTGTACGAAAACCCACCACTCTCAAACATCACCACTGCAGCCACCACCTCCCCACTCAGTTCAAATCCCCTCGTCCCAACCCAACTCGTCGGAATTTGATTCGGCTGATTTGGGATCTAGTTCCGCTTGCAACAAGCCTGCCAAAACGCTCAAGCGTCCCTGCCTACAATGAGTGTTGACGGGTTGACTCACGAGAACATGGTAAGTCATCTCCAAAAGTACCGCCTCTACTTGAAGCGTATGCATGGGATCTCCATAGGTCGCGGCGGCAGCGGCGACGGTGAAGGGTTGATTGCCGGAAGCGATCCAGCCACCGATCATTTGTTTGCGAGCTCACCGATGCCGTCCGAGTCGTGCAAATTTAGATCATTTGATTTGTAAAGGAAGAGAGAGGGAGGAAGGACTAATGGCCTCTATTTTTGGTCTCTCTCTCTCTCTCTCTCTCCTTTAATTGATGACAGAGGGAAGAGAAGACAAAGCGAGAAGAGAAATGATGGTGTAAAGAGAAAAAGTGTTGGACTAATTTTACAATAAAATAATTATAATAATTATGAACAAATCAAAGAACGACACGTGTATCAAATAAGTATAAAAAGTTAACATAAACAAACGGAAACAGACAGAAAGTTAACATTGAGATACAATTAAAATTTTAGGGTTTAAATTGTTAAAATTAAAATATTAAGGTTTAATGTGAAAAACACATCAAACCTTGAAATTTTTTTTGATAAGTTTTCCTAATTTTTTTAATTAATACATGATGTTAATACCCGACATAGTGAATAATTTCTCAATTTATTGGGAATTGGGATGCGGATACTAGGGTGAGCAGTGGATATATCAATTCGTCAAAACCGACCGAACCGAACCGATCTGCCGCATTTTGGACGGATACGTGATGACAAGCGGACGATTGCGGGTTGATTTTCTCCAATCCGCCAATTTGGCGGACGGATGGCGGATTTGAGGTTCTTTTGGCCGCAACCGAACCGCCAAACCGCGAGCACCCTTAGTAATTTATAAGACTTTGTGTTTTTAATTTGTTTAAATATTTTGTTTGTGTTTTCAATTGAAAAAGAGTTCAAATATTCTGTTGAAAAAAAGTTTTCAACTTGAGTATATTTTTTGAATTGAAAAAAATAAACGTATTATTTATCTATATTTTTTGGTTTTTAAATCTAACTCTAAAAGTAATAAATAGAAAATATGGTATATGCTGATTGGTTTTTGTTTTCAAAAACATATATAAATGTAACAATACAGAGACAGACAATCTCTACTATTACTCTGTTCATGATTTTGGTGGTTTGAATTATTTTTATATTTTAAGAACCACAGATTGTAATATTTTATGTGGATGAGGCATACTGTGATTGTAATATGTGGACGATGCATGTAATGATTGTGATATTCTAAAGTTTCAAACTTTCTTTCTTTGGATGAGGCATGCAGTAATTGTAATACTTTTTTAAGTCATTGACTGTAATACTTTTTTTTTTTTTTTTGAGGAAGTGCACAAGTTGAACTATATTGAAAATTTATAAAATTTCAAACCGCCAAACCAATTCGCATCCATCCGCCAAACCCCCAATCCGCTCAATCCACATCCGCTGGATTGGCAGACGGATGCGGATTGATTTTCTCCAATCCACCAATCTGGCAGACGGATGGCGAATTGAAGGTTCCGTGGCCGCAACCGACCTGCGCCCACCCCTACGAGGGACGTGAAAGGGATTTAGGACGTGGGGTCGAAGTGACGTTGCCTCGTCTTTGTATCCGATTATTATCTTCATGTGTAACTTCTTCTTTTTTTATTTTATAAATATTTTTTATTAGTTATGAATAAAATCATTTGGTAACATTATAAATAAACTTATTCATTAAAAAAAAATTATAAATAATATTAACTTATTGAAATTATATCATTTTTTTATTTTCTTTTATACATCTTTTCATAATAAATAAATAAATCAATTTATAAATCGCATAAAAAAATAGCCCTAAATATATGTAGTAAAGTCCACCCTTTATATTCAATTTGAAAATTATATATAAATGGAATTTGAAATAATTAATTTCAAAAAGGTAGAGAAAGGTAATTTTTGCAAAGAGGTGAAATTCATGTTGGGTATGCTTTCTTATTGGAGTATAGGACTCAATTGGTTTGTTAAAAGAATTTAATTTGGTTTAGTATTGATTATAATATATTTTTAATATATTATATTTAACTTTTTTAGAAGTTCAATAAATATTTTATAAGCAATTTGATAGCAGCTAAGATTTTGATAAAAAGCCCACGATTCAACAATATATATATATATATATATATATTGTTTTAATTTGTCCCGTAATATAGACTAGCAGCAACGGTGGAAAATCAACTCGGTGAGTTCGTTTTATGTGGCAGCCATAATCATTGATTCATTCTAAGATTGGTAAAGGCTCTCTACTTGATTTGTTCATGCTTGTGCTACTTCTAATTTAAAGTTGATATGGGTTATTATTTTGAGTCTTCTACAACTTTGTTTCGAAAATCATTGTTTATCTATTTGGTAAGATTTTTCTTTTTGATTATTTGTGATTATTTAGAATTCACCTAAGGGTGGTTTTGTGAGACCATTCGTGTCTCGTTTGTAATCGTTTAGAAACTCTTTAGTTGATAGTTGAATCGAATTTCGATCTCGTGGACATACCTCACATTGAGGGAACCACGTAAAAATTCTTGTGTTGCTGTTGATTTAATTTTTTCGCATTTATTTTTATTCCTCTGGGGATATATTTTCTAAGTCCCAACACGTGGCCAAGGTGACGTCGACATGTCAGCCAAGGTGCCACGTGTCCTGGTTATGACGCTGAGGTGATCTCGATTAGGCCGAGGTTATCTCCGAAAATATCAAAATCCGAGATAAGCGGATAAGGGACAAAAGTTCTAGAATGAGGAAGGACTTTAGCCTGGATAAGGATAACAATCTTAGGGAGTTTATCTTTATCTCTTGAAGAGTCCAGGATAAGCACTGAACAAAAGTCCATTGAAGCTAGGCTTCTATGAGGACTAGGATTGAGTTAACTATAAAAGAAAGGTACCCCCGATGGGTCTAAGGTACGCAATTTGTATTCTGAATAGTGAGTTTAGCACTATTGATTATCTTTGAGAGATATACTGACTTGATCGTCAGAGTGCCCTCGGGTGGACGAACTACCGCCGGAATCTTCTCTTTCTGTTACAGGTCAGCCAGGTGTCATCTATTCTGCCAGTGCTCTCCAGTTGAATACTGAGTTGGCAGTGTGATCGGAAATTTACTCACACAATTCCCATTTATTGATTTACTTGTGAAAAATCATCGATTTTCCCTAACAACTGATATTAGAGCTTACGATTTATTTGGGTTTATTTAATTGTGTAAATCAATGGAGGGGAATATGGGTCGTATGTCTAGCTTCAATGGAAGCAATTGGGTAACTTGAAAAACTAAAATGGAGGACCTATTATTTTGTAAAGATTTGTATGAACCTATTGAGAGTGATAGTGGCAAACCCGATGGTATGAAAGATGATGAATGGAATAGGCTTAATCGAAAAGTCGTTTGTATTATCCGTCAATGGATTGATGACAATGTGTTTCATCATGTTGCTACTGAAATTTCGACACATGCTTTATGGAAAAAATTTAGAAGGTCTTTATGATAGAAAATCAGCCACAAATAAAGCTTTTCTGTTTCGGAAGTTGGTTAACTTAAAATATAAAGATTACAACCTTATTCCGGAACATTTGAATGAAATAAAAAGTATTGTTAACCAACTTGCTTCTTTAAAAATTATTTTTGATAATGAGTTACAGGCTTTGATGCTACTCAGTTCTATACTCGAAAGTTGGGAGACTTTGGTTATGATGGTTAGTAATTCGACACCCGATGGAGTTGCCACAATGAGCCAAGTCACTGGTAGCTTGTTAAATGAAGAAACTAGAAGAAAATCAACGGGTTCTTCTCATTCAAAGGCATTTTTTGTGAGAGACCGAAACAAAACAAGAGGGAGGAGTAAGACTCCTCATGGTCATGATCAAAGCCATGACAAATCAAGAGATGGTTCTTTTTCAAAGAAAGACATTGAGTGTTATTATTGCCATGAGAAAGGGCACATGAAGCGGGAATTTCGAAAGCTTAAGAACAAGGAGAAAAGGCGTGACAAAAGTGTGGATAAGAAGTAAGAAGACACAACAGCGGTTACTACCGATGATCTCATGGCCGTTTGTGAAGATGATTGTATCAATTTTGTGGGCTAAGAGAGCAATTGGGTGATTGATTCTGGTGCTTCTTTTCATGTGACTTCTTAAGTTGATTTCCTCACTACCTACACTAAAGAAGATTATGGTTGTGTTCGAATGGATAATGAAGGTTTGTCCAAGATTATTGGCATGAGTGATGTTTGCTTGGAAACAAATTTGGACTGCAAGTTGTTGCTTAAAAATGTGAGGCATGTTCCCAACATTCGCCTTAATTTAATCTCTACCGGAAGCTAAATGATGAAGGTTACAACAACAAATTTAGTGATGGAATATGAAAGCTCATAAAGGGTTCTTTGGTAATGGCTAAGTGCAAAAAGATTCATACACTTTATTCGATGTAAGGAAAAATTTGTAAAGGTGTTATCAATGCACTTGAAGATGATACTTCTACCGAATTGTGGCACAAACGGCTTGGGCACATGAGTGAAAAGGGGCTGCGAGTTTTGTTCAAAAAAGATGTGACACTCTAAATATTTAATTAATACCGCAACCAACCACGATTATTAATAAAAATAATAATAATAGTGAGTGTGGTAGTAAAATAAATAATTAATTTTCTGTTGGTATACGATAAAGTATAATTTAATAATAAGAACAATAATAACAATAATAATAAAATAAATATATGGAATAAGAATAATAATAATGAAAATAATAAAATAAATAAGTTATACGTACTATGTAAATTAATTTGTCATTGTCGTTATAAAATATATGATGAGGAGATTTATTTGAGGGCTAAATTAATCACTAATTAGTGTAAAAAGATTAGAATGTATGGATTTAGTTAAATAAATCAAGTAATAATGAATTAGGAAGATATTGCAGAAATTTGTTTTAATTAAAAGGATTTGCAAATATAAATTAGAAGATGAGGAAGGGCCATTTGTATGTCTACATTTAGGGGGGCAGTGGTGAGTCATCAGTAGGGTTATTAATAAAGGGTGAGTCATCACCCAACATGTGCCTATAAATAAGAAGAAAGTGATGGAGTTGGCCAGCGTGTAAGCAAAGAAGGAAAATAAAAGAAAAAAGAAAGAAAGAAAGGAGATCGGTAGAAAAGAGAGGAGCCGAAAATTAATAAAAATATAAAGGAATTAGTAAGACCCAATCTTAAGGTGAGTTATATTATACCTTGAGTTACCATAATATATTTTACGTATGTTTTGACTTACCATTATTTATCTTACACAAGTTGTATTTTATTAATTATATTAATAGAAGTCATGTTTCATAAATATTTCAATTCCGTGGATTAATTTCTTAACTCTATTTGTTAGAATGAAACCCATGGATATGTTTATTTAAATTTTAGAGAATATTTGACTATGACCTTATAAACAATTGTGTTTTGTAAGTATCACCACGGTAGTCCCATGCCTTAGGGGACTTAAATAACCATTGGCTTCTGTTTAGCCACTTTGTGGTCCTCTGTTTGTCATGGATCCATTGACCTCTGTTCTGATTGTCACTTCTATGACCTCTGTTTTGTTCTGTTCTGTACCGTGGTTATGGTTATTTATTTATATAATTTTTGTATTTCAGTTTCTGTCACCTAAATGATTTATTTACCAAATTGAGTTATGTGAATATTTTGGCCTAACTAACTATCCATGGTTATTTTGTATTCTCTATACTCTTGGCATAATATTTCTCATTCTACTTTGTACTTATAACTGTTACCCTTTCAGGTGACGAGATGTAGGGGAAACCCATAACCTCACGTAATGGAACGCGCACGAGGATTGATGTTGAACCACTATTTTGTCTTTTTATTTTATTAGTTTTTGCTCCTTTTTGTTTCTACTCGGGGCCGGTCACTGAATAATAAAATAATAAAAGTCCTATAGATGTATTTTCTCTTATTAAAATAGTAAAATTGAGTAATTTCCTGTTTAATTATTTTTATTTCCGCTTGTGCAGTTTAATTTGCTACGAATAGAATAAGGTAGTAAGTTGCGATTCTAACCCTAAGCCCCTGGGTTTAGGTCGTGACAAATGTGGTATCAGAGCAACGGTTCAAAAAAAATGCTATTTTAATTTGATCAGGAAGTTCGAAAAGTTATAAACAAATCTATAAATAAAATTATATAGCTAAATAAACATAATAAAACAAAATAAAATAAAATAAATAATAAATATTTACCTGCATTGTTAGTCCTTTTGTGTAAAATCTCACGTTTATTCTGGTGATGTAGGAATGTCAGAGATTAACCTTGATGATGCGTTTTGGGATAAGCTCGGGGCCATTAATTTAGATGAGATTTTAGCCGAGCACCTCGCCCCCGCTTCACCTAAAGGGTGAGGAGATTCAGAGGATTGCATCCAGGTCTTGCTCAGTTGATGAGCCGGCTAATCTATATACAGGCTGATCCTACCGATGTCCCACATTTATTATGGAGGCAAAGCCGTGTCGATACACGCGACCGTTTTCTTGGACCCACTCGTGTCCTTGGCGTTGCTTCGGGACATAACCGCCAGTACTATATCATAGGCCCTCTACCCCCAGATTTTGTGACCAAAAGGGGGAACGTGTACCTTGAGGACTATATTTTCACCACTGTCCCTAACCCGCTGGAGATAATTAATATTCAAAATGTTGACTTTAATAATGACTTGTCATATGTCAAGACACCCGGCTGGATTGTCGATCAAGCATTTTTGGAATACATACAGTCTGTCCCCATTTTCACAGTCCAGGCAGCGTGGATGTGTTTTGGTGTAGTCCAGTTAGGATGAGAATTTGAGCTTTTTATGTAACACTATTTCCCATGGTTGTTTGGCCCATTTGACCCACCACTCTAGATTTAGTAGAAGAAAACCTTTTTGTATGCTAACCATGATGTGTTCTAATCCCTTTTTGTTATTTTTTTTGTTTTTATTTACCACAGGGATGAGACACTAACATATTCTGACTTTTGAAACAAAGATGTAATATTAATTGTAAAAAATAGTAAAGTTGACATTTTATATGGATGTGGATTGCGCTACACATGCTTACATATATGCTGTGTTGTGAATGTAATGCCTCGTTTATTACTTTATAGAATGGCCAATAATGGTAACGGAAGCGAGTCATCAGTCAGTGGCACTAAATCGATGGAAAGAATAATTGAAAGAGCAGTTACTAGCTTTTTGCAAGCTTTGCAGACTAACATCAATAATGGGATGCCGGAACAGCGAGAAGAGTCGGTTACCATAAAACAGTTTCAAGATCTGAAACCCACCACATTTACCGGCGGCCCAAACCCAATGGTAGCAAACGCTTGGGTTAAAGACATGGAAAAGATTTTTCGCGCCCTACCCTGCACCGAAAGACAAAAGGTAACTTTCGCCACTTTCACTTTCAAGACAATGCACAAGAATAGTGGCTTCTCACTCTGGAGAAAGAAGAAATTGCCACTTGGGAAAGATTCTTGGAAGTATTCTACAAAAAATACTTCCCAGATTCATTGCGGGAACAGAAGGCATCCGAATTCATACATCTAAAGTAAGGAACCATGACAATGGCCAAATACGAGAGCAAGTTCACACAACTCACTCGGTTTGCAACATACGTCATCCCCACCGAAACTTGAAAAGCGAAAAAATTTGAAGTAGGATTGGATGTTGAAATTAAAGACAGGCTCGAGGTCTTGAAACTGCCAACCTATGCAAAAGTGGTAGACCAGGCGTACATTGTAGAAAAGGGGATTAAAGCCTCGCATTCTAGGGAACCAAGCCAAAAGAAGCCATTCTGGAAAAGAGACCACAGAAGATTCGGTGTTACGCCTCCCAAAAAGGTGAATATGGGCACAACCAGTTCAGGCAATCAAGGTCCTACCAACTCCCGAGGTGGAACTATTCCAATTTGTCCCATTTGTGGGAAGGCTCATTAGAGACAATGCCATCGAGACACGGGAGCATGTTTTAAATGTGGTCAAGTTGGCCACTTGCTGAGGGATTGTCCAAAGCTGACTAATCTTGCAGCCAGCTTCTCTGGCCCAGTCAAAAAATCCACAGGGCCTGGAGGAGAGAGGAATAACCAAAAACGTCAAGGACGAGCTTTCGCCTTGATACCTGGAAAACCAGAAGTTACTGAAAACATTGTGTCAGGTACACTTTCTATCTATGGTCATTTAGCTCATGTCCTCATTGACTCTGGGTCAACTCATTCTTTTGTTGCACCACACTTTTCTGCTAAGTTGGCATCAACATCCGAACCATTAGGATATATATTGTCTGTGTCTTTTCCTTCTGGTCAGTCTGCCTGTAGTACTGATGTATACAGATCATGTACTATATCCCTAAAAGGAAAAACCTTATATGTAGACTTGATTCCCCTTCGCATTGGGAACTTTGATGTAATCTTAGGTATGGATTGGTTGGCTGCCAACCACACCTCTATTGATTGTAAAGCTAAAAAGTCTCCCTCAGGTTACTAAACCAACTCGAGCTTGTCTTTGATGGGACTGGAGTTTCCAACCCTCCTTGTATTATATCCTCCATGACAGCCCAACGACTTCTAAGAAAGCGTTATGGTGGTTATATTTGTTATGTGATCAATGCACAGAAAGAGGCCCCCACCATTGATGCGATCCCCGTAGTACGAGAGTTCCCGGATGTTTTTCTTGAAGATCTACCTGGTATCCCGGTTGATCGGGAAATCGAGTTCACCATTGAAACCCAACCTAGCACACAACCAATATCAAAAGCTCCTTATCGTATGTCAATGGCAGAATTGAAAGAGTTGAAGACTCAACTCCAAGAACTATTGAACAAAGGTTTCATTCGACCTAGTACCTCACCTTGGGGAGCTCCAATATTGTTCGTGAAGAAAAAGGATGGCACGGTGAGTTTATGTATCGATTACCGGGAGCTGAACAAGGTAACCATCAAGAATCGGTACCCTCCGCCACGAATCGATGACTTGTTCGATCAACTTCAAGGCGCCCAAGTATTCTCCAAAATCGACTTGCGTTCTAGTTACCATCAACTAAAAGTCAAAACGGAAAGCATCGAAAAGACTGCTTTCAGAACCCGTTACGGGCACTACGAGTTTCTTGTCATGCCTTTTGGCGTCACAAATGCCCTAGCAGCCTTCATAGACCTCATGAACCTAGTGTTCAAACCCTATCTTGACGAGTTCGTCATTGTCTTCATTGACGACATCCTCATATACTCCAAGTCACCAGAGGCCCAAGAGCAGCACTTGCGAACAATTCTACAAACACTACATGATCACAAACTCTATGCCAAGTTAAAGAAATGCGAATTTTGGATCACTAGTGTACACTTTCTTGGTCACGTCATTAACAAAGATAGCATCTCGGTTGACCTCCAAAAAGTTGCAGCAATCGTGGACTGGCCACGACCTACTAATGTGTCAGAAATCTGAAGTTTCTTGGGTCTAGCTCGACGCTTCGTGGAAGATTTCTCAAAGATAGCATCACCCTTGACCCAGCTAACTCAGAAGAATACACCCTTCGAATGGACTAATAAACAGGAGCGTTGTTTTCAAGAATTAAAAAGTCGACTTGTGTCAGCTCCTATACTAGCACTCCCCATAGGAGCAGATGGGTTCATAATTTATAGTGATGCCTCATACAATGGTTTAGGTTGCATTCTCATGCAAAACGGAAAAGTCATTGCTTATGCGTCACAACAATTAAAGACTCACGAGAAGAACTACCCGACTCATGATTTGGAATTGCCTGCGGTAATCTTTGCTCTCAAAATCTGGCATCATTATCTCTACGGTGCAACCTGCGAGATTTACACTAATCACAAGAGTCTTAAATATCTATTCACACAGAAGGAACTGAATATGAGGCAACGGCGGTGGCTAGAATTTATGAAAGACTATGATGTAAAGATCCATCACCATCCAGGCAAAGCTAACGTGGTGGCAGACGCACTAAGTTAAAAGACAACAAGAGGTTTGGCATGTACTCTCATTTTCCACAAGATCAATGGGCTGCTCGGCAACATAACCGTGGAACCTACCTTGATTGAAGAAATTAGAGCACGCTAATGTGAAGATAAACTTTTGAAAAATAAGTACGATGAGCAAAGGAGTACACCTGATCCTGATTTCATTATAAGTAATGGGATACTAAAATTTCAGAATCGAATTTGCGTACCCGACATTTCGGAACTCAAGAAGAAGATACTGGTGGAAGCTCATAACTCGAGATTTGCAGTCCACCCTGGCAACACAAAGATGTACCATGATCTGAAAAAACACTACAGGTGGATAGGAATGAAAAGAGACATAGCAAGCCATGTCTCCAAATGTCTGCATTGTCAACGTGTTTAAGCAGAACATTAGAGACCTGCAGGACTGTTGTAACCACTCCCTATGCCTGAATGGAAATAGGAACACATCACTATGGACTTCGTGGTCAGGCTACCATAGTCATTTTCAAAGAATGATGCAATATGGGTTATAGTAGACCGATTGACGAAGTCGGTGCATTTTCTGCCAATCAAAATCATGTACTCCCTTAATAAGTTTGCCACCTTGTACATTAAGGAAATCATTCGTTTGCATAGCACCCCAGTTTCAATCGTGTCTGACCAAGACCCCTGCTTCGTGTCTCACTTCTAGAACAAATTACAAGAAGCTTGGGAACCACACTGAAGTTTAGCACTGTTTATCACCCACAAACGGATGGGCAATCCGAAAGAACAATCTAGACGTTGGAGGACATGTTACGTATATGCGTGTTGGACCTCAAAGGTAACTGGGATGAGCACCTACCTTTAGTGGAATTCGCCTATAACAACAGCTACCAAGCAAGCATTGGAATGTCACTGTATGAAGTTGTGCATGGAAGGAGATGTCGATCACCTCTGTGTTGAACAGAAGTCGAGGATAGGAAATTGTTAGGCCCCGAGATTATGCAAGTCACAAGTGAGAAAATCCAACTCATCCAACAGCAAATTCGCACTGCTCAGAGCCGCCAGAAAAGTTATGCAGATACTCGGAGACGGGACTTGGAATTTCAAGTAGGGGATCATGTGTTCCTCAAGATCTCACCAACAAGAGGAGTGATCCGATTTGGAAAGCGAGGAAAGCTAAACCCACGTTATATCGGGCCATTCGAGATACTGAAAAGGATTGGTCCTGTAGCTTATAACCTTGCACTACCACCTGAACTATCTAATGTCCACAATGTGTTTCACATTTCAATACTTCGACGGTACCTCCGAGATCCAGAGCACGTTGTTGATTACGAGGATCTAGAAGTTCAAGAGGACCTCTCTTATAAAGAGCAACCAGTGCAGATTCTCGATCGTCGTGATCAAATCCTCTGAAATAAGACCATACCGTTGGTAAAGGTCTTATGGAGAAATCATCGTATCAAAGAAGCTACGTGGGAAACGGAAAGTCAAATGCGAACCAAATACCCACATGTCTTCGACAATTAAGATACATAAAGTTTGGGGATAAACTTCTATCTAGGAGGGGAGAAATGTGACACCCTAAATATCTAATTAATACGGCAACCAACCACGATTATTAATAAAAATAATAATAATAGTGGGTGTGATAGTAAAATAAATAATTAATTTTCTATTGGTATACGATAAAGTATAATTTAATAATAAGAACAATAATAACAATAATAATAAAATAAATATATGGAATAAGAATAATAATAATAATGAAAATAATAAAATAAATAAGCTATACGTGCTATGTAAATTGATTTGTCATTGTGGTTATCAAATATATGATGAGGAGATTTATTTGAGGGCTAAATTAATCACTAATTAGTGTAAAAAGATTGGAATGTATGGATTTAGTTAAATAAATCAAGTAATAATGAATTAGGAAGATATTACAGAAATTTGTTTTAATTAAAAGGATTTACAAATATATATTAGAAGATGAGGAAGGGCCATTTGTATGTCTACATTTAGGGGGGCAGTGGTGAGTCATCAGTAGGGTTATTAATAAAGGGTGAGTCATCACCCAACATGTGCCTATAAATAAGAAGAAAGTGGTGGAGCTAGCCAGCGTGTAAGCAAAGAAAGAAAAGACAAGAAAAAAAAAAAGAAAGGAGATCAGTAGAAAAGGGAGGAGCCGAAAATCAACAAAAATATAAAGGAATTAGTAAGACTCAATCTTAAGGTGAGTTATATTATATCTTGAGTTACCATAATATATTTTACATATGTTTTGACTTACCATAATTTATTTTATACAAGTTGTATTTTATTAGTTATATTAATAGAAGTTATGTTTCATAAATATTTCAGTTACGTGGATTAATTTCTGAACTCTATTTGTTAAAATGAAATACATGGATATGTTTGTTTAAATTTTAGAGAATATTTGACTATGACCTTATAAACAATTGTGTTTTGTAAGTACCACTACGAGAGTCCCATGCCTTAGGGGACTTAAATAACCATTGGCCTCTATTTGGCCACTTTGTGGTCCTCTGTTTGTCATGAATCCATTGACCTCTGTTCTGATTGTTACTTCTGTGACCTCTGTTCTGTACTGTGGTTATAGTTATTTATATATATAATTTCTGTATTTCACTTTCTGCCACCTAAATGATTTATTTACCAAATTGAGTTGTGTGAATATTTTGACCAAACTAACTATCCATGGTTATTTTGTATACTCTATACTCTTGGCATAATATTTCTCACTCTGCTGTGTGCTTATAGCTATTACCCTTTCAGGTGACGAGATGTAAGAGAAACCCATAACCTCACGTAATGGAACGCGCACGAGGATTGATGTTGAACTACTATTTTGTCTTTCTTTTCTTTCTTTTTTTTTATATTTTTGCTCCCTTTTGTTTCTACTCAGGGTCAGTCACTGAATAATAAAATAATAAAAGCCCTATTAGATATATTTTCTCTTATTAAAATAGTAAAATGGAGTAATTTCCTGTTTAATTATTTTTATTTCCGATTATGCAGTTTAATTTGCTACGAATAGAATAAGGTAGTAAGTTGCGATTCCAACCCTAAGCCCCTGGGGTTGGGTTATGACAAAAGAGCTTCTACCTGGTTTGAAAGGTACACACTTTAGAATTTGTATTCATTGTTTGGTGGGTAAACAATATAGAGTTTCTTTTCATAAAAATATTGCTTTTAGAAAAGAAAATGTTTTAGAGTTGATTCATTCGGATGTTTGTGGTCTTTTAAAAGTTAGAACACATAGTAGTGCACTTTATTTTGTTATTTTCATTGATGATTATTCAAGGAAAGTTTGGACTTTTATACTAAAAACTAAAGATCAAGTTCTAGATGTATTTAAGCATTTTCAGGCCATGGTTGAAAGAGAAACAGGGCATAAATTGAAGTGTATCCGACCAGACAATGGTGGTGAATATATTGGGCCATTTGATGAGTATTGTCGCAGCCAAGGTATTCGGCATCAAAAGACAGTTAAGAAGACTCCTCAACAAAATGGTGTTGCCGAGAGGATAAACCGCACCATTGTGAAAAGAACAAGGTGTCTATTTTCACATGCTAAATTGCCAAGATCCTTTTGAGGTGGGGCAATAAGGACAGCGGTTGACGTGATCAATTTGTCTCCTTCCTATCCTTTGAATGGTGATGTTCCTAAAAGAGTTTGGACCGACAAAAATGTGTCTTATGAGCACATGAGAGTGTTTGGTTATTGAGCTTTTGTTCACATTCCAAAAGATAAGAGGTCCAAGCTTGATAGCAAGTCAAGACAATGTATTTTTCTCAGCTATGGGCGTGGTGAATTTGGTTATAGATTGTGGGGTCCAGTCGATAAGAAAGTCATTCGAAGCCGTGATGTTGTGTTTCTTGAAGACTAAACAATTGAAGACTTTGGCAAAGGTAATCAACCGGAGCCAAAAAGTAGTGATCTCATTGACATGGATCCATCTCCTTCATTTTCGATAGATGATGAAAATGGAAAAAATGTGCAGCCACCTATTGAAGATACGGAGGATGATACTAATCTTAATGAACTTGAGCCAGAATTTGAGGAAAAGCATCTAACTCAAGAACTGCCACCACAACTTAAGTCGAGGAAATCTACAAGAGACCGACAACTTTCGAGAAAGTATCCTCACAATGAATTTGTGTTGACTTCCGATCAAGGAGAGCCCGAGAGCTACCAAGAAGCAATTGAGCATGCAAAAAAAGATGATTGGAAAAAGGCCACGGAAGAGGAGATGAATTCCTTACCTAAAAATCATACTTATGATTTACTGAAATTTCCTAAGTGGAGGAAAATTCTAAAAAATAAGTGGGTTTTCAAATTGAAGAATGATGGCAAGAATCTGAGATACAAAACACGTCTTGTTGTGAAAGGTTTTGGGAAAAAGAAAGGTATTGACTTTGATAAGATTTTATCGCCAGTTGTGAAGATGTCTTCTATTCGGGTTGTACTTGGCATGACTGCAAGTATGAACCTTATAGTTGAACAACTTGATGTGAAGAACGCATTTCTTCATGGTGATCTTAAAGAAGAAATTTACATGGAGCAACCGGAGGGTTTTGTAGAGAAAAAGGAAAGAGAAATTTGTTTACAAATTGAAGAAAAGTTTGTATGGCCTCAAGCAAGCCCAGCGGCAATGGTACAAAAATTTGACTCTTTCATGATGAATAATGATTTTTCTAAAACCACTTCGGACCTTTATGTGTTTGTGAAAAAAATTTCGGATGGAAAATTTATTGTTCTTTTTCTTTATGTTGATGACATGTTAATTGTGGGTCAAGATTATACTATGATTAACAGGTTGAAATTGGAGTTAAGCAAGTCTTTTGCTATGAAAGATTTGGGGCCGACAAAGCAAATAATTGGTATAAAAATTGTTCGTGATCGCAAAAAGGGACTGATTTGGTTGTCTCAAGAAAGTTACATTAAAAAAGTTTTTAAGAGGTTCAACATGAATAAAGCAAAGTCGGTTGGTTGTCCACTTGCAGGTCACTTCAAGTTTAGTTCGAATCAATGTCTTACAAGTGAGAAAGACAAGGAAGAGATGCAGAAAATTCCTTATGCTTCAGCGGTTAGTTCTTTGATATTCGCTATGGTTTGTACAAGGCCGGATATTGCTCACGCCATTGGTGTAGTGTGATAACCCAACCTGTAATAAACTTAATTACGCATGCGATTTTGTGTTTGATGTGAATTTGTATGTTTAACTATGTGAGTTATTATGTGATTATGAATTAAATCTATTTACGTGGTATCCAATTTGAATATGAAATTTATCGACAAGGATTTTGAATTTGATTTGAAATTGAGGGCCTTGGTGATGTACGAAACAAAAATTGATGATGATAATAAGTTCAATTTAATGTTTGGAACCTCCTTGTTTTATTTTGGGACATTGATCGAAGTGGTAACATGATGGTAAAGTAAGAGTGAACCAAGAATTTAATTTGGATAATTTTTCCTACGAGCAACCATCACCCATTTGCCCTTTTCTTTTTTCACACCTCGAATTTGGATGTGAGGCTAGAACCAATGGAAAGCTTATTTTCAAGGCTTCAATTTGGACACAAGAACGACCTAGAACGGAGTTCGGATGAGAGAGTTATGCCCGTTTGAAGTTTTGGAATCTGTGCTGGAAGCAATTATGCTCGAGCGGGAAAATAGACGCTCGAGCGAACAGCGCGAATTCAGCAAGTTTAAAGGCACTTTTTTAGATCATTCTTCACACTTCTATCTTCTCTCTTCATCTCTCTCACCCTTAGTCCGAAAACCCTAGAGATTTTAACCCAAATACCTTCCATTTATCAAAGATTTGGCCTAGATCCCTTACCAAAAAGTAAAGAAGGCTTGAAGCTCAAGAAAATTTAAGGAACCGGCTCCTCTGCAGTTTTAACATAAACTGGACTGGACAGTCAAAGTAATAGGATGGTGACACGTCATCGAAATTGGAAATTAATGGCTCAAATTAAATTAGACACTCACAAGCTTTTTGGAAGATCTAAACGACATCATTCTTTACAATCGTCAACGTTAACACCGTCTTTGTGGGATTTTCATGTTTCTCATTGAAATCCCTAACTCTCTCTCCCTACCTACCTCCCCCTCATTCTCTCTCTTTACCCCCCCTCTCTCTCTCTCTATATATATATATATATGAGTTTACCACATCGACAAGCACTTATCCTAGGAAAGGCGAAGAAACAACAACAATATGCGGCCAAAGACTGACGCTCCGCCATGGGTAAGCTCAAAACCATTAGCATTCAGATCAGTTCAATCCAGGGTTTCAAATTTCTTGTTCAAAATATGTATATTATGTATGTGTGATTTGTGTGCTCTAATCGGGATTCATTGATATAAGGGTTCATGAAGTTTTGTTTCCAATTGTTAATTACTACAATGTGATAGTGTTTCTGCAAAGTTTGCTATTGTTGCATTTTTTACTTTTGCTGAACTATGTTGAACCTCCAATTACTTTTTGATTGGAAGTTGAAATTTTGTGGGGAAAAAAGAGAGTCTCAACATGGCTTTCTCTATCCTTCTGGGTTGTATATTAAATTTTTGCTCTGTTTTTATCAAGTAGTATGGGTGTTTCCAGTTCTAAGTTATGAAGTATGGATACCATATCCATACCCTGTATGGTGCTTCATATGGTTCTTTTGTATACGTATTGGATTCTCGAAACAAGTATTTAATTATTTTTTTTCTGTTCATTTTTTATCGTACTCAAACGAATTAATATATATCCAAATTGTATCTCAGTCGAAATAGTATTTTATTCTAATAGGGAAATAAAATTTCTTTAATTAGACTTCAAATTTTTATTAACATGATATTTTCTTAGTTATTTCTATCAAGTTGTAAAAGATGGAGGTTGAATTCTCCTATTAAGTGGGTTCCAACTTTCAAGGATTTTAGATGAACTTGTGGAAGGAAGTTGTTGATAAACAACCTGAGGATAATCATCCATGATGCATCTAGGACTTACTCCATGCTCTTCATTACCCATCATTGCTACTATACTGCAAGTGGGATACAATTTAGTGTCTTTTGGATTGTATTTTGTGGATGCATTTAAGTCATCAAAAGGGGTTGAAGAATGTAAGGAAATGTACTGTACACTTGAATAGTTAAATGAACATCTTATAAAAATTCAAATATTTCATCACTTGTATTATTTTGGACCCTTTTGATTTAACTAATTATTTTCTTGTGCTCATTATAGATTTACAAAGCATTTTCTTCATTTACAGTTCACATAAAAAGTGCAAAATTACTAGAAAAAATATTGTTCACATAACACTGGAGAGTCAAATAAATTATTTATAAAATTCTGCAAAAAAAAAAATGCATAAAAGGAATAACAATTGTACTTCTGCCTCAAAAGAAATTGTAAAATAATGAAACTACTAAAACAATTCCACCAATCAGTTACTGGAACTAAAGAAGCATTAACAAATGAAGAACATAGGGTCATTTTGTTTCAACGCATAGCACTTTCAGATCCTTGAGAATCTTGTAATGAAGAACAAAGCATAGAACTGGGCATCTGAACTCCCTGCAATAGAATAATAAATGAAGATACTAAACAATAATGCAATCTTGAAATGAATAATATAAATGGAAAATTAGATAATATTTTTTTTACCGTTTCCAATTGAGTGAATGAAGAATCATTCCAAGCTTGAAGTGTTTCTGGAATCATGCATGCCATGGAACTAGACATCCCAACACCCTGCAATTGAAGAATACTAATATAACTTAAGTTTTAATTTCATTTTATATGATCACAACAACAAGACATTTCTACCTATATTGAACAATCTAATAGTGGGGGATAAGTAGTATCTGCAAAAGTAGTAGATGAGTGAGGGGCTAATTGAGGTTCCAACATCTGTCTGCTTTTCTAGCTCTTTGCTTGCAACTCAACCCAACTTTTAGGCCTTTTTCTTGGCCTACTTTTCCCCAAACCCTCATTTTTCTTTAACCCCTTTGCTCCAAAGGTATGTAACTTATGAGGTTGATTTTTGTCCAAAACTTCTTCGCATGATTTCGATGAAAAAGGTGCATGAGCTTCACTTGCTTGTTGGTCAACACTAGGTTGTCGACTTAATACATCATCAATCTTTTTTGCCATCTCAACTGTAAATTTTGCAAGCATGTCCGTCATTTCTAAACTTTCAACCGCACGACAACCCAACTTAATCAAATTGGGGCATAACATCCTATAACGAAAATTCACATCCAAATTAGCCACTGTATGTGTATCTATACACCTATTAATGTCCTGTACTATTCCATTTTTTGCTTTCTTAGCCCATCTCTTTAGTAAGTATTGTTATGGTATATCCTTGATGTTCATCATGTCAAGACCTTTCAAAGCATGGGCACACAAAATTCCACAACTCTCAAACAATTGACAAGTACATGACACCATTGGGCCTTGTAAGTTGACTTTAACTTCACGAACTTTAGGCTCATCAAGCACTTTCACCATATAGTCATGTGAAAGGTTGTTTTTATCTCGTTTCCAAGCAAAAGCAGACAAGCTTTTCAAAAATTGTTCTTTAAATATCTCAAAGATTGGGTTTGTATAAAAATCTCCTGCATTGATCAACAAGGGAACGGGCAAGCCAATTTTTGGCAACTTTTGACGAGAAGCATACTCACAATCAAACTCAATATGAGTAATATCATCAATAATCCTCTCAAAATGCTTGAAAAAATACAATATCCCCAAATCTAATTGCAAGAAAGTACGTAGTTTACCATTGAAGCTTTCGCTAACTTGCGTGGTATCTGCCCAAGCTGACCAAACTTCCATGACATATGGTTTTCCCCATTTTTCTCTAACCCTATATATAGTAGGCAACCAACTATTATCACGAACATCAAATTTATCGAGTATGTCTTCCCTAACACTGGAGAAACTTTCCTCATCTTCATAATTGTAAATAAATTTAGTAAGCTCTGCACCAATCCCACCATCATCACCTCTATATTTGCTTCCTAAATGCTTAATTGCATTTTGCCTCATATGCCATGTGCATATTCTATGGAACGTATCAGGCAGAACTGTTGAGATAGCCTTTGCCATTGCAGGGTCTTGATCAGTGAAAACGGTCTTTGGCTGCTTCCCTGGCATAGCATCTAAGAAACTCTTAAATAACCACTCAAAAGAGGCAATTGTTTCATCATATAGAAGTGCAGCCCCAAATATAACAGTCTTCCTATAATTGTTAAACCCTACAAACACCGCTAGTGGCCAATAGTCCTTGTGGGTTCTATATGTTGTGTCAAAACTCATAAAATCCCCAAATAAACTATAGTCAATTATCATTTTCGGGTCAGCCCAAAAGATGTTAGTAATTTGTTCTCCAACATCTAGCTGCATAGTGAAGTGAAAAGATGAATCCTTCATTGATTTGTCTGCAAAATATGCTAACAAACTTCCAGCTTCCCCAAACTTCAATTCCTTCTGACATTTAGTTCAAAGATAATTTTTTAAGTCCTGACGTGTAAAACCAAGACATTCCCTTCCACCTGCCTGTCGAGATACAAGCTCAAATGTCGATCTCCATCTAATCCCGGATGCCTCTGCCAAATCAGCTTCAATTGCTTGAGCTTTTGCAATTTTTCTTTGTGAAGGCAATAAATGGACACATTGTGGAATATGAAGTGGGTGATTGTGGTCCTCAACAAAATCAATAACCACATAGTTTTGTCTATTTTTGTTGAATGAAACACTCATACGCGCCTTGCAACTAGTTCTTGTTTCTTGGCGTGAATTTTTAGTTTTATCATCTCTCTTGTCTTCACGTCGAAACCCTTCTTTTGAACATACAAACCTCCTAGAAATGATCCTTCCTGTTTTCTTACATGTGTTAGTATATTCAATTCTAAGACTAAAACCGGTAATCCGCCCGAACTCATTGTAGAAATCTTTTGCAGCATCTAGTGAATCAAATTCCAAACCCATTTGAGGTTTGTAATCTAGAATTGTGAGACTTGAAGATACAGCTTCACACATTGAAGTGTCTTTTATAAAGGGGCCTTAATTTGGGTGTTGTCTTGCTGTTTAACACAAGAAACATCATTAGTACGGAGGAAAATAAATTCTAAATACATCATGTTTAATAATTAAAAAGATCCAAAAATAAAACAATAATTAAAAAAATATCAAAAAATCAATAAAAACGTAAATAAAAAATAAAAAGTGCATAAAAACACACATCAATTTTTCCAATAACAAAAAAATATCTATATATATTTTTCAACCTTTTAATATGTGTATACATGAGTGTTTATGTACATAAACATATCTACGATGAACACAATTTATTTTCAACATGAGATTAGTGATTTGAATATTTTTATTTGCGAAGGGTTAATATGTCTATACATAAGCGTCTATGTACATAAACATATCTACAATGAACATAATTCATATTCAACTTGAGATTAATGATTTAAATCTTTTTATTTGTGTATAGTTTTAGTCTCTGTATATATATTGAGAGTTTTATCTTTGACTTTGAAAATTTTGATCTTTATCATTGTGCTTGTAACTTGTACAATTTTATTATAATATTATATATAAATCAAATAATAATAAATAAATAAAATGATAATATGTGCATCATACCTTTTCTTATTCTTTATGCTTGCTGGTAGTATACTTTTCAATCAACTAACCTACAAAGAGAAAAAGCAGAGGACACGGGTCACCATGGTTAATCATCAAAAACTCCAGTGGTCGTTGATTTGCTCAATTCTTTGACATATAGGGAGAATCTTTGGTTGAAAAAAATTCAATGACAGTGCTTGCGGCAAAGGAAATCAAATGCCCAAAGGAATTTGCGCCCAAATCAGATCTTTGAAAATCCCACAGAGACGGTGTTAACGTTGATGGTTGTAAAGAACGATGTCATTTAGATCTTCCAAAGAGCTTGTGAGTGTCTAATTTAATCTTGGCCATTAATTTCCAATTTCAATGACGTGTCACCATCCTATTACTTTGACTGTCCAGTCCAGTTTGCTTTAAAACTGCAGAGAAGCCAGTTCCAAAATTTAAAGAGAGGAAGAAGATCCAAGAGAAAATCAACCATAAATTCTGAAATCAAAATTTAAGGTAAGGAATTTATACTCAAATCATGTAGAATCTATATATAATACTCGAAATTAAGGAGACTATGGGATCAATTTCTTGTGAATTGTAAGAAATTGGGTTTTGAGTAAGAATTTAAAGCTAGGCTCATGGTTATAGGAATAAATATGGAAATTGATTATTTGTGGTTTGATGTTGAATATCGTACATGAATTTGGGTCTGATTTCTACATGCATGTAATTTGGAGGGATTAAAGAATAAATATGGGTTTTGACTTTGATTATTAACCCATGCATGAAATGTAATTTAAGAGTTTGATTCAAATTATACATATTTTGGAACATCTATAATTTAAGGAAATAAATTTGAAAAATTAATTAGTTTGAGTTTGGTTTTTTATTATTCTTCATAAGTTTGAGACTCATCCTTACATGCATGTTAGAATTTCGAAGTTTTAGATTTAATTCATGTGTAAAAGACTTATGAGTTTAAATTTGGGTTAGATATGAAGAAAATTAATAAAAAATCTAAATTAAAGTGATTCAAGAATTAAATTATGATTTGCTTGGGAAAGATATAAAATCAGTAGTTTTGATCCTAATTTTATATATGCAAATGTCTCTTTAAAAGAGTTTATAATTTCAATTTCATGATTCAAGAGGAATTAGTAAAATGAGAAAGAAATTGAATTGGATTCAAAATTATTGAAGGAAATTGGTTTGATTTTAATCTCTAGTCCATGCATGTAATGTAATTTAAGGTTTTCATTTAATTTAAACATGTTATTGAATATATTAAATTAGTTGGTTTTATTGGAATTACATATATGCAATGTTTACTAGGAGAATTGACAAGAAAATGAAGAATTAGAGCTAAGACCAAGTTTATTAAGTTCAATCAGAAATTAATTACTTTAGGTTTGATTTTGGAATATCATACATGAATTGAGTCTAATTTCTACATGTATGGATAAATTCTACAAGTTTTAATATTCTAATTGTACATACATCATGGGTTTCTAATAATTGATTTCATGTTTTGATGAAATAAGAATTAAGCTTTGAAAATTTATGGGTTAAAGGGAGTTTTGATGTGAATGATTTAAAATTGATCATATTTTCTTGATCATTTAAGAGTTTGTATGTTTAGACAACCCAAGTATGAACCCAAGTATGAACCCAAGTTTCGAAATTATTTTAAAAGCTCAATTCAAGTTTTAGAATTTGTGAGTTTGGAATTGGGCTTGATATGAAGAACATGAATTGAGTTGAATTTGATGAATTTGAAGTTGTTTGTACATGCATGTAAAAGATTGTCATGAGTTTGCATATTTGAGTACAAACATGCATTTCATAATGAATTGAAGGCTATTTGGCACATGCAAGCATGATAATGTTGAATTCCATAAAGTTGATCATCAATTGTACCATTTAAGTTAAAAATGAAGCCTATATTCCACATGCATGTATATTTCAAAATGATATGGAAATTAATTTGCATGAGCTTTGAAATTAAGAAGTGAGTTTGATATGATTCGAGTTTATGAGATGGATTTATGTAAATTGAGATTCAAATCTTGTAAAAGTGGCCTTTATGTTCATGTTAAAAGTTATATGGTGGAAATATAAGTCTTATGATATTAATTACATTGGTTGGAACCAAGTTTTGAAGCTCAAACATAATCTGGAAAAACCCAGAATTCGACCTGTCTGCTCGAGCGTGGAGAGTCTCGCTCGAGCGTACCTTGTTTTACTAAACTCCTCGCTCGAGCGTCAAAAGTCTCGCTCGAGCATAATTCGTAAGCAACCAGTACTTTTGCAGACTTAAGGGGTCCGCTCGTGCGGCTGAATCTACGCTGGAGCGGAGGGCCCTATTTTAGAAGTTTCGAAAATATGTTTTATGCTTCGTTTTCCGTTCCCTTTCATTTCAAAGCACTCTTAGGTATGCATTAAACATTGTAAATGAATTAAAGAACATGAAAAGAGCCTAAGAATGTTAAACAAGTTAAAGAACGGAATAAATTGTATTGTGACCCAATTTCTATGTGTATTATGAATTGTGTAGGGTCAACTACAAGGGCGAACCAGGCATTTGAACACTGTGAGTAATAACTTAGTAAAGCTAAGTTCAAGATAAGATACTTTCTGCCTATGAAGTAAGATCTGTTCAATAAGATGCTATGCTTTATTCTATGAATGATTGTCCAACTCTGACCAGTATTTGTGCCTTTATGATATGATTCAAGTATGTTACAAGTGACACTATGATATGATTCAAGTATGTTACAAGTGACATTATGATATGATTCAAGTATGTTACAAGTGACACTATAATATGATTCAAGTATGATACAAGTGACATTATGATATGGTTCAAGTATGTTACAAGTGACATTATCCTATGATTCAAGTATGTTACAAGTGACATTATGCTATGATTCAAGTATTTTACAAGTTCCCAGTCCGGAGGTTCCTTCATGGAACTGACAAGTATTCTGCACCCGGCTAGAGATTCTTTTATGGAACTGACAAGTTTACAAGTTCCCAATCCGGAGGTTCCTTTATGGAACTGACAAGTATTCTACACCCGGCTGGAGGTTCCTTTATGGAAATGACAAGTATGACGTTTGATGCTTTGTATGTGATTTGTAGCGATAACGGATGTACTATGTAAGATTAAGCATGAACTCTAATTTCTGTATATGAATTGAATAAGAGTACGAATATGAATCTGTTCTATGTACAAGACTCTGTCTCGGTATGGACATCATTCAGCAAAATCTTTACTCTGTTATTATTCACTGGGCTCCAGCTCACTGTATTATTTATGTATGTAGGTGATCATCCGCGTGACCAGGCCTAGAGCTTCTGTCTGGACTCTGTTTTGTCAGCCAACCTATATGCCTCCCGTGGAGGTTCCAGCTATGTCTAGTGGTTATGGCTAAGTACACAAGTACAAGTTTTGTTTTCTTGTTGGGTTAAACAAGTCTTTGTTTATTTTGTAAATAGGGCTAAGTCCCTTCTTGTCTAATCTGTATATATATGATGACGTAAGAATGATGTGTATATATGTATCTAAAAAGTTTCAAATTTTTCTATCTCATATAAGTCTGCATAGCTCAATGGATGTTGTATATCTGTTATATACTTCCGCTAGCCCCTATTATTATGTTAATATGTCTCAGAGGCCTTCGGTAATCCTAGCATTACTAGCCGGTTACGATGCTAAACCTATAGGGGCGGGTTTGGGTCATGACATGTAGTGAGTCGGTTTCTCTCTAATCCAGGTAAAGAAAATTGGGCAGAGGTGAAGTGGATTCTAAGATATCTTCGAGGGACTTCGAATGTGTGTTTGTGTTTTGAGGATGGTAAGTCAATGCTTGATAGGTTCACAGATTCCAATATGGCCAGTGATGTTGATTCTAGGAAATCTATTTCGAGATATTTGATGACTTTTGCAAGGGGAGTTGTGGCATGACAATCTAAATTACAAAAATGTGTTGCTCTCTCAACTACCGAAGCTGAATTTATTGACATTACAGAAGCTTGCAAGGAAGAGTTATGATCAAAGAAATTTTTACAACAATTCGGTCTGAAGCAAGAAAGGTATGTGTTTTATTGTGATAGTCAAAGTGCTATTCATTTGAGTAAAAATTCTACTTTTCATTCGAGATCGAAACACATTGATGTAAGATATCATTGGATTCGTGATGTGTTAGATTCGAAATTGTTGCAACTTGAAAAGATTCACACGGATGATAATATTTCGGATATGTTGACTAAGACTCTGTTGAGAGACAAACATTTGAAGTGTCGAACTTTGGCGGGTATGGTTGATGTCTCCACCTAAGTCAGTAGGGAGAGAATTATTAGGTATACTTCCTTATTGGAGTATGGGACCCAATTAGTTCGTTAAAAGAATTTAATTTGGTTTGGTATTGGTTATAATATATTTTTAATATATTATATCTAACTTTTTAGAGGCACAATAGGTATTTTATAAGCAATTTGATAGCAGTTAGGGTTTTGATAAAAAAAAACTCAAGATTCAACAATATATATATTGTGATAAGCTTCTAGCAATTAATCTCAAAATGAGAAAGGAAACTCAGCTTCTGTTATTCAATTCTCATCAAACGAAAGGAAGAACTCTTCCATGGAGTTTTACAATAAGAGAGAAAAAGAAAAAGAAGAAGAACAAAAGAAGATACAACCTCCCCTATCTGTAACTCCCCCTCCCCCCCCCCCCGGCCGCCGCTTATAATTCCTTTCCCGAAACAGATCCTGTAACAAAATAACTACCCCACACTCACAACTGCCTAACAGAGTAACTACCCACAACTGTCTAATAGAACAGTTCCTATCATTCCCCACCCCTTAAAAGGAAGCTTGACCTCAAGGCTGGAAATGAGGAAAACGCTGCTACAAGGAGTACCGAGCCTCCTAGGTGGCATCCTCAGGAATAGAATTAGACCAGTGGACCAAAACCATGGTAAGAGGCCGACCATGTTTCTTGATCAGTTTTCTATCCAAAATCGCAATGGGTTCCAATTGTAACTGGCCATCAAGACTGGTAGGTGGAAGGGAAGGTTGCACAACAATACCTTGACCCAGTTTAGGCTTCAATAAAGAGACATGGAAAATTGGATGCAGCTTGGAGGAAGATGGCAAATCGAGTTTGTAGGCAACAGGTCCCAGCTTCTGCAGGAATTGAAAAGGACCAAAATACTTGGGAGCTAGTTTAGCATTCCTCTGTAAGGCCAGAGAAACTTGCTTGAAAGGCTGAATTTTAAGGAAAACCCAATCGCCAACTGAAAAACTGACTCAGACATGTGCTTATCTGCTTGTTGTTTCATTCGATGTTGGGACTGAACCAGATGCTCTTTCAACAACTTCAAAATAGCAGCTCTATCCTGCAACAAAGTATCAGTAGCTGCCACAGCAGTATTCCCTGGAATACAATGGTTCAAGCTGGGAGGGGTTTGACCATATAAGGCCTCATATGGTGTGACTCCCGTAGTGACATGGTAGGTAGTGTTATACCACCATTCAGCGAGAGATAGCCATTTGGTCCATACAGTAGGTCTGTCTCTTGCTAAGCACCGCAAGTACCCCTCAAGGCATCTATTAACTACTTCAGTTTGGCCATCCGTTTGGGGGTGATAAGAAGAACCCATACACAAACTAGTACCCTGTAATCGAAATAATTCCTTCCAGAATTTACTAGTAAACACCGGGTCCTGGTCTGAAATAATAGAAAGAGGCATCCCATGAAGTTTAAACACATTATCTAAGAACGCTTGAGCTACTGCAGTAGCGGTGTATGAATGGGTTAAGGAAATGAAATGAGCATATTTACTAAGTCTATCCACAACCACATAGATCAAAGTTTTATGGGAAGAGCTGGGTAACCCTTCAATGAAATCCATCGAAATATCACTCCAAAGCTTAGTAGGAATGGGAAGGGGCTGTAACAACCCAGGTGCTGCCACTGTTTCATACTTATTCCGCTGACATGCATCACATTCAGCCACAAACTGAAGTACATCAGATTTTAGGCCTTTCCAATAAAAACCTTGTTTGATTCTTCTATAAGTTCTCTCTCCTCCTGAATGCCCATCGGTAGGAGTAACATGATGTTCCTTGATGAGTGTGGTCTTTAGTTGAGGTGAATTACCCACTACCAACCTGGTTTTGTAATAGAGCATTTCATGCTACCGAAGAAAATGAGGATGACTGGTTGGATTCTGAGTCAAATCTGCGATAAGTTGTTGGATAGAAAGGTCTTGTTCCCAACTAGTTGGAAGATCCTTAACCCAATGGCAGAGGACAACGGAGAGAGCGGACATACTACTCATATCTTCCTCTCCTTTTCTGGACAAGGCATCTGCAGCGTAGTTAGATTTACCACTCCGGTATACAATTTCGTAATCAAAACCCATGAGTTTGGGAAGCCATTTTTGTTGCACGAGAGTGGTAATTCTCTGCTCCAGCAAGAATTTGAGGCTTTGGTGATCTGTCCTAATATGAAAATATCTACCCAAGAGGTAATGCCTCCATTTGGTAGATAACCCAAAGCTGCGGCCAGACAATGACTTACTAAAATAGGCTATGGGTTGTCCCTCTTGCATTAATACAGTTCCCAACCCCTTATCAGAAGCATCACATTCCAGCACAAAGGTTTTATCATAATTGGGTAAAGCCAATACATGAGCAGTAGTCATAGTTCTTTTCAATAGAACGAAAGCTTGTTCAGCATCCTCTGACCATTTAAAGGCATCTTTTTTAAGCAATATAGTAAGGGGTTGGCTAATCTTGCCATAGTCTTTTATGAACCTTCGGTAATAGCCGGTCAAACCCAAAAATCCTCGAAAAGATTTCAAAGATTAAGGTCTAGGCCAAGTAGACATAGCGTCTATTTTAACGGGGTCTGCAGCCACACCAGAACTAAAAATAATATGCCCCAATACTCCACTTGCTACTTCCCAAAAGCACACTTGGACATCTTAGCATATAGTTGATGAACTCTCAATTTTTCCAAGGTTAAAGTCACATGAAACATATGTTTGGCCCAGCTCTTACTGTATACGAGGATATCATCAAAAAATACCAACACAAACTTCCTCAAAAATGGCCTAAACTCATCATTCATCCGATTTTGAAAGGTGGATGAAGCATTGGTCAAGCCAAATGGCATGACCAAAAATTCATTGTGGCCTTCATGTGTTCGAAAAGCTATTTTTTCAATGTCAGGAGCATGCATCCGGATTTGATGGTACCCAGATCTTAAATCCAACTTAGAGTAGAATTGAGCTCCATGCAACTCATCAAGTAATTCATCAATCATGGGAATAGGATATTTGTCCTTGATAGTGTCCTTATTTAAAGCTCTGTAGTCAATACACATTCGCCAGGTATTTCCCTTCTTTTCGACCAAAAGGACTGGTGAAGAAAAATAAGACGCACTCTGCCTTATAACCCCTGTGTTCAACATCTCTTTTACTATTTTCTCAATCTCATTCTTTGAATATAAGGATATCGATAAGGCCTGATATTTGGGGGATGACTACCATCCTGAGAGGTATTTTGTGATCATGTGATCTACTTGGAGGTAAGTCACTGGGTTCCTGAAACACATCAACATAATCATGTAAGATTCTATCAAGATCCGAATGAACCTTATGGTCAACTTCCACAGAATTGGAATGTAGGCTGCAAAGATGAGCTGCATCAACTTCTCCATTGCCTTAACTTCAATTTGTTGTATCTCCACTGTTGCACCACCTCACAGCCCATGTTTTTTGCCAAATGCAGTGAATTCCATCTTCAAATTATGAAAATCCCATAACACCGGTCCCAAAGTAGATAACCACTGGACTCCCAATACCATGTCACAGCCCCCCAAAGGTAATAATCTCATGTCAGTTGTAAAAATTGTACCCTGCATAACCCACTGGAAATCCTTCACCATAGCATTGCTTTGTAACTTGGTACCATCAGCTACTACCACTGTTAAAGGATTGGTGAATTGGATTGATGCTCCAGTTCGTTTTGCCATTACTGGGTCCAAAAAATTGTGGGTACTACCTGAATCAATTAATATAGTGACCATATTCTTCTTAACCTTTCCTTTAATTCTCATAGTCTTATAAGAGAAAGAACCTGATAGGGCATGAACTGAGATTTGCAATTCTTCTTGCACATTTTCTTTGTCCATGTCCTGCACCACCTCCTCAAAGACATCTTCCTCATCTTCACCTTCGAGCATAAAGAGTTGCTTCTTCTTGCAAACATGGTCTCTGAAATAACTCTCGTCACATCCATAACATAATCCTTTCATTCTTCTCTCCTCCAATTCCTTCTGTGTCAATTTCTTTGCAGCAGTTACTGACTCCACAGGTTTTGAAGCTGGCTCCATTGATTTGCTACTTGTAGAAAAACCGGTACTGTAACTTTTGGAATAAACTCTATTCTTCTTAGCTAAGGCCTCAATTTTGTCTTCTTGTAACCTTGCTAAACCCATGGCTTGTGACACATTTCTTGGCCTAAACATCTGTACTCCTGCCTTGATTTCATCCTTCAAGCCACTTATAAAACAACTAACAAAGAATTCTTCTGATAACCCATTTGTTTTATTTGCCAATTCTTCGAATTTTCCCTGGTAGATTTGGACTGTTGATATCTGTCTCAATTTCGATAGCTGTCCTATGGCATCATCAAATAGGCTATCTCCAAATCTATCAACTAGGGCCCCAACAAATTCCCTCCAAGATCTGAGAACATGGGTCTTTTCATACCATCGAAACCAATGAATAGCCCTATCCTCCATGTGTATTGAAGCCAATCGCACTTTTTGTGTTTCATCGATCGGATTAAATTCGAAAAACTTCTACATTTGTATACCCAAGCCTCAGGGTCTTCACCGAAAAATTTCGAGAAATCCAATTTGGCAAATCCAGTGTGCCACTGATTTGGATTATTGGTGGGTTCTTGTGTAGGAATGATCGAAAGAACTAAAGAAGAAGAACTCACCTTTTCTGCGATTTGCTCATACTTCAGGTTCAAAGCTAAAACTAGATCCTTGATTCCAGCCATGGCTTCGGCCTGTTTATCCGAACTTTCTTTTAGATGCCGAATAGCATCCTTGATTCGTTTGATATCTTGAGATCGTGTACCGTCCGCCATTAACGAAGTGATTTGCCCAAGTCCAAAGAACGGTGGCTCTGATACCTCTGATAAGCTTCTAGCAATTAATCTCAAAATTAGAAAGGAAACTCAGCTTCTATTATTCAATTCTCATCAAACGAAAAGAAGAAATCTTCCATGGAGTTTTACAATAAGAGAGAAAAAGAAAAAAAAAGAAGAACAAAAGAAGATACAATCTCCCCTATCTGTAACTCCCTTCCCCTTATAAACCCTTTCTCATAATAGATCCTATAACAAAATAACTACCCCACACTCACAACTGCCTAACAGAGTAACTACCCACAACTGTCTAACAGAACAGTTCCTATCATATTGTCTTTGTTTGTCCCGTGGTATAGAGTAGGGGCAACGGCCGAAAATCAACTCAGTGGGTTCGTTTTATATGGCAGCCATAATCATTGATTCATTCTAAGATTGGTAAAGGCTTTGTACTTGATTTGTTTATGCTTGTGCTACCTCTAATTTAAAGCTTATTTGGATTATTTTTTTGAGTCTTCTTCAACTCTATTTCGAATATTGTTATTTATCTATTTGGTGAGGTTTTTCCTCTTAATTATTTGTGATTATTTGAAATTCACCTAAGAGTGATTTTGTGAGATCATTTGTGTCTCGTTTGTAATCGTTTAAAAACTCTTTGGTTGATAGTGAAATCAGATTTTAATCCCATAGACGCACCTCACATTAAGAGAACCACATAAAAATTCTTGTGTTGCTATTGATTTAATTTTTCCGCATTTATTTTTATTCCTATTAATTAATTTACTTGTGGAAAATCGTTGATTTTCCCTAACAATCCACCATTGTAATTTGTAATTATAAGATGTCTCTCCATTCTCTGTTTTTAGTCTTTCTTTTCATTTCTTTTCCTTTTTCTCCCCTTTCATCCTTTTCCCACTTTCTTTCTCTGCTCTCTCTCGCTACCCTCCCAAGCTGGAAATGTATTGAACAAACCTTTAACAAACTCATTAACTACATTTGATAACCTCCTCATTAAAGACTTTCATGGTGTTTTAACATGTACATGACTAGAGGCTTCAATAAAAACGGGTTGGAGTGGAGAAAAGAAAGAAGAAAAAAATAGGAAAAAGATTCTGATGATTTGATTTGAGCATCATCCCATCCTTAATATAACATGAGTTCCATTAGTTGCACAAAAATCAATCACGAAATCAAACACAACTTTTTCACATGAATGGAGGACCCACAAAAAAAAGAACCCACCTCTCCTATATGATTCCGTTATTGGTTTTTTGTGTTTTTAGATGTTTTTATATAACATTAATAGCTATGGTTCCTCGCAGTTGCAATTGCTGGCTTTGAAATTTGGAGGAGTTGCCTTTATCATCATGCTCTGAACAAACGATATCATCTACACAAAAAAATCAAGTCCACACAACCAAAATAAGGACATTAATAAATGACAAGGATACCTATTAAATACACACAAGTACCCATATACATTTATCAATGTATGTATCCTTTAAATTACACTGTTGGATTAGTAGGTGTGAGATCCTCTGATCCCAAAAGGGTGCCCAATCTACTGTCACATGCACTTAAATTTGCATTATTTGATCTATAGTTCAAATAAAATCAAATAATGTGATTATAAGTAATGGAATAGAAACACTTTATTTCAGAACAGAGGATTTTGGTCGTGATCAGTAGTAAGTTGGTTGGTGCTTCTACATACGGCCATGTTTAAATATCATCTAGTTTGTACATGTATTTGACCAATTACCTGTTGAGAGTGACCTGGAGATAAATCAATCGAATGTCGAGGGTTCAAATTACAAATGGGATCAAGGAACATGTGCTTCTATTGTCCCCTGGAGTGTCTATTCTATTGTTGTTCTCACCAGTGCCTATTAAATCAAATGAATGGGAGTTGCTATTGCCCAGCATGGACAAAGAACATAAGCAAGCAGCTTAGCTACCATGAAAAAGCTCTTACCAGAGTGAATCCGGCACACGCAATACTCAAGCCAGGGAAATTAAATGGAGCACTCGCAGAGAGGAATAAAGCTGGAATTCAAAGCGAGACTTTGTTAGTCTACATCAAACTTTCAGGCCTGATGTAAGTTCCAAAAAAATTGTTTACCTGTCAAAGGACTGAAAACCATGGGAGAAACAACATTGGCAAAGGAACATAAGCCTGAAATGCAACCTTGAGCCTTCCCCTTTGAAAAAGACGAGGAATAAAAAGCAAGAACAAAAAAAAAAGAAAAAAAAGGAACATAATTGATGTAAATAAGCAAATAACTGATGGGGAACAAGCAGGGAGGCCATATGCTGCACTGAGGACATGTTAATTAACACATAAAGTGATGGTTGATCAACCCAAAACAGTCACTTTTTTTTTTTTACCTGCTCATTGGGGCCAACTTGTTTAGATGCAATGCTCCGTAACTGCACATTTTTTAGATCCTCTATTCATTAAATATGAGCTTCAAACTAGTCACAACACATGACTGAGTTTGTGATCAGATTTATAGAACTCACACAAGGTGTTGCAAATACAGCCAGAAGAGAGCACATAGCAGCCGCGTAAGGAACCTACCAGATTCCAATTGTTAGAGAAACTAAGAGGTAACACAAAATTAGGTAACCATCAGCAATACAAGAGATCTTGGGGAACGAGCGTGATGAGATGGAGAGTGAAAAGCGTTTTCGTGGACCATATAGAGAGGTTTTTTCAGATGTTGCTACAGACGATGAAACGGAAGGGGCAAGAACTACTGAACAATCTTCTCTCACTGAACTAGATGAGGTAGAGTGGCTAACTATAAGATTAAAGGCAGCAAAGAAAAGATTGAAAGAACTAGAGGAGAGGCGTGCTCAGTATGTTGCATCTCTATTGCTCAATTCTGGGGATAATGAGTGAACGTTTAGTGAAGCACTGATTTGGAAGAACCACTATCTTGCTGTCAATTATCTGAAAGTGCAACTATAGATAGAAAGAGACAACAGATTTGGAAGTAGGCAAAATCAGCACAACCGTCTACCATCTTAACAAAATATATTCAGACGATCCAACACATGTACATGGTAATTGTAAAAAGTACCAATAACCAGAGCAGTTCACATAAGCACTATTAATATTTAAACCAAGCTCCAAGAAGAAAAGTTATGTAACCACATTTCACAACAAGCAGTTCTAGTAAGAGATAATTAAAGCTATATACTCACGATTCTTCCAAGTCAATAACTTTATTAGCAACCGCTTTGTTAAGCTCATTATCAAACCTGCAAATCAAGAAAGCTATTACCTTAATATGCAAACAGATTATCAAATTATGTCAAATACGAATTTCATAGATCACTATAAAGGCATGGGACAAGCCCTATAATCTGAACCATATTTACCCATCTACTTCAAGTGATTCGATTCAATTCAATCCATCTACTCATGTCTGCATTCTTCTACATCTGCAATTTGAAAATAATGTGACATTAAGATATTCATAGAACTAAACTAAATAACATCTAATTATTTAAAAATTTCAATATTTCACTTACTTCTATTTTTGGTTGATTCAATCCAATCATTGCAAGTGATCAAGGCCTCCACAATATCTGGAAGTAATGAAGCACGTGTCTCATCAATCACCCTACCTCCTACACTAAACGCCGCCTCTGATGCAACCGTAGTAGCAGGAACACTTAAAACATCACGAGCTATCCTTGCCAAAGTAGGAAATTTTGCTTTATTCACTTTCCACCAATGTAGAATATTGAAGCTCTCATTACTTGGAAACACCAACTCCTCCAAGTATTGCTCCACCTCTGATTTTTGATAGGCATGAATGTTAGAAGCACGTTCTTGGGCATACCACGCATGAAAAGCAGCCAAACTTTCTTGTTTCGAAGAACCGACAAGCAACTGACTACCACTTGAGCTACTATTTTCAGAAACAAGTGCAATGCTACTCATAGAATCAGAAGAATCACTCCTATACTCATAAAAAAGATCAACAAAACCATTACGGACCCTCTGAATATGCTTATTAGCATCAACACCATAAATAAGCCCAAAGTAGTATTCCACCAAGTCCATTTTAAATCTCGGATCAAGAACCACTGCAATTGCTAACACCAAAGAACATTCTTCCCAATATTTTTGAAATTTCACTCTCATTGGACCGGCCATCAATCGAATGCAATCATACTCACTTTGCTCCCATTTTTTCATTTCAAGTTGAATAAGACAAATATCGGGAAAAAACACATTTGAAGTCGGAAAAGTGGTACCACTAAAGTGAGATGTAGCATCAAAAAAAATCTTCAAGCACCCACAAATCACATTTGCTACATTCCACTCATCCTCAGAAGGATTGTGCTTATATTGTTTGTCAATTTGCCCTAAGCGGTGGAATGCACTTTTCAAATCTAATGCAGCTTCAAGCATTGAATACGTGGAGTTCCATCTGGTAGGAACATCCATGGGGACTTTCTTTTTATGATGTAACTTAACATGATTCACTGCAACATCAAATTTTTGTTTTCCATAAGGAGACCTCCCTAAATATCTCACACTTTCTCGGATTTTTGAAATAAGACTCCCAATCACCTTCAAACCATCCTGAACAACTAAATTCAATATGTGCGCGCTACAACGCACATGAAACAATTGTCCACCCAAATGTAGTAATCCTTGGTCATGTAGCCATCGCTTTAAGAGTCTCACCATGACATCATTACTCGTTGCATTATCGACTACCATTGAAAATAACTTCTTATCTATGTTCCACTCTAAAATTAGATCTTTGATAAAACTAAACAAATGGTCTCCATCATGCGGGTAATCAATGCGTCTATAAGCAAGGATTTTCTTCTTCAACTCCCAATCATTAGTCACATAATGAGCAGTCAAACATGTATAGGCAAAATTCTGATGGTCTGAAGTCCATATATCAGTTGTCAAGGTGATCTTAGAAGAGAGTTCATCCAAAAATTGATATAACTTGGCCTTTTCTATTTCATAAACATCAAGGACATCCGCCCTAACAGTGTTACGAGAAACAAGTTTGAACATTGGTTGAAGATTATTACAAAATATTTCAAAAAATTCATGCTCAACCATGTTAAAAGGATAATTGTGCTTGATTACCATCCTAGAAAAATCCATACGACTTCTCTCTTGATCGAATTTAAAATTTGCAGCCTTAGGAGTAGATTCAGAAGCAGCCTTACTAGCAATCCTAGGGGCATTTGGCCCTTTAAGTACTGGACATGTCTTCGACAAATGATTTTTTAAATGACTAGTCCCTTTCCTACTCTCTCCAACAAATTCCCTATTGCAATGCTTACATCTAGCTATGTCATTTCCATTAGGTCCTTTAAATTTGACAAAGTCATCCCATACCTTTGAAGTTAGTTTTCGAATCCTCTTTGTGGGTCCTTGAGATACATCGTCATCCAACTCGGCATCATCAGCAGTAATAGGTTCGCTATAATCCGAAGACATCTTTGGCTCTAAAACTCAAATATGCACTACACAAGAAATCAAACATAAAGGAGCAGGAGTTCATTTAAAAATAGTGTGCACCAATTTGGAAATTATATAGATTTGTGACTTAGTGATTTTTTTGTGATGTTTTTTTAAACTGTCACTAAAACTTATAGTTAGTGACATTTTTTGTGACAATTTTTATATTGTCGCCGAAAATTAACAAATAGTGACGTTTTTTTATAGTGTTTAATGAAAAATGGCATTAATTATAGGACATATTGGACAATAAGTCCACCTAGTAGGACATACACGTAAGTCCCCCTTTATTTACTTCTCTGTTTTTTTCTTGTTTTTCTTTTTTTGGGTGGTCATTATGAAGAAGTAAACTATGGTTCTTAATCCAGAGTAGACACAGGTTACCACCAAGAAAAGAGAGTAAACAGGCTTATTGCTATAGCAAATTGGGTAAACTCTTTCACGTACTATTCAATCTTTCAAGGAAACAAAGAGATTGTAATTCAGTATAGACAACAAGGATAACCATCCCCAAATCATTCACCCACATATAAAATGTTGGGAAATAGGAGTAAGAGAATGTGTCGTAAGTTATAACTAAATACACAACTTTTGGAATTTTCAAAAGACAAACAAAGATCTTCTTATATATATATAAAGGTTTCACAGTTTATCCTCAAATTAAGACATTCTAATTCTAATTATAATATACAAAAGCATAGCCATCACTGTATTTAGCAATATAAAGGGCAGGAGCTAATTTATGTTGCAATGAGCAACAATGAGGAAGAAGTGGGGGTGTTCAGCAACTACCTGAGGTTTAATAATTTCTTGGACAGTCTTGAGAGCAAAATTTTCTGGTGGCCCTGACTCCAGTATGGCCCTCCTGAATAAATCCTGATTTACATATCATCGGTTCATAAAAATAGTCACACAATTAAAAAGTAACTAAATTGAACAGTGCATGCTCTTAGGGTCTATAGTACAAATCAGATAATTGAGATAATCATATAAACTACAGTAGCAAAGCTGGTTAGAATCATAGATCAGTCACTAAATGCATGCATCAAATAAATGCCATCAATAACAATGCCTGACAACAGAAATGCCTATATGAATCTGGCATAAAACTTGGCTTATAATAACAATCTTATAAATTTCATAGCAGAGTGTAGATTTAATTGTTCAAAAGTTTCAAAGGACCCGAGGACATTCCCCATGCAATATTGGAATAATAAATTTTGCTTCCATTCTTTTTTTTGAAATCTTTATTTACAGATATGAATCAAGTAATCAGCATCATTAAACTCTTCTATTCAGTGACATATCATGTCATCTACAACCCAATTTCTATTTGGAAAAAAGAACACCACAATAATAACTTTCTATTATTTTCTAGTAGCCCTCTAATTATTAGTAAATTTTTTAGATTTATTACTTCCAAAATTGTTCTAATGTGATTAAAATATTTCATAGATTTTACTAATCAATATATATATATATCATAGTTATTAAAGAACAGACACTTGAAGTTAGCCTTCTAACGACTTCATAGTTATATATGGTGATCTTGTTGAGCATGAAATTGTACTTCTGCATGACTTCAAAATGTTTTTCTCTCAATGATTCCGATCCTACAAACTATAAGAGATATAAATATCAATAAACAGTGAATAATAAAAAATTATAGGGTCCAAAACAAGACCTAATAATGAATAATATCTCATCTACATCCTGCATGCCAAATATCACATGGATCTAATTCATAAACTCAAATAAATATGTAAAACGATAACTTGAATTGGAACAATGTATGTATGGAAGAGCCACTAGCCTCCAATCTAACTGATATTTAGTATATCATGAACATGGCAAGTTCATACTTTAATACAATTGAACATTAGTCCTAGAGAAATAGAAGCCCTACATAGAATTGAAGAGGTGTAAGAGCAACTCCACAGTAGTTTAGTGTTTAGGAGTAGTAGTGCTAAAATAGTACAACACATCATAAAGAACACACTCTAACAGTGTAGTATACTGTGTGCTACAATAGCATTAAAAATTGCATCTATAACATTATAATTAGAGTTTAAAAGAAAAAAAGAATGTGTTTTCCTTCCCTTTTGTTTGGTTAAGCTAGAGAGAAACGAAAATTCTTTACTGGTTTAAAAAAGAATAGGAAAAGAGAGAACAGAGAATATTGGAACAGATTTATCCAGATATAGAAACAAGAAAGATTGAATATTCGTCAAGATACAATCAATTGAAAAAAAACTACTTGTATGAATCTTTATATCATACTGATGAAAACCCACATAAGTATTCTACACATCTACTTAACAAAAAAAAAAAAATAGTAAGATTTGAAAAACCCTCCAATCAAAAATATTCATTTGCTCTTTTTTCAAACTTGACCTTCAAAGTTCTTTCTTTCCAGATTCAAAACCCTCTACAAACTAAATTCTTTTCACACGCCCCAAATTTAAAAATTAAAATTAAAATTAAAAAAAAAATGCCCATAGTTATCAAAAACTATAAAATTAAAAAAAAAACTTCCACATTAACAAAACCCAACTCTCATTAACAAAACCCAACTCTCAAATCAATAAAAAGAAACAATAAATTCACGGTCTCCTTTGATCTTGTTCAATATTGTAACAAAACCCAGCTCTCATTAACAAAACCCAACTCTCATTGACAGAGCAATAGGATCAGATCTGATACATACAACTTTAAACCAAGAATCAGATCTGATACGGGTAAGAATCAGATCGGCAACAAAAACAGATCTGATACGGGACAGAGACCCAACAAAAAAAATAAAAAATAAAAAGGAGCAGAGAGATGATCTCTTACAGTTCGTAGCTCCGATCTGACAAGATTTGGACTTCGTTCTTTGAAATTAAGCGTTATGAATCCAATCGGAGCAGAGAGCTCGATTTGGCTAGGTTCATCGTCATCAATCGGAGCATTTTCAGACGATGAGAGAGAGATTTGATCTTCAGACGATGAACTTCAACAATAGAACGCACTTTTCAGACGATGAGAGAGATCTGTTTATGAGAGATCTGATTTCAATGGAATCGGATTAGGCAAACAAACGGATTGGATCGGATTTATCCGAGTCCGACCCGTTTAAAATCGGGCTACACAGATACGGGTTAAACAGATACTCGGATTCGGATTTGCATAAATGGACCGGATTAATCGGATCGGATTCGGATCGGATTCGGGTTATACCCGATCCGTTGACAGGCCTACTTCCACCTTAACTCGCTTAAACCCATTTATTAAATGGGCGAATTTGAGTTTGGTTATTTTAATCCCATTTTGACCTGCCTAAACTTGCATGTTTGCCACCTTTTGGTTTTAGTCAAACTAAGGTGAAATGTAGTGCAGAACTAGTGGCGTGCTTACTTGTGCACAGCTGAAAAATAGACCTATTGAAAGCAGCCTCTCCTCTCCTATGGCTGGAGCCAACATGGGCATGAGAACCATCTGCAGGATTGCCTTGATATTCAGATGCTTGCGTGCACATAAAAGGAGTTCAAAACAAAGCAGCATTCGAACAGAAATGAGATGAGACATAAATGACAACCGGAGCAAAAGCAGTGCAAAGCATACCTGAGATATGATCCCTGAAATACCTGCAATCACCATTAAATCGGCAAATTGGTCTTTGTTGAAGTGAAAACAGGCCTTTAAATAGTACTGCACAACATTGGTGGAATTCAACAATTCAGTGGAAACATAGAAGGGGGAAAAGCATACATATTTCAAAATATTTAATGTAACAATACAATGAAAAGTACCATTAATGAAGCAGAAAGGCCAACATCGGCTAGATTGAGAAAGAAGGCAACAATAGCTGCCTGTGAAAATGTCAAGCTGCAAAATGATTTTTTTTTACAAAAAAAAATCCACCTAAGTCAAAGACAAGAGGCATTTACATTGCTGAGAGATACAAAATGGAAACAACTAGGTTCTTATCAAAAAATTAAATTGGAATAAGGTTTAGCAACATTCAACCATTTTTTTTTTAATTTTTTTTTCTCTCACATTTCCCAAGAAACAAGCAGAGCCTGAACCTTAATTATACAGAGTAATGCGGGCAATTTATACCAGTTGTCCCTATAATTTGGTCCTTGTAATTTGAGTTGACTCAATTTTGACTATGAAGTTTTGACTATTTCAATTTGGTCTAATTGGTTCAACAAATAGCAATTTGTTTTTGGAAAATGCGCATATGAGTTGCATTCGCCATATTTTTACAGATAAAATTGTAAACTTGATCAACTTAGTAAGTTAATCTCAATTAACTCCGTAATGATTTTTCATCAAAAACCCTAACGTCGTTATTAATTGGAACAAATTGACACAAAATTTTGAAGGTCAAAATTAAGCCAATTAAAAATATAAGGACAAAAATGTCACATAAGCAAAATATAGGGTGTAATTTGTCCTAGTAATGCCACAAAACATAGGGTTTAGCAACATTCAAAAATTTGTTTTGTTTTTCTCTCTCAGATATCCCAAGAAACAAACTAGCAGGGCCTGAAGCTCAATTATACAGAGTAATGCCACAAAGATGATATATAGATATTTATTTGACTCCATTACCTGCTTCTTAACAAGGAGACAGTATCATCAAAGGAAGGCATTGTCTTGAATATTTTGAAATTGTTTTTGGAATCTTCATCTTCATCTAAAAGGCTAAGTTTTGCTTCTTCCTTGGTATAAACGCAGTCATCATCGTCTGTAATCGACTCCGGAAGGAAAACTCTCATGTATATTGTAGCTATCAGTGCTACTAATGCAGAAACCTGATAAGTCAATTCAAAATGATCTAGTTGATGAACCACATACACACTCATACATAAAAACACACACTCATACATAAAAACACACACACACACACACACACACTCATACATAAAAACACACACACACACACACACACAGAGAACCTGGAAGGTGGAAGGAGTGGAGAGGAAACGAGTAGAGAGGTTTCCGCAGACGAAGGCACAGGAGGTGATGCCTGACAGGATTCCGAAAACCGATGCCCGTCGATTTTCCGGAATGTTGTCCGCCTGAAATTACAGTAAACAAGCACCCTGAAATTATTTTGAATTTTTGCCTGTAATGCCACCAGGCTGCCCTCTGTTGATCACCATCCACATTTTCAGAGTAGCCTCTTTGTATTTATTTGTTTATCTTCATTCACGGCCATATCTACACTTCGTTTGGGAATATTTACAAACAAATGGGCAGAAAAAAAAAAAAAAAATTTAAAAATTAAAAAATGTGATAATTTATAATGGTCAAATTTAGAAATTTGATTATTTTAATTTTTAATTATTTTAGTAAGAGTATCTTCAACGGTGAATTTTTTTTTTCATCACATTTGAGTAAAAAATGACTCATTTTCTCAATTTGATATCAGTTGTTCCAATAGTTCATTTTCATCAAATCTACTCCGGGACAACCGGTTGGCCGACCGGCCGGTCGACCGATAAGGGGAAAAAAAAAATTTTTTTTTTTTTTGAATTGTTTGAACCAATAAATTTGAACTTTTTGAACCTTTTAGTGGTCGACCGGTAAGGCAAAATTTTTTTTTTTGAATTGTTTGAACCTATAAATTTGAACTGTTTGAATCTTTTAGTGGTCGACCGGTTGATCAACTGGCTAGGCAACCGACTAGTTGACCGGTTCCTCCCTCCAACGGTCACACATAGTGATTTGCTGAAATCTGTATTCTGTCCTCACTTTGATGATTTGTTTGATGAATTCTCAATTTAATATCAATTTAGTGAAACTGTTGGAGCATGAAAAAATGTTTTTTTCACCAAATTTTAAATTTGATGCCAGGTTTAGTGAAGCGTTGGAGATGGTCTAAATTATAATTTTTGTGTCTAGAAAGACGAGTAGATATTTTTTTTATAGTTTGATGTGATGTTTATGAGTAAAAAAATAAAATAATTATGAATTTAATATAAAAATTTATTTTATTAATTATTTTAATCTGTTTTATCTTTTTATAAATTTTAGTTTAAAAAAATCAAAAATCCACTTACCAAACATGTCATAACTTTCTAATTTTATAATTAAAATGCTTAGTTGCCAAATGAAAACTTCCAAAAATTCATGCGGCGGAGGAGAGGAGGGCACCACTTTTCTTCCACCCTAAAATTTTTCTATTTTGTAATTAATGAGAGCGGCTCCGATCCTTTCTTCTTCTTCTCCTTCCTCTTTTTATTTATTTATTTTGTTAATATTAAATTTGAAATAAAAAATTAATTATAAATTTGATCTGATATAGAAGACTTCAATTCTTCTTCTTTTTTTTCCTTTAAATCTTTTTGAAAAATTCTAAACTTATACTAAAAATTTATTTTAGCAATTTTTTTTGGAAAAAGAAAATCACCATCCTTATTGTTATTAAAATTTCATCAAATTTGAATAAAAATATGAGCGTTGAAAATTTGTCGAAAAATTTGATTCATTCTTTTGGTGAAAAAATTACATCTGCCTCTTCATTAATGATGTGATGTTTTGGCCTTAGAGTTATATATATATATATATATTTTTTTTTTACTTTTTTAATGCATTAGTGCTATTAGTGGTGATGTTTTTAGGGATGAATCATTGTTGTTTTTGGAAACTGTTTTCTTTTTCTTTTCTTTTTTTTTTTTTTTTTTTTTTTTACTTGAAATGGCATTTTCGGAGGATTCGGGCTCCCCCTTTCGGGGGATGAATCACTGCCGTTACAGTAAACAAGCACCCTGAAATTATTTTGAATTTTTGCCTGTAATGTAACCAAGCTGCCCTCTGTTGATCTCCATCCACATTTTCAGAGTAGCCTCTTTGTATTTATTTCTTTATCTTCATTCAAGGCCATATCTACACCTCGTTTGGGAATATTTACAAACAAATGGGCAGAAAAAAAAAATTTTAAAATGTTATAATTTATAATGGTCACATTTGAAAATTTGATTATTTTAATTTTTAGTTATTTTAGTAAGTTAATTATTTTAATCTATTTTATCTTTTTATCAATTTTAGTTTAAAAAAATCAAAAATTCACTTACCAAGCATGTCGTAACTTTTTAATTTTACAAATTAAAATGCTTAGTTGCCAAATGAAAACTTTCAAAAATTCATGCGGCGGAGGAGAGGAGGTCACCACTTTTCTTCTACACTAAAATTTTTCTATTTTGTAATTAATGAGAGCAGCTCCGATCCTTTCTTCTTCTTCTCCTTCCTCTTTTTATTTATTTATTTTGTTAATATTAAATTTGAAATAAAAAATTGATTATAAATTTGATCTGATATAGAAGACTTCAATTCTTCTTCTTTTTTTTCCTTTAAATCTTTTTGAAAAATTCTAAACTTATACTAAAAATTTATTTTAGCAATTTTTTTTGGAAAAAGAAAATCACCATCCTTATTGTTATTAGGGGTGAGCATGGTTCGGATTGGACCGGATTGGGGTAAAACCAGGACCAATCCGTTATCTACGGTTCCTAAAAAATTGGAACCAATCCAATCCGTTTAAATCATGGAACCAATCCATTTAAATACGGATTAGATCGGTTTAGGACCACGGATTCACATAATTAAATAACAAAAAAATATATATAACACTTTAATTTCATAAAAATATAAACATAGCGCTATATTAGTTCCACAATAGCAACATCTATTTCTATAATAGTGACATACTGTGCTAGAATTTAAACAACCATAAGAAAACTGGTTTCACCATAAGTATTTAGACCATTACAAATTAAAACTAAAAACTAACAAACAAAAGTAATAAAAGAAGATATTATACGGTTTTAAGTTTGAGTTTAGATTTTATATAGAATAAGAGAAGATACTATGGGGGAGGATGTATAATAAAAATATATACTATTTGTATACGGTACGGATCGGTTCCAATCCGGAACCGTGGGATTCAATCCGGAACCAATCCGTGTACTACGGATTTTTAATTTTTCAATCCGGAACCGAACCACGGATTCAAAAAACCAATCCAAACCTATCGGATTGGACTGGATTGGATCGGATTACGGATTTCACGGATTCCTTGCTCAGCCTTAATTGTTATTAAAATTTCATCAAATTTGAATAAAAATATGAGCGTTGAAAATTTGTCAAAAAATTTGATTCATTCTTTTGGTAAAAAAATTACCTCCGCCTCTTTCTTAATTTGATATAGATTTGATGAAATGGTAGCACACACTTCTAGTCTTTCTATTTTCTGTTTTTTTTTTTTTTTTTTTTTAATCAAATTTCAATTTGGAGATGGTCTAAAATAAATAAAGGCTCTTGAAATTCAAGGGCTAATTGTTTTGAAATCGAAGATAGGTAAAAGGGTATATGTGAATTTAACAAGTAATTGACAGATAACAAAAAAGTACTGAAAAACTCACGATATAAGCAAGGGCAAGGCAATAGACGGTTCCTTCACAAACCATGGCAGTGAGAGTCTTGACCACGTAATATGCATAGAAATATTCCTTCGTCCTGCTATATGCCAATATGGCTGTAACCAAAAGTTAGTACCCTCATAAACTGAACTGAACATCAATGCATAAACATCAATACATGGTCTAGATTCATTCTGTACTTTCGAATTTTGAGCAAATTTTTTGGTCATTTTCCTGAGACGGTTTAGTGTAATGCAAACAGTTGGGGGAAGTGAATGTCGGCAGGCATTGAAGAAAGGTTTAAAGGAAGGAAGTATCACACCAAGGGGAATGATGGTGAGACTCATGGGGAGAGTGAGCATAGCTTTCCTTCCATAAGTGTCTGAGAGATTCCCTATCAGAGGCATAATCACCAGCGTTCCCAATCCCATAATCTGCATAAATTCACGACTCTCAAATTCAGATAAAAGTGTGTATTTTTTTCTTTTTTTTTGGTCCAAAGATAAAGTGCTCTCAAATAGTCAAAAAGTGTCATGTTTTTCAAATTATTATTCAAAAATGTTAGAGGTCCTAAAAATTCTATCAAATGTCTCATGGGTGTGGGATCCACATGGGACCCATATTATGTGGGCATTTGATAAAACTTTTAGTAAAATATTTAGAGTCTCTAGCATTACTCATTATTGTTTTTCCCTTATATTTGAAACTGTTGTTATGCAAGACCCACACAAACTAACGATATCATCAATCGTGTATGGCTATGATTAATGCGAAAACCAGTTAAGAATAGTTGTAATAACAGGTCTAAATTGTGAGATTGACAGACAGACGCAATATTTTAAAATTTTCACTTGCTATTAAGTTACCCTCAACTAATACATCACGTCAAGCGTTGGTGAAGGTGAAAGAAGGGTTGAATTTTGGGCTTCCTTCTATAGGCTGGGATATCAAATTAAACATATAAGTGAAAGGACTAGATTGTCCCCATTCCACACACATTGGATTGGACTAGTCTAGTCCGAGCCCGTGGTCTTTCTTTTGATAATTTGATTAGTTAATCTTTTAGACTCTTATGTTTAAATCATTCATGAAAAAAATTAAATTAATCTAATAATTATCAATATCAAACTAGTTAAAATTTTATTATATTTTAACTTAAAAGTTAACTTTTTATTTTGGTTTTACATCTTTCTAATCTATTTTTTTTTATACTATTTAAATATTATTTTATTCATTTTAATTTGAAATTATTTTTTATAAACTCAACACAATTAATTTCAAAATATAAAAAGTAATACTTTTTAATAGAGGCAAAATTTAATAATTTATTCACTATTTTAACTAAAAAATAAAAATAATTAGTTTGGTGGAGATGCTCTTATATAATTTCAACATATTTGTGTTAAAAAAATGGACAATCAATTTTCAAATTTGATACATGTTTATTTATTTAGACACGATTTAGGAAAATTCTAACAATCTGAATAACCTGACCAATCAAATTCTCTATGTTAGAATTTGAGCCTAACCTAAATCCTTTGGCATGCAAATAAGGGGTGTTTTAAAAAGATGATTAAAAGTTAATTTTTTTGACTTTTTTTAGCTTTTTTTTTGAAAAAATATGTAAAAAAATGTAAAAGATGATATAATTTAAAATGAGTTAAAAGTTAGGAAGTGAGTTTTAATCTACTTCCCAAAAGAGGCAACAGTCATTGAGCTCAAACTTTGGCTTAGACAACTTCTTCTATACTTTGGGATTGGGCATAAAAAGAATCTCAATCCAACCAAACCAATCCAATTAAGTTCTATGGGCATATTTGATTGACATGATTAGAGTATGGCATTGGGATAATTAATCTATGAGCTCAATAATCTTATATTTGTTTTGAAGTTTTGTTTAAGATTTTTTAATCCAATGGATAATTAATCCAACAAATTTGTAGAATTATTAATAAGGTAGGAGAGTGAGATTATATATTATGAGTTGAGAAATAAAATAAAAGACTCTTTTATCCTTGACTAAAAATTAAAACATTTATTATTTTTATATAATTTTATATTTTAGAAGACTAAAAATAATTTTTAAAAATTTAAAAATATTTTTTAATATTTATTTTATCAAATTAGTTTGTATTTTTTAAAAAAAATTAAAAAACAAACCAAACATGGCTTTGTATTTTGTATTTTTATTTTGCATTTATTTATTTATTTATAGTTTTTTTTCAAAACTACGTTTATGAAAAAAATTTAATAAAGTAAAAATTGTAAAAAAACATTGATGAAGGGTAAGATTGGAAAAGTAAATAAATATAATTGTAATTCTACATTCATATATTTTCTTATCCAATGCAAATCAAACAATGTATAACATTTATCTTACTAATCCAATTAAATAGTAAATATTACACTAATTTGATGAGATTATTAATACTTTCACTATTAATTTTGTAAATCAAATATGACCTATGTACATTTTGCATATACATAAAGAGTGAAAACAACCATTTTCATCTATGGAAGCATATTGATTGAACGCCCGTGAAACGACACATTCTTTTCCTCAATGGCCCAGGTGCGTGAGGACCATATATATATAGAAAAATGTATCAAACTCTCTTTCCCTCTCATCCCCTTTGACCCCCTTTTTCTCTCATTAGTCAGTTAGTTTTTTTTTTTTTTTTTTCTTTCTCCTCCAATCACTACCCATCACGTGTGTGTGGAGGTGGTAGGGGCAGTGATTAAAAAGAGTCTCTATCAATGCTGATATATATACTGATATGATAATCCAGCACAATAGTATCCAAAAATGCTTTTGTTTTGAAACCAATGGAAATTTCCTAATCAGAGCCAAAAGGAAGATCTACGTGGGGTTCAATGTAACAAGGTTGTTGCACGTATAATAAAGTTTGTCTACCTACATTATTGTGATCTTCACATCTAAGTTGAATAAGTAGAAGGGCAAAGTTATGTACACGAATTCGTATCGAGCAAAATATAAAAAAAAATATTTAATGAATGATCTAGATTTATTTAAGATGTTTATTTTATCACATAAGAATTTAATTTCAATCATATATTATTTTTCTTGATATATTTTTATCTTAAAAAATGCATTTGCTTTTGAACATGGCAAGAAAACTAGGTATATATCTATACTAAGAATAATTTTACACATACTAACAATCATATTAAAAAAGGAAAATGTTTGGTAGCTCAAATTTTTGTGGCTCAAATGGCTCAAATCTGTCAAAACGACGTCGTTTTACACTCAAAATCTGTCAAAACGACGTCGTTTTGACAGATTTGAGCCATTTGAGCCACAAAAATTTGAGTTACCTAGCATTGTCGATTAAAAAATTTACTAAAAATACAAATGGTCAAATGTGAATGAGAGGAGCACCTGCAAAAATAAGAAGGTTATTTATATAAAATTTTTATATAGAATTTATAGTAATTAAATAATATAATATTTTTATAATTAAATATTATTTAGAAGAGCACATTTTTTTAAATTGACAAGTTTCAATACAATTACATATATATATAAGCTAAAATGGGAAGCTTTTAGCTAAAATAGTTTAAAAAGACAAAATATATTTTTTAATTCAATAAAATAAAATGTCACATCCAAATCATAATCATTTTATTTTTTCTCTCACAAAAGTCAAAAAAAATTTTATCTGAGACTTTTTAATCCCAGATTAAAAAAATCAAAAAGTCAACTCACATCCAAATGAACCATAAATTTTTTGATTCCTCTATCACTATTCATTTAGAATAATAAAAATAAAAATAAAATTACACGCCCAACTACTCCGACAGTTGTGTAAATGCGCGTACGAATCAAATCGGTGTGGTAGTGGCTTAAGATAAAAATACAAAAAAAAATAAAAAATAACAAAAAAAAAAAGTGTCCAAATTTTGAATTATTAGTGTAGAATTAAGTTGGGTGTGGTGCCTCGACTATACTTTAGCCTTAAAAAATAAATAAAAAAAATTATTCAGTGTGTTTGGTTTGAGTTTTTTGAATTAAATCTTTTGAAGATTAAGTTTTTTAGTTTTCGTATTCTTTTATTTTCAGTGAATATTTTTTAAATTTTAAACATTTTTTTTACTTTTTTAGATGTACCTTAGTTAGGTGTATCTAAAAGTAAAAAATTTGTGAAAAAATATTTTAAAAAATTAATAAATACATAAAAATATAAAAAATATACTGAATTTTTATATTTTTTTATATTTTTGGCATTTAGTGAATTTTTAAAAGATTTTTTTTACAATTTTTTTACTTTTTAAATGTATTTATGTTAGGTGTGTCTAAAAAGTAAAAAAATTGCTTAAAATATTAAAAAAAATTCAGTAAAAACAAAAAAACACAGAAAATAAGAAAGTAGAATTTTCTAAAAAGTATTTTCTGAAAAATGAAAACAAGCAAGTTCATTTGTTTGAGCTTTTTAATTATTTTGATGACTTTTCAACAAAAAAATAAATTTATCAAATGAGCTAAATTTTTTTTTTTAAAAATGTACTTTTTTAATTAATAAATTAATTTTTAAATCACAATAAAACAAAGTATTAGAATAAATGTGATCCACATATTTTTTAATTAATACTATTTCAGATAATTTTTTTAAATTAGTTGAAAGAAACTTGATACTTAACTAATTGGACAAAGAATATATTATTTTTAGTTGTATGAATAAACAAAAAACAAAATCAAAAATCAAAAATTAAAAATAAATAAAGGAAAAGAGTAGGGAAAAAAATTTAAAGAACATGAAAACGATCACAATCACACATCACATCACTTTCTAAGATATGGTCTAAATTTTTTTAAATTTCATGTGCGAAAATAATAATTTTCTAATACAAATAAAAGAAGAGAAAGAATAAAGGATGGTTAGAGAAGAAACATACGGCTTGTTGAATTCCGGTGAGATAAATGGCAATTGAGCACTCATCTTCTCCGGGACAAAGCGCCGACATAGTGACGTCAGTGATTGCCGGAATCACCATGAATATCGAGAAGTTGTACAGAAATATCGTCATTAACAGGTGGCTCACCCCCGGCTGCCGATTTTCCATCTCTCTCTCTCTCTAGAGCCCAGTATACACTTGCAAGTTACAGGTAATGAATTAAAGCAAAGAAAAAGAAGAACCACGATATCTAAGGAAATGACAATGGTTAGTTATTTATATACAATTGATGATGTCATGTGTTGTGAAAAAATATTTGGTGGTTCGAGACACCACAATCACCAAATGTTATGCCCATGATGTTTCCCATCACTCAATATAAATCGTGAATTTCATTCCATTCACTAATATCACAATACCCGAACAACCACCAAATAACTTCTCTATGGTGGGTTTGCTTTCATCGTCTCTAGTTTTGAAATATTGTGCATGTCGACATCACTCCTTGACAAAAACTGCCTCGGACCCACCAAATCTCGTCTCACCCCTCACCTCCAATTTTGACAACTGAAAGCTGATTCAATCACAACCCTCCATTCTGTAGAGAGGTGCTTGGTATAATTGTGGGTTGGGTTGTGAGGTGGTGATTTTGGGTGTAGCCGTCAGATTAGCCACATTAACATTTGTCTTCACGACGGTGCCCTACAAGTCAGAGAGCTTCGAAAAAGTGACCGAGAAAAAGGATGCGTAGCTTCTAGTTGATTTCAAAGGTATATGAAATCACACGTATGATTATTTTATTTAACTATTATTATTTATGTCAAAAAATTATACTTATTTTTTAAATTTAATAATATGATATTTTATTAAAATATTTAAATTATTTCTCTTTCATTTATGGTCTAATTATTAATCAATTATCTTATTGATAAATTACTTTATTTTATTTTAATTTTGACGAAAGTTTGGATGTGATGAATATAAAATTTTGATTTAGGGTGAGTTTGTAGTGTCTTATTCCTAATTATATTGAGAATACGGTAAATTGAAAAAAAATTAATGAAATCTAATTAATTTTTTATATGAACAATGATGGTATTATTAAGAGCTCGTTTGGCATAAAAAAAAAAAAAAACCAAAGGTTTTTTTGTTAAAATAGTTACAAAAAGACAAAATAGATTTTTTTAATTTAATAAGACAAAACATCACATCCAATCCACAATCATTTCATTTTTTCTCTCATAAAATCAAAAAAGTCTATTCCAAATGAGACTTTTTAGTCCCAAAAATTCAAAAAATCAACTCACATCCCAAACGAATTCTAAAAGTGAGAAATGATATAAATATATTATAAATAATAATTTATAAGTAATAAGATTATAAAGATATTCACCCCAAAAAAAAATAAGATTATAAAGATGCAAATGAAAAATAAAAAATGAAAATTAATATTTAAATGTAATATAATATTTTATTATGTTTAATAGAATTATGTTATATATTAATACATATAAATTTAATCTGAGGGGAAATTTTGTACAAGGCGGGGGATGAGGGAGCAGAGGAGGGTGGAGGAGAAATTGTCAACATTAGCGGCTCACACTACATTTTGGCTGAATTTATTTACATTTTGAAATAATAAAAAAAAAATTGCAGTTTAAAAAAAAGCATCACAAATTCAGTTTCAACAAAATTAAATATAACTAAAAAAATTAAATTTTTGACCAAATATTCTAAGTTTATATAGTATAGTCGCTTCAATATGAAATTTTAATTTTTTAAATTAAATAAAATACAAAATAATTTTATCAAATAATAACTAACGTGAACATGAAGAGAATTGTCTCCATTAAGAGTCTACATAAATGACGAATTAAGCTGGGCACAAAGTTTTTCTTTCCTTTTTTGATTTAGCTTTTTTTTTTTCCCTCCTCATTTCCAAACAGAGGTAGATCACCGAGGGTGCTATTTGGGCTTATAAGGCCCACCACAGTTCTCGTTTTGATAATCTGAATGGTTTTTTTTTGTTGAATACTTCATGTATTTCATCCATACAAAAAATTATACGGACCCGATAATTGTAACTTGTTCAATTTACTGTATTTTTCACACAAAAAAAAGATGAAGATATTTTTAAAAAATAGATCATATATTTTTTTTATAACAAATGCAATAAATTAAACAAATTATAGTTATCGGATCAATTTAATTTTTTGTATGAACAAAATACACGAAATGCCCAACAAAACAGGCCCCCTCCAGTCGAACTGAGGGTTGCTGTTGTGTCCCAAGGCACAGCAGCCCTGCTGTGAGTGAGAGTGTTTTCGAAGTATATTTTTATGAATCAAACCATTCATATTGTAGAGTTAGTAGAATATATCATCCATACAAAAAATCAAATTAATCGGATATGCATAATCCCATGATCAGGTCCTAATTGTTTGAAAAAAATTATTAAAACCGAGTTAACCGTTTATTTTTAAAAAAACAAACGTATTCTTTTTATGAGGTTATAGATATCCAATCAACTTAATTTTTTACATGAATGATTTATTCAACAAATTTTGCAATATGAATGATTTAAATCATTAAAATTAACCAGAAAAAACCCTCATTGAGTGACACAGCAGGATCCCCATTCCCCTCCAGTCCCAAACATAGTGTTAATGTTGCTGTAGAGTAAAATTTGAAAGATTTTTTTGTTCCCTTTTTAACTTTTTTGGACCAAGAGATTCATTCAACTTCGTTATAGGAAAGTCAGTCTTGGTTTAAAAGTCTTTTGAATTAATTTTTGGACTATTGAGTTTGGGACGTGATGCAATTAGAATTGTGATTACCGCTTTTACAATCAATCGACCGACCATTTAACGGGCGGACCAATCGCTCGATGCCCATTTCTTTAAAATATGTTATGTTGGGTCGGTCGACGGAGTAATTTGTAATTTTGTGTTCTTACAAGATAGTAAATTAGTTGCTTAAATTAGATTTCGTTATTGTTACTTTATCTATGCGTGATCTAACAGATATTGACTTGCAATTCGCAGTGGATATACAAGTCACATAATAAGCAAATTCATAGTAAAACAAATTCAAAAGCATTGGCTTCTCCGGTGAGAATACGAGGCTATTATAGATGATAATAAAGGCAGTAATACTAATAATAGTCAAACAAAACTCTTAGCAAAAGCCCTGAGAATTTTGCTATATCGAGAACGAACAAAAACAAAAACCAACTGCGCAGAATATAATATCCCTAGGAAGGATTTCACATTACGCAACGAAATTGAAATTTGAAAAAATCTTGATGCACTTGTTTTTGTTACCCACTTGACGATGAATGATAGAATAGAATCGAGTGTATTCAGATTAGCGGCGTAAAGACAGGTGTCACGCTCGTGCTTATGACCACGTTTGTTTATTTTAATGTTTTTAAAATTTGTGGATTGAAAAAAAAAAATTGTTTGGCTATCTCTAGAAAAACAATTTCCCAATGGCATCTTAACCTCTTCATCTTATTATTGTTGGTACTATAAATTTGAAATCTTCAGTAAACATGGGCATAATTGGGTGTAGTAGAGGTCCAAGAATCAAGGATATGGGAAGATTGAGGGTGTGACACATGACAGTTTTAGAAAGAAAGAAAGTTCAAGACCGTTGCAAATCCTGGGCAGGTGAGGGAAACTAGCAAATGGACACGTGGCGACATGACATGGCCAGTGAAGCCATATAAAAGCTAAAAATTTAAAGAAGAGCGGACCTTGAACCAAATTCACAATTCATCTGAAGTCTAAGAATAGTATAACTTATTTATGCTGTGTTTAGTTGGAGGATTTGGAGAGGGATTTGGAAAGGGAAATGGAAAATGTAGGTGAAATGTGAATAGTATATCATTAACAATTGCAGAATATTAATTTGTGTTACAGAAAATTATTGTGGTATTTTATTTTTTTAGTTTTAGTAACAAGGAAAATAAAATTATTTTGTGTAATAATTTATTTTCTGGTTTTAATAACTAGAAAATTAATTTGTGTTTTAATTTTTTTCTGATTTTTGTAATAAGAGATTATGGCTACTGCAACTGGTAGTGGTACTCCGATTGTTACACCAACACCGGTCCCTATCTAGAACCATATTCAAGTACCAATAAATCATGGAGAAAAATCGAAAAAATTTAACGGTACTGAGTTTAAGAGATGGCAGCAGAAGATGTTGTTCTATCTTACAACTCTTAATTTGGCCCGGTTTCTCCATGAAGAGACTCCAGCACTTAAAGAGGGTGAAAGTGATCGGCAAGTTGTTGCCGCTGTAGATGCTTGGAAACATTCAGACTTCCTATGCAGAAACTGCATCCTCAATGGCCTTGACAACATGCTATATAATGTTTACAGTCCTTTAAAGTCAGTAAAAGAATTGTAGGATTCTTTGGAGAAGAAATACAAGATAGAGGATGCCGGCACGAAGAAATTTGTCGTCGGTAAATTTCTGGACTTTGTTATGGTAGACTCCCAAATGGTAATTTCTCAAGTTCAAAGTTTTCAATTAATTTTACATGATATTCATTCTGAGGGTATGTCTCTGTGCTAGTCTTTCCAAGTCGCTGCTTTAGTGGAAAAGCTATCACCAGCTTGGAAAGATTTTAAAAATTATTTAAAACATAAACGCAAAGAGATGACCATGGATGAACTTATTGTAAGACTGAGAATTGAGGAAGATAACCGTAAGGCTGAAAAAATGAATGGAAAAAATCCCATTGAGTCCAAGGTTAATGTGGTTGAACAAGTTCATAAACCACATAACAAAAAGAGGAAGTTTACTGGAGATGGTTCTAAACAAGGCGATAGCAACAAGAAGTTCAAAGGAAAATGCTATAACTGTGGCAAGACTAGACATCGAGCTTCTGACTGCCGCCGTCCTAAGAAGGATCATGGAAGTACAAGCAAGAAGACTACCAATCAGGCCAATGTAACTGAACTAGATTATATCTCTGACGGGGTGAATGACATAAACCTCTCTACTGTGGTGTCTGAGGCTAACTTGGTTGGAAATCCCAAAGAGTAGTGGGTTGACACAGGAGCAACTCGTCACATATGTGCGGACAAGAAGATGTTCACTACCTACAATGAGGCTGCAATGGTAAACAACTTTTCATGGGAAATTCTTCTACTTCTGCTGTGGCTGGACAAGGGAAAGTGATCTTGAAGATGACGTCAGGGAAAGAACTGACCCTCAACAACGTACTGCATGTACCTAACATCCGGAAGAATTTAGTTTTTGGTTCTTTGTTAAGTAAAAATGGTTTTAGGCTTGTTTTTTAGTCTGATAAATTTGTATTAACAAAGAGTGGTATGTATGTTGGTAAGGAATGCATGAGTGATGGTCTCTTTAAACTAAATATAATGACAGTTGTACCGAAAGTTGCTATGAATAAGAATAACACATCTTGTGCTTATATTCTTGAGTCGAATTTATGGTATGGTAGATTAGGACATGTGAATTTTGATGATTTGCGTAGATTAATTGGTTTAGATTATATACCAAAGTTTGAAATTAATCCTACTCATAAATGTGAAATTTGTGTAGAAGCGAAACTAACTAAGGCTCCATTTAAATCGGTTGAAAGGAAAATCGAACCTCTAGAATTAATTCATACTGATGTATGTGATCTAAAATTTGTTCAAACTAGAGAAGGCAAAAAGTATTTCATAACATTTATCGATGATTGCACAAGATATTGTTATGTTTATTTACTTAGAAGTAAAGATGAAGCCTTAGAAATGTTTAAACTCTACAAAACAGAAGTTGAAAATCAACTTGGTAAAACCATTAAAATGGTTATAAGTGATAGGGGTGGTGAATATGATGCACCATTAAATGAATTTTGTGCACAACATGACATTATTCACCAAACTACAGCACCCTATTCTCCTAGCAAAATGGAATTGCTGAAAGAAATAATAGAACCCTAAAAAAAATGATGAATGCCATGTTACTAAGTTCAGGCTTACCACAAAACTTGTGGGGGAAAGTAATATTGTCTAATAATTATGTTCTTAACAGAATACCCCACAAGAAAACTAACAGCACCCCTTATGAATTGTGGAAAGGTCGACCACCTTCCTACAAATACTTAAAAGTGTGGGGTGTTTGGCAAAAGTTGAAGTTCTTGTTCCTAAAAAGACTAAGATTGGACCAAAAACAGTAGATTGTGTGTTTATTGGTTATGCTCAGAATAGTAGTGCATATCGGTTTCTGACTCATAAATCAGAAATACCTGATATAAATGTGAACACTATTATAGAGTCAAGAAATACTGTGTTTTTTGAACATGTCTTTTCTTACAAGAAAGGACAGGAATTAAGTTCACAGAAAAGAACTTATGATTGTACACAAAGTCAAGAGACTAATGACAATCAAACACAAGAGACTAGTAATGGTCTCGACCAACAGGATTTAACTGATGATAAACCAAGACAAAGTAAGAGAGCGAGAACATCAAAATCCTTTGGTCAAGATTTCCTAACATACCTGTTAGAAAATGAACCTCAAAGCTTTAAGGCAGCAACGACAGGTCCTGAAGCATCTTTGTGGAAAGAGGCTGTTAATAATGAAATTGAATCCATTATGCAAAATTATACATGGGAATTGGTAGATCTTCCACCAGGTTCTAAACCTCTTGGATATAAGTGGATATTCAAGAAGAAAATGAAAGCAGATGGTTCAATTGACAAGTATAAAGTAAGAATTGTAGTTAAAGGTTACAGACAAAAGGAAGGTCTGGATTATTTTGACACATATTCCCCTGTGACTAGAATAACATCTATTCGCATGCTTATTTCTATAGCAGCGTTGTTTAATTTAGAAATACATCAAGTAGATGTTAAGACAGCTTTCTTAAACGGTGATCTAAATGAAGAGATCTATATGGAGCAACCCGAAGGGTTTGTAATGCCAGGGCAAGAAAAGAAAGTTTGTCAGCTTATAAAATCTCTTTATGGATTAAAACAAGCACCTAAGCAATGGCATGAAAAATTTGATCATGCAATGTTTACTAATGGGTTTAAGATAAACGAATGTGACAATTGCGTCTATGTTAAAAACACTGACCAAGGATATGTCATAGTTTGTCTTTATGTGGATGACATGCTTATCATTGGAAATAGTCAAAACATGATCAAATCAACTAAGCAAATGCTTAACAAAAGATTTGATATGAAAGATATGGGGGTCGCAGATGTTATATTAGAAATAAAAATTACTAAAACATTTGACGGATATGCATTATCTCAATCATATTATATTGAAAAAAATCTTGATAAATTTATCAAGGATGATATGAATTTAGCTAGAACACCTATAGACGTCAATCTTTATTTATCAAAAAATAAAAGTGATGCGGTATCTCAGTTAAAATACTCCCAAATCATTGGAAGTCTAATGTACCTAATGAATTATACTCGTCCTGATATAGCTTATGCTATAAGCTATATCAGTAAATTGAGTCGGTACACTAGTAATCCCGGAGAAGACCATTGGAAAACAATCATTCGGGTTCTTAGATATCTAAGATTTACTCGTGATCATGGTTTGAACTTTACTCGATATCCAGCAGTACTCGAAGGTTATTGTGATGCCAATTAGATATCGGATACTAAAGATTCAAAATCCACTAGTGGATATGTCTTTACTCTGGAAGGCGTTGCTATTTCTTGGAAGTCCACGAAACAAACTTGCATCGCGCGATCCACAATGGAATCCGAGTTCATTGCTTTAGACAAAGTAGGAGAAGAAGCAGAATGGCTTCGTCACTTCTTAGAAGACATTCTAATGTGGCCAAAACATGTGCCAGTTATTTGCATTCATTGTGATAGTCAATCTGCAATAGGCAGGGCACAGAATCACATGTATAACGGTAAGTCACGACATATTCGTCGTCAACATAATACCGTAAGGCAATTGCTGTCAAATGGAATAATCTCAATAGATTATATAAAATCTAAAGAGAATATTGCGGATCCGTTAACAAAAGGTTTGACAAAAGAGCTAGTGTATAGTTCATCGAAGGGGATGAGATTAAAGCCTATTACATAAGAGTCATCATAATGGTAACGCTACTTATATGACTGGAGATCCCAAGAACTAAGTTCAAATGGACAACTAAGTTATGTATGGCTCACCAGAAATCACCAAGGGATTAAAATTCCTTACTCATTCCTATGGTGAGAGTGATATCTGCAACATATGTTGTATGCAGGGGTATAAGGATAAACTTTGCTTTTAATGATTACTTATATCTTGATTGAGGCATAAAATCAAAACGAATATAAGGAGATACTCACAATAAGAATCACATATATGAGTGTCGAACTGGAGCCGATTCTATGAGAATGAAAAAGGCTAAATTCTCTAGAAACACTCATGAAAACCAAGAGCGTTCAAGGCCAAAATGAACATAACAGTGAGAACCACGATTTGCTAGAAGATATTTTGTGTGAAATCTATTGTCTTGGCTTGCACAAACAGCTGAACAATTCAAGGCATCGCGTCCATTGGTTAACTAGTAAGTCCGATAGGTTATCACTAGGGAAGGTTCAAGGCCGAAAGCTACCTATCCTGATGCAAGATATTTTCAACTTATACTCTTTCGATAAAGTCTACATATTGTTGCATTTCCGTTGTCATCAAATTCCATTCATGTGGGGGATTGTTGGAAATGGTTGGGAAAATTCTGGGTAAACCATAATTTTTTCCTAACTTTGGTCTAATTTATAGGTGGAACCCGAGCGTCGATTTTCGTGGGTCAAAGTGGTAACGCGTTCTATGCCGTGTTGTGATTCACGTGGTATATTTGGTTGCTCAAAACCATTACCGGGTGAATGGAAAATTGAAGCCAAAGTATGCTCCATGGAAATGGAGTTTTGGTGAAAAATCCTTCAAGGTTTGAATAAGACTTGTCCCACATTGATTTGGTGGGAAGTTTTGAATGGGTTTATAAGGCATGGGATTGGAACTTGGGGTATGCCCCAAGGAGTACACAAGTGTTTTAGAGAGGGAGATTATGAACAAAATGGGCTAGACCCATTGGACCCAAAAATCACCACACGCGTGCGCGCGTCGCCGCCGCCGTCCGTCCGGTCGGGCAGGCTGGGCCTGAACGCGGGTGCGTGGTGTGAGATTGGGTTAGGCTTGTCTGGCCCAATGCCTATCTTTTTGGGTAAAAAACATTTGAATTTAACTTTATTTTTTGAAAAATAAAATCCAGAATTCAAATTAATTCCGAAAATAAACTGGTCCGGTTTTTCTGTACACCCAAACAAGTCCCTTCGCGTTTTTATCTGTTTAAATTTTGAACCCAACAGATTTAAATCTGTTTAATTCAAAACCAAACAGGTTTCATACCTGTTCAAACAGGTTTGCACCTGTTTAATTCAAAACCTGCAGCCACCAATCCATCTATAAATAGGACAATCCTCATTTGATGTTTCATTCAGAAATTTCGTACTTCACCTCTGCAAATTTATTCTTCATTTTGCTGCATTTAATTTTTGTGACAAAGAGTATAAACACTTAGTGTGTTCATTAGGTAAACAATTTGTAGTGCTGCTATTGTTTGTAGTTGATCATTTCATCTTGGGAGATAGACGTCCACATTTTGAAAGCACCGTGGAGAGGACGAATCTGTCTTAAGGACACGGTGTCAAACACTGAACTTTATCAGAATAATATTCAAGATATTAATCAAGTAAGTTATTTATTTATTTTCTGTTTTTTATTATTTATTTAAATCAGATTTTAATTTTATTTTTGTAACAAAATAAAATATGTTTTTATTTAATTAATTCTTTTTCTAGTTTGATTTTTGTAATCAAACATTCATTCTCCTTTCCTATATTTCTTTTATATTATGTTTGTCATTTAGTACCCAAACAGAATTAATTAATTTAAATACAGTGAAAATTGTTCAACATAGGACACGAACCACATTCCTTGATTGTATTTCTATTTGTAAAAATTGATTTTCTTGTCAAATCTTCTCTGTCGATTTGACCCAAACCAGATTTTTGCTAACTGAGGTTAGTGATTAAATTTTCCTCACTTAGGTGTGGATCTTATTCTCTATATATTAAAATATTTGTGATACCCACCCAAAAAAATATATTTGTGAAGAAAAATTTTAAAAAATCAATTAATACAAAAAAAAAATGAAAATATCCTGATTTTTATTTATTTTTAGTATTTAGTGAATTTTTAAAAAAATTTCAAAAATTATATATTTTTTTAGTGTATTTAGATTAAATGAATATTAAACATAAAAAAAATAAAAATAAAAATTTTACTAAAAAAATACAAACTCAAAAACTATTTTTAAGAATTCCAAAATCATACAGAGTGATTATTGCAAATTTGCCCATTGTCAGGCTAGCTTATTAAGTTTATTAAGAAGTCAATAACTCAAATATTCTTCACTACATGTAACTTGTAAGTTTTATTTTTCATATATTTATTTGAAATTTCTATCTTCTACTTCATGCATTCTATTTTTTTCTTAGAGGGTACTTTGGCCTTGTTTGGTAGGACTTATTTCCAGTTTATTTCAGCTTTCAGCTTAATTTAAGTTATTTTGATGTGTTTGGTTCAACTTAACAATACAGCTTATAACTTTTTATAAGTCAAAAATCAACTTATTCTTTGAGTGGGGGAGGAGAAGCTTAATTTATAAGTCAAAAATCAGCTTATGTTCTGTTGTTCAAAATTGTGAAATTAAATAAATAGATTTATGAAGAAAACAAATTATATACCAAGAACATATGCTGATAATTACAACTAAATTTCAACAGAAATACACAAAAAATAATAAAGGGTAAAGAGACAAAACCGAAGCCTGCACGGAAGCAGTTTCCTTAAAACAGATTTCGCCGCCTCACGGGTCGAGTGCTTGAGGAAACCCGACGTCTGTCTCCCAGGATACGACGGTCAAAACCAGCTACGGCAGAAGCACTATCTATCTAGCTTAGCGAACAAAACAATGGCAGCACTCTCTCACAATAGGAACTATCAAGCAAACTGACTTGTAAAATGGAAGCAAAAATTTCTATATACAAACTTGACAGGAGGGTCTCAATTTATACATGTATAGGGGAGAGAGGAAAAGCCTCCAGCCTTTAAGGCTAGTCATTAAAACACCAAGCATCCATAGCCCCTTTCCACAAAATGAAAAGTATGGATGCCCAAAGGATTCACACCCTTTAGCCAAGAAAAAAGATTTAAATACTCTTTAAAATCCTATTCATGAATCTAACATCATGAAGCAATTTCTTGGCAATTTCTTATTCAAAACCCAATGGTTTTTGGCTCACTTTAAAAAATGGTTAGGATTCACTTTAATATTTAATTAAAGTCACCACACTTTAATATTAAATTAAAGTCCCCAAAAATCATTTTTTCCAACAATCCCCCACATTAATAAAAATTGACCGAATGACTCAACAAACGGATATCGTTCAACAATAAAGACTCTGAGAGAGAGTACAACGGACTAACCCCGACATCAGAGAAGGTAGCTTTTGGCTTTGAACCTCTCCCAGTGAAAACCTATCGAGTTTACTGGCTGATCAGTGAATAAGACATATTGAACTGCTCTGCCGTTTATGTAAACTGAGATAATAGATCTCACACGGGAATTACTCCTACCACCATTATGTTCTCACTGGTGTGCCTTGTGTGGCCTTGGACACTAGCCTGGTTCAGCGAGTGGTTTCAAAGAATCTTGGCCTGCCCAATTCTTCTAGAAACGGGCCCACTTCAAACTCACATAGGTGACTCTACTAAAGTATCCTGCAATACTTAGCTCAACAGCTTAACACATAAGAGTCATTAAAAGCTCAACTTATCCTCTACACTTGCAGGTATCACTAATAGAAGGAATGGCTGGAGGTTAACCTCCTCAGTGACATACCACCGTTACACACAATTAGGTTGTCCCATTGAACCTAGATCTTGGAATCTCCAGTCAACTAGGTTGGGTTCCATTCCGGTAACTTCCAAAGGCCTTAACCCCATTCCTTTTGACGACGTTTCGACTAACACTCGACTTAACCCTTTGGTTAGCGGATCTGCAATGTTGTCCTTAGACTCTACGTAGTCTAAAGAGACAACTCCATTCGAGAGTAGTTGTCGTATGGAATTATGTCTACGACGAATATGTCTAGACTTTCCATTATACATATTACTCTGTGCCCTACCAATTGCAGATTGACAATCACAATGAATACAAATAGCTGGCATAGGTTTAGACCAACGTGGAATATCTTCAATGAAATGGCGAAGCCATTCTGCTTCATCCGTTGCTTTATCTAAAGCAATAAACTTTGATTCCATCGTTGATCTAGATATACATGTTTGCTTGGAAGATTTCCAAGACACGGCTGCCCCCACCAAGAGTGAACACATATCCACTAGTGGACTTTGAGTCCTTTATATCTGATATCCAATTCGCGTCACTATATCCTTCAAGCACCGCTGGATATCGAGTATAATGCAGCCCATAATCCCAAGTGTAGCATAAATACCTTAACACCCGCACAATGCCCTTCCAATGAGAAGCATCAGGATTACTTGTGTATCTACTAAGCCTGCTAACCGAGTAAGCTATATCTGGCCTAGTACAACTCATCAAATACATTAAACTTTCAATTACCTGAGAATATTCTAACTAAGAGACACTCTCTTTATTATTCTTGGTAAAGTGTAGACTTAAGTCTACAGGTGGCGAAGACACACTCGTATCTAATCCACTAAACTTCTCAAGTATCTTATCAACATAATGAGACTGAGAAAGTACAATTCTGCCAGAGATTCTGGTAATCTTAATTCCCAGAATAACATCTACAATGCCCATATCCTTCATGTCAAATTTAGAGTTTAACAACTTCTTGGTAGTTTTGATCATTTTATCGTTACTACCTATAATGAGCACATCATCAACATATAGACACAAAATGACATAACCTCTGTCAGTGTCTTTGACATAAATACACTTGTCACATTCGTTGATTCGAAACCCATTTGACAACATTACATTGTCAAACTTCTCATGCCATTGTTTAGGCGCTTGCTTCAAACCATACAAAGATTTGACAAGTTTACAAACTTTCTTGCTTTGTCCTGGAGCTGAAAACCCTTCAGGTTGCTCCATGTAGATTTCTTCATTCAAATCCCTATTTAAGAAAGCTGTCTTTACATCTATCTGGTGTATCTCAAGATTGCGCAAAGCTGCTATCGCAATCACTATGCGAATGGATATTATCCTAGTTACAGGTGAGTACGTATCAAAGTAATCCAGGCCTTCTCGTTGCCTGTACCCTTTGATAACGAGCCTCGCCTTATACTTGTCAATAGACCCATCGGCCTTTATCTTTCGTTTAAAAATCCATTTGCAGCCTAAAGGCTTACAACCTGGAGGTAAATCTACCAACTCCCAGGTGTGGTTCTGTAAGATGGAGTCAATCTCACTTTTGATCGCTTCTTTCCATAAAGGACTCTCAGGAGAAGTCACAGCTTCGTGGAAAGTTTGAGGTTCGTTCTCAACCATATAAGTCAAGAAGTCTGGACCAAAAGATTTGGATGTCTTAGCCCTTTTACTCCGTCTGGGCTCATCTAAAACCTCAATTTGATCATCACCTGGATCATCAACATGATCATCCTCAATAGCAAGCTCATCAAATTGCTCCAAAGACCTTGGAACCCCTGCATGGGTTCGGCAAGGAAAAATGTCTTTAAAGAAACATGCATTCCTTGACTCCATGATGGTATTCCTGTGTATGTCTGGAATTTCAGACTTATGAACAAGAAACCGATATGCACTACTATTATGTGCATAACCAATGAATATACAATCCACAGATTTCGGGCCTATCCTAACCCGTTTGGGTGTAGGAATCGCCACTTTTGCAAGACACCCCCACATTCGTAAGAATTTATACGAAGGCTTAACGCCTTTCCATAACTCATACGGCGTCTTGTCCACCTTCTTCTGGGGTACTTTATTCAGAATGTAATTTGCAGAGAGAATTGCTTCCCCTCACAAGTTCTGTGGCAATCCAGAACTTATCAACATTGCATTCATCATTTTCTTGGGTTTGAACCCACCAGATTCACCTCAGAGACAACGGCAGACAAGTGCATATCATCCTCCTCATGGGAGTGCTCTTGTAAGTCTGCCATATGAGCACAAGGTTTGGTCTTGTATGGCTTCTTCTGCTTGCGGCAGTCACTAGCCCGATGCCCCTCGTTACCACAGTTATAACATTTCCCAAAGAACCGATAACCAGGTTCCTGCGGCTTGTAAGCCGACTTCTTTGCAACACCACCCCTTGGCCCCAGCTTAGAGCTCTTGTTCACAGGGGGCTTCTTCCTTATCCCAGAAGATTTGCCATGCTCAACGACATTGGCCTTTACTGAGGAGGTACTCCCTCCTTTCTTTCTATTATCCTCTTCAATCCGGAGTCAGACAACCAGCTCTTCAACAGACATTTCCTTGTACTTGTGCTTCAAGTAATTCTTGAAATTCTTCCAACCATTGGGAAGTTTCTCAATGATCACAGCAACTTGGAATGACTCGTTCAAAGGCATCCCCTCAGCATGAATTTCATGCAAGATCATTTGGAACTCCTGGACTTGGCTTATCATAGTTTTAGAATCTACCATTTTAAAATCAAGGAAACGGCCAACCACAAATTTCTTTGCCCCGGCATCCTCAGTCCTGTACTTTTTGTCCAAAGATTCCCATAATTCTTTTGCTGAGCTCTTGGAACAAAACACACTATAGAGTGAGTCTGCCAAGCTGTTGAACACATAGTTCCGGCAAAGATAGTCTGTCTGCTTCCATGTGTCAAGCGCCATGACTTTTTGCCTGTCAGGCTCATTCTCTGCCACGGCTGGAGGATCCTCACTCAGAACCTTGGCAAGGTTTAGCGTGGTCAAGTAAAACAGCATCTTTTGCTGCCATCTCTTAAAGTTTTCCCCAGCAAATTTTTCTGGGCGCTCATGGTGACTAAGCGGTCCTCCCGGAACAGCCGGAGTAACACTAGGGTTGACCACAGAGGTCACAGCAGTAGGGGTTGGCAATCCAATTGCCCCGGGGTTCAAATCCCCACTAACATTAGTAGTAGTAGCAGCATCAGTGATAGTTTCCATTTCTGAAAATTACACCAGAATATCACTTCTGTGTTTCCAGAAATTAAACTTAACCCTTAGAAAATCCCTTAGAAGAAAAATTAATTCAAAAATTAGTCTCACCACAAAACCTAGAATCGAACATGGTCAAGAAAGTTCCCAGGAAGACTGGAGGGTCACATCGGTCCCACTTAAAACTCAGTTAACCTTTTGACAAAACTTTTAAGAGCATGTTGACTCCTAGTCCGTGATAAACAAATTAAGAATTAAATTTTCTTAGGGATGAACTAGGTTAAAGCAAATCAGGGTCCAAAACTTTTACAAGCAATGTAAAACCATTGCTACAACAATATAAACAAATAAAACTTACTACAAATTGGTAAACAAATCAATTACATCTCAAACAAACATGCTTCAAACATTTTTGTTTTTACATCCCAAATTCTATTCATTTGGTTTTATATTTGTTTTTCGCATTGGTATCCCTACAAAGAAAGTTAGTAGCAAACCACAACAAAATACAAACAAATAACCTAAAAAATTTAATTATAATAAATAATTGAAACCATCTAGCCAACTATTAATTATATAAGTAACCAACTAATATAAGGTACCAAAACAAAATACAATTTGTAACTTCAAAATTAAATTACAACTTTAAAATAAAGTTCAATACTCATGAGTCACGAATGAAATTAATTCATAATAAACATTTAAACTAATAACTCCAAATAGATAAGTCAAATTCAAAGTTAATGCACCTAATTAAATAATTCAGATTAATGCACCCAATTAGATAATTTAGATTAATGCACCCAATTAAATAATTCATATTAATGCACACAATTAGGTAATTTAGATTAATGCACCTAATTAAATAATTCAAATTACTGCACCCAAATAAATAATTTAGATTAATGCACCCAATTAAATAATTCATATTAATGCACACAATTAGATAATTTAGATTAATCATGTACACAATTCATAAAACTCTATAACTCCAAATACATTAAATTATGTAATCTAGCCTAGAAAATAATAAGCATGTAACAAATTAAGACTAGAACAGAATTAGCATGTCAAAATTGCAACATCCATAAATTATATTTTATAACCTTAAAATTCATGCAAATCATGGTAGGGAAATGATGAACCATACGCATAAAACAAGATCATACTAATACAATTAAGTATGCAAATTATAATAGAGCATTCTAATTAAACTAAGCAATTAGAGAGTACCATTGCATAATTTACAATTATTGAAATAGTGAGCAATTCCGCAACAATTCCTAATAACATTATACAAAGCTAACCTAATAGTCTATATAAATCAATTCGATCAATTTCATAGAAAAGATATATAAAATCTGTTTTAAGCTTGTTGTTCAAAATTGTGAAATTAAATAAATAGATTTATGAAGAAAACAAATTATGTACCAAGAATATATGCTGATAATTACAACTAAATTTCAACAGAAATACACAAAAAACAATAAAGGGTAAAGAGACAAAACCGAAGCCTGCACGGAAGCAGTTTCCTTAAAACAGATTTCGCCGCCTCACGGGTCGAGTGCTTGAGGAAACCCGACGTCTGTCTCCCAGGATACGACGGTCAAAACCAGCTACGGCAGAAGCACTATCTGTCTAGCTTAGCAAACAAAACAATGGCAGCACTCTCTTACAATAGGAACTATTAAGCAAACTGACTTGTAAAATGAAAGCAAAAATTTCTATATACAAACTTGACAGGAGGGTCTCAATTTATACATGTATAGGGGAGAGAGGAAAAGCCTCCAGCCTTTAAGGCTAGTCATTAAAACACCAAGCATCCATAGCCCCTTTCCACAAAATGAAAAGTATGGATGCCCAAAGGATTCACACCCTTTAGCCAAGAAAAAAGATTTAAATACTCTTTAAAATCCTATTCATGAATCTAACATCATGAAGCAATTTCTTGGCAATTTCTTATTCAAAACCCAATGGTTTTTGGCTCACTTTAAAAAATGGTTAGGATTCACTTTAATATTTAATTAAAGTCACCACACTTTAATATTAAATTAAAGTCCCCAAAAATCATTTTTTCTAACATGTTCACAGTTATAAGCTATAAGCTGTTAAGGTATAAGCTATATGGCCCGTTTGGTAGAATTGTGGGAAAGTAATTATAACTTATAACCTAACAGCTTATAACTTATAGCTCTGAACATAAGCTGATTTTTAACTTATAAATTAAGCTTCTCCTCCCCCACTCAAAGAATAAGTTGATTTTTGACTTACAAAACGTTATAAGTTGTATTGTTAAGCTGAACCAAACACATCAAAATACCTTAAATTAAGCTAAAAGCTGAAATAAGCCCTACCAAACAGGACCATAATCACTTTCTCACAGCTCTACCAAAAGAGGGCTTTATGCATTCTATTTAATCCTCATTGTGATGGTAATTTATTGAATTTTTTTTATAATATCATATATTAATAAATAAATAAATAAATAAAAACAAAATCTACGCATTGTTTTATCAATTGGAAATTGGACTCGGACCCTACTAAGCACTTCATGAGTAGACTTCAATTTTTTGCTTTTGGTCCATTGGTATCGTTGATGATTAATTGGGTTTTGCATGGCCCATTACGTTTGGGTGTAGTTACTTCGCCATCGGGTCCTAGTGCGTGGCCCAATTTGTTATTATTTTTGTTGAACTTTTTCTAAAATACTTATATCTTTTCAAAAGAATATAGGGTTGTGTAGTTTTTAACAGATTAAAATTTTTTTAGGATTGTGTGGCCTTGACAAACTTAAAAAATTACATATTTTTTATTTATATTTTAAAAAATTGGTAAAAAAATATTAGTTGGTAAGTTGCAAACAAAAAAATTATCATACATGAAATAATGATTATAAGAGTGCATTTCATGAGCAAAAGTATCTCCAATGATTTGTCATTTGAACTGTCATTATAATATAACAGTTGTCCCAGAAAAGTGGTGCTCCAATGGTGAATATGGCAACTGCTATATGTGTCAATTCAGATAAACCCAATTGTTTCCCTCCCTCCCTTCCTCTCCCCCTTCCAGCAAAATAGATAAATTTTTACAGAACTAAATACAGAAACTGTTGTGTTTGAGACAACCGGATGCACAGTTTTTGTGTTTAGATCTACTAAAATGGCATTTGACCATTGGAGTACCATTACTATAATTTGACAATTTGTTATTATTCATTATCAAATTATAACAACGGCAATGCTATTGTAGTATTTGCCATTGGAGATGCTCTAATGAGGTTGATATGCAGATTTGAGTGTAGGGAATAAATACTAGTAATATGTTGTAGGTGGGATGTAGGCGACATCGGACACATGAGAGGTTATCTGGTGGTGCCGGAGCAATATTTCACTATCGTTTACATTGTCATTTATTCCTTTGTTTTTTATGAGGCAACTCAAAATAGTAGTACTACAAATTCAAAAAAATTATGTAGAAATTACTTTAAAATATTAATTGATGGCTCAGCTAAAAAGATAGTGATCAACATCTCAATTTTTGTTCTTTTTTTCTGTCGTATAATACAGTAGTTTTTATGCAAGTTGATGCTGGTCAATATGAGATCTACCAAAGGTTTTTTTTTTTTTTTATAGGTCTCGGCATGATCCACCAAATATGCCTTCAAACGAATGGAAATGCCAAAAAGATTTAAGTGGACTGCAAAACTTAATGCCGAAGAGATCTAGTTGCATCTCATTTTAGAAAAATAATTTTAAAAAAAAAATATGTAGGCGAGAAATAATATGGTAGGTGCAAATGCTATGTTTATTATTTTATGGTTAGTTAGCAGCCCACGACTAACTTGATGAGTAAACCTAGTATTAGCTTTTGTAATCAAAATCCATTTTCCTAGTCACCCGTGTTTGTAATCAAATCACTTTAGAATGGGATTTGATTAAAAAGGAAATGATTCATGTACGGGGAGGAAATAATTCTCCTCGTATAATCCTGTTGACCAAGTCCATGCTCCTCCGTACGACGTCGCTTTATTACCTGAAAACACAAACGTGAGCTAGCCGGCGGGTGTATGCCGGAAACCTCTCCGATGTCTAAGTCAGTAAGCTTGACAAATAGACAAAGTTTTATGTTCTCAAGAAGGATGTGTTCAATTACCTCCTCCAAGGTGATGCTTGTAGGCTTTTATAAGTTTCCCGTGGCACAATCCTGGTAGGACTTGTATTTCTCCATGCAGAGTCCTCCTAGGATTCATACTCCAAAGGATAATGCTTATCCTTTTACACCCTCCCCCACTGCTTAAACCAAGTGGGATGGTTTTCTCCATAGCCGAACTACCACACGACCGAAATAACACTGGCTATGCTGAGCCACAGAGAAGGCTGAACTATCCTTAGCTCGGTCTTCTCCTTTAACTCATTACTTCGGCTGCCCCTGTTCAACCTTGGTATGCTTAGATCAAACTTCCAAGTAACAAGTTCTGACCGACTTAACCAGAGTGTGTCACGACCGGACTAATTCCGAAACCGGTTTTCCCAGAACGTACTGCGACCGGACTAACTCTAAGACCGGCCCTACTCCGAGTTGTCTCTAGACCGGAGTAGCCTTACTCTTCCTTGGGCCGAAGCAACTATCTCTTCTTGAGCCGGAATAAACTCACCTCCTTGGGCCGAAGTAACTTTGTCTCCCCAAGGCCGGAGTAACCTTGCCCTCTAGGCCGGAGTATTCAGTACGGCCTTTTTACCTAGTCCTCTGCGTTTTGGGCCTCAAAACCCAACTCGAAGCTCGGCCCAATTTTCCCAAAAATTACCCTCTCAATTGCCCCTTAATTCCATCTGTGCAACATGATTGGGATTACCAGCCTTCTGGCCGAGCTAGAGTTTGTTACGCTTTTTCAGCCGAGCTAAAAAACCCTTTTAGCCTTTCCAGCCGAACTAAGTTTACCTCGGGTATCACTATGTCCGGTCAAAACGTCTCTTCAATCACAGCGACTGTAACGCTTCCCATTCCAGTGACACGTGGCAAACTCTGATAAGCTGTGGCCAACTGTCATGCCGCCCTTTAGAATTTTTGTACTGTTCCCGCTTCTTTTTGCCGCCTTTTTCTCTCCCTTCTTTCACAAAACAACCTTTTTACTCTTTCTCGAATTACTTCACCTTCCATTGTTCAGTTTCTCTTCTCCTCTGTTTCCTGAGTTTTTGAGCTTTGAGCTTACTGTGTTCGTGCTTCCGTTGCTGCTACTGCTCCATCTTCAGCTTCTTCTTCTCCAATCTGGTAAGCAAGCCTACCCTTCTCGCTTTTTTTATTTGTTTTTCCATCTGTTTTTGTTTTGTATGCTTTTTGCAAACATTTTTCTTCATTTGTCTGCTTTGCTTTCGTACTTTTATGAAGAAACCAGTATAACCCATGAGTATATGTCTTATACCCTAGAGAAAACTCGATTTTGATCCAGAATCACATCCCAACCGAACTAGGATACTGTTTATGTTATGTATGTAGATAGATTTCAGAGAACAACTGAACTAGGACTTGTAGGAATATCAGTAGTTTCTTCTGAACCACTCTAGCCAAGATAAGATCACCGAAAAAACGTGCACGTGCCGAACTAGGTACTTCGGTCTATAACCGAGCTAAGCCTTTCGGGGCCAAGCCGGCTTTCTTCGCTCTTAAACCGAACTCAGAAAACCGCCCCTAGGGGTTCAACCGAAGTAACTTTCCTCATACTGCAACCGATTTAAGCCTTGGGACTAAACCAACTTTCTTAGTTTTTAGACCGAACTCAGAAAGCTGCCCCTAGACATTAAACCGGTCTAAACTGCTCAAAACCGAGCTAACAAACCTTCTGATGGGCCGAGGTAGAACCAGCCCACTGAGCCGAAGTAGGATTTGTATATCTTGCTTATAATTTGTAGCGCGGTCCAACGATCTGTGCTTAACCCCTTTGTTTTCTACCTTGCAGACTTAGGTTGCCCAGGCATTCCTGCGTGTGCTCAACCGAGCTACTGAGCCTAATTTTTGTACCGAAATAATTTATTCATAAATTATACGACAAATGGGTAAGTATAGATATTTAGTCGAAACCCCTGGTGGCATGGCCGAATTTAGGCAAGATTACCAGATTCCTGATGATGTCCAACTGGTGTTGGCCAAGAAAGATGCTACTCCCTGGGACAATGAAGGCTTCGTCCCTTTTACCCTTCAATCCATAATAGAAACCGGACTACGGTTTCCTGTCCAACCGTTAATCTGCGAATTTCTTAGACAGACTAGGTTGTGCCCCACCCAACTGTCCACCAATACATATCGTATTATAATGGGAATAGCCGCATTAAACCACCAAACCGGACTAAATCTTGGTCTGGCCGAGATCTTTCATCAATACTCTATTGGCTCAAAGAATGCTGGGTGGGTCTATTACCTTAGAATTCGCCGCCGCCGAGAGAAAATAATTAAACACAACCCGGACAAAGATCTTAACGATGATGATTTCTTTTGGGTCTCTGGGAACTTTGAGGATTTTCAAGCTCAAATTCCTGGCCGACCTATAAATTGGAAAATGGGAGAGCCTGGTAATTTAACTTCGATCTTCTTCTTTGCATTTTATTTCGGTTCTTCAGTCCATTGACCGAACTAACACTTCTCTTTTTTGCAGATTTTGCCCACCTCCGTTCTCTATATAGTTATCCCAACCTTGCAATTTTGCGAGCCGCACTACGGTGCCAAGAGAGGAGTTGGGCTAAGCTTCTGAATTTCGAACCGACCTACCGGTACAGCGGTCGACGGAAAGCAAAGGTAACCGATTTTCTTCTCGAGGAAGACCCAGAACCGGACCCAACTTTGCCCGAGATAAGACTTGTCCCACTAACAGCTGAAGAAGAAATGGCAAAGAAAAGCAGAGTTAGGGCCCTCCTGACCGCAACAACCAGGGCCGAAGTAACACCAACTACTGAGGTGCAGCCCGCCGTCGTGGCCCTTCCTTCACAACGGCCTTCTTCATCTCGCCCTTCCAAACGCGCCCGATCTACGTCAGCCGAACAGCAACTTGTTGATGAGGTCGAATCCGTCCCCCAAAGTCCTCATCCTGCCCCCCAACCAGAGCAAACTGACCGAGCTCGATCTCCGAAGTGGGCTCCGCCGCTGATCTTCAACGACCGAAACATCAAAGCCACTGACTCGGTCATGGCTGAAAAAGACCACCAACTGGCCTTTAACCTGGCCAAAAGTGTGTGCCTCCCCAAGGACATGGAGCACCACTTGAAGCAACTGAACACCGAAATGAAATCAATTCGGTCTGCTTCCAAGTCCATGATCTTGGTAAGTAGCTCTGTCTGTTTTTTCTGTCTAAATTTTTCCAACTTTTACTTCGGCTGAGATGAGATTTTTGTTTTGCCAGGCCTTGCAAAAGAACAATGTCACTTATAGGAAAGTCCAAGAACTCCGCAAAACCACAAGGCAGGCGATGGCGGAAGCCGAAGCAAAGGCGGCCGAACTACTACAAGCCGAAAAGAGAATGGCCGAGTTAGAAGCGGAGAACGACCGTCTTGCCGATCTAGTTAACTCGGCTGAAGCGGAGAAGCAAAAAGCGGCCATTGTAATGAAAGACAAATATCTGCGTGAGCTGCTGAAGCTTGAGAAGAGAAAAGACGCCGAAATAAACGAACTGAAAAAGAACATGGAGGCGGCCGAAAAGGAGGGGCACAAGCGGGGTTACAAGGAGGCGGAGGAAGCCTATGTGAAACAATGTGATGCTGCCAAGGAGTTGTTCTTCAAATGTGGTTGGAGGGCGGCCGTTGAGCAGCTCGGTCATGACCAACAGGCCGAGGTCTACAACCCTCCAGAATACTTCATACCGAAGTCCCTTGCGGCGTATGCAGACGCTCTGCAACAAGAGTTTTTGGAGGACTCAGACACTGATGACTCCTCTGCTCCAGAAGACATTCCGGTTGTTGGTGCCGACCCGTCACTTCGGTTGGAACCCATGGTAGAGGACCATCCTATCGAGCAGCCGAATGAAGACGTGGTTCCAACCGAAGGAATCATGGCAGCCGAGAGTGAGCTTCCTCTTGAGACCGGTCTTCGAGTTGATGATGCGGCTTTTGATGCTGAGATTGATGAACTTTTCTCTTAATTCTATACTTTTTCTTTTGTTATTTCGTCTTTGTAACCGGGCTATGCCCCTTTTGTACTTACTTTTTCAATGAATGGAAATTTTGCTCTTACTCCGGTTTTGATGTGTATGCTTGCACTTTGTAATGCCTTTAATTACTCCAACTTGTATTTCGGTTTTGGCTTTTTAAACTATACTTACCAGCCAACCACTCCTTAGCCGATATGATTACTTCGGCTGAGGAGTACCAAGTGTTGGTTTATTCCAGCCAACCACTCTTCAGCCATGCACTTACTTCGGCTGAAGAGTAACTAGAGTTGGTTTATTCCAGCCAACCACTCTTCAGCCTTGCACTTACTTCGGCTGAAGGGTAACTAGGGTTGGTTTATTCCAGCCAACCACTCTTCAGCCTTGCGCTTACTTCGGCTGAAGAGTAACTAGAGTTGGTTTATTCCAGCCAACCACTCTTCAGCCATACACTTACTTCGGCTGAAGAGTAACAGGTGTTGGTTTATTCCAGCCAACCACTCTTCAGCCATGCACTTACTTCGGCTGAAGAGTAACTAGAGTTGGTTTATTCCAGCCAACCACTCTTCAGCCATGCACTTACTTCGGCTGAAGAGTAACTAGAGTTGGTTTATTCCAGCCAACCACTCTTCAGCCTTGCACTTACTTCGGCTGAAGAGTAACTAGAGTTGGTTTATTCCAGCCAACCACTCTTCAGCCATATACTTACTTCGGCTGAAGAGTAACAAGTGTTGGTTTATTCCAGCCAACTATTGGAGTTAGTTTTTCCAGCTAACTTATAGTATTTGGTTATTCCGACCAAATGTCCTGCAGCCTGGATCCTTATCCTGGGCTTAGGAAGGGTGTTGGTTTAATCCAGCCAACCACTCTTCAGCCTTGCGCTTACTTCGGCTAAAGAGTAACTAGAGTTGGTTTATTCCAGCCAACCACTCTTCAGCCATACACTTACTTCGGCTGAAGAGTAACAGGTGTTGGTTTATTCCAGCCAACCACTCTTCAGCCATGCACTTACTTCGGCTGAAGAGTAACTAGAGTTGGTTTATTCCAGCCAACCACTCTTCAGCCTTGCACTTACTTCGGCTGAAGAGTAACTAGAGTTGGTTTATTCCAGCCAACCACTCTTCAGCCATATACTTACTTCGGCTGAAGAGTAACAAGTGTTGGTTTATTCCAGCCAACTATTGGAGTTAGTTTTTCCAGCTAACTTATAGTATTTGGTTATTCCGACCAAATGTCCTGCAGCCTGGATCCTTATCCTGGGCTTAGGAAGGGTGTTGGTTTAATCCAGCCAACCTCTAAGTTAGTTTTTCCAGCTAACTTAGAATAGAATGCTTGTAATATACTTAAGTCTTGAAAGTTTAACTTTTACAAAGAAGAATTTGTGCTGAAAAGATTTTCTCATTTTATTGAAGGAAGAGAAAAGTACATATGCTTGAAAAAAAAGATAAGCTAAAAGTAAAATAACTTGAGATTGGCCGTATTCCATGGCCTAGGGATTGCCTTGCCATCCTTGTCTTCTAGGTGATATGCCCCTTTGCCAGCTAACCCAACCACCTTGTAAGGACCTTCCCAATTTGGGCCTAACTTGCCGTCTCCTGGGACCAAGGTGTTTCCCATTACTTTGCGTAGTACCCAATCCCCAATCTTGAATTGTCTTGGATGCACCTTTTTGCTGTATTTTCTGATTAACTCTCGTTGGTATGAGGCGATGTGGACTAGCGCTCTTTCTCTTCTTTCTTCTGCAAGGTCGAGTTCTAAGGCTATGGCTTCTCCATTTAAGTTTGGATCAAAATTTTCGCTTCGAATTGTGGGGAGGCCAACTTCTAGTGGGATCACTGCTTCCATGCCATAGGCTAAGGAAAATGGTGTTTCTCCAGTTGATCGCCGAGGTGTGGTGCGGTAAGCCCATAAGACGTGAGGAAGTTCATCCGCCCACTTGCCTTTTGCTTTCTCTAGCCTTTTCTTTAGTCCATCCAAGACGACTTTATTTGATGCTTCAGCCTGCCCATTTGCTTGAGGATAAGCCGGTGTGGAATTGTAGAACTCTATCTTGTATTCTTCACAAAAGCTTCTAAAGATTCTGCCGTCGAACTGAGTTCCATTGTCTGAGATCAGTGCTTTTGGTATGCCAAACCGAGTGATAATATTTTGCCAAACAAACTTCTTCACATCTTTTTCTTTGATTGATGCCAATGCTTCTGCTTCCACCCACTTTGTGAAGTAGTCTGTTGCTACGAGAAAGAATTTTCTGCCTCCGGGTGCTGTTGGAAGTGGTCCTACTATGTCTAAGCCCCACATTGCGAAAGGCCATGGGCTAGTTAAGGGTAGCAGTTCTCTTGCCGGTTGATGTATTTGGTGTGCGAATTTCTGGCATTTTTCACACTTCTTCACATATTTCTCTGAGTCTGCTTGCATATATGGCCACCAATATCCTTGTGAAATAGCCCTGTAGGCGAGCGACCTTCCCCCTTGATGACTTCCACATACCCCTTCGTGTATTTCGAACAGGAAGGCTTCTACTTTGCTGGGATGAACGCACTTGAGGTAAGGCCCAGAGAACGACTTCTTGTATAATGCCAAAGATGGAGATAGCCAAAACCGTTGCGACTTTGCCCTTATTCTGTTGGCTTCTTTTTTCTCTTCTGGTAGGATGCCGTCTTTCAAGAACAGGATGATGGGATCCATCCAAGAAGGGCCTAATTCTGCGCAACATACTTCTTCTGCTTCGGGGTCTTCTATGCTTGGTCTTGGTAAGAAGTCGATGAGTAATGGATGAGGGATTGATGTATCTGCCATTGAGGCCAGGCCTGCTAGCTCATCCGCTCGGCTGTTTTCCTCCCTACCAATTTGTTCTATCCTTACCACATCAAACTTCTTGATCTCCGTTCTGACTAACTCTTGGTACTTGGCCATTCTGTCGTCCTTTGCTTCGTATTCGCCAGAAATTTGGTTTACCACCAGCAGAGAGTCACTGTACACCATTAGTTCGGTTGCTTTCATGAAGTGTGCCGACTTGAGTCCTGCGAGAAGCGCCTCATACTCCGCTTCATTGTTGGATGCTGGGAAGCCAAGGTTGATTGCTTGCTCTATAACCAGGCCGTCTGGAGAGATGAGGACTATGCCAAGCCCTGCACCATGTCGGTTGGATGCTCCATCCACAAAGAGCTTCCACATCTCTCCAACGAATAGTTTCCAGCAAGCGGAAGGATCAGACGATGTCGTGAGGTCAAGAATAGTGTTTTCTTCGAGGTCCATGTTGGCTGTCTGTTGTTCGTCCTCTGTTTGAACTGCTGGTGAGCCTTTGTTTGGCTCTTCCTTGTTGTCCTTAGTATGGTCTGCCTTTGTGCTTGATGGACTACCTTCCACTAGGGGTTGAGCTATTCCGGCGTCAACTTCCGTCCCTGGTTCGGTTGATGGACTACCTTCCACTAGGGGTTGCGCTATTCCGGCGTCAACTTCCGTCCCTAGTTCGGTTGAGTCAGTCAGGTCGACTGGACAGATATGATGACTTCCAGGAGTAAACTCTGCGACGAAGTCTACCAAAGATTGGGCTTTTATTGCTGTCTTGGGTTGGAATTTGATGTCGAATTGTCCCAACTCCACTGCCCACTTCAAAATTCGCCCACTAAAGTTCGCCCTTTCAAACAGAGCTTTTAGTGGAAAGGCCGTGAGGACGACTATGGTGTGGGCATGAAAGTAGTGCGCCAATTTTCTGGATGCCATCATTAATGCTAATGCTAGTTTCTCCAATGGTAAGTACCTTGTTTCGGCTCCCAACAATGTCTTGCTGACATAAAAGATGGGCAAGTGCTGTGTTCCTTCTGCACGAACCAACACTGCGCTGACTGCATGCTGAGAGACTGCCAGGTACAAAAAGAGTTCTTCACCTGGTACTGGAGTAATGAGTAGTGGTGGGGAAGACATGTACTCTTTCAAGCTTTCCAGAGCTCGGTCGCATTCTTCATCCCACTCAAACTTGGCTTTTAAAGCTTGGAAGAATGGTCGTAGTCTGTCTGACGACCTGCTTATGAACCGGTTGAGTGCAGCCGCCATACCAGTGAGATGCTGCACTTCTTTGACTGAGTTTGGTCTCTCCAGCTCCTGGATTGCTTTGATCTGAGAGGGGTCTGCTTCTATACCTCGGTTGGTCACCAGGAAGCCCAAGAATTTGCCAGATCCAACTCCGAATGCGCATTTGGACGCGTTGAGGCGCAACTTGTGTTTCTTCAGGATCTGGAACATCTCGCCCAAATCTTTCAGATGGTCATTCTTATCCTTGCTTTTGACCACCATGTCGTCGATGTAAGCCTCCATTGTTCTGCCTAACAATGGTTCAAACATCTTGGTGACCATTCTTTGGAATGTCGCCCCTGCGTTCTTTAGGCCAAAGGGCATGACCTTGTAGCAATATAACCCCCTTGGTGTTGTGAAAGAGGTGACCTCTTGGTCCGGTTCATGCATGGCGATCTGGTGGTAGCCTCTGTATGCATCCAGGAAGCTAAGACGGTTATGCCCCGCCGTTAGGTCCACCAGTTGATCTATCCTTGGTAGAGGAAAGCTATCTTTTGGGCACGCCTTGTTGACTGTTTTGTAGTCGACGCAGACACGCCATTTACCATTCTTTTTCGGCACTACGACTGTGTTGGAGATCCATCTTGGGTAGTGCACTTCTCTTATTGCTCCTGCTTCCAGCAGGTTGCCTACCTCTTCTGCCACTATTTCGGCGTGGTGGAGTGCCGATCTGCGTGTGCGTTGAATGACTGGTCTGGCGGATGGGTGGACATTGAGTTGGTGACTGATGAAGTTTGGATCAATGCCTGGCATGTCGTAAGGTGTCCAGGCAAACACTTCGATATTGGAGGTCAAGAATTCCAAGACCTCTAATCTCTCAGCGCTGGACAACGATGAGCCAAGCAAGAAGAACTTATCCGGGTTCTTCTCATCTATTTTTACCTCCACCAAGTCTTCCACTGCTTTTTGATCAGCCTCTTTGCCGACGTCAGCGAATAGTTCATTACTTTCTGGCTCTTCCACCGAATGAACATATCCTTTGGCAGCTCGGCTTCCGTTCGCTGTGGCGAAGCACTGTTTTGACATGATCTGATCGCCATAGACTTCTTCAATTATACCGGCGTTATTGGGGAACCGCATTACCTGATGGTATGATGACGCTACCGAACGCATGGCATGCAGCCATGTTCTGCCCAGGATGATGTTGTAGGTGGAGGGGACCTTCAATACCCAGAACTCCACCTGTTTTGTTACACTTCCTGCTCTGACTGGAAGGATTATTTTGCCGACAGGCCACTCTGGCATGGAGTTGAATCCAATCAGGGGAGAAACTGCAGGTGCCAAGTCTTTGTCTTGCAGCTTTAGTTGTTTGAATGTGTCGTAATACATGATCTCACATGAACTACCCTGGTCAATCAGAATCCGCTTGACGTCAAAATCCTTGACTCGGAGAGTGACGACCAGGGCATCATTATGGGGGCAGTAAATTCGTTCTAAGTCCTTATCTGAAAAGGTCATGACGTTTGTTGCCTCTGTCCTCCCCTTCTTGATGGCAGGTTGGGCACTCAATACTTCCCTAAAGTGCTCAGCCTTCTTGATTGAACCTCTGAGCTCACATACGCGCTCGGGTTCAAAAACTCCATGAATTACATTGATAATGCCTTGAGGTGGTGCATCGTTTGGCATTCTATTGGGATGGTCATTATGATCTTGGGGGGCCGGCTGCACTCCTCCTTCAATGTATTCGTCCAAGTGGCCTGCTGCCACCAATTCTTCCAAGTGCTGTCTCAGTGGCGTGCAATTCTCAGTTCGGTGCCCCTTTTCTTTGTGGAAGGTGCACCGTGATCTGTCATCGTAATTCTTCTGACCTTCCCCTAGCTTGGCTGGCCACTTGACAAAAGGCTTGTCTTTTATTTCGCTCAGAATCCGATATATTGGTTTTTTGAACACCGTTGTTATGGCAGTGCGGATTCTCAACCATCTTTTGTCTGGGTCTTCTCCGTTATCTCGTCTGCCACGTCCGTTCTTGTTATTTCGGTCAACCGTGTTGACCTTGGCAGGGGTTTTCTTTTCTGGTGCTGCGGTCGTACTTGATTTTGCTTTAGCACGCGCGCCATCCTCTTCTACCCTGATGTGCTGATGCACTCTTTCCATCAGGGCCTCCATGGTGAGGGATGGCGTCATGGTGATCGAGTCCCTGAGTCGATTCCCTACTGGTAGGCCTCTTTTATACTGCGCAATGGCTAGATTGGTGGGGCAGTCTCCAATCTGGTTGAATGTCTCCCAGTAGCGACTGTTGTAAGATCTGAGGGTCTCTTTTTCACCCATGTCGATGGAGAGTAACTGGTCTATCTCCACCGGTGTTTTAGTATTTGTCCGAAACCTTGTTACGAACGCTTCTGCCAATTGGGCCCAGGAGGCTATGCTACCCTCTGGGAGCTTTTCGAACCAAGTCAAGCCTAGGTCGCCCAGACTTGACGGGAAGAGTATGCACATTAAGGCCTCGTTTCGCCTGTACACAGCCATGACTTGGCGAAAGTGGCTCAGGTGTGAATATGGGTCCGTCTTCCCTTCATATGTATTGAATTTCGGCTGAAGGAATCCTGATGGTAGGGGTGCGTTTTCGATTGCTGGGACAAACGGCGAAGTCTGTAGTCTTGCCAATGCCTTGTCTGTTGGTTCGTAGGCCGGTCGCGGTATTGGCATTCCAACCTCGACGCTTCCGTGCGTCCGAGGAGCCAACCGTTGTAAGGCCGAAACTCGGTGTGGATCCCTTGCCCTGGCATCCTCCTTGCATCGTGCTTTTTCTTCTAGTACGGTTCGTAAGTCGGATGACCTGGGTAGCTCGGTTTGTCTGGATCTGGTTTGGTGTGAATGTGAAGGCCAATACGTGCTTCCTTCAGTGTATGATCTTTCGGATCTCGTCCTCTCAGACCTGGAGTGACGAGTTCTTGAAGACAAGGAGTGAGTGTCGCCTGTCCTGAGGCTTCTGCTCTCTCCTTGGGAGGGCGTAGTATTCCTACTACGATTCTCTGAGTGGCGAGGGGGCGTCTTATGCTTGCGCCCCTCTCCTGTCGCCACATCTTTAGTCTTCATCTGGCGTTTTAAAGCCTCCATGTCCGCCGCCATCCTTCGAATTAGTTCATCCTGTTCCTTTACGCGATCTTCCAGGGCTTGAGGATCAATCCTCCTTCTTTGCCTGTCGGGACTTTGAGAGTGACGAGGGCTGCTATTCCGCCTTCCCCTGCCACTCCTCCTGGAGTTATGTTGTTGGGGCTCCAGATCTGCCATAGGAGGGACAGAGGGTAATCCTTCATGCCTTGCGCCCCCTTCTGGAGTTAGTCCGTCGACGGCGGACTGCGGCAAGTCTTCAATGTGTGCCATTGAATGAAAAAATGAGAAGCTTAGTCAAGAGGTTTTTTGTTCTCTTTCTGTTCTTCCCACAGACGGCGCCAATTGTACGGGGAGGAAATAATTCTCCTCGTATAATCCTGTTGACCAAGTCCACGCTCCTCCGTATGACGTCGCTTTGTTACCTGAAAACACAAACGTGAGCTAGCCGGCGGGTGTATGCCGGAAACCTCTCCGATGCCTAAGTCAGTAAGCTTGACAAATAGACAAAGTTTTATGTTCTCAAGAAGGATGTGTTCAATTACCTCCTCCAAGGTGATGCTTGTAGGCTTTTATAAGTTTCCCGTGGCACAATCCTGGTAGGACTTGTATTTCTCCATGCAGAGTCCTCCTAGGATTCATACTCCAAAGGATAATGCTTATCCTTTTACACCCTCTCCCACTGCTTAAACCAAGTGGGATGGTTTTCTCCATAGCCGAACTACCACACGACCGAAATAACACTGGCTATGCTGAGCCACAGAGAAGGCCGAACTATCCTTAGCTCGGTCTTCTCCTTTAACTCATTACTTCGGCTGCCCCTGTTCAACCTTGGTATGCTTAGATCAAACTTCCAAGTAACAAGTTCTGACCGACTTAACCAGAGTGTGTCACGACCGGACTAATTCCGAAACCGGTTTTCCCAGAACGTACTGCGACCGGACTAACTCTAAGACCGGCCCTACTCCGAGTTGTCTCTGGACCGGAGTAGCCTTACTCTTCCTTGGGCCGAAGCAACTATCTCTTCTTGAGCCGGAATAAACTCACCTCCTTGGGCCGAAGTAACTTTGTCTCCCCAAGGCCGGAGTAACCTTGCCCTCTAGGCCGGAGTATTCAGTACGGCCTTTTTACCTAGTCCTCTGCGTTTTGGGCCTCAAAACCCAACTCGAAGCTCGGCCCAATTTTCCCAAAAATTACCCTCTCAATTCAATTTATGTTTGGAATGATGAGGAATTAGAAAGAAAGAAAATATTTAGTGTTAGCAAAAGTCTGATTTAAACCTAATCGTTAATCTACAGATTTATGAAAAGATGTGCAGAAAAGTAGAAAGAGTAATGTGACAACTTATGTGACTTTTTAGTTTTTTGGCTAAAATGTATAGTTGACAAACGAGGTCTTAAATTAATTTTCTCACAAACACAAAAATATTAGATTTGTGGTTGAGTTCTATGCCTCAAACAGATTAAGGACTTCCTTAGAGATAATTAAGTAAAGAAGGAACATAACAAAATATGTATTATTCAAATTGATTGTCAGTTACTACTAGTTACATGAATTTAAACAAGAACAAATAACTAAAAAATATAGCAATCGACAGAAGAAAAAAAATAGGGATTGAAAAAAGTTATCACTAATCTTCTCCTAAAGTTGCTAATTTAACCACTACTAACTAAAAACTAGTATCACCATTTGTAAGTGGTTTGACTAATGATTTTCTTTGTATCTCTCTTAGCCTATTCATAGGCTTAACCACATGAGAGAAAAAGAGGTAATCAAATCCTATGATTTCCTCAACAGATCATGATTTCCTAAGGCACCGTTTGGGAAGTGAGTTTATGGGTTTTTTGGGCTATTTTAGCCACAAAAGACAAAATAGCCTATTTTAGCCACAACAAACAAAACATCACATCTAAGAGCATCTTCAATGCACTAGGCATATAATACTTATTAGTTAAAATGCCTAGTGTGATTCACTTTTTTCAATTCCAATGCACTAGGCATATGATTAGGCATTTTGGCTCAACTCATATTCACTAGCTACATGTAGCTAGCCTTCAACGCTAGACAAAACATATTCAATCATTAGAATCATTTCCCTCCATCTTTGTTGTTGATGTGGCATTCTATAAAATTAATAGTATTTGGATAAATAGCTAAAATAAAGAGCATGGTTGGAGTAAAAACATAAAACAGTTGATAGGCAAAATAAAATATATACTTTATAGTAATATTTAGATAGGTAAAATGCCTACTACCGTTGGAGAACCCATAATCATTACACTCTTCTCTCACAAAAAAAATCAAAAAAGCCAAAAAGCCAAAAAACCCTTCCCAAACTAAGTTTTTTAGCCCAGGCTAAAATAGCCAAAAAAGCCAAAAAGCCAACCCACTTCCCAAACGGAGGCTAAATATCATCCATATCTCATGTTCATAGTAACAACTTTGCAGATTTGATGCTTAACTTGGTCTTGACTTTTTGATCTCCATAACTAACTTTCAAATAGATGCAATGGCTAATTTTTTAGCCCTCCATTTAACATGTCATCATGTCACGTCATGCAACGTCCTTAATACATCTGTCATACCACGTCTGTCATACCACGTCAGCATGCATGTCGACAGAAATAATAATAATAATAATAATAACAACAACAAATGTGGCTAATATTTTTCTTTAAAAATAGTCTATAGTTTCAATCGACAGATCATAATTGAACTTGACTATATTAATAGGTCACAATCAACAAAAAAAAAAAAAAAAAATAAGTAAAATGTATTGCCAACAAATAGTGATGTCCCTATTAAGTGTGAACTCATATAAAGAGAGCAAAGTGCAGGTAAAATTTTATTAATTCTCATTCCCATGGAATTCTACCATTTTTATGAGATTTGAGGAGATTTTTTTTTTTTTTTGTTGTTGTTGATGTATTATACTAATCTCTCTGGAAATTTATGACAATTGTAAAAATATTTTTCAAGATTTTTTTATTGATTCATAAGCATTGTGTCCATTCCGTACAAATTTAATTAAACATGATAACACATACTGTTTTAAAGACGGTAATAACCCAACCATTTAAATATTTTTATTTGTGGTTGTTTGGCATGTACTATTTTAACACATTATCCTATTTAGGTCACAATTATGTTATTTAAGTCAGATCACCTCTCTACCATATCACTTCAAACTCAATTTATATTTTTTATTTTTTTGTAAAAAATCAAAAAGTACACTAATTTAACATTTTCCAAACAACCCCTTAGTATGAAACTTATACAAACGCAGGGTATAATGTAGGTAATGGGATTACATTAAATTTTATTAATTTTTATTCCATGAAATTCGACTATTTTCATAAGATTTCAAGGGAATTTTTTCCCCCTTTCTTTCAAATCTTATCAAATTAAATCCCATTTAAATTCTATTCACTCCAAACAGATCAAATTTTGTTTTTATATGTCAATTCCGTCAAATTCCCTCGAATCCTACCATTCCTAACATTGTTAGATTTCATCTAAAAAAAACCCCAAAACATAATAAAAAGGAATAAACTAAACAAGAAAATAATGCATATTAGCATTTAGATATGCAAGAAGGATGTCTATCTTTCATCTCATAAACTCATTTACAATGATAGTTTCAAATCTAAAGTTGTATTTAGATTTTAAATTATGAAAAAAAATTATGGATGAAAAAGAAAACAGATTATCCTTTTCCTCTACAATTTCTTTTATAAATTCAAAATCTAAACATAACATAAAAATAAAAATAAAAAAGAAATTACAGTTTTTAGATTCAAAGTAACCTTAATCAAGAAAAACCAAAACACTAAATTGACCTTAAAAACTGGTTCAAGAAAACCTTAATCAACATGATCTGACCAGGGTATTAACTTGAAGAGGCCTAGGTTGAGCCATGGTTCTTCTCTTCCATAGATTTATTTCTTTTCTTTTCTCCAAACCTACTCCATCTCCATTTCCACCTCCGAGTATCGGTGCAGAGAAAGGAATTATGATCTCTCTTTCTTCACCTTCACTCTCTTCATCTGAATAATAACCCCGGGTGTCATCATCTCCATCCACCGGCATAATCTGAGCCGTCCAATCGAATTTCGTATTCGAATCACGACCGCTCGCGAACCTCCTCATCTGACTCAAACTCGGCGCTCTATCAGGCAACTTAGGCCTATCAGCAACTGAAGAATCAGACTTTCTACCGGGTAAAACATTCGGAAACGTCGATGACTTTGTAGACATAACGGGTTTAAATTCTTTAGGCATCGGCACGTTTTTCTCTTTCTTCTTCTTCGTCTTGTTCTTGTTCTCGTTCTTGTTTTTGTTTTTGTGTTTGATTTGGCCCATGCACGAGACTTTCGGTGAAGTGGGTTCTTGTTCTTGGGGTTCTTCGAAGCGTGAGTTGTTGGTTTTCCGGCGAGCTTCTTCGGGAATTATGGATATGATTGGGCCGGAGAAGCCTTTTCCGATGTGGGTTTTGAGCCTGTCTGAACATCTCTTGTCTTTTGTTGGACTAAAAGGAGGGCTTTGGAACTTTACAGCTGAAGCTGCTTTTGGTAGAAACTTCAAGAACTTGTTCTTTGACTTTGTTGGTTTCTCCATTGTTGTTCTCTCAATGATCTTTCTTTGTATTACACTCTCTCTCTATATATATATAGATAGATAGATAGATATCAAGAAAGAGAGAGGTGTTTGGTCAAACTCTCAAACGTTGATTGCTCCGCCGACTTCAATGTGGCATGGGTTGATGCATGATTTCGTCGAAGCTAAGATTGAATTCAAGTTCAAAACAAGGGGCTAAAATGAACAGCTGGCTAATTAGGACCAATATTTTAACAAATTGTGACATGTTTTGTCACTTATTTTTATTATGTAGTAAGTATTACTACACGTATAAAAGTGGTTCATTGGTTGATTCCTATAAATTAAGTTGACACTGATTACCCTCGCAATTATCGTGTTTGGCTTGTTAGAAAAAGTAGGAATGATCGACCATAATAGTATGACGTATGTTGTGCTGATTAGTTGATTTTGTCAGTGACATAATGCGACACAATCAATTTATCTTATATATTATTTTATTCTATAATTTTGATTAATTCAATTTTTATAAAGATGGAAAATGGGTAGATTTGGATTAGTCTGGATGGGTTAAAATCAATTATGCATTTTTTTAAAATAACCAAATTCAAGCTCGCCTATTTAATAAATAGATTTAATTAAGTTGAATTAAATACGGATTGAATAAATTGACCTGAGCAATTTGTTAGTTTATTGAATTTTTTTGGGTAAATTACAAATACACCTCCTGAGATTTCATTAAAATACGAATCGTCTCCTGTAGTTCTGGAAATTACATTCTATCTCTTGAGATTTCTAATTTCATAACAAATCGCCTCTTTTATTAATAAATCATTAAGTCAATTAATAATTTTTAATGATGTTAGAATATATGTTTCAATTAATAATTTAGGTAATTTTATTATTATATAGGAGAACAATTATGAATTTCATTTTTTTAGCTAATTCTGTTAAATAAAATTTTTTAATAAGAGGGTATTTGTAATTTTACAAACCACAATTGGTGATCTGTACTTTTAGCAAATCTCAGGGGCTGTCTTTGTAATTTACCCAATTTTTTTTAATAGGTTGGGGTGATAGTGGTGTTGTTGGTGGAGTGGTAATGGTGGGGGAGGAGTGAAGTAGTGGTGATAATTGTTGTAGTGGTGATGATGGTAATAGATTGGTGATAGTGCAGTAGTGGTCATGGTGGTAGAAGTCAAGCAAGGCATGGCAGAGACAATAGTAGTGGTGGTTATGGTAGAAGAGGTGATGGTAAAAGAGTAACGACAATGACTATAGAAACAAATGCATAATAAAAATGGCGATGGTGGCAACAAAGTGGGGTTGGGGTCAAGGTGGACGCATGACAACAACGACAATGGTCGTAGTTTGTTATCGTGAAAAAGATTATTTTTATTTTATTAGATTTAAATGAATATTCATATACAACTCATTCAAATTATTTAAAAAATGCATTTGAATTTATTTATTATAACTTAGACAAATTCAAACGTTTTTTGAGTAAGTGTTAATGGGCGAATCAAGGTTTCAATTGAATACGTCTAATTGATAAATGGGTGTAAATTGTCGACACCACCTAGGTCAAAACAAAAACATCCAAGTATGGTAAAAGACATAATTTGTAATGATCTCCTTTGATTTTGACGCATTAACTTTGCTAATTCAAAACCAAAATTCAAACATTGGCCTCTCTAATCTAATCTAGATTTTACTATTGTGATTCAAATTTTTGTATCCTATTTAGTTTTTTTTTTTTTTTTTTTTTTTTTAAGATGGTGGTGTCCTAGTTAGTTGTACAATGAAATCCTTAGATGATTATTAATCAATTATACAGATTTATTTATTTTTTTACAAAAATAATGTGATTGAGTCACCGTTATTTATTTCAAAACAAATACCCATCTAATTTAATTACTCTTAATTTCAACGGCATCATTAGGCATTGCTAATGTTATTAATGTTTGGATACCTTTGCTTTATGCTAAAAAACAAAAAAATAAATAATGTTTGGATGCCTTTGTTTGTCTATATGTTGCATGGCTTCTCCCAAATTTGTCTGGCCTCCGTTCTAAAATAAAAATATGTTTGGTTTTAATTTTAGAATCAGTTTTTTAAATTTTAAAAATAAATAAAAATTAATATAGCAAAACTAAATACAAAAAAAAAAAATTATTTTATTCCTCCAAAAAGTAAAATCATATAAAATTGTGAGCTCTCTTAATTTTTTTTTCCCCACTAATTTAGAATAATCTTGTTATTAGATTATTTTAGTGAAAAAATTCTGTATAAAATTCAGTACGAAGAATATTTAAATGACAACATTTGTTTGTGGACTTGGATTTAAGAAAGGTCAAACGCGTATTGCACACCATTGTGGGCATTTATGAAATACATAAAAATCTTATTTTGAAAAGTTAGTTGGAATTTATTTTTTAATTTTTTTTTAAATATTCAAAAAAATAAAGAAGTAATATAATTTAAATAAAATTAAAAGTCAAAAATTAACTTTTAACCTCAAGGACAGGTTGGTGAAACAATCAACTATGGTTAAAAAAGTTTTTCAAAAAATTTGATAATAAAAAGTCAGAATTTAAAAAGCATTATTTTTAACAATTAATTTAAAAAAAAAATTTTATTATTTTGCACCATTAACTGTAAGGGTAAATTACATTTTACACTCTTATATTTCACACCAAATGTCACTTTAATCCTTACACATAAAATCGTGACAGTCAACCCCCTACATTTTTGGTCAAATATCATTTTTATCTCTATACATAAAATCGTGACAGCCAACCCCTTTACTTCTAATCAAGTGTCAAATTGCCCATTCTATTACTCTATTGTTTAAGTTTTTAATAGAAATGAGGGTAAGAGGAAAAAATCATTTATTATTTTCCACCAATATACACTTTCTCTTACGCGATAAGCATGTGAGAGTGCTATAATATATATATGTGTATGCGTGTTCATATGTTAAAAATTAGGACGAAGAAGTTAAGAAATAAAACTTTTGAAATAAATAAATAAATAAAAAGACAATAAAGAAATCGAAGACTGTTAATGTGGAAAACATAGCTTCATTATTTTAATTTTTTTCATCTCTTTAATCCTTCACAATTTGTATTTTATTTTAACTTAATACAATCAAAATTTGATGTAAATTTTAGGGTGAAATGTGTATAGATAGAAAATTTGTGTGATTTTCTTCTTTTACCTTCATTTTGTAGTCATATGCTTATCACATAACTGACTTTTGTTAAATACTTATACGATGGAGCAACAGAAAGGAGACATTGACACTTGACTAAAAGTATAAGGAGTTGATTGTCACAATTTAATAAATGTAAGAAATTAATTGTCACGATTTCACGTGTAAGGACCAAAGTGATATTTGACAAAAAAAATGTAAAAAGTTGACTGTCACAATTTTATGTACAGAGACCAAAGTGAGATTTAATACAAAGTGTAAGATGCAAAGTGTAATTTACCCTAACTATAATAAAAGTTATACAAATCATATTGACATAAATTTTTGAAATAAAAATATATAAATAATTTCAATAAACAACATCAAACAGGGCTTTGTCTTTTTACACATTTAGGCTGTTTAATTCTTTTTGGTTTTTAGACAAACCAACCCAACCCAACTAAACTAAACTACTGTTTGCTTTATTGGAATGAATATGACTGATAAAAGCATTTTTTGAAATTATAAATAGACATTCATTTCATTTTTATTATTTTATATGTAATTTTATTTTTTATCATAAAAAAGATGGGATTTGACGTGTCAGTCAAAAAATATTTACAGAAAAAAAATATTAATAATTAAAATTATAAAAAAAATTATTAATTTATAATTTTTTTTTAAACTATCATCATTGTCAGATAATTCTCCCAAAAACGACATATGGCTCATACCAACCAAAACGTGTCCATTAGTGGCAGAGGTGCACCTTCCATCCTCTTCGGCCCCACAAAACACTAGAAATTTATGATGCCAACCAACTGCCAAGATGCTCTCTCATTCTTCAAAACACATTTATTGCATACAAATTTCTTAGGTACAGTTGATGAGCAAGGATCCCTCCCTGCATCATTTCTTACTTGTAGGGCTATTGAGCCTACTTTTAAGCTCATTTTTAGGCCTAATTTTAATAATTTGAACCGTTCATATTTTAAGATTTGTTCAGTATATCATACCTGTAAAATATCAAGTTGATCGAATATCAAAAAACATGTATTCTGAAAAATCGAACTAAAAACTTTTTTTTTTTAAAGATTTAACAAACAGTTTTCCGAACACATGCTTTCTGATATCCAATCAACTTGATTTTTTACAAATATGATATACTAAACAAATCTTAAAATATTAACGGTTCAAATGATCAAAATTGAGCCCAAAAGTGGGCCCAATAGCCCTGCAAGTAGGAAATGCAAGGATGAAGTGTAAGGAGAAAATCTTGACTCACAGTTGATAGAATATCTAATTTTTTGATTTTGAATAACTATGTATCAATTAGTGTATCAATTAATGTATCAATTGATAATGTGATATAGTTTAAGATATTTTTTATATTTATAATTTATATAATAAGTGAGGTTAATAGTTAACACACTTGGTGTATGTAACACTACCAAAAAATTTTTATTTTTCCCTAATAGTATTTATTAAAAAGTTTCAAATTATTACCCAATTATTTATGGTAACATATTTTTATAGAGAATATTCAATCACTTTAACAAGCACATCAGGAAACTCAATAAAAAATATAAAAGGAAAAAGAAAAGTAAAGAGTCAAAATCCTCTCTAAAAGTCCCTAAAAATAAATTTTAATATCGATTACAACGACGGTAAAAAAATTAAAAAAAAAATCTGTTGAAGAGCTGATTAAAACGCCATACACCTCACATTCAACGAAATCCTCATAATTTGCTCCCTTTTAACCCTTTTTTTTCTTTTTTTTTTCCCTTTTTTTTGAGCTTTAGAAGATCAATTGGTCCATCGGTTGGACCTCCCACTTGTGAGCTTGAGTTAAATTCGTTCCTAAACACACTTCAATTATTTATATAACAAAATATATATATTAAAAAAAAAAGAGGAAGATGACTTATGTCTAGAACCCTTTGTAGCTGGCGCAAATTACTGTCATATGCTTTACACTAGAACAAAAATACATTAGTCCATTCACTTAGGTTATCAGCTTGCACAATGTCGATGAGGGGGACAACTAGCAAGAATAAAACTTGTGTCAACGACAATAAGAATCACCACACTGATAGTTTCCAAGATTGCTCCCATGAGTCACTACAAACTCTTACAGAGAGATCCAAGATTGCGAAGATGATTTCAATCTAGCTAGCGCTTACTCCCATTGTCCTTGTTGCTCATCTGGGGAGTGTACTGGCTGGTAGATGATGGTGAATATCCGGGTGCACTCGGTGAATACCCAACACTTGGACTGTGACAAAGCATAAGAAAACAACATGTTTCAAACTACAAGAATTTGAAAATATAAAAACTGATTTTGAATGACCGAGTTTCCCCTACCTGTACTGTGGTGAACTTGGACTATAATCTGGGTTGGCACCAGAGTTGTAAGGGCTGAGAAATTTCAAGCATGAGAAATTTCAACCAAAAACAAAAAATAACAAAAAAATAGCAAAAAAAAAAAAAAAGAAAGAAAAGAAGACAAATGACCACCACAACATACTTTCGATTAATCATCAAGTACAAGTTATTACTCTGGTGCATTATGACATGGCAGATAAACCCATGATATAGAAATCCTACCCATATAAAGAAATAGCCATATTTTCGAATTTCAACTTTGTAAAAATATAACACCACAAGCATGAAGGGCAAACTAAAACATTCTCAGAAAAATATTACAAAGAAACAAAAAAAAAAAACGTATCCTCAACAAATTCTCAATGTTCTTCAAAGGCCAACAGTGAGTGGGAAAAGCAAGTCATTTGCCCACACAGAGAGGCTAAAGAGTGATGAGCAAGGGAAAAAAATGTGGCAAGGGATTACTAAGGCTGTGTTTGAGTCATAGATTTGGGTAGGAATTTGTAAATAGAAAGGAAAAGGTGAGAAATAGAGAAAAAATTTATCTTATATTTCATTCACATTTACCTCACATTTTCATTTTCTTTCTAAATCCCTACCCAAATCCATGATCTCAGACTAAATAGCAAAAGTAAATTCGGTAACAGAACAATGGTATTGGACAAATGTTTTCTCAAATCCATAAAGTTTTAATTCTTAGTGGAAGAGTAAAATACTTTGCTAGGGCATCATGCTCCAGGTAGAATGACAAAAAAAATTATGATGGTAGTTGCAAGTTGTAAAACTGGGGTGCCATTGAATATCCATTAAAAAAAAAAAATTAAAAATATGCATATGCATAAAAATTTCAAAGCCACATGAATCAACAGATAGATTTACCTGCTAGGGCTGTATGTTGGACTCGAGGGGGAGTAGGATGGAGACGTTGGTGAATATGATGGAGACGTTGGGCTGCAAAAAAATAAGTCAGATTAAACAATGAAATAAAAGATTAAGTAAAAGAATCTACTCCAACATCAGACTTAACCCAACACTAAAAATTAAAAAAAAAACCACATCTAAGATCATCAGTCAAGACCATAATTGAACCACACAACTCAGCTGGCATGTGTTTGGAGACTGCACGAAAAGCTTTTGACTCTAAATAAAGCACATCAACTATAGGAGGTATGGCAAAGCAAAACAGGTAATTTAACTTCAGACGTAAAGTGACTGTCACTTACCTGTAATTAGGCGATGATGGACTGTATGGACTGGATGGTGACAGTCTTGGACTGCTAGGAGAATAAGCAAGGGATGGGCTGTATTTTGCCGATGAAGGATTGTAACTTGGAGATGTAGGGCTGTAACTAGGAGATGTTGGACTGTAGCTTGGAGATGTTGGACTGTAACCAGGAGAAGTTGGGCTATAGGCAGGGGAGGTAGGACTATATGATGGAGAAGTTGGACTATAAGAGGGTGAGGTTGGGCTGTAGGATGGTGAAGTTGGGCTGTATGATGGAGAGGTGGGGCTGTAAGATGGCGAGGTTGGGCTGTAAGATGGTGAAGTTGGGCTGTATGCCGGAGAAGTCGGGCTATATGCCGGTGAAGTGGGGCTATAAGCCGGAGAAGTGGGGCTGTAACTGGGAGAAGTTGGACTGTAACTTGGAGAGGTAGGACTGTAGCTGGGTGAGGTTGGACTGTAGCTGGGCGATGTGGGGGAGTAAGATGGACTAGTAGGTGAATACGTGGGGCTTGTTGGACTGTAACCGGGAGAGCTTGGACTATATGTTGGGGAAGTAGGACTGTAACCAGGTGAAGTTGGGCTATATCCAGGGGAAGTTGGGCTATAACCGGGGGACGTCGGGCTATATCCGGGAGATGAAGGACTATATCCTGGAGAAGATGGGCTGTACCCTGGAGATGATGCAGGAGAGAAGCCCATCCCACCAACATAAGGAGAAAATTGAGCATCTGTAATGGGTGACAAACGAAGATTTGGGCTTAGCAAGTAATTAGGAGACATCATCCCATCATGATAAGGGGTTCCCGTAATTGGCGAATGGCCAGGTGTTGTGCCGAAGTCCAAACCCTCCATGTAACTAGGAAGCTGGACATCGATAGCATGCTGCAACATTTTCTCATTTAGAAGAAGGGCACAATCCCCTGTACCAATGGGTGCGAGTTGACCCAACATAATATTTTCAGTAACACCCCGCAGGTAGTCTGTCTCAGCATATACAGCAGCATCGAGAAGAATGTCCACTGTTTCCTCAAATGAGCATCTCATCATCGGCCCAGTGTCATTCCGATTAATACCATGGCGAGTGATGGCCATCAAGTGACCTCGGTATGTCATGGTGTCGCACAATATAGCCAGGTGCCTGTAATTTACATATGATCCATCAAAAGATATGACAACTCGCAATTCATCCAGCAAGGACCTACGAACTGCTTCGATTCCCAGAACTTCAATTACTTCAATCAAGTGATTGCTAGTTGTTCTCCTAGCATCAACATCATCATGGCATATAACAGCCAAAAGATTGACTCCTTCGGTATCAAGCATCCACTCATTCTCAGGCTTGAATCCTTCATTCTCATCGAATTTATTCACTTTACCTGATTTAATGAATACCTTGTTAATATCTGGGATACCTCGAAGGGCCATTTCTGTCAGCATGTTACTTTCAATCTTTTTCAGGAAAACATCATCTTCTGCAGATTCATCCTGCAACTCACCTTTAGGAGCCTCATCATTCATGATACGGATCCGTAGAATCAATTTTTCAGCATTATCATCATTAAATATGCAGGTCAAATCATCATCAAACTCAAGATTGATCTTCTCTGCAATGTCAGCCATACTCAGCTTCTTATCAACCATCATCTCACGATTTAACTCTATACGGAGTAACCACGGAGAAATTTTATCTGGGGAAATTTCTTCATCGGGCATTTCATAATAAGACTTGACAAAATCAACGTCCTCTTCTATGATTGTGCTCATGGGGTCTGGATCATACCACACTTCAGTAGCCTGTGTTACACTGCGTAGAGTAGTGTATTCAAGAGCACACTGGACATTCTTGGCCCTTTCTTTTGTCTTGCTAACTTCAGGCTTCAAGTAGACAGAGAGAGAAGGGGTTTTGATTTTTTTGGCCACATTAATAATTTCTCTCAACCGAGGAACTCCCAGAGTGACATTTTTTGCACTCACACCAGCATAGTGAAAGGTGTTCAGGGTCATCTGCGTGGCAGGCTCACCAATAGACTGCGCAGCAACACACCCAATCATTTCTCCAGGTGCTACAAGTGACTGTAAAAATCGTGATTCTATCTCACCAATAACCCACTCAAATGCTTCACGAGTAAGCCTGTACTCTTTCAACACTCTCTTACTGGAAAATGTGCTACGGAGAAGAATGTTGAAGAATGTGGTGGCATTTTTCTGTGCTTCCATGCTCAGCAAATCATCACCAGGGACAACCTTCAGCCTCTCCTGAAGCTTATCAACAGCTTCCACAATCTCCATTGGATGCATATCAGAGGGTCTTCTCAAGTCAACCTTAAATGTCTTCTGTGCATTCCAAATAAGCCGCTTGAGATTCACAGGCATAGGCCAAGTGTTATCACCAGTTGTAGCAATTTCTGTTCCAAGCTGGAATCGATCTGCTTCAAGCTTCTGGACTTCAGCATCAAACACATTGCGGAACTCCCGGATAGTTTTCAGATCCTCCACATGTTCCGGCAACATGTAGCTCGGGTTCCAGTTCCCATCATCAATCTCATATTTGAAAACATTATCAAACTCGGACTTCTTCATTTTAAGAGAATCCAGCTTCTGCGATTCAATCCAAACAGCATCCATACCATCTTCCCCATATAGAAACTGTATAACATCCCCCAATGAGTTCCTAACTGTACCATCATATTTGACCATAATATCTTCCATAGCTTTCACTAGTCTCCTCTGGATGTATCCAGTCTCAGATGTTTTGACAGCCGTATCAATCAAACCTTCTCTACCACCCATAGCATGGAAAAAGAACTCTTGAGGGGTCAAACCTCGTAGGTAAGAGTTCTCCACAAACCCACGACTTTCAGGTCCATAGTCATCCTTCGTGAAATGGGGAAGAGTACGATCTATGAAGCCATATGGTATACGCTTACCCTCGACATTTTGCTGCCCCACACAAGCAGTCATCTGAGATATATTAATAAAACTTCCTTTTGACCCTGCTGTGACCATTGCCTTCAGATTGTTACTCTCTGCTAAGCTCTTCTGCGCGCTACTTCCGGCATCATCACGAGCCTTGTTGAGCACCTGAACAGGTAAACCATGTATTAAAAAAATCAACCAGGCGTAAGACCTTCAAAAAAAAAAGCATTCACATAATTCCTCCACCTGATTCACTCTGTTCTCAAATGATTCCATCATTGTCCGGCCAGGCTCAGCCTCCAACTGCTTATCTTGGGCAGCCCTGATAAGATCTTTCACCTCACTCTTGGCTTTAGAAATAGTTTCATTAATTTTCTCCATAGTCGCGGCATCTGCAATTGTGTCTCCAATACCAATGCTAAAACCATTCTGCAAAAGCCAATAGTTAACAAGCCACTGGGTATGTCCCAGGAATTTGCGAGCAGCATCAGGACCAACCTCCTCCCTGAATATGCAAACAGAAAAGACTCTAATGCATGCTTTACATAATGAAGAAACAAATATCCTAATTATTTTTCTCCAATTTTTTACAAACATACCAGATAACATGGA